>NC_064640.1:61358565-62699065 GCF_023864345.2 Schistocerca serialis cubense | reverse complement strand
GGAAAAATAGAATCGCTAAGTGATAAATGAGTGCTGTGAATGAAATATGCACTTTTATAAAGACAGTTTTCAGTAAAATTTGATTTTTTAATTAAAAATAATAAAATAAATAAGAAAAAATGAGCGTAGACAAACCCAGTTAAAACTGCTTATCTAGATGTGTCTTATGAAGTCCAACCTTTCCGCTTATGCTTAAAGTTGTGGAAAAAATCGTGCCTTTTGCTTAGAAATTTAGGCTTAATTACTAAGTTTGTGAATTCCATTATAATCACATCCTAGACAGTATCTTTTGCCGGTTGTCATCTATAAGCCAACTTGTGTACATATGTATTCCTCCTTTAAAAACCTGGGCAGTTGCGAACGATAACAAAATTATTTTTCCTCTATGTTAACGTTAATTGGAAGTAGTTTTTTTGTGGACAATTTACAATGCATGCAGTTTTTATACCATATAATGCAGTCAGACACATCCAATGGAACATATCCATTGCCAACAGTCTGTACAAAAGTAACGTCAAACAGAATATATCAAATTGACTGAAGCAACAGAGAAGCGGAAAAACTTCCTCCGTAAACAATAAATTATACCTAAAATCAAAACATAAAAACGATGGTACTAAGAAGATCCATATCTGAAAGCAAGGGTTTATAAAATAATGCACATGGCATATCTCCGATCATACATGGTATAGAATGGAATAGACATACGGATCAAATACTCTAAACACATTAACCCATCTATCCGCAACAAATACACGAAATTCAAATTTCTATACACACTAACTATGAGGGCCTTACATTCATAGACATCGCACAATGTCGGAAATTACTCTGTCTTGGAAAGAAACGGAGCAAATCTAATTTCCTACAGCAGTTAGAGACATTGCAAGATTTTTTTTTTTTTAAATCAGAGCAATAGTTGTGACCGTGCGTGACTGAAATATTTCAGAAATACTGTAAATGATCTTTTCACTGCCAGAGTTATATTTTCATTCATACGACAGCTTTGAGATTTTAAATCTGATTCTCAAAGGTTTCGTAGGTTCCCGCGTCGTATGACCAAACTGGGAACGTCGAAGTGATACAATACGGTTCCATTATAAGGCTGTACGTGCTTTGAAATGTATTTCGGGACCAATAATACAGCTCAGCTTATAGAATCGATTTTCATCTCCATCCTTCAGTGATTCGTGTTGACGAAGGACTCAAACAGTCTAAATGTTTCATTCTCACTCTTCATCGAGCCATAGGAAGGCAAGTTGTTTCAGTCGTATGAGTGGTCCAGACATACACAGAAAACCATGTTCAGCAGTATACCTGCTATGTCGTACCCCTCTGATCCCAAATATTTGAGAATAAGATTTTATCCCACAAAATTAATATCTGAATAAACATATATTAATCTTGGTACTTCTTGACTTAAAGATTAACAGTAAAGTTTCGATTCTTTAAAGACTCGAACTGCCATGTATAAAACAGCCTGAAACGTCTGATTACTACACAGATGGATTACTGTGTTAAATATTTGCCTTTCAACAGAACTTTAGGAAAGGTTTGAAACTACGCTTAAAGTTTGTTGGAAGTCGCTAAGTGTTCTGATTACGAAACACTGGATGAATATAGTCTGGGAATTTGCAAAAATGGTTCAAGTGGCTCTGAGTACCATGGGACTTAATTTCTGGGGTCATCAGTCCCCTAGAACTTCGAACTGCTTAAACCTAACTAACCTAAGGACATCACACACATCCATGCCCGAGGCAGGATTCGAACCTGCGACCGTAGCGGTAGCGCGGTTCCAGACTGTAGCGCCTAGAACCGCTCGGCCACCCCGGCCGGCGGGAATTTGCACTCCACTTTAACAAAAAGGTAGTTTCTCACGCATCTAAATGTTTATGGCGCTATATCTCCTGAACTGAGCGTCGTAAAACGATATAATTTTGTAGGTATATTCAGTCGTACGTACGGGAATTGTCTCCAAACTGTGTTGCGAACAGTGTATTAGCAGTAGAGTAGCAATGAATTAAAACATCATGACTGATGTTAGTTTGACTGCATGAACACCGAACTAGCGCATAAACTTTTCTCCTTTCATTATTTGTTTGTATGTGGGAAAGAGGAGTGTGGGGCTTCGTCAGCGACAAAGGTTTGAAATTATGTGTAAACTTTGTTGGAAGTCGCTAAGTGCCCTCATTCTCAAATACTGGACGAATGAAGTCCGTGTATTTGCCCACCGTCAATCGTGTTGGTTAATTGCGTTAAACTTTTGACATAAGATTATGTCTCTTAAAGAGTTGAGTATGACACCATTTTAAATTTTTAAATTCGGTCAATAATTACTCGAAATATTAAAACTGATATTTTGTTTTGCCTACATTGCAAGTAGTACCGGATTCCGGGACAGCATTTTAGTCATATAGGTTGGTACCATTAAAAACTACGCTGTCTGCAGAATTAAAAGTTAGAAAATTAATCATTAAATGTACCATTTGTTTTCCATGCAAAATGAGACTAAAGAAGAAACATTTTCAGTACTCCAACCCCAATATTCCTCGGAAGGTCATTTTGAAAGTGGAGGATTTACTTTGGTAACTTTCTGCAATATACTGGAAATTTTGTCGTTACGTGACGTGACTGTTGTTAACTGTGATTTATGTAATAATTTTACTGAAATTTAAAATAGATACAAAGTGAAAAATTTGTTGACATCTGTCTTCAGTGATAGATGTTACACGTTTCACAGAAACTAATGACGACAAGTATTAACATTGCCGATGGAAAGTGAATTGAGACACGAATAGTAAGTGGTTTGAGGGTAGTTTATTGTTAGGCAATGAATTTAACGGCGGCTATACAATCATTCCATCGTGGGCATGTTCTGTAATAACGAGAGCGGTTTTCTCTAAATACGTGGTCAATAATTTTAGTAGTTTCATTATGAAAGACCGTCGCATTAAGATTCGTAAGGTTTTCAATATGGTAGTTATCTCCTGTATGTGAGTGAACTAAACGTTACTAAAAGATGGAAGCCCATCTAGAAGAGAAGCGCTTAGAAAAACGTATCAGAAGTTGACACATAATGTCAAAGACTTTTGGTGTCCTTGTGTGATTTTAGACAAATGGTGCAGTTATCATTATATCGTGGATATAAAACTGCATAGAATATTAGGCTGCCAGACACGAAAGTTCGCAGATATAAGAGAGAACCATTTTATCCGCAGCACTACCTAAGGTGAGAATGTATCTGCCGCATCTTTTTCGTAGAAATCATTCTGGCTCTAATAAAGAGGTTATCGGTACTGTACACAAATATTGCACAGAGCTGTATTTTCTTTGGGAAATAATTTGCTGCAGATCTGATGATGGTCATTAAAGACCGAAACCGGTAATCTGTTAACAAAAAGTTTGTGACCATAGATGTAAATTAAAGGACACTTATTATATATTCGGGTCACTGTTTCTTTTCGCGACGATGTCGCAGCTTGTGATTTCTTTTTTTTTTTTTTTTTTTTTTTTTTAAGAAAACATTATTTAATAGTCCTTTTTTGCTGAAACTATAGATGTATCCTCGTATACATGAGGCATATTTGAAATTCCAACGTGTCTTTATGTGATGTATATTCTCTAAGACATGAAGGAGAGAGAGCCTGAAAGACAGTAACTTCAGTGATTTGTTTACTTTTTTACATTTCTTACCATTTCTCAACAACTGATCTGGAACGTGTCAATAGATTCACATTTTTAGGATCTCAGTGAAATATGGCAACAGTTTGAGGCTTAGCATAATACGATTTTTGCTTTGATCTTGATATATAACAGATTTAATAAACGTAAACTGACCACACTCACATATCTAGTCGGGCTTTCATATGTGTGTTTGTAAGAGTTGCCATGTGGAAATGATTTCATTGAGTGACTGCGCTTAAAATCGCAAAGGAAATGGTCAAATAATTGTGTGTATGCATAGTTTTATCACTTTTATGCAAGAAGAAGCTTATGATGAAAACATTTTTTTCCCTTTTGTTATTGTTATGAATACTGCTATTACTTTCAAAGTGTAAGTTCTTCTTCACAACAAACTTTGTAAAAAAACAAACGTATTGTGATGCTGTTGTTAATATGCCTAGTTTCTTTTACTGTTGCCTGTATAAGGCTCGAGAAATGGCACGAGAAATTATCCTTGTGTCTGAGTGTGGCAGTGCCGCAGATTATAACTTCCTGCTGATGTCATCAATAAAATCAGCTGTTTCGTGCTGAGTTACTGAATGTAAGTGTTTGAGAAGCTCTACAATATGTGATTTCCAATTTAAGCAACAGTTAATAAGAACATCCAGGAATCTCGAAATTTACATTTTACATGTTCCACCACGTATCATACTGGTGTTTATGATAATTTATCGATCCTTGTAGAGAACTGAATGAACTATGTTTTGTCTATATTAAATGACCAACGAATTACCAACAACCACTCAATATTTTTTCTAAATAATTCTTTTATTGTTCCGTCAATAGTAGGATCTCTGTCGTACTTGATTATGATGACGGCGTCATCAACAAAGAACAATATTTCTTCTTTGTCAATGTAACCTCACTAACACATAGAAAAAGTAGCAGAAGTAGTAATACTGAGCCCTGTAAAACATGAGTGGTGGTGTATCCCCATTCAGAAGAAAGTTCGTCATAAAGCCTACAGGAGGAATCTAACATGACTGTTTGCTCGCTGTCAGTTAAATACGAAGTGAATCACTTGCTGACTCATTTTAGAATTTGAATGTTTCCTAAAACAGTACTTTTCTTCCTCTGCTACGTGGCGAAGCAACTACAAAGAATATTAAAGCACCTCGCTCGTAGAAAAAATGGATTATACTGTAAAGTTTCAAATACTTATTATGTGAATGATTTCTCAAAAGAAGTCATGCTGAACACAATAATTCAGAAATTAAATAGTGACTGGTGTTTTATATTTAGAATGGGAAGCAGTCTCAGTGTTTGTGTAGTATTTACTAGATTTATGCTACTGTTACCGACAGTTAAATTCTGCGCAAATGGGACGCGTATGGCGCGGAAGCCCAGCAACGTAAGGAGAGAGACTGGTAATACGTCAGTAAGCCGGGACGCAGAGCAGCGAGCGCAGAAATGTGATTGCGGCCCGCAGCTGGCTCTGACGTTGCAATTACATGATTATCCCAAGATGCAGGTCAGCTTCACTTCTTACGCTCCTAGGGAAAATAGCGTCCTTTTAACTGCTATCCGTCCCGTTAGTCCACAGCATAAAGGACAATCGTGCTGCCGCCGACTTGAATTCCGGCACTCAGAGGTACCGCTCTAGATACGTGTTCCTCCCGGCTCGCTTCAGTAGTTGGGATACACCAGTTTTTTAAAGTTTTTCTTCCAATCTCGCCATCTGCTCCTCCGTACTGAAATTTTGTCGCAGGAAATATAGGTCGTCTCGGTAGGGCAGTAACATCTCACATAACGGAAAAGTATTGTACATTAAGCGGGCAACGATTGTAGGTGACGAGCCAGATGCCGAGCGGAAGAGAAGCTTTGGACACTGCGCTTTCTCAACAACTACGGACAATGTTCGTAAATTAAATTAATAATAGATATTCGCTGTTTATGTCTCCTTGACTCGGAAGACCGCGGCCGACTTTTAGAGCACGTGGAGGACCACCCTCATTGAGTGAACAGCTGTGAGCGTCTTTTACTTTTATTTTACGTAATACCTACTTCAATTTTCAAATTCTGTTGTGGGAGCGGCTCTTGTCTGTACGGGACAGAGTGTAAGGGCTGCATGATACGATACCTCCAAATTAAAATTTATTTTTTAAAAGTTTGCAAGACTTCCACAAAAGAGGACTACTGATCTCTGCCAGGGAAGTCGACATTAATATACCGTTAGAAAAATTAGTCACTACATTTACCTTGTTCTTAAGAGAACATATAGTATGACATGGGAGAATGTCGTGTATCTGCCTCTCTACGTGGTCGGCGGCAGTATGTGAATGATAAACACGTCCTTTGTTCCTTTAAGAATTTGGTGCAACTCTGTGCATTCGAACAGAAAAGGGCGGTCCGACAGATCCGCGGTTTCTGTTGTTCAACTTCGTGCACGCCGCTGTACATATGCGCCCAGTACATATACTGCATCATGAAATTTAACGTTGGAAATGTTGGCTCATTCAAAAGAAACTGTTTCAATCATTCAGTGAACACTAGACGGATAAACGATCTGCATTCGGATAACAATCCCCTAAGAAATATGCAGAAAGGTATGCACCGCCGACCACGTTTAATTTCTTACAGCTTATAGTTTACCAGCAGAACTGAAAAAAACTGAATGATATACTAGAAGCTTTCAAGTGTTCTGCGTACCTAGGATTAAAATTCTATTGCACAACGCTTCTTTACTACATTTGTTCGTCTGAAAACGACAGGATAAGGCGTACCGAAATATCGGCGGTTGCCGAACAAGTTACCAGGCTTCCTTCCGTAAGTTACTTGAATATTCTATGCTCCGGGAAGAACTGAGGTTTCAATTTATTTCGTTTGTTTATAAATTTTGTTAATGAGAATTCTGCAATCTACGTATACACCCGTTGCGTCTCTAGCTGGCCTTGGCTAGCATAGTACCTCAGAACTTGATAAATAAATGAAATAAAAAAACACACAACACAATAACCCTGGAGTATACCGTTCTTGTAACAAGAACTGTGGAGTGCCAAGCTTGAATATCCTAGTCTGCTACATCACGCTCATAATTCCTGAAATTGGATGCCGAAATTGTTCCGTGTGAAGAATAACCAAGCCGGCTAAACTTGTGTTATATTTGTACTTATAACCCACAGCATCGTAAGAGCAGCCGCGTTTATTTCTTTAGACTTGGGTTAGTCCACAGGCCACCATAAGTTGTGTGGTGGAAAGTAAGATGTGTACCAACAGTATTTTCCCCTTTGGTATTTCGCTCTCGGATAGTACGCAGGTCTAAAGACGCTTCGTCTACCAGGACGAAATTCTCTAGTTTTAGTGTTGTACTCATTACAAGAAATATGGAGGAGGAAATATGAAATGTCTTGAAGCAAAGGCCTCTGCACAACGTCGTTCTTGAAACGTCTCCCAGTGAGCACATCCGGGGCACCCTAACCGTGCCTAACAAACCCATGGCTAAACATGCAAGCTCTTCTTTGAATATTTTCTAACTCTCACGGTAGCGAAATTTATTAAAGATCCCAAACCAACAAACAATACTCAAGAAGTGCTCTAATGAGGATTTTGTAAGCTATCTCTTTTTCTCGTTCATGAATCGCACTGCCTTAAGGTTCTTCCAATAAATCTTATTCTTACATCTCCCTTCCATGCAGCTACATTTGAGTGGTTTGAATTATGGCCAACATCAGAGACGCGTGCGTTTAGGGAGCTGCAGTCCTTTGCTTACGTGATTTCTGGACCAAAAATAAGGTAATCACAAGCTAGCTTGGGGTAGAATGTGCTTCTGAAATTCGTCAGGTGGGAGTCGATTTTCCATTTAAATGGATGTTATGTAACTCTTTCGCAAGAGAAATTACATAGCCCTGAAAACTGCCATGGTCTCATGGGGAAAAAAAGAACAAGAAGATGCTGACATAAAACGTCGAAACAGATTCATTTTCTACCATCATGTATTGTAATACAAACGATAATGTTTACCTACTGTGCTGCGCTGCAAATATGGAGACAGGGCTCGTACCCTGGCATGGCCATCATCATATAATTGGTGGCTGAGTATTTACAGCTGAGTAATGGGATGGGTTCTTAGAAAAGGTCACAATCGCTTTCATTAGTGATAAGCTTAGCGTTCAATGACTACCCGATGGAAGGTTTTACTACAACAAAAGAAATGAACATGCTGTTGTCGGTAGACAGAGCTGCAAAAACTGGTACTCTACCGTAACACTTGCCTGACAATCACATTTGATAAAAAGCAAATATCTGCCTAAGTCGAACAAATTAAAAATCAATGATTCATACTATTCAGCGTTTCAGATACAAATGTGGTATAAACAAATTATTGTTGCATGAAACCTTTTCGGTAAGTCGTTGAGAGGTTCGTGGATATGTGGAACGGTTGAAAAGGGAATATTTCCATATCTCAATTATTTACATGTCATTTAATTGGAACATCTGAAATGCGGTGTTTTGCTTTGCATGTACTCTAGCTTCACTGTATATCATTGTTACGCAAGATATCGTACATGCTGATTGCTACTTATACAGGTGTACTGCTTCTGACTTGCGTACTACAAATTAAAAAAAGGAGCAGTTTCAAAGAACTCCTGTCAGACACAATATTTACGCTACAGTACTGAAACTCGAATGCAATTTATTCCAGTAGAAATGTAGAGAAGTGAGCATTATAGCTTTAAACTGGAAACGGAACCCACTACACAACTTACGTATTTGAGCAAAAGCTAAATGTATATCAATCGTGCAACCACAAACATATGGTCTGTAGCTTAATTCTCAAGATTTCCTGGTTAACTCAGTCTTCCAGAAGAAATAGTAAATGTTAGCATCACACGGTTTGTCAGAATGTTGACAGACTTTACGTAATACAGTATAGAAAGCTCCGTATCGACGATTCATACTCAATAATTTCATCGGAGGACTTTTGTTCAGAGGGAACTACATAGCATTTTATTGTTACTAGATGGAAACCTGAATTTACTTTCTTCATCTACATGACCTTGAAGTATTTCTCTGGTTTGGAAAATTGACAGTACAGCATTATGCAAATATTAAGTGAAACCTGTGTAAGTATTTAAAACAGTGAATTTCTATGACAATCAGAGGAACGAAAACTTATTTGAACTACTGAACTTGTTTAAACCTAATCGAATATCATAGCATGAATAGGCAACGTACAGAACCAGATAATTTTGCGTTTAAATAAAAGCAAGGAGAGCGGCCACGGATATGAGATGGCTACAGACGTATGTGCAGCAATACTAGATATTTATTTTTGCCCTTCTATCTCTTACTCACCCATTACAGAGACTTATTTACTTTTATAAACGTAGAAGGCATTTTAATTTCAATAGTAATCAGAGTTTTAGTAGACTAAATGTTTAACATTTGAAGTCAAGTTGCAACCATATGAGTAGGTAAAGCACAGATGACAGGTTTTGCAGAAATGACATTGTGATTTCCTGTGTTTGGATTGAAGATTTCTCGATAAGGAACAGAAGGGTCTTAACATACTTCCCTGGGGCACACCTGAAATTACTTATACCTCTGTCGCCGACTCTCTACACAAGATAACATGCTGTGTTATCTTGTGTAGAGAGTCGGCGACAGAGGTAGAAGTAATTTCAGGCGTGCCCGAGGGAAGTATGTTAGGACCCTTGCTGTTCGTATGTGTGGTAATGACAATATTAAGAGTAACCTTAGATGTTTCGCAGATGTAGTTATCTATAATGAAATACTATTTGAAAAATGTTACAAAAATTGATTAGATTTCAAAGTGATGCAAAGGTTGACAAGTTGCGTCATACAGTGAGGTGGCTTAAGACATGAGATAGCGATGTGCACATAAACAGATGCATATAGTATCGCAGAGAGTTCGAACGCGGAACGGTGGTTGGAGCCAGACGCATGGGACACCCCATTTCGAAAATCGTTTGGAAATTCGATATTCCAAGTTTCACTCGAGTGCCAAGCGTATGCCGATAAAAGCACATTTCAAGCATTATCTCTCACTACGGACAACGCAGTGTCAGATGGTCTTCACTGAACCACCAGCTGCAGCGGAGTCTGGGTAAAGTTGAAAATGCTAACAGACAAGCGACACACCGTGGAATAACCGCAGAAATCAAGGTAGTAAGTACGATCCAAGTATCTGTTAGGACAGTGCGACGAAACCTGGCGTTAATGGGCTATGACCACCGATGCGTTTGCCTTTGCTAACATCAAGACATCGCCTGCAGCCCGTCTCCTGGGGACGTCACCACATCGGTAGGACCCTAAAAAACAGGAAAACCGTGGGCTGGTCGAAGGTTGCGAACAAGGCACTGTAGAAGCTGGTGGTGACTCCATAATGGTGTGGGCTGTGTTTACATAGAATGTACTGGGTTCTCTGGTCCAACTGAAGCGATCATTGACAGGAATCTTTTATGTACGCCTACATTTTCAGCCATTCATCGACTTCATGTTCACAGAAATGATGGAATTTTTATGCACGACAGTGATCCACGACTCCGGGCCACAATTGTTCGTGACTCGTTTGAGGAACATTCTGGACATTTCGTGCGAAAGATTTCGCGACCCAGATCGCCCGACATGAAACCCATCGAACATTTATGGGACATAATTAAGAGGTTAGTTCATGCACAAAATCCAGCAGTGGCAAAACTTTTGCAACTCTGGACGGCTATAGAGCTGGCTCATTATTTCAGCAGGGAACTTCCAATGACTTGTTGAGTCCATGAAACGTGGAACTGCTGCACTGCGCAGGGCAAACGGTGCTCCAATACGATGTTGGGAGGAATCCCATGACTTTTGTCACCTTATTGTATTTGCAGAAACGTAAAACATTGCACATCAAAAAACGAAAAAACTTAGGGGAGGGTGTTGTGCCTTGAGACCCTTTTCAGACTTTCACCTTTAGCCAGCTCTGTAATAGAAGTTTACAGTATTTTCTTTTTACATTTTTAACTGATGCATTCGATTTTTTTGTGGTGTTGCCTTTTACTGAAACTACAAATGGTTCAAATGGCTCTGAGCACTATGCGACTTAACTTCTGAGGTCATCAGTCGCCTAGAACTTAGAACTAATTAAACCTAACTAATCTAAGGACATCACACACATCCATGCCCGAGGCAGGATTCGAACCTGTGGTTCCAGACTGTAGCGCCTAGAACCGCACGGCCACTCCGGCCGGATACTGAAACTACAAAAGCTACTCTGGAAAATTAGTGTTTTTCAAAATAATAAAATGTGTTCCAAGGTATAAATGCTCTTATAGCTAGGAACAAATATTCTGTTAAAATTTAAAAGCGTTGCAATGGACAAAATCTTGTCAGTACCGTATTAGGCGTCTATCTGTTATGTTATTACTCTACTATGCACCAATAATTATTAAACTAAGTCAAATTAAGCACAAGTACTATAAAAACCAGTTAAAAGTTAAACACATTCTGAAACTGAAGCTACTGGAAACTGACACTTGTCTCGAAAGACAGGTAACATTGTTAAAACACGAGAGAAACTTATTTAATTTGCAAATATCGCATGTCGCATGGTAAAAAACTTTCTCTTTGGAGGTAGAAGATGCTGCACGACCGACGATGCATGGCTTTACCATCTACATGATATGTAACTAGCTTTGGAAATATATAGAAATTCACTTGTCATAAAATTATGTAACTGATGAACGAACGATATATTCCAAATAGCTTTAATATATTATATAGCATTTAAAAGCGTAGAACTAGAAATATTTACAGATGCTGTACAAAGGTCAGTCTCATGTCTAGCAACAACAACAACAAAAAACTGTAGAAAATGGCGGAAACTGCTTATGTCGGTCTCTAGCGCGCATTCCTTCCTGTGATTCTAAAATCAGTGACTAGAATGAAGTAACGACCAAAAAGCATCATGTATTCCCAAGTACACTATCCTCTAGGTAAAAACGTTCCCCTACTATCCTATGTCTACAGTATCAATGAGTTACAACTGGAATCAGACTGCTCGGAGTGTAACAATTTGTGGGGATATGAAATGTAACGATCCATAGGTTCAGTCGTAGTTAAAACAGGTGGCAGACTTAGGTATATTGGTAGGATACTAGGAACACGCAATCAGTCTACAAGGGAGACTGCTTACAACGCGGGTTTACGATTAATCGTACAATATAAATGAAGTGTGTGGGACCTTTACTAACAAGGGATATTAAACGTATACAAAAAATGGCAGCACGAATAATGACGTATTTGTTTAACCCATGGGAGACCGTCATGGATATGTTGACAAAAAACGACATGCATGCGCTTGTAAATAGACGCAAACCACCCCGTGGAAGTCTGCTTACAAAGTTTCAAGAACAAACATGGAGAGAGGAATCGAGAAACATGCTACAATCTCCTACAAGTGGGATAGCGGAGTCGCGATAAGACAAATTACTGTACGCACAGTGGAGTTTAAGCAATCACCCTCCATACGAAAACAACGGGAAGAAGTTCCAATAACTAGTATAATGGGAAGCGTCCTCTGCCATGCACATTAAATTGATTTTCGGAGTATATACGTAGATGGAGATGTTGGTGTATACGTGAGCAACACCGCCAGATATTGAGTTGCACAGTTTTAGTTAATATAGGTTTCAGTCTGCATGACCATCTTCAGGTATCTGAATGTACGTACGAAACATAGATTCAATAACAGAAACATCGTGTCTTTTCAGTCCAAGTTTGTGTTCCATTTATAACAACTTCGACGGGACATTATACTCTGATCTTCCCTCCTCGTTCGCGAAAGACTTGTACTACCCATACTCGCATATTGGCCAAAAGTGTAAGATCACTTTAAGGTTGACTAATAGGCTACACGGAACGTATGCAGAGGACAGCGAAGCGAATGGTTATGATCTTGACTGATTGGAAGAAAATCTAAAAAGTGTCATCTGGCAAGCACACGAAGAAATAAGCTGAATGTCTCGGGAAAACCTGCTTAGAACACTCCAATCGTCATACCGACGATCTTGTTATTCGTTACTGCTATTTGTTTATAAAAAAATACATTTTCGGTGTTGCAAATTTAGTGTTCATTATCTTAGACATATTTCGCCTTTTACGTGAAAGGCATCTTCCTTGGACATCTGAAAGAATGGGTAGTTTTAGTTTCCACTGATATAAATCACAGTGTAAAACAGTTCGGAACAAATTTTTCTACAAAACAACTGTATACTATTCCAGATCTCTCTCTGACGATGCCTTTCGCATCAAATTTAAAAATAAATACCAAACTCTTTGCATAAAAAATGCGTTTTCTGAATGAACACGTATTTGTACAGCTGCTGCGGGAAGTAGGCACACGAAAAAACTTGTTATCCTTCGTTGCTTTTTACTAGAATTATCAATCATCCTCGTGAAATGGACCTCAAAGTATTGGTAACCTAGCATTTATGCGCAGTCTGGAAAGGAACAGAGATGATTTAAGCGAGAGGGGGGGTGGAAATGTCCAAACTTTCGCTAACCTTCTTGCTTATGGCGTCCAGTCACCGGCTACTCGCCAGCTCCGGATTATGCTAATACAGGACTAAGGATATTACAGCATATCCTCTCTTAAGGCAGAGTGCGACTCTAGACACAGCTAGATAGTCTCTGTAGGGCGTCGATGCCAATACTGAATTGGTATCGCATACGACCATAAATCGCACACTCACATTCCAAAAGCATGGGCTTTCTACTGTGAGGTGGTCCATTTTTTCATACTTCAGTTGCGTCATTGTCCATTATTCTCGATTAACTGTAGTACTTCTGGCAATGGAGAATACAAGCGGCGACGTGGAATCCATGACGTGTGGCTCCAGTTAAATTTGGTTAACTGCGTAGTCTCTAACTAACCTTCCATTTTCTGTAACAAAAGTGACAGCCAGCCTGCATCTTCACACAACAGCAGGAATGTTCCAAGAATACGTGCTGTTTTGTGTCAGCGCCCTTTTGTCTCCTACACACAGTCAACGTTCTAGAACCACACCTTCCGAGGTACCTGCTCCCATGTGATGACGACACTGCTTTCCTTGCAGTCCATCCCACCTTCCATTCGTCTCATCTCTATCTGTCCCCCAATAATTATACCACTTAGTCTAGCCAGTAGTAACTTTCCATCAACCTAGTAAAAATCCAGACAAGAATTATGTGAAAAACTACACGAGACATCCACCACACATTGCAAATCGTTAATTTGCAACTTCCACAAACAAAATTTTGAGAAGGAAGACCCTCAGCAAACTAAAAATACTAATCAGTCGAACATAGGAACAAACTCCCATGTTCTTCAGGCATACCTACAAGATTCTTATCTCTCCCAGACTAGCAGGACAGAAGGTTGATTAGGGTTTAACGTGCTGTCGACGATGAGGTCGTTAAGGACGGAGCACAAGCTCAGTTTGGTGAAGGATGGGGAAGGAAATCGACTGTATCCTTTCAAAGGAACTATAGCGACATTTTCTTAAAGAGATTTGGAGAAATCACGGAAACCTACACCTGGATTGCCGATCGGAGATTTGAATCGCCGTACTCCCAAATACGTGCGCAGTATTTAACCTGTACATGAAACTCCCTCCCAAGTATTACGACTATCTCCAGATCCGTGAATGTCATACAATCTATCTCATTTCTGTATCAAATTACATTCCTGGACTGGCATCCTGTACAGCTGATATGTTCCCACATCTCCTGAGCCACCAAGAACGCCTTAGCCATTCTTATTTCTCTAGCAAAACTGAATCTCAACACCCCACTTGAGAACCACAGCGTGTTGTCGCCACATCCCACCTTGTTTACATCTTCAAACTCTCCATGTGCACTTCAAGAATAATTTCATCACATTCTCTTCTCTGACCACGAAATTATTCTTGATCGGCTATAACCTAGCCTATCTCTTCCATTTTAAAAGAAGGCTCCAACACATTCTGTCCCTGAATAACCGGCCCCTTTCCACCTACATTTGTTTCATTGACCCTCCCCAACCTCCATCCCACATCTTCTTCTGTATAGCTTTCCCTCCAGTCCCATCTGCATTCGAATCCATTTTCTATAAAATGCTACTAGGAGCATACAGCAATAACAGGAACTACACATAATACCAACTTTTCATCACGCATCAAATATTAGTTTTATATTCTTATTAAGGGGAGTTCTGGTCGTGAGGCACGAAAAATGGGTGAAACTTAGAATTTTTTCTTTACAATGATTGTTTTTATTAAAACGGGAGTTCTACCACTTTACTATACATACATTCGTCGACGAAAAAAAATTATCGCATAACAAAATAAAAATGGCGGCTGCAGTCCTTGGCAAAGCATGCACCACGCGGCACGTCCTGGCTTGCGCGAAGCGTTGTACACACCCGTGACTATTTCTGAAGCCCATAAAAATAGAAAATTCTCAAATCAGAATCAATTTCAGAGGAGATGATTACGATGAAGGTTTGAAAAATACCTTAAAAATGGCAGCTATTTGAAAAACCTGTTAATTTCTTGGCATGTTTTCCTACATTCAAATGGATAAAAAATATTTAAAATTCGAATAAAAAAAGCTCTGACTAACGCCTCCTAAGTTTAATTATCTCTCATTTTAGAAAGATCAAATAAATCATTTGATCTGTAGAGTATCTAGAGTGGTCTGCATGCTGAAATATGTTGTTTCGAGAAGAGAGGGTGTGAAGTTTGGAGTAATAAAAGAAAACGGTACTTCAAAACTTTAGGTTAACCTGCGATTCCAGGACCATAGAGGCATCCTTCCTCATTCTCATACATGCTCTGGTTCTGAATTTGGTGATGTATTTTTTCAATCCGGGCTCTTCTAACAAACTAAGACATTCCTCGCTCCTCGGCGGCCACTCATTTCCTGTCACATAACTCAGCAAATTTTTGCTGTTCATCCCAGTGACGAATCCTAACACGTACATGGTCTTCAGAATAGACGAGTACTCTATATATGATTCAGTTGCAATAGTTTTGTCTCATACTGATGATGTCTCGGTACCAGTTTCCAAATGCACCCGTTGAAGCACTCGTTATTATTTTGCGTGTTGCCACCGGTGCATGTTTTAGGCAAATGTTATTGGACAGTAATTCATATACTGATGGAAATTTTTCTTGAAATAATTCATCAAGCGCGTGCAGCTGCCTACATTCCGCCGGCGCACGTTTCCATTCAACAGGGAGTAACTTCTGAAATACCTTCACAGCCATAAAATATTTCTTCAAGCATAATCTACATACCTCAGGGATGCAAATTATATAAAAAGGCGAATTCTTTTCTCTGTCTCAACCAGAACCTCCCCTTCACTCAGTTTTAATTATTTTATGGAATGACTGAAGTGCGGCAATATGGGCGTTTCCAAGTCTGACTTATTTCTCTCAGCAAGAAACGATTTTTTTATTAGGCGGTGCAATATACCACCAACTTACATATCTACATTTACAGTTGTGCTTTACAATTAATTTAAAACTGCGTTGCAGAAGAGATATTTCTGTTTGGATGACATTCTTCTCGTTGCATTCATTGGTGCTGCATGTTAAGAAATCTTCGGATTGTGATATTATTAGTGTATTATCTTCAACGATTCCACACGAGCGCAATGTGCAGGCTGAAAAATCTGCACCGAAAAATCTGTTATTGGGAGTTCCTGTGACAAAAATGGTCCAAATGGCTCTGAGCACTATGGGACTCAACTGCTGTGGTCATAAGTCCCCTAGAACTTAGAACTACTTAAACCTAACTAACCTAAAGACATCACACACATCCATGCCCGAGGCAGGATTCGAACCTGCGACCGTAGCGGTCGCGCGGTTCCAGACTGTAGCGCCTAGAACCGCATGGCCACTCCGGCCGGCTATGAATTATGAAATGCAGCGGTAAATACAGATTGTAACGATCTGTGACTAAAACTTACGCTGTTTCATCCCTATTGATTTTCAAATACTTGTACCCCGAAACCTTCAAGAATGAAGATATTTGATTGTACGAGGCTTTCATTCAGGATGGGTACATTACCTACCGACATCAATTCCTTTCCTTTCTCCTTGATGCAATATTTGTAGTGGCTGTTGCAAATTAATAAATTCTGCGTGGAAAACGATGTTCAGATCCTGGTAAGTATTAGTTTACGAATTATTTTTTGGTATGTTCCACAGTTCAGATATTTCCACATTTCTATTGTACAGCAAGTAAACCAAACTTATCGTCCTTCTAAATACATTTTCGATATCCACAGTTAATCCACAAGAATATATTTTCCTCACACTCGAGTAGTGACGCGCAAGCGGATTGTAAGAAATGGCCATACGAACAGCCTGCAGTTCCACAATGATCTATAAATGATCTCATATCCGTATTTTTCCTCACCAGCTACTAAGTTTACACGAGCTTTGAATTGTACGTTTGTTGTGTTTGCACTGATCAGTCAGAACATTATGACCACTGACCTACACGTCGGGTGTTCGAGGAGTGTTGTGGTGAGTGTTTTCAACACGTGGCGAAAACAAAATGAAACCACGTCCACACGTTGTATGGTTGGGCGACCACCCCCTTATTACAGATGTCAGACGCCGTAGGCTGGGCGGACTGCTCAAACTGGGCAGGCGACGAACTGTGGCGGAACTAACATCAGACTTAAATGTTGGCCAGAGTACAAGTGTGTCTGAACACACAGTCCACCGAACATTCGTAATGATGGGCCTCCGCAGCCGACGACCCATCCATATGTCAATGATTGCAACACGGCATTGGCAACTGAGACTGAAATGGGCACGTGACCGTAGGCACTGGACGTTGGTGCACGGTAGCTGCATTGTGCCGATTGGAGGACGCGAATCCGTCGTCTTCGAGGAGAACAGCTGTACTGCGGGACTGTGACAAGCTGACAGCGGCTCCATTATACTCTGGGGAACATTGACGTGGGCATCCATGGGTTCAGTGGAGCTCGAACGGGGCAACACGATGACCAAGGAGTATCGTACACTGATTGGAGACCACTTGCACCCCCTTCATGGCGATCATGTTCCCGGCAACAGTGGCAGTTTTCAACAAGATAACACGCCACGTCACAAGGCTAGGAATGTGATGAAGTGGGTCGAGGAACTCAGTGGCGAGTTCCAGTTGATGAGCCGACCCGCCGACTTGCTAGGTATGAACCCGATCGAACACATTTGGGACGTGCTTGAACATTGCATCATTGCTCATCGTCTCCTCTCCGGAATTTAGGTGAATTAGGTAACTTGAGTGTGCAGATATGACGCCAGCGACCTACCAAGGTCTCCCTGTTTCCATGCCACGACGCGAAGCCGCTGTTATCCGTGCTGAAGGTGGACATACGGGTATTACGTAGAGGTCATAATATTCTGGCTGATCATTGGAGTATTTCTTCAGTAGATGTTGGTGCGGTAACGTTTAACTGTCCAGCACATCACGGGCACGTTACGCTCTGTATGCGTAACTTGAATCCTATCGCACTCGAGTCCTCAAAGTAATTATATGCAGAATATTACTGACTGACGTTCTTGTGATGGTATTGCGAATCGTCTAAAAAGAAAGCAGAATGCCCATCATACACAAGCTGACTCATGTTTACAAATATGCCTAACTTAACAAAATCCATGTTTTTCAACCAACAGATTCGTTGCATTTCCTTCTTTCTTCGTGCCTCACTATGTCACTTTTGAACCAATTACGAGACAGATACGTTGCTTTCAACGTCTCCTTATTGATGCTACATTTTTCAGTTCGAAGACTGATCTATCACGCTAGTCCATCCTTGACAAGCCTCTTCATATCTGCATAATTGTTGTAACCTACATTTTCATTGACTTGCCTCCTGTAACCAAATCTTGGGCTCCTACTACATGTTCATCCCCTACACTTTCACCCATTACCAAACTGGCGACAGCATAATGCCCCAGGACGTATCCTATCAATCCTTTCTCCTCAAATCTGTTGAGAACCAAGTCATTAGTTACCCGATCTACTCTTCTAATTTTTAACGTTCTGCTATAGCATCAGATTTTATAAGCTTATATTATTCTCTTCTTCCTCTTTGCGTCTCACCGTCACGTTTCACTTTCGTAAAAGCTTACATTCCAGATAAACACCTTCGTCAAAAAAAAAGCTTCCTAACATATGAAATTTATTCGATTTGAACAAATTTCCATTTTTCAAAAATATTTTTCATATTGTTACCATTCACGATTTCGTATTCTCCCTACTTCGGTCATCGTCAGTTATATTGCTGCCCAAATAGCAAAATTCATCTACTGCTTTCGGTGTTTCGATATTCTAATCTTATTCCCTCACCATCATCTGATGTATTTGGCAGCACCGTACTACCTTCATTTTGTTTTTATGAATGTACAACTCACAACCTCTTTTAAAAGCCACTATCCATTCACCATAATTGTTCTTTCGCACGTTATTTTTTTCAGTTTCTGACAGAAATACGGTGTTATCGGAATATCTCGTGAGTTCTCATGAAAAGTACTTGAGACAATCGTTGTTGAATAATGTCCGCTTGCATGTAGAAAACTACACCGGAGTTAAGAGAACCATTTTATATCATTATCATATACTCTTTCCCTAAATTTACCTGACGATCCTTCGTGAGAGAAGAGTCTTCTTTCCTCCTCCGATTCACAATGAATGTCCTTTAGCATATCGCTCACAGTCTCTTACCGCACATGCCGACTCGGAATTCCGATGTTACGTCGACCTCATGAGTGATGAGTGAGGGTGGTCGAACGTACGTGCAGTAACCGACCATCAAACGCTAAAACTCAACTTTCTCCGAATGAGAAAACAAGAAGCATCGCAACAGGAAGCCCATCGAATAAATGCCTGGGCATGCCTGAATTGAAAGGAGAAACCGAGGTTCAAGGACAAGGGCCGGCTCTGCTTACCACCTGCGGTAAAGAACGTGGGAAACATTTAGTAGCGTTCTAACACGTGAGAGTGACCCACATATCTTATAACGTCTGGAATGGGATGAAACATGGGATTGTTTTTGCCCAATAACCACCGTTTACAAAACTATGGTGATCTCAACGAACCACGTTGTTTCCACAAACACAGTCAAGATAACAGCTGACACACAGGTATTTTCTGACACCTTGTCCAATGTATTTTAACCTGGTAATCTTTCTTTCTCTTTCTTTTTGGTACTTAAATGTGTCTGTCTCGTCTAGTACTGATTGTTCTGGTATATTTTCAATTATTTTGTGGATCTGGAAAGTAAAATAATTAAGTAATAAAAATATGGTATGTTGCATCTCTCGTAAGAGAGAGAAATGAGACGCACAACCCTTCACTTTAATAGTTCTTTCCAGGTGATATGAAGCAAAAGCAGTTAAAAATTGTAGGCTATTTTCTTAACTACATTACGCTCATGTTTGAACAGATTTATAACTGGCGGTACATTTACTTATGTCGGAATCTAAATAAACACTGCACTCAAACACTCATGCTCAAATGCATAAAAATTACCGATTTCGTCGATTAGTTGACTGAATAATACTCGTACATGGAACACTGACTACTATCGCTTTATACGACTTCAATATCTCGAAAATTAAGTTTCATTACTGAAATTAGACATAAAAACTACTGGAACTACTTATAGAGAGAAGTAATTTCCCAAACATGTTTCGTAAGTACAGACGAATTCTGTCAAGAATAACGTCCAACTTCATTTTTGTTTCCGAGAATGATCGTCTTGATGAGCCTCTTTAGCGCATTTTATTTCACTAGTCTCTACCCTGGACAAACACTATCTGTATCTTCCAAGCACGAAAAGCTGGTTCATACAAGTTATTGTTTTAGGCATTGCGATACCAGATGAGCATCATGTCATGTTCTGCCTGTCACTGCGGTACGCAAACGTCTGGCATTCCGTCATAGTGAGCCAGTGGAAGAGAAAGCTACAAATGATGCACCTTGCGCTGCAAACTTTTCTCTCTGAGTAGCGACACAGCGGCCCTTTAACTATATCAGTTGCTTTTCAATACCCGTTAACTTGAGAATAAATGCATCCGTAATGTCACTGTTTTAACTTTTAAATTTTACATGGGTTGAAATCCGTTACTGTCATCATTTGTTAATAAGTTTTTATTAGTCCTTGCCCGCATCTCGTGGTCGTGCGGTAGCGTTCTCGCTTCCCACGCCTGGGTTCCCGGGTTCGATTCCCGGTGGGGTCAGGGATTTTCTCTGCCTCGTGATGGCTGGGTGTTGGGTGCTGTCCTTAGGTTAGTTAGATTTAAGTAGTTCTAAGTTCTAGGTGACTGATGACCATAGATGTTAAGTCCCATAGCGCTCAGAGCCATTTATTAGTCCTTTCTAAAAACGTGCACTGACTTGCACCGGACGAAAATACATTCGTCGGTACGATGGTGAGTTCTTTACTTTGCTCCGGGAGGAGACCGATTGGATACTATAACACACGAAATATTAGTTTATTTAGTTATAACATAGATAATAAGAATTTCTTAACTTTGTACAATCCATTTTCACAGGAATGTCATGAGTATTTACAACTGTCTGAGCATTAACGTATAACTTGATACATACAAACTACAAGTCTCTCACTCAGAGTACATTTAACAATAACTTTCACGTAGAGGCGTGCCTAATGCATTGATCACGCTGTTGGCCTGGTAGGAGACGATACTGTCATCTTGTGCGGTGATCGTGGGCTGAGCAGTGAGGTCCTGTGCGCGGCCGTACGCAGGAGAGCGGTTGCGGTTGCGATTGGGTAGCGAAACTTCTACGGGTGTGGATACGCCTGTCTCGCTCATTCGTCGATGCGGCTCGCAGCGCCTACCTTCTCTTGCGGTTGCGTTGCGAGGTACCAACCTTGCTTTGGTACCTCGCTCTTTGGACGACACCTCCCTGGCAGCCTGACAGATGTTTTCCTAGGTTAAATTCTGTCTGCAACAGAGCTCTTAAGAAATTCAGACTGCTGCTATGACAGGGAAAGAGCAGAGGGGTCATTAAATCGAAACTTCATTTTTTGATACTTTACTGCCATTCGCAGTGCGATGGCTGAATTCTATGAGCGAACATTTCCAGTGCAGTTAAGAAAACCATTTTGTGAGAGTGACATTAACACATACATTCAAGTAATATTTGACAAACATGGTATATGTTGTGACGTCATTTGGCAATGCTTAGACTCTTGACTGATTTACAGTAACCACGTTTTAAAAAATATGTGTGTGAAATCTTATGGGACTTAACTGCTAAGGTCATCAGTCCCTAAGCTTACACACTACTTAATCTAAACTATCCTAAGGACAAACACACACCCAAGCTCGAAGGAGGACTCGAACATCCGCCGGGACCAGCCGCACAGTCCATGACTGCAGCGCCTGAGACCGCTCGGCTAATCCCACGCGGCACCCACGTTTTAAAATATGATTCCAGTACCACAGTGGAATGGCTGTTGTGGCTAATCTGAATTAAAGGAGTGTGACGATGTTCTTTCTCTAAATATCTACCATTACATTCACATCCCATTCCAGCAGATGCAGTGCCTGTATCGCTAAAAAGAATTCGTAAGTTACTGCAGGACAGAGCATCGTGAATAGAACATTGAGATAATTTTAGCTATTCATCTCATGCAAGGTCGCAGGAAAACTGACTGTCTGTATGCCTTGGTACGCTCGCTAGGTGGAAACCAGATGGCAGTTATAAGAGTACAGGGGCATGAAAAGGAAGCAATGTTTGATAAGGGAGTGAGACAGGGTTGTAACCCATCCCCGATGTTGTTCAATCTGTATACAGAGCAAGCAGTAAACGAAACAAAAGAAAAATTTTGAGTAGGAATTAAAATCCGTGGAGAAGAAATAAAAACTTTGCGGTTTGCCAAGCTGCAGTCGTGGACTGTGCGACTGGTCCCGGCGGAGGTTCGAGTCCTCCGTCGGGCATGGGTGTGTGTGTTTGTACTTAGCATAATTTATGTTAAGTAGTGTGTAAGCTTAGGGACTGATGACCTTAGCAGTTAAGTCCCATAAGATTTCACACACATTTGAACATTTTGAGGTTTGCCAATGACATTGTAATTCTCTCAGAGACAGCAAAGGACTTGGAAGTGCAGCTGAACGCAATGGACAGTGTCTTGAAAAGAAAGATGAACATCAATAAAAGCAAAACAAGGATAATGGAATGTAGTCGAATTAACTCAGGTGATGCTGGGGGAATTAGATTAGGAAATGAGACACTTAAAGTAGTAGATGAGTTTTGCTATTTGGGGAGCAAAATAACTGATGATGGTCGAAGTAGGGGGATATGAAACGTAGACTGGCAATGGCAAGGAAAGAGTTTCGGCAGAAGGGAAATTTTTCAAAATCGAGTATAGATTTAAGTGTCAAGGAGTCCTTTCATAAATTGTTTGTATGGAGTGTAGCCACGTGTGGAAGTGAAACATGGACGATAAATAGTTCAGACAAGAAGAGGATAGAGGCTTTCGAAATGTGGTGCTACAGAAGAATGCTGAAGACTAGATGGATAGATCACGTGACTAACGAGGAGGTACTCAGCAGAATGGGGGAGAAGAGGAATTTGTGGCACAACTTGACTAGAAGAAGGGATCGCTTGGTCGCTTGGTAGGACACGTTCTGAGGCGTCAAGGGATCGCCAATTTAGTATTGGAGGGAAGCGCGGAGGGTAAAAATCGTAGAGGGAGACCAAGAGATGAATACACTAAGCACATTCAGAAGATAATAGCTTGCAGTAGTTACTCGGAGATGAAGAAGCTTGCACAGGATACAGAAGCATGAAGAGCTGCATCCAGCCAGTCTCTGGAATGAAGACCACAACTAGAACAACAACGTGGGTGGAAGAGGCCTTTTATACGACAGTCAGTATATCTCGGTACTTTTCAGTGTGGAGCTACTCAAATTCAGTTTCCCAATTTCCTAAAAGATTCACACTATTGTGAAGTCCAGAATAAGACTCATACTGATATAAAGTCCCAAACGTTGTTGAAGGGGCAAATACGAAAGGAAAAAGAATAGCCTACGTTACTTATATTTGAATGTCCTTTCAATTTTCTTGGAATCTCAAATTATGGTTAATTGTACACATACTGGCTAAGTTTAGGAACCATGACTGTGTGGAATAAATATTTGTATTTTATTGCTACCAGTCACATTTATTTATTTTATATTTCATTACATACAATACATTAATTACTTAAACAGTAATTAAATGTGACTCATAGCAAAAAATACAAATAAGTAACTTAAAGTGTTTTTAGTTTTTGTAGTCGTCTTACATATCTGTAAACACGGCTACTCCTAGCCAAAAATAACTTCAGAGGTTTCTTCTCGATACACGAGCTGCTGCATAATTACTGTATATATATATATATTTTTTAAATTACACTGTAAATGTGTGTATGGTATTTTCCATATATAATGCATCGATTACCAGACTCTAGGCTGTTGTAAGAAACACACAATTTCCACGTAGCGCTAGAATTATTTGAAACATTCTAATGCAGAAGGTAGAGCAGTATATGTTCTTAAGAGTTATACTGGGTACTTAATAGTATCATTAGAACGCCTAAGCTTTAACAACTCTTCCGACAGACATCAACAAAAATTTCAACATTTCTTATTTTCGATAAAGATAAAAGGTGGAGCAATGAATTAAAATCTGTGCCAAGGCCTGGACTTGAACACGGGTTTCCTGCTTACCAGGCACAAATTTTAATTCATTACTTCAGTTTTTATCCCTATCGAAGATAATGTTGAGAGTCATCTGTCTCTAGCAAAATGTAATTCCATCAGATCAATTCCTTATTTTATTACTCTTCTCGCATTAGGCTTTGTTTCTTTTTTTGACCCCTAATATTGCTGAAAGGAACTTTGATTTCACGCAGTTAACAGTTTCTTGATTTTGAAAATCGAGTAATCGTACTCACAGTGACAAGTAATACGCCTAGAGCCCTGCTCCAGTGTATTTCCATCAATTCTATGGTAGACGCAATAATCACTTTTCTTTCGATATGCAACTTAGAATTTTTCGTATCACTCTTCTATCATCCGGAAGTATTCTCGAAGATAATCTGTCATATTTGTTATCTTAAGCTCTGTGGCTGTGACTGAACTGCGTTTAAGTCCTAGAATGCTGTAGCCAGACGTATCCCTTAGAACGTTCATTTCAGTGGATGTTAACTGTTTCCTTTCTTGATTTCGAACGGTGCGTGCTTCGCTACTAGAACAGAGGACCGAAAATTAAAGTTTATTTCAAACAAATACTCACGCTTCGATTGACAAGTAATTATTACTAGCCTATAGATGCTTCTTGGCTGTTGGCGATCTCAGAAGATGCTAGTAATCAGTATTTCCGTGCGGCTTCTAGTAGAGTGCTCTAGTAGGACGCAAGTACGAACAAAACAGAGGGTTGGTCGCATGAACTGTTTGATCATCTTCAAACAAAGATGACTTTCGTTGTTTGAGGAACTTAAATGATGATTCTGATTACACAACTGTAATTTTGTGAAACATCTACATCTACGTTTACATCTATATCCACACTACACAAGCCACCGTATGGTAGGTGGCGGAGGGTACCCTGTACCACTGCTAGTCATTTCCTTTCCTGTTCCACTCGCAGGTAGAGCGAGGGAAAAGCGACTGTCAATATGCCTCCCTAAGAGTTCTAATCGCTCTTATCTTATGTTCATGGTCCTTAGGCGAAATGTACGTTGCGGCAGTAGAATCGTTCTGCAGTCAGCCTTCCCTCCACTGATTCCCATTTGAGTTCCAAAAGCATCTCCGTAATACTTGCGAGTTGTTCGAATATGCGGGTAACAAATGTAACAGCGAGCCTCTGAAATGATTGACGTCTTCCTTTAATCCGACCTGGTGTCGATCCCAAATACTCGCACAGTATTCAACAATGGGTCGCACTAGCGTCCTGCATGCCTCCTCATTTACAGAAGAACCACATTTTCCTAAAAATTCTCCCAATAAACCAATGTCGACCGTTTGCCTTCTGTACTACAATCCTTAGATGCTTATTCCATTTCACATTACTTTGTAACGTTATGCCTAGATATTTAATCGATGTTACTGCGTCAAGCAGCATACAACTAATTCTATACTCGAACATTACGTGTTTGTTAGTTCCTACTCTTGTGCATTAACTTATATTTTTCTACATTTAGAGCTAGCTACCATTCATCACACCAACAAAACAGTATATGTATAAATATATGTAGACGTATTTTTCATCTGTGAGATTTTTTTCGCTTGCTTGCTCAAATTACTGATTGCTTTCAGAGAGTGAATAAGATGTTGTACTTCATTTTTAGTGTTACCCAAGAAACAAGATTGTCCGCATTTAGTATAGTGTCTATTTCGTTGAAACTGAAATAACCATCTGCACAAGACCTTTCTTTTCGAAAACCATTTTGCTCCTTTCCTAACAGATTTTGGCAGCGAGCTATGATTTTATTTCTTATCATCCTATAATTTTTTATTTCGATTTTCTTAGTCACTAAGACTTCCGGTTTTGAGAACTGGTTTAACTATAGTTTCTTACGAACATGTTGTTGGACCTACAGTTCAGGAAATTTTTAGTTTAGATCATAATATGAAACGAAACCGTAATATTCAGTCTCATTATAATATTGGGATGGTGTGTTAATAAAGTTATCGGTATTAAAAAAAATAGAAGACAGGTGTACTATCGGTTCTTGGTTATGTAGTATCTCTTCGAACAATACAGAGGCGGGGCCACAAAAATCATGTTTGCTCACAATGACAGACACTGAACTAAAAAATCTTCACATTGTCTGGCGAGAGAAATGAGTTTCCTTTACTAAATGCGCTGATGTCATCGGCGTAGCACGGTTCGCATTTTCTATTTGAGGCACTGTGCAACCGTAGTGGAACGGTCGCGACGAAATTATAGTTGCAAACATGTCCAGCCCGCCTGATTTACGTTTACTGAATTATTCCAAGCGAATACAGGGGCGGCGCCTTAATCAAGGGCTTGTCAGTTGTGTGTAAGTTGTCCATCTTTAATAGCTGCGGTGCCGTGGGCATGTTGAACAAGGCGCTCCTCCCACATGCGTCGCAGCCGACCACCCTCCGTGCCGGCTGCTCCCTTATTCTTCGTTCAGTGCAAGATCGAAGGAAGGTTACGATTAAAAATTCACTGCGTTCCCTTTTCTTTTTTTTCGAGTAGTGGCGGTACAGATTAGTGGGAGTCGTTCAGTTAACAGTCTTCAAATTAGCTGCTACGTGTTTTCTTCGAAACAGTCAAAAGTTCATTCTAATATACATTATATTTGGTAACGTAAACTAAAGAATACAGCATCTGACTACGTTGTTCAGCCACCTTCCATTACGTCGTTGTCCTGATCTTCCTTTATGTTGTCCTCTCTCTTTTACTTGCGCCAAACATGAATATTTCAATTTCTCGATCCATGCCTAACTTTTTTTAATGACTTCGGCGCTTCAACTCACTGTCAAAACTAGCTATATACATCGATTGTAAGCTTTCACTTTCAGAAAAATCGAAAGTTTAGTCCTGATAACTCCATTTAGATTCCCAAACGCACTGCGTGGTTTTTATTCTTTTGTTCATTTGTTCTCCAGTCCTCCAGTCACTGTCGTAAAGAATCTTAAATACAAACCCTCATCGACTGACACTACGGCTTCACTGTTAATAAGTACTGTTTTCTTTTCAGTATCGCTGTTGTACGTAGTTCAATTTAGTTTGAGTTTGGTTGTTTGAGTATTCCATGGAGCGTATCTGCGATTTCTCACTATCATATAGAAATAGTCAGTTTTAAATTTATAACATACTTTATCAACGAAAACTTTGGCAATATGCTGTCTGTTTATGAGTATATATGAGGCCACTTTTTTGTACATAAATGATTTCTATTTAACTATATTCACCCTCTCTCTCTCTCTCTCTCTCTCTCTCTCTCAACACACATATAAATCACAGATACATTATTATACATTCAGAAAGTCTTATGTAGAATAGAAGGAATTATCAAGCAGATACTATTTCAGTTTGTATTTGAAGCTAATTTTATTATGTGTTAAATCCATTACAGCACTGGATATATTGCCAAACTTTTTACAGCTGAATTCCACACTTATTCCTGTGCCACGCTAAAGCTGAGTGAAGGACAGTGTAAGCCATTTCTCCTTCTAGTATTATATTTACGTTGTTTTCGAATGGTGATTGTTGACAGCAGACTTTCAAAGGAAGTAAGTTTACTGTAATGCTGTTCTTAGTACACCCAAATGTTTGAAGTGCTGTGTACATGAGCGTCTGGAATGAACACTAAACATTATCCTCATTACACTCTGTTTAGCAACGAATGCTGTCGTCAGTAACTAGTTACCGCAAAATATGATGCCATACGGCAATAGTGAATTAAAATAGGATACGTAAGTCAACTTTTCGACATCTTATCAGCGAAACATGACATTACCCATGACCTGAAGGCAACAAGATACATAACATGTGACTTCCAGTTCAGGCTTTATCAATATCAAAACCTGAAAACTCGAAACATTCTGTTTCAAAAATCATTCAAATGGCTCTGAGCACTATGGGACTTAACACCTGTGGTCATCAGTCCCCTAGAACTTAGAACTACTTAAACCTAACTAACCTAAGGACATCACACACATCCATGCCCGAAGCAGGATTCCAACCTGCGACCGTAGCGGTAACGCGGTTCCAGACTGAAGCGCCTAGAACCACACGGCCACACCGGCCGGCCATTCTGTTTCATTTATTGATTTATCCTCATGAATCATTTCTAATGGCGTGGTCAAAAATTATGTTTCATTCATTGATTTAACCTTATGCATTTTTCAGGCACTTTCATCATCACCAAATGGAACTATTTCTGATTCTTGATGTATAGTAGCAATTCACTTGTACATTGAAAGAACAAGAGTGAACCGAATATTGATCCCTGTGGTAGGAAGATAGTGATTATTCCCCATTCAGAAGACGGTCTTTCGTTGTTTAAACTCAGTGGCTTTCTTAAGAAGATACTTTAAGTCTTCTTGGTTACAAATGACAAAAACCATTTATCAGCAAATTACCTACGCCACAATATTTCAAATTCTCTCGGAGAATATTGTGAAATGGACAATAAAACACTTTTCACAACTTACAGAAAATACCAAATGACAATATTTTCTCGTTTAAATTTTGTTTTATCTGATTCATGAACTGAAAATTGGCATGATCGTTGAAAATACTTTTTGTAGTATAAACTAAGCCTGACGAAGTATTTTATTTTGTGATATATTTGTTATTTTTCATGTGTGTACATATTTCCAACCACCTTCGAAGAGGACGTAAACAATGAAACTGGCCGGTAATTATTAGTTTCTGTACCATTATCGTTCTTGGAAAGAAGTCTAATAGTAGAATATTTCAGTCGGTCTGGAAATATCTCCTGTGATAGTGATAGATTGCACACGTGACTAAATACATTGCATATGTGTGAAGAAAAGGTTTAATAATTTACTTGACGTGTTATCGACTCTGTGCGAGATTTTGCTTTTGAGTGAGTAAATTATCTTCTTAATTTATCTGGCAGAGCATGAAGTAATTGTGATTTGGCTGCAATGGCTGTGCTTCTTGCGTGTATTTCATCGCTTTATTCCTTGAAGTTTCCACTCCAATGTAATGAGCTGCTTACAGGAAGTGATTAATAAATATTTTGGCTCACAGGCAGCTTCAATAAATTTTTTCTCCGTTTTCTTTAATATCAGAGTCCTCGCAGTCCTTACCTTATTTATACTAGTTTTAAGCATACTTTAGGACTTGCTTTGATCAGCTCTTTCATTCTTCTTTGACGATTACCTGCAATAGAGGCAATCCGTGGCAACACGAAGGTGATCCATTAACACACAATCCTTTTTCAGTTACTCTATTTCACGTCCAGACTACACCTATTATATTAATTACGTCTAGCCGTATAGCAGCTGCGAAGTGGAACCGGATAGTAAAACGGCATATTTTCTTCAGTAAGGGTAATATAAAATTAAAATATTGAAACTCATGGAAAACATTTTCATTTCTCAAGACATAAAAGATTATTTCGTTATGTCGTTTGTAAGAGAAGAATATGCTACTCCAAAGAATGATAATTACCTCACTTTATGGGGTAATGAAGTTGTGAGCTGTCACGCAGTTGAAGACCAGCAGATATGTTGCTCTACTAACGCTGTTCCAACGTATTTGATACAACCGAGAGTAGTTGCCCAGCCTGGATCACATGCCGCTATTCTATTCCGTTAATAATTGCTGTTCATCTCATTCGATTCAGGTTTCTTCACGAAAAAAATGTCAGTACGTTTCCTTAATATCTCGAATTCCGTCACCCTCAGTGTGCGGTCAGTATTTAAGAAAGCACAGAACGCTCCGAGAAACCCCTGCGAAGAAAATGTCTCGCTGCTTTTCAAGCTATGCAAAACGCGTCTCGGAAACACGATGTTTTCGGACATTCTTGACCTCTCTGCTTCAGACAAAGTATACCTCTGTAGGAATTAAAGAAGAGCTGCAGAATTCGTCAGTTATTTAGATTTGGCGATACTAACGGACAGCCAGACACTACTCAAATATGGGCTGCTTGTTTTGAAAGCTTTTTATCAGGTTAGTTAACTGCAACTTAGTTACATAATTTCCTTTCAGTGGCACTGGACGTTTGTAATAATGTACATTATGTTTTCATCTTTTTCTGCCAAGATTTTTTTCTGAATTTCCTAGGATGTGTTCAAACTTTGTATAAATCGATTCTGAAATAGAATCTTGTAATGCATTCATGAAATAATAGTTATTTCTTTAGGTTCTAGTATACCTGTATGTATGAAATGAATTCATTTTGTTTCATTGCTTTTGTAAAACACCTAAATGTGGCGTACACACAAACAAACTCAATTTGTAAGTGGCAGCAAACAAACCATCAGACATTTCTATTCTATTATTTGAGACAAAACCAAAAAATCTGTGAACCCGAAGACTGATGATGGCGATACTTGTGGCAAGCTTTCCATGTATAATTCTATGACTTCCATCACGAACTGTACAATAATTGCAGACTGCACATGATACGTATGCCAGGACTAAAACTTAGTAATAACCGCCTTCTCAGTGCCTACGTGGCACGTAGAGGGAAGCCTTCCATGTTTGAAACTTCTTCTCTCCCTACGAAGAGTTCTCAGTTTCTCTTGAACTGCCATTGCTTGCTTTTCCTGGAAATTACAATTGCAAAAATTCTTGTAGTTATCTATGGTTCGTTTTACAACTCTATATTAGGTACAATTATAATGCAGTCATGGCTGCAAAATTATGATAATGAATTCTGTGTCTGTCTTTGGTTAAACGATAAACCAAACGCGGCGCGACTGCTTTCTATGTGTGCGCTCTTCTTACGATTATTCAGTTGTTTGTAGCAGATTATTTAACATGTGCATTCGATGCTGCAGTCACTGGTTCCGTAATCCGAGTAACTATCTTCTGTCTCGGACCTTATCATTTTGTAGGACCATCTATGCGAAATAGGAAAACGTGGTGTCTGGTATGAGCCCAAGGAAATATTCATTCTAACAGTACAATAAAACGAAATATGTTACGACGTATTCCTATCAGCGGAGCTGTACGTGCCTGTCCCTGCAGTACCATCTCGTCAATACTGAACGGACTTCTACGTGCCTGTCCCTGCAGTACCATCTCGTCAATACTGAACGGACTTCTCCATTGCGATTAAAAACACTACACGTTCACTTTACGAGTGACAGGTGACTCTCACTCTAGACTAAAAGTGTCGAATGTACATTTGTTAAAATATTATGTCTGTCGACCAACGTTTCCCAGTGTGCAGTAATCTTTTTTTGTTTTGCTTTTCAAATTCAGAAGATTGTTGCTTACTTTCACGTAAGTACATTTCGCAAAGATTTCAAAGTAGCTATGCTTCCATTATAGTACATAAGTTACTTTTACAATCAGGTGATAGTAATTTAAAGATATTCCTAAAAATCTACATTAACCTTAATACTACTGATTCTACTTAGCGGAAATACTTGAAAAATTACACACATTTTCCCTCAACCTACGTTACATACATTTTCATCTCTGTATGCTGGCAAAATAATTGAGTTCATTGTAAATAAAGTCATGTTTCATGCTTCATGAATTGTGTTGTGGAGCTGGATAATAAGTAAGAAGTGAAATTGTAGCCTATTTGCAACACGCTCCACCAACACGGCTACATTAAAAACAAGGCTGCATGGGTCTTTTCTTTTGAGTAGGCTGACGGCGTTTATCGACAACGTCTTCAAAACGAGATGATTTCGTTGTTAAGTGAAGTTCTTGGTCAATTGCACTCTGATCATTTCGGTATCTAATTATGATATGTCATTGGAAACAGTGAGGTTATGATACACGATACATATGTACTGCAGAGCACTGTTTAGTCGCTCGTGGCGTTACGGCACCATTATGCCAGTGTCACTTTTGGTAAATTTTACTTATACAAATGGCAGTGAGTTTATGCAGCTTTCATCAAACAATAGTAAAATGAACTGTTTTCTCCAAGTTTATTTTCACCTTTTTTAGTATTTGTTGAGGTGTTCCGCTGCTATAATTGGCCTCATCTCTCATTTGTTTCCAGTCCTTCTTGCCGCTTATACTGTATCGTGAAACGTTTCTGAGTGGTTTTTTTTAATCATAAAATTATGCGGCGGACAAGTGACGTGCATTACCTACTTGCGGTGTGTTGTACCGCACCTCTGACAAGTTCCTCATTTTCCTTGCGTACACATAACTCAGACACTAACTTGGTTTTATACAAAAAAAGTGTTTGGCATGATGGATAGGTCCATAGTTCGACATTTTGCCCAACTTTGTGCGTTCAGCTTAAATACTTGCTTTCTCAACTACATACATTTACTCAAACAATGCATATAAGGAAGCTTGAAGAGGTCTTACGACACTTCGTGAGATACTGCTTTATTATGTGTGACCCACAATATTACATTCTTTGAACTTACACACAATGTCCTAATACAATGTCCTATAGATACGTTCCAATAAATTTCAAAGGTTGTCCTTTACAGAAACCCGGAAGAACACTGCCTCCGAAAAGAGGAACTGTACAGAACTTACCACATTTCCCTGCTGCACTCATGCAAATGCAGGACAGTTTGTACATAGTGGTCGAAAAATCATTTCTTGTTATTTATGTCCGCTGGCTTTCTGATACAAGTGTACGAGTTGATTCCAAGGACTTCGAAAACTAACTAAATTCATTTTTTGTTACACGTCTTGTATGTCGCTTGCAATGTCCAGAGCAAAAGAAATGCCACTGTTGACAAAAGCATGAAAACATTGTGTGACAAGCTCTAGGTCACAGAAACGGCTTGCTGAGAACTGAACGACCACCGATCTCAGCAGACTCCGTGGAAGCTGCGAAACAACGTTTCGCTCCAACAACTGGAACTGCACATATTTGCAGCTACTCTTCCTCAACTGTTAGTTCAGTTACGTAAATTATAATAAGCATAACACGTGTGGGGTTGTTAAACCCCCCAGTGGACGCCTGTACATCTGGCAGATAGGTAAAAGTCACTCAGATATGGCTGGTACTGGGGAAATGAAATATCCGGGATGGACCAAAAACTAGCACAGATCTAAACCCGTTAGTGTCTGTTCTGGCATCCATCGGCTAGAGGTCAGCATCTGTTCACCATGTTGGTGGTGCTGATACAAATATGTCTCGATCTCAACAATTAAGTCTTTAACATTTGTGATCCCAAACAGAGACCACCACAACCACCTTCAAGTTGAAGAAACCGTGATGGAACAACAGGAAAAATATCGACTACCCCAGGCCCCAGTAGATATACTGCACGTCCTTAGTCACTGGATTCTGAGGGACCAAAACCTCTTCGCAAACACTATATTGGCACACTCAACACAAATACACTGATCAGGATAGGCAAAATCAACAGCTTACGGATGTTCTGGAAAAAATTCACATCAAAATCCTCACAGTACAAGAGACACGTTTCACAGACAAAAACCACTTCGATACAGAAAACTGCATGGTGTACAAAGGAAAACCTGCCGTCAGAAGAGGAACACCGACAATGTTTGGCACAGAATTTTCGGTTCACAAATGAGTCGTAGACAACATCCCAGATTTCAATTCAATATAAGACAGGATCATTATAATAATCTTCAAATCAGGAAACAAAATGTACACAATCACCAATGCACATGCACCGACAAACGACCATAACAGAAAGAAACCACAAGACGTTGAAGACTTTTGGGAAGATATGGAAGAAATAGCAAACAAAACACCCGAAGTACATGTTTAACTTGTATTCGGAGACTTCAATACACAAATAGGCAAACGCAAGAAGTACAAGCAGATCACAAGCCCATACACAGCACACGAATGCCCCATTAAGAGTGGGGAATATCTCGTATTGTCAAAAGTTTAAATAAAAATTATATCAACACAATTTCAAAAGCCAAGGCGAGAACTCACAACATGGGAAACTCCCAAAAACATGTGGGGGGGGGGGGGGGAGGGGGGAATTCCAAATAGATCACGTAGCCATAACAAACAAAAATACAACAGAAATTCTGACCGTGAAAACACGCAAACCATTTTTAGAGGCCGGTCACCACTTTCTACAGCAAAAATTAGACCAATTCCAAGAAACAGAAAGACAACGCAGAATAAAATTATAAGACCGGACCCAGAATACTTGAAGATAAACAAGGACAAAATTATTAAGGAAACTAATCATAGTTTGACAGGAAATTGGACAAACTTTGCGAAAACAATTTACAGTACAGTGTTTTAGGGTCAACCTCCCAGGAAACGAATATATAGATGGTAGAACGTAACTTGTGATCAGGCCACTGAACGTAGAATCCAGGCTTGGAAAACGTTTAGCTGTAAAAGAACAACAAAAACATACCTGGATTTCCACAAAGTCCAGAGACAATCCTCGAAAGATTCTACATGAGTGAAAAGGACATGCATCATAAATAGACTAAATGAAATCGTGGAATACTTCAAGAGAAATAACACGAGAAGTTTCTACAGAACTTGTAGAAAAATATAAAGGGTTATCAGTCTCCGGATATCTGCCTCAAAATAGCAGACGGATATCTGAAAACAAATACTAAACAAAACCACAAAGCTCTTACAAAATGCCACAATTGCTAGAAGCCTAAAGAAAAATTACACTTCACGCAAACAGTACCAAACCCAGATTCGAAACTGCCTACATTAACAGTGGTAGAGGAGATTGTAAAACAACTAGAAAACAACAGAGTTATAGGAGAGGACGGCATTATCTCTGAGATCTGGAGCTTCAATGACCAAAACATCACAAAGGATATTCATAAAATTCTCACAGAAACATGGAATGCAGAGAAAATTCCACAGGAATGTAAACGGGCGTTGATTCACTCGCTCCACAGAAAGGGCAACACAGACCCTAATGACTACAGAGGTATCTCATTATTACTGGTCGCCTACAAAATTCTTTACAAGACCTTACTCAACAGACTAGAAACACAAGCTGATATAAAGTTGGCGAATACCAGGCAGGCTTTAGAAAAGGAAGGTTCTGTACTGAACAGATTTAGCTCAGACAGACGAACACCGCTGCAGTCACATTCGTGGACTTTAAGAAGGCATACTACTCCAAAGACAGGTAAACTCCGTTTGACACCATAGAAGAATATGGTACAGACAGAAAAACTAAGACACCGATACAACAGACACTTACAAATACCACATCTACAAAATAATTATGGGAGAAATTAGAGACACATTCGAGATACACAGAGGGGCCAGACAAGGAGATGGTCTCTCGCCTGTTTTATTCAACATGATCTTGGACAAAACTATCAAACAATAGGAAGGAAAAGTAACAGGAGTTCGGTTAGGAAGAACATGTACAGAAAAGACGATCATAAAATGCCTGGCATTTGTAGATGATCTGGCAGTTCTCCAAATGAAGTCTCTGCCGAAACAGGTATACAGATATCGTACGAGAAAACTCGATACACGGAAAGAAAGAGAAGCAAGAACCAAGCCATGCACACTAAATACGGAAAGGTTAAAAGAGTGGATAAAATCAGATATTTTGGGGGATATTTAAAAATAGGCGGATCAAACAAGTCATGTAATGTAGAAGGAACAGAAAAACTTGAGAAAGCCTACAAACTAACAAGGGCGTACTACTATAAAAGAAATGTTTCAAGACAGGCCAAATTCAGGCACTACAATACAGTTGTGCTACCCGAAGCGCTCTACCCACCAGAAACGACCACAATCGAAGCATCAGGCGTCATAGAGACGGAGAAATAGAACATAAAACCCTCAGAAAAATATTTGGAACGGTATACAGAGATGATGTATGTACGAATACACCAACTAAAGGATTATACGAACTCACGGACAGACTCACAGACATGATCAGAAAACGCCGACCAACATTCTATCGACACATATGTAGATAAAATAAACAATAACAAAGCCACAAAGAGGATTTTTAATCCAGTAAACAGTTCAGTCAAAAAAAACTGGTTTCAAAAAACTGAAGAAGACCTAAAACAAGCAGGGATAAGTACTGGAATGACAAATGAAGAATACAGATTCAGAAAGAAAATAATGAACATGAAATTTGAAGTAAAAGAGAAGATGAAAACAAGCAAAACATAGTCAGAGCAAAGGAAATAGGATCACAACCAAAGAATAAAGAGGTTTTTGGAAGAGAAAAGGAAGAAGAAAACAAGGAAAAAATGAATAATCCTGTCACACTCAAGTTAAGGCAAAAAAAGTGTAAAAATAATAGAATAATTCTAAAGATAATACGTCTTCAACAGCTGAATGTTTATTATTGTTTTCAGTCAAACATGTTATAGCTTTTCATACCAGGAACCACGAGTGGTTTATAAAAATAATATATGTGTCCAGCGATACATGTTTTGTAATGGAATATGTAGTGTTTCCTGGCAATCTTACTGTGCTCTGCACTATTAGTGTTACATGTGAAACACAGATTTTACAGTGAAGTAAACATGTTTCTAATTGTGCGGCATTTGTTACTGACATTAAGTCAAATATTTCACCACAGTATAAATGTTATCCAGAAGAAATGACTCCCAATTAAATTTAAGATTTCTTTAGCTGCTTGTAAGATATTCTACGTTACTGGACAAGACATCAAATATTGTTCTGGCTGCATACTTATACCCTCTTTCTGCCACTGCCTGCTTTAGGACCGTATAACGAAGGTAATTATTATATTAACAGAATCTTCCGTCGGTTCTTGGTAGAACATCATTATAATAATAAATGAAAAGCACCAGTTTGCTTTTGTTCTACAATATTACTTTTATTGCTAACCGGTTTTCGGCTTACAAGGCCATCTTCAGACATTTACTGAGTATTATCACCAAAGAAGTTAAATGTTAGCAGACAACATTGGAAGAGACGTAACACATCTAGAGTGAAGTAGAAACATACAGTGAGTAACATCTTTGCAATGAAATGGTAAAAACTGAACAGTACATAAATAACAATGGAGTTGACAGAAAAACCTTTAGCACAAAATAAGAATAGCATGCCTAACTAACAGTTTCTATTAATAAACAAAACTAATAAAATAAGATAAAATTAGTACTAGACAAGGCCGCATCAAGAGGTATGAAACGTGGAGAGTGATACACAACCAATTAAAAACGAAGAAACAGTTGTCAATGTAAGTACAGAATACATGAGGAACTTAAGAAATATCAATAAGATAAACAGAAATTAATAAATGCAGGAAAATTGAGGTGTTTGAGGGAACCCACAGTTTGAGAGTGTGGTGGTTATTATTCTTCAAGTGTTGTTGCTATGGCTACTGATACTCATATCAAATTAGGATGCATGATCTACGACAAATTTCATCCGGTAAATTATGTCATAGAACTTTAACGAGAAGAAACATGCGAAATACGTGAATATATTGATTTTTTCGTTTCCATAACTAGTGTTTATCCGACGTGCGTAAGTTGATGAGCTTAAAACACAGGGTTCAGTCTTTCCATGGTTTTAAATGTTAACAGCCATTTCTTGACAAACTTTTTGTTATTGATATCGAAGGTAACGGTCTATTGACACACAGTCAGCAAGGATTCAGAAAATATCGTTCTTGTGAAACACAACTAGCTCTTTATTCATACGAAGTAATGAGTGCTATCGACAGGGATCTCAAACTGCTTCCATAACTCTAGATTTCTTTAAGGCTTTTGATACAGTTTCTCAAAAGAGACTTCTAATCAAATCTACATCTAGATTTACATTTATACTCCGCAAGTCACCCAATGGCGTGTGGCGGAGGGCACTTAATGTGCCACTGTCATTACCTCCCTTTCCTGTTCCAGTCGCGTATGGTTCGCGGGAAGAACGACTGCCGGAAAGCCTCCGTGCGCGCTCGAATCTCTCTAATTTTACATTCGTGATCTCTTCGGGAGGTATAAGTAGGGGGAAGCAATATATTCGATACCTCATCCAGAAACGCACCCTCTCGAAACCTGGCGAGCAAGCTACACCGCGATGCAGAGCCCCTCTCTTGCAGAGTCTGCCACTTGAGTTTGCTAAACATCTCCGTAACGCTATCACGCTTACCAAATAACCCTGTGACGAAAGGCGCCGCTCTTCTTTGGATCTTCTCTATCTCCTCTGTCAACCCGACCTGGTACGGATCCCACACTGATGAGCAATGCTCAAGTATAGGTCGAACGAGTGTTTTGTAAGCCACCTCCTTTGTTGATGGACTACATTTTCTAATGACTCTCCCAATGAATCTCAACCTGGCACCCGCCTTACCAACAATTAATTTGATATGACCATTGCACTTCAAATCGTTCCGCACGCATACTCCCAGATATTTTACAGAAGTAACTGCTACCAGCGTTTGTTCCGATATCATATAATCATACAATAAAGGATCCTTCTTTTTATGTATTCGCAATACATTACATTTGTCTATGTTAAGGGTCAGTTGCCACTCCCTGCACCAAGTGCCTATCCACTGCAGATCTTCCTGCATTTCAATGCAATTTTCTAATGCTGCAACTTCTCTGCATACTACAGCATCATCCGCGAAAAGCCGCATGGAACTTCCGAAACAAATTGCATTACAATGGAGTATCTCTTCAGTTGTGCTACTGGACTAGTGATTTCCTATGAGAAAGGTCACAGTACGTAGTAATCAAGAGAAAATCATCAAGTAAAAGAGAAGTGATATCTGCCGTTCCCCATAGAAACGTTATAGACCCTCTGCTGTTCCTAATCTATATAAGCTGTTTAGGCGACCATCTGAGTAGGTCTCTTACATTGTTTCAGATGATGCTGTTTTTTATCGTTTAGTATAATCATCAGAAGATTAAAACCAGTTGAAAAATGTCTTGGATGCAATAACTGTAAGTTAGGAAAAGTGTCAGTTGACTGTGAAAAGGAAGAGTGTGAGGACATCCACATGTGTACTAAACGAAATCCGTCAAATTTCGGTTGCACGATAAATCGCACGTTCTAAAAGTTGTCAGTTCAACCAAATACCAAAGTACAATTATGGAAACTTAAACTGGAACGATAGCATAGATAATATTGTGAGGAAGACAAGGCAAACACTGCGTTTTATTAGCAGATAACTTAGAAGATGCAACAAGTCTGCCAAAAAGGCTGCCTACATTACGCTTGTCCGTCCTCTGCTAGAGTTCTCCTATGCGATTCGGAATCCTTACCAAATAGAATTAACGGAGAACATCAAGATAGTGCAGTAAAGGGTAGCTCATTTTGTATTAGCCCGAAACAAGGGAGAGAGTGTCGCGCATATCATATGAGAGCTGGGGCGGCAAACATTACAACAAAGGCGTTTTTAGTTGGAGCGAGATCTTTTCACGAAATTTCAATCACCAACTTTCTCCTCTGAGTGTGATAATATATTAATTACACCATCATACAGTGGGAAAAATATAATCGTAATAAGAAAAAGTAAACACAGTTCGCACGGAAAGATTTTTCCCAAGCTCTGTTACAGAGTGGAACCTTAGAGAAATAGCCTGAAGGTGGTACAAAGATTCCTCTCCACAGGCACTTAAGTGTGAATTGTAGAGTAGTCATGTAAATGTAGATCTGGATTGACGTGTTACACTTAGTAGCGACGATACCGCCAACACTGTACGTCGGTACAGATTCCTTAGCAAACGTGGTACGTTTTTATTGCATTTTACTGTTTTTTATGTCTTAATACTTTTATATATAATATACGTTTTATAGCTTGTTCAGATTTCACATTAACTGAAAAGCAATTTTCCCTTTATTTTCATAGGTCAGTCAACCGAAGCCGGATATCAAAAAATTGTAATTTTTTATTTTATTGCGATCAAGAACATTAAAAAATTTGTTTAACCATTCGAGAAGCTGAGTACCAAGTTTCTCTAAGATCAAAATTTCGGCTACATGTACGCTCATGCATCTGGAGCAAAGGCCAACCACAACGCATGTAATTCACGTCTGACACGAAAACTCTTTGTATATATTTCAGATTTTACAATGGTAGTCAGATGGCAGTCCTCGGATGAAGAGGAAAGCTGTCAATCTCATCTTAATATTCTAACAGTTTCTTTCGGAGAGTAATTCGGCATTTGCAATCATATTGCCTTCGATAATTCCAGGTATTACAATCGATATCAGCAGTCAAACTGTCAACACAAATCAAGGGTATAGGTCTATATCTCTTTCAGTAAGACACACTAGAAGTTTATGTTTCAGTAAATACAATTCTTAATTAATTCGCAAATCTGGAGTTATATCTTATTTACTGAATGTTTATGTTGTACTTATCCCAATTATTCACATATCTGCATACACACACTCGTAATTTACGAGTTCTAGGATATCGTACATGAAGAATACTACTTACGTCGGTCAAGATCTATATTTTTGTGTATTTATCTTTAATTAGCTTCGGGTTGACCGACTTGTTCCAGCTAAGTGGTGTTTGTTATAAGCTACTATGAAGGTTTTGTTCGACATAAAATATTTTGTTTACTTCCAAAACTTTCTGCTAGTTGAACGATGTAGAATAATGTTGATGTGATCTTCACTCCTAAGACTGGTTTGAGGCATTTCACCTTGTACATCCATACTGTGCACGTATCTTCATCTCTGCGTAACTACGAAAAGTTACATTTATTTTAACCTTCTCGCTGTATTTCATCCTTAATCCCCCTCTACATTCCCACTTCCCTCCCCTCCCCCCTGCCATCACAAACACACACTTCTTTCCGCTATCGAACTCACAATTTCTTGTTGAATCAAGATGTGTCCTGTCAACAGATTCTTTCTTTTAGTCAAGTTGTGTCATAAATATCTTTATTCCCAATTCTATTCAGAGTCTCCTCATCAGTTACTCGATCTACTCACTTCATCTTCAGCATTGTTCTGTAGCACCACACTTAAATTTATATTATATGTTGACAAATTCTGCTGTTCTAGAAAGGCTTTTCATGCTTTTTCCACTCTGCGTATCCGCTTTACTTCGGCCATCATCAGTTTTACTGCCCAAAGAGCAAAACTCATCTACTACTTTCAGTGCCTCATTTCCTAATCTAATTCCTCAGCATCACCTAATTTAACTCTACTTCATTCCATTAACTTTGTTTCCTTTTTATTCGTTTTCATCTTATAGCCTCTTGTCAAAGCACTATCCATTACGCAAAAGTGCGCTTTCAACTCATTTGCTGTTTCTGACAGATTTACCAAGTTATCGGCAAACAGTAATGTTAGTAAAACCTTCTTTCTGAACTTTAATTCCCTTTTCAATTTTCTCTTGGTTTCGTTTACTGCTTGCTCCACGTACAAATTTAATAACGCCAGGGATAGGCTGGAAACGTGTCTCACTCATATATTAAGTGTTCCTTCCCATTCACGTCCTTCGACTCTCGTAACAGCAATTTGGATTCTGTACAAGTTGTAAATAACCTTTCTGTCGTTGTTTTTTATCCATTCTATCTTCAAAATTTCAAGAAGCGTAGTATAATCCAAACTGTCGAAAAGTATTTCTACATCTATAGATGCTATAAACGTAGGTTTACTATTCATAAATCTGTGTTCTAAGATAAGTCTAAAGGTCGGTACTGCATCGCGCGTTCCTGCCTTCCTCCAGAAACCAAACTGATCTTCCCGGAGACTAACCTCTATCAGTTTCTGCATCATCTGCTGCCTTTCCTATTTTATCTGTCAAAGCTACCCATTTGTCTTCTATTCATTTCCCCTGTTTCAGTATAACGTTGTATAATGCTCCCTCTGAAGCTCCCTACAATTCAAAAAAATGAACCGGAGGAAACAGTACAGACGAAACGACTGGTAGTTACTGAAATTAAGTATATGTTTAGAAGTTGTGTTCTTCTCACATCCTGTGAGGAATTTACATTCAGCGTTCTGTAGATGTTTTGCTGCAATGTTATCTTTGCATCTATGTTTCTTCTGACTGTGGGTTTGATATGCCTACTAATCATTCTCTATCCGACGTAAAACTCTATCTCATACATATAACAAGTCAAAATCTCGTGTAGGTAGTAGCTGCATAAAAATTTCAGTGTATTGTTATTATAATTCATATATCGTTTCATTTTATCTTGGTAGGAGAAATACACTTTTTAGGTATTTAACAAAATGTAAAATTATCCTTCTTTTATTCCTTGAATACTGTGTAAATTTAGTAAGTTATCTTCAGTGGATTATTAATATCCAGTTTGAGAACTTTAAAAAAATATCTCCACGTGAAATGCATACTCTTGCTTCCAACATTATGCTGTGTCTGACCATAATTAAATACAAGAAAGGAACGAAAAACTGAAATGATAAGTGTATGTTCTTAATACTGTTTAGCGCTTAAGTTTTTAAAGATAGAAGTTGCTTTTTGATATAGTGAAATTGAAGTTCTTTCATCTTCATCGTTATTTTGAAACTTGCCGTTGTTTTGAAGTTACAAAGGAGACATAAGAGAGACTTTCTAATAGCAAAGTCTCGTGTTATTGTTATTACGCAAACTTTCCTCAATCCGTGCTTAGGCGTCATCTGAATGACAACAACAGTTCCATAATAATTAATTATACGGCTAACGGCACACGGATAACTGAAGTTTGATTTTAACGTCAGCTCCCTTGCAGGAAGGGGCCTCCCTAAAAATAAATTCTTTCTTTTGGCAAGCCTTTTGCTTCCCATTGAAAGCTCTGAAGTACCTTTGATTCCTAGAGTTTTTTCTATTATATAGCATTGGTAAACGACGTTTTATTGCTGTAGTGCACTGAAGTAGATATAATGACTGTTCGGTTAATTCCCTTATTTTACAAAATTTGTATCTGAACAGCTCAGGAATTGTTGTTTCTTGCTGTATGTTCCTGTTAGTAAACTAACTCACGTTCGGCGTTAAATATGTATTCACATCTACATCTACGTGGATACTCTGAATATCACATTTAAGTGCCTGGCAGAGGGTTCATCGAACCACCTTTACAATTCTCTATTATTCCAATTTCGTATAGCGCTCGGAAAGAACGAACGCCAATATCTTTCCGTACGGGCTCCGATTTCCCTTATTTTATCGTGATGATCATTTCTCCCTATGTAGGTCGGTGTCAACAAAATATTTGCGCATTCGGAGGAGAAAGTTGGTGATTGGAATTTCGTGAGAAGATTCCGTCACAACGAAAAACGCCTTTCTTTTGATGATGTCCAGCCCAAATCTTCTATCATGTCAGTGACACTCTCTCCCATAATTCGCAACAATACAAAACGTGCTGCCCTTCTTTGAACTTTTTCGATGTACTGCGTCAGTCCTATATGGTAAGGATCCCACACCGCGCAGCAGTATTCTAATAGAGGACGGACAAGTGTAGTTTAGGCAGTCTCCTTAGTAGATCTGCTACATTTTCTAAGTGTCCTGCCAATAAAACGGCGTCTTTGGTTAGCCTTCCCCACAACATTTTCTGTGTTCCTTCCAATTTAAGTTGTTCGTAAATGTAATTGATACAACTTTGTATCCAATCATCTACAGTTTGATGAATGCAGATTATGTGCAGAGGGACCGAAATGTTTCAGAATGGAAGATACGAAAAGTATCGTCCTTATTTGCAACTATGAAAAGCAAAAGCGGAATAGATTCTACCACTTCAGGTGAGAACAATATGGAAAGAATTATAATTCAGATTACTCAATTGAGGGTGAAGCATTCTAATAATTACACTGACACACGCTTCTCAGTAACCTATGTTCCATTTTTATTTTCATACAACGTACGTCAGGCTGCTTAATCGTTGTAGATTAACACGATAACCATGTATTTCAAATTAACACTGTGGTGTAATATTGCAACAAAGATCCAGTAAGCAAAGCAGAAACTAAATCCAGTGTCTATATTACCCGTGTTACTATTGCAGTAGTATAACAAGCGTTGCCAACACGACGAAATTCTTTATTGGAATATTAGGCGCGTTATTGGTGTAGTATTACATTGGACTGCAGAAGTTGGAGTTTTGTTATTTAGAACCACTCCGGAAGAGTCCTTATTGATGGTTTTTGATGGGCTGACTTTCTAGTTCAGCAAGTTTTAGTCCTTTGTTGCTTGAGCTTGGAATCTTTATCTTTTATTATACATTTGTGTCTGGCTTCTAGGTAGTGTTATGAAAAAGTGAATAAGTTTTTAAGCTAGTTGGTATGAATCACATTCACTACAAGTAATGTTATAAATACTAATTAATAGCACAGGGGCTGTTTGTCTTATAGTTCAGCAGGTTTTCGCCCAATGTATCTATACTACGAGACTAACTGAGCAATATTTCACTTTCTAGATATTGGCAGCTCTGGTAGTTTTCATAGATATAGGTGAGGGCATTATCTCTTAACAGATATTGGAGACACTCCTACTAGCTATACAATATATTTACGGTCTTCTGTTTTTCCACACTAAAACTCTCTATAGCGATGGGATAGTTACGATTATTTAAGGATACCGACTTAATAGTATAACATTTCAAATAAAAATATTTTTCTCTTTAAAGTAACAGCATGTGTCGCAATTGAACTGAGATGTAACATAGATCACCAGATGCATAAAAGAATCAAGTTTAAAGGAGTATGTAAATATCTCTTTATGGTAAGTTCTGGACTAGTGGCTTCCTGTTCAAAATATTGGGCAGGAAACAAATTTTGAGGATTTGCGGAATATGTGCAGAGGACGAAGAAAGTACGAGTATAGGGAACTAATCAAGCGTTCTGTAAGAATCTCATGAATGCTAAGTTTTTGACAGAATGGCTTGTTTCTAGGTCTAATGCTTAGTTTACTTCTGTACTCCACAGGCCACCTTACGGCGTATGGTGGAGGTTACCTCTGATGGCATTATCACTTCTCCCCTTCCCTTACCACTTAGTGAACACGATGTGGGGGAAAAATCTCCGTTAAAGGGGTAATCTATCGTCAACCTGAAGGTTGGTTTCAGCACCAAAGCGCTTTAGATAGCGTGGGACTGTTGGAAGTAGTACGCCATTGCCTTCCTCCATACGGCATATGAGCTCTGATTCTCTCGTTGTTGTCATTTCACGAGACTTATGACGGAGAAAATAATAAGTTTCCGGTTCTTCTTTGGCCGTAGACCACACCGGGATGCACAACATCTGTCTTGTAGCGCTAGCCACCAAAGGTTTATTGTTCACCTATCGAAAGCTAAACGAACATCCCTTCGTTGAATCTACTGTCCCTCTTCTGTTTATCCAACTTGATGATGGTCCCAGTCTGAATTTGTCTCGAGATTCTGTCGAATGTAAGGCACTTCTCCGTGGATTAATTAAAATTCCTTTAAGATTCTTCCAATGAATCTTTGTCTGGCACTTTGTTTTCCTACAACTGGTTTTCTGTTGTAATTCCACATTTGATCGCTCTGGGCGCTTACACCGAGGTATTTTACGGTTGCTACAGTTTCCACTGATTTTTCATCAGTACCATAATCGAACAGCAATGGATGTGCAAGACATTACATTTATTTACGTTCACGTTCAACTGCCAGTCTTTGTACCACTCACTCATCCTCTGCAGTTCTTCCCGCATTTCACTGAACCCTTCTGGCGTTTCCACCTCTCTATAGACAACTGAATCATTCTGCGAACACTTTCATGATGCCTCCGATGTTAACCACTAGATCATTAAGTGTTTGTTGTAAATAGTAAAGGCCCTAAACTCTCCGTTGTGATGATTAGGAAATTACTTCTACATCTTTCGATTTCGTCCCGTTAAGGGCGGTGTGATGAGTTCTGTATGCTAGGATGTCTTGAAGTCAGTCACAAATCTGCCCCGATACCCGATTATCTCGTACTTCTATCACTTGACGACAATGCGGAACCGTACAGAATATTTTCCGCAAGAGCAGGAACAACTTAGGTTGTTTTTTGGTGACCTGGATTTCATGGACAAGCCCTGGGAGCTGTGTTTCGTAAACTCTTTGTTAAGGAAATCCATGTTGAATTCTATAGTGGAGATCATCGTTCTCCACAAATGTCGTAGTGCGTGAGCATAAAACACAGTTCTACAACAGACTGGCACCCGCGATGATTATGTGCGTGTGTCCGACGCCCTTTCTCGAAAATGAGAATGACGTACGCTACTTTGCGAGCGCTCGGTGCTTTTCGGTGTTCTCGCGACTTAAAATAAATTGCAGCCACAAACAGTCGGTGAGCGACCTCAGTACGCGGTTGTGCGAAGTGTGCGAGTAAGACGGGGGGCCAGTATTCGATCCCCACTGAGCTTCAGAGCTGCCGGCTGTGTATTAAGGCCCACCCCCGGCTGTTTGCCATTTCATGTTCGGAATGAAGGTACACGAATTCTCTGTGGAAGTGCCGTCAGGCTGGAAATGCGGCGCCCGTCACTGTATGGGCGCAGGCTGTTTTCAGCTAATCCTTTGTCGTGTTCACGGCATTAATTGAGGCAGCGTTCATCTGAATGCGGAGAGCCGACAGCGGGACATGCCGCCTCTTACGCTCTGTCCCTGCTGGCTCGCAGATCGATTCGCAGGTAACGAATATCTGTAAAGCGCCTTCATTTTATCACTCGCAAAAATGCCCTTCGATAAGCGTCTACCAGATTAAAATATATTTGCTTTCCTCTCTTTCACGGAAATAGAAGTACTGGCGCCTGTCAGATCTCACTGAGCGAAGTTGTACCGAATTCGCTGCCGCATAATTATGCGCGATTTAAAGTGCATTTGCTTGTTGCATCATTGCACAGGGATGTGTTTTCCGCTTGTTCCTGCGGCCTTGCAAATCAATCTGACAAGTTTAGTCACGACAACCGACTGGACACCTTCACTTTAGAGCACTAAACGAGCTTGTACATGGAATCAAACAAAACCGAATCCCCATGAAGCATTTCTAGAAGCTACCCAGTGACCTCGGCTAAAGCAGAAAAAAATACTGCTGGGCAAACAGTTGCACTGCTCACACACATGTGACTCGTTATTCCAAATTTTAACGTATCCATACGGGGCAAGTAGTACGGCAGGTGATACAGCCACACACGACTGAAATGCAAGCCAGAAGACACAACATAAAGAAGAGCACGAAAAAGTGGCAATAAACCACAATAAACACGTCCCAGTTTGCGTTTTTTGGTCGTAATATTCCTGCAAACATAGAGAGGAATTAATATACTGTCTACATAGCTATAGCAAATATTAGTGTTTATAACCTTAAAACATCAAAATGAGAATTTACTGTGCTACCACAGACCAGATGGCCACTTCAGCATCGGTCCAAAGCAAAAATAAAATATGAAATAATAACTCGAAAATTACAGAAGTTATAACATTTTTATACATCACATACGCACATTTCTCGAATGTACTACGTGTTTAGTGTTACAAAAATCATGTGATGTCAACAGCCGATTATAATATTAAATTATCTTTTAGCAGTGTCATGTTCATTTAACTTGCATTCACATTGAGGGGCTCTGTCTTATATTAACCTCGAAAAAGGAGAAATGAATGCTACCCAACGTTTCTGTCATTGACACTTAACGAATAGCTGATGCTATTAGGTCGTTATCGTGAACGTCACCAAGATTACACAATTTTTTGTGGTGGTTATCTTCTTTTTACCACGCTGACCTATAGCGTATGTGTACATTGAGGCAGTCCCAAAAGACAACTCATCTTGAGGTAGTAATATTGTGCTTATCCGGCGGCTCCAAATGTATCCCTTCAGTATACAGAACAAGACATCACTCCAATTTTCTTTGAATTAACGTTCTGTGCTCGGGTTCAGAGAAGAATCGTTACACTTGTCTCTAATGCACGATTCGTCATTAGTATTATCGTCCAGATTGCGTGAACGTTAATCATACGTTTGTACAGTACCTATCTATCTTGTCAATAAATTTAATTTTTAATAATGTAATTAAGTGAATGGCATGCCAAATATAACATCTTTAGGATAACTTGGGTATCGTCATTTATTTTCCAGAACCTGTGAACGTTAGAAGAGATAATTTTTGTAACTTTAACCACACGTTTGTCCGGTTTCCATTTTGTCAAAAACTTTTCTTTTAAATATCGTAATTAATTCAATAACGTATGAAAACTAAGATCTTTAATTTAACCTGCTATCTCACAGTATCCCATCAGTTTTTTTCATCTAAAAAGCTGTTTATGAATATGATTTTATTTAATTCTAAACTGAAACACTGATCACGTTGTTCCGTTGTGAGCTGCCAGTATGCTATCAGCTGGAATCTGTAACATTCTAACACGGGGGAAATTTCATGGCTGTTCTGAAAAACCACGCTGTTTATCACGTCACCTCCGACAAATGGTTCAGTGAAAGTGCAATGTAGTTACTGTCATACGAGTACAGAAAGCACTTAGTATTTCATACTTTTGAAGATATTATATGCCAACTCATATGAATTAAATTTTCATTGTGACCGAGCAATTAAAATAATGTAACTATTACAATTTTAACTAGATGGTGTTCCTTTCGTTACTGACGTTGGAAACAGAATTTTTGTCTCTACTAAATTAATATGTACAACTTTTAAGTGTGGCGTAAGTTCTACTCTAATAAATTTCTGCTACATATATACATGATTGCCAAGTGGCGGATTTTTCTTGTTTAGTAAAACGATAACATTTAAGACGTAAATTGAACTAGATTAATCTAATATATTGTGATGTTCTGACACATTTAATAAGATAATGACAATTTTTCTGTAATTTTTTAATCTTCAGCAGTTTGAGACCTATTTTGTGGTACCATGTAACAACAAGAGTAACTTTTTCGACTGTAGTTACAACATAGCATCAATATTCGTTGTGACTCAGTTGGCATCCTCTGTCACTAACAATCGAGATAACGTTTTACATGACTTTGTGAAAGCTGCTGACGTTATCTCGACAAGTTCGAATTGACTACTCACTAACTGCAAGATAGTAGCGCCTGATTCTTAGATGCGTGCAAGTTGAGGTACGTTGTCTACTTACAGAAATGTCTCCAATACTAATACACGTGTCAAGTAGTGCCAGCATCATTTTCATTCTATGCAGTAAACTTCCCTATTCGAAATATAAGTCTGTAAATCGAGCAGCAAAACAAATATTATGCTCAATTTATGATATCAGGAAAGCAGATATACTGGCCTATGTTGTATGCAGTACTACTAAGGAAAGAGGAAAAAGTGGAATGTACAGGCTTGCACACCTAAAGAAGAGTATACCCTGCGAAATGACCATGAGGACAAAATCAGTGAGATTCGAGCTGACATGAAAGTTAATAAACACTCATTCTTGTTGCATACCATCAGTGATTGGAACAGGAACGAAGGGCAGTGCCTACGATACAAAGTTATCGCCCGCCATAGACCACTACTTGAGATGTGTAAATGTAGTTGTAGATCTCTCACGAAGTCGTACGTACTCTGCATGTTACCCACGAAGTAAAATCCTTACACCTAAATATTATCAGCTCTTTTAACCAACAGCACTACCAAAGTGAACTGTCTCTCCGTAAACGGGGTTTCTTCGTGTTTTGTGAGCTAATTTACACTAAAACGTTTCTGGCAAGGCTCAGTGTTTCCCTCTGTCACAATATTAAAAAAAAAAAACGGTACTGAAGAAGTTATTCATGAAATTTCTCCTCAGGTTTATAAATTAATAGATGAATGTCGGAGTGATTTCTTCAAATCAAAGTCAAAACCCTTTCCACGTCCTCCTTAAGTACTCCATCTCTAGAGACCTTTATGTCGACAATATGTTCAATTCTAACCTCCCTTCCTGAATTTTTATAGGTGTAACGTTAAATTTTCAACTCGGCCCAAACGTATCGTCGAGGGGAGCCTTTGAGAGTCACAACTGGGAAGCTACAAGCAGTTCGGATGACACAGCCCCCACATGTTAACGTACCACCACTGGCGCTTACTCAATGTTCTCCTCGCTAAACCAGCGGACTACAAGCGCACCCAGGCACAGTTTTATCGACAATAGTACCGCACTAGCGGTACATCCTCTCGAGCAAACTGTAGCCCCTTGTTAAGATTCCATAAAGAAACGAGACATACCGAGAAATCGGGTGCATGCGCGCTCGCGTGAAAACATTACTATAGAATCCGAACTCTCGTTCCGTAACAAAACAGCTCACACTTGCATGCAGTTTATGAAAAAAAAAGGCAAGGAATACAGGAAAGGATAATGATAAATACTTAATCGGACTCATAACCTACGCTGCCGCTCTGAATTCCTGCAGATGGTACCCTATTCGTTTCATAGCTAGCTAGCTAGTGGTGGTAAGGGGCCCTTGGAGAAGACAAAGACTATAACACTGCAACTGGATTTACGTAGCTTGTGCAATCAAATACCAAATTTGGTTTATTACGTACTATGCCCAAACAGAACAAATAGTCGTGTCACGGAAAATCCACGTATAACACTTCTGTCCGCTATTGCTATACCACAACCTTAAAGTTGGAGGCAGGTCGTGAAATAAAACTATCTTGTTAAAGCAATTATGGTATAAAGCAACAGAGAAGTGTTACCCTCTGAGAGGAATTTTGTTATGTTGACCGTGAAATATGTAACGGAGGTAGTTTATCGGAAGTAAAAGCCAGAATTACGTAAATATTTAAACAGTAACAAACAATAATTTGCCTATCCACAGTGCCCAAATGATAATAACAACGGTCGCCAGCCTAATAAGGCATAAGAATGAGTAACATTCTTATTCAAGAAACCGAAAGTATGTAACTTCAATGGACAATCACAGCCTATACTTCGTCACACGAGAGTGCAATGAACTCTGGCACCTGCATATTTTCAAGGTTAAAGAAAGTGCTAACAGTTATAGGAGAACATCGCTATTTACATAATGGTAACAGACAATGATATATACTTTTGCCTTCAAGGCTTCGTCAACTGAATGGTCTCAATAACGATACTATTAATTTTCACTGTAGAATCGTAAATTAGACATAGGTTTAATATTACTTTTCAAACAAATTCCTATCTGACATGAAATATGGATATGGTCCACCGCAAATTTAGTTACTGTGCATAGACTAAGTCTTTCACTACTAAACTCCTTTCTACTTGGAATGAAAATTAAATGGAATTCACTAACAGATTACTTCTCACTGTCTTTTGAATAAAGAAATTATTGTTTTCATAGATAGTGGTCTTTCTATTAATCGTTATCTAGCATGAGCACAATAGACTAACAGTTGATCCTGTTACACCATTAATATGCACTTTTAATACACAAGAAAAGCACAATATTGTACAGAATTTCACTTGAATAGCAAGAATAATTGAAACTTGCTATAATTAAGTAACTTTGTGCATTTGAACTACTTTCATTGGAGGGGGCCCCTTAATCTTGATCACTGTTGCAGAGCATACTAAACACACTTTCACTACACTAAAGAAACAAGCCCTTAACAAGTATGAACATGTAATCTTCACCCGGGCGGGGTGGCCGAGCGGTTCTAGGCGCTACAATCTGGAACCGCGCGACCGCTACGGTCGCAGGTTCGAATCCTGCCTCGGGCATGGATGCGTGTGATGGCCTTAGGTTAGTTAGGTTTAAGTAGTTCTTAGTTCTAGGGGACTGATGACCTCAGCAGTTAAGTCCCATAGTGCTCAGAGCCATTTTGTAACCTTCAACAGTGTTAGTTCTCAACTCTTACTGCAGTAGAACACAACCTGATGTGGTTATAAGACAACAGCTCACCTTTGGTTGATTTTCAACAGACTGCACATTTACCAAGCAAACTTTATAAGCCTCAGTTTTGAGAACTTTCACTTTAGAAGTTGGCAATAAAATTTTAATAAGCAGTTTTAATAGAAAAATTATTTTCAGCAAGCATTATTTACTATATTACTCACTTCTGCTAAAACACTGAGCTTTAATGTTCTTTCAGTAAGGACACTCGGTAATCACTTTAGCATGGGAAGGGCCCTAGGTGGTTATGTGACTAGGAAAAAAAGTTCAAGGTAGGTATACGAGTTCGAGTATAACTTACCTTATATTTGTGCACACTAAAACATCCAATGAGCTGATGCTTCACCATACATTTCTACTATTCCTTGGTTCCTTTTCAGTGATTGCGCAATGTGGTGGCGATTGCATGTTGGTAGGTGTATTTGCAGGTGGAATCGCCCGACTCTTTCATTTCTTGGTGGCGATGATAGATATTAATTCCAGAATAGTTCCAGCTCTTTATCCATCCATCCGAGGCATTGGAAAGCGGCACGGAAAACCTCTCTCGGCACCAGCACAATATACAACTTTTACATGAGCAGTTGACAGTTTGGTAACTCGTCCCCGACTGACTCTGTTCCACCTTGCTATCCATGCCAACCAAGTTCCGTTCCCAAGGAGAACCACAACAACTTTTACATATGAAATAACTAAGAACCCTAAGTGAAGGTTAGCAGTTTACATAACAGTAACCAAACGTATTAAATAAAACAGAACATTTGCACATATTGACATTTCAAAAAAAAATTATTCCCCCCAGTTCCAAATATATACAGTAAGTTTTGTTTCCCTCCAAATGAGACAGATAATTTAAATGATAGATACACTACATTGCATAGAATCAAATCATGACATCAAAGTTTTTACAAAGAAAGGAGTATACTTTCGTGCTATTAATGCAATCAAACAATATTTACAGAAACTCAACGATGTAACACTAAATAAAACAAAAGGCAAAATAAATCAGTACAGCATTAGACCTATGGTGTTACAAGAACAGTCAGAAGTACTTCTTATGCGCCTCTGTTTTAGCCTTTGACTGGTGCACAGTCAGCTGACAATGCGCTGTGCAGAGACTGACTTCGCATGAAGTATCCTTGGCTTAGCGCACGACTGAAAATATGAGAAAGCCATATTATTTATTACCAAAACTCACAGTGATACAGAAAGGAGGTCTGAATGCAGTCCAAAAATCTCTGATCCACTGTCCAACAGAATAAAATTTTAGATGTGACTTGCAATCATTTTCACTAGACAACTGTCTGCTTTTGAAGAATTTTTAATTAAAACACTGGCAGCATTTGTCGTAGTAGAGCACGACTATATAATTACTTACTTCGAAATCTATGCTTCACTCGCAACTTGAATAGCGATAAAGTGTAATAAGTTTATTCTTAGTACAGTAAATGGCTGGCATGCAGCCATCAACAGAATTAAGACATGTCTGTGGAGCCTTTAAATGGCTCATTCCATTCAGTTTCCATAGATATTGTGAAAATCATTGGTGTAATACGTAATTACCTCTTGGTCTTACTAATTTCAGTGAATTTCGTTGTTGATGTTACGTCTGGTTTGCATTCAGGAAGATGTTTCTCATTGTGTCAAGCGTTCCCTACAAACACTAACCAATCATTGAGAAAACACTATAATAAACCATGGAACAATTTGAAAATTGTATTCTTGCTCTAGAAAAAGGAATAAGAACTTTGAAATTCCCAGTCAAACTGTTTTTCTGTCCGACACGGCAAAGGACTTGGAAGATCATTTAATTAGAATGGGCAGTGTTTTGGAAAGAGGTCAGATAAGGCTTCATTATAGTAATGGATGTAAGTTGTGGTAGTAACTTTTCTCTTCTGCTTTTCCCCCAGTATTATTTCATCTTCTCACTATGTATCTTTTTTCTCTCCTCAGACCAATTTGGCCCTCTTTTCTTCTCCCTCCTTCCTTGGAATCCTTCCATTTTACCACTTTCTTCTTAAAAATCTCTCCTTCCATTGCGTCTTTTTCACTTGTGTTGTTTATCTACTAATTTTTCCTGACTTCTTGAATCCAGGCTATTGTTGACTTCTTGTTGCTTGGTTGGCTGATTTGGGGGAGGGAATCAAACAGTGAGATCATCAGAAGAGGAAGGGATGGGGAAGGAAGTCGGCCTAGCCCTTTCAAAGGAACCATCCTGGCATTTGCCAGAAGCGATTTAGGGAAATCGCGGAAAACCTAAATCAGGATGGTCAGACGCGAGTTTGAAACGTCATCCTCCCGGATGTGAGACCACTGTGCTAACCACTGCGCCACCTCGCTCGGTGACTTCTTGGCCGAGTGATGTATAAAAATCTGTTTGGTTAACCTGTTGCCATTCATTCTGTATAAATGTCCAAAACGTAGCAATCGACTCTTCCGTAGAGTTTCAGTCAGGCTTTCTATGCTCCTCATTACTTCTTAATTTTCATACCTCTGCATTTCTTAGTGGACCAGGTATTGTTAGAATGATTCTTCTTCCTAGGACTTCAAGTTTGTGTAATTAGTGATTCAGTACTAAACGTTCACTTGCATAAAGAGATACTGGTTTTACTACTGTGTTGTAGTGCTGTATTTTTAAAATTTTAGACAGAGGCCTTTTGTTGTAAATGTTGTTGGTTATGCCATATGCTCTCTCCATTTTACGTACTCTTTCTTCTACAACGAATTATTCTAAGCCATTTTCTTCAGTCATTTCTCCCAAGTATCTAAATTTACTACCGCTCTTTATCTGTCCAATATCCGTTACTGGGATTTCTGGACCTTTTTCTGTTTTTGTCATAAATTTTGTTTTCTCTACAGAAATTCTTAAACTTCCTTTGTTGGCTACTTTTTCTAAGACGCTGATTTGTATTTCTGCACTTGTTAGATTTTCAGTAAGAATGGCAAAATCATCTGCAAATGTTAGAGAGTGAATTTCAGTATCTTTGTTCTTAGTCCCCAGACTGCCTATGCCTTATGTTCTGTCATTTTTGTTTCCATTCTCTTACTATTTTCCCTAGAATGCAGTTGAAGAGTAGTGGAGACCGTCACCTAGCCTTACGTTTGGTTTTATTTTGAATAACTTAGATACTTAAGCCCGACAGTTTACTTTTGATTTAGTGTCTGTGAGCGTCTCACGAATAAGGGTCGCTAGTTTACATTTAATACCAAATTCTCGGGTCACTTTATCTAGTGTTTCTCTATCAGCTGAATCAAATGCCATTTTAAAATCTATAAATGTTACAACTGTGTCTTTACAGGTTGTAAGCCTGTGACTTTAGGTTGAGAATCTGTTCTGCGCTAGATCCGCTCTTTCAAAACCCACTCTGATTGTCTCCTAAATGATTATCAACTGTTGCTTCTACCTTGTTTAGCAATATGGTTGAAAATATTTTATAGCCCACTGACAACAGAGCTACACCTCTGTAGTTATTTACATCATGCTTATAACCTTTCTTTTGCAGAGGATGGATAAGAGCCATTTTCCAGTGTCGTGGAATCTTTTCAGTTTCCCATACTTCTTCAAACATGATCTGAAGTTCAGTTACTGTTTTTGGTTGAGACCATTACTAGTTCAGCTGTAATACAGACTTCTCCACTGGCTCTGTTATTTCTCAGTGTATTTATTCCTTTTTAAGTTTCTTCAGCAATAGGTGGTGGAGCTGCGTCTGTGTTTTCATGAAGGTCTGCAAATTCTAGCTTACTGTTCGGTCCCTCACCGTTCAAGAGTTGTTCAAACTACTTTTCAGTATTTCACAGTTTTGGGTATTGCTTAGGCCTATTTTACCATTTTCATATCTGACGTCTCACAAGATCGTTTAGCACCCTTAATCATTCTTGCCGTTTCTTTCCTTTGCGTTTTAAATTCATCAAGAGCCTCTGTCTTCCCAGAACATTTCCATTTTTTCCACTATTTTGTTCATTCTGCAACTGCTTTTTGACATGTTTCATTCCATGAGACCTTTTTTTTAAATTTTTTGTTCATTCAAACACATTCTTCGCTGCTCTGTTGATTTCTTTGGATAATTCTTCCCATTTCCCTGATTTAGATGTTTTAATTTCTTCTCGAAAGTGTTTTGTTGGTTCTTTTGTGATGTTGAGCCATTCTGTGTTACATTTAATCAGTTTTTCCTGTCTCTTTTGGTTTTTATTAGTGAGAAGTTTCAGTTTAGTTTCAGTCAGCTAATTATCAGAGTCAAATTCCCTGTTTCTTCTTACTTTTACATTCATGGATTCGTTCATATTGCTTTGAGAAATAGCCACATGATCTAACTGGATCTCTCGTGGCATTATATTTAGAGACATGAATGTTTTTGCTTTTCTCGGCAGTTTCTGGAAGGAAGTTTACTTTAACTTCAACTGGGATGTTTTGCAAATATTAACTGCGCTGCTTTTGTTCGTTCTTTTATGGACTGGATATCCTCCTACTATTTCCGAAAAGTTTTTCCCCTCCCTGTTTGTGCGTTAAAATCTTCCAGTATTACCACAACATTTGAATTTGGAATTTTTGATATTTCGTCTTCCAAAAGTTCGCCGGATGCTTCTACTTTACTCGAATTTTTCTTATTGTTATCATTAATTGGAGTATGGCAATTAACAAAAGTATACTGTTTGTTTTTGCATTTTACTCTGAAAATAAAGAGTATTTGTGAACTGGATTCCAAGTCTTTAACGTTATCTATTAAATTTTTATGACTACAGAATGCTGTACCAGGTACTTGCATGCCTTTCACAATTTTTATTGCTCGTTTATCCTTAAAAATTCTGTAGTTTTTGGTTTCTGAAACATTCTCGTACAAAAACTTTGCTTCTTGTACTGCTAAAATTTTTATTTCATGCTTATATAAGATAATTTCAAGTTGTTTCTCATTGCCAAGTTTTGGTAATGAGTTTAAATGAAGCTGCTTGCGAAGAATTTCCTTTTGAACTTGAGTTTGGAAGGATAACAAGGATTCTCCGACTCACCATCACTCTAGATATTGCAACTCTCCTGAACCCTAGGTCCAGATGAATTGAATAAAGCAATGGTAAAGTCCTCTTTCCAGTTATGACTTGGGTAGTGCTTACTTTTAGCGGACTTCCCATTCTGCAATTGAAATTGTGCATTGTACATGGTAGGAAATAAAGATCAAGATGAGATCGGATTGTTAGTCCTAAATGATTATTTTTCATGGTTTCCTCCATCAGGTTCTTCCGCTCTCTCTCTGCTGTTAGGAGCTAGGATTCGTCTTCCATCTTTAAGACCGTTGATCGAATTTCACCTGTAACCCTAGGCAGGGGCCCTCATAGGGTGCTACCGTCCGGAGCAAATCGACACAGGGCTCTTTACGAAGTCTTGTTTTTTATCACTGTTATTATTAACTCTGTTGCTAGTCTTACGCCAACCCTCCAATCTTCCAAATGCCGTTCTACCACCATGGTGATTCTTCACCCTAATATATAACAACGTCTTCTTGTGGCCGCTGCCAGCTACCCTCAAGTCTGTTTATTACGCTCAAACAAAATTTGAATATCTTGTGATCCCAGCCTCTGAGCACGATGTGGTTGCTCCAATCTCACATTAATAAAACTGCACATCCATCTAATTAGGTTTCTACCTGCTTCCTTATCGTAATCATTACGATAATCTGCAAACTTAGCAACTTAGAAATGAATATGTACAGTGAGGTGACATAGCGTCGCCACGTCTCAGATGAAATGGTGAATCTGCTTCTGACCAAGAAGATGCTGTCAGCAAACAAATTTTTGAGTCAGTTACAACTATGTATTAACTTTGGACTTCTTAGCTAAAAATATTCTATGTTCCTCATTTGAGTTGCTTCAGAACGGTAAATGTTTAGAAATACAAACATACCTAACATACAAGTAAACAAGTTTAAGTAGGAGCAAGTCACGTGTGATGACGGCAGAAAATACTGCAGAATAAATTCGTAGTTTTCACTTCAGAAAGAAATCATATCAATTCTTGCTGTCACCATTTTCGGCAGTTGTAGAACAACTCCAGAGTGAATTTTTCCTTCTGTTTATCTGTTTTGCCCTGAGCAGCTGTCCTGTACGTAAGGATATAGTTTTCAGTCTTAGCTACCATGTCTGCCACTTGATTGTCCAAGCCTTACGAAAATTTTACTAATTAATTTTCAGAATCATTGTAATCACCCACAAGTGATCAAGGCTTTAAAATTACTTCTGAGAAACTTTAATGGATTTTATCAGTTGTCCTCATTAATAATAGAGTTGCAAATTGAACAAATGTTACGCCAAGAGTTCTGCAGTGTTCACTTGACAGAATCGTCATACTCATTTTTTCTTCATAATATCTTATGTCATTTTTAAAGGTGTTTCTTTTCCTCTTTAATCCATAATTTTCGTTTTTCACATTTGTTAGGTACCTGTAACGTTCCATTGTTCATTTACCTACGCTTACGTTTCCTGTATGAAAATTTCGTTTGTTCACTTAGTGTACATAGTTCTCAGCTATATTCTGTTTTATTGCTTTTCTTTATTTTTTTCATTTATAATATTTCTTGACCCGTCCGTGAACAGAAAAAAATGGTTCAAATGGCTCTGAGCACTATGGGACTCAACTGCTGAGGTCATTAGTCCCCTAGAACTTAGAACTAGTTAAACCTAACTAACCTAAGGACATCACAAACATCCACGCCCGAGGCAGGATTCGAACCTGCGACCGTAGCGGTCTTGCGGTTCCAGACTGCAGCGCCTTTAACCGTGAACAGAAATATCGTCAGAATTTCGAGGTACGAAGCTGATATTCTAGAGCAACGTATTGTCCCAAAAATGTTTGTGCGGGGATATTTTAGTATAGTTATGCGTATCCTTCTACAGGGAAATCAAGTTTAATTTTGCCGTGTTTGGAAGAGAGAAGATGCAGAGTTCATTCAGTTGGCAACGTCAAACCTGTCATCGTTCACCATAATAATTGTCATATTATTACATATAACATCAAAACTTATGTTACCGAAAATAATTTTCAAATAATGATGACGAAATAAGTTTTGGACGAATGGTGGCTTACAGAGTCACGCACAGTTACGAGTAAGAAGCTTGCAGTGATGACATTGTTTTACACAAAAGCTCCCCTCGAAAACGATGGCAATTACGGTGCTCTTCGGTTAATGACGCTCCATTCTTATATGCGTACAGAATTTTTCCATCCAAACTATAGATACAGCAAGTAAAAGTTTTCGCAATTATTTTGACCTGAGAGTGATTGTATGTGGATGGGTGGAACTCAGGATTATGTATACGAGCTGATGCAAGGCAGTTTACAGCTTTAATTAAAAGTATTATTTCGGCGATACGACAGCTGTGGAGTAGTGCACCAACTTGCTTGTCGCACGTCCCCAAATTGCAAATGTCTTTACGCCAACTCAAGTGTGATGCAGTCGAGGGCCCGCTCCATAGTCCTGATCTCTTTCCATGCTATTTCACGACTTCGTTCCCTTAAAAAAGGCCTTGAAGAGTCGATGACTCCTATCAGGAGTCAGTTACGGACTTGTTCACACAGCAGCACAAGGTGTTTCGCAAAACTGGTACCTTTAACCAGGTCGTCGGTGGGATAATTGGCTCAATGCTCAAGGCGATTTTTCCTTATTGGCATACTGATTCTGGGCTGTATGGCCGTCGAACGGAAATATTTTGTCTTCCACCTCGTTGTATATGCCTCTGAAAGTCGACAATTTATTCCTGTTACTGTGACCTCATGGATTTCGTTCACTTTTTATTACTTCGCTCTGTGCTTTAGGGAAACTGAAGTAGGAATATCACCAGAAAGTTATTTTGGACAGCAACCTGCTTCGACAGATAAGTAAGGTGGAGCTTCGAGTGTCGTAGCAGCAAGGGCGAGCGATAACTTATTCGGCTTTTATCTGAGCTACCGAGTTAGATTCGAGTGAACTGTTTCAAGAAGGCGAACAAACCAACCAGTGGATAATTCTGGAAAAAATTTTCGAAATACGCTGGACTAACGAGATGATGCGACCGGCTCTAATTTATAAACGACGTATTAATTCAGAGCAAAACCTCTTGTTACTGAATTTGTTTCTTCATTCGTTTTCCCTCATTGTTGTCAAAATAACTGACAAAACCAAGCCAAAATGTCTTTGGTACAGTGAAATAAAATCATAAATTCAGTCAATTTCTTACAATAATAAGACAAAATGATACAGCCGTTGCCCATTATACTTCAAAATTTGTTGCACTCAGGAAAAAACCAAGCTACGAAGTGTCATTTTCGGCTTGAATATAGACCTGGATGACTTGTTATGAATACCGATAGTGTGGAGACATATTTTATAATCGTAAGGTTAACGGTTCATACATTCCGTTTACATTTTCTGCGATACTTCTCAAATGCTATAATGTTTCTGAAGCAGTCGATTATAATTCTATCTGCACCCTAATACTTTTTTTATTATGATCTGAAGTAAAAGTGTGTCGCGACACTGTTAAAAATCATGATGTGATAAACCAAGAGCACAGGAGTGATGATAGTTTTAGCATCTTAGGTAACCTCGTACAAAGTATGGTTTTACCAGTGATATGAGAATATTTCTACATTGCAACACATACAACACCCATTTTAAACCGCTCTAGAGTAACAGGCTGAGTATGGCAGGCAACTGAGGCATATGTACGGTTTTTACATACAGAATGTAACAGAAACACGTTTACAAATTTGGTGGGTAGATTTTTCAGTCCAAATCACTAAAAAAACTTCATATAAACGTAGGTCCGAAAATCGTAAGTCAAAAAGTAATCTACGGTGGTAAGTGAAAAATATAAAAAACTGAAGTTTATTGTTATAAATTAAAATTAATTTTGTTAGATTATCGAGTGATGTAATCATACGTACTTGTCAAGGTACTGGTTGTATCACCGATAACGAAGTGCAGCTATATGACAAGTTTGCATCTGACGTTTTTGTAGGTTTGAGATTAGACTTTCCAGACGTTTCATGTATGTGGTGGTGGTGAGTTAAACGATAAGTGTTCCGTTTAACCGAGGGCATATTGATTTCGTGAGCTGTAAGACACATTATGCGTGTACGGTTGCACCAGTGGTAACGCAAGCAGCGCTTTACGACAGTATCAAAATGCGTTTCTAGGCAAAAGACAGCAGAGAAAACAAACTTTTGCTGCTAATGACTGTCACGTTTGTGACACCGGATCGGCAGCACCACGAATGATGGAATGAAGTAGGACAAGATTCACTCGAATTCCTGAGCAGGAAACACGAATCCTGCAGACTAGCGAAGGAGATTTAGGATTTATGGTAGACGGCAACTGGTTGAAAAGTTCCAAGAAGTTACATCGAATGATGAGTCTAGGAATAAACTAGAACCGCCTACATACCTCTCCGTTACGGATTGGAAAGACCGGATTAGATTGATAACAAGGGCCACAAAGGCATTTAAAAAGTCACTCTTCCCTCCCTTCATACGCGAATGGAAGCTTAGACGTTGTTAGTAAGTGTAACAATTAGACGTATTCTCTACTGTTCACTTTATAGTGGTTTGTATAGTACAGATGTAGATATAAATATCAGCACACAATTCCCAGCTGAAGCGTGTGACACATATCATAGTACAGGATGGTTGTAATTAAATTTTCTCTACTTAAGAGCGTGATCGTAGGACAATGAAACGGTGTGGGAAGGTTTTTAAAGTCACATGTAAGAGAAATAACGAACAGACGATTGATAGAAACACATTTTAATTTCCCCAAGATAGGGTAACATTTCTTAACTGCGTACCATGTTCGCTTTCCCGGTTACAAATGTTGCGCAATGAACTGCACTAGAGTTTTCTGTACGAAACTTCTTTGGTGGCATGTTGGCTACGTAGCTCATTATGCTCATCTTCAACCTCCAACATGTGTTAGTGTCCCACTGATAAACCCTGTCCTTCATGTGACCCCCAGCCAGAAATCACACGGGTTCAAATCTCATGAACTTGGCGGCCATGAAGTTTGAAACGATCGGTCATTGATTCGATTTTCTCCTAATGTGCTACGGAGTAACCGAGTTACCTCATGAGCAATAAGAGGTGGAGCTCCATCATGCACCAAAACTGTTCAATCCAAAGCATTTCTCTCCTGTAGAGCACGGTCACATCTTTACGAAGCGGATCACAGGAACGTGCGGCGTTCAATCTGTATGTCCTTGGTCCTTAGAGCCCGAATTCCTCAAAGAAAAATGGACCAACCATCAGCCGTTTCCTGAAACCAAACCACACAGTGACGCGTTCACTATGCAGGGGAGTTTCATGCGCGTTCTTTGGCGGTGAGGAGAATTGCGAGTGTTCACTGTCCCAGTGACAGTGAAGTGTGCTTCGTCATTCCACAAAATGTTCCAAGGCTACATGTCGTCAACTTCAACCCTTGCAAGAAACGTAAGTGCAAATTCTAGTCGTCTGTCTGCGTAACGTGGTAAAAGTTGGTGAATAATGTGAAGTTTGTACAGATACACATTGCTCGTAGCACTTTTCTAACGGTGGACTATGGAATGTTCAGCTGTTGCGACACAGCTCGTACACTACTTGAAGAGCGTGCACGTTGCGTCGAGCATTCTGAGCCACGGCAACAGCAACTTATTCGACAATCTGTTGCGCAATTGTTCGTCGGTTTCTCCCAGGAGCAATTCGGAGGACTTCTCCGTAATCATTTAAAGCATCAGTACTCAGGAAGAGCAGCAGCACTATTGCTGTTGTTTTGATAAAACAACTGCTCACCTCGTCCAGACCCATGTTGGCTGTCTGCAACTGCAGACTGATGCTTGTGTATCAAATCTACGTCGTCGTATAAGCAGCGGTGCCTAACGGCACGTGATGACACTAACACAATGCAAATCCTGCAGCGCACAATCTGAACATCGTTAATATTAAATTCTGTACTCAGGGAAAGTTTAATTATAACCGCCCTGTAATTTTCTGGCAGTGCTTTCCACGTGTACAACGCCTTTCGCCTGCCAATCACTAACTACCGGAGAATTTATGCCGATGATTTGTTACATAAACGTTCAGTTCAATGTTTGTGTATTGTTCTCCGATCCGTCCTCACAGCTTTACTTCTGCCAGTACCTCGTCTCCTACCTTCCAAACTTCACAGAAGCTCTCTTGCTCGCAGGAGAGCTTCTGTAAATTTTGGAAGGTAGGAGACGAGGTACTGGCAGAAGTAAAGCTGTGAGGACGGGTCGTGAGTCGTGCTTGGATAGCTCAGTTGGTCGAGCACTTGCCCGCGAAAGGCAAAGGTCCCGAGTTCGAATCTCGGTGCCGGCACGGTAGCTCAGCGTGTTCGGTCAGAGGGTTAGATGCCCTCTGTAATAAAAAAAAACTGAGTCAATCGATCAACAACGAACTTAAACGGATGTCTTACGACGTCCGCCCCGAGCAGATGCAGCGAACAAAATAAAAAAAAAAAAAAAGTTGGTGGAGCTCTTGTCCGCGAAAGGCAAAGGTCCCGAGTTCGAGTCTCGGTCCAGCACACAGTTTTAATCTGCCAGGAAGTTTCATATCAGCTCACACTCCGCTGCAGAGTGAAAATCTCATTCTGTTCACCATTGTTTACATATAAGGCAAGAATATCGAGAGTAGAATGGCATATTTTTCAAACCTAATATTTTTGGGAGACTGAAAATTGTCACGTTATAACTCACTGTAGAGAGGTGCCGTCTAGAAGCGCTATATTCAGAGAACTCCTAGACTGGTTGCAGGATGCGTGTCTGCAATTAAGAGGAAGCGGATGGATTATGAACTATGGGACGCTAGCATATTCCAGTGATCGTAATCAGGATGCATTGTACGATACATACCATGGCAAATGGAAAGTGTGGGAGGAGATGGCTAGTATCATGGCTTGCCTATTTCCATCACCTTAAAGGAGTAACAGTGTGATCACGTAAGGCAATTCATTTCCACAAGAGACGTTCCTAGGGCGGAGACACGTCATGGAATTCTGCGACAGCTTCTGGGGATGTTGCAGTGCATGATCCGAAGAGTGCATGAATGTATGAAAGCAAGTTGATTATGTTTTGAACATGTTTTATAAGTCTCTATACAAAGAAATTTGTAAGGTGTTTTGTATATAGCTTTACAATGTTTTGTATATAGCTTTACAAGTCCATTTACAAGGACTCTTTTTCTTATTTCGACGTTTGCAATGTATTTCTCATACACCCCGCACACTGGAAAGAGAAAATATTTTACAGTTTTATTCTAACTGTGGTACTTGCAGTACAAACAGGCATCGGAATAATCGAAAGAATATCGTAGTATGTATTTCACTACTCCACGGTCCATGGAAAATATCTGAGAGATACTGACATAGAAGTCAACCATCGTCGTAATGGGAAACATTGGTAGCTAATGTAGTACGTTCACTTCTGTAGTCAAACGCCATTACTTCATTTCAGTTAAGACACAAGCATGTTTATCCATTCTTGTTGAAGGTATGTTTCTCCACTATTTTTAAAATTCAGGAAATAGATTTACGTATTCTCCACGTCCATGACACATGGACTTTGTTTAAAATTTCATTCTGGTTCCAGTGGAGATAAAACACATACTTGAGAAACTTTTTCGGCAGGAGTTGTATGCACCGTATAAGAGAGAATGCGGCGATTAGAAATGCACGTCTCCGTGCTGGACGGCGAGGTGCGTGAGCGGCTACGCTTGAGAGATCGCTGGCAGAGCTTCATATTTCCGGCCGCATTATCGCGCCGCTCATAAATATAAATCAGCAACGGCAAGAGAATAGTTAGGTCGACCTGCGGGACGTTGAATCACACTTCAATTTTCGATGAGACATCGACGTCAATCGGCCTGCATTGCGTCCTTCCAGACAATTAGCGAACAAAAGCGGAGGACCGGCAGTTTAAAATCTGAAATGTACAAATGGTAAACGTAAGCCTTTGTGAATTCAAAAACATTTAAACAACCCTTGCAGAGTAGATATACCTAGCTAAAATCGTGCGCCAGTAATCCTCCCTAGAGTAAGGATGAGATAATTTCCGAGGAAACCGTAGAAATGGTACTTTCGCACAGCCGCCTTAAGTCTTCATGCCGACCCGACGGCTAGGATGTAAGAGGTATGTGACACACGGTAATTTTTGCGGTGCCATGTCGTAAGTTACTTCGTGGTCAGTTTAGTGAAGAAAGGGATGGCAGACGATTATTTTAATTTTATCTCCAGGAGTCTACTACAGCAATTTGTAGAGGATTATAAAATTTTCCTGTTTCTCACGGAAAGCCGATTTATCATAATCGTCTTCAACAACAGTCATTTGATACCCACAGATACCCGTCCTTTAGACTAGCCCACGCATTACGTCTTCACTCTATACAACCATGTTTTCATCGCATGTTTTATAATGTCACCTACAAAGCTTTTTCCCGAACTTTTCTTGGCTCTTGGAGTCCATGTATAATTCATTCGCCTGTCTACATACCCTGACCACTTCCAATTCACTTGCACTGCGGTTGGAATTACGTCTTCCAACTAGTTTAATCTGTGATACTTTTGTCTGTTTGCCTGGGTCTACTAGTATCTCATATCATGCATATCTCCATCGCACACTGAGCAGTCATCAGCTTAGGAATTTTTTCGCATTTAAAGTTCATGTTTCATTTGCCAAAAGTCAAAATTAATAATACACCCTGGTCGAATCCAGTCCTTTTCAGACACATCAGAAGATTTGTTTTACAACCTCTCCTTGATTTTACAGAAGTGCTTCATGTTATTTTTACTACCTCGTTTAGTTATTCTTCTCATGCGTTCCTTAACAAGAATTCTCGAAGAAACAAAAAAAAACCTCATTATCTGATTCTATTACAACATTGTTAATTTCTACTTTTATCATTCCCTTCTCTTTCTTAGAAATTATTTTATTATTACTGAAACTGATTTTCAGTTTTCTTTTGAACTTGCTCTATTAAACTCTTCAACTCGTTATTGACGTTTATTTGTACTCGAAGTAAATGGCGCACTGACACCATCAGAACGAAGGTGGATCAGGTATGTTCTATTTAACACTTCTTACTTCGTCTTTCTCCCTTTTCTTGCATCTGAAAACATTCTCTGGAGTTCTGAGAAATGATTTGGCGACATGATTACTGACTCCTCCTTCGATTCTGAATTTCCCAATACCCTGATGATGTTTAATGGAGACTGTAGCGTCCATGTATACAGGGTGTAAACATTATGATTAATGGCGTAAACGCATACAGTTGAAAATACACGATACTAGAAGCAAAACGTCTGAGTAAACATAGGGGCGAAAATGGACACCTTAAGAGCTCCGAGTAATTTTTTATCTTCAGCACTGTGAAACAAATCTCTTCTATTGCAAGTTCTTTGCTTTCCATATCTTGGGAACTGGTAGTATGGACCAAAACAAAAAAAAAGTCCAGTAAACATGTGCTCTAAACTGCATTCCTTAAGAGCTATGTGCAGTTGTTCATTTTTGCTACTTTGAAACACATCTCTTCTAATGATCAAGTGCTTGTAACTTTTAAGGTATGCGTTTTAGAGCATTTTGCTGGACATCTTTTTCTTGTTTTGGTCCATACTACCACTTCCAAAAATATGGAAAGCAAAGAACTTGGAGTAGAAGAGATTCGTTTCACAGTATGGAAGATGAAAAAATTGCTCGTAGCTCTTAAGGTATGCGTTTTCGACCCAATGTTTACTGAGACTTTTTTGCTTCTAGTATCGTGTACTTTAAACTGTATGCGTTTACGCAATTAATTATGATACACCCTGTATATATTTCAGTAAACTAACAATGCTAGAATCAACGTCTTGTGACTATAGGGCTGTTAGTACCGCCCCGGTTTTTTTTAATTTCAAGGGCAGGATGATTCTAGATGTTACGAATCTGTCTAGCCTTATATGTGCGTTCACATTTTTCAGCTTCTTTCTTTCTGAAGCCCTCTCGCCAGCCGGACAAATGTGGCACTACTCAGACTTTAATCCGCGACAAAAAGTCTCGACCATTATATTAATAACTGGGCACGCTTAGGTCGCTAGTACCTAGAGTCCACTTGTTGTTAAAACATTTTTACTATCGCGTTTAGAGTGTGGCATCATCAGAATATCGGAGAAAAAATTTAATACAGAGTATTGTGTAAAGTGTTCGATACGATTAGTCTGGCACCTTGTTCTCTGATATTCTGATGATGGGCCGTACTCGAAAGGCGTCAATAAAAGAGTTTTAACAAGTGGACTCTCGTTAATAACGATATAAAGCAGTGACAAGGGCACGCTCATTTACGGTTCATACTGCCTCTGTTTATATAACCAGGACATCCTCTCTTATTCCATAGTGATAAGGATCCCACAGCCAAGATCACACTCCCAGTAATAAGTAGATAAGTAGTATCTTAATAAACAAGAACGAACCGTTTGATTAAAAATATATTGATCAACTGTGACCAAGAAATACATTGTCTTTTTTCTCAGATAACGATGGCAACACTATTAGTACCGTGACTTTCCGGGGCGTAAAAATAAACTTGCTTGATGGTTTATCCAAAATGTTATAGCGATCTTCTTAAAGCTCTTTTCCACTAATTCTTTCTTTCTCCAAAATAATCTGGAAGGAGAACATAGTTTCAGAGACGAGAAGCGTCTTGCTATGTATTGATATCAGTTCCATTGTAACACCGCTTTCTCTGATTTTTAAGTTAATTAATGTTTGGCCTTATTATACAAACACGGTATTTCAGAGGAAACATGAAGTCATAACAAGGTTTCTAGCTTTCGGACATATCTCAACTGACGAAACAAAATAACCTCATTCAGTTTGTGAGTAGGTTACAAGTAACTGACAGAAAAACCGGTGTTATACCTTGAATGGCCGAGGTAATATGTGGTGGGAGTTTCTGAACACCTAACTTCCTACAGCTAGACTGAAGCTTGGTGGAACAGTTGAAAGTTTCCTTCCATCTCGTCCTCAGAGCTTCCGTGGCATCGGGCGGTGTCTCACAGCTGCGGGCAGAATCGAAGCACTGCTTACGACGTGCGGCGTGTCAGAAAAATTAAGCGATTTACTTGGAAATATTTACTGGCGGACCCGGATTAGTCCTTCGATCCACTACACAATTAAAATACCCTAAACAAAGATCGCTAGCCTCGCTTTGATCCGCGAGACAGAGTAAAATTGCCGCTGCTCTTATACCATTAATAAATGACGAGCAGTAATCCAACTGATTTCAAAAGACTCTCAGATTTGACTATTAGATTGATAAAGGAACGCCACAAACTGTTTCTACACAGTCTCCATCTGGTATCTAGAAACTCTCGTTAATAATACCCCCATAAACAAAATATGATACCGGTTTAAGTCAAAAGAAGAAAAAAAACACAAAAACATCACACTTCAAACTTCCACGGAGTCAAACGGAATTCTATTAGCCCTCGCGAAGTCCGCCTCATTTCAGTCAAACGCATCTTCCACCCTCCACGTTTTAATAGAAGTTGAGTGCCTTGACGAGCACGTGCTCGCACACTAAATCGCAACACTATCCGAGAACATCTGCAAATGACTAAACCCCATTTCAAGCACAGAAACGGAGAAGCACATTTACATTCCTGTAGGTTCCTGTACCATCCGATTAACTACATCGATCACTGAGAACCACTCACTACCGACAGGCAACGTTAGAAATATCAGACTCACCCTGTTGGGTTCGCGACTTGATTCCTATATATCCACGAGCTGGTGACTGACGTCAGAATTACACTCTGAAACACCATCCTCCTCAGACTGCACAATCCTGGCCTCCTACAGCCAGCGACGACTGTCGGCCGACTTCTAGATTTTGCGAACTCTAAAATCACTGCACGAAATTGTTTTAAGGGGCTCCGGAACGCCCTATACTTGCAATGTTAAAATAACGCTTATAAATTACATCTTTCCTCACAAAGTATTTGAGGTAGGAAGTTGAACTTTTTACAGATTATTTATTGGAATATGGGCTACAACTTAACACAGGGATTTTACAAAATTTTAGTTCAGTTATTAAAGATGATTTTTTTTCGATTGTAATGAAAATTCACAACATTTTTTTGCAATTTTTTATTTATATATTCAAAAATATACAGTTTTTTGGAAAAAGGCTGTGTTAAATTATGCAGAAGGTACTGTGTAACATTTACTGAAAGTTTGAAACAAATATGTTTGGAAGATCCTTAGAAAACATGTAATTAGTATGAGAAAATAAAAGTTTTGGGAATCGAGCGACAAAGATTGGATTAACCTTTTAGTGCATTCCAGGTCCATAGGATGGATTATCTTCATCCTCTGCAAACTCCTCCTCCAGCTTCCTCTTGTTCCTCATCGTGTTTACTCTTGCTTGTATTTCTAGACTCTTTACAGCCCTGTCTGCAGCCCGAAGGCGTTCCTTGTCTAAATCAAGCATCGCTCGTTGTTGTGTTCGTAGATTTTGCTACCATTTTCTTCAGTTGGAGTTACTGCAACACTGTTCCAAAAGGTGGTCATGTATGAACACTTATCACATTTCAGTTGTATTTCACTAGCAAGTCCTACGTGCTTTATTATGGAGAGTTCCAGACCAACTTCACTACAACGAATACATCTTACACAGTTTGAAAAAATTCCTTTGAGAACCGACATATCAAATATTTCTTTCACATCCGATTCGCCCATAAAACATTCATACTTTTCACTCATTGAACCAAGCTTCTTCTGTGAAGTATTTTCTTTCCCACTTTGACTGCTATGGGCAGGTGTACTTGAGAGGTTAGGTTCACTCACTTGGTTATCGTCTTTATTGTTTACAGTAATAACACATACCTTTGGCTTTCCAACATTTCTCCTTTTCTTAAAAGCCTTCAGAGGATTTCTAATAACTTTACTTTTACTCATTATTATACTTCAACAAAACAGAGACTCAAGAAACAGAATTAATTACGAATATTTTCGAGATAACGACAGAGTAAATAAACATGAAACAATCGACAATCACATCAGCGATATAGATTGAACCATAACAGGTTAGTCACAACACATACTTTATCTCACATCACTAAAATGTACCTGATGAACACGGACGTTAATAATAACACCATTTGACAGCAGTTTAACAGCGCCACAGTGGGTCACGCCCATGTAGAACACATTTCAAAAAAAATTTAAAAATAGTTGTAGTCTTCGGAATCGAATAAATTATATATCTATTAAAAGGTAATAGTCTGCAGATTCAGAAAACGCAAAAAAGTAAAAATTGAACTTTTCATGATTTTGAGCCTTTCCGGAGCCCCTTAACGCCCAGGCCTTTCAGGCAGTCACCTGCCGGACCAGCACGTAGCCACTTTCATTGGCCAGTTCCTCCTGCGGCAAACACCACAACTCCTCTTTTCAGAGCTCGTTTCCAACAGGCACCGGAAACTCCCGCCATCGTGCGATAATCGCTCACCCTTCAGTCAGCTTCTGCGGCCCAGACCGAAACCCATTTAGAAGGAGTACATAAAAACGTACCCATAGTTTGCAGGCTCGACGAACGCCGCCGTCCTCCGAATACCGGGGACAAGCCCTGGTGTACACAGGAGCGAAGTACACGGCCAGAAAATGATATTTATACAGTCTCGCGTTCGTCTGTTTTCATCAATTTTCTTTCCGACGTCTGGCGGAAAACTACTCTATATTCACGAGAATCTATTAACGATTATAGGTTACTTTGACTGATGGGAGAGTGTTGGAGAAAAATTGTTTTATACGAAATGGCAGAGATTTGAAAAAGTCTCGTGTAAATCGACTTACAAAAACACAGGAAACATTTTGCAATGAGAAAACCTAGACTGTTCAGTAACCCGCTGATTTCTCCTCTCATAGGAACTAAGAAGGTGAAATGGAATTAATTACAACTCGCACGGAATCAGACAAGCGGTTGTTTTTCCCACGTCCTATCCGTGGATGTTACACGAAGCTCCTTAATGTATGGTTTAGTGCCACAAGCCCTGCAGTTATTTGCAGACTGTACACACAGATTTAAACTAAAATGACAGTCATTCTCAAAATGGATTCCAAATGTGTTTAAAAATGGTGACACGCAATGAGCACGGAAGGAAACAAATGCTCGTGAAGCGTGATGTAAGGGTCCAAGAGTTAGGCACAAGCAGGAAGTGCGCCTCGCGTGTGCGCTTAAACCTGCTGTTTGTCTTCTCCCGACTTGTAGACAACACGCGTAATTTCGCACGAGCACATTGCGTAAACGCAGTAGAGAAAATAATGACGAGGCTACTCACTGAGTAGGCTAACTGGCTACCACGATGTTAACCTGGCTGCTCAGCAGTTTGTGTCCAGTCGCTCTCCAGCTGCTTACACTGGACGGCTAAAACCAGTTAAATTGATTTTAGAATACGGATTTGAGTCATCTAGACCACCCCTTATCTTTAAAAATCTGCATTTATCTGCTATCGATGTCTGAAGGTTAACGAGCTTTGAGAGCACAGAAGCACACTCGCTGAAAAAAACCATCCCGTGTAACAGACAACTATGGCGTACAAATTAACGTGAATCGTAAATGGGGTATTATTTGGCAGAAAGCAATACATTTACTTGATAGAAAACGTATCACCCTGTGTAGTACTTAGAGATTCATAGTTCGGAAAACATAAGCTGCTGTGTTGTCTTACGTTCTTTCCTTATTCGTCATCGAAGCGCAAACGTAGAGTTTCTGTGAAGTAATTAAAATATGACGGAATGAAACAGAACGTATCCTCGACAAGACTGCGTGTGTACATGCTACATCATTCTACGTCCATCCGCATTGTGTTATTCCAATATCAAAAGCCACAGAGACGACACCTAACAGTTCTTCAGAAAGGTCTCTTCCATTCCACCATGTTTTGCTTACTCCACTAAAACTCCATATTCATTCTTCGATGACGAATAATGGAAGAACGTACGGTAGCACCTAAACTTCTGTATCTGGAAACATTACTCTTTGAGTACTGCGTCTGTTATTTTAACCTTTTTGCTTAAAATACCTCGTTTATGACTGATGCGAATCTCCTAGTTAAACGCTTTCTGATCAAACGTATCCGTCCAGCTGTAATATCAGTGATAGTCAGTATGGCATGTGTCCACCAGTCACCTTTGTAATGGCTTGAAATCTGCTAGGGACACTTTTGCTGAGGAGTGTGAATATCTGTGGAGGAATAGCAGATCGTTCTTACTGCAGAGCCCTCACCAGAGAAGGTAGTGATGTTGGAAGCTGTGGTCTGGAGCGAACTCGACGTTCTAACTCATTCCAAAGGCATTCTACTGGACTAAGGTCGGGATTCTGGACAGTCCAGTAAGCTTCAGGACCGTTACTGCCGACAAACCATTGCCTCGCAGATGCTGCTGTATGACAGAGTGCAAATCTATGCTGACACAAACAGTCATCGTCTCCACGCTCTTTCTGTAATGTAAGTAATACGAAATGCAGCAAAATGTGCCATCTCCTTCTACATCAAGCATATTCTTGAATGCAATAAGGGGACGACATCCGAACCACTAAAAACACCCCCAAACCACAACACTACCTCGTGTCGGCACTACATGTGTTGGGAGGTAGACATTCACAAAACCCAAAACCTTCCCCTGGATTGCGTGATTTATCACTCAGCGTCACTGGTTTCCAGTCAGTCATTGTCCAGTGACATTGCTCTTTACACTACCTCTAGCGTCGCTTAGCATCGACTACACAAATGCGTGGCTTTTGGGGATCTGCTCGAACATTGTACACCATCCTTTTTAATTCCCTGGGCAGAGTCATCTGCTCCATCAAACATAAGCTGTGACGGCTCGGGGTGACTTGTGTGCCGAAGTAATACAGATAGCTGTACTACAGATGCAATCACAACGGAAGGATATCTGTGGTTCTTGAACAGGGAAGCATCCTTTTCAGTAATTACAGGGACGACACTCTGCATGATTGAACCGGCATTATAACATCAGCCAACATGGCCCTGCTGTGCTGGTACTGCGAACGGCTGCAAGCAAGAGGAAATTACAGACGTTTTATTCCTGAGGATATGCAACTCTACTGCACGGTTAAATGATGATAGCATCCTCTTAGGTAAAATATTCCGGAAGTAAAAGAGGCCCACATTCGGATATCTGGTCGGGTGTTACCCAGGAAGGCCGGCCGGGGTGGCCAGCGGTTCTAGACGCCACAGTCTGGAACCGCGCGACCGCTACGGTCGCAGGGTCGAATCCTGCCTCGGGTATGGATGTGTGTGATGTCCTTAGGTTAGTTAGGTTTAAGTAGTTCTAAGTTCTAGGGGACTGATGAGCTCAGAAGTTAAGTCCCATAATGCTCAGAGCCATTTGAACAATTTTCTTACTCAGGAGGATGCCGACACAAGAAAAAACAAAACTGGTATTCAGCGGACAGGGGCGTGGAACGTTAGTCCTTTAATCGGATAGGTAGGTTAGAAAATTGGAAAGGGAAATGGGTAGATTGAAGCTGAATATGGCGGGGATTAGTGAAGTTCGGTGGCAGGACGAATAGTATTTCTGGTCATGGAAGATGACCATATACAAGAAGGAGACATGGGCACATTGAAATGCTTCAGATTGACCATACAATCGTCAGACAGGATGTTATAAACCAGATGTGAAACTTTAAGGTATTTCCTGAGCCTCTGATCATACTTTATCGGCTATGAACTGTAGATTATAAATGGTACAGTCATTTTTGAAATTGCCTTACTCCCAAATCTTAAGTTTTCGGGAACGGCGGAAAAAATTCCGCGGGTGAGTAGATGGAATGTGACAAGGCGGGCGTACCAACGGTTAAATAACAGAATGAAGTGAACATTTAGCTGTTACTGCAACTTGCTAACTTCTGTAATCTCTTTGAAAACAAAATAAGTCCAGATTTTGGAATAAGGTACTTTTCTTTAGGAAATAATTCAGGTGGTTATGTTTTTAGTAGTGTTTTAACTAGCTTCTTTTTTACTCATACATTTCACAGTAACTCTAATCAAAGTACATACAAAATGGTTTCAGTGATCGTTAGTAACAACAATGTTACATACAGGCCATGTTATCAAATCGTCATAGAAATATATAAATTCATGCGAAATACAATCAAGTAAACATCGAAAGTTTTGCATTTTGTTCCCGTGAATAGCTACTGGTACAGTGTAAACCTTTTCAAAATTAAAAACAGGAGACGCTTCTTGAAATAAAAGATCGAATGTATGCTTCTGTATTCCTCCTATGTATTCAGAAGCCACAACACTGATTGTAACTTACTATGTTCAAAATTCACAAAGGAACATGGCTGAAGCCTGATTTTCTGACTTTTTGGAACATGTCTACCTCGTGACTCGTTCGACAACCTTCTTTCCTGTAAAATGTTTGCCATGACTTAGAGAAGTTGGAGATATCCTATGTTCATACTAGCTTCGTGGTTAAATTATATTTTTTGGGAGCAATGGCAGTAATTTCACAATATTCTTTGCTTTATACACGCTATCAGCTATTCTCGTTACCCGTTTCACCACAGAAATTATACAAATATCCACGAATAGAAAATAACTGTTCTACTTTATCAAAATCAAAGATGCACACATTCGAATTACACAGTGAGTATTATTTTGCCCATCGTATCCATCGAAAAACAAAGGTAGTTTTTTGACGTTTTCTGGTACATGCTCTGTAATACAACCAAATACGAAGGAGAACACTTTATTCTCTCATTTCTTCGCAATGCCTTCATGGAATACATGGATTACACACTCACTGTTCTTCGTGTTATAGACACAAAACACATTTACCCATAGCTTCCGAAGTTAAAATACATCCTTTATTGAAAATTTTGGCAGCGCTAAGTTTTGCATTAAGTCTAAACCAATACCAATAATTGAATTACTATGTGCTCTCCCTCAGTAACTTTTATGCGGATGTAGAACTAATCATCTCGGAATTTATTTGCAACAAGCCCCGCAGCGGCTATTCTTTTGGCAGTATCATTCAACACAGGATGTTTCATTTTTATTTAAGTGCATTAGATATTCGATAGTTGCATGCAAAGATTATCATCATTTAAGGGGCATTATTCCAGGTGTAAGGCCCTTTCAGAAATTATGTCGCTCTAACGAAATCGCAGAAACACATTTATAGCGTGTGGAACAAAACGCTTTTCATGTATAGAATCTGATACAGTTCTAAACACATTTTATTAAAAATTAGAGAAGGCCCTTTCAAAAATAACTGTATGAAATGAATAATTTGCACACAGATAGGAAACTGAGGAAATGGAACCTGAATAAGTTAAAAGAAGATGTTTTTGAGAGTTTCAAAGGGAGGATTAGGAAACTATGGACTAAAACAGGAGCAACAAATAGGGCACAAGATTAATGGGTAGCTCTTATAGATGGAATTACGAAGACAGCAGAGGATGAAATAGATAAAGAAACAAGGCACACTATAAATCCTTAGATATATCAAGAAATACTAAATTTAACTGAGCAAAGGAAAAAATATAAAAATGCAGCAATGAAGCAGGTGAAAGGAAATACGAACGTTTTAAAATGAAATTAGTGGGAAGTGTAAAATAGTTAACCATGAGCAGCTAGAGGACAAATGTAAACCTACAGAAACGTATATAACTAGAGGAAATATAGATAACGTCTACAGGAATGTTAAAAGGGCCTGTGGCGAAGGGAGAAGCAGTTGTATGAATATCAAGCGCTCAGATGGAAAAATACTAGAAGTACTAAGCAAAGGACGCAGAGAGAATGTAAGATGGAGTAGAAAGGATATAAGATGTAGAATGAAATACATTTCTGAAGAAGAGAAATTTGTTAGCATCCAATACAAATTTAAGCAATATGAAGGCTTTTCTGGAGGCATTTGAGTGGAATGTAGCCTTGTACGGGAGTGAAACGTGGACGATAAGTATTTCATACAAGAAGAGAAAATAAACCTTTGAAATGTGGTGCACAGACGAATGCTGACGATTACATGGGTAGATCACGTAACTAATTATATGATACTAAATAGAATATGGGAGAGAACAAATTTGTAGTATAACTTCGCTAAAAGAAGGGATCCGTTGATAGGACACAGTCTGAGTGAGACATCAAGTAAAAGTCAATTTAGTACTTTTGGGAAGTGTTAATTGCAGAAGGAGACTAATGGCCACAACAACAACAACAACGAACAGTCGTCGTGTTAGCTGGACTGTAGGTAACAGTTTTGAACTCACTAGTGATTAGTTTCGCTGATTTCATGCAGTGTTTCACAACCATCATTCGCTAAGCACGGGGGTCACTGTTCGTAAGTAGGTGAGCATATTGCAACCTGGAATACTTTTGAAACTCTCTCTTCTAGCCAGTCCTGTAAAAGTTATTCTTATTGCATTTTGAAATGATAGCATTCACTTTATATGTGCTTCAGAGTTTTTCTGAAAGTAAGAAAAAAATGGTTCAAATGGCTCTGAGCACTATGGGACTTAACATCTTAGGTCATCAGTCCCCTATAACTTAGAACTGCTTAAACCTAACTAACCTAAGGACATCACACACATCCATGCCCGAGGCAGGATTCGAACCTGCGAACGTAGCAGTCCCGCGGTTCCGGACTGAAGCGCCCAGAACCGCACGGCCACCGCGGCCGGCAGTAAGAAAATGTTGCAAAGTACAATATAGTCATTTACTAGGAACAAATATTGTATTCGTATTTTAAAGTGTTTCAATGGATAAAATATTGTAAATAGTGTATTTAATAGTATCTGTATTACACTTCAAGACACCAGTAACAATCAGCAAGTGAAATAAAATTAAGAAGCCGTATTATTGGAAACCAGTTACAAGTTGAAAACATTTTCAAATGCAAACTACTGGCAACTAACAAAATATTCATTTCGCCAACTCTACACACCAATATTAATCAGAAAGTGAAATCAAACTAAGAAACCAGTTACAAGTTAAAAACAATTTGAAATAGAAGCTATTGGCAACTAACAAAATATCCATTTTGAAGACGGGGAAAACTGAGATGATATTAAGGCAACTCAATTCATTTGCGAATGTCGCGTGTGCCATGGTAGAACTCCTTCCGTTTCAAAGTACAAGATGACGCACGACCGACGAAATATCGCTTAACTGTCCACACTTCATGTAACTAGTTTCAAAAATTTACTGAATTTTATTCACCTTAAGACTCTGCAACTGAAGAATTACGAATATCTTCCAAATAGCTTTAATGTATTACACATCACATAAATATGTAGATCTTGCAATATTTACAAACGCTGCTCAAAACACATTATGTCTCACATTAGGAAAAATGCTAGAAAATGCCTGGGACGGTTTCCAGTGTGCATTCCTTCATGTGATTCTAAGATCGGCCAATAGATTGAAACTGCGACCGCGAAACATGGCGCGTTCCCATGTACACTGTCTTCTAGGTACAACACTCTCCCCAGTGTAAGGTTTTAGCTGTGTTTGTTCTTTCGCGTTTCCACTTCACCATCACAGCACCATCAGTCGCCCCGCGAAGCTTTAGAAGGATTGAAACGTTGCTGATAGATTTGTTCCTTAGGTGCCTACCAATGACTAGTCCACTTTGGAAGTCTCCTCTCCTGAAATACCGCTGTTAGTGCTTCTCTACTGACAAACAATAGCGCTTACTTCCTTTTATATTGGCGCGTCCGCCTAGCGTGGCATACGAATGTAGTGATCAGTTCCGCATTACTCAAGGGTGTCTGGGTACTTTTGACTAGATGATGCAACCGTCTGTAACACAATATTGTTTCTTGTGTGTCTGTATTATTTAGATTCGCTAACCTTCAGACATAGATTGTACACCTATGTTAGTGCACTGAGGACTGTAGGACATATACTCGTACACCAATGTTGCAGCTGCCAAAGAGATCTTGAAGGTAGTGTGATATTCAGAAAAAGAAGAGAAACTGAGAAAGGACACTCCATACTACCTCAGTTACTCTCAGCAGCTCTGTGAGAAGGTTCCAGATCTCCAAATGGGAAAAGAATGAAGGTATTCGTGCTAGAAGGACACATCTGAAACACGACAGCTTTTTTTTTGCTACAGTGTTGGCCTGTAGTGAGCATGAGCTGGAACTAAGAATAGAACATCGTAGAGAAAGTATCAAGGCAGACATGATAATCAATTTTAATTACATAGATACAGAGTAGAACTCCTGCTCGCGGACGACGAAGATCCCGATTTCGAGTCTCGGTTCGGGATACAATGTTAATCTGCCAGGAAGTTTCAAGATTCACGTAATTTATGATCAGTACCAAAACAGTACAAATTTATAATCAAGTCAAGAAAGCAGATGGATTTTTCTACTTGGAGCAGCCCGAAAAAGTGTTTGGAAGGCAAAAAAAGAAACAAACAGAAAGCCATAACGGACCTTGAGTCATTTTAGGAAACTAATGGGCTATTCAAAATCAGTTTCCGATGTGCGTGAAACTAGAACTTTACGTTCAGAGCAGAGAAACAGTTCACAGTAATGACAATGAGACACGATATGCCGCTGTAAAAACCATTCAAAACTTCACGATTGCTCAGTGAGCAACGGAGTTACTCTTGTAGATAATTATAAGGCGACAATGAAGTCCATAGTAATTTATCGTGGAACACACTGATGTGGAAGAAGTAAATATTAACGCAATGAAAATTTAATGGAGGTGGGAACGGTGTGTATCTTGGTAAATGGATACTGGATGGACCAAAGAGGTTCTCTGTTGGTTTCCAAGAGATAAATGGGAACAGAAAACACGATCTGAGGTCAAATGGGAAGATGATGTTAGGACACTTGAAGGAGCAGCTTGGGTAGGAACAGCTAAAGACGGCAGTGCAGCAGACATTTAGAGGAGTGTATGACGAACACCTGGCACAACATAAGGTGGCTTTCAGGGTATTGGTGTAGGTGTAGATATATAGACGATGGCAACTCTGCACTGAAGGAAGGAACGTCAGAACCTCAGTACGAGAGATAAAAGCACATTCCTAAATATACTCACGTTTCCTACACTTCAAAGTATACTTTCTGTTATGTGGTTAAATAAAAGAGTCTTGATGTACATTGTTACTCACTAGAAGGGTCCATTCAAAATTTAACATTGTGACTCGCAAAGGATAGTGACAGAAATCCGATGTTCAAAAAACAGGCAGTAAGAAGAAAATGTTCTTCTGTTATATGCAGAATTAAAGAGAACGAACTATAAGAATTTTAAACCAAATGTTACTCTGCATACCAGGAGAAAATGTTTAGTGGTAACAGTATTTATTTATCCTTGAGACATTTTAGAAAATTTAGTTAGAGGCTTCAAGTTCCACATAAACATGGAAACATACAATACGCATAAGTAGGAGGATAAATGGGTTACCTTCGAAGTACAATGATGGCAGTTTCCCGCTGCACTCCATCGCGTGTATGAAATATCTAAGACATTTAAGGCGATACGAAGCGAAATGAAAATCAGTTGTATGAAGAACAAATAGACGACTAAGAATTATTCAGATAATTCTGAGAAATATAATTCATCTACACTGCAGTCTGTGCTGAAGACTGTGACATCCTTCACTATGGTCAAGGGTTTGGGATTAGGATATGAAATTGAAGGAATTCATAGATTTGTACAAAATTTTGTAAGAGTTTGTAATACCGATGTCAAATCATTTCTACGTAATTCTTTAAATGTATAACCTCTATCTTTTTAAATGTCTAGCTACGTGTAATCAAATTCACCCATAACGGTAATTTATCTGAACATACTGGAAAATTTCAGTGACTAAGCAACAAGATCGCAAAATATTTTAAAGCAGAAATATAAATCAAATGATTAGCTGAAAGTGGAAGGTCAGGCCTCACAAAACTGAAGATATTCGTCTGTAGCAATAATCAGAATGTCAAACTCAGGCATAAAATGAGTGAAGTTTCTTTTCGTGCGTCAGAAAACGGAGCATGGTATGGTCAACAGTGCGGCCATAAGAGAAGCAGCACAAAATCACTTGGACAAGGATAAAGAAAGAAAAGCAAAGGAACCATTCGTATGTTCCCTTTATGGCAATTTTGGGAGATGGCATAATATTTTATGGGGTGTGAATTTACTGCACAATACACATTGTTTCACCGAACAGAGTAAACATAAAACTCGTCCACTTTTAAGAAATGTCGTATGCTACATATCGTCAGCCAAACAATACACAATATAAAAGAGAATAAAGATAAAATATGTGCAGTATGTACAGAAATATCACGAAATCCTCTCCACAGTTCATATTTTAAGTTCATACATTCGTAATTCCTCACTGAGACAGTATTAAATTGTGCTGTATATTGACAGTATAGAAACAACGACAGGCGAAGTTGATATTCTATGACTAATTGTTTAATTTGCACGCAGTTTTCAAATAATAGGCTGGTCCAACAAATCTGTACTCCTGAACTCGTTGGTTGATGGATGAGTTTTTCCTTATGCTCTTCACGATCGTTACAGAAAAGTCACCACAATAATGGAAGAGCTTACATATCACAAATATCACGCCGAGAAAGTTATTGAACTCAAGAAACGCTCTTGATAATGTGAGCTACTTACCGAAACACGTCGTGAGCAATATTAACAAAAAATTGAAACTGGCAGCAGCAAATATTATTTTACAACACATAAAACGAAAGAGAACTTACAAAATTATTAACAAATTGTTTTCAAGAGTAGACAATTCCCTATAATTGGAACAATGCCTGGAACCATTCTCCTCACAAGAAACGAGACAGACATGAAACACTACATGCACAGCAGCCTTCTAGTCGATATTTTCTAAAATTATCACCAACCACGTAGAAGAAAACGTTAGCTTTTAATCAACAAAAATAACAATTCGGCTTTAGAAATGTGTACATAGAATAACAGATCATTTCTAAGACGTAAATAAATTGTAGAATGGAACAACGACCACAGCTCACCATTTTTCCTGGGATTCACAAAACATGGGCAAGCTTCTGGTTTAAAAGTTCCCAGCAAATCAATACTGTGTGCCGCACCAGGACTCGAAACTGTGACCTTTTCCTTTCGCGGGAAAGTGCTCTGTCCACTGAGCTATCCAAGTACGACTTGAGGTTTGAAATCAGCTTTCACTTCACTGAAAAATGAAAGTACATTGTAATTTATACGTAGTTTTAACTAAACCTGTAATGACAACATTTCGTAAGCGAAGCATTGATTGAATGTATTTTACTATACAGAAACAAACATATGTCAATGTTACATCTAAGATTGGACTTAATCGACGTAGCGAGAAACGTAAAATTGAAAGATGACTGAGCCAAAGACATTCTACAAAATCAAAACTGTTCTCAGCAGTCTTAGAGGAAGTTTTCAGATCCTTAAGCTCCAAAAACACAATTTGATAACACATATCTCGAACAACTTTGTTTTGCTGAAGTCAAAACACCGAAGGAAAAAACTTGATAGAGGTAGTTCGAGAGAAAACCTGAAAAGAAATTACAATACAACAAAAATAATATATAACCAATAAATTGAAACTAAAATGTGCTAATTAAAAATTAAATTGTTGAACAGATTATGAGTTTCTTAGTTAGGGCAGTTGATAGAAAGTGAAATAAAGAAAATACTAAAAAAGAAATTAACTAGATAAAATAAATTGAGTTCTCAAAACTGGGCTGCTTATGTGCCTGAAAAGAAATTCTTACAGTCTGTGGGTATTCTAATTTTGACTTATCGCAGTGCGGCATGGGATTTAAATGCGTAAATAGCTCAGTAATTGATGGTTTATCTACGAGTAATGCTGAGATGCACATTAAGCATTAGCAGGAGAGAAAGAGACATCATTGAACAGGTCAGCGAAAAGATTGAAATGGAGTAGGAACGGATGTTATTTGATGGATTCTAAGAGACAAGAGAAGACCATAGGGATGACGTAACCGAAGGTGGAGGATTCAAAATAGAAGTCATGCAGTGACAACGTGGATTCATATAGGTTAAGATAGTAATATAAAGCCTAGAACAGAACGTTAACGAGCAGTGGGCATAAAATGTACAATGAGAAATATGACTGGAGAGTCGTATGCTCAAAATATGTGAGGGGTAATACTAATCTCTTTTCATATTCGTGAGCTAAACATTGCGTTCAAAATGGTTCAAATGGCTCTGAGCACTATGGGACTTAACATCTGAGGTCATGAGTCCCTTAGAACTTAGAACTACTTAAACCTAACTAACCTAAGAACATCACACACATCCATGCCCGAGGCAGGATTCGAACCTGCGACAGTAGCAGTCGCGCGGTTTCAGACTGAAGCGCCTATACCCGCTCGGCCACCGCGGCCGGCAAAATTGCTTTCGTTATGGATGGATTTTGACTCAGCTTTTCAGACAAGACAATGGTGGAGCCTTAGAAATGTAAAGGAAAAGGTCCTGACGCCATCCAAAAATCATGTTCTTTGTTGTTTGCAATTTGAATGACCACAGTAATATTAGTTTTTGCACTGTTAGCAAGTAACTGCATATAAAAGAGCTCTGCAAGCACCGTACTAATCCTTATGAATTTGTACCTGTAATTAATTATACATCTGTGACTATGAATTCGTCAGTTTTAAGTGTTTTGTCATTAAATGATTAATTATTTTAATTCTATGTGAATGAGTAATCAACAAACCGACTAAACTTCATCTGAGAGGCACGTAGCCGTTCTTGACGGAGAGAAAATCTTCAGACCTAAAGTAACTTCGGGCATACCCAAAAGGTATTTTATAGGACCATTACAGTTCACAATACGCAGAATGACCCAGCAGATAACGTCGGAAGTTCCAAGAGGCTTTTTACGGATGATGCTGTTGACTACAAAGAAGTCTCAACGCTTGAAAACGTAACGAAATGCAGAAGACCTGCATGGGATCGAGACGTAGTGTAGAAATCTGCAATTGACTTCAACATAAGACGCCTAATATATTGTACATAAATAGAAAGAAAGACCCATTTTTGTATAATTACAAGATTGCAAAACAATCACTAGAAGCAGTCACATTTATCAAGTGTACAGAAGTACACGTACGGAGACGTAGAAACGTGAAACGACCACTTAAAACTAATCATTGGTAAGGCAACTGCCAGACTCAGATTCACTGAAAGAGTCCTCAAGTAAAGTAGTCCATCCACAAAACCCCATTTCGACCAGTACTTGAACACTCCTCGTCAGTATGAGTTGCTTACCAGAGAGGATTGATAGAGGAAGCAGAGAAGATCCAAAGAAGAGCAGCGTGAAATCGTCGCGCAGATGTTCAGCCAACTGCGATGGTAGACACTGCACGAGGGGCGTTCTGCATCACTGTGTTACCTCCTCCTATGTACATCTAGCGAAAAAGCCATGAAGATAAATTTAAGAAATCTGAGCTGACACGGATGCTTGCCAACAATCGTTCCTCCAGCGAACTACGTGCGATTTCATTAAGACAGGTGGGCAGTCACAGTGGTGCAGATAGTATACACTCCGCCACGCTCAAAATGTGCTCTGCGTATTATAGATGTAGGTTAGATGTAGATGTAGTGTAGCGTTCTTCGTTTCTGTTATACGTTCAATGACTGCGTGGATTTCACCAACAATTCCATTCGTTCTCGTGATCATTAGTTTCTGGTGTAGCAGCATTAACACGAGAGATGAATTCTCCTCACCTGTCGCTGAGTACTAACCTTGAACGATGGCAGATGGCAATAGTTGCGAAACATATCTGAGAACTAGTCCTCACAGTACCGCTTTAGAGCTTGACGATACTTCGCAATAAGACACACAGACCACCAAGTCGCTGACTGAGTTTTTTCTTGTCCATCATATTTATTTCACTGTAACCCCACCGACAGCTGTCAGTCCTTTGTCCACTGCTTTTATCTCTGAATAACAATCATATCTGATACCTGCTTTGTTCTTACAACTAACACTTATGTACTGATGACATCCACTTCTACCTAAGCATTAAACCAGGAACATTGCTGGTACTACGTGAGATATGAATGACGACCTTTGTTCAGTAACACGAAGCACACAAAGCCCGGCTGTTAAATTAAACTCTAATAAGTCAAAGGTCATCTACATATTATACGGGAAGTTGATCATCGGACGTTTTAGTGAAACAATTCCTGCAACACTTCATAACAGTATCTAATTACCCTACTCTAATTACCTAACGAAAATAGAAGAGTAAAATATATTGGAATGAATGGGGATGAGCATCTAAATTAGGAAGAACAAATTGTTACAGCAGGTAGGATACCTCTCTCAGGCCTTCATGTAGTAATAAAAAAAATCTCCACCTCAAACAATTAAAACAAAAATTTGTTCAGTCTTTACTCCTGCCAAATCTTCATTGTTGTGATGTAGTGCGATGTGGCACAAACGGTTAAAACTCCGCACTAATTTACCTAGGTATGCATGTTTGCGCAAAATATGTGTGTAGCGTTTGGTAGTTTCAACACGTCAGTCCTTCCTGTACTCAGGCGGGATGCGACCGGGTAGGCAAGATAATTTTTACACACTTTGCTTATTTCATCCGTATATTTGTCACTGGCGTCCTCAGCACCTGTTCTCACATTCTCACATACCAGGTATCTATCGTCATTGCATAGTTGCAATAGTAAATCGGACATGTCCAGCATCTTAGCTTTATCTTTGAATAACAACAATTCTTTCTCCATCACCTTCGCCATTTCAAATATATGACAGGGGAAAGAATTACCTTGAACCTTAATCAGAACCACTCTGCATTCAAGATGAGATTAAAACTTTACCTCTTATCATTCGCGTAACTTCCCTCTCGCCATATCACAGCTGCTTTATATCTGTCCAACGCGGAACCAGTATCTCTGTCCCAATGGAAAACATCTATGCTTTTCTTATGGACTTCTACTTTTGTTTTCTTCCTTCCATCTCATCTGTTATTCGTACCCTGTTATTTCTCGCTTTTCCTCTAACAAGTCAGCTTCTTCCCCACACTGATGACTTCTTTACTGCTGCCATACCTTTCCGTTAAACGCTAAAACTTTTATGCGACACGAACGTAATGATAAAATTGCTAAATATATTTGAATAAGTCTGACATTTCTTAAACTCCGTACAATCATTACTGTATTATTATTACATTCATGACTAAGTATTGCTAATATAGTAGACAAGTTAAACTGTTGACTCAGTACCGAATTCTGTTTGGATCAGAGGTGAAATAAATGAGCAAATAAATAAATAGTAGACGCGGTGACTTGTATTTCCTGTGGAGTTTCTCTAATGAAATAGCGTCCCTATGCACAGTTTCAACACACTTATCTTTGACTCACTCCAAACAGAAAAAAATCGTCTTTGGCGTTGACAGCTTGTGTGTACGCTTATACAGCGTGAACAAAATAAAAATGGTCCATAAAATATTTCATGCACCTTACGGCAGGCAACCTAACTTGCAGCACTGACACTTAGGACGGGTGGTGTAACTTGGCTTGTCATCTTAACAAGCATGAAATATTTTCGACGGTTTTTGGCTGAGTTATACTGACTTACTTTCTTCACGTGCTATCTAAACAATTATGGACTTAAACAATACAGTGAAGCGTGAATCACATATTATTCTCCGAAGAGGCCCTTCCGAGGTGACCGAATAGCACAAAATCAGGCTGAGATTGCGGTACAATATGAAGCGGAATTTCGAGATAGTAACGTAATTTTTTTCGTAACTAAACATCTGGAAATGCATGAACTGATGTAAAGTATAGAGTTGTTTTCGTTGTGTATGGTACGCTACATTTTCAACTTAAGTATGAGTTGTGTAGCTATACATACGAACCTTGATCGTACATTTCCGGTAGCACAGTAGCGACGTACAGAACATTGCAATACATTTTGTACTTTCTTACTGAAATCTTGTTCATGAATTTTTACATGTTGTTTTTTTAGAAATATGTTTCGTCACTTTCTAAGCTTCACAGTTCCTAAAATATTCCCACGATTTGAACAAACACGCAAAAAACATCGTTCTGCCCAACGTTGTACGTGTTTTACTTCTTCTCGTCCAGTGTAATAAACGTGGAAGACTTACGCGCAGTGATTGACGACAGGGCGTACAAGGGTTCTGCGACCCATCTCTTCCGCAAATAAAGTCAAACAGCTCTTTATCTTGTTGGCGAATCTATCTCTGCCGCCACTTCCTTGGTCCATGGATGAACGTCTATTTCATACACACCGCATTGTTACACACTAGTATTTCTATGACATGACTGTTCGCGACTCATTAATTCTGTAATGACAGATTGTTAGAGTTTATGGTGTCACAGATTTAAGCTTCCCGTCACATATAAGTGAGTCACCTTCAAAAGGACTGACTTGGCAACTAATTTTGGCTTAGATGACATTGACAAATACTACGAGGTGACGTGGCTCCATATGAGCTTCTTAGATACATCTATGCCAGCTCATTACTCCAACCAGAATAGCGAACGGCACATTGCCCCTAATAAATCCTCTTACACAAACGTGGTAAACTACCAGCCACTGACCAGAAACACATTCGACAGCTACAAACTCACTACTGTCCTGGTCACTTCAGCTCATGACTTTTTAAGAACCATCAAGAGTGAAAAGACAGTAACCGTAATTTTCAAATTCCACGCAATTTTTTGTGCAGGGAACTGTTTTATACATTACAGATCAGAGGGTTTCAGAAAGGATACTAAGGCTTTATAGTGCGGATCATTCTGGATGCACAAATCATATACATATATACCGTATTTGAAATCAAAGTACTCAAAACTTTTTACCCATATTGTGCATAACCTCCTATCTTTCTAGACTACACTAGTGTTTATGACGATCGAAGGTGAAAGGCTGAAAGCGTTAACAAAGGAACAAGTGCTTACATGAGTGTTACACGTTTTTCCACATCAGTTTTTAATAGTTCATCATCTGCGTACATGAGCTGCAAAAGGTATCTAAGCTGATGGTGTCATTTTCTTCGTTTTTATATTAAGGAGGGATTGACAGTAATGTACAATTCGTATGTATCTATTAATTTGCCGTACTGTTACTATTACTCAATGCTTCATATCACTGTACTCCACATTTTTCGCATAGTTGCATGGAATGTGGATATATGACGTTATTTATGGACATTCGTGGTGTCGTTGAATTATGTGGACCCCTTCGGCCGACTGCAGACGAGTATGTGCGATCTTACCTACTACATTTCCTTACTGACCGTCATAACAAACAACAAAATAAAACTACACATTACTCACACTCATCACACTTATCTCCGCGAATCAAATTTAATCAGGCGGAAACCTACAGCAGTTTGTCAGGCAATTGCGGTACCCGAAGCTAACGGTTTTCATCTTTTAGAGTGCCCATATTGTGAGCTCTTGCCCTTAGTCTGTTTCTTCCTGGTGCAGTTTCTCTACGAATTTATTTTGTAAAAGTAACGTCGAAAAATAGGCACTGACGCTCCAAGAACTTCATAATGGATTAGGTGTTCCGCTTTAGTAATTTCGTTTCTTTTCTGATGTGTGTATCGACTTTGCAATGGTAAGGTAACAGAGTGAGCTCTCGATCACGAGTTTGTTTTCTGAAGCACAGTTTAGCACTTTGAATATTGTTTGAATTTTCTAAATGCTAGTTTCTCATGAACAGTATCTGTCCTGACACCTGTTTCCGCGCCAGTGCCAAAACATGTATAAAATTCTTTAGGGGTATATGAGAGTTCTAGAAACAGTTTTCTGTCGTGGCAGATATTGAATGATCCATGCAGCTCTTCTTCAGTTAAAGTAAAGACTTACTCGAACTATTAAATCACTCAATAGCTTTATCTTCTTCCTTAGAAAGTGTTGTATAAATACACATTTCCGTTTCCATAAAAAAATAGCTGTAATACATTGGCAAATTTTCTGAACTTCATAAGAATAACACAACATTAATAGTAAAAACATTTATACAAGTAACAATAATGATAATAATAACAATTGAGAACCAAAAAAATAAAGTTGTAGAAAGTCATAACATTATGCACAGAGGTAATATATATAAGCCACCACAAGTTCCAAAATTAAATGTTCACTTGTGCTCTATTACCTACGGTTGTACTACGGGCGCTGTAACATTTCGAGTCACAGTACGACGTTTGAGATTGCTTTTTGGCGTATTCTATTTTGTGAATGAACTCTAATGGTTTTGTAAGGATCGATAGAAATCCAGTCGCAGCGTGCCATGTGAGTTGCCACTGGTTAAGTTTTCAGCTATACGGCGTGAATGAACATTATAAATCACAAACCACATTCTGCATTGACACTGAGTCTCTTTCCTTGACAGTCACATGCAACACAATTTAAATTTGACTGTCTGTAAACAAAGCCTCTCTGGTAAACACTGTAACTTACAGGTAGCCTTTTGCACCCACCTGCCATCGTGAGGATTGTAGATTAACACAAGACAGAGAGAAGTGTTACATTCTTCTCACACTTCTCTATCCCTGTGTCTTTCACTTTATATCTACATTTCTCTCTCTCTCTCTCTCTCTCTCTTTCACACACACACACACACACACACACACACACACACACACACACACACAATATACATATACACACACGCACACACAGAAACGCGCACCATACCACATGCACATGCTGGTACACCATTAGAGATAATAATACTCACACATAAATGGCTGTAGTTGAACTTACAACTTCTAGTAGATGGGACTGACACAGTTGTCAAAGTTCCCGACAACTAACTAACAAGGGGAGGCCGCCAATTGTGAAATTCAGATTCGATTCATACTGCGCATAATAAAAGCTCATGACCAGAGGTGTAATGTAGCAAAGCACCAAGCTGCACTTCTCAGCCGTTGTCGAGAAAATCGACAGTTAAAAGAAACCGTTGCGATGAAAACTGACTACAATTTGCGTCTTTTCAACATGACGACCGAGACTTGACTCTCTCTAATAACCGCTTACGCACCCAAAAATCAGAGTTACAAGTACGACAAAGAGCATAGTGACAAAAGAAAGAATACACGTAAGAATAATATCATTGCAACATAAACATATCGATGTATCGAAGTACCTCTACATTAATGAAATCAAATCTGAATGTTGTCCCAGAAATACGTTAAGTACTTTACAGAAATACAGTAGAATATTGCTGGTATCGAGAGGTTGAGGTGAGGTGCCGTAATGGTTACGTAATTCAAGTACCATTACAAGCAGTACTCAACAATAGGTCGCATCAGCGTGCTAAATGGGGTCTCCTTTACAGATGAACCACTCTTTCCTAAAATTATCCCAATAAAGAGAAGTCTACCATTCGCCTTCCCTACCACAGTTCTCACATGCTCATTCCACCTCACATCGCTTTGAGACTTAACTGTGTCAAGCAGGACGCTAGTAATACTTATATAACAGCGATAGGAGAAGCTGGTTATTTTTCCTGAGATACTGCAGAAAGACATAGAAATGTAGCCACTGTACATGACTGCTGGCAGTAGTCATGTACAGGGCTCCTAACGGTCACGATAGGAAAGGCCATCGTGTTCGGCGTATGGCTGTGGCGCATCCTACTGCATCCGCAACAGCAATCTGAGCAGCAATTGGCACCGCAGCTCATATCCTCGCAGTAACGAAGCAGCTTAAATCACTTAAGGGGCTCCGGAAAGGCCGAAAATCATGAAAAGCTCAATTTTTACTTTTTTGCGTTTTATGAATCTGCAGACTATTACCTTTTAATAGATATATAATTTATTCAATTCCGAAGACTACAACTATTTTTAAATTTTTTTTGAAATGTGTTCTACATGGGCGTGACCCACTGTGGCGCTGTTAAACTGCTGTCAAATGGTGTTATTATTAACGTCCGTGTTCATCAGGTACATTTTAGTGATGTGAGATAAAGTACGTGTTGTGGCTAACCTGTGATGATTCAATATATATCGCTGGTGTGATTGTCGATTGTTTCATGTTTATTTACTCTGTCGTTATCTCGAAAATATTCGTAATTAATTCTGTTTCTTGAGTCTCTGTTTTGTTGAAGTATAATAATGAGTAAAAATAAAGTTATTAGAAATCCTCTGAAGGCTTTTAAGAAAAGGAGAAATGTTGGAAAGCCAAAGGTATGTGTTATTACTGTAAACAATAAAGACGATAACCAAGTGAGTGAACCTAACCTCTCAAGTACACCTGCCCATAGCAGTCAAAGTGGGAAAGAAAATACTTCACAGAAGAAGCTTGGTTCAATGAGTGAAAACTATGAATGTTTTATGGGCGAATCGGATGTGAATGAAATATTTGATATGTCGGCTCTCAAAGGAATTTTTTCAAACTGTGTAAGATGTATTCATTGTAGTGAAGTTGGTCTGGAACTCTCCATAATAAAGCACGTAGGACTTGCTAGTGAAATACAACTGAAATGTGATAAGTGTTCATACATGACCACCTTTTGGAACAGTGTTGCAGTAACCGCAACTGAAGAAAATGGTAGCAAAATCTACGAACATAACAACGAGCGATGCTTGCTTTAGACAAGGAACGCCTTCGGACTGCAGACAGGGCTGTAAAGAGTCTAGAAATACAAGCAAGAGTAAACAGGAGGAGGAAGAAGAGGAAGCTGGAGGAGGAGTTTCCAGAGGATGAAGATAATCCATCCTATGGGCCTGGAATGCACTAAAAAGTTAATCCAATCTTTGTCGCTCGATTCCCAAAACTTTTATTTTCTCATACTAATTACATGTTTTCTAAGGATCTTCCAAACATATTTGCTTCAAACTTTCAGTAAATGTTACACAGTACTTTCTGCATAATTTAACACAGCCTTTTTCCAAAAAACTGTATATTTTTGAATATATAAATAAAAAATTGCAAAAAAATGTTGTGAATTTTCATTACAATTGAAAAAAAATCATCTTTAATAACTGAACTAAAATTTTGTAAAATCCCTGTGTTAAGTTGTAGCCCATATTCCAATAAATAATCTGTAAAAAGTTCAACTTCCTACCTCAAATACTTTGTGAGGAAAGATGTAATTTATAAGCGTTATTTTAACATTGCAAGTATAGGGCGTTCCGGAGCCCCTTAATAAAGGCAAGGCCTCCGGTCCAGATTATGTACCAGTCAGGTTCCTCTCAGAGTATACTGATAAAATAGTTCCATATTTAGCAATTATATACAACCACTAGCTCACAGAAAGATACGTACGTAAAGACTGGAAAACTGCTCAAGTCACACCAATACCCAAAAAGGGAAGTAGGAGTAATTCGCTGAATTACAGGTCTATATCACCACCGTCGATTTGCAGTAGGGTTTTGGAACTTATACTGTGTTCGAACATTATGAAGTACCTCGAAGAAAACGATTTATTGACACATGGTCAGCACGTATTCAGAAAATATCGTTCTTGTGAAACTCAACTAACTCTTTATACTCATGAAGTAATAAGTGCATCGGCAGGGGATGTCACATTGATTACATATTTTTAGATTTCCAGAAGGCTTTCGACACCGTTCCTCACAAGCGTCTTCCAACCAAATTGGATTCGTGATTTCCTGTCAGAAAGGTCACAGTTCGTAGTAATAGACGGAAAGTCATCGAGTAAAACAGAAGTAATATCCGTCGTTCCCCAAGTAAGTCTTATAGGCCCTCTATTCTTCCTGATCTATATTAACGACATAGGAGACAATCTGAGTTACCGTCTTAGATTGTTTGCAGATGATGCTGTCATTTACCGTCTTGTAAAGTCATCAGATGGTCAAAACGACTTGCGAAACGATTTAGATAAGATATCTGAATGGTGCGAAAAGTGCCAAATAACCCTGAATAAGGAAAAGTGTGAAGTTATTCACATGAGTACTAAAAAGACTCAGCTAAATTTCAATTACGCGTTAAGTCACACAAATCTGAAGGCTGTAAATTGAACTAAATCCTTAGGGATTACAATTACAAATAAAATAAACTGGAACGATCACATAGATAATATTGTGGGTAGAGCAAACAAAAGACTGCTTTTCATTGGCAGAACAATTAGAAGGTGCAATAGGTCTACTAAAGAGACTGCTTACACCACGCTTGTCCGCCCTATTCTGGAGTATTGCTGTGCGGTGTGGGATCCGCATCAGGTAGGACTGACGGATGACATCGAAAAAGTACAAAGAAGGGCAGCTCGTTTTCTATCTTCGCGAAATAGCGGAGATAGTGTCACAGACATGATACGTGAATTGGAGTGGCAATCATTAAAAGAAAGGCGTTTTTCGTTGCGACGGGATCTTCTCATGAAATTTCAATCGACAATTTTCTCCTCCGATTGCGAAAACATTCTGTTGCACCCACCTACATAGGGAGAAATGATCATCACGATAAAATAAGTGAAATCAGGGCCCGCACAAAAAAATTTAAGTGCTCGTTTTTCCCGCGTGCCGTTCGAGAGTGGAACGGTAGAGAGACAGCTTGAAGGCGGTTCGTTGAACCCTCTGCCAGGCACTTTATTGTGAACAGCAGTGTAATCACGTAGATGTAGGTGATGTAGATGTAGACACAACGAAGTGTTATAAATAGGTTACTTCAAGGACAGGTAAGCCGGCCGAAGTGGCCGTGCGGTTAAAGGCGCTGCAGTCTGGAACCGCAAGACCGCTACGGTCGCAGGTTCAAATCCTGCCTCGGGCATGGATGTTTGTGATGTCCTTAGGTTAGTTAGGTTTAACTAGTTCTAAGTTCTAGGGGACTAATGACCTCAGCAGTTGAGTCCCATAGTGCTCAGAGCCATTTGAACCAAGGACAGGTACGATCCAGATGCTCTGCAGAGTGCATTTCACCGAATCCAAACCACCGCCATTTGCGACTTGAGTGGTGTCAAGCGAGAGCTCATTGCAGGGCACGATGGGGGTCTTTTATGTTTCCTGATGAAAGTTGATTCTGTCTTCGTGCCGTGATGGCCTTGTATTGGTTAGAAGGAAGTCAGTTACTGGCCTGCAGCTAACCTGTCTACGTGCTAGACACAGCGGTCTGACACCAGAAGTTGTCGCCTGGGGTGCGATTTCGTACGACAGCAGGAGCAGTTTCGTGATTATTGCATTCATCCCGATTGCAAAATTGCATGTCAGTCTGGCGATTCGATCTGTCGTGCTGCCATTCGTGAACACCAGAGGGCGTTTTCCAACAGGATAGACCTCGCCACATATCGCTTTTGCAACCCAATATGCTCTACAGGGTGTTGACATGTTGCGGTGACCTACTCGATCACCAGATCTGTCTCCAATAGAGCACATATCGGGCAGCATCGGAGAACTCCAGCATCGTCCACGGACAACACTAACCGTCCCTATTTTGACCGATCAAGTGCAACAATCACGAAGTCCTTCCCACAAACTGACATCCGGCACCTGTACAACAGACTATATGGACACTTGTATGCTTGCATTCACCATTCTGTCGGTTACACCGGTTATTAATGTACCAGTATTTCACATTTGCAATGGCTTATCTAGCGCTTACATTAACCTATGATACTGTAATGTTAATCACTTAAATATCTCACTCAGAAAAACGTATTCCAGAATTTCTTTGCTCTTCGTTAAATAATTTTTGATGTTGCGATTTTTTCTGTTATTGCAACTTTATTGGTTCAATATAACTACCGGTTCCAGGCAATTATGAGCCTATGTTCTGGTGTACAAGAACCGTAGAGCACGTGGCCACTGCACACTGTGAACGCTAGGCTGTGCGCAGCTGACAGCAGCACGTGAGGCCGAGATCATTCAGCTGTCAGCTGCCCACAGCCTACTGTTCACAGCGTGCAGGGGACACGTGCCCCACGGTTCTTGTGCACCTGAAGATAGGCTCAGAATTTCCCGAAACCGGACATGATTTTGTCGATAAAGCTATTTACAGCTGAAGCTGCTGATTGTCTGACTCTGTCACGAAGCTCAGTTGCAGCTGTCCTCCTACCCAAATCATATTCCTGTTCATCAAGGAATTTTATTAATCTAGGTTAGAATTAGCAAGTATCGACTGCATATAGAATGAAGAATTAGTGACAAAGTTCCTAACGAAAAAAGCCGATTTTGGCATTCCATCATTGTTCAAAGAGTCAATCAATTACGATATTCTTTATCGTAAATAAACTCTTATATTCTCTTGACAAAGAACCGACTGCACATACAGGCAAATTGTTTCGGAATTCGTGGTCACATGAAACTGATGATAGCAATAAATTTTGCAAGAAAATGGAAAAAAATTATCAGTATGTCTACTGTAGTGTTCGGGATTCTTTTGTATGGTATATGTTGGCTGAAAAGAAGAGATAAGACAACCAAAATTCGGTAACTTACTTACTAATTTACTGAATGGACTATTATCCGATTAGAAACATCCGTGTGAGCAATTTGATCGCAAGATTTGTTTGCCTCAGCCACAGAGAAATGTGCAACTCAGGTATCAGTTCTCATGTGTTGCATAACACTGTATTTTTGCGTAAGGCAGCCGGCTCATGGCAAAATGTCATCTTCCATCATCAGTGCCTGTGGCATTATTACTAACAAACTTTCACATACGAGTTGCATACACTTGAACTAGGCATTTTGTTTCCTAAGGAAATGTGATATACGAGAGAGCAAAAAGTGAATGTACCCGGTGTCGTAAGCGGGTCTCTGGTAGTATCTGTTTTTACCACGATACAAGGGTCATTTTCTTTCAGGAGGCTTCAGTCGTTACGCTAACACAATAAAGGCCACATTTTTAACTTCCGTCACGGTGATGAGCAAAATATTATCATGACTAACGAGTTTATTGTTTACAAAACAACTATCATGACTTCCTGCTATCGATCACAGATAATGATCTGACTCCAGAATGAAAAATACAGCCTCGATCTATCGTAGTACTATTGTCTGTCATCATTCTGACGCACTTTGTTTATATTTTGTGACACCCTCTGACATGACTTCGTGACAAACTTCTGCTATTAAGGCAATCACAACTAAGTATTAAAATGAGGCAGCCAAACCAGAATACATTTTCAAGAAATAAGTTCAATAAATTTAAGAAATCCAACTAGCCGTGTTGTGATTTTCAACCCTATGCCCTGTCTCCAGCCAATCTGAATGCAGTATTAAAATGACGCAGCTTAGTCAGAATAAAGTTTAAACGAATAGACAAAATAAATAAGTAAAATCCAATTATCCTAATTGTATTTTGTAATTCTGCTCAGTCACAAGGTAGTTTTAAAATTGCGTGTAAAAATGTCGTAACATATGCAGAAAAGAAAACTGTGTAACTTTCACGGCTGTTAACAACTTGCCTGAGGAAAGAAGACATGCATTTTTATCGAATCGGTGATATATGGGAGACTAAAAGATAAACTGCTCATCAAATATAAGAGAACGACTATAAACCTTACCCTCCATCAACAGTGAAAAACCAAAGAAATTAATTTGGAAATATTTAATTTGAGGCTGTAGGGTGATTTACACCAAGCGTAGACCTGATTAAGTACATTATTCCAATAATTTGGACTGCCTATTACCTTGTGTCCCTGTCTTATTTAGGTAAAATATATTGTCTCCAGTTATAAGTCTGGTCAGGTTAGTTCTACATCGATCTTTTAGACATAACCTGTAATGTCAACTGTCACCTTAGCATGTTTTTAGTGAGTAGTTAGGCATGAGAAGATCATTGTAACACTTACTTTAAAATTCACAATCGTGTTTTGGGCACTAATTTGATAGATATGCATGTATATGGAAAATACCTGTGATACTTGAGATAAACATTGCACGTTTTTCCAGACATTTTAGATTTAAAAAGAACACTGTGACACTTGACAAGGATCATAGATGTGGAAATTAATAAATTTTTAGCTCTGATGTGTCTTAAACAAAGCATTTTCTTTTTTATTTAACCCGATATGATTAGGGCCATCAGGCTGTCTCTTACATCGGACCAGTGTTTCACACATACAGTATGCCTAGCATTTTCACATCATAGTTGCCTAAAAAATAAAATAAATAGTATTGGAAATAATATTAAAATGATTTTAGTATCTGTCATGACAATGTGAGTAAATAATACTAACTGTGGACTACTAAAGTTAATACTGGTTGTACTTCTAATACAGCATTTGTGTCGAAAACTGACATTCTGAGCCCGTTGCTGTGTACAGAATGTAGGTTGACTCTTGCAGAGAAGGTAACAGCAACCAGCCACTTTCTACAATGCAATTTATTTAAAGCCGTAAAATGGATCTTAACATGAACCAGCCGTCTGAAGATGAACCTGTTGGTTCGAAACCAGTAAAGGCGCTGTTTAAGTAAGTAAATAGCTCTGCAAAAAGTGGCTGGCTGCTGTTATCTTCTCTGTAAGATTCAACCTATACTTTCACTACTGCTGCTGCCACCACTAATAATAATAATAAAGATAATAATAACAATGGTAGTGGCAGATACAAAAATAACTTATAGGCGTAGAAAATAGATGTTTCCTAATATAGCGAGTTCAGGAGGAAAGGCAATTTAAGGAGACTGCAGCAGCTAAGTATACTGGGAAATTAGGAAGACCTGATTGGAAAAAAGGATGCACGAGGCTAACGGCGGCGTAAATAAACAATGGTAAATCATTATTGTTGCTTTAGTAGGTATGCCATTAACTGACTTCTGAAGTTGGAGAGGTTATTCAGTTCTCTAATACAATGCGGAAGGCTGTTGCAGAGCCGGGTTCCTGCTACTGAGAAGGATTTCGAGAAAGTGATTGAACGAAGGACTGAGACAGAAATGATTTTGGTTTTATTGGAACGCGTGTTACTACCATGCTATTCAGACAAGAATATTAAGGTCGAGGTGATACATGAGGGATACACATCTAACTATGAATGCCGCCATCTGTTCGTGATAACAAACGGTTTGAACTTAAAGTAGAAGTTCATTTTATTTCGCCTTTATGGAGTTTTTCGAAATAGCATTTAAAGTAAAATTCTATTCGGCGACTGCGTATTGCTAATTGGTTAGTTATATTGTAGAAGCAACGTCGGTTTTTAACTGTGTATGTAGAGTGAAGCTTATACTAGCTCTCTCACACTTCATAAGAAGATTACGTGCCTGTTTACTGAGCCCCATGTGCTTAGGCGTGAACATAGCAGTGGGGTACCTTACAGTTCGCAATAATGTTTTAGACACTAATTTGACGTAAGATCTGTACTTTTTAGTGTTGCTGACATATTATTACAGATATCTTAGACGTGGAAGGAACATTATGATACTTGACAGGCATCATAGAAGTGCAAAATAGTCAATTTGAGAGAGTCACTATAATATTTAGCGGATTTTGGTATCAGACGAGTTCTTGACGTGGTAATAACATTGTTTATTCTCGTCAACAACTCCATATTAAGCTACAGTGCCTATGTGTGTTTTGCAATGTATCATGCATATCATAATACGTCCGATTGGCTGTGAGACTTGTCAGAACAACCAAAAGTACTTTGTCAGCGAGTTAATATTTTCATTATGTCCCACATATCACCGACTCGAAAAAAATGCATTCTTTTCTCAGACAAGTTCAAGCTTGCAAAATAATGTGTAGTCGTGTGTGTGTGTGTGTGTGTGTGTGTGTGTGTGTGTGTGTGTATGTGTGTGTGTGTGTGTGTGTGTGTGTTTGGACACTCGATTCAGAGGCAAATATGTTTGACCTTAGCGTTGTGAAGGTTACGTAATTTTTTCCTACGTACCTGACGATATTTTTAGACGTAATTTTGAAACTACCCTGTTATTGGCTAGAGAGGAGGTGAGGGGAGAAGGGTACAATGCAGAGTTCGGCTTGTTGGTTTTTCCCATATATTTTATTAATTTATTGAAACTACATTCTAGTTGTCCTGCCTTATTTTAATACTTACCTGTGATTAGATGGAGGGGAGGGGCTCGTCACGAGATGACGTCATAGGGGCGTATCATTGTCACAAAACGTAAAAAAAGTACGCCATAAAGCCCATAGACGGAACTACTTACCGTACGCTGGAGTTAAATGAGGTAGATAACGTTCGCCAATTTTATATAAACCAGTCACAGTGAACTCATGTACCATGGCTTACTTGTCCACACCAAATTATCCTAATGCTCCGCAGACCAATGAACCTACTTCTTGCGCTTTTCTAAGCGACCAGCAGCAACATTAGGCGTTTGCAATAGTTAAACGGAATAGCTGTGGGCTAGCTTCAGCCATTTGCCATAGAGGTCGGCAATGAATAAAAAGTGATTTCAATGCTTCCGCTCATTTCACAATAATTTCGCTAAAACTGGACCGGGACATGAGCAATTCCCATTCAGATTCCCTCAGTTCTGTCCAGTGATGTATTCTGACAAACAATACCTCAATAATATCTAGATACTGTGCCAGAACTTATATACTTGCGCTACATGACGTATTGTACTAGGAGAGCTCTCCCAGATGAGTATCTCCGCTGCGCAACAAAATTGAAGAATAACTTCTTCGAAACCCCGTAATTTTCTCCCAATTTCGATTCATAGGTCTGAAATTTTGCTCAAAGGTTCCTACAGCCATCCTCTGTAGTGGTGTAAAAGCATGGCACTCAGCAGCTCCGCCCTCGGGCTTGACGGCGCTTCACACAGCAAGGAGTGGACACTTCCGAAGAGAAGGCCACAGCTCGGAAGTTCATACGAGCTGTAAGGTGGGTTAACGACGTCACATTGGCTCCAAATTTCACCACAGTTCTGCCCAATGTCACAGAAGACGTGTCACACTATGAGAAGGTCTTTACAGCCCCTGTTGCCCCATTTAAACCCTTCTTTTGACTTCTCTGCGATGGAGATCAGAAGCGCTACACCCTTCGTTGACAACACACGGTTCTCTTATGGGTGCCCGAGGATGACATTTCAGATACATCGCTGCTCTAAATAGTCACGTAAAGGTCTCAGAAGGTGGCATAAAAGGCGTCAATGAAAACTCCACTTTCCCTGGGGCGTTCATTACCACACATTTGCGCCCGAAAACGACAGTTCACAGTTCGATGAGCAACAAGAAGATGTACTTGACAACGTTTGACACTGCCGACATTCTCGGACGTTTCAATCCTTCTCTAAGGATATTGTAGGGCTAGATCCCCATCGAACGTGATTGCACCCATTTTGAGGGCGCAGCGACTACAGTTATTGATGTTATGCACAGGTTGGAACCACTAGGGGCTCTTCGAAACCATTCAACAAAATTTGAACGTGATTCGAAGCAGCAAAGGGTACTTATGTTTTTTTAGTCCTCATGTTTTCTTACCTGCTGTAGCGTAATTTCCTGGGAATGTGTGTGACTAAAGTGGGAAAGGTTTCCTCTAAGACACTCTAGTTCGGCAACGCTCTATGTACCACACATGCAACTTCTTTGAGCACGTTACAAACGTATCTGTCAGAAACTTCGACACCAGTTCAGCGTGGTGGCTGCTCTAGGGCCTGAAGGTAGGCAAACCGCATCCAAGGGTTGTCGAATAGGTTGCATAGTCCTCAGGTGCTAGAGCAGACGTAAGGCTGATTTGGTGTCGAAATTTCTGGAGGTACATTTGTAACGAGCTCAAAAACTCTCCGTCAGGCGTCCACTTTTCCTATAACAATTTATATGTCGATGCACTGATCGGCAGTCGTGAAAGCGAATAAGTTTCTAGGCACAATATGTTTGAGCTGTCATATTGAGGTTCAACTGCCAGGCTCTGCGTCGATTCTCTGTGGGTCCTGCATATCGCTACAGTCTTCTGGCTTTATCATCGTCATCTTCATCATCAACAACAAAGTCACTATCCGCAAACTGTCTCATATAGCATATCGACCCGATCATTTACGCATATCAACAGGTACGATCCTACAACTGTACGTTTGTTGGATTATTTCAGATCGCTTTTCATAAGAACTGATAGAAATTCATCTATCTTGATGATCTGGAGCTCGGTTAGGCGCCACACGGGAAGGCATACAGGAAGCACATGACTTCCTCGAATTGAGAAAACTACAGTGAACAGATCTGAATAGGAACGTACAACAATGAAACTATTAAAATTACAAAATATGCAGCAACCAGTCGCAAAATTGTTGGTGCATCTTTGGTAATTTTATGGTTTACGGTCGCTGTACAACTTGGGAACCACATGGAGCCCACCATTCATAAATGAAACTGTTGTTTACAATATGAAGTTTACGCTGTGTGTTAAGCATTTATGATCCTCAGTAACGTCTACTGCACGAACACGGAATGACAGAGTAACAACGAGTCCTAATTTTCTTACTGTGAAGTACAGTGTTTTGATATGTCTCGTATATTACATAGTTTTTTTTCTGTCTCGATACTGGGAGAGCATTTTCAGTAGACCCTGAACGGTAAGGAGTAACATTTTCATGTATTATCTTTCGTAATTCAAAATATGAAATGTATTTTGCGCTCCATACTTCAATTTCTTTTCTTTTGTGCATGGAGCTTGAAGTTATCCTGGTGGTGGTAGTTAAAACTTCCACTACACGAACGGCAGGTGGTGGCATCGTGCACTAGCAGTTAGTAAAGCATTTATTTGTGACTCAGTCACAGGGACATGTATCCCTCTGTACGTAAGATGAAACTCGACCATATGTTTAGAGTACACCAAAGAAATAATGAAAAGTGAAAGAAAAATTGCCTCATGACGCAATGATATGAAAATTCACTTCTAAATGAACTCAGCTGTTTTCGTCAAAGTCTAATTTTTCGTTCTATGCAGACACGTAGCTGATGATACACTGTCTGACTCAAGCCTCGGTTCACAGTGAGAGAATAACTAAACGATCATCTAGATTACTTATGGGTAGTAAAATTGGTGTATAAACTGGCCCAAAGTGCATAGAGTTTTAGAAGACTCTGAAAGCTTACACCCCAACTATACTGACCATATATGATTTATTTACTAGTACACTTATTTTCTCATAGTATAATAGGGACATCATACACCGTAAATGGAAAAGCGTTCTGTTCACTTTCGATTGGATCCTATGTTTTTTTCCTAATCATTTTTCATCATTCTTGAAATCTGAGGCAGATGATGCGAAGTTTCATAAAAAAAAAAATCACGAACATGCAAGCAGAACTCCGCACACTGATGAGTAGAAACGATAGCTAGTCTGAACCATAGATTCTTATTTACGCTAAAACCAATACTTTCTAAACTAAAATGGTACTGTGAAAGAGGGACAGTGTACAATAACGATGTATGTATTAGAGAAATTGGTGTGACGGCTACCTTAAATTTTAGATTCCGTTGTCACAGTTGCTCATTATAAATCAATACTGCTCGGATAACAAAAGTTCCTATTCGATACACATGGGGAGGACAAAACTATTGAAGCACCAAAACCACAACACATTGCCGTGCCTAATACGGTGTAGGAAATGTGTTGGCATTCAAAAATGTTTCCAGTTGTCTATAAATGGATAAATAAAGGTCCTGTATGGTTTTCAAAGGAGTCTTTAACACCAACCTTCATGTGAAACAGCTTCGAGTTCAGGTAACGCTGATGGAGATGGATAGCGATCACCCATCCTTCTCTCCAAAGTAGACCACCACGGTTCAATAGTATTGGGATCTGGTGACTGTGGTGCCCAGGAGAGGTGCGAAAATTCATCCTCTGCTCGCAGAACCAGACCTGGACGATGCAAGCTGTGTGAACAGAGACCTGTCGTCTTGAACACAACATCACCGCTGGACAACGAACAATGTACCATGAGATGGAACCGATCAATCAAACTGGTCACATAACCCTCGGCAGTAATGCGAACTTGCAGAGTAGCCAAGGGCCCTATGGAATACCATGATACGGTTCCTCAAATCATCACCTAACCACCGCCACGTTTCACTCTGGTCAGATGTTGTAAACAGTGTGAAACAAGACTCGACGACATTCTTCCATTGCTGCACAGAACAGGTTTTATGGCTTCGTCACCATATTTTCCTGTTACGAGCATTTTGATCACTGATGAGTGGTTTTGGAATTGCGGCTCTGCCTGCAGTTCCAAGCTTATGATGCCTCCTTCGTGCTGCTTTGATGGTGACAGAGTTCACAAGTGCGACATTCAGTGCTGTAGTGACTTCTGCAACAGCCGTCCTCTTATTTTTCGTCGCAATCCTCTCCAATGACCGTCTCCCACGACCAATCATACACTTTCGTCAACGTTGTAACTTTGCGGAAAACGTGTAGCCTATCCGCTTTCCCTGTAGGCTGTATAAATCTTCAATACAGTGCCTGTAGAAACACCAAACAGTTGGGTTCACTTGGTCACAGAAGTAACCACCATACTAGCACAAACAATTTGCAAAAATTCGAATTAACTTAGCTCCGACATAATGCACTCACAACTACACGGACGGGTCTGACCACCAGTGACACATGCAGCATATTGAGGGCATTGCGCAGTGGTCAAATAAACTATGTGATCAAAAGTATCCGGATACCTGGCTGAAAATTACTTACAAGTTCGTGGCGCTCTCCATCGGTGATGCTGGAATTCAGCATGGTGTTGGCCCAACCTTAGCCCTGATGTCAGCTTCCACTCTCGCAGGCACACTTCAGTCAGGTTCCGAAATGTTTCTTGAGGAATGGCAGCCCATTCTTCATGGAGTATTGCACAGAGGGGAGGCACTGATGTCAGTCGGTGAGACCTGGGACGAAGTCGGCGATTCCAAACATCCCAGAGCTCTTCATATCGGATTCAGGGCAGGACTCCGAGCAAGCCAGTTCATTACAGGGATGTTACTGTAGTGTAACCACTCTGCCACAGGTCGTGCATTATGAACAGGTGCTCGATCGTGTTAAAAGATGTAATCGCCATCCCCGAATTGCTCTTCAACAGTGGAAAGCAAGAAGGTAATTAAAACATCAATGTAGGCCTGTGCTGCGATAGTGTCATGCAAAACAACAAGGGGTCTAAGCCCTCTCCATGAAAAACACGACCACACCATAACACCACCGTCTCCAAATTTTACTGTTGGCACTACACACGCTGGCAGATGACGTTCACCGGGCATTCGCCACACCCGCACCCTGCCATCGGATCGCCACATTGTGTACCGCGATTCATCACTCCACACAATCCTTTTCCGCTGTTCAGTCGTCCAATTTTTACGCTCCTTACACCAAGCGAGGCGTCGTTTGGCGTTTACCGGCATGATGTGTGGCTTATAAGCAGCCACTCGACAATGAAATCCAAGTTTTATTATCTCCAGCCTAGCTGTCATAGTACTTGCAGTGGATCCTGGTGCAGTCTGGAATTTCTGTGTGATGGTCTGCCTATTGCACATTACGACCCTCTTCAACTGTCGGCGGTCTCTGTCAGTCAACAGACGAGGTCAGCCTGTACGCTTTCGTGCTGTACGTGTGCCTTCACGTTTCCACCTCACTATCGCATCGGAAACGGTGGACCTATCGATGTTTAGGAGTGTGAAAATCTCGCGTACAGACGTATGACACAAGTGACACCCAATCACCTGACCACGTTCGAAGTCCGCGAGTTATACGGAGCGCCCCATTCTGCTCTCTCGCGATTTCTAGTGACACTGAGTTCACTGATATGGAGTACCTGGCAGTAGGTGGCAGCACAATGCACCTAATATGAAAAACGTATGCTTTCGGGGATGTCCGGATACTTTTGATCACATAGTGTAAAATAGCCCATCTTGCAGTCATGGCTAGTTCTTGAAAATATGTTCAAGCATGCACTTCTCGCGGTGTTTCCATACTTTTGCCCAGCCCTCTAATAGCACGTTTATGTCTAATTCTTCATGTTAACTTCTGATGCGGATAGAAGACAAAACCAGGGTGCTTCACGAATCACTGTTTTTATATGAATAAAACTTTCTGAGAAAGTTTGCAAGTTCATCCGCTTGTTTGAACTTAGAATTTTAAATCATATTCGTATTGATTGTACATATAAACTCAATAAACTTGCCAATAACAGATGAGGCGTCCAGATGCAAACTGCTGTAAATCCACTTTTTCTCGAAAATGAGTTGGTGCCACCATTTTGTCCTCTGTGGTGCCATCTATCGATTACGCTCTTAAAACACTAACAAAACAGCTTTTTTTTCTGCCCTAAAATGTACCTCGAAAACCGTCTACAGATGCACAACTCTATGTTTCCACTTCGTTGCAAAGCAAAACTGAGTGAATCCATTGTATGATAAAGAAGCAGAACTTGGTATATCCATAGCATGTGCCATTATTAAAAAGGTATGAAGATACAAATCTCGCTTGTACACATTATGTGTTTTGTCCGAATAATACAGCCTTCCCAGATTATTACTTCATAAACTTTACTTTGCGCCCATGGGTGGCAATTTGTCAAGTTGTCCCTACTACAAACTAACGTGAAAGAAAAAACAGCAGCACGTCAACTGGTACCTAACCATATTGGCGCGTTTTTCTTGTCTTGGCTTGTTTGTGAGTGCATGGAGAGCCTTTGTGATATTGTTGTTGGGTAAAATATGAAGAGTGCTTTATCATTTCGTACATAATCATGGATGTTACTGATGGAAGACATGTACAATCAGTTCCAAAAGGAAAAGTCTGTAAAAAATGGCAAATTCTTCTGACTGGAAGAGGAAAAAAGCAAAACGCATGAGGTAAGATTTAGTCAAAAATGGTTCAAATGTTTCTGAGCACAATGGGACCTAACATCAGAGGTCATCAGTCCCCTAGACTTAGAACTACTTAAACCTAGCTAACCTAAGGACATCACACACACACCCATGCCCGAGGCAGGATTCGAGCCTGCGACCGTAGCAGCAGCGCGGTTCCGGACTAAAGCGCCTAGAAGCGCTCGGCTACAACGGCCGGCTAAGATTTAGTCCTCAACCTTAGTTGTATGGAAATAATAAGAACTTCGTTACCAACATTTCTGTAAACAGTAAGTTATGTTGTGGTTGGCAGGAGAACCAACACCGTGTTACTAGAGGAGGCCGAAAGGCACAAGTTTTAGCTCATGCAGGCTGGCGTGAGGTCTGGAACAAGACAAGGAAATCAGAATTTAGAAAAACGGACGTAGCTGGTGGAATACTTAACTTTAATCCATTAATGATGAAAGTCGCTCTTGAGGGTACATGATTCAGAATATCAATAGTAACTGATAATGGCGCCTTGCTAGTTCGTAGCAAATGACGTAGTTGAAGGCTATGCTAAACTATCGTCTCGGCAAATGAAAACGTAAGTAGGCAGTGAACCATCGCTAGCAAAGTCGGCCGTACAACTGGGGCGAGTGCTAGGAAGTCTCTCTAGACCTGCCGTGTGGCGGCGCTCGGTCTGCAATCACTGATAGCGGTGATACGCGGGTCCGACGTATACTAACGGACCGCGGCCGATTTAAAGGCTACCACCTAGCAAGTGTGGTGTCTGGCGGTGACACCACAAGTTACACTGTGATATTTTAGGTTTATGTTAATATAAATTGTTGTCATTTCATATGGCTGCAGTCAGGAACGATTTCCTTGAATGAACAGTGCATTATTGATTTTATAGCCATTTGTTTAGGAACACATAGTACAGTATGTGATTTTTTAGTGCATTATTCTAGCTTTCTCCTTATTAGTACTGTCCTGTGGTAGATATTCCGCAAGTGTGTTGCCAGTTGGTCCCCACTGCAAGCATGCAGCTTCATCAATATACCAGTGTGCAAGAGTATCAATCCAAGGAGATCACATCAGGCCTTTTATAAAGGACAAGTTTATAATCAGTCCAATCTCCGATGAGGCGTCGGATTGAAGCAGCACATACCAGGAAAAACATAAATACTTCAATCAGGTACTATTTGCCCAATCTGAAAGCGGTAAACCAAACTCACCAACTGCACTTGTGCCAAAAGATGTTTACTAGTGTTCTTGGCATATCAACAACTTGAATACAAAGAGTCTGTAGACGGTACTTATAGACAGGAGAAGCTCCAATTGAAAGATGAGGTGGAGACCGAATGGCGAGTATTTATCAAGGGAAACAAGGCGCGGTTAAGGAGTGTATTGAGAAGCTGAAACCAGTGCAATCACACTACTGGCGTGGAAAAAACTTCAGTAGACTCTTCATGTCCAGTAAATTATCGATTGCAAAGCTTTGGAAATTGTTTAATGCGGATCCAGAGAGAACTGAGGATAAAGTTACGTACGAGTTTTTCAGATCTATTTTTGTATCTGATTATAATATCAGCATCGCTTCCCTAGCAAGCGACTGTTGCACACTGTGCGTCAGCTTAGAACAACAAATAAAGCAATTAACCCGAACAACTGTAGATGAGGTGAAGAAACAAGAGTTGACAACACAACGTGCTTTACACAAAGCTAAAACAATTGCTTTTTATGATACACTGAAAGTTGAGGACAAAGGTGAAATAACCCTGACATTTGACTGCCAGGAAAACCTTCCACTGTCTAAATTGCAAGATCAAAGTGCTTATTATACACGTCAAATGTACGTGTACAATTTTACAATCTGTCAAGGACCATCTGGTTCACGCAAAACAAGGAGAACACATTTATACACATGGAAAGAAACAGACTTTGCAAAGGGATCCAGTGAAATTGTATCTTGTGTACATCACAGGTCAACATCTGCAAACCTAACTGACATCCATACCATCCGACAGTTGTGGAGGGCAAAACAAAAACCAGACGTTGTTGGGTATGCTGTGCTATTGGCTAACACAAGAAGCTCCTATCAACGTGAAACGAGTGAAGATATTCTATCCAATGGTTGGACATTCGTTTCTACCACCCGACAGAAGTTTTGGCCGAATAGGAAAGGTTCTCAGGTCTCAAGTCACAATTACCTTATCGAATGAGGTCAATGAAGTGTTTGAGGATCACGGAATAGTTTTTCAATTAGGAGTAGATGTCAACAATCTGTGTTGGAAGGATGCAGTTGCTGATGTCAATGGCACTTCAGATTTGCCCCTGTAAAACGGGTTGTGATCACCAGAAGTAAACAACGCACTTGTAAGAGGTGAAGTGGCTTATAAAACGGCCGCTGGTGAAGGAAGAGGAATATGCAGACGAGGAAAAGCCTACTCGTCCATGGAGCCAAACGTAATCAGAATTGGAAAAGCCTTAAAGGAAGTTAAAGTGAGGGATATTGATTTCCTGCTCAAAAAGCATTTCTGGCACACTTGGGAAGAAAACGAAAATCTTGCTTTCTACAAGAATGTAATTCATTGTCAGACAACTGGGAACAATGCAGATGAAGATTCAGACTTTGAAATTCATCCAGAGGACAATGAGTTGCCAGTGTAATTTAGAGGGGACTGGACAGGACTTGAAAGCTTGTGAGGTATTAACTCCTTTCAAACTATTGTTTAATGTCACATAATTTGTAATTACACTCAGTTTTAGTCATTAAATCTTTTGTAACACTATTAAGGTGTCTTTTTATGTTTATGTAATGATAATATATGCACATCGATCTCTACAGAAGCATAACTCTGTAGATCCCTGGGAACAGAGGCAAAACTCGGTGAATTCAAATTATTTTAGGTAATAACTAGCAAAATAAAAACAGAATATTTCAGAGATTGTCAGAAATATACTCCCTAGGTAAACATGAATCTGTGATGAAAGGGAATTTCGAATATCTGCCATACGAAGTAAGTAAGAAGTTTTTTGGGTTTCCTGAAGAAAATGTTCTAGCGCACTCACTGCATTTTGCTTCTGGACGCCTTAGATGTGTTTGTCTAAAAAATTGCGGTTCTTGTCAACTTAACCGCGATGAATTCTGTGAGTCTGGTAAGAAATAACAGAAGAAAATGTATTTAAATATGAAATGCACTGGTCGTTCTCCCAGAAGGCGAGAACGACACCTCAACCCCAATTTTATTTCCTTAGCAATGAGACTATGAATTATGAAAGTAGAGACACATAGCTGTGTGTTCGAGTTCGGAGGAAGTAACCGAAGCGCACTTGAAGTACTTCCTACCTAGAAAAGTCTTTTGCATGGTCTACAGAAAACCATTTTTAATCTAATTGTTCGTCTTATTTATTTATGTCTTTATCAGAAAACATATAGATAGTCGCGTTTCCTTAGACTGGTACATAATTTTAAAAGGAGAACTGATTGACATGATACTAATTTATGGAGGTTACCATCAAAATGCACCAATAACAGAAGACCTGCATGAAGATACGTTTTTGTTCAGCCCATTCCATCTCCGACGTTTCTGCTGGAACTCTATACGAGAAGACTTATGAAAGTTACGAACAGTCTTATTATAGCTGCTACAATAATGCAAAGAGCGATTGTTATGTACTGATAAAATGTTTTGCACATTTTTCATAGAATTTAAACTGCCTTTCCACATCTTGCTGCGTCGAGACTGAGGTGACAGTGGATATCAAATTAATTTGGTGAATTTTTTATGGGTTTTCCTGCGTGGTAATTATTTTGTAGAGAAACCACTGCTGTTTCGAGGACATATATTTCTCTTGAAGTTATCTTAAACTTTCACTCAGCGAGTTAACCAGGTCTCACTAAGAACAACAAATAAAATCTCAGATGTAAATGATATTTTATTCCGTAATTTCTTTTCACATCTACAGTGTAGTCACAAATGAATTTATCTCACTAATAAGTACTGCATCACAAATATATCACACAAGCAGTAATAAATTGGTTTATTTATCTCGAAGATCAGTACTTGATGAAATCACACTGACTATTAATTTATGCTCCCCCCCCCCCCCCCATGTTGCTATTAAAAAAGGTAACTAGTATCTCCATGAGGCGAAACAGTTAAGTGGGACTCACTAGAAGTAAATCACCTGCCAAATATTGTCGTTAACTCTCTGGGACAGTCCACAAAAGAACAAGCTGTACACATCATTTGAAAATTTTTCTCAAATGTAGAAAGACCTTCAGCTCACGTGCACATGTTTCCAAGTGTTGATCTCAGCAAAAATTACTGTTTAAAATAGATCTAAATTCCTCGTTATTTCCTCGTTATTTGTAGCACGCGTGATAACTCATTTCGTAACGTTTCACATTCATCAATAAGCGGGTATTTTACAACCCTCTAAGGGCCGCGTGTCGAATCCTGTGTTTACATGGAGCTCAGAATCTTACCGCTTTCAAACGATGTATCTAGGTTATCGTTAACTCAAGTTCCTTGTTTCGATAATATCGTCACTCTAGAGTTCTTCATAATAACTAAATTAGTACCACCCAAACAATTCGGCAACAGCACTGTGTGCTATTTTGCGTGATGATCTTATTTTGTCTTACAGGTCAGTGTAATTCAGTTTTCGGCGCATACAGGACATGAACGCGGCATTAACTAAGTGGATGTTGAAATGAAAAAAGGTCAATTTGCAGATGACCCGCCGATCCAACTTCGCTCTTTATTCGGATAATTACAGATCTGCTCACAATCGCAGGGACCACACTCGTAGTTCATTCGTGCAGCCTCCTGTACTCTCACGTCTCATTAATGGAAGGATACTAAAGGAGGTTTGTTACAGACACGTATTCACTTAAACAAAATACCTCCACCCATAACTGGCAAATCACAGAGGCGCATAATAAATCCAAACGCAGTAATTTTGGTTTTCTATTTTAAGATACCTTATTATTAGAGCCAACCGACGTCAAACTTTTTGCGAGATCAGTACTTAGGAGACTACAGAATATTAAAAGAATATGCCCTGGTTACCAGCCGTTGCGAGCAGGTTATTGTCAGATATTTTACTTCTTTCTTCGACTGCCAGCCGCAAAACTTTGTTCAGTATTTCTATCACACTGTCCATATGGGTAAAGGAGAATGTTACCATCCCCACTGTAATTGTTTCCTTATACTCGATGTCTTGTGTAAGTATTAGCAGATACGGATCCCACGCACTTGACAAAGGACGCAGTTTAGATATTAAGAGCGTTCTCTTTTGTGAACAGTTACAATTTTCGAGTATATTATCTATAAATCGAAGCCTGGCATTCGCTTCAAGTGCAAGTGGGACTCTTCCCTGTCGTATCTACGCATACTGTAACTTTCAAGTATTTCTGTATTATCACTGGTACAAGTTATGTTATCGGAGACTAATACGCCTTAACGTTTATTTAAGTGAACAACTTAACATTTATCAAGAATGACAGTTGCTTGCCACTCTTTGCTCATATTTGTGTTTTGTTGACCTATGTCTGTTATTGTCATCGTCGGCTTTCTGTCTTAACAGCAGCTGTGGAATAGCCTAAATTATGGGATTTCAGGATTGCCTGTTATGCAAACCACTAATCTTCTTCGTAGTCCCAACGTGTTTCGGCATGTTTTTGCCATCCTTAGTTAGTACTTTTATGCAGATCTGTGAAACACCAACATGCTTTAAGTAATAATTATTGGAACACGAATTAAACCCAAAAACATTTTGTGCCTATTGTGATTATTACCGTAATCTCTACGATATTAGCTTATATAGGTCCTTTTTATTATTATATAGCTTTCCGTCTGCAACTAATTTATATTTAAGTGATAGGGGTTAAGGAAATGACCAAAATTTGGTTTCAGAATCAGGAAAGAAGGTTGAACAAGTGGAAGAGGTCTGGAGACACTAGATGGTTTGATTGATTGAACAGTGCTAAGAAAACGATTTCGAAACCAGATTTTAAACTTCAGAACTTTTCCAGCAGCTGATGTAGAGCCTGATCATAATTCGTTGGTTATGAATCACAGATTAAAGAAATCAGAGAAAAGTAGGAACTTACGGTTATGGGCCCTGCACAAATGGAAATAACGAGAATTTATGGTGAGTTTCAAATGGAACATTAGCAACGATTGACTGAAACAAGAGGAAAAAATTCTATGAAAACTAAATAGCTGTGAGAGATGAAATAGTAAAGCCAGCAAACGATTAAGTAGGCAAAAAGATAAGGCATAGTAGAAATCCCTAGATAACACAGGACACACTAAATTTAACTCTCGAAAGGAGGAAATATACTACATCTACAGTAAATTAAGAGGGCGAAAGGTAATTCGATGTCTAAAAGCTGAGATTGACAGAAAGCGAAAAATGTATACATAGGACTGGTTAGAGGACAAATAGATGAAGCATTTATGAAAACTTGCCTCGAAGAACAGAGAAGCACCTGTGTGAATATTAAAAACGCAGTACTAAGCAAAGAACGGCAAGCTGAAAGATGGAAGGAACATATGGAAATAATTTACAACGGAAGTAAAGTGGAAGACAAAATTACGGAAAGGGAACAGGCAGTAGAAGAAGACGATATGGAAAGGAATTTGACAGAGCTCTATGAGACGTAAGTTGAAACAGGGCTCCTGGAATAGAGAATATTCCTGCCGAATTATTCAGATCCTTGGGAAAGACAGCCACGGCAAAACTACTCCATCTCGTGCGCAAGATACATTAGACTGGCGAAATACCGTTAAACTTCAAGAGGAACATAATAATTCCAATTCCAAAAAGACAGGTGCAGGCCGGCCGGGTGGTCGAGCGGTTCTAGGCGCTACAGTCTGGAACCGCGCGACCGCTACGGTCGCAGGTTCGAATCCTGCCTCGGGCATGGATGTGTGTGATGTCCTTACGTTAGTTAAGTTTAAGTAGTTCTAAGTTCTAGGGGACTGATGACCTCAGAAGCTAAGTCCCATAGTGCTCAGAGCCATTTGAGCCATTTGAACAGGTGCAGACTATTACCGAACTATCAGTTTCATAAGCCGTGGCTGCAAAACCCTTAAACTAACTTTTTGCAGAAGAGTGGAAAACCATTAGAATCCGCCCTTGGGAAAAGGCAGATTGGGATTCGGAGAAATTTACGGACACGTATTGCAGTTCTGACGCTACGTCTTATCCAGAAGACAAACTGAATTAAGCAAATTATAAGAGTCGAAAGATACGAAAACAAAAGAGTGGTTGATAAAGGAGTGAGTCATGTTTATAGCGTATTACCAACGTCGCTCAGTCTACGCAATAAAAAACAGGACAGGAAATCGAGGCAAAATTTGGAAAGGGAATCAAAGTTCAGGGAGAACAAATAAAGACTCGAGGTTTTCAGACGACATGGTAATTTGTAAGGGACTGCAACGGACTTGAAAGATTAGTTGAACGAAATGACTTACCGTTATTATAGCATAAATATCAAAATAAGTAAATAGGAATAATGCAATATATTTGACTCTAATTAGGAGATGATGAGGAAATTAACCAAATGAGACGTTCGATGTAGTAGACGAGCTTTGCTCTTTGGACTGCAAAATACCTTATGATGGCAGAAGCAGACCTGATCTAAAACGGCGATTGGCAAGAGCAAAAAGAATAATTGTGTAAAAGATAAATTTGATAATCCAGAAATCAAATTTAAATGTTAGGAAATCTTTTCTGAAAATATTTGTCTGAAGTGCAGGCTCGTACGAAAGTGAAACTTGAACAATAAACAGTTCAGGCAAGAAGAGAACAGAAGCTCTTGCAATGTGTTGCTACAAGAAGACTGTTGGAGGTCGTATGAGTAAACCGAACAACCAATGAGGAGGAGGTAAATCGAAATGGCAGGAAAAAATTTATGGTGCACCTTGACTGAAATAAAAGAGTGGTTGACAGAACATGTTCTGAGTATCGAGGAATCGTCAATTTGATAACGGAGAGAAATTAGAAGAGCAGAAAGTGTAAAGTTGCACGAAGGTTTTTATGCAGTAAGCTGCTTCAAATAGATGTAGTTGCAGTGATTATTCAGACATGAAGACAATTTGCACAGGGCAAATCCGCGTGGATCGTAGGACCCGACAGCAAAACGGTAATTATCACGCTATATATAAAATACTTCTATGTATAATTTTTGTTCCAATAACTGTTACCGAAAGCACGTTTGTATTTTACACAACTGAATAAAAGTAACCACTGATGGAAAAGAGCCACCGTGGTACAACAACCGAGTTAGAAAACTGCTGCAGAAGCAAAGGGAACTTCACAGCAAACATAAACATAGCCAAAGCCCTGCAGACAAACAAAAATTACTTAAAGTGAAATGTAGTGTGAGGAGGGCTATGCGAGAGGCGTTCAACGAATTCGAAAGTAAAGTTCTGTGTACTGACTTGGCAGAAAATCCTAAGAAATTTTGGTCTTATATCAAAGCGGTAGGTGGATCAAAACAAAATGTCCAGACACTCTGTGACTAAAATGGTGCTGAAACAGAGGATGACAGACTAAAGGTCGAAATACTAAATGTTTTTTTCCAAAGCTGTTTCACAGAGGAAAACTGCACCGTAGTTCCTTCTCCAGATTGTCGCACAGATGACAAAATGGTGGATATCAAAATAGACGACAAAGGGATAGAAAAACAATTAAAATCGCTCGAAAGAGGAAAGACCGCTGGACCTGATGAGATACCAGTTCGATTTTACACAGTGTACGCGAAGGAACTTGCCCCCTTCTTGCAGCGGTGTACCGTAGGTCTCTAGAAGACCGTAGTATTCCAAAACATTGGAAAAGGGCACAGGCCATCCCCGTTTTCAAGAAGGGACGTCGAAAAGATGTGCAGAACTATAGAATTATATCTCTCACGTTGATCAGTTGTAGAATTTTGGAACACGTTTTATGTTTGATTATAATGACTTTTCTGGAGACTAGAAATCTACTCTGTAGGAATCAGCATGGGTTTCGAAAAAGACGATCGTGTGAAACCAAGCTCGCGCTATTCATCCACGAGACTCAGAGGGCCATACACACGGGTTCCCAGGTAGATGGCGTGTTTCGTGACTTCCGCAAGGCGTCCGATACAATTCCCCACAGTCGTGTCATGAACAAAGTGAGAGCATGTGGATTATTAAACCAATTGTGTGATTGGATTGAAGAGTTCCTAGATAACAGAACGCAGCACGTCATTCTCAATGGAGAGAAGTCTTCCGAAGTAAGAATGATTTCAGGTGTGCCGCAGGGGAGTGTCGTAGGACCGTTGCTATTCAATATATATATATATATATATATATATATATATATATATATATATATATATATATATATATATGAGCTTGTGGATAACATTGGAAGTTCACTGAGGCTTTTTGCGGATGATGCTGTAGTATATCGAGAGGTTGTAACAATGGAAAATTGTACTGAAATGCAAGGAGGATCTGCAACTAATTGACGCATGGTGCAGGGAATGGCAATTGAATCTCGATGTAGACAAGTGTAATGTGCTGCGAATACATAGAAAGAAAGATCCTTTATCATTTAGCTACAATATAGCAGGTCAGCAACTGGTAGCAGTTAAGTCCATAAATTATCTGAGGGTAGACATTAGGAGTGATTTAAAATGGAATGACCATATAAAATTAATCGTCGATAAAGCAGATGCCAGACTGAGATTCAGTGGAAGAATCCTAAGGAAATGCAGTCCGAAAACAAAGGTAGTAGGTTACAGTACACTTGTTCGCACACTGCTTGAATACTGCTCACCGGTGTGGGATCCGTACCTGATAGGGATGATGGAAGAGATAGAGAAGATCCAACGGAGAGCAGCACGCTTCGTTACAGGATCATTTAGTAATCGCGAAAGCGTTACGGGGATGATAGATAAACTCCAGTGGAAGACTCTGCAAGAGAGACGCTCAGAATCTCGGTACGGGTTTTTGTTGAAGTTTCGAGAACATACCTTCACCGAGGAGTCAAGCAGTATATTGCTCCCTTCTACGTATGTCTCGCGAAGAGACCATGGGGTTAAAATCAGAGAGATTAGAGCCCACACAGAGGCATACCGACAATCTTTCTTTCCACGAACAATACGAGACTGGAATAGAAGGGAGAACCGATAGAGGTACTCAAGCACCCTCCGCCCACACCGTCAGGTGGCTTGCGGAGTATGGATGTGGATGTAGATGTAGATTGAGGATGGCACAAATGTGTCGACACAAGCCTGGGACAGTTCACAGATGGTACACATCACTTACACAGTTGACAGTGACCTGTCAGCTACGTAAGTGATGCATAATATGTGGGAATTTCTACATAAGAGGACAACAAGAAATCTGTGTTTAGAAAATGTTTCCAAATTCGTCATTATCTATAGAGAAAGATACATAATTAATTACATAATTTCCCGTGAATATATTACAGGAAAGGCACTAGAATAGAGCACTAGGTCACACACCGCGAACATCACGTCTGTAAGTTTCGTAATGCGCAAGAGATGCACTTGATAACGGGAATTATTTCCCAAAAGGCATCATGGAGAAAGAAAGGAAAATAATTATTGGACGTAGCATATGTTATTTTATGACAAACTAAAACTTTGTTTGTACAGGCGTATATTTTCAGAAACAATTTATAATGGATAAAATGAAAATACAGAAATACGTTGCTGAAGGCTATTTGAAATAAGATCCCAAATGTTTATTCATCAGCTTAAAATAGAGCGCTCTGTCAACGTATTATAAGAACTCTAGTAGTCCTATGATACTTCCCTGGGCCAAACGGGAAATTATTTCCGTTCTCATTGCCACGAGGTTTTCGATCCATTCGTAAACTACTTAAGACACTAGTATTTCACGGAAATGCATTTGGAAACCGTATGCATTTTTTGGTGGAGTAGTAAGACACGAATTGTCAGGAGGTCACCAGCTTATGTAGGTGTCAAGGACGAAGACGACGTATTTGTGGAGAGCCGGTCCCAGCTATAGCGGTCTGCGGCGTGTTTAGCCCAAATGATTGGTGCGCGCCGTGGGAGCGGGCAGATGGGCGCCGCTTCGCAGCTGCCACGCACCGGACACCTCTGACCCCAAAAATCGCCGCCGACGGGTCAGCGGGCCAAACTTTCCCCTCTGGTTACCGGTCCAGAGCCGTTCCCAATAAGAAGAACGGCCAGTGTTTACAGCCGTTTCTAATAAGAGTCAAGTCGCTTCTCATTACACACGGAGCTTAGAGACAGAATCGTTCGTGGCCTCGTTGGTGGAGCCACAGCATTCGGCTGCATTTACTTATTAAAACTGTATAATGGAGTTGGTGTCTGGTGGAAACAAATTAAAGTGTCATTCACCCTAAGATATTTCTCTCACTCAGTTATCGTAAGTGTTACGTCGTATAATTACAATTTGTCTCTAAAGAGTAGGAGATGTGTTTACCTTTCTTGTATTACTATTTAACAGAGATACCGATTATTTTTTTTAAATTATATGTTTAACTACAGTCTGAACTGATTATTAAAGCACTGGTACTTCTGAATTTCGCACAATTTCATTATTAAAACTTTTTGTACAACACCATAATGAGACTAAAGTACAGCAAATTAAATTGTGAAACCCTTATACTCAAATAAAATATTTTAACGAAACTCTTTGGATTTAAACTTATTGGCGTAAAAACTGTATCACCTGTGCTACAGAACAGCAACGTGTCACTCAAGTCCATGCCAATTTCAGCATCAGAATGGAGCACACGTACAGTTCTTCTTGCAACTGTTAGTATAGTTTGTGCGCTCGACCCATCCGCTACGTCACATCTACAGATCATGCAGCTAATTCATTTAATTATAATCAGTACAAGTCTCAACCTAACCTGTCGCAACCTAACCTGTCTCCTCACGTGCTGCTGCATGAAATCGCCTTTGGTTGCCAGAAAAAAATCCATATAAATGATACCTTCCACCTGGTGACGATGGTTAACCAACAAAAGCGCAGTGCATGAAGTGAAACCTTTGTGACTGAATAATATGATTTTACCTTCACAATGTATCAGCTATTGGAAATGCAGAAGAACAAAACAACTTACAGGTATACCACATGGAAATTTCTTACATGAAATGTTCAAAATGACCTCTTGGTTACGTTTGGCTAAATTGCAATTCTTAAGTTCACCGTCAATGTTTTGTGCACCACTGCACCGGAGATAGTATTCATATGCGACTCATTTAACTTACATACATGCAGCATCAATTAATTAAGTGAGCGTTACGAATCTGGCGATCACAGAATTGTTAACTAGTGTTCACCGCGGACATGGTTTTCAGTTTAGTTCAACTGAAGTGTAAAGAAATGCCGTATGCCCATTAGGTATATAAACTAGTTTTATACGTTTCAATGAAAATATGAAAGCATTGAAATAAGATTATTTTTGAAAACGTTATTGGAGGTATCAGCGAGCAAGTTATAACCTTTGAAAATAGTTATAACAGTCAAGATCGCAAGGCACATTTATTCAGAGTCGATCGGGTTTGATCGTTACATGATCACCTTCAGACCTATCCATTTTGATGGACAATGGCTGAGTATGGAGCAGGAATCGCTCGATGACGGTAGTCAACAGCTGCAATTCAGCGGTTCCTGCTCCATACTCAGCCATTGTCCATCAAAATGGCTAGGTCTGAAGATGATCATGTAACGATCAAAACCGTCACCTCTGAATAAATGTGCCTTGCGATCTACACTGTCATAACAATTTTCAAAACTGTAATAAGAATATTGTATAGGAACGAAAATCCAAGACGAGAAATGTCAGTGTATGATCTAAATCATTTAAGGTACTTTAAAAATAGAATTTAAAACAATGGATAAAAGTACTGAAGTTCGATCAGTATATTTCCGTAATGTAAACCATTAATATTTTCTCAATTAACACGCTTATGTAACTAAAAACTAAGGGAATGGGACTTTGGACAAATCGTTTCCTACTTGAACGAGCAGAATGTGGAAATCCACGTTTTGAATATGTTTTACTACAGAGTCAATTCTGGACGTAACACTCCTGTCTTTCAATATAAGTCACATGGTGATGTCCATACACAGCAAAATGTATATTGCAGTTTAGCAATAGTGTCTTTTCGCTCTACACGGGCAGAATTTCGTACCTACAATGCGACGCTCAGCAACAATATAAAAGTGGCTATAGCGTACTTGTTCGTCAATTTTTTTGCTGTAGATTTTCCCATTTTCACCAGACACTAATCCTGAGCTAATTTTTATCATTGCGTTATAGAACAGGAACGAAATGAATTAGCTTGGTGACGTAGCAAATCCAGAGGGAAAAGTTGACAGTGTGGACAGAACGACAGGAAGCTGAATACCAGCGCTAAGCACCCACCACCATTCGCTGCGCTCAATTTCTTTTATTGCCTGCGTCTGATAGCCAATGGTTCGATTGATTCCTCACTCGGGAATACGGCCCTTCCGGAATGCACAGAGTTGTCGAGCACGCTGTTTTACTTTTAGGCTTTAGGGCGATGTTCAGTTTCATTCGAAGCAGAATGTAATGGTGTGCTCGTCAGCTGCCTACATTTACAGACGCGCTGTGCAGTCATTTCTATCACAGAAAATAGGGGCTGGAGGCGAGTACTTCGTATCTTCACCATGTCGCTCATCAAATCGTGGCATGTTTACTACTCATGGGTTCAGCACAAACGTGGCAGCATTCATCCAGTATGGAGAAAATGATACCGTTTGCCTTTTGTGGGCTAGGGTTTATTCGTTCCCGTTCGAAACGTTTTCAGATACCGTAACGGATCAGTGGTTATTGGTTCGAAGGACATTGCTACCAACCAGAATTTTATGACTCAGTTGTATAGTCAGGTATGGGCGTGTTCTTCAAAGTTTCGTGATAACAGTGCAAAAAGAGTGCTCTGGAGTCGCTTGCAACTTGTGTCTTGCCACGTAAGAACTCCCCGCAAAGTAGCTACGAAATTTCTTGAGCCATAACTCCTATTATGAGCTGCCATACCGAGCATTGTTAGATTACGACGGAAGGCATACATTTAAGAACTAGGTCCAATTAGATATCGTGGACAAACAACTCATCAAATAACAGATTGATTAGCGCCCCTGTTGCGTTTGCTGGAGCATTGAAGTATTATGTGCTCAGATTAGAGAAAGAAAAAATTGCAAGATTTACCGTCCATTTATGGTAGTAATGGTCACCACAGAGTTCGTTATAGCCGGAAGAAACTCTATGCCTGACCAACGATGTGAGTGGAAATGTATCATGGGCTTTCTATACAAAGCATCCGACAGTTCCCTTAAGTGATTTAGGAAAACCACAGAAATTCTAAATGTGAATTGGCGGAAGGATTTGAATGTCCCTTCTGCCGAGTGTGAATACAGCAGAAGCGTCAGGGCCATCCACAATCTTCGATTCAACAAAATAAGAACATCGGCCAAAAATTTTGTCACCCTCAGGAGGCATTATGTAAATATCTTCTAAAACCACTTCGTCCTTTGAAAATTGACACAATTCGTCTAGTAAGAGAGTCCGCATGTTTCCTCCGGTATGCTACATCGAACAGAAGCCATTTATTGACGGTTACACACCGTAGAGTTACCAAACTGCGGCGATGATAATTCAGCGGTTTGCTCGAATTGCGAAATGCTGCCTGAGCGTTTATCAAATTAGGAACATATGCTAGTAGCTCTGTGAATGCAGCTATTTTAGACTTCGCAGAACGGAATGTCCACAACATACTCATCACAAAGATGCAGAAGGAAGGTCAACACTTGGTCTCCGAAATTGCTGAAATAAATATTTCTGTATTGTGTTCACGTAAACTGAAGTAGTGAGCCCAGATTATGGGACTAAAACACATTCGAAACACACCACAACCACCTCTGGCCTTAACTACACCTTCCACACATTCCAGGTTAATCGCCTCATTGGACCGTCGCTGCAGCCGACATCTTAGATAATTTAACACCAGGCAAAGCTGGTGCTCGTCGGATTACACTAGACGTCTCCAGTGAGCTACTGTCCTGTTTCTGTGTCCGTTGGGCCACTGAAGATGTCCATCTCCGTGTGTCACTGTGAGCAATGGCCTTTTGCGGGGTACCCGACACCAAACGTCTGTTATATGCAGCTGTCTTCACAACGTTCCCTTGGAAACTGCTTGATAAGAACCTACATTTTCTACCATCAGCAATTCCTCTCGAAACTGAAACCGATTTTCACTAACAGGATGTTATACTCGTCTCCGGTCCTTGTCGGTTAGGACCTTTTTCGGACCACCGATCGTACGCCTTGTTACGTGGCTGCGAGTGCTATATCATTCCTTCGAAGACGCTGGTCAGTCGGCGTTGATACACTAATAAATCTGGCAACTTGATGTGCGGTGTGGTCATCGGCACTCCAAACACTATAGCTTGTTTTTCTGCCATTGTGTCACGTCTCCAGTACATACAGTCGAATTGCACATACATATTACTTCATTGCTATAATTTAAGTATGCGCCTGCTACCACTTCTACTACACTTGTACCACTTCAAAGTGACCAGAGTGATTTATATTTAGTCCGCTCGGCTTATTTATCCCTGGTATAGGTGACAACGTCAACTTGTACGTAGTACCATACAAACACCACATGACAGTCCTTAGAAAGCACTTAGATGGGCTAAAGGAAAGTGCTATGGAGAGGGACGGAGGAATAAATAATAGAAAAAGAACAATTTTTCTCTCGGATGAAACGTCCATGGCAAGACTACTATTCATTGCTGCGAAAAGCAGTTGGCAGTTATTTTAAAGCTTGTAGCATAAAAATGGACAGCTTGGTGACTTACGTATTACTTTATGACAACAAAGTGCTGTAGCTTTTCGTTCTCAAATACTTTAACTTGTGTCAACATTCAACATATATCTCAGCTGCATTACGTTTTTGCGCAGCTGATATTAGTAATGAAAGCTAAAAGTACGTACATTCCACTTGAGATGCTCACAGTGCCATATTGTTTGCCGCTGGAAAAACATATTTGTAGATTTCTCGAAAAATTTCTGTTACGTCGGTAAATTTGGAGCGCTGACTAACTGAAGGTAAGTTGATACAAATAATTTATACGTGCAAATCATTCTATATAAAAGTTAAATTTTACAAAAAAATCCTTAATCCACTGGAAAGTGAAAATAGTTGTTTCCGTAGATTACAGGGGTAACTTTCTGATTGCACTCATATCTGCAGAAACTAGTGTGACAATTGAAACTGAATAAAAAAAGTCTCATTAATGAAGTTAGGGATATCTGTGATGGTTTCGTAAAAAAAAAGATAAGTTTCGTTTCGCGTCATAACTTTGTTTCTAAATATAACACACTTGCTCAGAATATTTTACGAAATGTGCGATGACTTTGTTTCTCCTAATACCACTGAACTTGTAGGTAAGTGTCTAAAAGTTCGAACTGTTTACCTTGCTTAGAGGCTCCACTGAACAGACGCGTAAACAACAGTGTAAAGGATTAATTTAATTATCTCGCTTAATTTAGCTTATTTACTTTATGCATTCTTAATTTATTTCATTTAGGATTATTTTGACTATAGGCAAATTATAAAAATAACTCTTGCCAGTTTGGAAAACTTGGTGACAACTGTTTTTCCCGGTACTCAAAAACAAAACTCATAGAACCGAACAAATCTGTAACAAAGTCATAACGGTCAATCATAAAGAAACACTTGGTAGCCCATCTTTGTGACAGATGAATTGAACTCTATTTTCCCTTTCTAAGACTTCACGTCACAGTGTTGTCCTGAGCTGGTAGGACATTGTGACAGATAATATGCCATATTCCGAATATACCTCATTGCTACGAAAACTAAATGATAAAGGTTTTGAAAAGTCCATATACGCGAAAATTAAATGTCACAGTTACAAAAAGTGTTAAAAGTGTCACAAAGTTGCCCCGTTTTACAGCGTTACTGCCGCATTTACGATTCACATCAGAAAAGATTTACTGAGAAACTAGTAACCAAAAGCCATCGGTTTGAGCAACTCATCAAAGCATTATTTATGCAAATTGAATCTGATATGTCTTTGGTGACAATCTAGCTGTATTCTGTAGCCTGTTACATATTTCTTGTTAGATCAACAGTAATAGCTATAACTGTTATGGCAAAGAACTCACAAAGTATCTGCACTCAATTTACTAGGTACTTTAGTGATTTATAAGATGCAAGGTGGAACACGGCCCGCTTCATTATTTTTCCACTACGTATTTCTGTCCTCTTATAACTAAAGTTACTATACCTACTTCAGTTTCATAATCATTACAGTTGTGGTGCATTCGTAATAAGTAATTTTACACATAATGTTCTTGAAACTGTAATTGCCGATCATAAAATATTAATCTTGAAACAGTCAAAGTGCCTTTTTTATTTAATTTCTGGCAATCAGTTTCGGTTAAATCACCTGCAAGCCAAAATGTGACGAGGTGGCAACGCTGGTGCCATTAAACTAGAGTTGAACAAGGTCAAGCCCAACAGTTACGTCCATTTATATCACCTTAACAATCAAAAGTAGATGTTCCTTGTGTGGCTGGGCGGTAAAACTACAGTTCCTGGATGATGGAAGCCGATTTCAGAAGGCTAAACACAATTTAGTGAACAGTGTTCAGAAAATGAAAGTTCAGTAAATGTACTAAAACTTCGCATGGCAAATGAAGTGCCCTGAGCGCTGAGATTGCTGTAGTCAGCTTTCAGCTGCGAAGCGAAAAGGCTCGTGGCAAAACTGAAGCGATGCGACTCAACAGTCGTCTTTAGAGCTGCGACAAGCATGAGGCGAGACGTACACAAGTTCGCGTTACGTGCTTAATTGTGGAAGAAGCGCGAATCAGGCACGCGAAATCCACTTTAACTGTCAGAGGTCTTCTTTCGCCATCCGAACTATACATAAGGAATTCAGTAATGAGTGCCATAGTACAACGTGGTTAATCTGTTTCCGATTTAACAGCGGGTGACGGATGGTACAAATCCTTTTATATGAAAAATATTAAAGAGCTCTTCCTTTTAGAAATGAAATAAAACAACCATGTAGATAGTTTGTCTGGTCTCGAAAATAACGACATGGATTGTCAGTTTTTTATGGGCATGTCTCTGGCCAAAACTGGTGGGCACTTAGGGGGCAAAACACTTTTCAAATGATTAGAGGTATTATTTGCATCACTTCAAAAAGTGTACGCTGTCCGTATTAGCGACGTCAGCGCAGTAACTATGGTGGCACCTTGAGCTAACAAATGTAAACCATAACAGTTTTTTTATGAAAAAGTAAATATCTGATTCTTCATTGTTGAAACGTGCGAAGGCTACGCAACAACGCAAGACAGCTACATTTTATCAACTGCCATTTGCAGACGCAGTTCATGTATTTATCGTAATAAATTCTGTGTAGCTATCATGGCGAAACGAGTTCTTTCTGATGAGCAATTGGAAGCATTAATAAATGCATCTGACAGCGAGAAGAATATTTCTGAAGATGAAAATCATACCAGTGATGACTATACTCATCCTTCATTTATTGGAGAAGATGTTTCAGACACTGATAGCTCAAATGACAATGTGCCATCTGCTCAGCTGATTCGATAAAGAGAAAAAATCACATCGAGCTTAGAATCTTTTCCGCATGCTGGACGAGTATCTACTGCAAACATTATAAAACTGATTCCTGGTCCGACAGGATACGCTATCGCCTGAGTAAATGACATAAAATTATCTTTTCAAGTTATGATGAATGATAATATTCAGAGTATTGTGGTGGAAATGACTAATATTGAGGGTCGAAGAATTTATGGAAATAGCTGGGAAGCATTAAATGAAACTATATTTGGAGCCTGTACTGACCTGTTATTACTGGCTGTGTGCATAAAACATATGGTGAAGCAACAAAGAGGCTGTGGGATCCAGAAACAGGTAGAGCCATCTACCTGCAGCAATATCGCTGAAACGGTTCTGTTGCATCTCAGACGTGTTACGTTTCGATGGAAAGTCTGATGGAAGAGCGCTAAGAGTAAATGACAATATAGCACCTACAAGAGTTCTGTCGGATACGTGGCGGGAAATACCTTCAGAATTATTCAATCCTGGCACAGATGCAACCATGGCTAAATAATTGGTGGCTTTCCGAGACCATTTTCCAATCAAAAACCATATACCAAGCAAACCCTCAAAATATGGCGTAAAAATATGGACGTTATGTGACAATGCTACTTCTTACGTTTTGAAGACACAGATCTATACAGGAAAACTATCTGGACAAGCAGCTGAGAAAGGGGTTATCATGGATCTGACACATGAGCTGAAAGGGAAAATGTCACATGTGACAATTTCTTCACATAGTATGCATTAGAGCTAAGAACTTCTAAAAAGACATCTTATAGTGCTGAGGAAGGTGTGAAAAAGTAAGCCTGAACTCCTTAATAATATATCAAGTAAAGAAGGTGTTCACACTTCAAAGTTCTTTTTTATACGGCAGTATCTTACGTCCCAAGGAAGAACAAACAGGTTTTCCTGATGACCACAGTGCACAACCGTAAGGAAATAAGCAACAGAGAAGACAAGAAACCAAAAACAATTTTGGACTAAAATGACGCACTGGATCGGCTTATTGGAACTTACACATTCAAGAGAAAAACCAACCGCTAGCCAGTGATAATCTTCTACAGTTAGATTAGATTAGATTAGTACTTGTTCCGTAGATCATGAATACGACAGATCGTAATGATGTGGAACGTATCAGGTTAATAAAAGGTGTCTATACAAGATATTACATTAGACAAAATATTAAATGACACTTAATACTTTTTGGGGGGTGGGGGGTGGGGAAATTACCCACTTACTATATCCAAATTTCATCTAATGAGTAGAAGGAGTTGCCATTCAGAAATTCTTTTAATTTCCTTTTAAATGCTCTGTCAGACTTTTGATGCTATTCGGTAAGTGACCAAAGACTTATGTGGCAGCATAATTTACCCCCTTCTGAGCCAAAGTTAGATTTAACCTTGAGTAGTGAAGATCATCCTTTCTCCAAGTGTTGTAGCCATGTACACTGCTATTACTTATGAATTCGTTCGGATTGTTAATAACAAATTTCATAAGTGAATATATATATATATATATATATATATATATATATATATATATATATATTGTAAGGCTACAGTGAAGATCCCTCGCTCTTCAAATAAGTGTCTGCAGGATCATCTTGGATGAGCTCCAGCAATTATTCTGGTTATAAGTTTTTGTGCAATGAACAGTTTTACTCAGTGATGAGTTACCCCAGAATATAATGCCATACGAAAGCAGAGAATGAAAATAGGCGTGGTAAGCTAATTTACTGACATGTATATCGCCAAAATTTGCGATGACCCTAATAGCATAAGTAGCTGAACTCAAACGTTTCAGCAGATCTTCAGTGTTTTTTTCCAGTTCAACCCCTCATCAGTGCATACACCTAGAAATTTTGAATATTCTACCTTAGCTACCGATTTCTGATCGAAGTCTATATTTATTAATGATGTGATTCCATTTACTGTGTGGAACTGTATACACTGCGTTTTGTCAAAGTTTAATGAGAGCCCATTTGCAGAGAACCACTTAATGATTTTCTGAAAAACATCGTTTACAATTTCATCAGTTAATTCTTGTCTGTTGGGTGTGATAGCTATACTTGTATCATCGGAAAAAAGTACCAGCTTTGCATCTTCGTGAATATAGAATGGCAAGTCATTAAAATATATTAAGAACAGCAGAGGACCCAAGACCAACCCTTGCGGCACCCCATTCTTGATTGTTCCCCAGTTTGAGAAATCACCAGTTTTTACGCATTATGTGAACTGCTTATTTCAACTTTCTGCACTCTTCCAGTTAGGTATGATTTAAACCATTTGAGCGCTGTGCCATTGATAACACGGAACTTGAGTTTATCTAGAAGTATTCCATGATTTACATGATCAAAAGCCTTTGAGAGATCACAAAAAATCCCAACGGGTGACCTCCGGTTACTCAGAGCATTTAATATTTCATTAGTGAAAGTATACATAGCATTTTCCTTTGCAAAACCTTTCTGGAAACCAAACTGACTCTACAACATTTTTACAAAGGTGTGAAGCTACTGTACAATACATTACTTTTTCAATAATTTGGATAAGGCAGTCAGAAGAGAGATTGGGCAGATGTTGACAACAGACGTATCCCCTTTTTTTGTGCAGTGGTTTAACAATGGCATACTTCAGTCTATCTGGGAAAATACCCTGCTTCAGAGAGCTATTACATATGTGGCTAAGAATCCCACTTATCTCTTGGGAACAAGCTTTTATTATCCTGCTGGACACGCCATCAATTCCATGTGAGCTTTTATTCTTGAGAGAGTTTATTATCTTCCTAATTTCAGAAGGAGAGGTGGGTGAAATTTCAATTGTATCAAATTGTGTGGGTAAGGCCTCTTCCACTAACTGCCTTGCTTCTTCTAATGAACATTTAGATCCTATTTTCTCTACAACATTTAAAGAATGATTATTCAAAATGTTTTCGACTTCCGGCTTGTTGTTCGTCAAGTTTCCATTCGCTCTGATGGTAATGCCGTCAACCTGTACTCTTGGTGTTATTGATACTTCTACCTACAATGGTTTTGTGCTTGGAGAGAAAAACTCTAGAGCGGAAAAAATTTTTCTTTAGAAAAGAAGTGGCAAGACTCCTTGTTACTTCTTAAATTCCCGGTACTGCCAGGGATTTTTCCTTGGCGGGAGGACTGAAATATGGTGCACTCAGGTTCGTTATGGAAACTGAGGAACTACTTGAGTGAGAAGTAGCGGCTCAAAAGCCAAGAAATCCGACAGCAGCCGGGAGAGTGGTGTGCTGATCCAGCACCCCTCCATACTACATCTGAATGATATCATTGGCAGATGGTGACACGGCAGTCGTACGGTCCCGATAGGCACATTTGGGCCATAACGCGCTGCTTTCCTTCCCATCACAATTCATGAAAACGTATCAAACTGTTCATGTAAAATATCTTGAAAGGAACAATTACGTATCTGCAGCTATATCTACATCTAAACTCCGCAAACCAAATTGCTGTGTGTGACGGAGGGCGCTTTGAATTGACACTCTGTGCACCTACTCCTGTTCTTGTAGCGAGTGGTCCGCGATAGGAACGATTGGTGAATGCTGCAGTGAAGTTTTTCGGTATACAGAAATGTCATAATGCAGGAGCACAAAATATGTTCCATAATTCTGCAACAGACCGACATCAGTTTTAGAGGCCTACAGCTTCATGCGTGTGTTCGACGACCCTTGCTGAAAGCGGGAATTGCCTGCGCCTTTATCTAATCACCAGAAACAGTTCGCTGCTTCAGTAACGTACGATACACTCTAATTAGAACAGGAGCAAGTTCTTTCGCGTACTCTATGTATAGTTGTATTGGTATCCCTTCATGTCCAGTGGCCTTTCCTCTTTTGAGTAATTTCAGATCCTTTTGTATCCCTCGGTCACTAATTTCAATATGTGTCATTTTTACATTCGTGCGAAGGTTTAAAGGAGGAACCACAACACGATCTTCCTCAGTGTAACAGTTTTAGAAAAAAGATATTTAGTATTTCGGCCTTCTGTCTGTCAGCCTCTGTTTCGATGCCATTATGGTCAAAGAGTGTCTGGGCAGATAGCTTCGATCCGGTTACTGATATAACATAGGAGCAAAACTTTTTTAAGATTTTCCGTCAAGTCTGTAGTTAGATTTTCCTTCTGAGTTCGTTGAAAGATTCACACGTATGTCTCCTTTTGTTAGTTTTTGTTTCGTTTTTGTTTGTCTGTGATGTTTTGGCTAGGTTTAAATTTGCAGTAAAGCCCTATTTGCTTTAGTGGCAATTTTCTAAAAAAAGAAAAAAAATCTCGACATGTTCTACATCCACGAGGATCTCCTCAGCACGGATCTATGGAACGAGAAACTAATTTAATCTAATCTAATCTCTAACACGTCTGTCGAACCACAGTAGACCTTTACCGTCCTTCATAACTCTGCTCGGAACATACCTGTCTCAAGTGTATTATGCAATATACGAGGGTTGGAACTTAAATAGTGGCAACTATTTATTCACAACCAGTACAAAAGAGTTACATGTTTGCACCTGTTACTGTCCTTTAAAGTAGTCACCAGCGTTGTGTAGAACCCGTTGCCAGTGATATGGAAGGCGTAGTATACCGTTAGCAGAGCCTGTTCTATTGAAGGTGCGAATGGAGCGGTCTCAAGTTATGGTGGTTCTCGTGTACGACTGTGATGGTGTTATCCTAACGCATTACATTCCTCCACGGCAGACCGTCAATGCACAGTATTACTGTTCGTTTTTGGAGCATCGCCTACGACCAGCTTTGCGAAAGAAGCGGCGACACTTTCTGCGCAATCCACCCATCACTTTGCACGACAACGCACGGGCACATACAGCGCAAGCTGTGGCTACTCTGTTCGGTGAATGGGACTGGAAAGTACTGTACCATCCACCATACTCCCCGGACTTAAGTCCTTGTGACTTTGATTTGATTCCGAAGATGAAGGAACCACCTCGTGACATTCGCTTCATAACTGTTCCAGAGATTCGACAGGCAGTAGACCGCTCCATTTCCAAAATCAACAAAACAGGCTCTGGTAACGGTATACTACGCCTTACACATCGCTGGCAATGGGTTCTACACAACGCTTGTGACTACTTTGAAGGACAGTAAAAGGTGCAAACATCCAACTCTTTTGCATCGTTTGTGAATAAATAGTTGCCACTATTTAAGTTCCAACCCTTGCACTTAAGCGTTGTCCACTGGTGCCCAACATTTTCGGCTCTAGAGATTAATTTTTGATGTTAGCTGCTCAGCTAACCTCAAATATGTTTTTTTGTCGCTCTTTCTAAGTAGAAATATTTTCTTACTTTCCTTTTCATGTCTATCTCCTATGCTAAGAGAGTCGAAAAGTTCGGTCCTGTTGGCCACTAGGGGATCTAATACATTACCGTCACGAGTCAGTTCTCTGATTAATTACTCAAGGTAATTTTCGGATAAATCATGTAGAACAATTTCACAACTACCCTTTGAATGCCAGTGGTTTCATGCCGAATTAATTTCCTTTAATCATCAGTGACTGTTAGCATGAGACCACCGTTGCTGTCGCTGGACAGAGACATCTAACGGTACACTAAGATATTTCTTCGAGTACAGTGCCTTGTTACTGTCACTTACAGTTTTAAAAGCAAGAGTCGGTGAAGAGATTGTGCTACGTGGTTGTAGGAGATTGTAACATGCGCCTTTTTTTATGGTACCCTTATTGAGGAGTTTATTGACAGTGACAGTAAGTATATCTAAAGTCGCTGTAGCGTATATTTGAGTTTGTACTACTGCTTTTTGAGTGATTTCGAAATTAAACCACTAGGGCAGTAAGTAGCTTTGATACAAAATTTATTACGTTTTAGGCCCATTTTTGCTTGTTTTTTAGGACAACAATCTATTTTAGGCTTTGTAAGTTCATGGAAGTTTCGAGGTGTGGGATTGTGTCTAGGAAAAATGCGATGACGTTAGCTGAAAACTGTATGTCCTTGTCGACCCAAAGTGAAACCACCGTTTACAGACAGTCAGTTACCTCTGTATCCGCACCCAACAGGAGCAGTCCTTAGCTATATTTAATTAATGTTCGCCTGTAGTACAAGGAATAACGTGTAACACAAACTGAAGCAGTAGCTTAATGCAATGCAATTAGTGCTGCTACGCTTCTTTTTACCACACTCCAAAGCCGGCTCTCACAATGCAAATACACAAAAAATTATGCAAAAACTTGTAATAAATTGGTTAATACAGTAAAACACTAAGATACAATTCACTCCTTCGCAGAAGCACGTGAGATCAAAAAATAAATTAAATCCTATGTACAAAAAGAAACTAGAGTTACTGCTGGCGTGTCAGCTACACTCCCAACAATTAAGATCGTAAGATTTGCCCATCTTCATAAGCTCGTATTCCTTTAGTGTCTAACATTTGCAGGATTACAATAAAATGAAAGACGTACGAGGCATTCCAGGGTTGGACGGCCTCTTGGAAGAATATATCAAGTAAGTTTTGTACGTTTCCCGCCAGATTCACAGATTTGTGTCGCAAAACTTGAGACGCTTGATGACCCGTTGTATGTGAAGACCGAATACGTCTCTGCAAGCCTTCACTGAAACCGTAAACTTTCAAACTGTATCATAAGACGATTAGTGTTACAACATCAAGAGATCATCTCAAAAACCCTACGGCTTTCCGATTCTTCCGATTCAGACTTTCCATGGTTTCTACTGATTAATTTAGGCAAATATCAAGCTGATTTCTTAGAAGCGAAAGGTTACTGTTGATGTCCTTCACCATCCATGGCTAATCTGTGCTTATGTTATGTGTCCGACGGAAATTAAATCCTAGCCTTCCACCTGGTTACGTTGTGTAGGTGGTTGTTTCGCATTCGGCATGGAAAGGTTCCTTTGTGCCGTGAAACCTACAAAGTCCGTCTCTATCAACAGTGGGAAAGGTGATTTTTATCCTGCTTTCATTAAGACTTGTGTACGCCATGGAAGCTGTGGGCTACGCCACTAATACATCTGACTATATTCCTCTGTGGCTGGTGCATTCCCGAACGAAAGCGCAAGTACAGGTAGAATAATTATCTATGCCGAAATTGTGAAATGATCGTTTCACGAGTGCCAGTAACGGACGATGCTTACAGAGTTGGATTAGGAACAGAAGCACTAAAGGTTGGTTACGTGTTTTTATATTTGAGTAGAAAAATAAATGACAATGGCCGAGGTGAAGAGGATATAAATTGCAGAATCGTAATAGGAAGAAAAACGTTTCTGAGTGTAGCATTGTATGGAATAAATAGTGGACGATATACAGTTAATACAAGAGTATATAGGCTTTTAAGGTATTTCCCTACAGGAGAATGCTGAAGATTAGATGGGCCGATTGGATAACTACTGAACAGTTCCAGAACAGAACACATGAGAAAAAAATTACTAGCCTAACTTGATTAAGAGAAGAGATCGGTTGATGGGGCATATCCTGAGGCGTCAAGGAATCATCAGTTTGGTACTGCAGGGAACTTTGGGAAGTAAAAATTGTAGATGGTTACCAAAGTTTGACCACAGTAGCCCGGTTCAAATGTTTTTGTATGCAATGTTTAGCCAGTGATGAAAAGGCTTGAGAAGGACAGTGTAGGGTGGAAAGATCACGGACCGAAGATCACAACAGCAACAACTACTAAAGATTGCTGAAAAGTAATGCCTCCGAACTTCTTATTCTGTGCTCATGGGGTATTGTATCCCACGAATACTCAGTCGACTTCCTTGCTTCGCTGATGCAAGTTGCAAACCTCTGCCGCTAGACGGCTCCGAACTGTATGGTGTAAGATGGCGGTGTGTAACGCAACTATGTCGGTGCATGAGAAACGGCGTGCTACAGCCGAGTTCCTTGGCGCAGAGAACGTGCCTCCAATTGAAATCCGTAGAAGAATGAAAGCTTTGTACGATGATGATTGTATCGACATCAACAGTGTCTGATGTCTGATGTTCGTGCTCGTGATGAAGGAAACGGTGGTGCTAACCTCATCTTGTGTGACAGACCTCGGAGTGTTCCCGAAACATAAAGTGTGATGTCACCGCCAGACACCACACTTGCTAGGTGGTAGCCTTTAAATCGGCCGCGGTCCGTTAGTATACGTCGGACCCGCGTGTCGCCACTATCAGTGATTGCAGTCCGAGCGCCGCCACAAGGCAGGTCTAGTCTAGAGATACTCCCTAGTACTCGCCCCAGTTGTACAGCCGACTTTGCTAGCGATAGTTGACTGTCTACATACGCTCACATTTACAGACACGACAGTTATCATAGCCTTCAGCTACGTCATTTGCTACGACCTAGCAAGGCGCCATATTCAGTTACTGTAAGTACTATCTTCAAGAATGTATTCTGAACAGATAATATTGTGACTCATGTACCGTCAAGAGCGACTTTTATCGTTAATGGATTAAAGTTAAGAATCAAACTAATTATGTCCGCTTTCTGAATTCTCATTCCTTGCCATGTTCCAGACCTCACGTCAGTATAGTTCTTCCCTCTTCACGCCAGTCGGCGTGAGCTAAAACGCGTGCATTTCGGCCTCCACTCGTAACACGGTGTTGGCTCTTCTGCTAACACAAAATAAAGACCACCTTCGAAGACTTTACTTTGGTTGTGATGAAACGGTGCAAGCAATGGCGAGGTTGTGGCTCCTTCAACAAAGTAAAACATTCTACAGTGACGGTATCAACAAACTCATCACTCATTGGGAGAAATGGATTCGTCGCCAGGGTGACTATATTGAGAAATAAATATGTAGACATAAACAATAAAGATATAGAATGTTAATAAAGTTCATATTGTTTAATGAGCTTCAAGAGCTTTCGAACAAAAAATTAGGAGGAATTACCGTTCAGCACGCCCTCGTGTTGCCTAACACAGTGGTCAGATAATTCACTTTTTATCAACCGAGTAAACACATTCCATTGTCAACTAGCTCCAGGACAGAGTTCACAAACTACAATATTTTAACCTACAAGATTTTATTTCATGTTCGTGAATACCTACAGGCATTTACCGAGGATAAAATGGAAAAAATACGTAATATCCAAAATCTCGAATAACTGAAACTGTCTGCCGTACCGAACGAAGACCAGCACGTAATTAAGTACGAGTTGAAATTGTTCTGGTTGCTCACTAGACTAGGAGATTATAAAGTACTGTCGAATCGAAAGTCTACATGCAACGTATAGTTAAGAAAACAACTCGCAGAAGTGGTTGCTTATTTTGCTGCGTTTTATCAAAACGTTCAAATGGTTAGGTAGATATTTGACCATAGAGGATGCTATTGACGTCTATAATAGCGAATAACACAAATAAACTAATTCGGACCAGATGGATCCAATCAGTAAGCAGCTACTCCTCCTCAGGGTTTTTGCGGTTTATGTCAACATCTAAATATAACCACCTAACACTACTGTAGAGTGCACGGCAGATGGCACTACGCGCCAGTATTATCAAACTTTCGTCCCATTCCATTTGAAAAAGGAGCAAAGAAAAATGGAATATTCAGATGTCTCTGTACACTCTTTAATGTCTTTTAACTCATTCTCATGACTCCTGAGGGAGGTATATGACAATGGCAGTAGAACTGTAGCTCAATCTTTCTCAAATTCTGCGTTCAATGTATTTATCGAGCATCATTGTTTTTCTTCCACAGATTACAATTTACGTTAACTAAACATTTTTGTTACACGATCCTAGGAGCAGTTCTCTGAATTCGTAGGGTGTCTGTTGCCATGCTTCTCAGATAAGGACTCCTAGTACTGGAGAAACAATGTAGAATGGGTCGCACCTGCGTCTTCTACGCGAGTTTCAACACAAATTTGCCTTGCTTCCTAACATCCTTTATTTAATATGACAAAATGTCGTGAAGGAGGTTTGCGGAAATATTGATACTTATAAATGGTATAACCAATGGTGGTAGGTCGTTCACAACAGTCACAAGATGTTAGTTGAACTTCTCTATTGCATTACACGTTTCGGACGTAGCCCAGCATCTGTCAATCTATAAAAAATTATTATACAGTTACAAGCACAATAGTAATTGACACCATGTAGTAATACAAAAATATGTAACACATGATAGAGTAGGATGTACAGCTGGATACATATCAAAATACAAAGCTGATGAACAATTTTTCGACGGAAAAAATGTCAGACATAAAAATCCACAATGATAAGATGTAGTGCCAAGCGATCAACATCAACGTCAGTACACAAGTAAAGGAAGTGATCCATTAAAAATTGAGATTAACACTGCACACACCAGATAGTATGCAGACCAGAGGCGCTGCATTTTAGCCACGACATTTTTTTTTTTTTTTTACATTTATAATTACAAATGGGCCACAACTAGTACCAAAGAGACAAAGGAAACTTACATATACGGGATCAATAGCATAAAACAAATAAATAATAATAGTATCAAAATAACGGTTAATGCGCTATTATGTAGACCTCGACCAGGCGACGGAGAAATCTACTTTCAAAACGTAAAATATGAGTATGTTTTACACAGAAAATAAAACAAAGTAATCAAGCGAAGAAAACAACAGTAATTCCCTACAACGCAAATGAACATAGTCGTATATTGCTTTCGCATAAGCACAGGAATGCGCTTGGGCCTACCAACTGAAGCAGCGTACACCTTCAGATTCAACAGCAAAATGATGCAATTACAAACCAAATTAAATAATACTGAGTATAAGTACAATAAGAAATGTCAAATAAAAAAAGCAGGGTGGACATTTTATTAAAAAGTCCTATAAGATTACTGCAAATATTACAATAAGATGCAAAAATAAATGAATCTGAAATAACTGGTGATAAATGAGATACAAGTAAGGGAGAAACAAAGGACGGGCTAATGAATCTGCAAATAGTGAAAAATATTAAACAACAAACGCGTGGTATTTGTCCCTTGCTCACTGATGATATCCTCCGGAACAGGTCGGCGAGCCACACAAGTTTCCAACTCCTCAAGTATATCGAAGTCCCTACCGTTAGGATCAACATGCAATATATCTAAACTATCATTAACCGTGGAGGTGTTGCGGTGGAGGGGTGAGGGGTGCAGCAACAGACGACAATTCTCTCTCAGATGACACTCAAACACTCAAGTACACCACTGATTTTATAAGTGTGCTCCCTAGGTATTGTTACATAATATTGCCTCGTCTGGCCCAACAGATGCCATCGCAAGGACCACACTTCATTCTGTAAACAACTGAATTTTTAAAACTTTCGTCGGGAGTGTTCAGAAAAACAAGTTCAAATTTCTTTCGTCTGGGTAAACCCACATGAACCCTCACTTATCTGATGACGTGAGCAATCCTGTTTCAAAAAGGGCCAAAGTAAGACACCCAAACATGTGTAATTTTATTCTTTGAAGAAGACGACTGACGTTGCACTTCATTATGAATTTTCCTACCCATTCACATATGACCTTTTCCGAATAGCCACTAGCTTGTCCGCCCGCATCTCGTGGTCGTGCGGTAGCGTTCTCGCTTCCCACGCCCGGGTTCCCGCGTTCGATTCCCGGCGGGGTCTGGTATTTTCTCTGCCTCGTGATGGCTGGGTGTTGTGTGATGTCCTTAGGTTAGTTAGGTTTAAGTAGTTCTAAGTTCTAGGGGACTGATGACCATAGATGTTAAGTCCCATAGTGCTCAGAGCCATTTTTGAACTAGCTTGTCCGTTCCCGTACTAAAATATTTATTTCCTTATTAACAGCATCATTATCTAAACCTAATTTAGTTAACCGATGAAACACTGATGAATAATGTGCACGCTTGTGCGCTGGAGGATGACAAGAGTCGGTAGCAATAACTATGTCAGTAGCAGTTGGCATATGAAAAATATCTATGACCAGACTGGAGCCTACTATAGAGATCTTTAACACAAGAAAATTTAGGGAACCATTAATCTCAAACGCCACCTAGAACTATATATTTTTGTCCATTAAGTTAAAAGCCTGCGCAAATTCCTGGAGCTCACCTCCATTACTCTGAAACCTCAATGAAGGTATCTTCGACGCATGTGCGATAAACACTAATTTTACTCCTTAATTCCTCATGAGAATTTAAAAAAAAAACATACTTTCCAGATCATTTATAAAAATGCGGGAGAGAATACCAGAATGTCTAGAATCCATGGCGAAACCATCCCTTTGATAATAAGTCTTGCCATTAAAAATGAAGTACGTGAAAGATAAAGATAACCAAATCAGTTCAATAAACACAGTTGCCTCATTTAAAGTTATTTTATCAAATTGCAAAAGATTCGTGATAATAATCTCTAGAGTCTCGTCAGTGGGGATGTTAATGTAGAGGCTCGCGATGTGAAGTGTCGCCTCCTCCGGAACCTAAACCTCTTCCAAGAGCTTAGACGTTTCAGAACTATTTTATATATATATATGACAGAAAGAACGTCAAGATTTCTTCAATTTAGCGTTGCAAAAACTGTTAACGTTATAACTGCGACTTGGCACGCACAAACAACCAGGCGGGTAGGAGGGCTCGCCTTGTGAGGTTTTATTTGAAAGAGCAGCTTAGGCATTTTTGGTTCATTACAGTAAGACCCCTTTTTTTAAAATCAGAATTGAACAAAAGTTAGAAGTCTTGAGTGAATGGTGGTAGAGGCTGCTTTTTAACCTCATCTTTATGTATTATCGTTGAAGAATTGCAAAAAAATACAGACGCAATCATTAATTAGGAAAATAGAAGTGTCCTTATTAGCCATAGTTACTAAAATACTGCTTTCATATAAATTAACCGTGTGGTCCGCCGTGTCCATTGCAGTGGACAGCTGGTAATGGCAGCTTCTTCGGCGTTCTCGATCAATCCTGAGGATGCAGATGGAAGCAGTTTACTGCAGTGAGCACTCCCTTACCGATGCTGTGCCCTGCATGCATGTGCAGCTTCATGACTGACGCTAAAGATGCGACCATTAACACCTGTCCGCTGCAGTGAAAACGGTACACCGCGTGGTTAATATTCGTCTTTTTAATAATGGCCTTAGATAATGCATTTTACGTTCAGCCTGCCGTAGCGCTACACGTTTTGACAGCAATGTTGGCTTGTGAAGACATAGGAATCGTTTTCTGTTCACATCCACTTTTAGCTCCGAAATCGCCCTTTTAACCACTCTGTAACTCACACCTGAGGGCAGATTAAAGCCCAGATCCCAACTCGTCGGCCGAAAATTCAGCTGGATAGTTGGATCAATCTGGCCACAAACTAGTGTTTACTTACCCAGTCGGCATCCCGCCCCCCTCCCCCCCACTCATGCAGGCATTCCACTCGAAAAGCTGTTCAATTTCGGAAGATCTCTGCGACGAATTCCTTCGCGCTCCCAACAGGCAAAATCACACACAAGAGGGAAAACATCAGCAAATTGCACTGTGGAAAGAGCAAACTGACAGACTGTAGGCGAAACCGAAAATCACTAGCTGTAGAATTAGCCAAATGTTAAGCTTTATGTGCGGATCTAACTTCATTTCTCACCCATTCACCTTGGAACCTGATCTTGATTCCCTGTGCACTACACGATTTATTAAGTAACTTCAGTTTAGCGCAATTAGGTGTTATTTCATTAAATGAACAGTACTTAATAAATTCGATCTGTATTTGGCTGGTGATGATAGTGGTCTTGATAAAATAAAACTTAATTTATGATATACTATGGTGCAACTATGAAATCCTGGTTGCCTTAGAGGCCCAAATTTAAACAATTCCCTACACTTGTGCTGCTACCACCACCAACGCACCCTCCGCCACGGCTACCACTGGCAGAGGACACAAACAATAAAGTCATTATTTAAAGCAACGTATTGAAGGAGGAAGCCCCCGTGCCACCATTTCCGAGGTGCGCACATCGCCCGTTGGCAGCTGAAAGCCGGACAGCCGCCGCCAGCGCCGCTGCTGCATCGCACTGCAGTGTGTTGTGCTCCGGACGGCTGACGGCTACAGCTTCGTCTCTGATGGCAGCAGGCGAGCTGCTCCGTCACTGTGCTGTCAGACCCCAGCGATCGCACGTGGGCGGATGTATAAACAATTAAATCTAAACTCGGATGCCCGGAACAACGGCCCTCTGTCTTCGTGTCACCGCGCAGGGTGGCACTAGTCTTAGACACTCTCATAGTTCTATAAATCACGTTTCCGGTCGATAGGGATATTTCCACAGAACAGCCGTTATTAACATTTCATCACATCGACTTATTTTTTCCGTAGCAAAATCTATACAGTAAAACATTTTCACGTCGGTTGTTCTACATCCGCCGTGCGAGATTAGCCGAGCGGTCTAGGGCGCTGCAGTCATGGACTGTGTGGCTGATCCCGGCGGACGTTCGAGTCCTCCCTCGGGCATGGGTGTGTGTGTGTTTGTCCTTAGGATAATTTAGGTTAAGTAGTGTGTAAGCTTAGGGACTGATGGCCTTAGCAGTTAAGTCCCATAAGATTTCACGCACATTTGAACATTTGTTCTATATCCTAAAACTTGTCAGACCGATCGTGGGCAGTGGTGTGCCATGCCGTGTATGCTGTCACTTTGTCTTGTTGTAATCTGCCTGTACATAAAGATGATGTCTACACTTCGTTTAAGCCTCCAGGTAGAATTTTGCACAGAGTATAATTTAATCATCGCTAACACTTGGTTTAAGAACCGTTGAAGAAGGCTGTACGTGACGAAGAGGCCTGGAGACACCAGAAGGTGGTTATTTAATCGTTAAACAGAGATTTCGGAACGATATTTTAAACTGTAAGACAGTTCTAGGGGCAGATGTGGACTCCGAACACAATTTATTGGTTATGAACTGTAGATGAAAACAGAGGAAATTGCGAAACGCTATGAAATTAAGGAAATACGACATGGTTAATTTGAAAGAGCCAGAGGCTGTTGAAGAGTTTCACAGGGAGTATTAGGCAGCAATTGACAAGAGCAGGGGAAAGGTATACAGTACAAGATAAACACATAGCTTTGAGAGATGAAATAGTGAAAGCAGCAGAGGATGAAATATGTAAAAACATTAGGCCAAGTAGACATCATTGGAAAACACAGGAGATATCAAATTTATTTGATGAAAGGAGAACTCATGAGCAAATGAAGCAGGGGAAAATAAGATTAACGCGAAGTGCAAAATGGTTAATCAGAAATGGCTAGATGACAACTGTAACGATTTAGAGGCACATATAGTTAGGGAAAAGATAAATACTGCCTGCAGGAAAATTAAAGACTCATTTGGAGAAGAATGCTAGAGGACGTAGATGAACAATTTGCGAAAAGAATTTGACAGAGCACTGAAAAATCTACGTCGAAACAAGGAGCCGGGAGTAGACGACATTCGGCCTGAATTCATGGCAGCTTTGTGAGAGCCAGCAATGACTTAACTCTTCCGTATGGTGTGCAAGATGTATGAGACAATCGAAATACACTCAGACTTAAATAATAATGTAAGAATTCGAATTTCAAAGAGAGCAGTCTCTGACAAGTGTGAAAATTACGAAACTATAAGTTTAATAAGTCATGGTTTAAGACCACTGATAGGAATTCTTTACAGACGAATGGAAAAACTGGTAGAAGCCTACATCGCAGAAGATCAGTTTGAATTCCGGAGAAATGTGGAACGTGAAAGGCAATACGGGCTCTATGACGTATCTTAGAAGACAGGTTAAGATAAGGCAAACCTATGTTTACAGCATCTGTAGAATTAGAGAAAGCTTTTGGCAGCGTTGAGTGGAATGCTCTCTCAAGTTGCGAAGGTAGTAAGGGTAAAGCACAGGCGGCAAATGTTGTTTACAACTTGTACAGACATCAAATGGGAGTTATAAGAGTAGTGGGGCATGAAAGGTAAGCAGTGGTTGAGAATGGAGTGAGACAGGATTGTAGCTTACCCCCGGTGTTGTTCACTCTGTAGACTGAGCAAGGAGTAAATTTGGAGTAGAAATTAAAAGTACAGGGAGAAGAAATAAGAACATTGAGGTCTGCCGATGACATTGCAGTTCTGTCAGAGACTTCAAAGGACTTGGAAGAGCAGTTGAACGGAATTGTTTTGAAAGGAGGATATAGGATCAATAACAACAAAAGCAAAACAAGGATAATGAAATGTAGACGAATTAAAAAAGGTGATGCAGCAAAATAACTGATGATTGCCGAAGTAGAGACGATATAAGATGTGGACTGACAATGGCAAGAAGAGAAAGTTGTTAACATCGAATATAGATTTATGTGTTAGGAAGTCATATCTGGAAGTATCTGGAAGTAGTGTGGTTCGGTATGGAAGTGAAACATGAATGACAAATAGTTTAGACTGGAAGACAATAGAAGCTTTTGAAATGTCGTGCTACAGAAGAATACTGAAGATTAGATGAGTGGATGACGTAACTAATGAGGAGGTACTGAAGAGAACTGGCGAGAAAGGAAATTTTTGGCACGACGTGGATAGAAGAAGTTGGTAGGACACAATTTGACACATGGTAGGATCGCCAATTTAGTACTGGAGGGAACTGTGGGGAGGGTAAAAATCGTAGAGGAAGGCCAAGAGATGAATACAGTAAGCAGATTCAGAAGGAAGTGGGATGCAGTAGCTATTCAGGGATGAGATTTGCTCAGGATACAATAGTCTGGAGAGCTGCTTGAAACGAGTTTTCAGATTGAAGACTACAACAACGACAGTAAGAAGAATGTCCAGGTTCTCCAAAAATGACAACTAACTAAAGTGTTCGTAAGTAGGTGTCGCCTTCCTTTCTAATGAAAGCACATCCGGCGAAGCCATGTTGACACTTTCCACAACAACAGAATACTGATCACTCGTGGCTGCCAAGCCTCTTTACGTACTCCATAGATCCAAAATGGCGGCGCTAATGGTGACGTGACTATGTCCTCACTCCTGGTCACGCACTCTAAATTTGATGGTACTTTGAATCCATTCGGAAACTCCTAGCCCTACTGCGCTATTTTGTCTATTGGGAAGCAATGTGTACTATCCCCTTATTGCAAAGCACTTTTTAGCAGATGATACGGAACTATGAACCTTTTATTTTCGACATGTACACCAACGTGTGGCAACTCGCCATTAGTATTTACAGTTAATGCAGTTATCTTGTTTCCCCCATTCATGTTCACATTTTTCCATTTACTATATTTATAGTAATTTATAAGCCTTGTTCGCACATCGACAGTGGCATGTTCTTTTTCGAGTAACAGTTTAAATGGCGTACTATTCCGACATCACAAAGCACCTCCAACCACTCTCGGGAGAGGCGCGCGTGGCCCTGAGACTGTGACACGTGTCATTCCTCCTTCCATTTTTTGTTTTAAATAAAAACCTTGTAGTTACTGTCCTATCCCACAGGTAGTGGTGGTAGTAGCACAAGTGTGAAGAACTGTTTAAACGTCGGATAATAGTGTAAATTAGCGGTGTATTAAGTGTGTTTTTAACGTACATACATGCGTGTAAAAACGTTCCTACTTGGATTTTTAAAATTTCCCACCGTTGTTCACAAAGCCATTATAATTTTATAGTGTCTGACTCCTCTAAGGTAATAATGTTTCAGTAATGAGGTCATAGCATGTCACAAATCATACTAAGTAAGATATGAGCGAAATAAACTGTTAAACATCTTTCAGTACAGTGCTGCAGTGCGTCTGTAGAAATGTCACTACATATTTCTTGAAGACGAGAAAAAATCTTTGTTGTCGATGGGTCATTAATTGTACTACTGAAGATAATTCAGCCCCACAATCACTGAACAGGGCTATAGATGTGGGGAGGGGGGGGGGGGGGGGGAAGGAAACAGCCACTTTTTTGTCTTTAATTACAGTAACTCAGTCGTAAACTACGTTTAAATAAACAAAACATAAGAGAAAAACTGCGTGGTTTGTTTACATGAGGGCCACAGGCCGAATGTCTGATTTATTTACATAAGGAGAACTATGGGCCAATTGAGGCAGAACCGATTTTGGTGACCGAGCGAGGTGGCTCGGACTCGGAATCGGGAGAACGACGTTTTTAAACCCGCGTCCGGCAGTCTGATTTAAGTTTTCTGTGATTTCCCTAAATCGCTTCAGGCAAAGACCGCGATGGTTCCTTTGAAAGGGCACTGCCAGTTTCCTTCCTCATCCTTCCGTAATCCGAGCATGTGCTCCGTACTGAGGACCTCGTTGTCGACGGGGGTAAACACTAATCTCCTGCTCCTCAGACTTTGATGCAATGCTGTTCGAGTTTAATGCCATTTTGTTTTTAATGATTGCCATTATGGTGCAGTTTCCCCCTAGCTTACAGTGTGGGTCGTTTCCTCAGCTGGCCCCTGCTCAAGTATCCGCTTATCTGTACCACCTGTCTCGGAGTAAAAAACGGTTCAAATGGCTCTGAGCACTATGGGACTTAACGTCTATGCTCATCAGCCCCTTGAACTTAGAACTACTTAAACCTAACTAACATAAGGACACCACACAACACGCAGTCATCACGTGGCAGAGTAAATCCCTGACCCCGCCGGGAATCGAGCCCGGGAACCCGGGCGTGGGAAGCGAGAACGCTACCGCACGACCACAAGCTGCGGACTGTCTCGGAGTATGCACTCTTACATAATGCACTGAAAGAACGAAGCTTTGGCTTCAGAATCAGTTCATACTACTTCCAGACTCTATTTTCAGTCTGCAGCAGAGGGTGCACTTACATAGGACACAGGTGCGAATATCGGTCTCGCACACATTTTTACACTAATGGCCATTAAAATTGCTACCCCAAGAGGAAATACAGATGATAAACGGGTATTCATTGGACAAATATATTATACTAGAACTGACATGTGATTACATTTTCACTCAATTTGGATGCATGTATCCTGAGAAATCAGTACCCAGAACAACCACCTCTGGCCGTGATAAGGGCCTTGATATGCCTGGGCACTGAGTCAAACAGAGCTTGGATGGCGTGTTCAGGTATAGCTGACCCTGCAGCTTCAACACGATACAACAGTTCATCAAGAGTAGTGACTGGCGTATTGTGACGAGCCAGTTGCTCGGCCACCATTGACCAGACGTTTTCAGTTGGTGAGAGATCTGGATAATGTGCTGGCCGGGGCAGCAGTCTATCATTTTATGTATCCAGAAAGGATAGGAAATGTAGGGTTTCGCAGTAATCGAATGAAGGGTAGAGCCACGGGTCGTAACATATCTGAAATGTAACATCCACTGTTCAAAGTGCCGTCAATGCGAACAAGATGTGACCGAGACGTGTAAACAATGGCACCCCATACCTTCATGCCGGATGATACGCCAGTCTGGCGATGACGAATACACGCTTCCAATGTGGGTTCACCGCGATGTCCCAAGCACGGATGCGACCATCAAATGGCTCTGAGCACTATGGGACTCAATGGCTGTGGTCATCAGTCCCCTAGAACTTAGAACTACTTAAACCTAACTAACCTAAGGACATCACACACACCCATGCCCGAGGCAGGATTTGAACCTGCGACCGTAGCAGCAGCGCGGCTCCGGACTGGAGCGCCTAGAACCGCACGGCCACCGCGGCCGGCTGATGCGACCATCGTGATGCTGTAAACAGAACCTGGATTCATCCGAAAAAATGATGTTTTGCCATTCGTGCACCCAGGTTCGTCGTTGAGTACACCATCGCAGGCGCTCCTGTTTGTGATGGAGCGTCGAGGGTAACCGCAGCCATGGTCTCCGAGCTGATAGTCCATGCTGCTGCAAACGTCGTCGAACTATTCGTGCAGGTGGTTGTTGTTTTGCAAACGTCCCCATCTGTTGACTCAGGGATCGAGACGTAACTGCACGATCCGTTACAGCCATGCGGATAAGATGCCTGTCATCTCGACTGCTAGTGATACGAGGCCGTTGGCATCAAGCATGGCGTTCCGTATTACCCTCCTGAACCCTCCGATTCCATACTCTGCTAACAGTCATCGGATCCCGACCAACGCGAGCAGCAATGTTGCGATACGATAAACCGCAATCGCGATAGGCTACGATCCGACCTTTATCAAACTCGGAAACGTGATGGTACGCATTTCTCCTCCTTACACGAGGCATCGCAACAACGTTTCACCAGGCAACGCCGGTCAATTGCTGTTTGTGTATGAGATATCGGTTGGAAACTTTCCTCATGTCAGCACGTTGTAAGTGTCGCCACCGGCGCGAACCTTGTGTGAATGCTCTGAAAAGCTAATCATTTGCATATCACAGCATCTTCTTCCTGTCGGTTAAATTTCCCGTCTGTAGCATGTCATCTTCGTGGTGTAGCAATTTTGGTTCAAATGGTTCAAATGGCTCTGAGCACTATGGGACTCAACTGCTGAGGTCATTAGTCCCCTAGAACTTAGAACTAGTTAAACCTAACTAACCTAAGGACATCACAAACATCCATGCCCGAGGCAGGATTCGAACCTGCGACCGTAGCGGTCTTGCGGTTCCAGACTGCAGCGCCTTTAACCGCACGGCCACTTCGGCCGGCTGTGTAGCAATTTTAATCGCCAGTAGTGTAATATGGCAGAAAGTTTCATTTCATGCCATTGCTTGACACATTCTTTGCGATGGAGGTTTAATTGCTGACCCTTCAATACTTTCCACTCTATTCTTCAATGTGAGTATTTCACGTGCAAGTTGATGGGCGCATATTGATAAACCTCCTCTCACCTGCCCTAGCACCTGTCCTGAAACTCCTTTTTTTGTAGAACATTACCCAGTTCCTTGCAGCTTCAGTGACTCGGTTTTTCACATGTTTATATACACAGCGATAAGTCATCACATGATGAAAGCCAATTACAAAGTGATTTAGACAGGATGTCTGTATGGTGCGAAAAGTGCGACTTGATGCCAAATAATGAAAAGTGTTAAGTCAGCCACATGAATACTAACAGGAATCCGCTAATCTTCGGTTACACAATAAATCACCCAAATGTAAATTCTGTGAATTCAGTTAAATACTTAGGGATTAAAATTACAAATAACTTAAATTGGAACGATCACATAGATAATGTTGCGAGGAAAACGACCCAAGGACTGCGATTTATTGGCAGAACACTTAGAAAATGCAACAGGTCTACTAAAGAGGCCGCCTACACCGCGCTCGTCTATCTTCTTCAGTATTGCTGCGGAGTGTGGGATCCGCATCACATAGGATTGGCGGACGACATCGAAAAGTTCAAAGAAGGGCACCTCATTTTGTATTATCGTGAAATAGGGGAGAGATCTCCACTTATATGATATGGGAATGTGGATGACAATCATTAAAACAAAGGCGGTTTTCGTTGCGACAGGATCTTCACATGAAATTTCAGTCACCAGCATCCTTCTCCAAATGTGAAGATGTTTTTTTTTTGTGGTCCATGTAGACAGGCCGAAATGATCATTATAATAAAATAAGAGAAATTAGAGGTCGCACGGAAAGATTTAAGTTTTCGTTACTTGCGCGCACTGTTGGAGAGTTTGAAGTCGGTTATATGCCTTTTTGGCAGGCACTTAACTGGAATTGCAAAATAATCATGTAGATGTAAATAAATTTGTTCCAATAAAGATGACATCGGTTGCGAAAGTTGAAACGTTCCCTTAGAAAAATTTGTGAATGACTGTGCTGGTAAACCACTTACGTTCTTTGTTTTTCAAATAGCTGAGCAAAACTGAACTTGTTCAGACATTTCTCTCTTTACTTATTCAGATCAACACTAAACTAACATACAATATATTTAGCGCAACGCAATATGACTTTCAATACTCCCTACAAAAGAATGGTCCTGACTAACAATAACCTATACCTTTCATGTTTCACTTACCTCACAAAAATCTTCGTTACTCGAACTACTGCAATACAGCGAGCGCCACTACTGCCAGCTAAATAAAAGGTTCTAACTACTGAAGGCACTAACTACTGATAGGCATAGTTAGCAAATGAAAGATTTTGACCCCGCCGGGAATCGAAAGCAGGACCCCGTGCGCGAGATGCGAGAACGCTACCGCAAGACCACTTGCTGTGGACATGTTACCATCGAAAACAACACACTGTCGCCTGTGATACGTTCGCGGTTTACTGTTTAGAGATTATCGCTTGTTGTCGGAGAAGGAGCTTTATAAATTTCAAGAACACGAAGGTGTAAACAGACAGCCGAACGAATGCACAATTCGGTTCATTCTCTGCAAAATGTAGCACAGGTCGTTACTATTCAGTAATCATGATAACACTGGTGTGCTTCATACTACACTAGCGAGCCGTCCACGCGCTGCTCGAATAGCACTGACTCGAACAATGTCTGTCTGATTCTCAGAGCGTCCACTTTATCTTAAAGACAAAAAGTTGAGTCGTTGCTTTTTCGATTGCGACGTACAATTAAATTAACTGTAGTCCATGAATACCGATCGTTTATACTTATTTGGATTCACGCTCTGCCTGGAAACGAGGAAACTGAAAATGGCATGTTCCGAGTAATATTCTTCTTCACATTCGCAAGCTGGTGTGTTATGATATATCACTTAGTGTAGATGTTTCGATAATGACCATGACCTTTCAACATGTACGGATACCTCGAGAAGCATTTATGTCGCGCTAACTGGGTCTGTCCTTGGTTCTTTGGAATATGCTGTATACCTGCCTTGCAGTGCTTCCAGTGTTCCAAACGACTATTCGTATAATCTTCAGACTCATTGGAGTATTTTATTAGATATATGAGCTCCTACCAGCTAGTGTACGCAATAATATTGTTCACGCCCCTACCAATACAACCCTACCTCTGTATCTAACGGAGAAGAACATGCGTAGTTTTATTGGATGTTTATAGCCGGTTTGTTGTCCGTGCTCCACCACTACATTTGAATGAGCACATTATTCGTCTTTTCCTCAAGTATCGCCCTTGAGTCTACAGGTATAAATACTAGAACGACATCGGCAAACATAACAAACCTTTCTATAGTGTCAGTTCCGTTTAACAAATGTAAGAGCCGTTCAGTAGTGAGATAGCAGAATAACGAACCACTTATAAACAAAACTTTGTAAGTAGGCTGTTTAGGTTTTATGTTGGTAACGCCACGTAGTGCTCTGTATGAAAATCACTGACTGTGCTGTGTGCAGTCTGTGGCTGATTTGCATTGCTGGAATATTTGCTATTGTGGCGTTGGGCAGTTGGATGTGAACAGCTCGTAGCGTTGTGCAGTTGGAGGTGAGCCGCCAGCAGTGGCGGATGTGGGGAGAGAGATGGCAGAATTGTGAGAGCTGACGATCTATACGGGTGTCCGTCAGAAGAAGGAAATTTGTAACACTAGCATCTCGTGGTCGTGCGGTAGCGTTCTCGCTTCCCACGCCCGGGTTCCCGGGTTCGATTCCCGGCGGGGTCAGGGATTTTCTCTGCCTCGTGATGGCTGGGTGTTGTGTGCTGTCCTTAGGTTAGTTAGGTTTAAGTAGTTCTAAGTTCTAGGGGACTTATGACCACAGCAGTTGAGTCCCATAGTGCTCAGAGCCATTTGAACCATATATATATATATATATATATATATATATATATATAAAACTAATGACTTTTGAACACTATTAAGGTAAATACATTATTTGTTCTCTATCAATATCTGACCCCTGCCTCGTGATGACTGGGTGTTGTGTGTTTTTCATCATCATTGACTCGCAAGTCGCCGAAGTGAACTTGCAATACGGCTGCCCAACTTCCCCGAATGGGGCCTCCCGGTCAACAATGTCATTTCATGGTAACATCACCAACGTTGCTTCTGGATGCAGTTGTTCGTTTCGAAACATAGTTTATTCAGGTATAGACGTCTGCCTCCGAAGTCAGTTAACATAAAAGTTTTCTAAGTATCGTGCCGCATCATAATGTAAAAATCTTACAGGAGAAACCAACGTTTCGACCACGGTTACAGCGGCCTTCTTCTGGGTCTACTGATGTGCTTTTGCTGTGTGGAGTCGCTTATATTTTTTCATTGTTTTCTAACTGAGCATGACCTGCCGGTGTGTACAAGGTGTATTGTCAATGTGGAGAAGTATACACCAGTGAGACCGGCAGGCCGATAGCAACGCGCATACGGTAATATTAAAGCTACATTCATCTGGGGCAGCACAGCAAGTCTGCACTGACCGAATACTCGCAAGACTGAGGCAAGGAAATCAAATTTTACGGAATGTGTGTACTAGAAAAGCAGCCCAATGACGAAAAGCAAGACCAGGGAAGCCATAAAATAATAAAACGTCCTAACAACATGAACAGAAGGGATGGATACAGCCCTGCCCATCCTGGCTGCTGGCCCGCGGGAGTCCAACAGGCCGCACCCACAATATGTGACGCGAGCGCTACCGGCGATAGCTGCCGCAACGCGGCCAGCGCCCAGCAGCAGAAAACAGTGGACCGCGCCTTATTCGCTGATGAGCACCAGTCAAAATGGTTCAAATGGGCCTGAGCAAAAAAAAAAAAAATTGGTTCAAATGGCTCTGAGCACTATGGGACTTAACATCTGAGGTCATCAGCCCCTTAGAACTTAGAACTACTTAAACCTAACTAACCTAAGGACGTCACACACATCCATGCCCGAGGCGAGATTCGAACCTGCGACCGTAGCAGCAGCGCGGTTCCGGACTGAAGTGCGTAGAACCGCTCGGCCACCGAGGCCGGCTGAGCACCAGTCATAACAAACAATACAACAACAACAGGAAACTGCACAGCCCCACTCCCTCCACCGTAGCAACCTACTATAATAAAGTTCCTGCTCTTTCCGCCTAAAGTGACCAATCATAACAACGACCTTTTAAAACTGTGACGTAACGCCATGCTCACTGAGCAGCAATGACAAAATATAAGCGACTCCACACAGCCAAAGCACATTATTAAACCCAGAAAGAAACCGCAGTAACAGTGACCGAAACCTAGGTTTCTCCAGTATGAATTTTTACATTATGATGTGGGATTATACACAACGTTTATGTCAAATAATGTATAGAGTTTACAAACACGTGCCTTCCACGCATTGGCCACTGAAGAACTCGTACCGTCATGAACATGTAATTGGTTGCCAACCTCAAATTTTTTGCAGTTTAGGATCCCTTGACAGCTGAACCCGAAGATTTCGAACTGTGTTTCTATCGACATTTGAAAGATCGCCAGTGTTTGGCGGCACCGGTCCGTCACGTAAGCTAACGCGTTGCGTAAGCAGAGTAACGCTGAAAGTGCAACCAGCAGTGCGTGCAACGTTTTACAACACAGTCCATGTTATGCAAAGGTGTGCTAAACGCCTATTAGTCATGGCCAATGCCGCCTGCTGTTGACATGGCCTTTCTGCCGATAATTCGCCCCCCTGCCGCGCGCTATCTGGCACAACGTTTTTCGCTACGTTAAACTGTCCACAATCACGATTGTTCCCACTGCATTCGTGGACCTCCAGGCGAAACAAAGTTACTTCCGGTGTGTGGAGACTTCATTGCCTACACGTGGGCCCTGTAATTCTCCGTCTCCTTCTGCGAGGCTGTAATTTCGTCCAGATGGACACATGGAGCCTAGCTACTGAAACATATAATCGACCCTCTGCTTTTACACTTTTATGCTACTGCGGTGACATCCAACAGCTGATACCGTTGTTCAACGTTCTCACCATGAACATGATTGTCTTAAGCAACTATTTTTTCTTTTCATACAGTGATTTATACACAGCTGTGTTCCATCATTTTTTACGCACATACACACACACACACACACACACACACACACACACACACACAATATTCTATTGCAGGTTGAGGTATCCTTATATAGAGTAGAAGAAGTTATCAAGCCCATATGATTATAGCTTGGGTGAGAAATTAATTTTGTAATCTGTTAAATTCCTTACATCAACTCTTAAGTCGTTAAGATTTTATTCCTGACTACCACACTCATTCCTATGCCACAGTAAGGCTGAGGGAAGAACAGTGTAAGCCATTTCTCCTTATAGTATTATATTTATGAATATTACTGTTGTTTTCAAACTGTGATGCTGTTTCCAGAATGGGATTTTCACTCTGTAGCGGAGTGTGCGCTGATATGAAACTTCCTGGTAGATTAAAACTGTGTGCCGGACCGAGACTCGAACCAAGGACCTTTGCTTTTCGCGGGCAAGTGGTCTACCATCTGAGCTACCCAAGCACGACTCACACCCCGTCCTCACAGCTTTACCTCTGTCAATATCTCGTCTCCTACCTTCCAAACTTCACAGAAGGTCTCCTGCGAACCTTGCAGAACGAGCACTCCTGGAAGAAAGGATATTGCAAAGACATGGCTTAGCCACAGCCTGGGGGATGTTTCCAGAATGTGATGCTGTTGTGAGTATGTCCAATCGTTTAAAGTGCTTCTGGAGAGGACACTAAATATTTTTCTTATTACTCACTGTTTTGCAGCAAATATTTCCTTCCGCAGTGTCTAGTTACCCCAGAATAAGATACCATTTGAAAATGGTGACTTAAAATACAGAAAAAAATCGAGTTTTTACATTCATCAGCAAAATATGATATTAACCGAAAACCAATTACATGTGACTTCCGGTTCATGTTACAATCATTGTAAACAACTTGTTCTACATAAAACAACTTGTTCAGCCTGAAATGTCATGATGGTCGCCTAACTATGGACCCAGATTATTGTTCACTTTACTTTAGTCGTTTATGCATTTCATTGTTCACAACCGCACTCACTCTTATGATGAGGAACGGGTCACTTTTTCGTGTATTGTAGACATTCTGAGTGAAAAATATGCCAGCAAGCCCACCATTGTATTACTTTCTCTTTTACATTCAGTGATTTATACGTAACTACGTTCAGTTTATCGATCTTTCTCTCTCTGCCTCAAACACACACATACACACACACACACACACACCACACCACACCACACGACAGACAGTAAGCATCAAAAAATTATAAATTATTCTGTAGAATAGAAGGAGTTGTCAAGTGGATATAACTTCAGCTAGTGTTTGATTTCAAAATTAACTATCTATTACATTTTTTATATCATTACGTAAGTAGACTAAAATTTTTACGGCTCAGTACTTCACTCCTTTCTGTGTCAGGCAAGGGGTGATTAAAGAATAGTGTCACTGAACTCTCCTAGCATGAAGTTTTTCGATTCTGTTAAAGCAGCGGAGGGAATCATTGCCATTACATATCATCAGTACGTTTGAGTATTACACGCAGCAACGAAGTGGACCAAGTCATTTGCGTTGTTCAACTTAGGAATATTACAGAATATTTGTTTCTTAATCGTAATGGCAGTCAGTCACTGTGCCAAGCATTAGTAAAAAGAAAATCTATTGCACCACGGGTATGTGTGGTGAAACGAGTACTGTTCATCAAGAGATCAGTGTCTTACCCGACGGTACTAGCTGACATCTGTGCCTTTATGCATATTACATAGTCATTGCCAAGGAAACGTTATCCACTATACTTGGGCTAACATGCAGTTGTATATTAACAAAGCATCAGGCTGGTTCAAGGCTTTGCACCTATCTATTAATACTGAGAAACGTAGAAAGCTTCGAAACTACAATTAATAATTCACATATTACATTGATCACATCATAAAAACACCTGTCGGCAGCGACGTATCAGCATATGTGGTGGCACGTAACTGTAAATAAACGAAATAACTTTTCGATTTATATGCAGTATGGAACTGCAATTGTCCCAGTACAGAAGTTTCTTTATACGGCACAATCTGGTTCACTGCTAGAGACCGAGCGAGGTGGCGCAGTGGTTCGACACTGGACTCGCATTCGGGAGGACGACGGTTCAATCCCGCGTCCGGCCATCCTGATTTAGGTTTTTTGTGATTTCCCTAAATCACTCCAGGCAAATGGCGGGATGGTTCCTCTGAAAGGGCACGGCCGACTTCCTTCCCCATCCTTCCCTAATCCGATGAGACCGATGACCACTCTGTCTGGTCTCCTTCCCCAAAAAACCAACCAACCACTGCTAGAGAGTTTGTCAACTGCACCACGTCTGACTAACAGTGGATATCGCCTATGGGAAGAAGGGAAGCGTGGTTGTTTTCTTGGGTGAAGAGCGTAATAGAAACGCTGGAAAATTTTTATTGAAGGTAGTTGAAGGAAGGTTCCACATTTCCACGAAAAAGTCTGCTTGGAATATTTAAAGAATGTGTTCTCAGGGCGAAATGTAAAAACGTTCTTCAGATTCCAATATCTCGCTCCTGGATGCAGCAAAAATTAAATTAGGCTTGCAGCAGCTCGCTCAGAGCCATGTAAACAGCATTCAAAACTCCATCCGCGAAATCCTTACACACTACACAGGAACGCGCACCTCCTACGAACAAGCTTACTGCGGGAAGCAGAGTAAGGAGTGCAGAGCAGGAGAGCGTCTAAATAGGAAATAGGGCTAGAAGATGCATGGACTAGTCGTGTAAACCTGACTTAGGGAACGTATATAACTAAGACAAGAAAATTTCAAATGCTACTGAGCCATGTGGGAATATCCACGATAGGAATCCTCAGGTGATGTCACAATTACAACTCATAAGCTGTGTGAGGTGGCAGAATATACATAAATATTTTATGTACTTTCAAAATAACATCGTAACATCACCTGTTATGCAGTTTGAAATGTGTAACACTCCAGCTGCCTTCGAATGTATGATGGAAACCCTGTTTCGATAACTCAGATTGACGACGTCTTTCCTATCTGAATGACACTGTCGTCTTTCCGAAGAACGAGAACTATCTTCAGACTGCAGGCCTCTTCCTGAATCCGTAAAATTGCCTCCTCACTGCCCAAGAAATAGAAATCTTGGGGAATCTAGTGAGTTCGCCCCCATCCATATAAACATCTACATCAGCATCTACATGGCTACTTTGCAAATCACACTTAAGTGCCTGCCAGAGGGTTGATCGAACCACCTTCACAATAGTTCTCTGTGATTCCAAACTCGAACAGCGCGCGGAAAAAACAAACTCCTATATCTTTTCTTGCGAATCCTGATTTCCCTTATTTTATTATGACGATTTAGGTCAACAAAGTATTTTCGTATTCGGAGGAGGAAGTTGGTGATTGAAATATCGTGAGAAGATCCAGCCGAAATGACAAACGAATTTTTTTTAATGATGTCCACCCCAAAACCTGTATCATGTCCGTGACACTCTCCCACGCCCCCCTTTTTGTTTTTGATAATAAAAAACGCGCTGCCCTTCTTTGAACTTGCTCTATGTACTCCGTTAATCCTATCTGGTAAGGAATCCACATCGCGCAGCAGTGCTCCAAAAGATGAAGGACAAGCGTAGTGTAGGCAGCTTTCTAGTAGATCTGTTGCATCTTCTAGGTGTTCGCCTTACACGCAACATTTTCTATGTGTTGTTTCCAATTCAAGTTGTTGGTAATTGTAATTCCTAGGTATTTAGTTGTATTTATAGCCTTTATATTTGACTGATGTATCGTCTAATAGAAGTTCAGCGGGTTCCTTTTAGCACTCATGTGGATGATCTCGCCCTTTTCATTATTTATGATAAATTGCCAATTTTCGCACCATACAGATAGCTTATCTAGATCGTTTTGCAATTAGTTTTGATCTTCAAATGACTTTACTAGACGATAAATGAGAGCATCGTCTGCAAAAAACCTAAGACAGCTGATCAAATTGTCTCCCAAATAGTTTACGAAGATAAGGAACGACAGAAATCACGTCTGTTTTACTCGCTGACTTTTTGTCAGTTAGCACGAACAGTGACCCCTCTGACAGGAAATACGAATCCAGTCGCATAACTGAGATGATATTCCAGAAGCATGCAATTCGATTAAAAGCCGCTTGTGAGGTACGGCGTCAAAAGACTTCCGAAAATCTAGAAATGCAGAATCAATCTGAAATCCTTTGTCAAGGCCACTCAGCACTCCGTGTGAGTAAAGAGCATAATGTTTTCAAAATCCGTATTGACTGTGTGTCAATAAACCGTTCTCTTCGAGGTAATTCATAATGTTAGAACACGGTAGATGTTTGAAGATCCTCCTGCATATCGTCATTAATGATATGGGCCTGTAATTTAGTGTATTACTCCCATTGGCTTTCTAGAATATTGGTGTGACCTGTGCAAATTTCCAGTCTTTGGGTATGGATATTTCGTCGAGCGAGCGGTTGTATATTATTGTTAAGTATGGAGTTATTGCATCAGCATACTCTGAAAGAAACCTAATTGGTATACAATCTGGATCGGAAAAATTGCTTTTATTAAGTGATTTTCGTTGCTTCACTACTCCGACGATATCTATTTTTAAATTACTCATGTTGGTAACTGTTCTTGATTCGAATTCTAGAATATTTACTTCGACTTCTTTGATGATGGAATTTCGGAAGACTGTGTTTGGTAACTCTGCTTTAGCACCACTATCATCCATAGTATTTCCATTGATATCGCACATAGAAAGCATTGATTACGTTTTGCCGCTACCATACTTTAAATACGACCAGAAACTGTATGGATTTTCCGCTAGGGCTCGAGACGAAGTTTTGTTGTGGAAACTATTGAAGCATCTCGCACTCAAGTCACCCTATATTTCGAGCTTCTGTAGAAGATAGAGATTCTTGGGGGTTATCCGTTCGTTTAAATTTGGCGTTCTGTTTTTGTTGCTTCTACAGAGGTGTTCTGACTTGTTTTGTATACCATGGGAGATCAGCTCCATAATTTATTTAGTGAAAATCTTTGAACTGCTGTCGATACTATTGTTTTGAATTCAAGTCACATCTGGTCTACACCCTCATTGCTCATTTGGAACGAGTGGAAATTGTTTCTCAGGAAAGCGTTCAGCGAATTTTTATCTGCTTTTTTGAATAGATATATTTTTCGTTTATTTTTGGTGGGTTCGGGAGTTACGGTATTCAGTCTCGCTACTTCAACCCTGTGTTCACTGATTCGTGTATCCGTTTTGATGCTCGTTACTGACGGAGTATTATTTGTTGCTAAAAGTTGAAGTGTGTTTTCTTCACCGTTTACTATTCGAGTAAGCTCATGAACTATTTGTTCGAAATAATTTCCAGAGATTGCGTTTAGCAGATTTTCTAACGATGTTTTATGCGAACCTCGGATATAAACACCTATTTTTGCCAACGTACGTAGGGTAAACTGAAGCCACCTTTAATTATAATTCTATGGGTCGGGTATGTTTTTGAAATTAGACTCAAGTTTTCTTTCAGTCTTTAAGCAATTGTATCACGTGAATTGGGAAGTCGGTAAAGGATCTAAATGTTAATTTATATCAATTGCCAAGAATGATCTCTACACGTAGTAAATCACAGGAACTATCTATTTCAAATTCGCTACAAGATAAACTACATTTAATGGCAAGAAACACTCCACCGCCAACTGTATTTAATCTATCCATTTCTGAACATCGTTTGGCTCTTCGCAAAAATTTCAGCTGAACTTATCTCCGGCTTTAGCCAGTTTTCAGTGCCTATAACGATTTGAGTATCGGTGCTTTCTATTAGCGCTTGGAGGAGGAGGAGGAGATTAGTGTTTAACGTCCCGTCGACAACGAGGTCATTAGAGACGGAGCGCAAGCTCGGGTGAGGGAAGGATGGGGAAGGAAATCGGCCGTGCCCTTTCAAAGGAACCATCCCGGCATTTGCCTGAAGCGATTTAGGGAAACCACGGAAAACCTAAATCAGGATGGCCGGAGACGGGATTGAACCGTCGTCCTCCCGAATGCGAGTCCAGTGTGCTAACCACTGCGCCACCTCCCTCGGTTTAGCGCTTGGAGATCTGGTACTTCCCCAACACAGCTACGACAATCTAAAACCGTTATGCCGATGGTTCCTATCTACGTTCTTCCTGAGACTGAAGCCCATTCTGTGTTTCTCGGAGGGTCTCTAACCTAAAAAGCCGCGCAGCCTTCGCCGCACAGCATCGGAGGCTACCCGTATATCCTTCTGCATGCAATGGACTCCTGACCTGTTTTGCTGAACCCGAAACCCGACCACCCTGTGGTGCAGGTCGAGGAATATGCAGCCTACACAGTCACAGAACCGTCTGAGCCTCTGATTCAGACTCTAAATAAAGTAAGGGTAATCGCAGGTTTACCAGCTCTTCGGTAGATTCATGACGTGAGAAGGTTTCTCGGAATGTGCTCGTACTATCGGCGATTCGAAAAGGACTTCTGTATCAGGGCGCGTCCCTTGCAAGGACTACTGCAGGGAGACACAAAATTTTCTTGGAACGAGGCACAAGAAAGATCTTTCCTTGTCCTTAAGCAGGCGCTAATGTCTTATCCAGTGCTAGCATTGCATTATGAGAAGGCACAGACAGAACTTCACACAGAAAATAACGGTTATGAAATAGAGCCAGTGCAAATTCAGGAACGTGCTCAAAAGGTAATAATTTATGCTTTCAGAGTACTCTTCAAGTCAAAGATGCACTACTCCACAAGAATGAGTACCTTGAAGTTTTTTGGGTCGTCGACAAGTTTCCGGCCGTATTTATTTGGAAAACCATTCACCTTTGTGACGGAAACTCATTCCCTATGCTAGCTTACTAACATCAAGGATCCATCGGTTCGACTGACGAGATGAGCACTGAGGCTTTAGCAGTACGACGACACAATGGTATAGAAAAGCGGACGCAAACACAAGGATACCGACTGCGTTTCGAGGAATCCTATGTCGGATGAAATCTCAGCAATTCCTGCATTCAGTGTCATTGCTGATAAACAGAGGGATGATCTAGCGATGCTGAAAACCACAGAAGCCGTGAGGAATGAGCAGTCGGTCAAACGAGGATTTCCAATTAACAAATGGATCATTGTATAACAGAACCATGATGCAATGGGGCGGAACTGGTTGCCCGTCATCCCCAGTTCAGCTACGGCCAGGTATTCTGAAGTATTTCCACATCACTCCAACAGCTGGTCACCGTTAGTGATCATTCTACACAGAATCAGGTGTAGGAAACACTGGCGACGTCTCTCCCAAAATTTTAGACACTATGTGAGCCGCTGTAAGAATATCAACGACAGAAGCACGGGCCACAACTATCTCCACTCCATATGATACCAATCTCACCTGCTACTTTCCACCGATTTAGAACCAGCCTCTTGAGGAGGCTTCTGAAATCGAAAAATGGCGGTCGATGGATCAGAGTCTGCACTGACTACCTGACCCACTATGTTGTCACGGAACGTGTGCTGACTGCTGAAACTCTCGAAATTGAAACTTCAAGTGGTCCGTGTTTGATTTGGTGCAGTGAAATTGAACATCCAGGAGAGCAATTAACGACAAGTTTATCTCAAGAAACAAAAAATCTGTCTCCATTGCCTTGGAGCACAAATTCATATGCACACAAAAACCAATAGTTAATTAATCGATGTCTTTGTCTTATTATATACTGCTGATAGTTTAAGTCAAAGTCCAAACTGATCAGCCGGCCGAAGTGGCCGTGCGGTTAAAGGCGCTGCAGTCTGGAACCGCGAGACCGCTACGGTCGCAGATTCGAATCCTGCCTCGGGCATGGATGTTTGTGATGTCCTTAGGTTAGTTAGGTTTAACTAGTTCTAAGTTCTAGGGGACTAATGACCTCAGCAGTTGAGTCCCATAGTGCTCAGAGCCATTTGAACCAAACTGATCACTGGGAATGGCGAAGTCTCTCAACGATGTGACGGAGTCAGAGTCTTAAAACGACTGTCTCTAACATAATCACAATCTGATTATGGCAAAGTGAAATAATAATTAAATCGACACCCTAGCTGCACCAGCTGCAAACAGGCGTTCATATACGTCATTGGGGACATGTTGAAAATGTGTGCCCCAACCAGTATGGTGTCTCTTTTGGATTGGAGCTTTTAGTAATTCCATTGTCGGTGCCATAATAAATGCTGTTTGGAATAAGAACATGAAGTAATAATAATACGGATTGTGATACTCTTCTTTCACTACTACTACTACTACTGCTACTACCACTACTGTCAAATATTAAAATTAGAATGAACAGCTTTATGTCTAGAATATTTCTTATTGAGAAGGACAGTAATTACCAACTAGCAAAATGTAGAGATCCTTCAGGTTTTCTCGGCATAATTGATTAATGTTGGCGCTTCCAAATGTTCAGCAGAGTTTTTGCTTCTGTTATATGGGCAGTAGTTCGACGATCGGCCCACTCACCTTTTCATGCATTGCAGCTTGTGCTGTTATATGGAGGCAAGAGAGTTGTAGCTAGAAGACACTGTACCTAGGAGCAATTGGTATTTTTTGGTCAGTACTTCCGTATATGCACTGATTTTAGAATCACACGAAGGAATGGGCATTAGAGATAGCCGAAAGCAATCTACACCATTTTCTACTGTTTTTTTTGTTGCTAGACCTAAGGTTGTGTTTTATGCAGGATTTGTCACTGAAAATTTGGAAATTTATGTTAAGTTCTATGGAACCAAAGCGCTGAGGTCATAGGTCCCTAGGCTTACAGGCTACTTAACCTAACTTAAACTAAAGCTAATGACAACACACACACCCATAACCAAGGGAGGACTCGAACCTCCGACGGGGGAAGCCACACGAACCGTGGCAAGGCGCCTGAGACCGCACTGCTACCCCGCGCGGCCGAATTTGTAAATATTTGGAGTGTTACACATTTAAATTCTGTATATTGTACTAACGCTTTTTAACTATGTTATTAATTCTTCGGTTACAAAGTTGTGGACCATTATAATTATATATATTTTTAAAACTTGTGAACGGTGAAGCCGTCACTTCGTGGGTCGTGCATAATTTTGTACCTTCAAACCGAAGAAGGTATTTCGCCACGGAACATGGGATGTTTGCAAATCCACCTGTCATGAAAATAGAAATTTGTGTTTGTTTCCAACAGCTTCTATCTCAAAATGTATTTAATTTCTAACCAGTTCATGATAATAGTCCTACTTAATACGATTTCGCTTACTGATAATTGGTGTGTAGTGTAGTATTAGTGTAACAGGTAACAGACTAAACACAATATTGGCAACGTTTTCTCGACTGCATCCCTTTTAAATTTCAATGTAGTATTTGTCCCTAGGTACATTGCCGTGCTGTACCTTGGAAACTGCTCTTAAATTTGGGGAAAACATTAATTTTCCGGAGTAACATTTCTAATTTCGGAAAAGGACTGTAACATATAAAAAGTGAATGCCATCATTTAAAAATGGAATACTAAACGATATTAAACTTACATTAGATAGCTGACAAGAGGCGAAAGCCTGAAAAGTGTCGCAAGGTAGAGCAGTCTCCCCTGCTCGCTACCTAGACGCCAATCAGGGAGCGAGTATACGTAAAGCACGGCTCGCAGTATCTAAAGAAGGCGGCTGGTACTGTGATCGTTAGGGTGTGCTTCTCGTGTCGTGAGTTTGGCCCACTCATGCAGATTACAGAGAACATGAACCAGGATGTTTATTTCAACGTTTGCGACGACTGAGTCTTGGCTTTCCTCTAGATATTCGTGGTGAGATACAAACATTGCTGTAGGTGTACATGTAGGTGTAGGTGATTATGCTGTGGGCACTCCCGTCTTACAAGATGACAAAACCGTGTTTGAAGGGCTGCAGCCTTACTTACCTATTTTGATGAATATGGAGGCAGTTAATCGCACGTCGAGTGGTCCGTTAAATCACCTGATCTTTTACGCCTTAGAAAATACCTAGCCCTATATGGAACAGTGTGTGAAACGTGGCAGTCAGTATCCTCCGAATTTAGTGGCTCTATGGGACCTAATTATCAACTTATTGCTTCAGCTGGACTTGACATATTTAAAGAAATTCGTAGAAACTTTTCCTCGCCAAACTCAGGTTATTTCGAAGGCAAGAGACGACGTAATAACGCTATTACTTCTGGACAGATGATCAAGTTTTTGTCCATTGTCCTCAGTTGCTTTTACATTTTTCAGGGATTCTAGCTGTGACACAAACGATGGTCTAATTCAACCCAAAATTGTAGGCTGGGGTTGAGATCGTGATTTTTAGCAAGTCTGTCACAAATTTACACGATTTTCTTCAAACTATGAGTGAATGGATAGGATCTGATTTCAGGTTGTTGCCTCAAGTCGAGAAGTATATTAATCTTTAAAATGTTTGTTCGAAATCGATGAAAAATTATGTTACGAAACAAAACACGTCCAAAATAACAAGATGAGGACCGCCAATGTGTGATGGACACCTGGCTGGAACTCTTGCGGGAATCGGCGAGATGCCACGAGTAATGAGGATAATGGGCAAGGGGCACATCAGTAAGTGTGTGGTTAAGTTTAGAACTTTAGACTGACAAGAGGCGTGCTGGGGTAGGCCGTGCGACTGCGATGAGCACTGTGTTCAGAAGGTGCAGTGGTCAACACATGTGCCTAATGAGCAGGAGACTCACATTCGAATTCCTATCTGGGTCAAAATTTTCAACATTTCCATTGATTTAAATCAATGCCCACTCGCAGCCAGTCTCTGTAATTCCTTTGTGTCTTAATTCATAGTGGCTGCTGGATCAAAATGGTGTCTGTTCTTTGGGATATGTCCTAAGGAACAGATACCACAAATGTATTATTAATTTCTAATGCGATATTGTGATTATTTACGACTTTTTTGCATTTAATGTAAGCCCTAGATTTTTCTCACATGTTACCACTGAAGACAGATCATCAACAATCTGAACAATCGCAGTACTTATATCTTCAGGTCTGGCTCTTAGGTAGAGCTGGAGGTCGTCGGCATAAGAAATAGTTACAGGAAGACGGAACTGATGGAATATTATTGACACACAAGGGAAAAAGAGTGGACCTAGGACTGAACCTTGGAGCATATCTGAAAGAAAATGTTTCCAGAACAATTTTTCATTGCCACAGACAACAATTTTCTGTCTGTTTTAGCTTCCAGACCACTTCAGCACACTAACTCAGAAATTCAGCTATCTCGTTTTTCTAAGCATTATGTCAAAATTGACTGTATCAAAAGGTTTGCTGAAGTCTATTAGAGTCAATAACGTGGCCTCGCGTTTGTCCTTAGCATATTGCACGTCATCAGTTATTTTGATTAGTGCTGTGTTTGTAATATTGAGTTTACAAAAGCCGGATTGATATTTGTCAAAGTCGTTAAATTCGCACAAGTGTTCGGTTATTTGGTCGTGAACATTATGTTCCAAAGCTTTGGAAACAGCACATGATATGCTGATTGGCTGGTAATCACAGGGCAATTTCGGATTTTCGATATTAGGAATAGGTCAGACATGCTTCCTTTCCACGAAGTGGGATGGATTCCATTCACGAGAGAAAAACTAAATATCTCCCTTAAGATAGGTATTAAAGCATCGGATACGTTCCGGATCGTACTTATGCTAATACCGTCGTTGCTTCAGAAGAGCTTGTCATTACTGCTTTTCTTGTTGAATTTATTGTTGCGTGTTTTAGGAGGAAAGTGTCGTGATTAGCTACGCAGTTAGGAGATTCTCGTGCGCCGAAGTTCCTTACTGCAAGGAAGTTGATTGGTGAATGGAAAAATTAATTCAGTTCTCCTGCTGACACCTGAAAAGCTGTTTCTGATTTTGCCTTCCTAACACCCAACATAAGGAGATACTTCCACATGGTTGCGAGTGTCTCATTGCAACATACAAAAGAACGAGTATGCTTGATTTTGGCATTGCCAACGCATCGCTTTGCCTTGTTTCGTAGCTTTCTGTGTTCTTCGTAATACTCAGGTTTGGGAATTGTCTTGAAGCGTATATTAGCAGCGTTACTGCTACTACTCATTTGTAGTAACTCTGTTGTCAGCCATTGATTATGCGGTTCTCTTACACAGATCGTGTGTATAGAAACATGTTTGCTGTATAGATAAGTGAGTTTATTAGCAAGTTCACAGATTTTACCACCTTTTGTGAGCCATGAGATTTCTGAGCAGTCGGTTGTTAGAGCCTCACCATCCATCCATGTTTAATGTGCCTACGCGTTATACACACATCAAAAAAAGTTTTGCATCACCTCGGTTCCGACAGTTCCGGAACCTGTACAGGAAGTTGGAATAGAGATCAACATAAACATCATTTCTGCCCTTTTTATTGCTCATGAAAACCACACATTGCATGTTGTACCACCATACAGCGAGACCTTCAGAGGTGATGGTCCAGATTTCTGTACACATCAGTACGTCTAATACCCAGTAGCACGCCCTCCTGCATTGATGCGTGCCTGTATTCGTCGTGTCGTACTATGCACAAGTTCATCGAGGCACTGTTTGTCAGATTGTCCCACCCCTCAACGGCGATTCGGCGTAGATCCCTCAGAGTGGTTGGTGGGTCACGTCGTCCATAAACAGCCCTTTTCAATCTATACCAGGCATGTTCGATAGGGTTCATGTCTGGAGAACGTTCTGGCCATTCTAGTCGAGCAATGACGTTATCCTGAAGGAGGTCATTCACGCGATGTGCACTATGTGGGCGTGAATTGTCGTCCATGAAGACGAATGCCGCCCCAATATGGTTACACTATTGGTCGGAGGATGGAATTCGCATATCGTACAGCCGTTACTGTGCCTTTCATGACCACCAGCAGCGTACGTCGGCTCCATATAATGCCACGCCAAAACAGCATGTAACCTCCACTTCGCTGCACTCTCTGGACAGTGTGTCTAAGGCGTTCAGCCTGACCGGGTTGCCTCCAAACACGTCTCCGATGATTGTCTGGTTGAAGGCATATGCGACACTTACCAGTGAAGAGAACGTGATGCCAATCCTGAGCGGTCCGTTCGGCATGTTGTTGCGTCCATATGTACCGCGCTGTATGGTGTTGTGGTTGCAAAGATGGACCTCGCCATGGACGTCGGGAGTGAAGCTACGCATCATGGCGTTGCTGTCATTCCTCCGAACCATAATCCGAGCGGTCATCCACTGCAGTAGTAGGCCTTGAGCGGCTTGAGCGAGGCATGTCATCGTCAGTTCCTGTCTCTCTGTATGTCCTCCACTCCGAGACGCCTGGACACTTCCCTTGTTGAGAGCCCTTTCTGGCACAAAGTAACAATGCGGACGCGGTATTGACGGTCTAGGCATGGTTGAACTACAGACAACACGAACCTTGTACCTTATTCCTGGTGGAATGACTGGAACTGATCATCTGTCGGACCCCCTCCCTCCGTGTAATCGGTGCCACTCATGCATGGTTGTTTACATCTTTTGGCGGGGTTAGTGACATCTCTGAACATTAAAAGGGGCTGTGTCTGTGATACAATATCCACAGTCAACGTCTGTCTCCAGGAGTTCTGGGAACCGGAGTGATGGAAACCATTTTTGATGTGTGTTTAACCCACTTTCAGCTTGTACGGAGTAAGCGATAAATATTACATTGTGTGCTGAGATGCCTGGAGCGGAAGTCTGACTCTGTCAGTCTTTTTTGTTGGGGTCAAATCTATAAGGATGTGATTGTGTGCCGTATGGTGTGTGGTTTCTAATGGAAAAATTTTCATATTGTTGCAAATATGCAGCATTCGTCGTTTTATTGCGGAGTGAGTACCCCTCAACAAATCTATGTTCAGCTGTCCCATTAAGATGACGTATTCGTACTGGCAGTGTAGTGAATGTAATTCCGACCGAAAGGAGGTCGTTGACCTGCTTTTGGCGGCTTGTATGTCCTGCTTTGTCAGAGTGGCTGATGTGTTGATCGTGTTGAGAGAGCTGGCGAAACTCCATAGCCGAACTATGTTTGATATTAACAGCATTGTAGAGATGCACCCAGTGATTCCTTTTCTCCTTCAGTTTTTTGCACTTTAAAAACTGATACTTCACAACCGCGGACCTTGTCCTCGGTAGGGCTGCCTGCGTGCCTCAGCGACACACATAGCTCTACCGTAGGTGCAACCACAGCGGAGGGGTATGTGTTGAGAGGCCAGACAAATGAGTGGTTCCTGAAGGCGGGCAGCAGCCTTTTCAGTAGTTGCAGGGGCGATAGTCTCGATGATCGACTGATCTGGCCTTGTAACATCGACCAGAACTGCCTTACTGTGCTGGTACTGCAAACGGCTGAAAACAATGGGAAACTACAGCCGTGCCGGCGGCGTGCAGCTGTACTGTACGCTTAATTGATGATGCCGCCTTCTGGGGTAAAATATTCCGGAGGTAAAATAGTTCCCATTCGGAACTCTGGGAGGGGACTACTCAGCAGAGACAAAACTGGCGTTCTACAGATCGGTGCGTGGAATGTTACATCCCTTAATCGGGCAGGTAGGTTAGAAAATTTACAAAGAAAAATGTATAGGTTTCTGGGGTCCTGCCCACTCGTCTCTTATAGGGTGCCTAAAGGATGCTGCTTTCTCGGATAGCTATACAACAATTCAAGCAAATAACATTAATGGTTTTTATTACAATAAAGTAGATTGACAATACTTAACTTTGGATTTACATCGAGTTGTCGCAAGCGATGTGCGACATGCGAATAGTCAGTGTCCTTTACCATAGAGGGTGAGCGACTAACTACTGCCTCCTAGAATAACTCCGAAAGTATGATAGTAGCTGAAACATTTGTGGGACAAATGTTGCACGGGACAACGGGGGCCATAATATGACGTTGGTTTTTTGTTGCGTTTTGCTTTTTTAAATGGGATCCTATAGTTTCGTACTTATTTTCTGATAGTAGCTATCGAGACGAATCCAGTTATGTATAACAGTAAGATCTTTGAGGCTCAACGAAGGTCAAAAAGGGTGGCATGAACGTCCATTTACAGAAGGTGTTCCGAGAGATGACCATTGGCATCAATGCAGTACTGCAATCTTCTTATCATGGATATTCCTTATCAGTTCGGCACTTATCGAAGCACATGCTCTCACAGTTCTCTCTCGTATTTCGTGTAAATAGTAAATATTCGCCGAATACGGCGTATCCATCTAACGTGCCATTGACATGTAAACACCATTCGACGGTTTCGCAATACAACACTAATAGGAATGGTAAGACTAGTATCGCCGAATCAAGCGAATGTCAATGATGTATTGCGCCGCAGAACAAGTTGATATGCTTTTCATTTGCTGAGAATGCCAACGAAATTCAGTTAGAGCTATAGACTTATACGCTGAAAGATATCCTCAACGTACTCATCCTACACGTCGTAGATTTAAATATGTTTATGATTAATTGAGAACAAGTGGATCTTTAACGCATCAGAAACATGTCTGGCAAAGGAAATTCACTAACGAGAAAACGGGAATTGGTACTCTTGCCACTGTGGTTCGAGATCCTTGTGTCAGTTTGCGTCAAATCGCAAAGGAATCTGGCATCGCCATAAATATCATCCTTACCATATCAGTCTCCAGCGAGAATTAACTGTTACGGATTGTATGCGTCGCATTGAATTCTGCCTATGGGTTCAACTTCAGATTCAGAAGAATGGCACATTCGTTAATTTGATTTTATTTACTGACAAGGCTACATTCACGAACCATGGAAATGTTAATTTGCATAACATGCATTATTGGACAACTGAAAATCCATGTTGACTGCGGCAAGTTGCACGATAAAACCTGTGGTCGGTAAATGTATGGTGTGGGATTCTGGAGGACAGAATTATAGGGCCCTATTTCATCGAAGGAAATCTTAATGGTAGGAAGTACACCACATTCCTGCAAGAAATCTTAGGTCTGTTATTGGAAGAAATACTTTTTGGAGCAAGGAACGGAATGTGGTATCAACATGGTGGGTGTCCGGCACATTTTTCGCTGATGTCTAGGAATAAGTTGCAGAGACAATTCCCAAATCGTTGGACTGGACTCGGAGGAGATGTGTTGTGGACGGCTCGTTCGCCAGACTTGACGCCTCTGGATTTTTTCTTGCGGTGCTTCGTAAAAGACATTGTTCATAAAGATGTTCCAACTACACCTGAAGATATGCGAGAGAGTATTGTCAGAGCATGTACTTCGATAAGTGCCGAAGTGATAAGGAATAACACTCAATCCATGATAAGAAGATTGCAGCACTGCACTGATACCAATGGTCATCACTTGGAACACCTTCTGCGAATGGACGTTCATGCCACCTTTGTGATCTTCGTTGAGCTTCAAAGACCTTACTGTTACACATAATGCAATTCGTCTCAATAGACGCTCTCAGAAAATGAGTACCAAACTATAGCAACCCATTAAAGAAGAAAAAACAAAGTTGACTTTCATATCTCTGAAGCGACCCCACCTAGCAACAAAAAACCAACGTCATATAATAGCCCCCGTTGTCCAACGCAACTTTTGTCCTACGAACATTTCAGCTCCGATCATACTTTCTGAGTTATTCTTGGTGGCAGTAGTTAGTGACTCACTCTGTATACAATGTCCCTCATAAGTCACCGCTATCGTTAACATCACTGCTCATCTAGGCATCTCTGCCAGTGTCCGTCTTCTACTGTACCCGAGGATGGCAGGAGCGGCGCTTATATTCTCTTCGTATAGAGGAGGCTCCTGTCGTGATGCGGGCTATTGGCTGATGTCTTCTCTGCTCTTCCGTTCTTCATCTTCGTGTCGGCGCTTTTCGTTACGCCGGAACAAGGTTGAAGTTAGATGTAGTGGGAATTAGTGAAGTTGCAGAAGGAACAGGACTTCTGGTCAGGTGAATACAGGGTTATAATTATAGAGTCAAGTAGGGGTGATGGAGAAGTGCGTTTAATAATGAATAAGAAAACTGGAATGCGGGTAAGCTACTATGAACAGCATAGCGAACGCATTATCGCAGCCAAGATAGACACGAAGCCCACACCTACCACTGCAGTACACGTTTACGTGCCAACTAAGTCCGCGGATGATGAAGATACTGAAGAAATGTATGATGTGATACAAGATATAATTCAGATAGTTAATGGAGACGATAATGATACCGACTGGAATTATATAGTAGGAAAAGGAAGAGAAGGAAATATATTGGCCAATATGGACTAGGAGAAAGGAACGAAAGGGGGTTCTGCCTGGTAGAATTTTGAACACGGAATAATTTAATCATCGCTAACACTTGGTCTCAGAATCATGAAAGATGATTGTATACTCGGAAGGGACCTGGAGACGCCGGAAGGTTTCAGATTGATTATGTGATGGTAAGACAGAAATTTCGGGACGAGATTTTAAATTGTAAGACATTTACAGGGATCGACATGGACTCCGACCACAATTTACTGATTATGAACTGTAGATTAAAGCAGAAAAAATTTCAAGAAGGTAGGAAACTAAGGAGATGGGACCTGATTCGAATGGCTCTACGCCCTATGGTACTTAACATCTGAGGTCACCAGTCTCCTAGACTTAAAACTACTTAAACCTAAATACCCTAAGGACATCACACACATCCATGCCCGAGGCAGGATTCGAACCTGTGACCGTAGCAGTAGCGCGCTTCCAGACTGAAGTGTCTAGAACCGCTCGGCCACAGCGGTCAATGATGGGATCTGGCTAAGATGAAAGAACCAAAGGTTACTGAGAGTTTCAAAGGGAGCATTAGACGACAGTTGACTACAAAAGGGGAAAGGAATGCATTGTGAAACGAATTGGTAGATTTAAGAGTGAAGTAGTGAACGCAGCAGATGATGAAATAGGTAAAAAGACAAGGTTTAATAGAAATACTTGGGTACAACAGGCGATATTGAATTTAAGAAGAAAATATGAAAACTAAATATGTAAAAAGGAAGAAAATATAAAAAAGGCAGCAAATGAAAGAGGAGACCGGTAATACAAACGTCTAAAAAATAAGACTGACAGGCAGTGCAAAACGGCTAAGCAAGAATGGCTAGACGACAAATGTAAGGGCTTAGAAGCATATTTACTAGGAGCAAGACGGATACCGCCTACACAAAAATTAAAGAGACTTTTGGAGAAAAGGAAAGCAGATGCATGCATATCAAGAGCCCATATGTAAACTAAGGAAAGAAGGGAAAGCCGAAAGATGGAAGGAGTATACAGAATGTCCACACAAGGAGATGGACTTGAAGACAATATTACAGAAATGGAAAGTGATGAAGATGCAGATGAGATGGGGGATATACAGCGAGAAGAATTTGACAGAGTACTGAAAGACGTAAGTCGAAACAAGGCCCCTGGAGCAGACGACATTCCGACTACTGACAGCCCTGGGAGAGAGAGCCATGGGAAAACTATTCCATTTGGTGTGCAAGATGTATCAGACAGGCGAAATGCCCTCAGACTTCAAGAAGAATGCAATAACTCCAATTCCAAGGAAAGCATTTGTTGACAGGAGTGAAAATCACCAACCTATCAGTTTAATAAGTCATATTTACAAAATGCTGGCATGATTTCTCTACAGAAGAATGGAAAAAATGATAGAAGCCGACCTCGGGAAAGATTAGTTTGGATTCTGGAGAAATGTAGGAACGTGCGAGGTAATACTGACACTACGACTTCTCTTAGTAGAAAGGTTAAAGAAAGGGAAACCTACGTTTGTAGCATTTACACAATTAGAGAAAACTTTTGACAGTGTTGACTGGAATACTCTCTTTGAAATTCTGAAGGTGTCGGGGGGGGGGGGGGGGTAAAAGAAAGGGAGCGAAAGACTATTTACGATTTGGATAGAAACCAGATGGCAGCTTTATAGTTGAGAGACATGAAAGGGAAGCAATGGTTGGGAATGGAGTGAGAGAAAGTTGTACTTATCCCTGATGTTATTCAATCTGTATATTGAGCAAGGAGCGGAGGAAACCTAAGAAAAATTTGGAATAAGAATTAAAGTTCAAGAAGGAGGAATAAAATTCTTGTGGGTTGTTGATGACACTGTAATTTTGTCAGAGACAGAAAGGACTTGGAAGAACAGTTGAGCGGAATGGACAGTGCACTGAAAGGAGGATATAAGATGAACATACAAAGACAATGGAATACAGACTAATTAAACCAGGTGACTCTGAGTGAATTAGATTAGGAAACCAGAGACTTGAATTGGTAAATAGGTTTCGTTATTACAGCAGCAAAATTAACTAATGATAGCCAAAGTAGAGAGGATATACAGTGTAGACTGGCAATGGCCAAAAATTGCGTTTCAGAACAAGAGAAATTTTTAACATCGAATATAGACTTCAGTGTTAGGAAGTTTTTTTATGAAGGTATTTGCCTGGGATCTAGCCATGTGTGTAAGTGAAATATTGACGATAAACAGTTCAGACAAGAAGAGAATAGCAGCTTTTCAAATGTAGTGCTACAGAAGAATGCTGAAGATTAGATGGGTAGAAGACGTAACTAATGAGGAGTTAGTGTATAGAACTGGGGAGACAAGAAATTTGTGGCACAACGTGGCTAAAAGAAGGGATCGGTTGATAGGACACATTTTGAGACAGGAAGAGATCACCATCTGGGTATTGGAGGGAAGTGTGAGTGAGTAAAAAATTATTTAGGAAGACCAAAAGATGAACACAGTAAGCAGATTCGAAAGGATGTAGGTTGCACTAGTTATTCAGAGATGAAAAGACCTACACACGATAGAGTCGCATGCAGAGCTGCGTCAAACCAGTCTTTGGTCTGAAAACCACAACAAAAACAACGTCACAGTAATGTCCTCTCAGAAGAGCTCTCGATTATCACTGAAACAGAAACGTGATTCGAGCTGGTTTGTTGTTTCTCACAACACAGGTCGCATCGCGTAACGTATCGCATACGGTATCATGCCAGTGGGAACACGAGTGTACCGTCGCTTCACGCTATCTTTATAGCTTAAAGCAACCTTTGTATCTTCTCAATGTGAACCTCGCATTACAACTTCAAATTCTATTAGTCACGATATCATTTTTGTCAGTGTCCATCAAATTTGTATAGTATTTACATATTCTGTGGGTCATCACCTATAATAATGACATACTAATTACTGCTGCAAGTATGTGTGAGGTATTTTGCAAAAACGATATTGTCTTTACGTTTTTCATTAGTACGTTTGTCGAAGGAAATGGTAAATTGCACCAAATATTTTGCTGGAAGGACGGTGGTCTCTGATTCTCAGACATTTATGCGTATCTTTCTTGTTACATGAATCGCAGTGATCGCAGTGAATCGGTATTACATTACTTTCTTGATTGATTTAGTTTTAGCCAGTAGAGGAGACAAACCTTTAGTTCATTGTTAGTGTGTAATAATTTTGAGAAGTCAAGAATTGGTATGGGAAAATTTAATGCCACTTACAACAGTTCTTGGAGATTTGGAGGGGAGAACTGAAGATTTTCTTGTGATGGGATCTGAAGTGAAGCGTGTAAGGTATCCGATACATGCGTGAGCTGTCAACTGATCTTGGAGGTCTCAGGTCAGGAATATTTCTTATTAACATTTTTCCTGTTAGTTAGTTCATTCTTTTGGGGAAAGCTATATAGTGTATAAGTGTCAGTTTGTGCTGGAAGTGATAATTGTATCCATTTTACTGTTTCAGTATCATGGAACATTTACTGTCGTACCTTACACTAAAGTCTACAACTGTTACACGACATACACATTTCTTAAAGTATGTCATACTATGTGATCCTGTGGGAAGTGATCAGGTAATCATGTTATTTGCAAATATTGTGGTGAAAGTATTGCTCATTTTCCTGCTATTCAATGTGAAAACATATTTGGTCTTATGATATTTTTAACAAGCACACTATTCAAGTGGAACGTCATTGCCATTGTGTAGATCTGTAACGAAGAGAAATTTTTTTGTGTGATAGTATGTGAAGTATCTATGTGTTATTTGTTTTAGAAAAGTACACTGAACTATTTTAAGTCAAATTAGGTTCAAATACGGACGGTAGAAGCTTTATAGTGTTTGTAGGTCAGTGATCTACTTCAGAACCCCGGATTAAATGAGTTATGAATTTTAGTTGATAAATTCTTATACAGTCAAAAGTTTTTTCTTTTGATAAATTGTATGATTGTGGTTTGCCTTACGAGAAAGATAAATTAATGTCAGATTTTTACACAGTAGAGGTAACATTTTTTCATTGAATTTTATGCACTGTTAATGTGAGGAAGATAATTCTGACTGCTGGAATTGCATTGAAGGGTTTGTGGTACTGTTTTGTGTTTCTGAAGTCTTTAATCTTTTGAATTGTAACATTTTGCTTTAAGTACTTATCGTATAGGACTTACATTTCAAAATATTGGTATTTATTCATTGAAGTTGGATTTACTGCGTGGAGCATAGCTATTGTTTTATCTGCTTGGTACAAGTCAGTGATTCAAATGCAATTAGAGGGATTCGTAGTTGGAGTTCATATGGTATACTACAACAGATGATCTTATCATAGGGTGGAAAGTGGAGTGATTTTACTTAATAATTCAGTATCTGAAACTCAAAGTGCAGTTGGAGACTTCTTCGAACGCTCAATACCTCTTCCACATATGAAAGGACAGAATAAGAGTTGGAAGGGAGGTTAGTGTGAAGCCATTTTCTCATGTTTAGAAGGTCTGGAGTACATTGAATTAAATAACATTAGGCTATTTTCATTAGTAAATTAACTCTCATTAATATTCATCTTGGCATTTGAAAAATATTGTGCCTTTAGTTGACTTTATGTGGTACTGAATATTCTATGCTGTGAGATGAGGTTTCTTGCACTTCTGTAACTGTTCATGTAGATTTGTGGATGAATGATATACGTCTGAAGAGTGATTATTTAACTTTGGAGACATATTTACAGTGACCTTTGAATGTTTTTCAACTCACTTTTTATCCGCTTAATGTTTTCGTGTGCTTCATGTCTGTCTGACTGATAAGACCACATTTTCCTCAGCAATGGGTATAGGTACCAAGTTGAAACTCGTATCAGACGCTACGCTCAACCATCCCTTGGCGGTCTAAAAGAAGGAATTAAGCTTCTAAGCCAATACACCGAAAGATACGACCGTCAGCTAAGACCTCTCTTTCTCCAGCAGCGAAAATAGGTATCATGATGAACTTTATGTCAAATACTGGAGGAGATTTTCGTTCTTGAGCACAAAAACATGTTCCGTAATTCTACAACAGGTTGAGGTCAACGATGTAGGCTTATAATTACGTGCATCTGTCCTACGATCCTTCTTGAAAACTGGAATGACCTGCCACTTTTTCCAGTCCCTACGTACCCTCCGTTGCTCTAGCGAACTACGGTGTACTGCTGTTATAAAGGGAGCAAGTCCTTCGCATTATCTTTTTAGAGCCTTACTGTTATCTCATTTGGTCCTGATTCCTTTTCACTACTAAGCGACTGAAGTTTCTTTGCAGTTCCGCAAACAGTTATCTCACAAGCTGCCATTTCGACATTCGACGTTGACTGAAAAGAGGGACTGTATTGCGATCTTCGGTGGTGAAACAGTTTCGGAAGACCGTTTTCAATACTTTGATCTTCTCTCTGTTATGTTCCGTTTCGATCTCGATTTGGTCACTGAGCGACCGAATATATGATTTAGAATCTATTACTGGTTTGACGTAAGACCAAAACCTCTAAGGGTTTTTATTCACCTGGGTTGACAATATCTTGCATTCAAAGTCACGGAAAGCTTCTTTCATTTCTCTCCTTACGCTAATTTTCGCTTTTTTCGGCTTTTGTTTGTCAGTTAGGCTTCGACTTCTCTTCAGAGTGCGATGAAGCTCTCTTTGTTTACGGATCAATTCTCTAACACGTTATTTAACCACGATGAGTATTTTCCACACCTTAAGACGTTGCAGGCATATTATTCGATGCTTTTTTTTTCTATTTGTCTCCACATCTTAGTCCTCGGCGCTGAATATTTGCTGATGCCTACTCAGATACTCTGCAAGTGGTACCGTGTCACTCTTGCTAAGCAAAAATATTTTCCTACCTCTCTTAACATTTTTTGCAATACCCTTACTCATAGTTGTTATCACATTCTTATGATCACTGATTTCTTCTTCTACGTTAACTTATTCAGCAAGTTCAAGTCTGTTTGTTGTTAGGAGGTGAAGACGTTACTTTGATGAGTTGGTTCTTTAATTATCTGCTCGAAGTAATTTTCGGCCCAGATATTCATAGTAACATCACATGAATTCTTGTCTCTGGTACCGGTTTTGATCGCATTACCTACTTGCGAGATCCAAATTCAGATACAATCTCATGCTTTTTTTCACCCACTTCTCACTACAGACTACATGTGTGCGTTTGAGTGTGTGTATGAGTGAGTGAGTAGGAGAGAGAGAGAGAGAGAGAGAGAGAGAGAGAGTTTGTGTACCAAAGTTTTGATTGCCAGTATTCTTTGGCAAAAGACTCGTCTTAGTTCGACTTCAGTAGTTAGGGATATACAGGGCTATTACAAATGATTGAAGCGATTTCATAAGTTCACTGTAGCTCCATTCATTGACATATGGTCACGACACACTACAGATACGTAGAAAAACTCATAAACCTTTGTTCGGCTGAAGCCGCACTTCAGGTTTCTGCCGCCAGAGCGCTCGAGAGCGCAGTGAGACAAAATGGCGACAGGAGCCGAGAAAGCGTATGTCGTAGTTGAAATGCACTCACATCAGTCAGTTATAACAGTGCAACGACACTTCAGGACGAAGTTCAACAAAGATCCACCAACTGCTAACTACATTCGGCGATGGTATGCGCAGTTTAAAGCTTCTGGATGCCTCTGTAAGGGGAAATCAACGGGTCGGCCTGCAGTGAGCGAAGAAACGGTTGAACGCGTGCGGGCAAGTTTCACGCGTAGCCCGCGGAAGTCGACGAATAAAGCAAGCAGGGAGCTAAACGTACCACAGCCGACGGTTTGGAAAATCTTACGGAAAAGGCTAAAGCAGAAGCCTTACCGTTTACAATTGCTACAAGCCCTGACACCCGGTGACAAAGTCAAACGCTTTGAATTTTCGGCGCGGTTGCAACAGCTCATGGAAGAGGATGCGTTCAGTGCGAAACTTGAACGTGTTTTGTGCAATCTCACGGTTTAAAGTTTACGGCCCCTTTTTCTTCTGCGAAAAAACGTTACAGGACACGTGTATCTGGACGTGCTGGAAAATTGGCTCATGCCACAACTGGAGACCGACAGCGCCGATTTCATCTTTCAACAGGATGGTGCTCCACAGCACTTCCATCACGATGTTCGGCATTTCTTAAACAGGATGGATCGGACGTGGTGGAGATCATGATCAGCAATTCATGTCATGGCCTTCACGCTCTCCCGACTTAACCCCATGCGATTTCTTTCTGTGGGGTTATGTGAAAGATTCAGTGTTTAAACCTCCTCTACCAAGAAACGTGCCAGAACTGCGAGCTCGCATCAACGATGCTTTCGAACTCATTGATGGGGACATGCTGGGCCGAATGTGGGAGGAACTTGATTATCGGCTGGATGTCTGCCGAATCACTAAAGGGGCACATATCGAACATTTGTGAATGCCTACAAAAACTTTTTGAGTTTTTGTATGTGTGTGCAAAGCATTGTGAAAATATCTCAAATAATTAAGTTATTGTAGAGCTGTGAAATCGCTTCAATCATTTGTAATAACCCTGTATAATAAAAATATTTATAGGGAAATTCAGAATACAGCTGAAACTGTGCAGCAGTGTAACTCACACTACCACTAACGACGAACACGTTCGGTATTAATGCATACGAACAGGTGATTTTGATCAGACGGTATATGTGTCATAACGTGACATTTGGTGTTGAGTACTGGATCTTAGAACTGTATTGTACCACCCCCAGAAGTTGACAGTGTGTATCAGCTACCAAATCAGAAATGGATTTTTGTGGTTCAGCCCGTGGTAGGTGTTACATATATCTTATAGCTTCAGAATACAAACACGAAGCTCCACTCGCAAGGATTCTATCGCTAAACATTTTGGTTATGAATCATCTGTTAACAAATCCTTCTAGATGTGTATACACACCACGCCACGGCGTGACACAGACGTGTGACAATCTCTGCTGTTCAATGTTTACTTACCTTTACGCCAATTATTAATATTCATACTATTACACATCTTTGTCCGTAAGACTATGAGCAACTTACATGAATATTCATTTTTTCTTGTTTCCTTCTTCCTTTCCTTACCAAAAACCTCTTCTTTTTTTGGCTGGATTCCTGTTTCCTTTGCTCTGTTCATATTCTCTCTGTTTTCTTTCTTTCTTTTACTTCAAATTTCGTGTTCGTAATATTGTTTCTAAATTTGTCCCTTTCATTTATAATTTCGCTAGTGATGTTTGCTAGTTTTCGCTGTTCTTCAGTTTCCTTAAACCAACCGCTTTTAATGGGTGAACTGTTTACTACATAAAAAATCCTCTTTGTGAGTCTGTTCTTCATTCTGTGTATGAGTCCATAGAACGGCAGTCGGCGTTTTCTCATCATGTCTGTGAGCCCGTCAGTGTGTTTGTAAAATTCTTTGGTTTGTTCCTTCATCCATATATCAACCTTTTGTACTGTTAAATTTTTTTCTGAGCATTTTACGTTCTATCTTTGCTTCTCCGTGATGCCTGATGCTGCAATTCTGGTCGTTTCTGATGCGTAGTGTCTGAGTTTGTCCTTTCTTGAAACTCTTGCTCTATTGTAGTGCGTCCGTGTCAGTTTGTACGCTTTCTGAAATTTTTCTCTTCGTTCTATGTTGCATACCCAGTTTGATCCTTTTATTTGTATATACTTGCCAAGATATTTGAGTTTTTCAACTCTAATGACATTTCCGTATTTTTTTGTGCATGGCTTGTGTGTTGTTGTTCCTTCTTTCCATGTACTGCGTTTTCTTATATGATACCTGTAGACCTGTTTTGGCAGAGACTTCATGTAAGTACTCGATTTTCTTTTCCATCGTTTGACAATTTTGTTCAAGACAGTATTGAATAAAGAAAGTGGGAGACCGTCTCCTTGTCTGTCCCCTGTATGTATGTCGAATGGGTCTGAGATTTCTCCCATAAATGTTGATTTGAATGTGGTATCTGTCAGTGTCTGTTGTATGAATGTCCTAGTTACCCTGTGCATTCCATATGCTTCTAGTATATCAGACAGAGTCTGTCTGTCTATGGAGTCTTAGGCCTTCTAAAAGCCCACGAATGTGACTGAAGTGTTATTCGCCCGCCTGACCTTCAGGAGCGTCCGCAGCTTCCAAATCAATTCAATACAGGAGCTTTCCTTTCAGAAACATTCTTGGTATTCACCTAAGTTTTAATCAGCTTGTGGTTCTAGCCTCTTGTGTAAAGCATTGGGAAGAATTTTGTAGGCAACCAGTAATAATGAAGTACTTCTGCAATTATTAGGTCCTATCTTGTCAACCCTTTTGTGGAGTGGGTGTATCAACGAACATTTACATTCCTGTAGAATTTTCTCCGTACTCCGCATTTCCGTGAGAATTTTATGAATTTTCCCTGCACTCCACATTTCCGTGAGAATTTTATGAATTTTCTTTGTGATGTTTTGGTCTTTGAGTTACCAGGTCTCGGAAATGATGCCGTCTTCTCCGGGGACACTCTTGCTTTCCAGGTTTTTTTTTTTTTTTTTTTTTTTTTTTTTTTTTTTTTTTTTTTACAATCACCTCTCGCTCTGTGGGTGTAGGTGGTTTCGAATTTGGGTTTGGTACTGTTTTAGTGAAGCATAATTTTTCTTTAAGCTTTTCTCAATTAAGGAGTTTTTCGTAGTATTTTTTAAGAATTTTGCTGTTTTATTTATAGTTTGTTTCCAGAGAACCGTCTGGTCTTTTGAAGCAGATATCTGGATGCTGATAAGGCTTTATATTTTCCATGAATATTCTGTAGAAATTTCTCTTCTTATTTCTTTCGAAGTCTTCATCTATTTCATTTAGGCTACTTTTTTGTATGTCCTTTTCATTCTTGTAATATCATTCTAGGATTGTACCTGGAGTTTGTGGAAATCCTGTCTTTTTCGGTTGTTCTGTTACTGCTAGACGTCTTTCAGGCTTGGATTCTACGTTCAGTAGCCTGACGACGAGCTGTGTTCCGCCATCTACATTTGCGTTTCCTACGAGATGGACGCACTCTACAGGGTACCTGGCTTGGAGCTGTCCTTGAAGTAACAGATTTGTAACAGTTCGTTGTGTCAGTGTGGTGCCAACTGCTGCTCACCACGGTCTTCCGTCTCGGTAGTGCCACGTGGCCGTCTGGAGCCAGGTCTTGTTGTGACTCTACATTCCTGTGGTCACCACTGCCTGCAATCATGTGCAGTGGCGACAGTTCTGCCAAGTTTTTCTTCAGAATCGCAGTAGGAATATCCGACTTCTCGTAGACCTATTACACGACCTTGTTCAAACTCAGTGAGATGTTGATAATGGGATCTTTGTCGCCTTAAAGGCATACTTGACTAACATCAACTCACCACATCCAATCTCAAAGGTAACTAACGCTCACGGCCGTTACAGTGAGTATTTAAAACGAACCTGAGTCGCATCCTCATAGTGCAGCTACTAGCGCCACTCTTACGCGAGTGGCGTGAAACTTTAATACACATAATCTTCCAGATGTAGAAAAACACCTTCCAGTTTCCGTTTATGTAGCACAACTCTTCTTGAAGTTGCGATTTTTTTCCGTCAGTACAGGGCTATTACAAATGATTGAAGCGATTTCATAAATTCACTGTAGCTCCATTCATTGACATATGGTCACGATACACTACAGATACGTAGAAAAACTCAAAAAGTTTTGTTCGGCTGAAGCCGCACTTCAGGTTTCTGCCGCCAGAGCGCTCGAGAGCGCAGTGAGACAAAATGGCGACAGGAGCCGAGAAAGCGTATGTCGCGCTTGAAATGCACTCACATCAGTCAGTCATAACAGTGCAACGACACTTCAGGACGAGGTTCAACAAAGATCCACCAACTGCTAACTCCATTCGGCGATGGTATGCGCAGTTTAAAGCTTCTGGATGCCTCTGTAAGGGGAAATCAACGGGTTGGCCTGCAGTGAGCGAAGAAACGGTTGAAGGCGTGCGGGCAAGTTTCACGCGTAGCCCGCGGAAGTCGACGAATAAAGCAAGCAGGGAGCTAAACGTACCACAGCCGACGGTTTGGAAAATCTTACGGAAAAGGCTAAAGCAGAAGCCTTACCGTTTACAATTGCTACAAGCCCTGACACCCGATGACAAAGTCAAACGCTTTGAATTTCCGGCGCGGTTGCAACAGCTCATGGAAGAGGATGCGTTCAGTGCAAAACTTGTTTTCAGTGATGAAGCAACATTTTTTCTTAATGGTGAAGTGAACCGACACAATGTGCGAATCTGGGCGGTAGACAATCCTCACGCATTCGTGCAGCAAGTTCGCAATTCACCAAAAGTTAACGTGTTTTGTGCAATCTCACGGTTTAAAGCTTACGGCCCCTTTTTCTTCTGCGAAAAAAACGTTACAGGACACGTGTATCTGGACGTGCTGGAAAATTGGCTCATGCCACAACCGGAGACCGACAGCGCCGACTTCATCTTTCAACAGGATGGTGCTCCACCGCACTTCCATCACCATGTTCGGCATTTCTTAAACAGGAGATTGGAAAACCGATGGATCGGTCGCGGTGGAGATCATGATCAGCAATTCATGTCATGGCCTTCACGCTCTCCCGACTTAACCCCATGCGATTTCTTTCTGTGGAGTTATGTGAAAGATTCAGTGTTTAAACCTCCTCTACCAAGAAACGTGCCAGAACTGCGAGCTCGCATCAACGATGCTTTCGAACTCATTGATGGGGACATGCTGCGCCGAGTGTGGGAGGAACTTGATTATCGGCTTGATGTCTGCCGAATCACTAAAGGAGCACATATCGAACATTTGTGAATGCCAAAAAAAAACTTTTTGAGTTTTTGCATGTGTGGGCAAAACATTGTGAAAATATCTCAAATAATAAAGTTATTGTAGAGCTGTGAAATCGCTTCAATCATTTGTAATAACCCTGTATATTAGGGGTAATGTGCCTAATGCTAATGTGGATTCTCGTCTTGATGACAAGCCTGATCCTATAGCTCATTATGTGAGGAGGAAGACTCATCATAGTCATGACGATTTCAATGGTAAAGCTTTTTGTGAACGGGTGTAGGGTGTATGTTTATAGGTGTGACCGTCCGGTCTGCTGAGGGCTGTTCGCAACAGGAGTGGACTCAGCCCTTGTAAGGCAAACTGAGAAGCTACTTGATTCAGAAGTAGCGGTTCCGGTAGCGAAAATTGACAAAGGCCTGGAGAGCGGTGTGCCCGTTTAAAAATGGGATGGGGCCCCTCTACGCCCGCACCAACGTGGTGACCAAACCAAAAGTTCTACTGTCACCTCCGTAAACATGTTAGTTATCTAGTAAGTGGATCACAGGATGCTGGGCTGTGATGTTGTCCGTGCGTCTGGGTAAGACTACACACTAACACGGTACATCAGGTGATAGTGGACGAAACGCGAGTGAGGGTAGCGATTTGAACAGCAGAGGGAAAAAAGTGCCAAGGGTCGTGGCGTGGGAAAAAAATCTCTGCGACAGTGGGATGGGTAGCAAGAGCAGTAGTAGCTTACTAGCTGCGATAGCGGTGTGCCCGCCCATCTCTGCGTCCATTGACGTTCATAGGCTGAATGAGGATGACACTACTGTCGGTCAGTACCGTTAGGGTCTTCCGAGACAGGTTCGGACGGGATTTAGTCTAGTTTAGTCTTCGCATATTTTTGATTATAATCAATCCTCGTCTGTTCAGAAGTTTCAGATTTTCAGAAATACATCAAACAAAATTCATCCTCATATTTGGTTACAGCATTCTGATTTTTCACTTCCCCTTACTTCGCTTGCTGGTAAAAAAACTGTGGGTATTTGGAAGGTGAAACTGCCATGCACATGTAGTCATTCACTACGATCTGAGTGCCTTTGGGAGTTTGCTGCGCGGGGTAGCCGTCTCGTCACGGTCTGCGCCGTTCGAGTCCTGTGTTGTCCGCAGCTCAAGTTAGTTCAAGTTAGATTAAATAGTGTGTAGGCTCAGGGACCGATGACCTCAGCAGTTTGGACCCATAAGACCGTGCCACAAAATTTTCAAAAAATTTCCTTGAGGAGTTTCATCATCTATTCTTGTCTGTATATTGTTCTGAGGCAGCACAAGACAGTCAAACATCGTACGCTAATGCCGTAAAATTTAAATCATTCTGGTTTTGAATAATCCTGCTCGATTCTTTGAAAATATGGTGTTATAAAATCAATTATTGTACAATCATCACAGTCCTGCAGAGCTGGTTCATATTTGTCTCATGTACTTTCTTTCACACTTACGTCGTTTGATTCTTGCTGGTCACTGTAAAGATGATTTACAATGTTTTCAGAGAGTATTTCTAGAATTAGAGTACTATGACAGTGGTGAAAGGAATGGTTATTGTAAGAGTTATTATCATCTCTTGTGTTCTGGATACGGGAAACCAGGTGTGTGCACTGAGTGAGTCCGGCTTTTAGAGGTACGAAAGTCCATGGAATAATGTTCCTTAGCAAAGAACTAAGGGGAAATGGTGGAATATCATAAAAAAGTGTTTTGAAGAGGAAAGCATCTGTTGAATTTCTTTGTCAAGAACATATATTTTCTTTGAATTTTGTGACTCTGGCGAGACTGGCTAATTATTTGATTTTAGACATTTATTTTTATCAACAAACCAAGCTTTGATGGACTTGGGTTGCGGTGAAGTATGTTTGAAGTGTGATGACACTACAATGAAGTTGAATTTTGATGAGTATGCTGTTAGGAAAAAAAAAAATCAAGCCACTGTCTTAATTTTCTCACCAGACCTGAGTTGTATTTTGCGTCGAAGCCTTTAATTAATAAGGACAAATTTCATGCAACTCTATTACTAAATTGTAAAAGTGGTGATTGTACTCTGTAAGAAATATGGAGTAGAGTTGACCCATTTGAGAGGTGGTGGTGGTGGTGGTTGTTGGGATGTTTAAGGGGGACTAAACAGCTAAGGTCATCAGTCCCCCACCATTTGAGAGGGCAGATGAAATAGTGAAAGGAAATTTTTTTAGTGTACTGCCATGTCTGTTCTTGGTGTTTCCAGAGCATCCTGAACAATCAGAGGTTTTTTGTATCCGTTCAAAATTAACGAGCAAGGAAAGTTTTCTGTCAAGCCCTACCACACACAACTGACATAAAGAGAGGTTTAAGACTGAGATAGATAAAATTCAACAAGGTGTTACTGAGCCTCCTGTCAGTTCCTATAAAAATCTGTTGTTGGTAGTTCCAAAGAAGAGAGGTGATATTGGGTTGATGTTAGATTCAAAGCAGATAAATGTAATTATTTTACTAGAAACTGACAGACTGGTGGCGTTAGACGAGGTTCTGCAGAAATCTCATTGTGCTGTTTTCCATTTCATTGAAGCGTATTGGAAACTAAACTGGATCTGTCTTGTCAAAAATTTGTGTTGTTGCTCTAGTAATCAGTTTTGCACAGTGGCTTTCGGATTGAACGTTGTTTCAGCTGCATTTATTAGACGTTTTAACAGCACCCTCCCACTTCATTAAAGAAGAAGACTGACCACTTATGTTGGTGATGTGTTAGCTGCTGATGGGAGTTTATGAAAAGGGAATGAGGTATTAAACAGATTGGCAAATGTGTTAAAAGGGTATGGAGTAACTGTGAAGTTATAGAAGCTGGAGTTTGGGAGAAATCAAGTCTATGGAATTCGGATGCTTAACCATAAACTGAATTTGAGAATGTAAAACAGGCTCTTCTGGAGGCTCGCATCCTGGATCAGACAGTTCGAAAACTGATCTTGGTGTTTAACTTTTTCAAGAATTTGAGATAGATGGAACTATGAGGCGTCGTACTATCACTTTTTCGAACAGGAAGGACAGTAAGTGTCAAGGCAAATATTCGGTTATTCAGTTAAGAGACTTTGGCTGGTGCATGGAGTTTTGTGAAGCTTCATTGGTATTTGTTTGGTCATATGGCCAAGGTCGATAGAGATCAATGAGCTTCAGAGGTTTCGATAAGTGCAAGGTTGGCTCAAGATCGTTTAGCTGTCTGGCCATCATACTTGCAAGAGTTTAATTTCACTGTTGCTATATTTCTGGTATAGCTAACATCGTTACTGATGCTCTTCAGGATCTCCTCCGTAGACGAGTAATGTGCCTGGGGATAATGATAATGAAAACAGTTTCATTGTTTTGCTTTTGACCATTTTATTACATGTTCACTTGATGATACTGCCAAGGAACAAAATAAGGGCCCATCATGGAAGGGGATGACGATGAAATGGAGAAACATGCAAATACTGGAATCACATAGTTTTATTTGAATGAGGATGGGATTTTGTTTCGAAGAAGAAGAAATGTATTCTAGACGAATTAGTTAACAAGTTTATTTGGCATATTCACTTGAGATATGTGCAATACAGTCCAAAAAATGTTTTCACAGACTTCATGAGACATGCTACATTTTAGAGCTGGAGAAACATATCAACAAGGTCTTGGCTACATGAAAATCTTCTCAGAAGTCGAAACTGTCTACGGTGCCCCCTCAGCCTCTATTATCTCCAACAATTTCTCCAAAACTGAGAGAAATTGTTGGTGTAGAATTGTTTGTTCCTCTTCCAAGAATCACTGAGGGCCATCCCTGTGTGTTTGCACTGCTTCAGTTGACTTCAAAGTTTGTGTCATTCAGACAAGAACTATTGATGATCATTCCTGTGTGCTTACCGTCGTTGAGGTGACTTCCAAGTTTGTGTCATTTACACAATTGAGGACGGTTATTACTGAATCAGTTGTAACTGTATTTCTTATCCATTCTCTGCCTGCAAGTGATCATGATAAGATCATTTCATCCGATGGTCCACAGCTCTGGTCAGTAGTTTGGAGGCTTGCAGTATGTCACAGGAAGATTAAGATCATCATACCATCTCGCCTTAAAACCCTTCAACGCAGGCTATTATGGAGCGTAGTAAATTGTGCAGACTTTTTGCCAATGTTGCTACATGTCATGGGACACAGATCCTCTTCGGTTTCAGAAAATGACTAATGAAATTCCAAATCAATCTGTTTGTAAAAAAAACTAGCTTCCACCACATAAAATACGAGACACTATACTGCTACCAGCTTCCAATACAGTGAGACATAGCGATGTAGTGACGTTAAGTTTGATAAACAGTAGGAATGCTGCTGTGAAATGCCAAAGAAATGACTGAACGCCTGAGTTCAGGGATGTCATTCATGGCAGAAGAAGAAGTGCTATTAAAGTTGCACAAGTTATCTAGTAAATGGCATCAGTCGATACATAAACTCCTTCGACTCCATATGGGATGGTATAGAGTTAGGTGTATTGTGCATCAGAACACAATTGATGTTAAGACTCTTAGAAGCAAGAGATCTAGTGGTGTTCACCGTATTAGTATTGTGAAAATTGTCATGGAGCAAAAGTATGATAAACAGTATCTCAAATTAAGTGAAGTTTATTTTGACTTACAATAACATTTTACGGATATCTTTCTAATTTGATGTACATTTCCAGAGAGAAGAATTACATTTCCAGACAGATGAGATACTGTAAATACTGTGTGGTAATGTACTCCGTTTTTAATCAGTCACTGGAGCATGGAAGGTGCTTTGGAGACATGAAAAATAAAGACGTGAGTAATATGCAAAAGATGAAATCAACAGGAAAGGTTAATGAGGTCCTATGAAATGATTAGTCATCAAGAGGAATTAAAGGATGAATTCAATGAGAGAATTATGTGCTGGATAGTGAAGGAGGAGAACTGATTTTGATTGTGGGTAAGATATATTTCCCTAATTATTGGATTCCCATGTTTATATATATATACTGTATTATTTTGATTTATGTGTCATTTACAGTTTTCTTTTTTACAAATGAGGGATGTATTGTGTTCAATGGTTTATTTCTGGAAGGACATTTGAGTGGAGGAAATGACTGATCTGAATAACTGATACTTTTCAGAAGTAGAAGAGAGATCAGTAACTACAACAATGAAAACGGGATTGTGTGTGCTAATCACGTTTTCACTCGCAGGTGGAGATTACGTGAAGGAAGAATTATTATAATGATGCACAAAAGTATGTAAATAGATACGCTTAAATTTCATTTTGCAATAATGGACTCTCTCTTTTGTATGTAATTTTTTTCAACAGAGACAGGTTACTTCGTCCGTAGAGAAATCCCTCAATCGAATTAGAGTAGAAGGGTTATAGGCAGCGTTGACAATAGTATAAATAGTGGTATTTAGTTTGGTATGGGAAAAAAGTAACATTGAACAAGGGATATTGTTTGGTTTGAATCTGTTTAGACACAATGGGTTACAATGCCAGTCGAATGTGATAATGGAATTGGGTTTCCAGTTAAACTTATAAATATTTGTAATAAGTACGTGGGTGATAACATAAGTAGGGTTTTGCTAACTGAACAAAATCTGACTACGTTATAAAAGTGAAACTGGACTAAAATAGGGAGATGCTTCGTTCGCCCTCCGAAGAAATAAAATTTTTCAGCAAGCTCTCATATACTGTGTTTTACTCTTAAGGACCCTCAAAATTATTTTAAAGTTGTTGCTAAAAGAAGATATCAGTATTTGTAAGGTAAGACGTTATTTATTGTTTTTAATACATGTACGAGTATTCAATACCAGGCATACACCTAATTTTTTGTAACTTCTCATGTATATTATGAGGGACCGGTGGAGTGACCAAGATTGACACATTGGTGCATGAGGTACGAAGTAACTAGTCAGCTGTTTGCTGGGCCTCATGAAAGATTTTCCTCTCAGAGCTACCGAGAGGTCAATGACGTACCAAAGCTGGGAGCACATGCCATACCAGGTGAGGTACTAGCTGCATGCTAGCACATATATAAAAGAACACCCTTGGATGCCTCCTAACATGACAGCAAACATGCATCATATGAACCACGCCACAGGCTGTCAGAACAGCGTTGGCGTGAACAGACAATGATATCGGCACAAATTTCAAGATATTTAACCAGTGCACTGTTGCCACTCCATTGTGTCATTGCCCAATAAGAAGTCTAATTAGTGTGCCCTTAATATGTCTATGTGTAGATACACCACTCCATCCCAGAACAAAGTAATTTTCTTTCTTCATTTTTATATGTTCGATGCAAGAAAGTTTCTAAGGAAAAAAACAGAGTTTTAATCTAAAATATATTCGTTCAAGACTTTCGTTCAGTGAGTAATTCATAAGGTATTGTACTCATTCACTACTTTTATCTTTTAAACTGTTCTGGCTGTTTACAGAAAGTAAAACATGTTACTTGTTCTTTATGTCAAATGAAGCCCCTACTGGCAGTTTTCATAAACCGTGATGGAGGAAGACTTAAAAAATGTATGATATTTTAATTTCTTACTACTTCAGGAGAATGTTGCTTTGCGTGCAACTTATTTTATAGATTATACCAATTTTTGTTTTTAACGTTTTATTGTTGAGAATCTTACCCCATGAACAAATTTGAGGTCACTATCCACTGTATAGGTGGGATTGCCCTCACTGATCAATGTTAACAGAGTATTTTCCCTGTTGAAACAGTCTAGGCTAAGAAGATTTTTAGTATACTTAATGTCATCATTTGATTTCTGCGTTAGTTGCTGCTGTATGTATCTCCTAATGATTAGTGTATGAAGCGTATTAACATTTTATTACTATTTTTATTTTAACTCATGTTCACTTTTCCTTTAAAATTTTAATGTGATATTTGATGCGTACATTGTACATCCAGTTTCATCCACGAACACACTAATTCAGCTTAGTGCAGGCTTATCATGTGTTTGTGTCCGCTCCGATAGCTGACTGGTCAGCGCGACGGATTGCCGTCCTACAGGCCCTAGTTCGATTCCCGGCTGGGGCGGAGACTTTCTCCGCTCAGGGACTTGGTGTTATGTTGTCTTCATCATCATTTCATCCCCATCCGGCGCGCAGGTCGCCCAATGTGTCGTCGAATGTAATAAGACCTGAACCAAGGCGGCCGGACCTGCCCCGCAAGGGGCCTCCCGGCCAATGACGCCAAACGCTCATTTCCATTTCCACTGTGTGCTAGTATTAATCAGTCTTTTAGTATAAAATACCATTTATGATCAGACGGGCCTTCAAAACCCCATTTTATAAAAGTGAGAATGAAACATATTTCGTCATTTGAATTGCAGCGGAAATGTAGCGCGCCACTTATTCTTGCTTTGGTACATTTTTAATGCATAGCAGTTCTTTCATGGATGCGTTATGTGTGACGCCAAAGCAATTTGAATTTCAGCACGCACAGTCCTCGCTGTTTTTGGTTGTATGCAGTTGCAGGGTGATCGTTCAAAAGTTTTTATTCCGTGCATTTCCGTGAGACTCCGATCTTAATAATTGTTTTTCTGTTACTCGGTAAGTCAATTTATACCAATAATTGGCTAGAAGCGGAATATATTATACATCCTTAGAATGAATTTTTACAGATATGTGTTTTTGCAGGCAGGCTGTGGCGAATGGTTCAAATGGCTCTGAGCACTATGGGACTTAACTTCTCAGGTCATCAGTCTCCTTGAACTTAGAACTACTTAAACCTAACTATCCTAAGGACATCACACACATCCATGCCCGAGGCAGGATTCGAACCTGTGACCGTAGCGGTCACGCGGTTCCAAACTGAAGCGCTTAGAACCGCACGGCCACACCGGCCGGCGGCTGTGGCGAGAGAGTTGGCAGATGAAGAGGTACTGGAGTTACTCCTGGAGGATTTTCCATCTGACATCGATACGCCTGATAAGGAAAGTAGTGAGCCTGATACAGAAAAATTTTAGAAAAATTCGAACTCAACAATGTACAGGTGCAAAGAACAAAAAATTATGCCTCAATCCACCAGTCGAAAAGAGAATATTTCCACTTGTTCTCAAGAAGCTGAAGAAATACATTTTGAAAACAGTAGTGATTTTGAAAATGACCTGACAAACGACGAACAAGAATGCAACAATGTACAGGCGCAACAAGAGGGACTTAACAAAAAGCAAGCTGCTAGTCACGAAGACAATACATACTCTCCCTCCGCTGAAAATGAAAGAAATGCCGAAATTGTAAATCACAGTCTAAATGTTTCTCTCGAATTTAGGAGACAAAACTGTGCAACAGAGTTTCCTAAATTTACGCTCCAAAAGGGAGTGATCGAGCAATACTTTTCCCCAAAGTATTCTGCAACAGATATCTTTTTGGCTGTTTTGTCGAGCAAAGTGACTGAAAATATTATTTTTCAAAGTAATCTATATATTGTGCAAAAGGGGAAACGGATTCACCCTATAACTGGAAAAGAGCTTTACGGATATCTTGGTCTTTAATTCTTCTGCAGTTATCACCGTTTGCCACAAAAACGTCATTATTGGTGTTGTGATAGTGATCTGAACGTTCCACTTGTCACAAAAACACTAACAAGAGAGAGACACGATTAAATTCTGTCCGCGATTCACCTGCATTGGTTCAAATGGCTCTGAGCACTATGGGCCTTAACATCTGAGGTCATCAGTCCCCTAGAAATTAGAACTACTTAAACCTAACTAAACTAAGGACATGACACACATCCATGCCCGAGGCAGGATTCGAACGTGCGACCGTAGCGTTCGCGCGGTTCCAGACTGTAGCGCCTAGAACCGCTGGGCCACTCCGGCCGGCTCACCTTAATGATAATCTTTCTATACCTAAGAAGAATGAAGACAAACTGTATAAAATACGTCCGTTAATTACAGCGTTGAACGAAAACTTTCAGGAACTACGGAATCCAGATAAGTTTGACTATCGGCGAGAGTTTTGTTCGATTCAAAGGACGATCTTCCCTAAAACAATACAATCCAATGAAGCCAGTGAAACATGGGTACAAGCTTTGGTGTTGTGCAGATATGTGAGGCTACATCTACGAATTTGATGTCTTCCAGGGTAAAACATTTGATAGCGGCAAAGGAAAGTTCGGATTTGGTGGAAGTGTGGTGCAGGAACTGATGTCCCGCCTTCATTACAATAAATATGTGACTGTGATGGACAATTACTTCTCTTTTGTGGATCTTTTTGAATATCTAAAAGCTCAAGGTGTACATGCGTGTGAAACTGGGCAGCCCAATAGACTTGGCCCACCAAAACTAAAGAGTGATCAAGAGCTGTTAAGAGGGAATTTGACAGTCAAGCTTCGGAAGAATAAATTACATTTTTAAATAGAAAATTTTCATGGAACGGTAACAGTTAACATAAAACGGAAGCAAAAAGATGGTACAAAAATTGATGTGACGGCCCCAGTAGGGATTAGACATTATAATTCACATATGGGTGAAGTTGATAAAACAGATATGCTCCCATCGATTTATGGCAGAGATTTCAAATCTAAAATATGGTGGTACCACCAGTTTTCCGCTGCCACCGATATAACACGTAAATTCATACGTTATGTATTCAGATTTCAATGGACAAATACGTTTCCTTCAGTTCAAGCGTATGGTGGATCGTGGGCTTTTGACAAAAGGTAAAACAGTTTTAAATGAAAGAGGAAGACCAAAGCAAGAGATATCTCCAGCTCTTTACTGAATAAAAGAAGGGAGAAAGGTTTCTCACCTTCGAATGAAATTCGAACCCAGAATCTCGGAGGTCGTTGGCCAAATTGTGTTGCAAATCGTGGTAGATGTGAAAACTGTGCTATTCATAATATAGAATCAAGGCCTCATTCCAAGTGTTCTCATTTTAAAGGATTTTTATGTTTCAGTGAAAGAAAAAATTGTTTTTATGAGCCGGCCGCGGTGGTCTAGCGGTTCTAGGCGCTCAGTCCCGAACCGCGCGTCTACTACGGTCGCAGGTTCGAATCCTGCCTCGGGCATGGATGTGTGTGATGTCAAAAAAATGGCTCTGAGCACTATGGGACTTAACATCTATGGTCATTAGTCCCCTAGAAATTAGAACTACTTAAACCTAATTAACCTAAGGACAGCACACAACACCCAGTCATCACGAGGCAGGGAAAATCCCTGACCCCGCCGGGAATCGAACCCGGGAACCCGGGCGTGGGAAGTGAGAACGCTACCGCACGACCACGAGCTGCGGACATGCGTGATGTCCTTAGGTTAGTTAGGTTTAAGTAGTTTTTAGTTCCAGGGGACTGATGACCACAGATGTTAAGTCCAATAGTGCTCAGAGCCATTTGAACCATTTGTTTTTATGAGTATCACTTTTCATGAAGTAAGGTTTGTTACTGTCTGTACAGTTGTGACTTGATGGGACTTTAGAGTTCCTTTTTGAAAAAAAATTAATAAAATTCGCATAATATTATTTGATCTGTTCTCTTTTTATATTAAACCTGTTTTCTACAACTAGAACGCCACAGAAAAATTTAAAAATGTCAAAGTCAAAAAATAAAAAATTCAGGCCATAAACAATTGTTCATTATCTGATATTTTTCAGTAATTGTTTATGCGTTTTCAATATTGTCCAAGTCACATTGTTGTTATCGAACTCAAAATTTATATGAGTTCATTCTCTTGGCTTTAATATGATACTGCTATTTCTTCAATTTAACTACAGTAATATCGCTTGAATTCCAGTTTTCATTAATAGGTAGTTTTCTTTTTGAACAAGTGTAATGTATTTTTTACATCAGTTTGTAATGTCCTTATTCTGGTTCCCTCCAGAACACATTACAACTCATTTCAAACTGAGAAGGAGGCGGTGTTCAAAACATGTGTTAAACAGAACTTTGATCCTCTTCGCAGTTTGTTTTCTTCAGAGCACGAAACAGTCTTTGAAAATTTTTCGCAAAGATACCCTACCATGGATAATCCGTAGGTAGAGCAAGCTATTTATGTCAGCTATGTGTGACATATTGCTGCAGTAACATGTTTCACCACTGGCGAATTCCACTGGCTTTCAGCCAATGAGAATAGTGCACAGGCATTTAGGCCATGTGGTAGAGAGTGTCTGAATCCCTTTGCTCCAGGCGTCGAAGCAAGGAAGTTGGAGCAGTTCAGAGGTGGTCGATGCAGTTTTGGAAATTTTTGGTGAGACTGTTTCAGTTATTTGCTGTGGCTGTTGGTAGGAAATATTTAATACAGGGTGACAATTATTGAACTACAGGAAAAAACATAAATTAGTTAGAAACTACGGTGTGCACACACTTTATTCAACATGTAAACGTCAGTACAGATATTCGGGTTTAGGTTATGACGTGTTCGATATGCATGCCATCATTGACGATGATGTGGCGCAGACGAAGTCAGGGTCACTTTGGATAATGAGGATGAAATCATCTTACAAAACTTTGACGCACCGTTGGGTAGTCACCGTGCCATCAAGGAATATGGCACTGATTATTCCGTGACTGGATATTGCACACCACACCGTCAGCCTTTAAGGTCAAAGAGACTTACCGATGCGAAATGCGGATTCTCAGTCCCTCAAATGCGTCAGTTTTGCTTACTGGCGAACCCATCTTGATGAAAGTGGGCTTCGTAGGCTAAACCAAACCATACTGCGCATACTAATTCCCATCATGCCCCGCGGCCATCCTTGCAGTTTGAACGTCCTAACGCAAATCGTGCAGAAGTTATGACGCTTCAATTTCATATAGTTCAATAATTGACACCCTGTACATTTCAGCAGTGTAATATTCGAATTTGTAATATTACTTTCGTAGCATTTCGAACGCTGAGTTTGTGCCCAATTGCGTACCTGATATGGAATTTAGACGCGAGACACTGCAGAAGCACAGAGTTACAGCAGACTTCCATTACTCCGGCATCTAACAATCCGAAACGCTCAGTGGTCTGGCGCCATCCCAGGTGCGGAACCACTCGGGAGTGTCCACTACGCGTCTACTACTGGTAGGCGTAACCAGATCTTTATTTATGGAAATATACAGTACAATCACCAACAAATTTTACGTGTTCACATACACCTTTACCTTTTATCCAAATAAATACAGATTCATTAGGACTGAGTTTTCTTTTGTTACGTGTATACAATACAAGTGGAGACGTAGAGTTATAAGCAGATTTACCAAAGTCTTTATTAGCAATTTCAAACATATGATAAGTGCGAAACGAAATTACCTCACTATCATTATAACTTTCGAGTCCTGGTGCACTTGGAACTCCACTACCACCTCTTACTATGGCAACTGTCAACCATCCATTCCCATGAGAGAAGATATCGTTTATGTCCAAACTAAAATTAAGAGTACATCCAAGAAACACACATGGTCCATCAACGAGCGCGTTTGCTGCAACATTCTTCACTGGGATGCGATTCTTCTTGTCGCCTGTTGTTGTTGTTAGTTCGATGTTTTCTATATTTTTGTAAACTGCGTTCGTACTTTACTCGGCTGATCTCGGTCGTCACCACGCACAGGTCCAGTTCACTGTTTCGATTGCGAGCTGTTTTCGCCATTTTTTCTTGCGAACTAGGGTCCGTAATACATTAGTGAGCGTAAACAGAAAAGTGACCTGTGGAAGTTTTATTGACATTTAAACAGTGACAACGTTCTCGAAACCGTACCTTTCTTCAAGTTCAAAATCAGGAGAGAAACCTTAGGCACGTAGCTCTGACCCTTCTGGTGTTAAAGCAAATCAAGACAATTTTGTTGACTGTTGGTTCAGAAACTTTAAGTTCCAGCATGGAATAGGAAGACTTGATACAACTCGAGAAACATTTTCAGCAAATCAAGAATCAGCAGAACTATAAAAACACGAGTTTGAAGAAATAATCACAGGTAATAACCTAACAGCTGATCTTATTTACAATTCCGATGAAACAGGCCTACTACGGCGCTGCTGACCAACCAAAATCTGCTCTAGCTGTAGGAGGTAAAAGTGCGCCTAAGCGGCTTAAAAAAAGAAACAAAGGCATTTACCGTTTTGCTATGTGCTAATGCGACTGGAAGCCACCGAATAACTCCTCTTGTAATTGGTAAATCTGGAAAATCTCGGGCATTTAAGAATGTTACGAATTTTTCTGTTCATCATGACACTCACCCAAATGCGTGGATGACGGCCACCCGTTTCAAAAACTGGTTTTTCCTATTTTGTTTCACGAGTCAAAGAAGGCTTGAAAGTCCTTGCTGTACCAGAAGACATCAAAGCCATCATTCTTTTGGACAACTATAAAGTGCATCCGCCAGTAGTTGAATTAGCTTCTGGAAACATATTTGCTACATTTCTGCCTCCTAGTATTACGTCACTAATTTAACCAATGGCTCAAGGAGTAAACCAGAACTTTAAATGTTTTTAAAGGAACTCTCATTCAGGACTTTTCAGAAAATCAAGAATCAGCAGAAAAATGAAAAGACTTCAAATGTTTCAAATGGCTCTGAGCACTATGGGACTTAACATCTGAGGTCATCAGTCCCCTAGAACTTAGAACCACTGAAACCTAACTAACCTAAGGACATCACACACATCCATGCCCGAGGCAGGATTCGAACCTGCGACCGTAGCATTCGCGCGGTTCCGGACTGCAGCGCCTAGTACCGCGTGGCCACCGCGATCGGCTAAAAAGACTTGTTTGAAGAAATAATCAGAGGTAATAACCTAACAGCTGATCATATTTACAGTGCCGATGAAACAGGCCTATTACGGCGGTGCTTACCAACATCTGCTCTAGCTGTGTGAGGACTGACATTTAAAAAAAGTTTGATGTACAAGATGCCAACTATGCTGCCGCACTGTCTTGAGTTAAAGTACAAAAAGCTACTTTACAACGGTGCTGTTGGAAACGTTGGCCAACTGCAGATTCTACGTTTGATTTAACACCACATATTGTTGAGGAGAATCAACATCTCGAATCAGTGTCTGAAGTTTTGATGTTGTAATAAGCGTAACCAACAACATTCCTTTGAAAAACTTATCTGAAGAGGAACTCATGGAGTGGATTCAACTGGATAACAATGAACCTATCGAGCAGGGGCTAACCGATGAGGATATTATCAAAAATGTAGTAGACCTTCAACCTATACACAGTCTTGAAGAGTAGAACTCAGATGAAGAAACGGAAGAGAAGGACACAAGCAGCTGGGCAAAAGACGCAGAGTCCCTAAATGCTTGTGTTGTAATGCTAATTACAATGCCTGTGAACTTACTGGCTTACCCAACATTTGAAAAGGACTCTGCAAAATCAACAACGTAAATCAAAAACGTAAATTAGTTACAAACTACGGTGTGCATCATGATGCAGCTGATTTCGCTGTGGGTCTTAGTCTATAGCAGCAGTAAGAAGTACCGCTCGGTAGTTAGGCATTTTTCGGTGATCCGACAACGGGCTGCTTCAAAACGCGCCTGACTTTCAGAGTTCTGATGTAGTTTGTTCTTCCTGAGTTGGAAGGAAATTACAAGACCATGTCGTAGTTACTCAATACGACGTATTACACACTTCAATTTGTCATTCCCTCCTGTATTTTAGACTCAACAATGCCTTACTTGTAAAGAAAACTTTAATTTCCGTAATTGTTAGAAAATAGACTCATGCTCACAAGTCTTTTGATTCTCCTGTAGTGTAAGTTCTTGTTTGGTCACTTCTAAGTTAATGCAGAACAGCAATTCAGTATTACTGTCATTCATTTATGCTCTCCAAAGTCATTTATTTAATATCCGTACGTAATATTCTCGCACACTTTGTGTGATGACATACTGAGCACATCTGTTTGTCTGTTCAAATATTATATTGTGTATTATCAGTGTGACAGAAATGGAAAAAAAAGTGTGACCGAAAATACGTTTATTAGGACAGCTGAAGAAATAACTCGGTCGAAATGTCTTACTACTTGAAGATAAAGTTTATTTTGATGGAAATATGCGACTTACACGAGAAGACAGAACCTAAGTTATTTCAGTAATGGAGATTTTTGTACTAAGTATTCAGATATGAAGAAAATAGCGAGTGCGTTTCCCTATACAAACCCAAGTTGCAACCGTCAACCAATCTCTCCTCACCCCTCTCTTCTCTCTCTCTCTCTCTCTCTCTCTCTCTCTCTCTCTCTAGATATACAGAGGGGTCCAAAAATATATAGCCACTGTTTAAAAGTCCGTAACTGGCAAACTAACTGACGGAGTTATCTCATCTTTGGTAGTGTAATGGCCACTCAAGCGTTGTATTGCATTGTTTTGTTTTGTCAGATGACAGTCGCCATATAGTCAGTGTTTTGTTATTAGTTGACCTAGTTACCGGTAAGGTGTACCTTCAGAACTTTTAGACATCCATTTTACTTGCCATCCGACACTTGTATGGAGACGGAAGGGTTTACTTTCAACAAGATGGTGCCCCAGCCCACTACCAAAATCGTGTTTGGGCGTAGCTCGACGAAAATCTACCAGGAAGATGAATAGGCCGTAGAGGTGCTGTGGAGTATCCACCACGTTCCTCAGACCTAACTCCTGTGGAATTTTACCTGTGGGGAACACTAAAGGACGTCGTTTAACAACAAGAGCCACGCACATTGGATGAACTTCGAGAATACATCGTACATTCATGTGCAAATATCCAACTAAACACGTTTCAGTCAGTAGTTCGTGCTGCAGTTCGGAGGCATCGTTTGTGTGTGGATGTTAATGGTGACCATTTCGAAAACCTACAGTGATATCTTTAAGTTGGACTTTAAGCTACATTTTCACCAAAAATGAGACAACTCCGTTAATTAGTTTGGAAGTTATGGACTTTTAAACAGTGGACACATTTTTTGGACCCCTCTGTATACGAGTAAATCGAGAGAGAGAGAGAGAGAGAAGAGAGAGGTAGGGAGAGACTGGTTGACGGTTGTAAATTGAGTTTGTGTGTGTAAACTTACATTGCTCAGCCAGAACGTTATGACCACCTACCTAATAGCCGCTATATCCACCTTTGGCACGGGTAACAGCGGCAACGCGTCGTGCAGTGGGAACAGTGAGGCCTTGGAAGGTCGCTGGAAGGTGCTTGCACCTCATCTGCACACCCAAGTCACCTGTTGTTGTTGTGGTCTTCAGTCCTGAGACTGGTTAGATGCAGCTCTCCATGCTACTCTATCCTGTGCAAGCTTCTTCATCTCCCAGTACCTACGGCAACCTACATCCTTCTGAATCTGCTTAGTGTATTCATCTCTCGGTCTCCCTCTACAATTTTTACCCTCCTCGCTGCCCTCCAATACTAAATTGGTGATCCCTCGATGTCTCAGAACATGTCCTACCAACCGATCCCTTCTTCTAGTCAAGTTGTGCCACAAGCTCCTCTTCTCCCCAATTCTATTCAATACCTCCTCATCAGTTATGTGATCTACCCATCTAATCTTCAGCATTCTTCTGTAGCACCACATTTCGAAAGCTTCCATTCTCTTCTTGTCTAAGCTATTTATTGTCCACGTTTCACTTCCATACATGGCTACACTCCATACAAATACTTTGAGAAACGACTTCCCGACACTTCAATCAATAGTCGATGTTAACAATTTTCTCTTCTTAAGAAACGCTTTCCTTGCCATTGCCAGTCTACATTTTATATCCTCTCTACTTCCACCATCATTAGTTATTTTGCTCCCCAAATAGCAAAACTCCTGTACTACTTTAAGTATGTCATTTCCTAATCTAATTCCCTCAGCATCACCCGACTTAATTCGACTACATTCCATTATTCTCGTTTTGCTTTTGTTGAAGTTCATCTTATATCATCCTTTCAGGATACTGTCCATTCCATTCAACTGCTCTTCCAAGTCCTTTGCTGTCTATGACAGAATTACAATGTCATCGGTGAACCTCGAAGTTTTTATTTCTTCTCCCTGGATTTTAATGCCTACTCCGAACTTTTCTTTTGTTTCCTTTATTGCTTGCTCAATATAAAAATTGAATAACATCGGGGATAGACTACAACCCTATCTCACTCCCTTCCCAACCACTGCTTCCCTTTCATACCCCTCGACTCTTATAACTGCCATCTGGTTTCTGTACAAATTGTAAGTAGCCTTTCGATCTCTGTATTTTACCCCTGCCACCTTCAGAATTTGAAAGAGAGTATTCCAGTCAACATTGTCAAAAGCTTTCTCTAAGTCTACAAATGCTAGAAACGTAGGTTTGCCTTTCCTTAATCTTTCTTCTGAGATAAGTCGTAGGGTCAGTACTGCCTCACGTGTTCCAACATTTCCACGGAATCCAAACTGATCTTCCCCGAGGTCGGCTTCTATCAGTTTTTCCATTCGTCTGTAAAGAATTCGCGTTAGTATTTTGCAGCTGTGACTTATTAAACTGATAGTTCGGTAATTTTCACATCTGCCAGCACCTTCTTTCTTTGGGATTGGGATTATTATATTCTTCTTGAAGTCTGAGGGTATTTCGCCTGTCTCATACATCTTGCTCACCAGATGGTAGAGTTTTGTCAGGACTGGGTCTCCCAAGGTTGTCAGTAGTTCTAATTCCTAATTCCTATAAATTCCGGGGAGGCGGGTGATGAGTTCTAACACCACGTTCATCACGTCCGAGATGTGTTCGATCAGGTTCAGATCTGGCGGAATGTGGGCCGGCACATCAATTGGAACTCGCCACTGTTTTCCTCGAGGCACTCTATCACACGCCTGGCCTTGTGACATGGCGCATTATCTTGCTGAAAAATGTCAGTACCACTGGGAAACATGATCGACATGAAGGGGTGTACGTGGTCTGCACCCGGTGTACAGTACTCCTTGGCCGTCATGGTGCCTTGCATGTGCTCCACTAGAGCCATGGATGCTCACGTTAATGTTTCCCAGAGGGTAATGGAGCCGCCGCCAGATTTTCTCCGTTACGCAGTACAGTTGTCAAGGTGCTGTTGCCCTAGAAGACGACGGATTCGTTCCCTCCTATCGGCATGACGAAGAAGGTATCGGGATTGATCAGACCATGCAACGCTCTGCCACTGCGCCAACGTCCAGTGCCCATAGTCACGTGCCCTTTTCAGTCGTAGTTGCCGATGTCGTGGTGTTACCGATGGCACAGGCATGGGTCGTCGGCTGCGGAAGCCCATGGTTAAGAGTGTACGGTGCACTGTGTATTCAGACACACTTATACTCTGGCCAGTATTAGTCTGATGTTAGTTCTGCCACAGTTCGCCGCCCAGTCGTGTTTTATCAGTCTGCCCAGCCTACGACGTCCGGCTATCCGTAATGAGGGCTGGCCGCCCAACCCCACGACGCCTGGACGTGGTTTCATCTCGATTTGGCCACGTGTTGAAGACAGTCACCACAGTACTCCTCGAACACACGACAAGTTGTGCAGTTTCAGAAATGCTCGTACCGAACCTCCGGGCCATCACAGTCTGTCCTCAGATCACGCGCCTTCCCCATTCTACACACGGACTGCGCGCTCTCTGACACTACATGCACCGTGCATGTGTCTCACTGGCAGTCGTTCGTCGCCAGGTGACGCCGCTGTTGCCTGCAAGGGTTTATAACGGCAGTAGGTCAGTGGTCATAATGTTCCGACTGATCAGTGAATAATGAGAATTGTGTCCTGTACTCACTGGTCACAACAGACGAGTAATAACGTAATATTTTGCAGTGTTCTGCTTTATGTGCCATGTTAGTACAATGTATCCAGGCCTGTACTGAGCTGTTAGGAGCGGTGATAATGAATCAAGTTTCGATTAATGTGGGACAGAATTTTCGTTTCTTCTACGATACAGATTTGAATCTTAGGCAAGATATGACTCCGTTCTTTGTTCATCTAACGATTCCCAGTATTTTCGTTGGTTGCGTGAGTACTTTGTCAGCGAAGTCTTTCTTAAACAGTAGTGTAGATGTCACGTTGTTCATGATACTTTAACTATGTTCTTCCGCATAGTATAAGCTACGTTTTTGCATTCAAATAATGAATACTTGCTACATAACTTTTCTGCATTTACTCGTGGTCCTCTTCATTGTCAGATTGAGAGCATTTATAGAACGTTGTTTTCAACTAGCCATTTGGTCATGGACTTCGAAGTAACATGGTAGGGGGGGATTATGCCATGACCAACTAATTTCATAGAGAGTATTTACTGAGTGAGAATTGTTTTGCACAGGCTGCATTCCTTAATTTCAGAAAGTGATTGCTAGCAGTATCTCTCGTACGTTTCTTCCAGGTTCCAGATTGTAAGTTTGTGTCGAGATCTTCAGAGCAGCGAATGTTACACCAAATTATGTTCAGTGTTCTTTATTATTAATTATTTTCAGACCCTACAGAACAATGTTTAAATTACAGCTATGAGCCAAGCATGCTCACTGCATATGCTTCTTCTATTTGGTGGAGTATCTGAAACATTTCGTTAGTCAAGTGATGACCTCTTTGATAGGAAACTGGATCATTAAAGTGTACTTAAATATCATTTTAAGCTATTTGACTATCGTTTAGCAAAGTAAATGGTTCCTGTGTCAGTTTACTCTTGGAACGAATCAGATGGCGTTATAATAATATATTCATAGGTTCAAAATGGTTCAAATGGCTCTAAGCGCTACGGGACCTAAACCTAACTAACTTAAGGACATCACGCACATCCATGCCCGAGGCAAGATTAGAACCTGCGACCGTAGCAGCAGCGCGGTTCCGGACTGAAGCGCCTAGAACCGCTCGGCCACAGCGACCGGCACATTCATAGGTCAATATTCATAAATATAAAAACACATTTTATTAAGAGCAGTTTTCTGTAGGCATTCACACACCTCAGAGCTCAATAACACACAATCCACTTACATGGTTAAAAGAAACTTGCGGTTTTCCATATTTTAACGTCCATATTAAGAACTAGGTGTTAAATATCCGGCGTTAGTTTTTCAAAAATTACGGGTGGTATGTGTGGAAACATTAATTTGAAACAGCAGCTTTTTTTGTGGCGTTTACATCGTGTTTACTTCATTTCCCGAGAACTATCTAGAGGCCATAAAATCAACAATTATTCTGAATCATTAGCCCCTGGGGGTCTAAATCTTCTTGTCTACATCTACATCTACATGTCTACTCTGTAAATCACGCTTAGGCTCCTGGCAGAGGGTTCATCGAACCACCTTCACAATAATTCTCTATTACTCCACTCTCGAGAATCGCGCGGGAAAAAAACGAACACATATACGAGTATCTTTCCGTGCTAGCTCTGATTTCCCTTATTTTACTGTGATCATCGTTTATACCTACGTAGGTCTGCAAAAAGAAAAATGTTTTCGACTTCGGAGGAGAAAGTTGGTGATTGAAATTTTGTGAGAAGATCCCGCCTCAGCGAGAAATGCCTTTGTTGTGTCCGCCCCAAATCCTGTATCATATCCGTGACACTCTCACCACTATTTCTCGATAACACAAAACGTGCTGCTCTTATTTGAACTTTCCCGATGTACTCCGTTAATTCTGTCTGGTAAGGATCCGACAACGAGCAGCAGTACACCAAAGGAGGACAGACAATCGTAGTGTAGGCCGTCTCTTTAGTAGATCTGCTGCATCTTCCAGGTATTCTGCCTATAGGACGCAGTATTTGGTACGCCTTCCCCACAACATTTTCTGTATGTTCTTTCCAATTTCAGTTGTTCTTAATTGCAATTCCTTGGTATTTAGCTGAATTTACGGTCTTTAATTTTGACTGATTTATCGTGTAACCGAAATTTAACTGATCGCTTTTAGCACTCACGTGGATGACTTCATACTTTTCATTAGTATTTTCGCACCATACAAATACCTTATTTATGTCGTTTTTCAATTGGTTTTGATCATCTGATGACTTTAGTAGACGATAAACGACAGCATCATCTGTAAACAGCCTAAGACAGCTGCTCACATTGTCTCCTACATTGTTTATATACATAAGGCACAACAGAGGACTTATAACATTACGTTAGAGAACGCCAGAAATCACTTCTATTATACTCGATGGCTTTCCATCTATTACAAGGAACTATGACCTACCTGTCTGACAGTAAATCACAAATCTAATGGCATAACATAGACTATATTCCACAAGGAGGGAATCTGATTACAAGCTGCTTGTGAGGTACGATGTCAAAAGCCTTCTGGAACTCTAAAAATACGGAATAAATCTGAAATCCTTTGTCCATAGCACTCAACACCTGGTGTAAGTAAAGGACTAGTTGTGTTTCTCAAGAATGGTATTTTCTAAATCCGTGTCGACTATTCATTTACTTCAGGTGCTATAACAAAACTGAGATATTAGCTATGTTCTGTGTTCGCTCACGCAGCTACTGCTGTTCTAATGACAATACTAGTTCTAACATCACGTGAGTAATATTAAAGCTGAAAATTCTAGGAAGAGCTCACGTTATTGGCGGCAGACCGGCTACCCGCGTGCTATTCTTCAGATAGCAGCGCCCGGAAATGACGCCAGTGTTGATTGTGAAGATGCAGCAGCGGTGATAGTGGCCCGCCCTGCAGAAATGATTAATGGCTTTGTGCAATATCGAATCATGGGGCCGGCTGGTAACAACGCAGGCTGGAGTAATTCGGCGCGTCTGAGGACGCCGTAATTATTGACGACTGTGCTATCAGCTTCCGCAGAGCACTCGCCGTGGTGGGCTTGTCGAACAAACGACGGTGCCACCCGGCTGCACTGCGGCGCATGCGTCACAGCGCACAAAAACCTCCTAGTTGAAACCATAGCGCCACCTACGAACAGTTAACATACAGGGTGTTTCACGACACAGGATCTCCTACCCGAAAGAAAATAGGAGCTCGCGGTGATTCGTAACGTACGCATCGAAACTACTACCCTACGGCGATAATGTTACACTTGGGCTCCTGTGGCATTTTTAAACAAGTGTAGTGGCCACTAAGGAAAACGCAACGCACTGTGTATGCTTTCGTGACAGTTGTGCGTATTTTATCAAGATGTTCAGCGTGTTCTCGTGAAATGTCACGGTAAACCAACCGAAGTGCCCTGAGTCCCAGGTGCAGTAGTATTGTGGGCGAGTAATACGAGGTTAGCTTAGCGCTTGTTGCGAGTTGCCTGCCTACAGGGCTCTCCCTAATGCAACGAGGCCGCTAGCTCATCTTTTTCCACAACAGCGAGACAATGTTGCAAGCTTCGTTTTTCTTCAGGGCGGCCCAACAGAGCACAGCGCCTACATGTACGAGGGGGTACCCAGAAATAGCGGAATAACACTGCCGTGGGTGGAGCTTGTGTAGTACGCACTTCCGCCGCTAGACGCGGACAGAGAACTCATTGCCAGTTCAGTGACGCCTGCGTTGTCGACCTGGGTGATTCTATTCACCTGCAGTGATTCTTTTTGCTAGCGCTGTTTTGTTCTTGTTTCGTTTTTTATTATGGAAAGTTTAAGTGAAAAACGTGCGGCTGTGAAATTTTGTTTTCTACTCGGTACAAATGTTGCTGAAACAGTTTTAACGTTGAAAACAGCTTATCAAAATGACGCTTTGGGAAAAACTCAAGTGTACGAGTGGTTCGCTCGATTTAAAAATGGCGACATGTCGATTGATGACAAACCTCATTCTGGACGTCCATCAACTGTCCGAAACGACGAAAATATTGAAAAAATTCGAGAGCTTGTGCTCACAGACCGTCGACAATTGATCAACTTATATAGAAGAACAGTGTACGTCAAAAAATACCCGATTTGTTGTAGACAGGAAACTGGTTCTTCCACCACGAAAACGCAACTGGAAACACAGCCGTCTCTGTTAGAAAGGGTTTGGCTAAAAATCGCATAGTTTCGCTGCCCCACGAACCGTATTCGCCTGATCTTGCTCCGTGCGACTTTTTCTTATTACCACGCACTAAAAGGGGCATGAAAGGACGCCGATTTGACAACATTGAAGATGTCTAGAAAAAAACAAGGGAGGGGCAGTCATCTATTTCTAAAGTTGAAGTTTCGAACATTGGAAGCAACAGTGTGACATGCATTAGCTATACTGGAAAGGGATAAGTCTATTTTGTAAACAATTTGAAAATATGTAGCTATTAAAAAATAATTTCGGTTTGTAGCTTTTAAAAAATACTTCCGGTTGATTTTGGGTACCCCCTCGTAAGAGCATTTGTTAACTTTGAGCTGCCTGAACGGTGGATTCGGCGTAATGGGAGTGCGGATCTCGCATTGGCCTTCAGGGAAGCCTTATTTCACAACATATGATTTTTTCTTTTTTTTTGAGAGAGAAGAAACACTCCATCTGCATTCCCTTCCTTCGAATAGGGTTGGGTGCGTTCCGACCCCGTACAGCAACAGCAGTAGCTGCAGTAACTTCAGACATGCTCGCTAAAGCATAGGGCGACATTTGTTAAAGGTTCTGTAGGAATCAGGGTACAAAGTTGCCACGACTTTCTTAAATGACTCCATGCCGCCGCCAGTTGATGAACATATGCACTATTATACGATTTTGGCACCTGTGGACCCTACTTCAGAGCAAGTCGTTGAATCATGCCTAATCCCTTTCGGTACTTTGAAGAGGCTCAAGATGGAAAATGTGCAGTAGTGCATAAACAAACTAAAATTAATTAATTTAAGACGGCATGCGATCATTTAAGAGATTAGTGAAAGCTAAATGAAAACTTTGATGATAAACGTAACTGTGAAAAGTATGTCACGGTTATATATGCATGCATGTAAATTATATAGGGTGGCTCTTCGGAAAACAAAAACCCTATAGTCTTATGCGTAATTTCAAATTTAACCCAAGTTGATATCCTCATTCGTCTAAATGATTTACTTCCGTAACTTCGGATGGATCGTTTTGAAACACGCTGCATTTTCATTAGCCGGTGATGCACTGAGTAGCATGACGAAAACTTTACTGATTGAACTTGAAAAACGATGCACTAATTCATCGTGTGTTAGCATACCTGAGAATATACATGCGTCAGAGCTCCAGCGACCATTATACAACATGGCAAATTCAACACCTAAAGAAGAGTGACGCAAGGAGAATCCATGTCATCAAAACTACACAGAAATTTTCGTTATTGTTGAACAAAAAAGTTTCCCATCTGAAACAATCGGTTAGGTGTAAATCGAGAGCTCGTAGCCGATATTTGATTTAAGAACAACGAGCGGAAAATGCAATTGAATTATGTCACAACCCACAGCAAGGAAATACTGACGGCACGAACTTTGTAAAATAACCTTCTGTCGCATCTGTTATGAGGTTTGTGAAACGGAAATATTTATTCACTTTTATACCTCCCTCCGCCTCCTCCCCCCGCACCAACCCAATACCGCACGCAAATATTGCAGTGCTTACAAAGTGGATCAAATTTTGCACGCCACTGTTAGACGTGTCATTTTCCTAGTTTTATTGTACCGACATTTAATTGACCAATAATGTAGCAAGCTGACGAATTTTTGTGCATTCTCGCCAGAGCTCATTTCCGGTATTTTATTAGCAGGTTTCCGTTCAATATTGTGAGTCTTTCTTCGACCGTCAGCCAGATTAGACTTCTCAATTTGTCTAAATTAATCAGTGTATAATTACGCAGGCCTTCTTTGTATTTGCTTATACTACATAATACGGACCTCACACACCTGTGCAGTATAGGCGCAAGAGTATCTTTACACGGTTCCTTTTGTAAAAAAATATTGTTGCTTCACAGTAGTCTATCAAAACTTCGGAACCCGGTGTTTGTTTTACCAACATAAAAGCATGCATGGTGTTTCACTTCTTATGCACAAACATTGCCAATGGCAAGTTATTGTACAGTGAAGCTAATTCCGCTTGTGGGTCATTCACTGGATAGTAAAAACATACTACCGTGAGACCTTTCTCTTACTGAACACTATTAGAATTTTTGTCTCTCTTCTTAATGACTTTCAGTGACCTGCACATGTGTGAGGTGTGGTCCAAATAAAGAAAAAGAAAGAAATACAATCAAAAAGCAAAACGCTGAAGGTCTCATTTGTTTTAAAATAACTAGCAGCATTTCAGTGCACACGTAGACACGCGAATAGCGATCCGTGTCGATTTTTATTGGATTATTCACATAAGAAAAAATTTAATGACATGATCTTACAACACACTGTTAAAAGTATGCAATTGTCCTAAATGACATTGGATTCATCCAAAAAGAGAGGCACCACAGACTTCCCATAGAGTTTAATTTCATCCATACTTCATAGTTGCGGAACATGGATATGGACAACTCTAAAAACACACATGCACCACGTAACCGTTACATGTACTAATATTAACGTGTGAAAAGTCAACTTTTCGTTATTTAGGCTCAAAACTGGGACATAGAAAGCGTCAGCTAGGATAAAAGTAAAGGAATCGCTAGATATAAGGAAGAGGAATAGCATGTAAACGTAATGAACATCCAGATTCATATCCAATACGTGCACGCTAATTAAAGAAAATCTTGTGTAATTAGGAAAGAAAACTGATATTATTATTTAGAAAGTCACATAAAACATTAAAATTAATACAGACATGTGAATGTAGATTCGCTAAGCAAAATCCCTAGGCAGTTGTAGTCAAACACCGTCTAAGGAAGCCACTTTACAATGTTTATTTAAGCAGATCACATTACTGTATTGAAGATGTGCAAAAGTCAGGTATTATGTAGCACTCACGTGATGTGGAATTGTTAATTTTAAATGAAAATCCAATTAAAGTTTCCTTTATTCTTTTTACATTTTACGTGGTGGTTGAAAATGTGTGGTCCTAAACACATCTCATAATTCATGGGCAATACCTGACTAAATTGTTCTTAGTCCTGTTGGTAACTTGAATAATTCTCGCTGTTGGCGAAGAAAGGACAGTAGTTGTACTGGTGCAGCATAGCGGACAGCGACACGAAACTGATTTAACAGTAGGAACATGTAAGTTTTCGTATCCGTGTGCGACATTTGAGTAATCTAAAAATAACATACCTGTTTAGTGCCTCGGCATGTCGGGTCTCGTACCTAAAAAACAGCATGTGCGGTTAGTGTCACTCTTCTTTTTTAATCTCATCGTTTGCTAGCATACGGAGAACATGCTCTGTCGGTAAAAGACGTACAGAGACTTGTTTCAATCATTCAAAGACAACGATTCTGAGGTGAATGACAGAATGCGTCCTGGTCGGTGTCGTGTACCATAAGCTGCTGCAACCCTCAATCGAAAATCATTTCCTAGGTACATGACCACGTTCCAAAAATGTTCAAATGTGTGTGAAATCTTATGGGACTTGACTGCTAAGGTCATCAGTCCCTAAGCCTACACACTACTTAACCTTAACTATCCTAAGGAGTACACACACATGCCCGAGGGAGGACTCGAACCTCCGCCGGGACCAGCCGCACAGCCCATGACTGCAGCGCCCAAGACCGCTCGGCTAATCCCGCGCGGCGACCACGTTCCACCTTGGAACACGGTTATACATTAGAAGAAACTTTGATTTTCTGGAGCTATTTCTCTAATTTCAGAAAACGACCAAAGCCCGTGAAAATCTAATGCCATCCTTTAAAAATTTAATAGGAAAATATATTAAACTTGTTTTACAGGGCCAACTAGAGGCGAATGTCAGAAAAATGTAGCAAGCTACAAGACTTTCCCCTACTGAGAAGCAGTTGTTGGTATAGCCAGTTCTTTGAACGATTTTGTACAGGACGCTCTGCGAAGCAAGCACTTCACGATCAACTCAAGAGCCTTAGAGGAATTGCGGAAAAGTTAATTAACAATGATCGGATGGCCATTTGTATCCCACTCCTCCAGCATATCATTGCAAAGGTTTAACGAGCTTCATGTGGTGCATAGGCCGTTAGTAAAGTACACGTTAATTTCGGCAGATGTGGGAAAACTGTAAGCTTTTAAAATGTGATGGTGCCATTGTGCTATGAATACCTTGACAGTTATACGCCTGTCTCTAAGCGTTTTTGATTAGTAGGAGACGTTGCGTTATAATGAAGGGTGAATATTCAACAAAAACGAAAGTAACATCGGGTGTGCCCCACAGAATCTTACAAGGGAACCTCCCCATCGCATCCCCCTCAGATTTAGTTATAAGTTGGCACAGTGGATAGGCCTTGAAAAACTGAACATAGATCAATCGAGAAAACAGGAAGAAGTTGTGTGGAACTATGAAAAAATAAGCAAAATATACAAACTGAGTAGTCCATGGGCAACATAGGTCACATCAAGGATAATCTGCGCTGAGGAGCGCCGTGGTCCCGTGGTTAGCGTGAGCAGCTGCGGAGCGACAGTTCCTTGGTTCGAGTCTTCCCTCCACTGAAAATTTTAAATTCTTATTTTCAGACAGTTATCAGAGTTCAGGCACTCACACATAATCAACTTCGCTCCCCAAAATTCCAGGACATGTTCAGATTTGCTTGGACATATGCAGGATTTGACGGTCTACACACGGAAAAATTTGAAAACGTTAAAAACATATGTTTTGACAGAGCACAGAGAAAACTGTGTGACTGTGAAACTGTTGCATTCATTTGTTGCAGTTTATGTGACACTCTCTTATGTTTTCATCACTTTTTTGGGAGTGATTATCACATCCACAAGAAAATATAAACCGGGCAAGGTAGAAGAATCTTTTTACCCATTCGCCAAGTGTGCAAGTTAGGTGGGTCGATAACATATTCCTGTCACGTGACGCACATGCCGTCACCAGTGTCGTATAGAATACATCAGACACGTTTTCCTGGATCAAATGTTCCCGTTTCCCATTGGAGAGGCACGTCCTTGCGTCTACTAATCGCACAGTTTTGCGGTGCGGTCGCAAAACACAGACACTAAACTTATTACAGTGAACAGAGACGTCAACGAACGAACGGACAGATCACAACTTCGCAAAAATAAAGTAAGTCAAGTTTTCGCTCAAGGGAAAACTTGAACCAAGGATCTCTCGCTCCGCAGCTGCTCACGCTAACCACCGGACCACTACGCTCCTGTGCTCACATCATCTTTGATGTGGCCTATGTCGCCCATGGACTACTCTGTCTGTATATTTTGCTTATTTTTTCGTAGTTCCACACAACTTCTCCCTGTTTTCTCGCTTGATCTGTGTTCAGTTTTTCAAGGCCTAGCCACTGTGCAAAATTATAACTAAATCTGAGGGGGGTGCGATGGGGAGGTTCCCTTGTTAGTAGGACCTGTCATGCCATCAATACACACTGACGTGATAAACGTCATGGGGTATCTCCTAATATGGTATCGGATCTCCTTTTTCCCGGCGTAGTGCAGCAACTCGACGTGGTATGGACTCAACAAGTCGTTAGAAGTCCCCTGTAGAAATATTTTGCCATGCTGCAACTATAGCTGTCCATAAATGCGAAAGTATTGTCGGTGCAGGGTTTTGTGCACTAACTGACCTCTATATTATGTCCCATAAATGTTGACGGGATTCATGTCGGGCCATATAGGTGGCCAAATCATTTGCCCGAATTGCACAGAATGATTTTCAAACCAGTCGCGAACAACTGTGACCCGGCAACATGGCGCAGCGTCATTCATAAGAATTCCAATATTGTTTAGGGACATGGAGCCCACGATTGTCTACAAATGGTCTCCAAGTAGCCGAACATAACCATTTCTAGTCAATGGTTCAAATGGCTCTGAGCACTATGCGACTTCTGAGATCATCAGTGCCCTAGAACTTAGAACTAATTAAACCCAACTAACCTAAGGACATCACACACATCCATGCCCGAGGCAGGATCCGAACCTGCGATCGTAGCGGTCGCTTGGCTCCAGACTGTAGCGCCTAGAACCGCACGGCTCTAGTCAATGATTGGTTCGGTTGGACCAGAGGACCCAGTCCATTCCATATAAACATAGCCCACGCCTTACGGAACCAACACCAGCTTGCACAGTCCCTTGTTCACAACTTGGGTCCACGGCTTCATGGGGTCTGCGCCACACTAGAACCCTACTATCAGCTCATACCGGCTGAAATCGTAGATCATCTGACCAAGCAACGATTTTCCAGTCTTAAAGGTCCGACCGATATGGTCACGAGCCCAGGAGATGCACTGCAGGCGATGTCGTGCTCTCAGCAAAGGACTTTCGTCGGCCGTCTGCTGCCATAGCGCATTAACGCCAGATTTCTCCGGACTGTCCTGACGGTTACATAAGTCGTACTTCACAAGTTGATTTTTTTTGGTTATTTGACGCAATGTTGCTTGTCTGTTAGTACTGACAACTCCACTCAAAAGCCACTACTCTCGGTCGTTAAGTGGATGCCTTCGGCCTGTGCGGTGTCCCTGGTAACAGTTAATACCTGAAATATAGTATTCTCGGCACATTCCTGACACTGTCGACCTCGGAATGTTGAGTTCCCTCACGATTTCTGAAATGGAATGTCCCATGCACCTAGCTACAACTACCATTCCGTGTTCGCAGTCCGTTAATTACCGTCTTGCGACCGTAATGACGTCGAAAGCCTTTTCCCATGTATCAAATGAGTACAAATGACAGCTCTGCCAATGCACTGCCCTTTTATACCTTGTGTACGCGACGCTACCGACATCTGTATGTATTCATATCTCCATCCAATGACACGTGTCATCTGAGCGTTTATGAAAGAAATATAAAAAAATATTAAAAATAGGATCAGCAGCATCATTTTTTCAGTGACCCATTTTCAGTACCCAGAACAACCACCTCTGACCTTAATAACGGCCTTGAAACGCTTGGGCATTGAGTCAAACAGAGCTTGGATGGCGTGTACAGGTACAGTTGCCCACGCAGCTTCAACACGATACCACAGTTCAACAAGAGTAGTGACTGGCGTATTGTGACGAGCCAGTTCTCGGCCACCATTGACCAGACGTTTTCAATTGGTGAGAGATCTGGCCAGGGCAGCAGTCGAACATTTTCTGTATACTGAAAAGCCCGTACAGGACCAGCAACATGCGGTCGTGCATTATCCTGCTGAAATGTTCTGTTTCGCAGGGATCGAATGAAGGGTAGAGCCACGGGTCGTAACACATCTGAAATGTAGCGTCCACTGTTCGAAGTGCCGTCAATGCGAACAAGAGGTGACCGAGACGTGTAACCAATGGCACACCATACCATCACGCCGGGTGATACGCCAGCATGGCGATGGCGAATACACGCTTTCAATGTGCGTTCACCTCGATGTCGCCAAACACGGATGCGACAATCGTGATGCTGTAAACAGAACCTGGATTCATCCGAAAAAATGACGTTTTGCCATTCGTGCACCCAGGTTCGTCGTTGAGTACACCATCGCAGGCGCTTCTGTCTGTGATCCAGCGTCAAGGGTAACCGCAGCTGACAGTCCGTGCTGCTGCAAACGTCATCGAACTGTTCGTGCTGATGGTTGCAAACGTCCCCACGTGTTGATTCAGGGATCGAGACGTGGCTGCACGATCCGTTACAGCCATGCGGATAAGATGCCTGTCATCTCGACTGCTAGTGATACGAGGCCGTTGGGGTCCAGCACGGCGTTCCGTATTACCCTCCTGAACCCTCCGATTCCATATTGTGCTAACAGTCATTGAGTCTCGACCAATGCGAGCAGCAATGTCGTGATACGATAAACCGCAATCGCGATAGGGTACAATCCGACCTTTATCAAAGTCGGAAACGTGATGGTACGCATTTCTCCTTACACGAGGCATCACAACAACGTTTCACAAGGTAACGCCGGTCAACTGCTGTTCGTGTATGAGAAATAGGTTGGAAACTTTCCTTATGTCAGCACGTTGTAGGTGTCGCCAGCGGAGCCAACCTTGTGTGAATGCTTTTAAAAGCTAATCATTTGCATATCACAGCATCTTCTTCCTGTCAGTTTAATTTCGCGTCTGTAGGACGTCATCTTCGTGGTGTAGCAATTTTAATGGCCAGTAGTGTATACATGCTACGCAAGAGGATTAATAATGTAACAACATGAGTGTTTGAATAAGAAGAAGTCCGCGTCACTCGATTACAGTCCAGGCAGTCTTATAGCTTGCCGCTTTAGAGGTTTCTTTTTTTCGTTTTTCTACTAGAGCTCGCCATTTTAATGCCTTTTTCGGACTAAACTGTTAGCCTATTTTGAATGTTTTCTCGCGGAATTTTTCCATGTACGCCGTCGGTGTTATTGAAAAGAAAGTCGTCCGGGATACCAGTAATTCTTGTTTCGATATTTCGCCTCTTTACCGTACAGTCATCTTCAAGGCGAGTCAGTGAATGGGTTCTGACTCTTCTGGCATGCATGTTTAAGCGCCAGAATGCTACAACCACTTGGCACGAAGATCTCCTGTAGAGTAAAATGGTCATGCGTCCCACATAAGAAAGTTGGCACAACACCTCTAGTCAAATGGTTCAAATGGCTCTAAGCACTATGGGACTTAACATCTGAGGTCATCAGTCCCCTAGACTTAAAACTACTTATACCTAACTAACCTAAGGACATCACACGCTTTCATGCTCGAGGCAGGGTTCGAACCTGCGACCGTAGCAGCAGCGCTGTTCCGGACTGAAGCGCCTAGAACCGCTCGGTCACAGCGGCCGGCTCAGGTCTAGTCATAATACTTAAGCACCTAATATAAGAATATAGCAAGCGCTGAGTCAGAGAATCCAGAGTGCTTCCGAATTTTGTGGTTAATTATTAAAATCAATGGCAGGTGTTGGAATGCCAAGCAGCAAACAGTCAGAATTATAACAGCGGGAAATTCGAAACACTAGCCGCAGCCACATAATACTGAGATTCAGTGATCAACTAAGCTTTAGAAATTCATTTGTGAGACAACATGCTCAGTCGAGACGAGGACATCCACAATGACAATTCATGAACGCCTTTCATTTCACGTCCGCGTTCCCACAGGAATTATTGATCTGAGTCTTTCATGACCGTCATTCCAACGCCTGTAATCCGTTTTAATAATTAATAGCATAATTCGTGAACATAGTGAATTTGTAGACTCGGTGCCTGCTACATTTGAAATTGGGAGCGTAAGTTTTATCCGCGTCAGACTATGTTGTGCCGACTATCTTATGTTTGACTCATACACTTTTCGCACCACAGTACACCGACCGTCCAAAAAGTTCCGAGACTGGTGTTTTCCCTGGTGTATAATCCACGCTATGTTGGCAGCCTGAGTTACCAACTTTGAACAACGGATGTGAATTCGGGCAATCAGTTGTGAGCTGGCAGCCTTAAGCAGTGGACGTGTGGCCGCGTACTGTGTCAACTTTGTTGTGTCAAAAATCAAACTGGAGCAAAATTTCCACATCAAGTGTGCACGACGTTCTCCGGAATGTTATAAAGGAGAGCAAAGTATGCGCAAAGTTTTTCCCGCACCGCACACTTTCACTCGCGAACAAAAACAATGACGCATCGATACCTGGGGCGACTTGCCTGAAATGAAAAAGCGAAAAACGCTCTTCTAGAAAAATTATCAAGGATGACGAGACTTTGCGTCATCAGTACGAGCCTACCACAAAACCATAAAAGTAGTTACTCACGTGAAGGGTCAAAACATTGCCGCCGACTTTCAAGCCAATGTGAGGCGGGAGTTGAACAGCCCACAGAAGGGTTCTTCTGACAGTTTCATATGATTTTACGAAAGTTAGCCGAGCGGTATAAGGCGCTGCAGTCATGGACTGTGCGGCTGGTCCCGGCCGAGGTTGGAGTCCTCCCGCGGGCATGGGTGTGTGTGTTTGTCCTTAGGATAATTTAGGTTAAAGACGGTGTAAGCATAGGGACTGATAACCTTAGCAGTTAAGTCCCATAAGATTTCACACACATTTCTTCACGAAAGTTAGATCCGTTGAACTCGAGTGATTCAAAATGGTTCAAATGGCTCTGAGCACTATGGGACTCAACTGCTGTGGTCATAAGTCCCCTAGAACTTAGAACTACTTAAACCTAACTAACCTAAGGACATCACACACAACCATGCCCGAGGCAGGATTCGAACCTGCGACCGTAGCGGTTGTGCGGTTCCAGACTGTAGCGCCTTTAACCGCTCGGCTACTCCGGCCGGCTGAACTCGAGTGAGCGGTGACTATGTACGATACCTGAAGCATTAAAACTACCACATGAACTTTTTTTCAAATTTTATACATCCAATCCAGAAACTTTTTGGACTGACAGAAAGTACTTCTCACGCAGTTTTAGCGCTTTAGCGCGTACTTGGAGAATCGGCATTCAGCCACAGACTCACCTTTGAGATGGCTGTATGATTGACAGCCGAAATAACGGAATATGAAGTATTTCTGTCCAAGATGCAGGCCCGAAATATGATATAATATTGCCAGAGGTGAAAGAAATGGTAAGTGACGTATAAAAAACTCGGACTTGGCAGAGTTAGACCCGTAGTTTGGCATTTCGACGCTGCGCCAGTTCGGTTTAACTCTATGTCAGCTGATGGGGCGATGTACATCACCGAGCGAGATGGCGCAGTGATCAGCGCACAGAACTCGCAATCGGGAGGACGACGGTCCAAACCCGCGCACAGCCGTCTAGGTGTAGGTCGTCAGTGATTTCCCTAGATCGCTCCCCGCAAACAACGGGACGGTTGGTTTGAAAGGCCGACTTCCTTCTACATCCTTGATACAATTCGAGCTTGGGTTCCGTCTCTAATGACCTCAATATCGAGGGAAAGTTAAACACAATTTTCCTTCCTTCCTTTTTCATGTATATCGGCAAATATAAGTCAAAAAACTTGTTAAAGACACTCAAGTATTTTCCTAGAAGATTTCGCAATATGCCATATCCTCCGACGTTTTATTTCACAGGTCCAGTAATAGTGATGCTTCACCCTGATGCAGTGAAGGCAAGAAAAGTTAACGATCAGCAGTGATTCTGCAGCTATTTACAGGTGCTCTCATCGTTGTTAAAATCGGTTAATATATTTTTTTTCGTCGAAATTCTCAGTGAAAGCGTCAATACCTCATCATATGAGAGAATACCAGTGACGTTTCTGTAAAACGTGAACCTCACATTCACAGGCGAGTACAGGCGAGAAAACTTGCAAACTGTAGCACAGTCTGTTTCACAGAGGGACTGCACTGTAGTTCCTTCTCTAGATTGTCGCACAGGTGGCAAAATGGTAGATATCGAAATAGATGGCAGAGGGATACAACAACAATTAAAATCGCTCAAAAGAGGAAAGGCCGCTGGACCTGATAGGATACCAGTTCGATTTTACACAGAGTACGTAAAGGAACTTGCCCCCCTTCCTGCAGCGGTGTACCGTAGGTCTCTAGAAGAGCATAGCGTTCCAAAGGATTGGAAAAGGGCACAGGTCATCCCCTTTTCGAGAAGGGACGTCGAACAGATGTGCAGAACTATAGACTTATATCTCTAACGTCGATCAGCTGTAGAATTTTGGAACACGTATTATGTTCGAGTAAAATGACTTTTCTGGAGACTAGAAATCTACTCTGTAGGAATCAGCATGGGTTTCGAAAAAAACGGTCGTGTGAAACCCAGCTCGCGCTATTTGTCCACGAGACTCAGAGGGCCATAGACACGGGTTCCCAGGTGGATGCCGTGTTTCTTGACATCCGCAAGGCTTTTCATACAGTTCCTCACAGTCGTTTAATGAACAAAGTAAAAGCATATGGATCATCAGACCAATTGTGTGACTGGATTCCTAGATAACAGAACGCAGCATGTCATTCTCAATGGAGAGAAGTCTTCCGAAGTAAGAGTGATTCCAGGTGTGTCGAAGGGCAGTGTCGTTGGACCGTTGCTATTCACAATATACATAAATGACCTTGTGGATAACATCGGAAGTTTACTGAGGTTATTTGCGGATGACGCTGTAGTGTATCGAGAGGTTGTAGCAATGGAAAATTGTACTGAAATGCAGGAGGATCTGCAACGAATTGACGCATGGTGCAGGGAATGGCAATTGAATCTCAATGTAGACAAGTGGAATGAGCTGCGAATACACACAAAGAAAGCTCCTCTATCATTTAGCTACAGTATAGCAGGTCAGCAACTGGAAGCAGTTAATTCCATAAATTATCTGGGAGTACGCATTAGGAGTGATTTAAAATGGAATGATCATATAAAATTAATCGTCGGTAAAGCAGATGCCGGACTGAGATTCACTGGAAGATACCTAAGGAAATGCTGTCCGAAAACAAAGGAAATAGGTTACAGTACACTTGTTCGCACACTGCTTGCATACTGCTCACCGGTGTGGGATGCGTACCAGATAGGGTTGATAGAAGAGATAGAGAAGATCCAACGGGGAGCAGCGCGCTTTGTTACAGAATCATTTAGTAATCGCGAAAGCGTTACGGAGATGATAGATTAACTCCAGTGGAAGACTGCAAGAGAGACGCTCAGTAGCTCGGTACGGGCTTTTGTTACAGTTTCGAGAACATACCTTCACCGAGGAGTCAAGCAGTATATTGCTCCCTCCTACGTATATCTCGCGAAGAGACCATGAGGATAAAATCAGAGAGATTAGAGCCTACACAGAGGCATATCGACAATCTTTCTTTCCACGAACAATACGAGACTTGAATAGAAAGGAGAACCGATAGAGGTACTCGAAGTACCCTCCGTCTCACACCAGCAGGTGGCTTGCGGAGTATGGATGTAAATGTAGATGTAGAGTCTGACAGCTCATGTATTAAAATTATTTAAAATACTCGTATATGTGTAGTAAAACAGTAATGAAATAATACCTGTTTACTCCACTGGTTTTGCAAACTTAGCGACGAAAGTAACTTTCGCATGATGCGTTACTGAGACGTAACATAACTAGATGAAACTTGGACCATACGTACACGATCCGATCACATCAACGTGACCACCGCCTATGTTCTACGTCAGCGTGCAGTAACTATTCACGGACGGCAGGCGGCAGCACTAGCGGTGGAGGGTATGCATAAAATATCTAGGGAACGAGGAGACAGGGCAGTCGTTGTAATGCGAAACGGGGCGATTTATCTGACGTCCAAATGGACATGTTCATTGGCTTTGGGGCAAAGGGGGCAAGAATATCGAAAAAGGATAAGTTTTTGAGCTGTTCGGGTACCGCCGTGGTGAAAGGATACATACAAGGCAAAATGATGCTACGAAGGCTGGGATTTGCACGCCGATACCACAACTGGACGTCCAGTGAGTTGTGATAGGTGGCCTTTCAGATGATTCGCGTTTTACGCCCCAATGGGCAGGTAGCCGCTGGCGTGTACGCCGTGAAAGGTCTGAAGGCAAACATCCTAGATGGCTTATGGTCTGGGGAATGTTTTCGTGGCATTCCCCGAGTGATCTCGTCATTCTGGAAGAAGTAATGGATGAAACAAAGTATGCATCCATCCCTGGTGACCATGTCCACGCCTACATGCTGTTTTTTTTTTCCTCGGCTCGATATTATCTATCAGCAGGTCAATGCAACGACTCACACAGCTTACAGTGTACCTGCGTCATTCGACGAACACGCGGATGACTTTACCGAACTCCTCTGGTCACCAAACTCTCCCGATTTAAACCCACTCGAGAATATGTGGGACCACCTCAATTGGGCTGTTTGCACCATGGATCCTCATCCGAGGAACTTAGCGCAGCTGATCACAGCACTGGACTTGGCATGGCTCCCTATTCCAGAATCTCAATGGCTCTCTTTCTGCACGTTCACGTTGTGAAAGATGGTTATTTAGGATTTTGACCGGTGGCCACAATAATATGATTGGACAATGTGGGAAGAGCTGCTACAGTAAGGTGCAGAAGTTAACTGAAAGAAATACGTAATGAGACGAACAGAAACGGCACATTTAATCAGAGACAATAATTACACTGAAGTCACCGTAGTTTATGATAGTCCTCTGGACATTACAGAAGGTTAGAGATGATTCTTAATAGGGTGTGAAACCACCAACAACCACATAGCATGCTCTGCAACGTGCTCACATGCTGGAGACAAAGTTGGTAAGAAATTCTTGTGGTAGGGTTTTACAGTCCTCCACTAGCGCGGGTGACAACTGCTTATGCGCTGAAATACGTCTTCCCAACTAATTCCATATGTGCTTGATTGGATATAGGACAGGACAACGGGCAGGAAAGTCCATGCGCCGATTATCGTCTAGTCAGATGCATATTATCGTACATAAAAACGAAGTCAAGGTCCAATGCACCACTGAACAGACGCACGTGGGGTAGGAGATTAGTTGCACAGTGACGTTGACCAGTGAGTGTGCCGTGTTCAAAGACTTTGAGGTTAGTGTAAATGTCAAATTATGCCTCTCCACACCGTAACACCTGGACCACTAGAACGATGATGTTCCACAACGTTCGCGGGTGCATTACGTACTCTGATTTGGCCATAGGTGAGAAACGTAATTGACACAGGAAAATTGTCGAATATTATCGTTTTGGTCGTGCAAGTGTTACGGTGTGGCGAAGCACAATGTTGGACGTGCATCATGACCTCCAAACTGGACAGTGTCAATGTGCAACTGTACTCCTTCTCCTGGTGTGTCTTTTCAGGGGTACATTCGACCCTGACTTCATCTTTATTGATGACAAAGAGCGACAGCATCGAACTGCGTAGGTTGAAAAGCTTATGGAACGAGCAGATATTTGGCGAATCGACTGGTCTGCCAACTCCCCGATTTAAATCGCAACTAGCGCGTGTGAGATGCGGTGGGGAGACATAATGCAGCAAGTCCACATGCACCAGCAGCTGTCAACCGCGGAATGGTCTACCATAAAAACTCGTTACCAACTTCGGGACCACCATAGGAGCAAGGTGCACAGCATACATTGTCGTCCTTGTCGATCTCACACCTTATTAAGAACCACGTCACTTCTTTTGTAATTTCCAGAGGACCATCATAAACCGAGGACACTTCCGTGTAACTACAGTCCTCCATTAAAAGTTTCGCTTCTGTCGTCTCACTGTGTATCCCTCTCAATTACCGTATGTAGCACGCTGTAACACTTTCCATATATGGTCCGGGTTTCGTCGAGCTATGTCATTTGTTAGTGACACATCGTATTGTAGGGAAGCAGCCTACTCACGCCGTAGTAAATTCACAGCAGTCTTTCCATTGTGTGCCAGCCAGTCCGTTGTAACTAGCTCTGACGTCATAAATGTTGCGCAATACTTTAAAAATCAAGCAAATAACCTAAGACATTTCTAGCATGTCAGGAGTAATACTAAATTAATATGTGTTGAATGTCAGTTTGATATCTTTAACCATTTTCGAAATTTGGACGTTTTTCTGTAAAAATCATTGGCGCAACAGAAAAGAGCTAGAGACTTCAAAATTTATAATCAGATTCCTTTTTCATAAACATGTAATAGAAACAGTCTTCTGGATCTCACAATTTAAGATTTTAGTTGAAATTCAATATTTTATGGTTCTTGTCTTAAAACTTAAGGAAGCAAGATAGATTAAGTAGGCTAATAAATAAGGCTAGGATGTTTATATTTAAGTAGGTTGGAGATCCGCTATAACTATGAAGATGTGAGAAGTTTCATTTGAATACCTATAAAACTATAGCGATAGCGTATCTCCAAAGGGCCAGTTCAGAGCTCGTCTACTGCGTGCAGTGTAATTAAATTAATTCTCTCGCCCAAAATATTTAACTTAGCCAGGTCAAAATTTTATTATCAATACTTACCTGTGTGTTGAATGCACATTTAAATTGAGAGCTTCATCGGCCATCAGCAAGAGAAGCTATGATTTCTTCGGTAACTTAAAGTGGTGCATTACTAGCCCAGCGGCTAGTCGGGAGAGCCGATTTGATCAGGCGTTCCCTTAGCCGTCCGCACTGCGGCTTTATATACACTCCTGGAAATTGAAATAAGAACACCGTGAATTCATTGTCCCAGGAAGGGGAAACTTTATTGACACATTCCTGGGGTCAGATACATCACATGATCACACTGACAGAACCACAGGCACATAGACACAGGCAACAGAGCATGCACAATGTCGGCACTAGTACAGTGTATATCCACCTTTCGCAGCAATGCACGCTGCTATTCTCCCATGGGGACGATCGTAGAGATGCTGGATGTAGTCCTGTGGAACGGCTTGCCATGCCATTTCCACCTGGCGCCTCAGTTGGACCAGCGTTCGTGCTGGACGTGCAGACCGCGTGAGACGACGCTTCATCCAGTCCCAAACATGCTCAATGGGGGACAGATCCGGAGATCTTGCTGGCCAGGGTAGTTGACGTACACCTTCTAGAGCACGTTGGGTGGCACGGGATACATGCGGACGTGCATTGTCCTGTTGGAACAGCAAGTTCCCTTGCCGGTCTAGGAATGGTAGAACGATGGGTTCGATGACGGTTTGGATGTACCGTGCACTATTCAGTGTCCCCTCGACGATCACCAGTGGTGTACGGCCAGTGTAAGAGATCGCTCCCCACACCATGATGCCGGGTGTTGGCCCTGTGTGCCTCGGTCGTATGCAGTCCTGATTGTGGCGCTCACCTGCACGGCGCCAAACACGCATACGACCATCATTGGCACCAAGGCAGAAGCGACTCTCATCGCTGAAGACGACACGTCTCCATTCGTCCCTCCATTCACGCCTGTCGCGACACCACTGGAGGCGGGCTGCACGATGTTGGGGCGCGAGCGGAAGACGGCCTAACGGTGTGCCCAGCTTCATGGAGACGGTTGCGAATGGTCCTCGCCGATACCCCAGGAGCAACAGCGTCCCTAATTTGCTGGGAAGTGGCGGTGCGGTACCCTACGGCACTGCGTAGGATCCTACGGTCTTGGCGTGCATCCGTGCGTCGCTGCGGTCCGGTCCCAGGTCGACGGGCACGTGCACCTTCCGCCGACCACTGGCGACAACATCGATGTACTGTGGAGACCTCACGCCCCACGTGTTGAGCAATTCGGCGGTACGTCCACCCGGCCTCCCGCATGCCCACTATACGCCCTCGCTCAAAGTCCGTCAACTGCACATACGGTTCACGTCCACGCTGTCGCGGCATGCTACCAGTGTTAAAGACTGCGATGGAGCTCCGTATGCCACGGCAAACTGGCTGACACTGACGGCGGCGGTGCACAAATGCTGCGCAACTAGCGCCATTCGACGGCCAACACCGCGGTTCCTGGTGTGTCCGCTGTGCCGTGCGTGTGATCATTGCTTGTACAGCCCTCTCGCAGTGTCCGGAGCAAGTATGGTGGGTCTGACACACCAGTGTCAATGTGTTCTTTTTTCCATTTCCAGGAGTGTATAAGAACGCTGCGCGAGGAAGCAAGGCCCCAGTTCTCTCCAGACGCTGAATAGTACCCTATCTGTGTCGAGAGTCGCGTCGCGTCGGTATCATTGCTACAAACAGCCTCAGATGCCGTATTAAGTTACTCGGGGTACGCGTAACCATGAAATCATTTTCGAGTGAAGTGTTAATTCTGGGTTGACTTTAATTATCGATCTTCAGTTTGCGTATTGTCGTATTTTCACGTGCCGCCGCGGGACAAACATTCTACCATTATTTAGCGTGGCGTTTGATGAACCTAATCATCAAATTATGGCGAGCATTCATTTAAATATTTAACTTGGACAGTTATAGTGCCATCAGCGCATTAGACTCTGAACTGCTCTGTTAGTTAGATTGTGTGGATTCTTTTGTTTTCATCTGTGACTTTCAGAATACAGAACATTTTTTTTCACGACCGTTTTTGATTATAAATCCCGGACAATCTCCTAATTTCTCAGAGCTATAAGCTGTAACTATAAGTGTATTCTCAGATGAAGTGGGCACTAGGAATTCTAATTACAGGCTTCACGTTTTGCTAATCACTTTCTGGTAGCCAATATTGTAGTTAGAGAGCCAGTGTTGAGAACGGCGAAAGACAGTATATATAACATGCTAAATAATAGGAACATTTAACAACATTATTCCACCCGCCGCCGCACATATGGTTAATCGGCCGGAAAATGCAGTGTTTCAACATGCAAACAAATTTTATATAACAATTAATTCCACCCTCCGCCCCACAGTATGAAAGTTCCTTACGTCCTTAAATTTTGCACACCACTGTGTCGGCTGTGTTTCAATATAGGGAGAAAATATGAAATGTAAATAATAGGTGCAGGTATTATGACAGTCATCGTGGAACTAGAAGTGATCTAGTCGTTAGTGAACAATGTATAACCGCTATGGACGCTCATTCGATACAAGGCAAAGAAACGTTTACTGTGTTTTTATAATAGAGCCGTTACCCTGACCTTCAACTGTGTTTGAAGAATCATTTTGCGATTATGTGTTTGGTGGAGATAACAAAAAAATCTGACGGGACTGCAGTGCAGTATGGACAGATTCCTAGTCTGCCGCACTGGCCGGTTGTGCCGACGCCGCTGCTTCTGTACTAGAAGTGAAAATTTTGAAACTCCATTTCTGAGACACGTATGAGAAGCTCACCGCACTAAGTGCATATTAGAGCGGTGCGGAAGATGAGGGCTGTGGCTGCAAGCGGCTGAGGTGTCCCAGCTGCTGCCCCGCTCGCTGGGAGAGTGGCCTGCGGCCCTCGCTGGCCACCAAACTTCCGGCCGGCCCCCTCGCAATCCATCTTCCGCCGTCACACTTTTCTGCTTGCGCTCTCCTAAACTGCGCCTCCGCAACTGACAGAGCAATCGCCCAAGAAAGCCGACGCCTCGCTACCAGCGTAACGCTTCTGCGGTGCATCTCTAACGGCCATTAAAAACTGCAGAGGTGGCTATATCTACCATCTTCGTCTATTCGCGTATTTAAATTCCTCATTAACAAAAAAAATTCCTTCAGAGGCAGAATTGAGGTGATATCGTTTCCCGTACACAAACGAAATACACTGCTGACCATTAAAATTGCAGTACCACGAAGGGGCCGTGCCTCAGACGTCAAATTGTAATCGATGGGTTCGTGAGGGCAGCACTTCACGTTGTGCAGGATTTCATTAGATCTACGTGACTAGCGCCCAAGAGGACCGACATAGTGTTCGGTCGGTCGTGGAGACTCTTACAGCCACGTCAATTACCTCGAATAAGGAAATGGGACAGTTTGATGACATTTGGGGTACCTCGAACTGTTGGCATTCTGAATTTCTTTAGGACGGACTCGAAGAGAGGCCCACTGGCAGTGGTGTCCCCAGACACTGCATACAGGAGTGGCACAGTGCCGTCTTTACAGACGAGACGTGGTTCCGAGTACAGCATCGGTATGGACGTATCCGTGTGAGGAGACTCGGAAGAGATCGAATATTGCCAAATTACACTCGTCATCGTCGGCACCTATAGTGATCGCATTTGGTGCCATCGGGTACACAATACCATCACTTCGGGTTTGCATAGCAGGTAATATGGAAATCAGCCGCTACATTTCAGACCTGTTAATAGCAGTGGCTATGAATTGTTTTCGAGGTATCTCTGATGTTAGCTTTCAATAACGTAACGCAATCCAGTAACTTCGGCGAGCTGTCCTCAGCTTCCTCGATGCAGAGGGTAACGGACTGTTGATTAGTCAGCATTTTCTCCACATCGACAGAAAACATCTGGTCATGGGTTGCGAGAGTCTTGCACGCCATAACGAGCCATTGACTGCATTTCATTAACTGTGGAACTGAATTGAAACAGCATAGAATGACTTGCATGCTTTTGTCATCCAAGCTGAGTTCGACTAAAAGCCAAGCCGGGTTAGACTCGTTGTTACTGCCTAAGGTGGCAGTTCGGCGCCCTAAATGAAACACCCCATATACCCTCAAAACATACACAAATTTAATAGTTTATTCTTCTTACTATACTGTATATGGGCCATAAGTACAGTTTCTACCGGAAAGGTATCCGCAGTTGAGAATACGAACAACCATTAGCTGTGTAAGGAAATGACGACAATGCTGTTTTGAAGAGCGAACTGATCAGCAAGCAGTCTCTCCTTAAGCCCAAAGGGATAAAATTGGGAATTTTAGCAGACCAGCTCAGTGAAAGGGTCTGAGTAACATACGAACCGTAAGCTACGCTCTTTGGTTTGTGGATAGGTTCTCGTTATCTCATGAAATTTGACGGATTCCTTTTAGTACTTATGGGGAAGATCTGATGCATTTTTTAGAGATACTGGCTCTTTTCGCACCATAAAGATATCTTGTCTAAATCATTTTACAATGTTTTTGGTTGTCTGATGACTTTACTAGACGATAAACGACAGAATCACCTACAAACAATCTAAGAGGGCTACTAAGATCCTTTCCTAAATTGGTTATATAGATTAGGAACAACAGAGATCCAATTATTGGTCCTTGGGGAACGTCAGATATCATTTATACTTTGGCGGAGGACTTTTCGTTAATTAGTATGAACAGAAATCTTTCTGAGAGGAAATCACGAAGCTAGTCGCACAACTGAGACGGTATTCCATAGGGACGCGATATGATTAGGTGCTTGAGGGGAAATTTGTCAAAAGACTTCCGGAAATTTAGAAATATGGAATCAATTTGAGATGCCCTGTCGATTACACTCGTTACTTCATGTGAAGAAAAAGTTGTGCTTCATAAGAACGATATTTTCTGAATCCGTGCTGACTATCTGACGTTTTCTTCGATGTACTTTACAACGTTAGAGCTCAGTATATATTCCAAAATCCTACTCCAAATCGATGTCAGTGATATGGGCCCGTATATCACAGATTATCCGTATTTCCTTTCTTGGGTATTGGTGTGACCTGCGAAACTTACTAGTTCTTACGTACGGACCATCCTTGGAGCGAGCGACTGTGTATCATTACTATGTATAGGACTATTGTATCTGCATACTCTGAAAGGAACCTAAATGGTATGCAATCTGCAAGGAAAGACCTGCATTTAGTAAGTGATTTAAGCTACTTCGCTGCACTGAGGATATCTACTTCTAAGTTACTTTGGCGGCTGTTCTTGATTCAAATTCATGAATATGTACGTCGTCTTGTTTGGTGAAATAATTTCGGAAAACCGTGTGTACGAAGTCCGCTTTAGTGGCACTGCCACCGATAACATGTAACTCTTGCTTCGCCCACCTTAGCTTATTTTGCTTCCAAATTAGCATAACTCACTGCGTCCAGGTACATCGTGGTGCCCAAATCGTCCTTCTTTTGTTTACTTTCCGACCATATTCCGCGCTCAATAGGCGGCTCGCCTCATTCATCATGTCACAAATTCCTCCTTACTTTCATAAAGAATAGCATTTTCGTCAGAGAATCTAATCTTTAATATTCTCTCACCTTGAAATTTAGTCCCACTTCGAAGCCTTTCCTTTATAGAAACTTATTATTCCTGAAATTCATCTTAACTGTAATAGGTACAGATGTACTACCTAAAGCGACATATTTTATCTCCTCCATTTTCAGCTTCATATACAGCTTGAGCAGTAGCGGGGAAAGGCTGCATCTCTGTATAACGTCCATTTCAGGACGTGCTGTTATCTGGTTGTCGTTCTTTCCCACGGCGCATATCCATTTTCCTTAGGATTTCAAACATTTTGCAGCACTCTGTATTGTACGAAGCTTTTCCTACATGGTGTAATTTTTTTGTAAAAAGCAACTTTTATTTTACTATCACTGCAACGCTCTGGCCGGCCGCGGTGGTCTAGCGGTTCTAGGCGCTCAGTCCGAAACCGCGCGACTGCTAAGGTCGCAGGTTCGAATCCTGCCTCGGGCATGGATGTGTGTGATGTCCTTAGGTTAGTTAGGTTTAAGTAGTTCTAAGTTCTTGGGGACTGATGACCATAGATGTTAAGTCCCATAGTGCTCAGAGCCATTTGAACCATTTTTGTCCTGGTACGGCGCCACAGGCTACTGACGTCGATATCGCTGCCATTCTTAACGACAACACTAATTCGTCATGTAATTAGTGCCTCCTGGGTAGGAAAATGGCTGTGACAACAGAGTGGTATTGCTTCTCGAAAGTTCGTCTTTTATCTGACCTCCGAATCTGGGCTAAAGGGAACTTCCCGTGCAGTAGATGACAAAGACGTGTCTCGGTTATTTCTTTCATTTGGCTGTGGAGTGCGGGAGGGTTGTATTGTCCTGTAAGAATCATTGGGGTTAACACTCGACCAGCGCTTCCAAATAACCGAGAGAGGTCGCTGGACATTTGGAGATGCAGATTCTGTGATAGAGTGTCCGATCCCTTGGCCCTCTACAATCACATTCAGTGAGCTCTCTGGGTTGGCTAACGCTGACAAGGAACGCGGCTACAATAATAACGCATCTGTATGCCTGAAGATATACAGACCATTTTAAATGGGAGTACTCGGAGACATGTCGCTACGTAACATACTGCATTACTGTGGCATAATCTGATATAAAAGTAATTGCTGTGAGGAGCAAGTCGTATGAAAGAGATAGTTAAGAACGAGAGTAAAAATTTTTAGTGATCATATCAACTTGTCGATTACATGGCGTAAATGTGCCTGTGTTGACATCCATAAAGATGAAGTACAAATAAGAAGCGAGAAAGTTATCAGTATATGAACGGGTGCCCCTATCAGCATTTAAGAATACAAGTTCGAGTGTAAGACGTAATTATAATTACGATGTTGTTGTTATTGTGGTCTTCAGTCCAGAGACTGGTTTGATGCAGCTCTCCACGCTACTCTATCCTGTGCAAGCTTCTTCACCTCCCAGTACCTACTGCAACCTACGTCCTTCTGAATCAGTTTAGTGTATTCATCTCTTGGTCTTCCTCTACGATTTTTACCCTCCACGCTGCCTTCCAATACTAAACTGGTGACCCCCTGATGCCTCAGAATATGCCCTACCAACCGATCCCTTCTTCTAGTCAAGTTGTGCCACAAATTTCTCTTCTCTCCAATTCTAGTTATGTGATCTACTCATCTAATCTTCAGCATTCTTTTGTAGCACCACATTTCGAAAGCTTCTATTCTCTTCTTGTACAAACTATTTATCGTCCATGTTTCACTTCCATACATGGCTACACTCCATACAAACACTTTCAGAAACGACTTCCTGACACTTAAATCTATACTCAGTGTTAACAAATTTCTCTTCTTCAGAAACGCTTTCCTTGCCATTGCCAGTCTACATTTTATATCCTCTCTACTTCGACCATCATCAGTTATTTTGGTCCTGAAATAGCAAAACTCATTTACTACTTTAAGCGTCTCATTTCCTAATCTAATTCCCGCTGCATCACCCGATTTAATTCGACTACATTCCATTATCCTCGTTTTGCTTTTGTTGATGTTCATCTTACATCGTCCTTTCAAGACACTGTCCATTCGGTTCAACTGCTTTTCCAGGTCCTTTGCTGTTTCTGACAGAATTACAATGTCATCGGCGAACCTCAAATTTTTTTTTCTTCTCCATGGATTTTAATTCCAACTCCGAATTTTTCTTTTGTTTCCTTTACTGCTTGCTCGATATACAGATTGAATAACATCGGGAATAGGCTACAACCCCGTCTCACTCCCTTCCCAACCACTGCTTCCCTTTCATTCCCATCGACTCTTATAACTGCCATCTGGTTCCTGTACAAATTGTAAATACCCTTTCGCTCCCTGTATTTTACCCCTACCACCTTCAGAATTTGAAAGAGAGTATTTCAGTCAACATTGTCTAAAGCTTTCTCTAAGTCTACAAATGCTAGAAACGTAGGATTGCCTCTCCTTAATCTATTTCCTAAGATAAGTGGTAAGGTTATTATTGCCTCACGTGTTCCAACATTTCCAAATTGATCTTCCCCGAGGTCGGCTTCTACCAGTTTTTCCATTCGTCTGTAAAGCTCTGCCCGCATCTCGTGGTCGTGCGGTAGCGTTCTCGCTTCCCACGCCCGGGTTCCCGGGTTCGATTCCCGGCGGGGTCAGGGATTTTCTCTGCCTCGTGATGGCTGGGTGTTGTGTGATGTCCTTAGGTTATTTAGGTTTAAGTAGTTCTAAGTTCTAGGGGACTGATGACCATAGAAGTTAAGTCCCATAGTGCTCAGAGCCATTTGAATTGTCTGTAAGGAATTCGAGTTAGTATTTTGCAGCTGTGGCTTATTAAACTGATAGTTCGGTAATTTTCACATCTGTCAACACCTGAGGGTATTTCGCCTGTCTCATGCATCTTGCTCACCAGATGGTAGAGTTTTGTTAGGCCTGGCTCTCCCAAGGCTGTCAGTAGTTCTAATGGAATGTTGTCTACTCCCGGAGCCTTGTTGCGACTTAGGTCTTTCAGTGCTCTGTCACACTCTTCACGCAGTATCATATCTCCTATTTCAGCTTCATCTACATTCTCTTCCCTTTCTATAATATTGTCCTCAAGAACATCGCGATAATTACGATAAAAGTGAAAAAAATACGGGTCGAACATGAAGCCAGACAAACAGTTGCTACACGGACCAAGAAAGAACTGGATTCACAGAGATAACAATAAAAATGAGAAGAAGATCTATATTTCATTGGAAAACATTAAGGAACGACATGGATGCGTATGACTGTAATCGCCATTGCATGGACCACACTCTTAGATCAGTCATCCCTTTAAAATATCATCCTTTGAAGTGCTGCAGATAGTGCAAGACCGTTACCAGTTTACTGCCGTAAGTCATGGCAGTGATGTGGTGTGTACATAGCAGTCGAAAAAATGGTTCAAATGGCTCTGAGCACTATGGGACTTAAATTCTGTGGTCATCAGTCCCCTAGAACTGAGAACTACTTAAGCCTAACTAACCTAAGGACATCACAGACATCCATGCCCGAGGCAGGATTCGAACCTGCGACCGTAGCAGTCGCGCGGTTCCGGACTGCGCGCCTAGAACCGTGAGACCGCCGCGGCCGGCGTAGCAGTCGGTCGTATGGAATCACTGCCGTTAGGTTGCTGTGTGGGAAGGCACGATGGAATGTTAGAAAGGAGATGTAGAGTTCTGACGTAGCCATGTTGTTGTACCAACGCGAACTATCCAACGTTTCTAAGAGAAATGATGTACCATTCGCAGGTCCGTAAAACGGCGTAAGAATAGTTGCGAGAAAATCCTAACCGACAGGTGCGGCAGAGGAATGTCAAACGTTGTTAATGACAGTCGTCTTAGAGTTGCTGCTGTCGATGAATAAAAGGTCCAAATTCCTAGCGAACGTTGCAAACGGACTGCATGTAATGTTTTGGTACCATTGCTCACAGCGGCACATAAAGTTGCACGTCTTCAGTGGGTCAAAAAACACATAATCTGGCTATCTGTTGACTGAAGGTGGATAGTTTTGTGAGACGAGTGACGGATTTGGCTGTTTTCAAATGATGCGAGGCTTCGAATGCAACAACAGCCCTTTGAGACTTTTAACCTGCAGGGTGTGGATGGCGTAGTTAAAGCTAGAGGTGGTTCTGTCAACTTTTATGTCTGTTACGCACTAAGCCTGAGGCCCATTAATTCAGGTTATCGTGAGCCTGAAGCACTAGGTTTATTTCTACATTCTCAGTGATCAAATGTCCATTCCCCTACATGTGTATTATGAGTATGCTGTGGACATTCTTGCCGTTTAAGTTGACAACGGCCATATTCACACGGTTGCACATATACCATCCTGGTTGGACGAAATCTAACACACTCTAACACTCGACTGGCCTTCTAAATTACCAGAAGCCCACAGAAAATGTCTGAGACTATTTGAAACGGCTGGTGAAACGTAACATTCAACATGCTCGTAATTTTCTGGTGCTACGAGACCTAATCTCCAATGTGAGACTTCACCTGGATATGACATTCCTGAGGAGACTTGTGAGTTCTCTTCCTCGCTGAACCGAGGCCGTTATCAAGGCCACAGCTGGAGTTACACTGTCTTAACGTGATGACTCTTGAGACTGACTAATTTTTCTTCTCAAAAACCAACAGAAACATTTACAGATAGATATAGATTGAGGCTGACAAATGTACCCAACACAACTTTAGCTGGGAAGACAATGCTATAACAAATAACAGGTCGGTGCTAACGGACGTCTTTGATTGACTTAAACGTCCGGTGTCTGAGCTCAGCTGAGTATATCGAATAACAAGAAACTTGCTAACAAATGTTCTTTGCCTACATTGGAAAGTTTCAGTTGAAATACTTTATTTGTAACGAAAGGAAGTTGGAAGAGACCTGTTGAAAATCTTTACTTTCTTCAAGAGACTGTAAAATTAAATGTAGTTTCTAAAGGTTGTAGACAGAGTTATGAAACAGGCTGTGTAAGTTGACAGATACACAGTCTGACCAAGAAGTTCCGAATCTGATTTCATTGCTTGCGTATAAGCGCCCTCAGTGCGTTGGTTGCTTGAACTAACAACTGTATACAAGAACACATGTGCTTTCGGCCACTCAGTTATGAGCAGACAGAGTTAAGTAGCGGACGTACGGCCGTAGTGTGTCAACGGTGTTGTGTCACAAATAGCAATGGAGCAACATCTCCAAATAAGGTGGTCAAAACACCAGAATTTTTAGAAGAACAGAAAAGCGTGTGCAGAGTTCGTCTCGAATACCTTAACCCCCGAATAATAACAACGACTTGTGGATACCTGCCTCTACTTGATTGAAATGCAAAACTCGGACAATTCTTTTCTGGAAATAGTCATAATCGGTGACAAGACTTTGTGTTATTATACTAAACTATCACAGAACAACAAGGAGCATAAATTCACATGAAGAGTCAACGCTAGTAACAGTAAATAGTGGGTCCTAGCACAAAGAACCAATTGTTGTCCTTATGCAAACTGACCAATTGGTCCAGCCTCCTTACGTAAGCAAACTGCTCACTTTTTATGTTTATGCAAGTATAATTTATGACCCTTATAGAAACAAAAAAACTATGTAAACTTTTGTTATGTTTACGCAAGTTTAATTTGTGACCAAATGCTCTTAGCCTATTCTTAATCGCCGTAATTTATGACCAAAAACTGCTGCCTTTTCCCACCTCTCTAGTTTATACTAGTCTAATTTGTGATGCGTTTAGCCTGATGTTACTTACCATAATTAATGACCCAGAAGTGGCCACCCCCACTCCTCTAGTGTGGTGGTGTTATCGTATGGGTGGGGTCCGACGTCTACCAGAAGGCCCTCCCTCCCCACCTCACCACTCTTCGCCGCTCCTTCTACGCTATGTACCCGTCGTTCAAGCTCTGTACATCAGTCGATCACCGTGAGGCATCAGCAGTAGCAGCCACCGTCCTCAGGCAGCAAAAAGAAGAAGGAGACTCTCACTTTCGAATGTATTATTAATCCTTACGTATCTCTCATTGCTCATTATTATATGTGTCTTCATTGGTTACTGTTTCTCTTACAATGCAACATGCCCCTGAGCTGCAGCCGGAGACAGTCGAACTGCCTTATTAATGGGATCAGATTTGAATTTCCATTACGTATACCCTCACAGTGACAGCAGCAGCACCCAGCCAGCCCACGCGATTATCATCCACAGCAGCGCAGTGGCGATGTATCAGGGCAGGACATGCAAGAATTCTTCTTCCGCGACTTCCTGGTGCCAAAATCGTTGGCACCGCTACGCCGGTGGTTATGGTTGCATACCTCACCTGTTAAAGTGATCTTATTCTCCGTAACGTACAGTCTACATGTAAGTGGGGGTAAACTTGTTGTTGTCGGCATGTCCTCTAATAATGACTTCAACGTAGTGGTAGCGCTTCAACTGCCCCAGTTTAGTCTCATGAAAGTCGCACTTTCATGAAGTCAGAATTCTGCCAAGATAACAGCACTGTTCAACACTCAAACAGTTCCAGTGTTACTGGGCTATCATACAGCATATGCACTCACTTGGAACCAACCTTCAGAACCTTTAAGTTTCCTGACTCTGTCATCCAGAATGCAGTGAATGACCATCTCGAGTGGTGGTATCTGCATAGATTTTTTGGAATTGTATGGTACGCGTTTATAAATATTATGCATAATAACTTTTGTATCCCGCCTGGAAGGCGGCGCATGGGTGTGCTCCTGTAAACTGAAGCGTAGGATGAATACAGGAAGCGAGTAGGAGCAGGAAAAGGTGAAGTACTGCGGTACTGCTTATTAAAAGTGGTTTTACTTAACTTTTTACAAGTAGTGGCTCGCCCACTATGAAATAGAAACAATGTCGCTTGGTCGTCTGCTCGGCATCAGATGGGATGAATCCGGAGCGGCACTCGTAGAGCTGCACAGCGCCGGCTAGAGGGCGCTGTCGTCGGTGTCGGTGTCGTAGTGCCAACCTAGTAGAGTGCACCTACGTTGTGGCATCGTAGCTATCGATACCACAATAAGACTTCAGAAGACTTTTTGCTATTAATTTAACAGTGTATTTTGCTTCTGTACACAGTATGTATGATGCATCACCACTACATGACGTTGCTAAGGATACATGTGCATCTTTGTGCTTGTTCATATATCCTACAATGTGAGCTGAAATTAAAAGAGAAGATTTATCTCTCTAAATCGTATTTCATTTCAAGTAGAACTTCATATTCATTTACACTGTCCAGTTGCACTAATGTGACCACCTGTCAAAAACCTGAATAATCACCTTTTGCGGCATGGACCGCTGCAGCATGTGCAGGAAGAGAGTAAGTGAAGTGTCTGAAGGTACTGACAGAGATGTGGAGCCATGACGACTCCCGTGCCGTGGGCAGTTGCACTATATTTCTCGGTTGAGGATCCATGACACGGACAATCCAATCTAGTACTTCACCTTTTCCTGCTCCTACTCGCTTCCTACATTCATCCTACCCTTCAGTTTACAGGAGCACACCCATACGCCGACTTTCAGGCGGAATACAAAAGTTATTATGTATAATCTTTATAAACGCGTACCATACAATTCCAAAAAATCTATGCCGATACCACCACTCGAGATGGTCATTCACTGCACACTGGATGACAGAGCCAGGAAACTTAAAGGTTCTGAAGGTTGGTTCCAAGTGAGTGCACAGATTCTCGATTGTTTTTATATTCGGGAAGTTTGGTGGTCAGGATAGTACTGCAAACTCATACTGGTGCTTTACAAACCATGCTCATACACTGCAAGCTGTGTGGCATGTTGCATTATCCTCTTGGTAGACTCCATCGCGCAGAGAAAAAACAAATTGCGTATAGAAGCGGACATGGTCCCCAAGGATAGATACATACAGGGTTATTACAAATGATTGAAGCGATTTCACAGCTCTACAGCAACTTTATTATTTGAGATATTTTCACAATGCTTTGCACACACATACAAAAACTCAAAAAGTTTTTCTAGGCATTCACAAATGTTCGATATGTGCCCCTTTAGTGATTCGGGAGACATCAAGCCGATAATCAAGTTCCTCCCACACTCGGCACAGCATGTCCCCATCAATGAGTTCGAAAGCATCGTTGATGCGAGCTCGCAGTTCTGGCACGTTTCTTGGTAGAGGAGGTTTAAACACTGAATCTTTCACATAACCCCACAGAAATAAATCGCATGGGGTTAAGTCGGGAGAGCGTGGAGGCCATGACATGAATTGTTGATCATGATCTCCACCACGACCGATCCATCGGTTTTCCAATCTCCTGTTTAAGAAATGCTTCTGCTTTAGCCTTTTCCGTAAGATTTTCCAAACCATCGGCTGTGGTACGTTTAGCTCCCTGCTTGCTTTATTCGTCGACTTCCGCGGGCTACGCATGAAACTTGCCCGCACGTGTTCAACCATTTCTTCGCTCACTGCAGGCCGACCCGTTGATTTCCCCTTACAGAGGCACCCAGAAGCTTTAAACTGTGGATACCATCACCGAATTGAGTTAGCAGTTGGTGGATCTTTGTTGAACTTCGTCCTGAAGTTTCATTGCACTGTTATGACTGACTGATGTGAGTGCATTTCAAGCACGACATACGGTTTCTCGGCTCCTGTCGCCATTTTGTCTCACTGCGCTCTCGAGCGCTCTGGCGGCAGAAACCTGAAGTGCGGCTTCAACCGAACAAAACTTTTTGAGTTTTTCTACGTATCTGTAGGGTGTCGTGACCTTATGTCAATGAATGGAGCTGCAGCGAATTTATGAAATCGCTTCAATCATTTCTAATAGCCCTGTACTTGTGTTGATCCACTGTTAGTTGCAGAATGACGAGATCGCTCAGGCAATGCCACGAAAAGATTCCCCAGACCCTAACGCTCCTTCCTCTGGCTTGGACTTACCCAACTTTCTTTGCAGGGTCTTTTCCTCCGTAAACATCTCCGCAGCCACAGCTGACACCTGTTACCCATGGACTATGGCGCACCACAAATGCCTCGGTCCCGTTTTTGGATAGGGCCATTTTACCATGCACAGTATACATTAACCATGATGACATGTGAGCAGTTTACAAACTTAGCCGTTTCGGAGATGCTGCCACCTTTGGCCTGAAAGCCAATGAGGCAACGAGTGTATTGTTTTCTGCGTGACGTCAACATGCTTTATATACCCACCACTGCTAGTCCTGCAACCAGCCGACTGTGAGTGGTTAATGTACTTGGACGTCGAACATTGGGAGTGGTCAAGTGAATGTGACAGGACCGTGTATATGCAGTATAACTGCCAATGTGGTTGGATTTGTGGGGAATCAGGGTATGTGGTTTTTGTAAATAAGAATGATAATAGGAATGTACGGAAGCAAATTAATTTCTATTATAGGTTCACTAGATATACATACAATAATTTCTGTCGTCACAATTTTTCGTATAGAATGTTTAAAGATACTTTTTCTTTGATAATAGTATGTTCAGAGATACTTTAAAAATAATGACTTGAAATTTATGTTTGCAGAGATACTTTTTAGACTCGTGCCACTACAATGAAAAACTAAAAGAAGTATCTATATAGTGCATTTCATACTACGGTCTTTAACACAATGTTAAAATGTCGTTTGATACCACTATTTCAATAGAGACATTCACATCTACATCATACTCTGCAAGCCACCTGATAGTGTTTGGTGGAGGGTACTTTTGTACCATTAACGGAGACCTCGAATCCTGATCCACTCCCGGAAGCGCGTGGGAAAATGATTGTCGGTAGGCGTCTGTATTGGCTTTAATTTCTCGAATTTTCTTCTCGTGGTCATTACGTGAGACATATGGGGAGTGGGGGGAGTAATATATTATCCAACTCTTGCCAGAAAGCGCTCTCTCGAAACTTCAATAGAAAATCTCTCTGTGATGCGCAACGCATCTCTTGCAATGTCTGAGAATGGAGTTTGTTGAGCATCTCCGTGACGCTCTCGCGCCGGCTAAACGATGCCGTGACGAAACGCGGCGCTCTTCGTTGGATCTGCTCTAGCTCTTCTATAAGTCCCACCTGGTAGGGATCCCATGTGGATGAACAATGCTCAAAAATCGGTCAAACAAGCGGCATATAAGCCAGTTCATTCGTGGATGAATTACGTTTCCTAAAGATTCTCCCCATGAATCTGAGTCTAACATCTACTTTACCACTATTTGTTTATGTGGTCATTCCACTTAAGGTAGCTCTGGATAGTTACTTGTTGATATTTTACGGTAGATGCTGTTTGCAGCTGTTTGTTATCAACAGTGTAACTGTACACCAGTGGATTTCTTTTCCTATCTATGTGCAATATGTTAGATGTATCTACGTTCAGGGTCAACTTCCGGAGCCTGTATCATTCATCAATTCTCTGGGGTCTTCTGCAAATTGTTACTATCTTCTGGCGTTGCTGCTTTGTTATAGACAACCGCATCACCTGCGAACTGCCTTAAGGGGCTCCGGAAAGGCTCAAAATCATGAAAAGTTCAATTTTTACTTTTTTGCGTTTTCTGAATCTGCAGACTATTACCTTTTAATAGATATACAATTTATTCAATTCCGAAGACTACAACTATTTTTAAATTTTTTTTGAAATGTGTTCTACATGGCCGTGACCCACTGTTTCGCTGTTAAACTGCTGTCAAATGGTGTTATTATTAACGTCCGTGTTCATCAGGTACATTTTAGTGATGTGAGATAAAGTATGTGCTGTGGCTAACCTGTGATGGTTCAATATATATCGCTGGTGTGATTGTCGATTGTTTCCTGTTTATTTACTCTGTCGTTATCTCGAAAATATTCGTAATTAATTCTGTTTCTTGAGTCTGTTTTGTTGAAGTATAATAATCAGTAAAAGTAAAGTTATTAGAAATCCTCTGAATGCTTTTAAGAAAAGGAGAAATGTTGGAAAGCCAAAGGTATGTGTTATTACTGTAAACAATAAAGACGATAACCAAGTGAGTGAACCTAACCTCTCAAGTACACCTGCCCATAGCAGTCAAAGTGGGAAAGAAAATACTTCACAGAAGAAGCTTGGTTCAATGAGTGAAAACTATGAATGTTTTATGGGCGAATCGGATGTGAATGAAATATTTGATATGTCGGTTCTCAAAGGAATTTTTTCAAACTGTGTAAGATGTATTCATTGTAGTGAAGTTGGTCTGGAACTCTCCATACTAAAGCACGTAGGACTTGCTAGTGAAATACAACTGAAATGTGATAAGTGTTCATACATGACCACCTTTTGGAACAGTGTTGCAGTAACTGCAACTGAAGAAAATGGTAGCAAAATCTACGAACACAACAACGAGCGATGCTTGCTTTAGACAAGGAACGCCTTCGGGCTGCAGACAGGGCTGTAAAGAGTCTAGAAATGCAAGCAAGAGTAAACAGGAGGAGGAACAAGAGGAAGCTGGAGGAGGAGTTTGCAGAGGATGAAGATAATCCATCCTATGGACCTGGAATGCACTAAAAAGTTAATCCAATCTTTGTCGCTCGATTCCCAAAACTTTTATTTTCTCATACTAATTACATGTTTTCTAAGGATCTTCCAAACATATTTGTTTCAAACTTTCAGTAAATGTTACACAGTACCTTCTGCATAATTTAACACAGCCTTTTTCCAAAAAACTGTATATTTTTGAATCTATAAATAAAAAATTGCAAAAAAATGTTGTGAATTTTCATTACAATTGAAAAAAAAATCATCTTTAATAACTGAACTAAGATTTTGTAAAATCCCTGTGTTAAGTTGTAGCCCATATTCCAATAAATAATCTGTAAAAAGTTCAACTTCCTACCTCAAATACTTTGTGAGGAAAGATGTAATTTATAAGCGTTATTTTAACATTGCAAGTATAGGGCGTTCCGGAGCCCCTTAAAGAGCATTCGATGCTTTCTACTAGATCATTTACATATACCGTAAACAGTAACAGCCTTATCAAACTTCCTTGGAGTGCCCCGGAACTTACCTTTACATCTGTCGATGGGCCGCGCGGAGTATCCGCGCGCTCTGGGCGTCTTCTCACGCGGCTCTCCCCGTCGGAGGTTCGAGTCCTCCCTCGGACATGAGTGTGTGTGTCGCCCTTTGCGTAAGTTTAAGTTAGGTTAAGTAGTGTGTAATCTTAGGGACCGATGACCTCAACAGCTTGGTCCCATAAGATCTTACCACAAATTTCCATTTTCCATCTGTCTATCTTGTTCTGTTAAGAGCGACGTGTTGAGTTCTGCCTGCAAGAAAGTCTTGAATCTAGTTGCAAACCTGCTCCGATACTCGATAGGCTTGTACTTTTTCAATAAATGACAGTGAGGGACGATGTCAAACGCCTTCCTGAAGTCAAAGAACACGGCATCAACTTGAGCGCCGGCGCTTACTGCGCTGTGGATCTCGTGGAGGGACACAGCGAGCTGAGTTTCGCAGTATCTCTGTTTGCGGAATCCATGTGGATTTTTGTGGAGGAGATTTTCATTCTCCGCAAGCGTCATAAATCTTTAACATAGAATATATTCCATAATTCTATAACAGATTGACGTCAACGATATAAGTTTGTAATTGTGGGCAACTGTCCTACGGCTCTCCTTAAAAATCTGAATGACGTGCGCTTACTTCCAATTGCTAAGTATCCTTCGTTGCTCAAGCGATCGACGATAAATTACTGCTAGAATGGGAGCAAGTTCTTTCGCTTAATCTTTGTAGAAACTTACAGCGATCTCCTCTGGTGCTGACGCCTTTCCACTATTAAGAGACTGTAGCTGTTTTTCTGTTCCGCGATCGGTTATCTCAATATCTACCATTTCGACGTCCGTACGGTGATTGAAAGGAGGGACTGTATTACGATTTTCCGCCGTGAAACAATTTCGGAAGATCGAATTCAGTATTTCGGCCTTCTGTCTGTTATCTTCCGTTTCGGTGGCAGTGTGGTCACTGAGTGCATGAACAGACGATTTTGACCCACTTACTGATTTTACATACGATCAAGACCTCTTAGGCTTTTTACTCGGGTAGGTTGACAAAGGTTTACTTTTAAAGTCATTGAACGCTTCTCTCATTGCTCTCCTTACGCTAATTTTCGCTTCGTTCAGTTTTTGTTTGTCAGCTAGGTTTTTACTTCTCTTGAATCTGAGATGAACTACTCGTTGTTTACGTAGCAGTTTTCTAACACAGCTATTAAACCGTGGTGGGTCTTCCCCATCCCTTAGTACATTACACGGAACATACCTGTCTAGGGCATATTCCACGATACCTTTGAATTTTTTCCAGTAGTTCTCCATATCTTCGTCCTCATCACCGAATATTTGATGCTGACTGCTCAGATACTCTGACATTTGTGTCCTGTCACTCTTGGTAAGCAGAAATATCTTCCTATCTTCCTTAACATTCTTTTTAAGACCCGTTGTCTTAGATTTTATCACAGACTTATGATCACTGATACCTTCCTCTACGTTAATGAAATTTGTCATTAAAAATATATCACTTTTTCAAACCAACAGTTCAATGCATGGAATCAATACTAGAAAAAAGAATAATCATCACAAGGATTTAAAGTCACTTAGTCTTGTACAAAAAGGTGTGCATTATTCAGGAACACACAGTTTCAGTAACTTGCCAGCAGCCATAAAAAGCTTAACAACCAATGAAATTCACTTTAAGAGAAGCCTAAAGGATTTATTGGTGGCTAACTCCTTCTACTGAAATGATGAATTTTTATATATATATATATATATATATATATATATTATAATGTTTAATAATGTGTTCATTGTAAATAAGTATTATAGTAGTTGTATTACACGTTTATTACCTTATAAATAAATAAATAAACTTTTTTATTTTAAATTCAGTACATTAGCATTTGTAAAATGACTCTTTCATACAGTGTTCATTAAAAATGACGATCATTCCACTTGGGACCTGTGGAATGGTACATTAGCTTACTTGTTGTAGTTGTAAATATTTGTCATGTATTGTTGTTTTTCTGACAAGGTCTACATCTTTGAGGACCTCCTCTCTACGGATCAATTGGAATGAAAGTAAATCTAATCTAATCTAATCTAATAACAGATTCGATAAGATGTGGTCTGTTTGTTGGCAGGAGGTCTAAGATGTTACCCTTACGAATTGGTTCTCTAACTATCTGCTCAAAGCAATCTTCGGATAAGACATACAAAACAATGTCATACGAATCCCTGTCTCCGGCTCCTCTTGTCATAGCATGACACTCCCAATCCATACCTGCCAAGCTGAAGTCACTTCTATTACAATGGCGTGACCAGGAACATTTTTTTTTTAATTTGTCATTCCTTAATGCACATCCTTCATTGATACGACTGTTTTATTACATGTGAAATGCGAAATAACTTACACTAGTAATACTACAGACTCGGACAACCAGCAGCATGTTTAGAAAAACTGTACAAAACACACACACACACACACACACACACACACACACACACACACACACACACACACAAACAAACAAACACACACACACACACACACACACACACACACACACACACACACACATAGTGCGCAGTCAACTCAGACGTGTACGTAGTACACATTTTCACCTATTTACACTATGACAAATGATTAATATTGTTCTGCATTCACACACAACTTTTAATTGTGTATGCATCAATTAAATAATTGACTCTTTCCCTCTGTCACCCTAGTGATTCGCGCGAGAATGGCAGTGTTTCGATTCCATTCTCACAAATGACTCTTTTGTTGTCATGATGTGACAGACCGACTTTAGTTGCGATACGGTGTGTACTACATAGCCTCGTGATCGAATGCTTACTTGGCGCACCATATGTGGAGGAGGACGCGGAGCAGCGCCAACACTGCTGAACAGGCAGTCCTTGTAACCATCAGTCGGAAGAACCACTGAGGCCGCATAATACACACACTTCGTCCGCCTTTGAGTAACACCTCCGTCTCAGTAGAATGCCTACATTTTTTTGTCTAAAACTCACAAACTCTCATTTGGTTTGTCTCAGACAACTCGACGCTATAAGGATTTTCAGCTGCATATCCAGATGTGTCGAATGTATCGGTATGATACCTGGATTGGGGAGAAGAGAAGTTTGTGGCACAACTTGACCAGAAGAAGGGATCGGTTGGTACTACGTGTTCTGAGGCATCAAGGGATCACCAATTTAGTATTGGAGGGCAGCGTGGAGGGTAAAAATCGTAGAGGGAGACCAAGAGATGAATACACTAAGCAGATTCAGAAGGATGTAGGTTGCAGTAGGTACTGGGAGATGAAGAAGCTTGCACAGGATAGAGTAGCATGGAGAGCTGCATCAAACCCGTCTCAGGACTGAAGACCACAACAACAACAAGCTTATTACTTATACTTCATAAGGGTCACAACACTTCACCCAATAGATGGAGCTGTTTGTATCCATACAAAGCAACTTTGGATGTATGAAATGTTTACCCCCAGCATCATCATCATCATCAGCTTGTGGAGGGAACCACTGCATGGAACTTGGTTCAAAAATGGTTCAAATGGCTCTGACCACTATGGGACTTAACATGTGAGGTCATCAGTGCGGTAGAACTTAGAACTACTTAAACCTAACTAACCTAAGGTCATCATACACATCCATGCCCGAGGCAGGATTCGACTGAAGTGCCTAGAACCGCTCGGCCACTCCGGCCGGCCATGAAACTTCGCGCCCTGGACATAGTGCAGATCATTGTGTGCTTCATACACACTATTAGGATATGTCTGGTCCACCTGCACGAATTATGATACAACATGAGTATGCAGTCATATCCGTGCATTCCCCTAATCCGACAATTTTCCAATCGGACAGCCATCGAAACCCTCCAATCGTAGAGACTGCTACATGGCATGCCCGTGTAAGTGCTTATATCGAGATACACGATGTAACTCAAATCTTCGTGTGCAATGAACTCTTCACTCATACGCACATTATTTGCCTTTGTGCACCTATGAACATATTGGCAAAGTCCCCTGCGAATCCCACATTCAGAAAAGAAGAAAAGGTCGACATCGGTTAATAGTGCGATTCTGGCACATGTCATTCTGAGCATTGCATCCCACGAAAGCCCTGGTACGGTGTAATAGAAGGCAGGATCCGTCATATATGTGCTCATTCACACACTCCTGAATTTCTTGAAAATGTCCGCAAGCATGCATCGCTACCCATGTATACTCCCCTGAATTACAATTGTTGAATTTCTACCAAACATCCACTGCATGTTCATACTCCGCATTCATTATGACACTGCCTGTAAGATTACTGGTGAATGTAGTTATGTCGAGCAATGCGGTTTCGTTGGATCTTTCCATCGAATCAGTTACTGCTATGAAAAGACTCCCTTCTTTGTCACGAGCTGAAACCTTACATCATAGATATTTGCAGCTATAATGAGGTTCATGTACTCCTGACAAATGGTTTCGGTAACTTTTTGAAGCAGTATGTGCATAGATCGCCGTGAGAACCACAGTGCAACATTCACGTTCATTAACTTGGAAGCCGCGCGGGGTTAGCCGAGCTGTCTTAGACGCTGCAGTCATGGACTGTGCGGCTGGTCCCGGCGGTGGTTCAAATCCTCCCTCGGGCATGGGTGTATGTGTTTGTCCTTAGGATAATTTAGGTTAAGTAGTGTGTAAGCTTAGGGACTGGTGACCTTAGCAGTTAAGTCCCATAAGATTTCACACACATTTGATTTTTTAACTTGGACAATGAAATGTATTTTTCGGTGCTATCAGGCAGTGCACTAATCTAATCATTGTGCAGCCCGAAATAAGCCAAGTTCTCCACAATGAAATGACCATCATACCTGCTCAAATTGTGAAAGAAAACAGGTACTTGTCGTGGCAGTTGGTATTTCAAGTAGCACGTGTAGTGTCCTGCACCACGGAACTTCCTGTTAAATGACAGTGATCTCTGTTTCGAGTTTTCTAGCTAATGACAGTCCACAAATATGACATTCAACAGTTTTCTTGGACAAATCGTCATTTTCCTGTGATTGGTCATGGGAATGTTGGGGTGATAAATCTCATCGACTTTATTTGCAAGTTTATTCAAGACCAGAGAGCACCAATCGCAGGCTTATCCCCGATGTAGGTTTCAAAACGATTACAAATCAGGCGTGTTCTTGAACTATATGTGGTGTTGTTTCTTCCTCTGATAGAGTAACAACACATCTGTATGTCACGCTAAACTGCTAGTTTGGGAAAAGAGAGAGGTCTGACTACTTTATACTTTACATCATTTTTCTGCACATCGTGCTCATTTTCCAACTTGCCATCTTCTTCTTCGTTCATCAAGCTGTAAACATGGATTGATATATGGAGAATTTACCTCTCAAATTCAGGTATATCCTAAAGTTTAATTGGAAATCGATGCCATCAAAATTATATGCTGCACAAATCCATCTACTTCATAGGTTCTCAGGTGCTGTGAATTTTTCGTATAACTTTTCTGGTAAGCCAGTACCTACCAAGCAGAGCAAAAATCGTCGTTGGACTTTAGCACCTATATCGTCAGAAAGCGGAGTATAGGACATGTCATTTAGTGGGTTGAAAAATGTGAACGAATATCCAGGAGAGTGCCCTACCAAAACCTCTTTCCTGCGTTTTGGAAAATTAGCTCAGTTTGACACTTGTAGTGAAGTCACGGTGCCACCCACCAACTGAAGTACCGCACGATATCACGCCATTTTCCCTCAGGATAAAGACACTGGCTTTATTCTCAACACCACCACAGTCTTGTTTCAGAGGATATGCGAGTTTGCAACATAAAACTGCACCACACTTAATGGTGGGATACAACAGATCGTAGACCATTTTGGGAAACACTCTTTCCTAAACAGATAGACACACGTTTTGGAAGCAGGTAGGGAGTCGGTATCTTGCAGCAGAATTATCAACGTGAGCATACGAGATCCTGTCCCTAAATACGCCTGCAACCACTGAGTGGTTTAAAGCTGGTGTACGACTAACCTGGCTCTGCCGAAACTAATAGGACTGGCGAGAGAACTGCTGCTAGACGATACATGATCAAAGTAAGGCAACAATCGCAACATTCAGGGCTGAGGCGAGCGTAGGTAGATTGTCCTGGCTGAGGCGATCGTAATATTGACGGACAGGGCTGAGTCGAGCCTTCTGTCAACAGGCTTGGGATCCGTGAACGCAACGTCAACGGGTCAGGTCGTAGATAGCAGTGTGATGGACTGGGCTGCAGTGTTGTTGTCACAAGCCTGCCTTCAGACGATCCCAAGTTTCCTGCAGGGAAGAAAAAATGATCACATGGGTAAGTATGTTGTGTGTAACGATCCGTCACATGCAAGTGTCAGTAATTTCGTTGGTGCTTGTATAGAAAGTCACTAGCTACTGTATTACTAAATATGGATTTCATTTCTTATCATCTATTAGTAAGATGCTTCTTAACATTCCATCACATTCTACACTGGGATCTACGTCACCCATCGTAATATTACTATCCAGACTCCCTAGGAACAAAAGATAGAATAAAACATCTATTTATCATTGTATGCATGTGTAAATTATTACTGTACAAATATGAATTAAGACTCACGTATCCTCTTGTCTATAATAGGGGAACATACCTCTGAACTCGTACTGGAGAAAGGAATCATAGTTTGAGGTAGGTTAACTGCCATATCGTTATAAACAGCACCTACGAATAAAGTTCAAAAAACTCACATAAGCAATGCAAGCAAGCTTAAATTATTACTATTATTTCTATTATTATTATTGTTATTACTATTATTACTGCAGAAGAAGAATGAATTACTACTACACATGTATTTGATAGTTTATAATTGGAGTCCAGCCCTGCGAAATTAGTGATAAAAATGTTTTCAAAACCCTGGGGTAGTCCCATGAAACACAGCAGATGATGGGGTGTGTCAGACGTAAATACACTGACGAGCCAAAACGTTGCGACCGCTGTCCACCGCGAGCTTGAATGCCTCCTGATTCTGTTGCGGGCATGTGACGCAGTGAGGAAATAATCCAAACGGAAGAGAGACGAATGGGCAGTTATTCTCTACACCTACATCCATACTCCGCAAGCCACCTGACGGTGTGTGGCGGAGGGTACCTTGAGTTCCTCTATCGGTTCTCCCTTCTATTCCAGTCTCGTATTGTTCGTGGAAAGAAAGATTGTCGGTATGCTTCTGTGTGGGCTCTAATCTCTCTGATTTTATCCTCATGGTCTGTTCGCCAGATATACGTAGGAGGGAGCAATATACAGCTTGACACCTCGGTGAAGGTATGTTCTCGAAACTTCAACAAAAGCCCGTACCGAGCTACTGAGCGTCTCTACTGCAGAGTCTTCCACTGGAGTTTATCTATTATCTCCGTAACGCTTTCGCGATTACTAAATGATCCTGTAACGAAACGCGCTGCTCTCTGTCGGATCTTCTCTATCTCTTCTATCAACCCTATCTGGTACGGATCCCACACTGCTGAGCAGTATTCAAGCAGTGGGCGAACAAGCGTACTGTAACCTACTTTCTTTGTTTTCGGATTGCATTTCCTTAGGATTCTTCCAATGAATCTCAATCTGGCATCTGATTTACCGACGATCAACTTTATATTATCATTCCATTTTAAATCACTCCTAATGCGTACTCCCAGATAATTTATGGAATTAACTGCTGCCAGTTGCTGACCTGCTATATTGTAGCAAAATGACAAGGGATCTTCCTTTCTATGTATTCGCAGCACATTACACTTGTCTACATTGAGATTCAATTGCCATTCCCTGTACCATGCGTCAATTCGCTGCAGATCCTCCTGCATTTCAGTACAATTTTCCATTGTTACAACCTCTCGATATACCACAGCATCATCCGCAAAAAGCCTCAGTGAACTTCCAATGTCATCCACAAGGCCATTTATGTATATTGTGAATAGCAACGGTCCTACGACACTCCCCTGCGGCACACCTGAAATCACTCTTACTTCGGAAGACTTCTCTGCATTGAGAATGACATGCTGCGTTCTGTTATTTAGGAACTCTTCAATCCAATTACACAGTTGGTCTGATAGTCCATATGCTCTTACTTTGTTCATTAAACGACTGTGGGGAACTGTATCGAACGCCTTACGGAAGTCAGGAAAAACGACATCCACCTGGGAACCCGTGTCTATGGCCCTCTGAGTCTCGTGGACGAATAGCGCGAGCTGGGTTTCACACGATCGTTTTTTTCGAAACCCATGCTGATTCCTACAGAGTAGATTTCTAGTCTCCAGAAAAGTCATTTTACTCGAAAATAATACGTGTTCCAAAATTCTACAATTGATCGACGTTAGAGATACAGGTCTATAGTTCTGCACATCTGTTCGACATCCCTTCTTGAAAAAGGGGGATGACCTGTGCCCTTTTCCAATCTTTTGGAACGCTACGCTCTTCTAGAGACCTACGGTACACCGCTGCAAGAAGGGGGGCAAGTTCCTTCGCGTACTCCGTGTATAATCGAACTGGTATCCCATCAGGCCGTTGTCATCCGTGCGACAATCTAGAGAAGGAACTACAGTGCAGTCTTCCTCTGTGAAACATCTTTGGAAAAAGGCATTTAGTATTTCGGCCTTTAGCCTGTCAGCCTCTGTTTCAGTACCATTTTGGTCACAGAGTGTCTGGACATTTTGTTTTGATCCACATACCACTCTGACATAAAACCAAAATTTCTTATGATTTTCTGCCAAGTCAGTACATAGAACTTTACTTCCGAATTCGTTGAACGCCTCTCGCATAGCCCCCTTCACACTACATTTCGCTTCGTGTAATTTTTGTTTGTCTGCAAGGCTTTGGCTATGTTTATGTTTGCTGTGAAGTTCCCTTTGCTTCCGCAGCAGTTTTCTAACTCGGTTGTTGTATCACGGTGGCTCTTTTCCATCTCTTACGATCTTGCTTGGCACATACTCATCTAACGCATATTGTACGATGGTTTTGAACTTTGTCCACTGATCCTCAACACTATCTGTACTTGAGACAAAACTTTTGTGTTGAGCCATCAGGTACTCTGAAATCTGCTTTTTGTCACTATTGCTAAACAGAAAAATCTTCCTACCTTTTTTAATATTTCTATTTACGGCTGAAATCATCGATGCAGTAACCGCTTTATGATCGCTGATTCCCTGTTCTGCGTTAACTGTTTCTGATAGTTCGGGTCTGTTTGTCACCAGAAGGTCTAATATGTTATCGCCACGGGTCGGTTCTCTGTTTAACTGCTCAAGGTAGTTTTCAGATAAAGCACTGGGTTCTTACTCCCTGCCACCCGTTATGAATGTTTGAGTCTCCCAGTGTATATCCGGCAAATTAAAATCTCCACCCAGAACTATAAAAATGGTTCAAATGGCTCTGAGCACTATGGGACTTAACTTATGAGGTCATCAGTCCCCTAGAACTTAGAACTACTTAAACCTAACTAACCTAAGGACGTCACACACATCCATGCCCGAGGCAGGATTCGAACCTGCGACCGTAGCGGTCGCGCGGTTCCAGACTGTAGCGCCTGTAACCGCTTGGCCACACCGGCCGGCCCAGAACTATAACATGGTGGGGAAATCCACTAGAAATATTTTCCAAATTATCCTTCAGGTGCTCAGCCACAACAGCTGCTGAGCCAGGGGGCATTATAGAATAGATACGGGCCGTAAATGTGGAAATCCATTGCTATAAGCCGTTTTGACAAAGGGGACGTTGTTGTGGTCCTACGGCTGGAAATGGGAATCTCTGAAACGGCGAAGCTAGTCGCCTACTGTCGTGAGCACCTATGGAAAGTTGTTGAAGGATAGTGGAATAACGAGTAGGTTGTATGGTATTGGATGACCACATCTCATCACGAAAAGTAGAGGTCAGAGGATCCTCCAGTGTGTAATCCAGGAAAGGCAGCGATGCGTGGCAGATCTGACGACGGGGCACAATGCTGGCTCAGCACAAGTGTCTCGGAGCACACCGTTCAAAGGCCATTGTTAAACATGGAGCTCCATATCGCTTGACCCCTACGTGTTCCTATGCTGACCCAACGACATCGTCAGTTACGACCACAGTGGACACAGCAATGAAATTTCACCCTAGATCAACAGAAGCGTGTCGCCTGTCGAATGAATCGCATTTCTTGTGACATCAGGTCGATGGTTGGGTCCTTGTACGCATTCACGAAACAGGCACAGAGCCACAGATGCAGGCTGTTGAGGGCAGAATTATGCTGTGGGGTACGTCGAGTTGGTCTTCCAGGGGATCTTTGGTGGTAATCAAAGGCATCGTGACAGCACTGAACTATGTGAACTTTATTACAGACCAGCTGCGTCGCTTCGTGCTTGAAGTCTCTCCCTGTGGTGATGACATCTCCTAGCAGGATAACTGTCCATGTTGCAACGTCAGAATCGTGATACAGTGGCTTCATTGGCATTGCAGTGAAATCACATTGATTTCTTGACCAGCAAATGTGGCTGCTCTGTACCCACTGGAACACAAAAAAATGGCTCTGAGCACTATGGGACTTAACGTCTCAGGTCATCAGTCCCCTAGAACTTAGAACTACTTAAACCTAACTAACCTAAGGACATCACACACATCCACGCCCGAGGCAGGATTCGAACCTGCGATCGTAGCGGTCTCGCGGATCCAGACTGTAGCGCCTAGAACCGCTCGGCCTTCCCGGCCGGCACTGGAACACATCTTTAGCGCCAACTGCGTGCCAGTAAACCGCAATCCCATAATTTGCGGGAATTGGTTGACCTGTGCGAAGACATCTGCTGCTACATACTTCTGGAGTCCTATCAAGGACATATAGAATCCCTGAGAAGCAGAATCTCTGTTGTACTGTGTTTAAAAAGTGGAACAACTGGCTGTTCAACAGGTGCTCATAATGTTTTGGCTCGTCGTTGTATACCCCTGCATGCCCACATAGCCGTCCGGAGTGGCCGAGCGGTTCTAGGCGCTACACTCTGGAACCGCGCGACCACTACGGCCACAGGTTCGAATCCTGCCTCGGGCATGGATGTGTGTGATGTCCTTAGGTTAGTTAGGTTTAAGTAGTTCTAAGTTCTAGGGGACTGATGACCTCAGATGTTAAGGGGGGTAGGACGTCAAACGGGCCGTCTTGGAGCAGGAGAGACACCACAGGACATTTTGATTTCCACAGTCTATACTTTTACGAATAAATTCATAAAACTTTGTAAGCATGACCAGGAAAGATTAAGGATTCACAATCATAGCAGTGGAAGTTCAAAAAAATAATAAAATATTTTTTTTTTACATATGAAATTTCATCATTTTTTCACCTCTATTGGCTGCGTTTGTTGCTATAGGTACACGTTTCTTCATAAGTAAGAGAGATTCTTCGATGAATTTTGTACAGCGTACAAACCATACTTACAGGTGTACGAAACTTTAGAAATTATTTAATTTATGAGAAATTTAATGTGCTGTTGCATTTTAAACTTCATGTTTAGAAAAAACTCTAATTTTATAGTTAATTATCTCAGTTTTTACCACAGTTTTTAATAGATTTGGAAAATTCTAGAGTTCCATACACCTGTATGTATGGTTTGTGTGCTGTGCAAAATTCATCCAAGAATCTCCCTTACTTATGAAGAAAAGTGTACCTATAACAACAAATGCAGCCAATGGTAAGTGAAAAAAAGGTGAAATACAAATGTAAAAAAGTAAACTATTTTCTTATATTTTTGAACTTCCACCACTATTAGTGTAAATCCTGAATCCTTTCTGGTCATTCTGACAAAGTTTTATGAATTTACTTTTAAAAGTATAGACAGTGGAAATTAAAAATTCCTGTGGTGTCTCTCCTGCTCCAACTCGTCCCATTTGACGTCCTACCCCCTTAAGTCCCATAGTGCTCAGAGCCATTTGAACCAGGCCCACATAAACACTGAGGTGACAAAAGTCATGGAATAACTTCTAATATAGCGCCAGACCTCCTTTTCCTCGTCTAATGCAGCAACTTGACGTGGCATGGACTCAACAAGTCATTGGAAGTTCCCTGCAGAAATATGTACCTATGCTGCTTATGTATCCGTCCGCAACTGCGAAAGCGTTGCAGCCGCCTCTCGATTATATCATATAAATGATCGATGAATTTCATGTTGGGCAATCTGGATGGCCAGATCATTCGCTAGAAATGTCCAGAATGTTCGAACCAATAGTGAACAACTATGGCCCAGCGACATGGAGCACTGCCATCCGTAAGAAATCCATCGTTGTTTGGAAACATAAAGTCAATGAATGGCTGCAAATGGTTCCCAAGTAGTAAAAATTAACCATTTCCAGTCGGTTATCGATTCAGTTTGACCGAAGAACCTAGTCCAATCAACGTAAACAGAGCACATACCATTATGGAGCCACCACCAACTTGCACAGTATCTTGTCGACAACTTGGCTCCACGGCTGTATGGGGTCTGCGCCACATTCGAACACTACCATCAGTTCTTACTAAATGAAATCAGGGTTCATTTGACCAGGTCAAACGTTTCCAGTCGTCTAGGATACAAGCAGTATGGTGACGAGCCCAGGAGAGGCGCTTGCAAGCGATGTGCTGTTAGCAAAGGCTCTAGTGTCGGTCGTCTGCGGCCATAGCCCGCCAATGATAAATTTCGCGGCTCTGCCCTAACGGGTACGTTCGTCGTACGTCCCTGCGGTTATTTCATGCATTACTGCTTGTCTGTTAGCACTGACACCTCTAAGCAAACGCCGCTGCTCTCTGTCGTTAAGTGAAGGCTGTCAGCCACTGCGTTGTCCGTGGTGAGAGGTAATGCCTGAAACTTGATGTACTCGGCAAACTCTTGACGCTGTGGATCTCGGAATACTGAATTCCCTAACGAATTCCGAAATGGAATGTCCCATGCATTTAGCTACAACTACCATTCCGCGTTCAGAGTCTGTTAATTCCGGTCGTGCGAGCACAATCATATCGGAAACTGTATCACATGGATCACTTGAGTACAAATGACAGCACCACCAGTGTACTGTCCTTTTACACCTTGTGTACCGACATCTGTAAATGTGCATATAGCTATTCCGTGATTTTTGTCACCTCAGTATAGCTGGATCACATTTTTACTCACCCAGACGCGCAGCCAGAAGACTGCCCCTGTCTGGGATCGGCGTTGTAACCTCTCGTAGAGCCTGTGCATTGGGTGGAGAGCCAAAGTTCTGGAAGCACACAGACAGAGGACTGGGCTCGACCACAGCACACCCATCCATCCCCATTTATAAAACATCACTGAAAAGTCATATGAGGGAAAAAAGGATTACGGCAGATAACTATATTATTCACACACAAACACAGATATGTAAAGATGTGTACTCATGATTCGAATCTTTGTTAGTTAACAGTTATAATACTACCGTCCGCTACTGCTATACCATAACCTTAAAGCTGTAGGCAGGTCGTGCAATAAAACTATCTTGTTGAAGCAATTGTGGTATAAAGCAACAGAGCAGCTCTGAGAGGAATTTCGTTATGTTGACCGTGTTGTACCTAACGGAGGTGGCTCATCGGAAGTGAAAGTCAGAATTACGTAAATATTTAAACAGTAACAAACAATATTTTACCTATCTACACTGTTCAAAGAATAAGGAAAACGGTCGCCAGCCTAATTAGGCAAGAGAATGATTCACATTCTTGTTCAAGAAAATAAGTATGAGTAACTTTAACGGACAAACACAACCTATACTTTGCCATACGCGAGTGCAATGAATTCTGACACCTGCATATGTTCACGGTAAGATTGTAAGCTGACAGAGCAGAACAAACTATTTGCATAAATATAACAGATAACAATACACACTATTACTTTCAGGGCTTATTCAAACTGAATGGTCTTTATAAGATTACTATTAATATTCACTGTAGAATCATAAATTGGACACAGATTCATTTTCAAACATTTTCCTAGCTGACATGAAATTGTAAATGTAGTTCACTGCAAAATTATGAACTGATCACAGGTTAAGTCTCTCTCAGCTAAATACTTTTCTATTTAGAATGAAAGTTAAATGGAATTCACTAACAGGTTACTTCTCAGTGTCTTTTGAATAAAGAAATTGTTGTTTTCATAGATAGGAGTCTTTCTATTAATCGTTATCTAGCATGAGCACAATAGGCTAACTGTTGATCCTGTTACACCATTAATATGCACTTTTAATACACAAGGGGAGTCCAATATTGTACAGAAGTTCACTTGAATAGGAAGAGTAATTGAAACTTGCTATAATTAAGTAACTTTGTGCATTTGCACTACTTTCAGTGGAGGGAGGCCCTTAATCTCCACCACTGTAGCAGAGCAAACTAAACACACTTTCAATACACTAAAGAAACAAGGTATTAGTTCTCAACTCAACTTGACGTATCTGTAAGAAACTGACTCACCTTTTGCGATTTGCAATAAGCAGCAATGTGATCATTTACTAAGCAAAACTTTACAATCCTCAGTTTTAAGAACTTTTAATTTTGAAATTGGCAACAACATATTAATAAGCAGTTTTAATAGAAAAATTATTTTCAGCAGCATCATATACTTTAGCTCACTCTCCTGCCACATTAACTTTAACTTTCTTTCAATAAAGGACACTCGATAAGCACTTTAGCGTGGGAGGGACCCTAAGTGGATATGTGACTGAGGATAAATCACGGTAGGTAAAAAATTTCAGTTAAAATTTAGCTTGTATTTGAGTACACTAAACATCCAATGAGCTGATCCTTTACTGTACATTACTATGGTGTTCCATTAACAGTGATTGCGCAATGTGGTGGCGATTGCATGTTGGTAGGTGGATTTGCAGGTGGAATTTCTGGACTCTGTCATTTCTTGGTGGCGATGATAGATACCAATTTCAGAATAGCTCCACCTCTTTATCCATCCGTCCGAGGCATTGGAAAGCGCCAGGAAAAGCTTCTCTCAGAACCGACACAATACACAACTTTTACATGAGCAGTTGACAGTTTGGTAGCTCGTCCCCGACTGACTCTTGGTTCCACCTTTTCACAATTTTCACGCGCTACACAGTTCCGTTCCCGAGGGGAACCACAACACCTTTTACATACAAAATAACTAAGAACCCTAAGTGAGGATCAGCAATTTACATAACAGTAACCAAACATATTAATTAAAACAGAACATCTGCATACATTGGCAGTTCTACACAAAATTATTTAAATAAAATTATTTAATTTTAAAGATAACCAAAGAGATTATATGACAAAGACAAAACATAGAATTTGCTCATAGATTACACAAAAGACATCAAAGGTTTTACAAAGAAAGGAGTATACAATTTTGTGTTATCGATTCAATCAAACACATTTACAGAAGCTCAACGATGTAACATTAAATAAAACAAAAAGGCAAAATAAATCAGTAGAGTATTCGAGCTATGGTGTTACACAGTGCTCGTTCTGTAATTTCGAACCAGGTGGCTCCCTCCTCCTGGGAACTGGAAATTAAAAGATCCATTGTACTGCTCCCCAAAAAATGGTTCAAAAGGCTCTGAGCACTATGGGACGTAACTGCTGAGGTCATCAGTCCCCTAGAACTTAGAACTACTTAAACCTAACTAACCTAAGGACATCACACACAACCATGCCCGAGGCAGGATGCGAACCTGCGACCGTAGCGGTCGCGCGGTTCCAGAGTGTAGCGCCTAGAACCGCTCGGCCACTCCGGCCGGCTTACTGCTCCCCATTAATGGTGACAGTATGCGGCAATCTGTAATATCAAAGAAAAAATTCAGTAGATTGGGGCTCTACAGTAAACGAGCACCCATACATAAACTGTTTTCGAAACATACCTGCCGTCTTGTCACCAACCAAGTGAGGACGTTTGTTCGACTCTGGCACGTTTGCACTTAATAACTGCTGCTGCCACTGGGCTGATTAAGACTGAAGTGTATTGCAGCTGCACAGACCATCTTATTAATAGTTGGGTAGTGAGGGAAGCTGAATGCACTAGCTTCTCTGTGTGTTGGTGGTGGTGAAATCCATCTGGCCAGTGTACTGAATGAGTTAACATTGGGGACTGATGATGCACATAACTCTGCAAGAAGTACTAAATGTACCATTAAGTTTGTGTGAGTACATTTATCTATTGAATGGGATGGGTGATTCGGGGGAGGGAACCAAACTGCTAGGTCATCGGTCCCATTGGATTAGAGAACGATAGGCCAGCAAAGGCCACCAAAATGCGCCTCTCCCTTTAAAATGCAGAAGCTGCAGTAGCGAGCATCAATACAAAGACTCTGCTATACTGTGTGACATATCGACATGAGGCCGATAAACAGAGGGTCAGCCCTGCTGTATTAACACAAAGTAGGTGCCACCGACCGCAAGTCATGCTGTTGCTGGTGTGACAGCCAGGCCACATAGCGTGGTGAAGCAGAATTTTCATCTCTCCTGGCACGCTATCACTATAAAAGGTTCAGAGAAACACACCTCGCGTGTGCAATGGAGAAGAAAGCGCAGTCTGCAGATAATGAGTGTAGCTCAGTTCATCGAATAATTGCGTGAGAGTTTGCATATCATACCACACATATTGGTACTTAGGAGCAGGAAGCACCCATACTAGATGTCAGCATAGACAACATATCTGGACGAAAGTAGATATCACACACAAATTTTTAACTGCATATGCGCAGCAGTTTGTCAGTGAATGGGTAAGAGCTATCTCAAAGTAGTCGTTAGAGGATGAAATAAATGAAAAAATATATTTTTTAAATAAATCATCATATATTTGTCACCCAAATTAAAAGAAATTTTACACTATCTAAACATGAATTTTCCCCTTCCTCTCTATACTTCTGCTTGAGTCACCAGACAGATGGACAGTTGCACGATTCCAGGTAGTAAATTGAAGGGTGCTTTTAATATTGCGTGTCCACGAATTTTCACACTGCCTTTAACATACACAATCACGTCAATGTGGTTGAAAATTCGAGGCGATATCACCATTCCAGATTCGTCCCAGTGTACTGCATGAAACTGCGAGTTAACTATCACACACTTCTTAGATTCTTGTCACAATTCACTTTCCTGAGTGGCTTGGGAGATACAACATTTGCAGAGAACGTAGTGGTAAAACGTACATCGTTTGTCAATGTCTGAAAGCAATATCCTTAAATACAAAATATCCATATTCATCGTAGAAGCCTTGAGTGTCATTAATGATGTTCGTACTCTGAGATGTCATAACAAATGCCTCAGATGTGAGATAGCACCCGTAAATTTATGCAACTAATTGGACAATTCCAATGTAAAGCAAATAGTTAATCACACAGTCATGTAGTAACAATGTATATTCTGCAGTTTCTTTGGAGAAATTTTGTTGTGGACTGGCAAGACAGCCAATCAACAGTGACGGGTAACCGAAAGGCACGCGCTTAAACTCACCCAGGCTGGCGTGAGGTCTGAAACAGGATACGTAATGAATGCTATAAAGAAAAGTACGTAGCTGGTGGAAAACTTAACTTTAATCCACAATTGGTGAACATTGGTCTTGTTACTGTACATGCTTCATTAGATACATAGCAAAGGATAAATGGCGCCTTGCTAGGTCGTAGCAATTGACTTAGCTGAAGGCTATGCTAACTATCGTCTCGGCAAATGAGAGCGTAATTCTCAGTGAACCTTTCCTAGCAAAGTCGGCTGTAAAACTGGGGCGAGTGCCAGGACGTCTCTCTAGACCTGCCGTGTGGTGGCGCTCGGTCTGCAATTACTGACAGTGGCGACACGCGGGTCCGTCGTATACTAATGGACCGCGGCCGATTTAAAGGCGACCACCTAGCAAGTGTGGTGTCTGGCGGTGACACCACAAATTTTATAATGGTTTTAATTCTATATGTACATGTATTGGCCCAGATTTCACAGTATTATTCTCGTTTGAGCAGTCTATCATGATCATGGGCGCTAGCTCCTTAAACATCTGTGGGTTGAGCATACTTCTGAGCTATGATCACTCTCACAGTAAGGAGGGGGAGACATTGCATACATGCCATACAATACACTGCAGACGTTACTGTACAATCCCACTTCGCTTGTAAATATGGATAGCTCTCCGAGTTAACGTAAACGTTACCATTGGTTAGTTTACGATTATCGAATATGCTCGAATCCTGTTTCAGGCTCCCCTTACTGTCGGTATGCATCAGTAGCAGTATAATGAATAAAATTGTTTCTAACTGAACACCTGTTTTAAAAGCCTATGAAATTCTGGATATAGTCAGCAGAATTGCTCATTTCTCGTACACAAGTTTATTCTCTTCATGCTCACCCTGGTGTATGAGTTATTATCCACTGCACTTCGTACCAGAATTAATTGTCGCTTCACATTTATGATGACATATGTCTTCAAAGGATCTCATAAGCATCTTGATAGGTCCTGACACACTAAACCGAACGTATTCGCTTATCAATCCGTATAGAATCCATCCTGCATTTTGCAAACCTTTCAAATCTGAATTTGATACAGGAACACATGCTTTAAGGGTCCTGATTTCAACATTTCCTCTGCTGTCGCACTCACCCCCATTCAGGTTTTATCTTGTTTCTTGAAACAGAAATGTGAATGCATTATGTGTAAGTTGCAATGTCGCTGTAGGGCCTTAATCCTTTTTTATAAATTTTCCTCCTAGGTATGCGAAACTGCTGCTCTGAAATTTAAAGCACCCTGGTGTTGCATAAGAATCCTAATATAATCAGTGTTTTTCAATGACGTCAAAAAAATATTTGTGGGAAAAATTCCTTGCGTAAAATTCGCTCGTCAAATTTAATAGCAACTGTTACATCGACTGACATGAATGCGTGGTTTTAAGCCTATCGACTTAAGGAATTTTAAATTCTCCCATGTTATCATGTCTTGCTTCTACAGCAAAATTATGTACTAATGACTATGTGCAACACTTTTATACCTTACACCACTGCCGCTCCTACTGCTTCAGGTGTAGACGTATCACAATCTCTTCAGCATGATAGTTGACTAGATTACTGGCGTGTTCTACAATATTCAGCTCTAGATGGTGTAATGTTTGGGCAGCCACTGGTAGGTCTATGGCTATGGCAGGTACCTAGACGATTTTATATCCTGGGCTCCGAGTCGGGAAGAACTTGTAGACTGTGTAAATCAGTCTATAGTTAAGATACGAATTCGTTGCATTATTACACCCAACAAGAGTCGAGCTAACTGGTGGCGTACCGACAGGCTGTGCTGACTCGTCAAATTTATCAGAGTTCTTCTCCTAACTTGACGCCTAAGGAAACCCATTATTGACTCCATTGTCCGCTCCGATAGCTGAATGGTCAATCCTAAGGACCCGGGTTCGATTCCCGGCTGGGTCGGAGATTTTCTCCGCTCAGAGACTGGGTGTTGTGTTCTTCTAATCATCATCATTTCATCCCCATCGACGCACAAGTCGCCGAAGTGGCGTCAAATCGAAAGACTTGCACCAGGCGAGCGGTCTACCCTACGGGAGGCCCTCGTCACACGACATTATTAAGCCGGCACGGTAGCACAGCGTGTACGGTCAGAGGGCTGCTCGCCCTCTGTAATAAAAAAACCTGAGTAAAGGAACCTACGATCAACTTGAACGGATGTCTCATGACGTCCGCCCAGGGGCCCGGGTTCGATTCCCGGCTGAGTCGGGGATTTTATCCGCTCAGGGACAGGGTGTTGTGTTGTCTTCATCATCATTTCATCCTCATCCGGCGCGCAGGCCGCCCAATGTGGCGTCTAATGTAAAAAGATGTGCACCAAGGCAGCCGGACCTGCCCCGTAAGGGGCCTCCCGGCCAATGACGCCAAACGCTCGTTTTCAATTCCAGTGACCCCATTGAACCTTCCCGGCTGAGATTTTTGCTTCTGTTCTAAACGTTTTAACGTTTGCACATTAATCACTCCCTTCTAAAGATTGTTTTATACGTAGATTTAAACCGTCAATATCGTATGATCTAGGGGGTATTTCCGCAACGTTACCACTTCCTACATTAGTTTACGTTTCCCCTCTGTCATACTATGCATGCTGTTTTATCTTAACAAACCAGTCACTGCAATACTCCATTCCCTCTCGCTTAGATCGAATGGCAGAAGATAATTCGTACTTATAACTGATGATCATTGTTTTAAAGCCAGTACGGTGGCCGAGTGGTTCTAGGCACTTCCGTCCGGAACCGCGAGACTGCTACGGTCGCAGGTTCGAATCCTACCTCGGGCATGGATGTGTGTGGTGTCCTTAGGTTGGTTAGGTTTACGTATATCTAAGTTCTAGGGGACTGATGACCTCAAATGTTAAGTCCCATAGTGCTCAGAGCCATTTGAACCATTGTTTTAAATTTAGAGCATATGACATCACATCTACACCTCAGTTGTTGCTCCCTTTTAAGCAGTCGTCAAGAGGAACATGAGGCAGAAATGTTCGCATGGATTCGTATCGAAGTCTCTGTGTCATCGTACACGATCTAGATTTAAAATGACTTAGCGTCGTATTCTACATAAAAACTCAATGAAATCTCAGAATTTGGATTTTTTACGAATTTAAGCAGATTTGTATTTGTAAGTAGTCTATGGGGTAGCTTTTTGTGAACAGCCCAAGCCCTTTTCTGTGTGGTTGAAATATAGACCTTTCGTGATGATAACATATTCCATCATCCTACTGGTCTTTTCGCCTCCTCAAACTGCTCTTGTGCCCTTTGTGCATTTTTTCACTGTTTGGGCTGTAGTTGATGCTTTTCTCGCTAATGATGAAATAGCTGAAAGTGTTGCAAGTGCAGGCATTACGAATGGGATAATTCCACCTGATGTCTTAGTTATAGGTAAAATGCATGGTGCTTAGGGCTATCTTCTTCTTCATACTTCTTTCTGTTTCAGGACACTTTTAGCTGCCAACAGTTATGATTGAATGCAATTTTTAAACATCCTTGGATTTTTCTTCTCCTTCTTAAATGGGTGTCCCTCGGAATTCCAAGTCCAACCATACGTATGATCTGACAACACCGTTAGGTGCGGAAGTGTGCAGAAGGAGTGCTGTCATTATCCGCTAGCCACTACGGAGCTGTATCTGCTTGTAGTCTGGAGAACAGTCCGCCTTCAGCAGTGGTAAGGCGAGCACGTCTTGTTTGTGTCTCGCCTGTTGTGCTGCTTGCAGGCGAGTGAATGTTTGTTTACTTCTGCGTAGCGGCTTGTTTTCTTGTCTGAATTTATCGAACATCATGGCATTTTCCTATCACAGAGCTACAATTAAATTAACGTTTCCTCTGGATCATCAAAGACCACAAGTGTATGAACGAGAATTGTTTATTCAGGACAAAATATGGCTCCCACCACAAGATTTTCACATAACTGATTTTTCGATCCTTAGTACAACTGAGTGCATAAAAGGCGCGAATAAATTGCTGTGCACAGACGTTGTGCGTTACCATGCTAAGGATAACAGGTTCCGATACTCTGACAGCCATATAGAGGCTTTCGTGGTTGATCATTCTGGTCTTGGCCTTCGAACGTTGAGGTTTCGAACTCCCATTTGAGGTGCCATCAGACCTTGTGGTGGCCGCTTTTACACCTTACAGCCATGTCGTCAGTCAAGTTGCTGAAAGGTGGAATTCGTTTGAAACCTACCGTGTATTCAATGGTGTCCAGCAGTTAGAAACTGAACTACAGAAACACGTGCCTCTTACTTGTTTATTGCCAGCTGCATGACTGTCGCCATGTACGATGGCCAGCCGTACACTTATTCAGTTTGTGGCCAGGAAGGCCATGTCCATTCTGAATCTCACTGACAGACTGGTTCAGACGCCAACCGGAGACATCGCTCTCCCTGTAGCGCCCAATCTGGTTCCACTGAACCAGCCCAGGGAGACGTCTGTCTCCTGGATGTCAGTGTTGAGAATGGACGTTCTGGAGGTATACAGGGCGATGGAATCCCCTTGGTAGTGTCGCCTCTCTTCCTGCTACAGTGATGTGCCCTTTCATTGTGGTCTAACGGGGCATTGCTTGACCTTCTGGCCATGTCAGCTTTTCAGACTTATTGCGTACCTACGGTCAGCTTCAATACTATCTGCACACACCTTAAACTAGCATTACTCGATGAAATGCTGCATGCTGGTGATGTTCACGTTGCCCTCCTCCAGGAGGAGCATGTTGCAACATTTTGTGCTCTACATGGCTTTACAGCATACTTCTCCCATGCTGGCCGGAGTGGCCGATCGGTTCTAGGTGCTTCAGTCTGGAACCGCGTGATCGCTACGGTCGCAGGTTCGAATCCTGCCTCGGGCATGGATGTGTGTGATGTCCTTAGGTTAGTTGGATTTAAGTAGTTCTAAGTTCTAGGGGACTGATGACTTCAGCTGTTAAGTCCCATAGTGCTCAGAGCCATTTGAACCATTTGAACTTCTCCCATGCTTTCCCTACTGATAGTGTTATGACAATCCCTCGACACTGCTCAACAGTGACATGGAGATTTTTACGTGGCTGTAGGCCGCACATCTTAAACGGACGGCCCAGTATGCGGTTTCCCCTGCTAAACATTTTTGGGAGGCGCCAATAACATCTACATTGCCCTTTGTCACTATCGAGACGTAATCACTCTTACTGGACTTTGGCAGCTCATGACTTCAGCCATGCGTTCGATTGGATCGATCACGACTAGCTGGAAGGGGTGCTCAGCAATATGGGACACCTTGACACTCCTATCGACGTCGTAATGCGTCTCCTTCGCAATGGTCGTCTCACTCCTGTCATCTTGATCAGTCATCTGGTGCGTCAAGGCTGCCCGATGTCTATACTGATGCATCTTTTCTCCATAGAACCATTGCTCTGTGGCCTCTGTCAACGCCTGTCTGGGATGCCTCTCCGTGGCCATGCCTTTTGCTGCATTTCTTATGCGAATGATCTCGTCCTCGTTCTTTGTAGTGGTGCTGGGGTCAGGGAGTCAATGGCGTGGGTTACTGCCTACAGCGAAGCTTCTAGTAGCTGTATTAACCTCCAAAAGTCTAGAGCTATGGCTATAGATGCGAGGCTTCCTGAGGACAGCGCTGCTGCAGTGTATATAGCTGCTACTCTCCGATGCTTAGAACTCGATATCGCGAGTGATGTGCGGCGCAAGATTGCCCTCAACTCCCAGCGTTTATTGTCCCAGTTATGAGCTGGGCTTCTAGATCATTGTTTACAAGCCCTCAGTCTTCTGCAAGAGACACAAAATGTAAATGTATATCTGGCGTCACTTATGCCCCATGTGGCACAGACGCTCCCTGTTCCACCATCCATGACCTGCCTCGTGATAGCGGCATTGGGTTCATACGTTTGCCAGGGGTTGCTGTTCAAGATAAGGCATGATACCCTCACTTTCCTACAATGCAGGCGCAGTTTGGGCCTGTATCATGTCCATGACAAGGCGATATCCCACTTCGTCAGCTCTCAGAGTGCTGTGGTCCCATTGTCCCACTTGCCTTAGCAGTCTGTTATTTGAGGCCATTGCACTAGGCTCTCTACAGCCCCTACCCAGCTTTCGGATGTTCAGCCACCCTTCTTTTACATCCACCAGTTTTTCCTCGAACTCAGCTATGTCCGTATTGCGGCACTGTCAACATCCATGATGTCCACGAAGGCGATCTATGGCTTCCTTCAGCAGAACGGATCATCGAATGTGGTTGAGCGGAAGCATTCCCATATCGACTGGCTTGCCGTCTGGCGATTGGCGTGCGCTCCTTATCAGGCCATTGTCGTTCAGTCTGCGTCGTACCTTACGGTCAATTGGAAGCAAATATGCCAGTCATGCCTTCACCAGATTCATCTTGCAGACACCCCGTTGTGTGTCGCCTGTGATGTTCTGGACGCGCCTGGTTCATTTCGTCATTATCATCATCATTCGTGACAGAAGCTACATTGGATTATGTAAATATTGGACTGTGTCAAAATTGGGACTTTTTACGGGTGCTGATTACCGCGCAGTTGAGCGCCCCACAAACCGAACATTATCATCATCATCTCCTGGTGTGTGCCGGCCGAAGTGGCCGTGCGGTCTGGAACCGCAAGACCGCTACGGTCGCAGGTTCGAATCCTGCCTCGGGCATGGATGTTTGTGATGTCCTTAGGTTAGTTAGGTTTAACTAGTTCTAAGTTCTAGGGGAGTAATGACCTCAGCAGTTGAGTCCCATAGTGCTCAGAGCCATTCATCTCCTGGTGTGCGGATTGGCGATAGATATCTGGTTCTTGGTGCGACAAATGTTTGCCTTAATTACGCGTACGACTCTTTATCAGACACCACCTCACCTACTACTCTTTCTGGACTTGGAATACTTCCCACAAATGCAGACGAACTCCGTGAAGTGGATTTGCAAACACACGGCTCACTACTTGTTTGATGGCGGCGAAAAGAATGACCTTGATTTATGGTGCCTCCTTAGTGAACGACATCGTGCTGTTGTCCGCAATCCCACATATAGACAATTTTTCTCTAATTTTCTTCAATGTGTTTCTTAACCCACACCGGACTTGGTGTGTTACTACAACTAGGAGCAGTGCCGGTTATTCTCTGGTCACTGAAATGTTCTCAGAAAAACTGTGCGTCGATAGTCCCACCGAGTGTAGTGAACTACTACCTCTCCCTTGTTCACACGAACTTGGCTTAAAAAAAAAATAATAATAATTTGTGGTAACGTCTTATGGGACCAAACTGCTGAGGTCATCGGTCCCTAAGCTTACACACTACTTAATCTAACTTAAACTAACTTACGCTAAGGTCAACACACACACACCCACGCCCGAGGGAGGACTCGAACCTCCGACGGGGGAAGGCCGCGCAGACTGTGACAAGGCGCCCCGGACTGCACGGGGCTACCCCGCGCGGCTCGAAGTCGGTTTCCTGCTATGCTTGGTGGTTGGAAAAGGATTACAAAACTTGTCTCATTTATATGCTTGGAACGTCTACTCCACGTTCCCTACGCTGTCCTTGCGTCCTGAAGAGGGAACAGGATCTGGTGGCGTGGCCTCGGATTGCGACCCCCAACCACTTTGCCCCATCGCGTGCCTCTGGGCGCTATGATGGTTAAATTGAAAAAAAATTTAAAAAGTGGAGAACGTCGCGCAATGTAGATATGAAGTCTGAGTTTGAGATCCTTGTGTTTCCGGTGTCTGCTGAAGTTCTAAAAAAAAAATGGTTCAAATGGCTCTGAGCACTATGGGACTTAACATCTATGGTCATCAGTCCCCTAGAACTTAGAACTACTTAAACCTAACTAACCTAAGGACATCACACAACACCCAGCCATCACGAGGCAGAGAAAACCCCTGACGCCGCCGGGAATCGAACCCGGGAACCCGGGCGTGGGAAGCGAGAACGCTACCGCACGACCACGAGATGCGGGCTGCTGAAGTTCTGTCTCATAGATCCTCAAAGATAATTCGCTTCAGTGTCTAACACAGCAGTAATAGCAAAAACTTCCAGAAACAATTCCGCGAAACAGCTCGTGGTTGCGTCAAGACCACAACAGTTCAGGCTCACGATTTTCCTCGCCTTACAGCGGCCATCAGCCACAGGCCATAGGACACCCGCTGCCTAACGTCAGGCGCCATCCGACGAGCCGAACGCGCTGCTTCGCTGTGAGTGTATTACCAACTGTCATTTTCTTATTTGCAGCTCTAGTATTTATCTTACAGTTGCATATGGGATTTTACATGCTTGAAACTTATGAACTTCGTGCAAGAATCATAAAATAGTCGCATGTGGGAAAAGGTCCAATATTTGAGACGTACTATTCCCTATGGGTTTAATAGAGGGATGAAGGCAACAGAAGCAACTCGGAACGTTAGTATTGTCTGTGCGATGAGTGCTTTTGGGAAAACACGACTGTAAAGAGAGACTTCGCAAGCTATGAATAACAAAGTTCCAATCAAGAAAGGTTGCTATGCGGGAAACCACACGCAGTAACATAGAAGGTGGCCTCAAAAAGCCGTTGAAAATTAAACCAGTCACAGCTAGTGAAACATCAAGATTGTGAACATTCTCGGATTGTTGTAGTACAGGCAAAGTCAGAAAGAAATAGGTTGCCCACGACATACATCATAAGAGACATTGTAATTTACTTGTAAAATAACGTTCTTTCTGTCGAAAACGCAATTTTCCAACTCGCCGTCACTCACTACGCACGGATTGTTCAAAATATTTCATCAAAGTTACAAGTAAACGTAGTTGGATAATTCGGCTCCAGTCCTGGACGTCCGTTGACTATCACTCAGTGTCAAACATTTTTTGGATTTTGTTTTATTTATAATTGGTTTTGACACAATAATAGTGATTATCGAAGATTTGTCTTGCTATCTATGCATTAATTCATCTCTGATACACGTGCATCAGTGTCGAGCCCATATAGTCAAATAACTTATGGTCGTATCTTCAGAACAGTGGATGCAGGATTGCGGCGAGCTTATTACTTATCTAACTGTATCATATAAATCATATAGTGACTGTCTTTTCAGTTGCGTAGCAGAAGGTAACATTTGTTGAGGAACTGATGCAATTGCCGCAACAATGAACACTGTGCCAGCTTTGTGCTACTGAAACAGGTGCTTCATATATTAGATTGTGCAGATTGACGAGAGTTTCCTTCAAACATTATCAGTTCTTGGTTCCAATCTTCGCTTGTTCTTGAGGCGAAACGTGAGGCGGTGTAAATGGGCGGGTGTTCCTAGTGGCAACGCAGCGTATAGTGTCTGCTTGTTCGCGGAGCAGGACGAAGTGAGTAGAGCTTAATCAGAGCTGTTGCTCATAAAATGCGCCGACGCCAGCACGCCACCTTTACTTAGGTGTGTGTATTGAACCGGGACCTAGAAACGACGGAGAGGCTTCGCCTCATTCCAGACGAGTATAGCTCTAAATGTTTGCGTGGTAGAGTAATTATGGTGTATGCATACGTGGAGACAGTGTTTGCGCAGCAATTGCCGACATAGTGTAACTGGAGCGGAAAAATGGAACCAGCCCACATTCGATGAGGCAGATGGAAAACTGCTTTAAAAACCATCCACAGGCTGGCCTCTACGCCGGACATTGACACAAATCCGCCCGGCGGATTCGTGCGGAGGACAGGCACGCCTCCCCGCTCGCGAAGCAGCGCGTTGGACTGCGCGGCTTGCCTGGCGGGCTTTACGTAGGTAGTTCGCACTAGATTAAGTGCACCACCACCACTAATTCTGAACACACAGACGTTACTGCCATTTATTTGCAACGATAACCATATAATTGGTACTGATGCCTGGCCAAGAAATGCGAAAAGTGCCTTACGAATGTAAATTTCTATTTGTTCGCCGGCCGTGGTGGCCGAGCGGTTCTAGGCGCTTCAGTCCGGAACCGCGCGACTAGTGCGGTCGCAGGTTCGAATCCTGCCTCGGGCATGGATGTGTGTGGTGTCCTTAGGTTAGTTAGGTTTAAGTAGTTTTAAATTCTAGGGGACTGATGACCTCAGATGTTAAGTCCCATAGTGCTCAAAGCCATTTGAACCATCCATTTGCTGTACCTTTAAGACTCACATCCAAAATAACAATAAGAAGTTAACAAAATGGAGCGAAGGGCAGAGCCTCTACCTATTTTCTCGATTTCTTGCAGTTTCATCTAATTAAGTCCCGATAGTTGCGCGCTAACGAGTCCATTCGGCTATCAAAATATTCCTGTGGGCATCATTGGAGTTTAATTGCTTCTGCACTCGATTACCTTAAGCGGCACACTATTTTTGGTTTAATGTTATTCGGAACGCGACGTTAATTTGACTTCAAGTCAAAGCCCATTTCCTGACGATTTATGGAATGGTGTCTGATCTCTTCTGGCAGATGAGTTACCTTTCGACTGAATTCGGGAAGGAGCGGCGGCTTCTGGCACTCAGTACTGAATGCAGATATGCGCAAACATCTTCACTATTGTAAGGGGGTATTCTCCTTTGCTCCACGTTCCTCTACCATAATTAGTAAAATAACAAAAGGCTCATTCTACTGATAACAATGCACACGTTAAAGCTGATAATGTCCCTCCGAAAATGGTGCGAGATGTGGCATACCGAAAAGGACGGCTAGACCTTGGTGAAGTGGCTATGACGAAACACGCCATATCGAACGGTAAAATGGCAGTGGAAGACCCCGTGTGTTCAGAGGGAGAAGACCGACGTCTGTTCGACAGAACAGCGCCAATCCATTTCTCACTTGCTGTCAAATGAGATAGATTTCTCATTTTCATGGAAGTGCAAGAAGTGTGAAGAGGAGAGTGATCGATAATGTATTTTTACACGTAATAGTTGCTATAAGGCAACGCTTGACTCTTTATCACAAGAACGAAAGTATGGTTTTTGAGGAAGGGCATACTGACTTTGACTGCAACAGAGTCATTTTTTGACTAGAAAATATTTTCTGCCGTTCCCAGTGCCACATTCTAAGTAAGATATCAAAAAATTATATGAATGTGTGGTGTTTCTCCTTTCTGACACATCCGAAAGAACAAACACCACGCTGGATCCGCTGCAGTGATACATAATATGTTGATTGAAGGTGGAGATGGGGAGACAGGAAACGATATGCATTACTGATGTCAGCTATCTCTTCTTTCCAGTAGTTAAAAAAAAAAGCTTCAAAATATACAGCTTCCCCCAAAAATCTCTCCACCTGGAATCAATTAAACTGCTTGTACATTTATTTCTCAGCCAGGTTTTCTCTCTTCGTCCTGTTCCCAGCACTGTTAGTCTTTATTCCTGTTCGTACCTCAGGCTGGACAACTAGTCGTTTCCCTGGTTGTGAGGTTTATCTGACCCCTCAGCTGGCCCGTCAACATGATCATACCGTGGCCTGTTGTAATCGCTTGTACCATTTGGTCCTGAATTTCTCCTACACTCACTCCCGAAACTTTTGTGAAAGTCTCTGTTGTCTTCCCTGTAACTGCGCCTGTCTCCCTCGCTTCAGGCAAATGCCGGGATGGTTCCTGCGAGAGGGCACGGCCTGTTTCCTTCCCCATCCTTCCCTCATCCGAGCTTGTGCTCCGTCTCTTATGACCTCGTTGTCGACGGGACGTTAAACGCTAATCTCCTCCTCCTCCTCCTCCACCTCCTCCTGTCTCCCCAAACGTGATTTCTATCATTTAAGAAACTTTTTGTGTTTCTAAATTGAAAAGTACTACCCATATTCCCTCCATAACCAATTAATAAATCCATTTTCAGATAGTCTCCTTTTCCGGCCGGCCGGTGTGGCCGAGCGGTTCTAGGAGATTCAGGCTGGAACCGCGCGACCGCTACGGTCGCAGGTTCGAATCCTGCCTCGGACATGGATGTGTGTGATGTCCTTAGGTTAGTTAGGTTTAAGTAGTTCTAGGGGACTGATGACCTCAGATGTTAAGACCCATAGTGCTCAGAGGTATTTGAACAATTTTCTACTTTTCCAGATAGAAATTGTAACTAATAGAGCCACGTAGTATGTCGGCACATGGAGTCGGCATACCACTGTGTAGCACCACGAGGAGTTATCGCACTCTAAACAATCTCCCCACCTTAGAATAGGAATGACAGATCAGATGTACTTTATTTGAAATTCAGAACTAACTAAAAATGTACACGTAATGCTCTCCATGCCCCTGCATTATCGATCACGAAAGCCAGATCTGCCCAAATGACGACGTCGCTAATAACACGCAAGCTACCTCCTATCGTCTCTCCAGCCGTCATAAGAAGGCGGCAAGCCTAAGACGCATGCCGTATCCATTGCCTACCAAACGTCTGCGTTTAAAAAGGCTGGAGACACGCTTCTCTCTTTCTCTCTCTAGACCTATAGGAAAACCCTTCTCTTCTACACGTATTACTAAAGCCTCGTCATTTGTCACTTGTACTCCATTGTGGAAGGAAGGAGAAAATGGTCGCATAAATCACGAGGTAATATTTTTTGAAAATACAGTTTGTCATTGAATTACGATAATATAAAAATGTCACATCATTGACTTTAAACAGTTCCATCTCCCTTTGCTGTTTGCTGTTACTTTACTCAATTTCTCCAAATACCAATGTTTTCACTCTACAATATGTGTAAATGTGTGACGTTAATATTGGACGCCTATTACAGCTTATTATTTTAGCAAAATACAGCAATGTACCACATGAAACAAATAGCTCAGTAAGAGATTCTAACAACTACGTGACTATCCCAGCAAAACAAGTTCTACAATAAACAAAATACGTAGCAAGATTTGTCCCAGCATTATTAATGTGTGACGCGATCATAAGATTGTACATAGCAGACTTGTAGAAAAATACACACGCACATCTGTACAACATTACTAAATGTTCACTTTAAGCAATTACTGGCACCAAAGGAGATGAATGGCTGAGGAAATTCACCATTAGTTAAAAATCCGAGGAGGAGACCCAATCGTTTTCAAGTGGAGAGAGATCCAGTGACATTGCTGCCCAACGCGGGGTTTGGAAAGCACGAAGACCAGCAATAGACACTCTTTCCGTGTGCGGACGGGCGTTACCTTGCTGAAATGTAAACCTAGAAGGGCTGCATTGGCCATTAAGATCCCCGGATCTCTCCCCAACTGAGAACGTCTGGAGTATTGTGGGCAGGGCCCTCCAGCCAGCTCGGGATTCTGATGATCTAACGTGCCAATTCGACAGAATTTGACACTAAATCCTTCAGGAGGACATTCAACAGCTCTTTCAATCAGTGCCAAACCGAACAACTGCTTGCATAATGGCCAGAGGTAGATGAACGTGATACTGACTTACTGACCTACTGACTTCCTGAAATTGTAGTAGTTTGTTTACTGTTCATGTACATCACATCTATAGATTTCAGTCCCATTCGGATAATTCCTTCGTAGTGTGTCTCATTTCTTAATGTATAGGACAGATAGATGGGGCGAAAATTATAAGTCATAATACGAGGTCTGTATCGCTTAACAATTTTCCAAGCATAAGAGCAAGATAAATAAAGATTGCGCATTCATTTTTTCCCACATGCTATTCGAGAGAAAATGACTCCGATATTGGATTTAGGGGGAAGAGCATATATCTCTTCCATCTGCTGCTGTAACCTCGAAGAAATTTCGTTGATAGTGATCTGCCGAAGCCTGTTCGATACCGTACATCACCTCATTACGTTAAGACGAATAACATTTAGATAGAATGTAGTTGTCTTCTTGAAGCATATAGAAGTACCCCGTAAAAGTGATACGTGATATTATCAACAGAAAATCCGTCCCAAGCACACTCCGCCCTGTCGAACGATTGCCAAAATTGTGATGTAAGAATAACTGAACAGAGCTACTAGCGACAATAAGGTAACTGGGTTTTCAGAAATCACGAAAATGGCATTTATTGTGTACCTAGATGACCGCAGTTTTTAATGGCGAGAATATAGGCCGATGTAGATTCATATTTTTCTGGAAAAATGATCCAGGAAACCTTTAATTTTAATTATGGTACGCTTAATATAGTATCTGCATATCAGATGCCGACTAGAGCTGGGTATATCCCAACCCTCCTACATGGAAACAGTACAAACTCGTTCCCCTGTGTGGTCTATGTATGTCCTTTCAGGAACTTAAGCGGCACTCGAAATATAAGAGCTTTCTGAGATGATCCTAGTGTTGTGGCTAGGCACCATTATAATTTGCTATTTATCTTGTGATGCATGTACCGTCAGACCGATGTATACCAATTATGGATTAAAGTTAAGTATTCCAGAAGCTACGTACTATTTTTGCTACTATAAGACCTTGACCTGTTACAGACCTCACGCCAGCCTGCGTGAGCTTAAACGCGTGCCTTTCGGCTTCCTCTCATAGTGGCTTGGCTGTCTTGCCAAGTCACAACACCTAGTGTCTATATACGTAGACTGTATCCAAAAATTACATTTGTAACACGCACATACCAGCTTCCGGTGTGTGGCAGACAGTACGTTAAGACTCATCTTGCTCCATTCGCTTGTGAAAAATAGACTTCGGTGAAGTTCCATAATTCCTCACTCCAGCCATTTTGCGAGAGATTTGTGTTAGGAATATATTTCCCGTAGCAAACTCTCTTAAATTTTTTTCGCAACAGTAAGCCTGTGCGCTATACACGACACCACTAAAGCAGTGGCTGCCGCCTAGGGAGGAAAGATAGACTGTTAATGTGATGTTTAAATCACAGCTTGAGAGGTATAGTGCCTCCTTGCGGAGTGAATTGGTAATTACTGCAAAACCCAAATTTATGTGTAACTTTTTTTTTCAACAACTGTGAACCCACACAGGAAATTTTCAACTAACAGCGAAAGTGTTCCGATAGCTGCATAGAGAAACACACCCTCAAGTAAACCAGCGTTGGCCATACATCTTCCCATGCCTGGAAAGCATTTAGGATAGCAATACGATCAGGATTTTTTCTACCATAAAATGCTCTTTTGACGATGCCGAGTGTCTGTACCAGATGCAAAAATCTCTACGAAGGTGGAGCTGATGCTAGCCAAGGTGACCCGTGCATCACCTCAAATAAACGTGGTTCCCAGTCTTGGCTCAACTGGCTACATAGCAATGATACAGTCTCAGTAAGTTAATCACCGAATCGATTTGGACGTAGTTGATCACACCGCCACAAGAAATGCTTGTTCAATATAGTTTTCCACAGATTTGCAAACTTCACAATGAACCTAAAGAGTGGTTGTCAGTAAACGAACATATTAGCTGAAACGCCCCATATATTCCTATAGTGGGACAAATTTGGGAGGAAGTAACAGACAACATCTGTGCAGATGTTTTGTTTCAGGTGATGCTCCATATTGGCTGTCTAGTATCACTAAATTATCAAAGACGAACCCTTAGCCAAACATATTACACTAGCACCGAAATAATCCACACTAACCGGAACCACTCTCTAACCAGCTATATCATGTACCTGTACGGCACCTCTACATATGAAACTTCGTGACGCGTTAGGTCTCTCCCACTACTATTAATACATACAACATTTCAGCAGGTAGTCGTGTATTCATGCCCACCTTAGGTAATTTCCAGGTAGCTTGCGCAACTTTACCATTTGAAATGGGCTTTGCTGACGTGTCGGTGTGTGTGTGTGTGTGTGTGTGTGTGTGTGTGTGTGTGTGTGTGTGTGTGTGTGTAACAGTTATCTCCTCGGTTCCAAGAGTTCCGGAACCTGTACAGAAAATTGGAATAGAAATCAACATAATCACCATTTCCACCCATTTAATTGCTCATGAAAACCACACACTGCATGTTGTATCACCATACAGCGAGACCTTCAGAGATAGTGGTCCAGACTGCTGTACACAGAGGTATAGCTAATACCCAGTAGCACGTCCTCTTGCACTAATGCATGCCTGTAATCGTCGTGGCATATTATCCACAAGTTCATCAAGGCATTGTTGGTCCAGATTGTCCCATTCCTCAAAGGCTATTCGGCGTAGATCCCTCAGAGCAGTTGGCGGGTCACGTCGTCCATAAACAGCCCTTTTCAATCTATACCAGGCATTTTCGATAGGGTTCACGTCTGGAGAACATGCTGGCCACTCTGGTCGAGTGATGATGTTATACTGTGCGCGATGGGGGCACCAATTGTCGTCCATGAAGACGAACGCCTCGTCAATATGCTGCCGATATGGTCGCACTAGCGGTCGGAGGATGGAAATCACGTATCGTACAGACGTTACGGCGCCTTTCTTGACCACCAGCGGCGTACGTCGGGCCCACGTAATGCCACCCCAAAACATCAGGGTAGCTCCACCTCGCTACACTCGCTGGACAGTGTGTCTATGGCGTTCAGCCTGACCGGGTTGCCTCCAAATGCGTCTCCGACAATTGTCTGGTTGAACGCATATGCGACACTCACGGTGAAGAGAACGTGATGCCAATACTGAGCGGATTATCCGCTATGTTGTTGGGCCCATCCGTACCGCGCTGCTTGGCGTCATGGTTGCAAAGATGGACCTCGCCATGGACGTCGGGAGTGAAGTTGCACATCATGCAGCCTTTTGCGCACAGTTTGAGTCGTAACACGACGTCCTGTGGCTGCACGAAAAGCAATATTAAACATGGTCGCGTTGCTGTCAGGGTTCCTCCGAGCCATAATCCGTAGATATCGGTCATCCACTTCAGTAGTAGTCCTTGATCGACCTGAGTGAGGCATGTCATCGACAGTTCCTGTCTCTCTGTATCTCCTCCATGTTCGAACAACATCGCTTTGGTTCACTCCGAGACGCCTGGACGCATCCCTTGTTGAGAGCCCTTCCTGAACGCGATCGAACCGCGGTATTGACCGTCTAGGCATGGTTCAACTACAGACAGCACGAGCCGTGTTCCTCCTTCCTGGTGGAATGACTGCAACTTATCGGCATATCGGACCCCCTCGTATAATAGATGCTGCTCATGCATGGTTGTTTACAATTTCGGGCAGGTTTACTGACATCTCTGAACAGTCAAAGGGACTGCTATCTTCAGGAGTTCTGGGAACCAGGGTGATGAAAAATATGTTTTGATATATAACGCTTGATTTATAAACAACAGAATCTGGTACTGTGATCTTGCAATGGGTGCTTTTGAAATTTAAACAACTTATAAAAGTTATTTTAACGCTTTTTCGTCAGAGGTATTGGTGCCATTTACCGGTCGTTCAGTCACAAATGAGGCATTACACAAAAATTATTAATGTAGAGTAATGAAATTTCGGGAATGCATTTATCTGGGTAACATATTTAAATGATTAACGTTGTAAGATCACAGGTTAATGTAAGCGCGGGATAAGACATTGTTCATGTGATATGCTGGTACATTAATAATCGTTGTAACCGCTGGAATGTTGAATGCAAGCATGCAATGGTGCATGCATTGTGTTGTATATCAGCCTGTGGGATGGAGTTCCACGCCTGTTGCACATGGTCGGTCAGTAAAGGGGCGGTTAATCCTGTTGTGGATGACGCTGGAGTTGTCATCCAATGACGACCCATATGTGCTCGATTGGAGACAGATCTGGTGACCGAGCAAGTCAAGGCAACATCTCGATGCTCTGTAGAACATTAGCGGTATGTAGGCGACCGTTATCTTGTTGGAAAACTCCCCCTGGTATTGTTCATGGATGCCTGCAGCGCAACAGGTCGAATCACTAGACTGACATACAGTATTGCAGTCAGGGTGCGCCGGATAACCACGAGCTCTTGCTGACATACGAAATCTCACTCTAGGCCAAAACTCCAGTTCTGATCGACTTCCTTCTGATCGACACACGGCCATCACTGGCACCGAGGCAGTTTTCACCACAAAACAACACAGACCTTCACTCTGCCCTCCAACGAGCTCTCGCTTGGCGCCACTGAAGTTGGAAACGGCGGTGGTTTGGGACCTTTGGAATGCGCACTACAGGGCGTCTGGCTCGGAGCTGTCATTGAAGTAATAGATTTGTAACAGTTCGTTATGTCACTGCTGCTCAGATTGTTGCTGCAATGCAGTAGGATGCGCCAGACCCATACGCCGAACACTATGCTCTTCCCTCTCGGTAATACCACGTGGCCGTCTTCTTGCGATCGTACATTCTCGTGACCACAGCTGCCAGCAGTCATGTACAGTGGCTATATTCCTGCCAAGTCTTTCTGTAATATCGTAGAAGGAACATCCAGCATCCCGCAGTCCTATTACAAAACGTCATTCATACTCAGTGAAGCGTTGATAAAGACGTCTTTGTCGCCTTAAAGACATTCCTAATTATATGCTGTGAGTAAATACATACATACTATACACTGAAGAGCCAAAGAAAGAATAGGAGGGGGTGGAAATCTCTTCTGAACAGCGCGTTGCAAGGAATCCCAGATATGCTAAATAACGTTCTTGTCTGGGATGTTTGGTGGCCAGCGGAAGTGTTTAAACTCAGAAGAGTGTTCCTCTGTAGCAATTCTGAACGTGTGGGGTGTCGCAGTGTCTTGCTAGAATTGCTCAAGTCCGTCGGAATGCACGATGGACATGACTCGAAGCAGGTGATAAGACAGGATGCTTACGTACGTATCACCTGTCAGAGTCGTATCTAGACATATCAGGGGTCCCATATCACCCCAACTACACGCACCCCACATCATTTCAGAGCTTCCACCAGCTGGAACAGTCCTCTATTGAGATGCACGTTTCATGGATTCGTGAGGTTGTCTCCTTAACCGTACACGTCCATCCGCTCGATACAATTTGAAACGAGACTCGTCCAAACAGGCAACATGTTTCCAGTCATCAACAGCCCAATGTCGATACTGACGATCCCAGGCGAGGCGTAAGCCTTTGTGTCGTGCAGTCAGCAAGGATTCAGGAGTGGGCCTTAGGCTCCGAAAACCCATATCAATGATGTTTCGTTGAATGGTTCTCACGCTGACACTTGTTGATGGCCCAGCATTGAAATCTACAGCAATTTGAGGAAGGGCTGCACTTCCGTCACGTTGAACGATTCTCTTCAGTCGTCGTTGGCCCCGTTCTTGAAGGATCTTTTTCCGGCAGCAGCGATGTTGGAGATTTGATGTTTTACCGGATTCCTGATATCACGGTACACTCGTGAAATGCTTGTACGGGAAAATCCGCCTTAATCGCTACCTCTGAGACACTGTGTCCCATTGATCGTGCGCCGACTATACCACCACGTTCAAACTCACTTACATCTTGATAAGCAGCCACTGCACCAGACACTTGTCGTCTTATATAAGCGTTGCCACGGCAGCTCCGTATTCTGCCTGTTTACATATCTCTGTATTTGAATACGCATGCCTATACGAGTTTCTTTGGGGCTTCAGGGTATAAAGGAAAATGTTAAAATGTTTTAACAATGGTTTTTGTCTGATTTACTTCAAATTATTGACGATATTCTAATGAATGTTCGAACGGATGTAAGTTACATATATTTTTATATTTATCGTGTACAGAGATGTATAAATAAGATCAGTATTTCTGTAGAAGACAAGTCTACATGATAATGTAATAAACATTCGAACAGACAGAGCCTACAAATTTTTTTCAAAATATGAGAGGAATGTGGCCAAGTGGTTACCACGCGGCAATGCCACGCCAATGGACGTAGGTTCGCGCACGGATGAGTGAAAATAATTTTTCATCCCCCCATGACCCATGGACCTTGATGTTGGTGGGGAGGCTTGAGTGCCTCAGCGATACAGATGGCCGTACCGTCGGTGCAACCACAACGGAGGGGTATCTGATGAGAGGCCAGACAAACGTGTGGTTCCTGAAGAGGGGCAGCAGCCTTTTCAGTAGTTGCAGGGGCAACAGTCTAGATATTTACTAATCTGGCCTTGTAACACTAACCAAAACGGCATTGCTGTGCTGGTACTGCGAACGGCTGAAAGCAAGGGGAAACCACAGCCGTGATTTTTCCCGAGGGCATACAGCTTTACTGTATGGTTAAATGATGATGGCGTCCTCTTGGGTAAAATATTCCGGATGTAAAATAGTCCCGCATTCGGATCTCCGGGCGGGGACTACTCAAGAGGACGTCGTTATCAGGAGAAAGAAAACTGGCGTTCTACGGATAGGAGCGTGGAATGTCAGATCCCTTTATCGGGCAGGTAGGTTAGAAAATTTAAAAAGGGAAATGGATAGGTTAAAGTTAGATACAGTGGGAATTAGTGAAGTTCGGTGGCAGGAGGAACAAGACGTTTGGTCAGGTGAATACAGGGTTATAAATGCAAAATCAAATAGGGGTAATGCAGGAGTAGGTTTAATAATGAATAAAAAATATAGGAATGCGGGTAAGCTACTACAAACAGCATAGTGAACACACTATTGTGGCCAAGATAGACACGAAGCCCATGCCTACTACAGTAGTACAAGTTTATATGCCAACTAGCTCTGCAGATGATGAAGACATTGATGAAATGTATGAGGAGATAAAAGAAATTATTCAGGTAGTGAAAGGAGACGAAAATTTAATAGTCATGGGTGACTGGAATTCGAGAGTAGGAAAAGGGAGAGATAGAAACATAGTAGGTGAATATGGATTGGAAGTAAGAAAAGAAAGAGGAAGCCGTCTGGTAGAATTTTGCACAGAGCATAACTTAATCATAGCTAACACTTGGTTCAAGAATCATAAAAGAAGGTTGTATACATGGAAGACTCATGGAGATACTAGAAGGTATCAGATAGATTATATAATGGTAAGACAGAGATTTAGGAACCAGGTTTTAAATTGTAAGACATTTCCAGGCGAAGATGTAGACTCTGACCACAATCTATTGGTTATGAACTGTAGATTAAAACTGGACAAACTGCAAAAAGGTGGGAATTTAAGGAGATGGGACCTGGATAAACTGTCTGAACCAGAGGTTGTACAGAGTTTCAGGGAGAGCATAAGGGAACAATTGTCAGGAATAGGGGGAAAGAAATACAGCAGAAGAAGAATGGATAGCTCTGAGGGATGAAGTAGTGAAGCCAGCAGAGTATCAAGTAGGTAAAAAGACGAGGGCTAGTAGAAAACCTTGGGTAACAGACGAAATACTGCATTTAATTGATGAAAGGAGAAAATATAAAAATGCAGTAAATGATGCAGGCAAATAGGAATACAAACGTCTCAAAAATGAGATCGACACGAAATGCAAAATGGCTAAGCAGGGATGACTATAGGGCAAACGTAAGGATGTAGAGGCTTATCTCACTAGGGGTAAAATAGATACTGCCTACAAGAATATTAAAAAGACCTTTGGAGAAAAGAGAGCCACTTGTATGAATATCAAGAGCTCAGATGGAAACCCAGTTCTAAGCAAAGAAGGGAAAGCAGAAAGGTGGAAGGAGTATATAGAGGGTCTATACAAGGGCGATGTACTTCAGGGCAATATTATGGAAATGGAAGAGGATGTAGATGAAGATGAAATGGGAGATATGATACTGCGTGAAGAGTTTCACAGAGCACGGGAAGACTTGAGTCGAAACAAGGCCCCGGGAGTAGACAACATTCCATTAGAACTACCGACGGCCTTGAGACAGCCAGTCCTGACAAAACTCTACCATCTTGTGAGCAAGATGTATGAGACAGGTGAAATACCCTCAGACATCAAGAAGAATATAATAATTCCAATCCCAAAGAAAGCAGGTGTTGACAGATGTGAAAATTACCGAACTATCAGTTTAATAAGTCACAGCTGCAAAATGGCTCCATTCTTCTGGGAACTGGAAATTAAAACATCCATTGTACTGCTCCCCAAAAAATGGTTCAAATGGCTCTGAGCACTATGGGACGTAACTGCTGAGGTCATCAGTCCCCTAGAACTTAGAACTACTTAAACCTAACTAACCGAAGGACATCACACACATCCATGCCCGAGGCAGGATTCGAACCTGCGACCGCAGCGGTCGCTCGGTTCCAGACTGCAGCGCCTAGAACCGCACGGCCACTCCGGCCGGCCAGCTGCAAGATACTAACACGATTTCTTTACAGACGAATGAAAAAATACTGATAGAAGCCGACATCGGGGAAGATCAGTTTGGATTCCGTAGAAATGTTGGAACACGTGAGGCAATATTGACCCTACGACTTATCTTAGAAGAAAGATTAAACAAAGGCAAAACTACGTTTCTAGCATTTGTAGTCTTAGAGAAAGCTTTTGACAATGTTGACTGGAATATTCTCTTTCAAATTCTAAAGGTGGCAGGGGTAAAATACAGGGAGCGAAGGTCTATTTACAATTTGTACAGAAACCAGATGGCAGTTATAAGAGTCGAGGGGCATGAAAGGGAAGCTGTGGTTGCGAAGGGAGTGAGACAGGGTTTTAGTCTCTCACCGATGTTATTCAATCTGTATATTGAGCAAAAAGTAAAGGAAACAAAGGAAACGTTCGGAGTAGGTATTAAAATCCATGGAGAAGAAATAAAAACTTTGAGGTTCGCCGATGACATCGTAATTCTGTCAGAGACAGCAAAGGACTTGGAAGAGCAATTGAACGGAATCGACAGTGTCTTGAAAGGAGGATATAAGATTCACATCAACAAAAGCAAAACGAGGATAATGGAATGTAGTCGAATTAAGTCGGGCGATGGTGAGGGAACTAGATTAGGAAATGAGACACTTAAAGTAGTAAAGGAGTTTTGCTATTTGGGGAGCAAAATAACTGATGATGGTCGATGTAGGGAGGATATAAAATGTAGACTGGCAATGGCAAGGAAAGTATTTCTGAAGAAGAGAAATTTGTTAACATCAAGTATAGATTTAAGTGTCAGGCAGTCGTTTCTGAAAGTATTTGTATGGAGTGTAGCCATGTATGGAAGTGAAACATGGACGATAAATAGTTTGGACAAGAAGAGAATAGACGCTTTCGAAATGTGGTGCTACAGAAGAATGTTGAAGATTAGATGGGTAGATCACATAAAAAATGAGGAGGTATTGAATAGAATTGGGGAGAAGTGGAGTTTGTGGCACAACTTGACTAGAAGAAGGGCCCGGTTGGTAGGACATGTTCTGAGGCATCAAGGAATCATAAATTTAGCATTGGAGGGCAGCGTGGAGGGTAAAAATCGTAGAGGGAGACCAAGAGCTGAATAAACTAAGCAGATTCAGAAGGATGTAGGTTGCAGTAAGTACTGGGAGATGAAGAAGCTTGCACAGGATAGAGTAGCATGGAGAGCTGCATCAAACCAGTCACAGGTCTGAAGACCACAACAACAACAACAACACACTTTATAAAGGGGAAAACTTGGTAGCAAAGTTCTCGATAAGTTATTGATCGATTTACTTCAAATTTTTACTTGGGACTCTAATAAATGTTCGGACGGACGTAGGTGACACCCTTTAAATATAAATAATATATGAATCTGTGTGCATGTATGTATATACATGTGTCTGTAATTATGATCAAAGGTGTGTGAATACCTAAGGGACCAAACTGCTTAGGTCATCGGTCCCTAGACATACGCACCACTTAAAGTAACTTAAACTAACTTATACTAAGAACAACACACACACCCATGCCCAAGGGAGGACTCGAAACGCTGGCGGAAGGGGCTGTAATTATGTTCCACGTCTCCTCCTAAGGCAGTGGAATGATTTCAACCAATCTTGGTACTCGTATCACTTGCTTTCTCTAAAGCATCGCTGTTGGTGTGAGAACCACCTACTTATAAAGGGGGTGGGGATGGCGTTGAAAAAGCATTGTAGCTCATGACGCTCATACCCATACTTTATCCATCCAGTTTTCAAGAATGAGAGCACTTAGTGCCTGCAACAAACTTTAGCACATAATTTCAAACACTTGCGAAACGTTTTCTCACTGATAACCCCAACAAAATGTTGAAAGGAAAACTGTTTATTGTTTACTGCATTATCGTTGTTCATGCAGTATAATTGCCGAATGAATCATTACTTTTAATTTATTACATCTTTACTAGTAACTGCATTTGTGACACTTTTTCAGACAGTATTCACATATGACACTGAATGTACCTGCAATACTGTGTCATTGTATGACACATAATTCAGAAGCTACGACGTCATAAACATTGAACTGTGTGAAAATGGAACTGCAGGGTGAAATTTGCTAGAGATACAGATTAATTATGTGTACAAATACGTGTGCAATATGTTCAATGTATGTGAAAATATATTTATCATGTGCATACTGAGGCAAAGCCACGGGCAAAAAGCTCACCATAAATCCCTGGACTTCCGTCAAATTTGGTACACATATTAGCCACGATGTGGAAAGAAAAGCTGTAGGTGTAAGAACCACCAGCCTGCTATTGGCGTGGGGGTGATGATGTGGAGAGACAACGGAGAGGAGGAGTTGGACACAGATATAGAGACTAGTAGACGGAAAGAGGAAGGGAAGGGGGAAGTGGACAGAGAGAGAGGGAAGAGCAGGAGTTGGACAGAGAATGGAAAGAGGAGCACATGTAGAGAGACTAAGGGTGTAGGAAGAGATGGGCAAGGAGAGGGAGAAAGGATATGGGAAGAGAGTGACGGGAGGGGGAAGGGACAGAGGGATAGGGTATATGAGCAGCAGGAGGAGATGGACTGGGAGAGGAAAGAGGAGAAGACATACAGAGACAAATCGGGTACGAAGAGACAGGCAAAGAGATGGGGAGGAGCAAATGGACAAAGAGAAGGGTTAGAGGAAATGGACAGAGAAAGGGAAGAGAATGAGATGGGCAGAGAATGGGAAGTGAAGGAGATGGAAAACAGAGAAAGGAAGAAGAGATGAACAGCGAGAGAAGGGAGGAATAGATGAACATGGAAGAGGACAGGAGTAGATGGACAGAGAGAGGGGGAGAAGAAGATTGACAGAGAGTGGGAGGGATGAAGAGATGGACAGAGGGGAAAAAGAGCAGATGGACACAAGTGGGAGGAGCAAATGGACAGAGAAAGGGGGAAGTGCAGATGGCCATAGAGAGGGACAGGAGGAGATGGACAGCAGGAGTGGGAAGGAGGAAATGGACTAATAGAATATGCAAATAAATGTATACCAGGACAATGATGGTACTCATCTTACTCCAGTATTTACGTTACTTACAAATCAATAATTATAGCTATTACAAGTTGTATGACTTAGTTTGGGTAGTACCTCCAGGTACATACGGCAAGAGCATGCCATTAATATTTATTTTCCCCTGGGCAGCAGGTCAGGTGATGAAGTGTGGACACGTGGGTGCAAACCAGTTAGCCCATACTAAAATGAATAGTCCACTTAGTGGTGTAGTTACACTGTGCAGAATACATCAAATCATAAAGTTTGTGGCGTGTTTATGGGAAAACTGTTCAGTGCAGAGAAAAAACAATCAAAATACTTTTGTTTGTACATCTTAAGACACCACATATAAAAATATCCACACTTAGACTCGTTACGCCCTAAATATATAATAGTTGAATACCCATCATTGCTCACACATGCATTCATTCTGATCATGTATTACTCCATCTCCTCCTTCCCCCTTCTCTGTCTATCCTGTCCACCCCCATATCTGTCCATCTCCTCCACTCTCAATCTCTGTCCAAATCCTCCTGTCCCTCTCTCCATCCATCTGATGTTTCCCCCTTTGTCGGTTGATCGACCCTTCCCCCCTCTGTACATCTCCTTCCCCTGCCCCTGTCCATGCCCACGTCCTCCTCCCACACGTCTGTGTACATCTCCTCCCACACCCTCTTTGTCTCTTTATCTCCTCCTTCCCCTTCTCTCTCTATGTTATCATTTCTACTTCAGTTGCAGGCTACAGCCACACTATTTCTTTCCAGATCGTAATTAACATGTGTACCAGATTTAGCTGAAACCGATCAAGGGCTTTAAGATGAGCTTTTCAACCATGGCTTTGCCCACGTATGCACATGACACATGTATTTCACATACATTTAACGTATTTCACTTGTATTTGTACACGTTTCTAGCAAATTTCGCCTTGCAATTTATTTTCACGTAATTCAATATTTGTGACGTCGCATCTCCTGCTCTATGTGTCATACACCGAAATAATTTTGCAGGAAATTGCAGTGGCATACATGGCTACAGTCTGCAAAATTTGTTGTGAGTAGAGTCACTAGCAAAGAAGTTATAAGTTTAAAAGTCGTGCTTCATGCGAAGTCTTATCCCATGAACGGCGAAAACGTCGTAGGCGATAAACTTTTTTCCTCACATCATTTTTGTGGGGAATGTCAGCAACAGACAGTTTCATTAAGTTTTGAAATTATGTGTAATGTTTGTTGTAAGTCACTAAGTACTCTTATTCCCAAATACTGGACGACTTAGATATGGACATTAGCGCATCGTGGACTACACTGCATTTTCACCCACACCCCTGTGATGGGTAGGTGGTTCTTACCATCACAAAGATTCTTTCAAGACAGTAAGTGATGTGTGTACCAAGTTCGGTTGAAATCGCTCCAGTGGTTTAGGAGGAGATGTGATACATACATATATACTTACAAATGTACGAACATCTGTTTATAATATGTATGGTGAGGTAGTTAGTTGTTTATTCATCCAAAAATAGCTTTAATTCAATTTAAGGCATGATAGCTTAATATAACTATAAAACATAATTCGAATTTACGAAATGCGTATATGCCAGTGCGTAATTAATTACACTCCGCAGTTCGTGATCTCGCAGTAGCGTTTTTGCTTCCCGAGCACGAGGTCCCGGTTTCGATTCTCAGTGGGGTCAGGGATTTTCACCTGCCCCGAGATGACTGGGTGTTGTTGTGTCGCCTTCATCATCATCATTCGTCCCCACTACGGTCGGAGGAAGGCAACAGCAAACCATCTCCATTAGGACCATGCCTAGTGCGGCGGTGCGGATCTCCCGCATCGTTCCTCTCCGTTCTGTCAAGAAGTATGGGACTTCATTTCCAATTAGTTACAGGTCTGCCGTCATAATGTTTATACATGAGTTTAAATGCCGTTTTATACATACATACTTGCAAACAAGTTCGCTCCAAACAACAGACCTAATGTGACAGTCTTTATCCATACCTCATCTTTAGACTTTCACAAATCGCAAAAACAAAAACACACATACACACAACCCTTCAGTTGACATCACTACCATTATGATACCGCTGTGTTTCCATTACAGTCTTCATGTCTCTCATTTACCTGTCTCTAACAAGCAATACTCAGTAAAAGTAATTTGTAGACTAAATGAAGTGTTTATTATTGATTTATACCTCATTTGCACCAGCTCATTATTAGCCTTATACAGATTAGTCTTTACTGTTCAGTATGCACTACATAAGAGATTTGGTATATCTGCCCTTTAATAAATGTTTATTTTAGATATTTCTTCAATCTACTTTGAAAATATATTGTACAGTTTGAGTCAGTGGTACTGTTTTGCCGGCCGGAGTGGCCGTGCGGTTCTAGGCGCTACAGTCTGGAACCGGGCGACCGCTACGGTCGCTGGTTCGAATCCTGCCTCTGGCATGGATGTGTGTGATGTCCTTAGGTTGGTTAGGTTTAATTAGTTCTAAGTTCTAGGCGACTGATGACCTCAGATGTTAAGTCGCATAGTGCTCAGAGCCAGCCATTTTTGGTACTGTTTTCAGTTTTGAACTTAACGTTATTTTACGTTTCTAACAATCTCCGTTGTCAGAAGACTTCCATGGGTGGTGTGTTGTCTTTAGCGTAAGTTAGTTTAAGTTAGATTAAGTAGTGCTTAGGGACCGATCACCTCAGCAGTTTGGTCCGATAAGACCTTACCACAAATATCCAATTTTCAGAAGACTTACAAAATATTTTTATCACACGAACTGCACTGCACGAAATACTATGATTTCGAGTGCTATTGAGTCTTTTAGATTCCTGGAGTAGATCCCGTGGAGGCGTGGTTAACCAGCGCAGTACCAAGAGGGGTGGCGGGGGTTATTGTACGCCCACATTTTGAAAATATTCTAATCTCGTAATGTACTTTATATTTTAAAATATTTAAAAAATGTTTATTGTTCGTAATTATTTCTTGTGCCAGGTTTCGTAGTTGTTTTAAAGTTTTCAATAAAGCTTGACCTAAAAATTTAAGAGGTAGCAGTGAGTTTAATTTTTCGTAACGAATGTGATAGTCCTATTTTCACGTTCAGGACCCTTTACACACATCTGTATATCTTTAAAAAGTATGCTGTTTATAAAAATAATCAACGAAAATTAACGAAATTGGTATTTTTTTAAAATTTGTTTCTGTGGTCTTACAGTATTCCTTCCCAAGGTGAATACATTACCAAATATGCGTTGCTATTGCTAAGATTGTGCTAAAAGACTTTTTTCGTTTCTGGATCCTACTTTCACATCAGTAGTGATTTAAAACTAATATTCTTAATAAAAGTTATCAACAATGAACAGATTTTTTATGGTGAGAAAAAATCTTCTTAAGTTTCTGTTCATGCTTACGTTCATATCGAAACAATTATCAGCGGCGTGTCGGAGATCTTAATAGAGACGTAGGCCCAATGCCTCAGTCGAGAGAGATATCTGCACAAACTGGACGAGAGCCGGCGAAAAATGCACGAGATTTCGCAACCGACAGCCTCTTGTCGTCGCCTCGTTTCTAAACGCTCTTAAACGCTTTTTAAAACTCGTTAAACACTTAGCGCAGCGAGCCTCGCGTGGGCAGCGTGCGCAGACAAATTGTGGAAGATGAGGGCAAGTTTAGAGGGAAGGACCAGGGGCTCGAGATAAATTCATCAAAACAAAGTAAGGCGAGGGAAAAATAAATGCGTGCTTGACAGTAATTGGTGCGGGCTCGGGTTTCCCTTTGCCGTGTTTATTTTCCCTTTTTTCCCCCGGCGGCGGCCAGCGCCGGATTTAATGGGATGACACAGAGCGGCCGGACTTTTTTTAAATTCCCTGCGCGCTGGGCGGCGCGGCGCGGCACGTCGAGTGTTTAACCAGGCGAGTGACCACACGATTCAGCAAATTAACCCCCGAAGTTAACTCCGCGGCTCATCACCCCCCTCCCCGGGGCCGGCCGGACTCGGGGGAAGAAAAGAGGGAAAAAAGGGAAAAAGGGCGAGAAGTGGCCGGCGGCTCTCGCTTTCAGGAAACAATTAACCCGTAAGTGGCGCGAGCGCCCCCGCAAAAAAGGGAAAAACGAGCGACGCAAAAACCCGCCGCTTCCCACATCGGGCATTTATCACCCGCTCTTTGAATATGTCTTTTAAACAAGAGGCCGTATGCGGTCTGACGCTGACAAATCGTTCGTAACGACTGGCTTAAGAGAATCGTCGTTCAGATTTATTCCTTCAAAACAGTATCATTACCGAAATGATAGTGTTTCAGCATTGACAGTTTCTAGCTAAATTTTTCTCTCTCTTCCTCCATTTCTTATTCTTATTTAGTAAATAATACGGTTCTCATATACGTACGTTTCGTAAATGATTCGAATACATCGTTTGTTCCAAAACATGCCCATCCTTTATATTTTATAAACTGTTCACTGTATCGGAACGACGATTTCAGCAAATCATATTGTCCAAAGTTCCCACTATTTTACTGCTTGTTTAACAATTTAATATTGCTGCTTACGTAGTGCTGGCCTAGCACCTTAAGGAGATTCTGTTTGTTGAGACCGAAAGTGCGTTTCAAAACTGGAAATGCTTTGTATAGCAGACGCCGTGTGAATATCAGGATAACAGTCTAACACGGGTGTAAACTGTGGCGAAAAAGTAACTACCAACAGACACATTAATCCAAGATTTTTTGAAATGTTTGTATAGTTCAAGATACGAACGCGGATATTTAATAACGAGAAGTGTGAAATTCCGGAAGTAATACCATATGATCTCAAGAAGAACATTCCATGGATTATGAAAATAAATGTTCTCGGTCAGGTAAGCGTTGAAGTGGAACTGATTGAAGCAGGAGAAAAAGTAATACAAAAGTGTTGTTGTAGTCTTCAGTCCGAAAAAGTTTGTCTACACTGTGCTAGATTATTCATTTACGGATAAATACTACACTCCTGGAAATTGAAATAAGAACACCGTGAATTCATTGTCCCAGGAAGGGGAAACTTTATTGACACATTCCTGGGGTCAGATACATCACATGATCACACTGACAGAACCACAGGCACATAGACACAGGCAACAGAGCATGCACAATGTCGGCACTAGTACAGTGTATATCCACCTTTCGCAGCAATGCAGGCTGCTATTCTCCCATGGAGACGATCGTAGAGATGCTGGATGTAGTCCTGTGGAACGGCTTGCCATGCCATTTCCACCTGGCGCCTCAGTTGGACCAGCGTTCGTGCTGGACGTGCAGACCGCGTGAGACGACGCTTCATCCAGTCCCAAACATGCTCAATGGGGGACAGATCCGGAGATCTTGCTGGCCAGGGTAGTTGACTTACACCTTCTAGAGCACGTTGGGTGGCACGGGATACATGCGGACGTGCATTGTCCTGTTGGAACAGCAAGTTCCCTTGCCGGTCTAGGAATGGTAGAACGATGGGTTCGATGACGGTTTGGATGTACCGTGCACTATTCAGTGTCCCCTCGACGATCACCAGTGGTGTACGGCCAGTGTAGGAGATCGCTCCCCACACCATGATGCCGGGTGTTGGCCCTGTGTGCCTCGGTCGTATGCAGTCCTGATTGTGGCGCTCACCTGCACGGCGCCAAACACGCATACGACCATCATTGGCACCAAGGCAGAAGCGACTCTCATCGCTGAAGACGACACGTCTCCATTCGTCCCTCCATTCACGCCTGTCGCGACACCAATGGAGGCGGGCTGCACGATGTTGGGGCGTGAGCGGAAGACGGCCTAACGGTGTGCGGGACCGTAGCCCAGCTTCATGGAGACGGTTGCGAATGGTCCTCGCCGATACCCCAGGAGCAACAGTGTCCCTAATTTGCTGGGAAGTGGCGGTGCGGTCCCCTACGGCACTGCGTAGGATCCTACGGTCTTGGCGTGCATCCGTGCGTTGCTGCGGTCCGGACCCAGGTCGACGGGCATGTGCACCTTCCGCCGACCACTGGCGACAACATCGATGTACTGTGGAGACCTCACGCCCCACGTGTTGAGCAATTCAGCGGTACGTCCACCCGGCCTCCCGCATGCCCACTATACGCCCTCGCTCAAAGTCCGTCAACTGCACATACGGTTCACGTCCACGCTGTCGCGGCATGCTACCAGTGTTAAAGACTGCGATGGAGCTCCGTATGCCACGGCAAACTGGCTGACACTGACGGCGGCGGTGCACAAATGCTGCGCAGCTAGCACCATTCGACGGCCAACACCGCGGTTCCTGGTGTGTCCGCTGTGCCGTGCGTGTGATCATTGCTTGTACAGCCCTCTCGCAGTGTCCGGAGCAAGTATGGTGGGTCTGACACACCGGTGTCAATGTGTTCTTTTTTCCATTTCCAGGAGTGTATATTCTAACTCCACTTGAACCTACTTCTATAGTCAAGCATCGGTCTCCATCTACAGTTTCTACACCTGACGCTTCTCTCTATTACGAAACTGGCGATTTCTTGATGGCACAAGTTCTGTCCTATCAACCTATCTCATCTGTTAAAGTTATGTCATTTTTTCTCCTGTATTCGGTTCAGTATCTCGTCATTACTTATACGATCAACTTATGTGATCTTTAGCTTTTGTTTCCAGCACCACATTCCGAAACCTCGTATTTTCTTCTAGTCTGAACTTGATACCGTTCACGTTGCACTTCCGTACAAAGCCACATTCCAGGCAATACATTCCCGACCCTTAAATTTGTATTCTGTGTTAGCAAATTTCTATTTTTCAGATGCGCTTCTTTTCCTCCTGCCACTCTGAATCTTATATCCTTTTTTTCTTCAACCATCGACATCAATTTCCTGCCCAAATAGAAAAACTCATACACCACTTCTTCTGTCTCATTCCTAATGAAATTCCCCCAGAATCGCCTGCTTTACTTCGACTACATTCCATTACCTTCTTCTTACTGTTATTAATGTTCTTCGTATAACTTCTTTTCAAGACACTGTCCATTCCACGAAACTAATCTCTCCAAGTCCTTTGTCGTCTCTGAAAATATTACAGTATTATCGGAAACTTGCAAAAACGTTTGCAGAATATCTGCGTCCGTAAAAACTGGGACAAGGTTGTAATTATTGAATTTCAAATTAAGAACGTAGACAAGCCACAAAAAGCATCCGCTCCGTGATTTGCAAAGTATTCACCAAATTGGTAGCAGTCCTATAAAGTAACAATTTGAAAAAATTGTCTTTAGAGAAGGGTATACACACCTGAAAAAAAGCACAAAAACAATGAGCAAGAAGCGAAATAAAATTTCAAAGGCTGAGGGGATGGTGATGCCATTTCAGTGAAGTGATTACAATATGGTGTCAAATTTACAAAGAACTTGGCAATATCAGCCCACTTATCACTACGACATTACACCAGCTCTGTCCTGGGAGCATGAACTTACTCGGTTGGGAAACGGGTCGTAAGGACGTTGTATCCTCTCCTGGCGCATGTTGGCCCAGGACTTGTAGCTAGTCCTTCATACTGGCACTCAGGCGAACTTATGTCCGAGCTGGTCCCAGACACGTTCTGTTGGGGACAGAGTTGAGGAGCTTGCTCGCCCTAAGAGTACCTCAGAATCATGCAGAAAGTCCAGAGAGACACGTGCCTGTGTACTTGAACACTGTCCTGTTAAAAAATGTTGTCTTAGCTTTGAAATTTTGTATACTTCCAGACTTTCTCCATACATTATTGTTCATTGTATCAGTATATTCTTGTTTCATAGAGCTCTGAAACGTTACCGAACAGGAAGTCACTCTCCTAAATACTCATAGAGGTCTTATAATGCGTTAAATAAAAAACGTAGAGGATTATCTAGCTGCTTGAAAACATCGTTCGATATTATGAATCGTTTGTGAAATATTATTCGTGCCCTCATTACGCTGGAAACCACCTGTACTCGCATTTTACAACCGTTATCTTTTCGGTGGAGGCTCCATATACGCTTCATTTAGTTTCACAACCAATACCATATCTTTCATTGACTTGACATTTTATCATGTATAAAACTAGCTGCTTTTGTGTCAGTGTATTTGTATAAGTTTCTCTGGTTGGCAGCTGGTGGACCGACTACACTAGATTTCTTGTTATCGAAACTACACAGGCCGGCTTTGGCGCTGTGGTACGTAATTCTAATGCGTTGAGTCGAAATCAAACTTATCAGAAAAACATCAGTAAAATACATACAACCTAAAGTTCCTGTATTCACCAACGAACATGTTCTGTTTGACGCATGCCTAAGTATTCTACTGGATGCTCTAAAATTTTACAGACGTTGTAATAACATCGTACACATATTTCCTAAAGGAAGGCACCATTTTAAGTTGCCTGCTTGGGCGATTGAAATCCACAATGTAGTGCAATAACTGTGTGATTATTTTTGTTGAATGAGCGTTTACAAGAAAGAAAGAAACCGTCATGGGCTTCTCAATCGCGTCACAAGGTGAACAGAGGAAATTGTGTTGCCAAACAAGAAACAGAAAGAAAATTGTGAACGAATACGAGGAAAACTTAGCCAAAAACACATAAGCCACAATAAAAGATATCGAGAAACCTAACAACAAGACTCATAGCAGGTTCACAACAACAATGGGCGTTGTATTTATTACAGATTTGTGGCTAATGTGACAAAATTTAGAAAGAAAAAATACTTCCTCACTGAAGATTCCACAGTCTGCTGTGAAACTGGTTTGGATGAAGAAAAACATAAAACTACGTTTTCCGAGAAGGCGAACACTGTTTATCATGCCTGACGCAAGTTCATGCATCGAGCTTAAAAGCCGCGTTAATAACTATGTTCTTCTATAGAGTCTGCATTATAGCATTCTCTAATGATGTGTGTGCTACCTTCTCCGTTCCAGTTTCCCTCCTCTATTGTTTTTATCCACTATCCTCAATGAATAGTCATCACCGAAAATTTTAATAGATTTTTGGCATATAGTACAAGGGAGCTGCTTAGACGAGAATGTCCTTATCTAACAACATGTTGCTGGGCTTCAGGCATTCAGCCTCTGCTTCTGTGGAATGAGAAGTTTCTGGTAACTCAGTTAACTATTTTTTCATGACGGAATGAAGTACCAAACGCGGATAAAAATAAAAATGATCGAAATACTACATTCTGGAAGTACATGTCGGGTTACTACAAGATTAAGGTGACGAACGAACCAAATTCTCTATGAAATCAAAAAATATTAGTGGATTGCCTACTACGTTAGTGCTTAGTATTTTTTGGGATAATGTTTAGTTATGAGAACTCCCAAATCATCCGAGCTGTACAGTAATATTTTTGAAAAACACTGTGTAAAATGTATTAAATACTGCTTGCATATAAGCTGGAGGCATTTCGAATAGCCCATTTAAATTAAAAAAGTGGCTATCCAATGAGGCTTTTAGGTATGCTCACGATTCGTACGCACATTTTTAAGTCTGGCGCAAAACTGCAAAACGAGGCAAGTTCTGCAATTTTAGTATCCATTATAGTAGCAATTATATCAGGAAATACGCATTAATGGATGTGCTACTGTCTTCCTCGTTGAAGGCACGGGTTTCGGCAATTCTTTTTTGTTGGTCTTTCGCGTTCCATCCTTACATGTGTGTGCTGTCACGTCACGTAGGTAGCTTTGACGTAAGTATGGACCGTAAAAGCATGACGTATCACAAGTGAAAAGTGTAATCTTCCTTTCTTTTTAATTCTTCCCTCTGAGTCAGGTTTCTTGTACTTGCATCAGTAAGGTAGGTGCTTTGGATTTATGTCGTCCAGCCATTTGATGGAGTCCTGCCATAATTAAGTGGGGCCTGTGGCACGATGTAGATATGTTTTGGTTGCAGTTGCAGACGCAGATGTTCATATACGTCTTTTTTGTTGTGAACTTCCTTCTGAAGTCTGCTTTGATGCAGCACTCCACACAATTCTATCCTGTGCATACCCCTTCATCTCTGCATAACGATTGCAACGTACACTCACTTGAAGCTTCTGACTGTTATCAACCCTAATTCACCCTCTACAATTCGTAACCTCCAAAATTCCCTCCATAACCAAAATGATGTCTAAAGGAATGTGTCGTATAAAGCATGCCTTGTTTTAGTGAAGTTGTGCCATAGTGCTCTTTTCTCATAATTACATTCAGAACCTCTTCATTAGTTACCGGTATTCAGTCTGTCCACCTAACATTCCGCATTCTTCTGTGACATCACATCTCAAAGGCTTCCCTTATTTTCTTGTTCGTACTGCTTAACACCCACGCGTCACCTCCATATGTGGCTACATTCCACACGAATTATTTCAGTAAAGAATTCCTAACACTTCAATTTATACTCCATGTTAATACGTTTCTCTTACTTACAGACGCCTTTCCTTTTATTATTACTCTGCATTTTTCCCACTATGTCCATGGTCAGGTGTTTTGCTGTCCAAAGCTTGAAACACCTCTACAACAGTGTGTGTCTCGTTTCCTATTCCAGTTCTCTAAATTTTATTACATTCTGTTACCATCGTTCCACATTTGTAGATGTTCATTCAATATCCACTATTCAAGATAGTATCCATTCTGTTCAAATTATCTTCCAAGTCCTTTTCTGTCCCTGACAGAACCGCAATGTCACTGGTAAAAATTCTACTCGTTATTTCTACTCGCTGAACATTAATATCTTTTCTAAGATTCTATTTGACTTCATTTACTTCTTGTTCAGCGTACAGAATTAATAATATGAGTGTCGGGCTAAAAAAAAATTCTCACTTTCTTCTCAAGTGCTGCCTCACTAACAAGCCTTTCGACTTTAATGCTGCAGTTTCATTTATGTACAAATTCTAGATAACATTTCGCTCCCTACTTTTTTTTTATCTCTGTTACAGTCAGAATTTGAAGGGGTTTATTTCAGTTAACGTTTTCAAAAGCTTTCTTTAATTGTACAAACTGTGCAATATTTGTGGATCTAATATAGAGTACCTGGATTCTAGTCCCAAGTAGATATTCATCAAATACAGGGTGATTTTTTTCCATCGTGTACAAACTCTAGGGACTGATCAATGAGAGGACAGGAAAGAAAAAGGTTCTAATGCACTTATGTCGGGAAATGCTTGGGACCATTTATTCGATCATACTTTGTTAGAGAGCTCTGAGCACTATACGACTTAACATCTGAGGTCATCAGTCGACTGCGGTCTCATGCGCGCTGTAACACGCAGCCACAGTTACAGTATGTATCGAAAATGATTTCCATGTGCCTCAATGCATGTGTGGACTCACCGTAGCATGTTCTGTCTCTCACGTTTACATCGGCGAGGCTGCATCCAAACAGTGTCAAAGGCAGCATGAATACGCTGCTCCAGTGTCTCCACATCTGGAATGGACTCTGCATACACGATACGTTTGAGATGGTCCCATAACAGGAAATTGCACCGGTTGAGTCCTGTGAACGAGCAGGCCATGCAACTGGATTCCCTCGTCTGATACATCAATCAGGCAAGACACGACTGAGATGCGTCCGGACGTTAACGGCGAAGTGGGCTGGAGCATCATCATGTAGCAGCCCCATGACCCTTCGAATTATCAGTGGCACTTCTTCAAGCAGGGCAGGCAAAGTCACCCGCAACAAACGCCGATAGTTCCCACTTCTTAGGCGACGTGGAAGGAAGACTGGTCCAAAAATACGGTCACTAAGTGCCCCAGTCTACACATCCCAGCTGCACCGTTGCTGATGATTCGCTGTCACCATACCATGGGGGTTCTGCATACTATCCCACAGATGACTGTTATGAAAGCTGAAGATACTACTCCACGTAAACATGGACTCATCTGTGAATAGGACGGATAACACATATCTTGGAGTCGTGGTTGCCTGGTGAAGAAACTGTTGACAAAACTGCTCTCTATGTGAAAAGACTGTCTCCAGCAAGCAATGCACACGCTGTAAATCATAAGGGTAGTAACGATTGTCATGGAGAATGTTCCACACAGTCCTCTGGCTTACAATGTACTGGCGGGCCAACTACCTGGTACTGACATGGTGGTCGCCTTAGATAATGTTAATCATATTGTTCTCCAAGTCTGGTGTCGAAACATTTCGGGTATTTCCTTCATGATTTCCTGCTTCCTGAAACAATCCTGTCTCAGACAAACGGCGAAAGCCGGCCGCGGTGGTCTAGCGGTTCTAGGCGCTCAGTCCGGAACCGCACGACTGCTACGGTCGCAGGTTCGAATCCTGCCTCGGGCATGGATGTGTGTGATGTCCTTAGGTTAGTAAGGTTTAAGTCGTTCTAAGTTCTAGGGGACTGATGACCACAGATGTTAAGTCCCATAGTGCTCAGAGCCATTTTTGAACAAACGGCGAAACACTGTTGCAAACTTTGAATGCTGTGGTTGTTGTTGGCTGGGATATGTATCCTAATAAAATCTTGCTGTCCGTCGCCCGTTGTCATTTGCCTTTCCGTAAGAAAACACTATGGCGGCAAGCTGTCGATTCGAATACGGAACCACTGTATCACATCCACTAGAAGGTGAGTCAAAAGAGAGGTGAATCGGACACAACATTACCTATTACTATGGCAGGAGAGGGCGCTAGGGCATGACGTATGAGGAACTGCACCACCCTCTAGGAGGAAACCATACATAATACAACTGTGGCTGCATTGTACAGCGCGTATTAGACCGCAGACTCTGTAGCAAAGTATGATCGAATAAATGGTCTCTAGCAAGGAAACTATGCGTATCCGGATGTACGTTCATCAGACCTACTTTGTTCCGTATCCTCTCATCTATCAATCCCTAGAGTTTGTGCACTGTATATAAAATCACGCTGTATAATGACTTGACGACTCTGGATTAGCTGCTTAATTAGCTGCATCTTTATAGACGCCGTTACCGATAGCTATTTACTATATTAACAGTTTCGGCAGCCAGTTACAAGCTGTCACTTTTTGAGCTTACGTTCTCCTTCATTTCTGTCATGAGATTAATAATTATAGCCATAAGCACAGTTATTCTGCTTTCATTATAATCCAACGTAAGGTCCTGCAAGATTTCTCAATGATTCTCCACGTATTTCTGGGCGGAATGTTAGTGTCTCCGGTCTTCCGCTGCATTGCTTTAAAATTTTCCTTGCATTCGGTTTTCATCAGACAGACTAGTTTGCGAGTGGATACCTTTATGTCCACCTCAGAGCATTATGTACACGTAACTTACAGATTTGTTTGTATTATTTACTTAACAGAGTCATTGCTGATTTTGAAACTGACAGTGTTTTTTTATCAGACGTCAAAACATGCCTTACACGACATGTCTATAATTTGTTATTGGTGGTGGTACGTGGCTCGAAACTTGCGTATTCATGACAATGTGGTCGAAATTTTGTGCAGTGAAAGCCGCAATGTAGCAGGCCAAAATTCTTGAAAACTGCACAAGAACATGTATCTCATACGCTTCTTAAGAGAAAAATTGTCTCTTGGACGTGTTAATTTTTTTCCCTTCAAACCTGATCAGAAGTAAGTATGTGGTCACTGTTTCTAGAGAACTTAGTACTGAATTTGAAGTGTATACCCTTCAATTTCTGCCAGATGGAACATTACCGTATTATTACACGTCACTCACCCATCGTCCTCATATAGTTTGCCATGTACCGAATGACTTTGCGCACTGGCTGGCACACTGGACTCGCATTCGGGTTGATAGCGGTTTAAATTCCCATCTGGCCATCCAGATGTATATTTTCCATGATTTCCCTCAACAGCTTAAGGCTGCTAGGATGACACCCTTGAAATGGCACGCCCAAGTTTCTCCCCATCCTTCATAATCAGAGCTTGTGCTCCGTACCTAATGACCTCATTGTCGACGAGATGTTTAACTCCTACATTCCTTTTTAATTTACCGTGTAAACAGTGGCTGGTTACTGACTGATTTCCCCAAGAAATTACACCTATTCGAGCACAAGAACGGCTTCATAACCAAATTTTCTATTGAAAAGGTCTTCATTCAGGAGAGATTTCACAGACAAAATTTTTGACGTAATACAGGATGAACCCGAATTTTACACGCGGATGTTCGGTATTGGTTCAGGAACATTTTTAAGAAGGTACACCTGGTCTCCAGGTGGCTGGTTTCAGAGGTATTATGTCTTTGCGATTGTTTCTGTTTTCTACTCCAATTACCTATTACCGTCACAACAGTAAAAAGCCTGTAATAAGCAATCATTATAACACTAAAGATCGCTGTGCCGATCTTCCATTACCTTCAGTGACCCCACATACGAGTTGTATAACGGCCAACTCAAGCAATAAACCTATCCATACTGCTCTGAAACACTACTAACGAAAAGTAACAATGTCAGAATAACAAACCCGAGACAGATCGAAGCAGTGCGAGCTTGAGAGCTGACTGGAAATCTGACAAATAGTGAAGTGGGTACTGGCAAGTGCCGCCAGAGAACGGATCAAGTTTTTTTCCGGGCGAGACACATAGCGCATATAGTCGACATTTGGACTGTTGTAGTGATGTTTTCGATGCAGATACAAAGATAAATGGGTGCAAGAAATGAAACGAAATAAAATTACTCTCTAAAGAGCATCCGGAAACTAAACGGCCGGCCGCGGTGGCCGAGTACTTAGTTCTAGGGGACTGATTACCTCAGATGTTAAATCCCACAGTGCTCAGAGCCAACCATTTGAAACTATAGGTCATTACATCTAAGCTTTTTGTCATGTCACTAGCATCGACGGTCTGTTACCGGCCTGTAGAAATGCATTTAGAATAACCAAATGCAGAACTGAATGGCTGTGCTATTGTTTGGATACTATCTGGATCTCGCTATTGCAAGGGCCTGTCCGAAAGTGTGATGTATTTCACTGAAGAATGTCAAGTGTCCGTGTACCAAGGACGGATTTCCGTAGTGATGTTGAAATGGGTGGCTACGACGAGGCAATACGAGTTAACTGGTGTTTCATACAATGATGCTACCTGCCCTAGAAATGAATTACTCATTACTGCATTTCATTTGTAGGTACCTCACCATGAAACCAATTTCTCGAAAATAAGTTAACAAAATGGAGTTCAAACCTTAGTGAATGATAATTTACAGGTATTACAATTTAGAAGCGCGAATAAGCCTTCAGTGGACTTAAAATGATACACATACCAGCTGTAAACTGTTGAGTATACAATTACACCAATCTCTTCAGAATCGGTTCAACTTTCTGGTCAATTTGATGAAGGTCAAGTACATCTCGTGATTATATTTTCGGGACATAATGCTGAAGGTCAACTAACACACGATGTCAGATGTGCATTCTTCAATTTTCAACACCCTCCTAGGCTACTAGGACTATTTTAGCTCTTTACTAGTCTTTACCACTTCCAGTTCACCCGTCTTGTCGACTCGCCATCGTACACGTGTTGCCTTCAGCCATGGGCGTTTGCAGAATTTTTTTCAGGGGGACCAAGTCTCTAAATTTGTCATTTTTGTGTGCAAATGAGTTTGTCAGTTTCGAGACATATCATGCGACAGTAACTATTTTTGACAGGCGACACAAAAATACATGAATCGAACGCACATTTCTTCAGCCTTTATTTATCCCACATACCGAGTATAGCGTAGCAAAATTAGATTTTTGCTACTCAGTGAATATGCACAGGCTGGAAATAATATTAACTGACGTTCGGCATCCAATAAAGACTTCTATCAGTATACCACGGTTTCTGCTTCATGATACACTTTTAATGGGGAAAAACCACGACGATTTTGTGTATTTTTTTATTTTTTCGCTTATAACTCGAAAGCGATGCATCCTACATAAATTTTTCCAGCATACCAAAATGAAAGAGCATAAAATTTCGCGTTGACTGACTTACTTAAAAGTTATAACCGGTTCAACAGCTAAGACACAATCTATCGTCAAAGATCGGAAGTTTTTACCAAGTTGGCGGAAAGGTGAGTTATGATCATGTTCTAACGCCTGTAACTCAAAAACGGCTATTCCAAATAGAAACTGTAGAGCATCATGTTCTGCGTAAAAAGAACTCCTAATTTTTCTTCTAAGCGAAATTACTTTTGAACCCCAAATCATCCACATTCTTCCAAATATTCAAATTGAAGGGCACTTCAGTTAGGAACCTAGCTACCTAGGTACTTAGCTCCAAGCACTAATATTAATAATTATTTACCATGCCAGTCAAAATTCATAACAAAGGGTTTAAAAATGAGGAAAACGTATCAAATTAAAGCTTTTATTAATGGAAAATTACTTCAGTTACACTCTGAGTTGTGTGGAATATTGAAGAAGTGTTTTCCGGAAAACAGCTTTCTCAAACACACAGAGACAGAGGAAGGTAAATATGTTTTTATGAGGATAATACATGTGGTAGAAAATGTTGAAAATTTTTTAGTCGAACTAACGAGAACTAATCATACACGACGTTTAACAGTGTGTATTTGGTCTATATTAGGAGATGTTCTACGTCTGTAATATCCTCACCGTGTGTGGCCGTATACCTTTTCGTTACTACCATAACAAATTAAGTTCTGCACCAAAGACAAGTAACTCATCGTTCAACATAATTTTCAGCGAGTGTGTGTCTAACACATCTGATTGTTACTGGGCTTAAATCTCCAAAATGAGAGGAAATAATCCGTTGTCGATCGTTAGTTCACAAATGTGTTCTAACTTCGTAGGAACAGTACGTGATGCTGCCCTATAAAGAGTACTAGATTTTGTGCAGTTGCTATTTTTTGATAAAATGTTTACAGGTTAAAAATGGAATACAAATCCGAACAAAAGCACTACGTGAAAATTTATAACTGCCACAGTTTTTAAGGCATCAGTATTCGGTACAGCAATGGACGTGAAGCCCACATACAAAAGATCTTACCCTACAAATATTATTCGCAATATGCCATTTAAAGTTACTGCCAAGAATCATTTCTTTCAATTGAATATACAAGATTATTTACGACTATACATATTCAGTTATGTGACTTACTTTCTTAACAAAAGTAAATAGATGGTTAAGACTGAGAAGTATCAATAAAAGCAAATAATTCTGAATAAAAGTTGTGAAGAAGGTGACAAGAAAAATTTTTGCAGTCCCAGGATTTTAGACGTAACTTCTCTGTTCTGAGATGTTTTACATTTATTTTGGTATATAACGGCAGAATCCAGTTTAGATTAACCTAGTTGATCTAAACACAGATTCTCAGATTCTTTTCGGGCTGACTTTAAATATAAGTTACTACGGTTTAGAAAAGGTATCAGTCGTTTCTTTAAGTGATCTGGTCAACTGACGACCACCACACGTTGCTGAATGTCGGTATTACTAGTTGAGATTTTCACGCTCTATTCCCGCGAATAATAATTGTAACTGAAATGCCAATTTTCAGTATCATATGGGTGATACTTATGTTTACATAATATCATAAAAGTTGACTTATACACTTCCTTTTAATATACACTCCTGGAAATGGAAAAAAGAACACATTGACACCGGTGTGTCAGACCCACCATACTTGCTCCGGACACTGCGAGAGGGCTGTACAAGCAATGATCACACGCACGGCACAGCGGACACACCAGGAACCGCGGTGTTGGCCGTCGAATGGCGCTAGCTGCGCAGCATTTGTGCACCGCCGCCGTCAGTGTCAGCCAGTTTGCCGTGGCATACGGAGCTCCATCGCACTCTTTAACACTGGTAGCATGCCGCGACAGCGTGGACGTGAACCGTATGTGCAGTTGACGGACTTTGAGCGAGGGCGTATAGTGGGCATGCGGGAGGCCGGGTGGACGCACCGCCGAATTGCTCAACACGTGGGGCGTGAGGTCTCCACAGTACATCGATGTTGTCGCCAGTGGTCGGCGGAAGGTGCACGTGCCCGTCGACCTGGGACCGGACCGCAGCGACGCACGGATGCACGCCAAGACCGTAGGATCCTACGCAGTGCCGTAGGGGACCGCACCGCCACTTCCCAGCAAATTAGGGACACTGTTGCTCCTGCGGTATCGGCGAGGACCATTCGCAACCGTCTCCATGAAGCTGGGCTACGGTCCCGCACACCGTTAGGCCGTCTTCCGCTCACGCCCCAACATCGTGCAGCCCGCCTCCAGTGGTGTCGCGACAGGCGTGAATGGAGGGACGAATGGAGACGTGTCGTCTTCAGCGATGAGAGTCGCTTCTGCCTTGGTGCCAATGATGGTCGTATGCGTGTTTGGCGCCGTGCAGGTGAGCGCCACAATCAGGACTGCATACGACCGAGGCACACAGGGCCAACACCCGGCATCATGGTGTGGGGAGCGATCTCCTACACTGGCCGTACACCACTGGTGATCGTCGAGGGGACACTGAATAGTGCACGGTACATCCAAACCGTCATCGAACCCATCGTTCTACCATTCCTAGACCGGCAAGGGAACTTGCTGTTGCAACAGGACAATGCACGTCCGCATGTATCCCGTGCCACCCAACGTGCTCTAGAAGGTGTAAGTCACCTACCCTGGCCAGCAAGATCTCCGGATCTGTCCCCCATTGAGCATGTTTGGGACTGGATGAAGCGTCGTCTCACGCGGTCTGCACGTCCAGCACGAACGCTGGTCCAACTGAGGCGCCAGGTGGAAATGGCATGGCAAGCCGTTCCACAGGACTACATCCAGCATCTCTACGATCGTCTCCATGGGAGAATAGCAGCCTGCATTGCTGCGAAAGGTGGATATACACTGTACTAGTGCCGACATTGTGCATGCTCTGTTGCCTGTGTCTATGTGCCTGTGGTTCTGTCAGTGTGATCATGTGATGTATCTGACCCCAGAAATGTGTCAATAAAGTTTCCCCTTCCTGGGAGAATGAATTCACGGTGTTCTTATTTCAATTTCCAGGAGTGTAAATAACAATGCTATAGCAACAGCCACGTTTGAAAATACGCAGCAATCCAATACCAATAGTCTATGAAGCTATTTAATTAAGAATAACTCTCGGTCTAGTCTGACAATTACCACATCGCATAAACAACCATATGAATTAATACAGGATAGAAATGGGACCTAAATTAATGAAATACATAATGTAAAAAATTTACTTATTAGAAAAATAAATTATCATTTCAAGAATTTGTACCTTATCACGAAGCTCATAAGACGCAGTATCCGGAATACATTTCATATTTTGACAAACTGGCTAGATTGAATTAATATATAAATACGAAACATTTCAATTGCTTCGTAACTCAGAATTTCAAAACACTCTATTTCTAAAATCGTTAACATGTTTATTCCTTTCGGATTTTTACACCACACAAATTACGCATAGTCCTCAAAAGCATGATGAAAGCATACTTTGAAACGCGTATTTTTCTAGAGAATTTCAGAACAACTTCTGAGTTCAAATTACATGCATTCGTAAATGGAGAAACTATAAATTATGTTTCCGCATAAGATAATGATTACACAAATATTGAAATAGTTCATGAAAACCATCAATATCTGATACGTTTTTAGCGTAAATATTGCCTTCTTTCAATCGGCTGCGTAAGAAGGTCAAAACGAAATCATATAGTTGGTATTGGTATCAATTCTGCCATTTTGAAACACATCGACTCGACATGTCACAGTATGTTTGAACGTGCTGATGAATATACGTATCTTGTGACTAAAATATTTCGCAATAGTAACACCGATTGTGCAAAGTATTGCTACTCTATTAGGGAATAAATGGTATTTATTGACCAAAAGTATGGCGGTTGACTTTAATTTCAAATTTCAGAAGGCAACATTAAAATAAAATATCTGCGCGAATCTGAAGCTGAGATGTACAACAACGGACCTTCAACCTCAAGGAGATCAACGTACTAAAATATAAGTAAAATATTATCGGGATGCTCTCTAGTTTCTTAATGAATCTATATTTCATTTTCCTAACATCACGTGATGAGTGATAGCAACCACGTATTCCAGCAGAGAACTGTAAGTGTCTTTTCAATTGCTGCCATGCTGCAGCATTTTGTATGTGCAGGAATTAATGGATTCTGTTGTCTGCTTTAAAGAACTAGACAGTTTTGAAAAATCTTTGATGTAATGCAGACCCATGCCGGGCGTTGTTACCACTTGTGAGAACTCTGAAACCAGAACAGAAGGGCAACATTGAAAAAGTGCTTGAAATTTATGGAAGCATGAGCTATGAACGTCTGTTACGTGTGACACCATATAAGTTCAAATGGCTCTGAGCACTATGGGACTTAACATCTGAGGTCATCAGTCCCCTAGAACTTAGAATTCACCAGAAGAGGACGAACAAGCGTATTGTCGGCAACACCTTTAGTAGATCTGTTGCATCTTCTAAGTGTTCTGCCAATAAGATTATCTATGTGATTGTTCCAATTTAAGTGCATCGTGATTGTAATCCATCAGTATTTAATTGAATTCACAGCCTTTAGTTTTTGTACGGTTTACTGTTCAAACAAAATTTTGCAGTTGTTAGTACTCATGTGGATGACTTCCTACTTTTCATTATTTACGGTCAACTTCCACTTTTCTCGCCTTACTGATGTCTTGTCTAAATCATTCTGCAATTGTTTTTGATCTTTTGATGACTTTACGAAAGGGTAGATGACAGTATCATCTGCAAACAATATAAGATAGCTGCCCAGACTGTATCCTAAAACATTTACGTAGATTAGGAACAGCAGAGGGCCTATAACATATACTTGAGGAACGCCAAATATCACTCATGTTTTACTTGATGATTTTTCGTCACTGTTATCTTTCTGACAACAAATCACGAATCCAGTTGCATAGCAGATATGATACTCTGTAGACACGAATTTTGTTTAGAAGTCGCATATGAGGAATGGCGTCAAAAGCTTTCTGGAAAACTGTAAATATCAATCACTTTGATATCCCTTGTCGATAGCACTCATTACTTCGTGCGAATGAAGAACTATTTCTGTTTCACAAAAATGATATTTTCTGAATCTGTGTTGACCATTTGCCAATTAACCGTTTCTATCGAAATAATTCGTAATGTTCGAACACAGTATGAGTTCGAAAAAGGCCGCTGGCACATCGACGTTAGTAATACAGATCTGTAATCCAGTGAATTACTCCTGTTTCCTTTCTTGAGTATTGGTGAGACATGTGCAACTTTGCAATCTTTGGGGTAGTGAAAAAATGAAAATTACTAATGAAAAGTACGGCAACTGATTTCATCTAGAAATTTCACAAGAACCTGTCAAATAAAATATCTGCACGAATATGAACGTGAGGAGCGCAACAATGAAGCTTCAGCGTCAAGATCGACGCAACAAAATGTAAGTAAAATATTATCGGAATGTCCACTACTTTCCTAAAAGAAATTAGATTTCTTTGTGCTAACATCATGTGATTAGCGGTAGCAATCACCAAATCCTGCAGAGAACTGTGAGTGACACTTAAAAGTGCAGGCGAGAGGAAAGTTGATGATGTGTAATGGTTGCGCCTCTTCTAGAAAACGTATAAACTAGCACAAAAAGTTTTTGTTTAACTCTGTTGTCTAACTGCGAGCGGATATGTAAAAGCTGAAAGACAGATTAGAAATGACATCTTTACTTCTCTTTGATATATTTTTTTACAAAGAGAACTGTGTTGACAGACTGTTCCGTACCGTTACCAGCGTTCTAGGTTTCTTGTGATTTGGTGAAGCCGACGAATGTGGTCATGAAATCCGGGTTGTGATAACAGAACGTACTACATTCGTCTCCTACATTATATATCTTATAATAACATTTTAATTTAAGTGTATGGTGGTATTAGAAAACTCATTATTTCTCTCTAGTATTTCTACCTTCTCTCATCCTCTCACAGTAAGTTTCCGCCTGATAACGATATGCAATGTCGTTATAGATACTTGCGTTCAATCTGGTTTTAACAGTCACTAACACTAGCATTTGTTACTCAATAATTGGTCCTGTAGATTAACTATCAAGAATAGTTTTAATATCTACCAGGCTCCTCGTTCATTAGAGGAAATTCGCAAAACCTTAACCTCATTTCCAGTGTAAACGTGTTTGTAGTAGACAAAACGACTGAACTGTCTTTTGCTCTTCATTTCAGATGCTAAAAAATACAACACGTTTCACCATACATCCGTTCGCTGCACTTATAAGTTCTCTTTCTCTTAACGATTATCATCATGTGTTTTACCCGAAGGCAGGTCTTCGTACGATTGCTCTCCAAGTCCCTCTGTCTTCTGCCGCTCTCTTCATTTCCACTTTCCTTAATGTGATCCATTATGTTATATCTTCTCCTTCCTTTCAGTCTTCATCCACACTGTTATCCTTCCAATGGATCCACTATCAAAGAGTCCCGTGCAACATGTGGCCAAATTGTTCTGCTTTCTTTTTATTGTAACTTCCAGTAGTCCTTTCCCCTTCTCTTTCTAGCACTGCTTCATTAGTCACTCTCTATATGCAATTAACCCTTTCCACCATCTGCATCCACATCTCAAATGCTTGCAACCATCTTTTGTCAGCGTTCATGATTCAGCTTCATAGAATGCCACACTTGAGACGAAACACGTAACTAGACTTTTGCTATACTCTTCACGTAGCTTTCCACATAATAATTTTACCTTTCTATCGGAAGTTTCGTTATCTACCGCAATTAGAGCTTTGACCACCTGATGACACCTCAGATCTTCCGTTATTATTCTTCCTAGATACTTAAAAGTTGTCATTTGGTTACTTTTAATTTGTCCTATCTCAATATTAGCTATTTTACCTTCTTTGCCGATCATCATGCACTTGATTTTAATGTGATTCATCTTCATGCCATATTCTCTACGGGTCTCATTCATACCTTTCAACCTTTTCGTTTCCACTTCTTTCACTTCCTTCTAGTAACGCCATATCATCCGCATGCATGCACTTTTCTTTCCTAGAACACAAATTCAACTTTTACCAGCTGAGCATTTCTCAATAATTTCATCTAGGTATATGATAAAGTATATGTTAAAGAGCAATGGTGAAAGATGGTAGCCTTGTCTTCCTCACCTTCTCACCATATTCTCCTTAGATATATCCCACCATTATCTCATTTTCATTCACAGATGTGACGCGGCTAAGAAACCTCATAAGCCTAAAGCAACTTAGAATATTAGAGGAACAAACAGAAAAAGTTTGACTACTTACTTCGCTAAAAGAAACAAAATACCTGGCAGGCAGCGTAAGACCGTCTTAAATTAAAAAAGGGCGAAAACATAGTGTATTTGATACGGAATTTAAGTACTGGAGAGGGAAAATAATTGAAAATTATAACGAAAAGAAATCCACAATACTAGAGTTGAGAAAATCAACAGAACGTTTCATTTAGGAAACAAATATTTACAAGTAATTGCTTTGCTCAAATTGTATTATCAGCATTAGACAACACCGAACAAACCAGAAGCACCGTAAAATTATGAAAAAGTCGTGGACGAGAAATCAAGGAATTTTCAAGTTACTACTACACAAATCTTCTAAAATAATCTAGAAAAGCACAGGTTCTGTACGGTGCGAAAAGTTCATTCGTAAGAGAAATAAAAAGAATGGACGCAAACTGACTGAGGTACCATATCCACACACACACCTAAAAGCAACATCGTGAGATCTAATTAGTACAGACAAATTAAAAAGAAAGAATTAGGTTCATCAATTTTACAGGATGGAAATACGATCAGGTAAGTCACAAAAACAAATCCTCTCGTCACATATGAAACACTAATAATCTCCAAGAAAAGCTAAACAAAACCTTTCTTTCGCTTCTTCTCAAGAGATCCAATTACGGGAAAGAAGAATAAAGAAGCATGTGGGGAACCAAGACAACTGCTAGTGAGACAACATGTTTGCTTATTTCTGCCACAGCTGTTAGCTAATTCAGGAAATCATTACGGGTTTCATTTACTTTCTATCTTTCATACTGCTGCGTTTGCAAGTTTTTGATTTTTAACAACAGATCTTGTTTCTACAAATATTTTCCTCAAGTGCTACATAAATTGCTCATATGTCCTCCGGGTTCTTCAGTTACAGTTTAGTCTCACGCCGGTACAGCTGCAGGCACACACACATTCCCGTATAGGGCAGGTATGTCTGGCGAAGAATTATATAAGATATTAATGTTACTTTGCTACCAATATGTATAGCTATAATTTTATACATCCGAAACATTTGTGCATTTTAACCCAGTAGGAATTTACCTTGTTTTTTTTCTGAATTATTTCTACAGCTGAAGATGATGCTTAAAGTCTGGAAGCTGTAACGTTATCAGAATTATTTCAAAAATGTGACTGGAATGAACCATGAATTCACTGAAGAAGCACTTACGAAAATGATCACTGCCTCACAGTCTGGCAATGACTTGCATGTTATTATTAAGACTTTTTTGTAAGTTACAACAATTTACAGATTAAAACGTAGGCTGTAAAGGAGGGCTCTGCAACTCGATGCATTTACGTGCTTCTAAAATCACATTTAAACTCACTTTACACACATCTGTAACGTCGATGATTTCAATACTCTTGCATATTTTTCCATTCGGTTGGTCTAGGGCTCTTTGTTACACTTTTCGCTTTAAAAATCCCCTAACATAAAAGCACAATCGGAAAGGCCGACAAGCAAAATGGCCACAAACCTTTCCTTATTGTCCGTTCTTCCGTGAAGGCTACGTGACTGCCAGACAACGACCAGCGACTAACGAGACGTATGGCAAGTTGTTCCACTGTGCTGGAACACCTCTACTGCCTATTATGCTCTTTTAATTGAGAGCAGAAGTCCTCGAAAATATGGAGTAAACGTCTGTATTGAGAGTGGCTAACAAAGAACATAGACCAACCAACTCGGGTACCAGAAAGCGTGCACCACGCTGCTACTTTTTGTTATCATAAGAGGAATTTGGTGGACAATGTAGGGTTTTCGGTGGACTAGTAGCAATTAGCCCGACTACTAACATGACAAGAAACTCGAAACCAGGTTTTATCACTCATTAAATGCTATCCAGGATTGAGTTCGCAACCAACAGTATTATTGATCACACACTCGCAATACTTAACCCTGTCTTCTTTATCGCCTGGAAGTGCCTGAACACGTGAAACGTAGTAATATTTCGGGTGTGATGACACAAGTGTAGAATAGCGAGATGTACGTCTAGCACCTCTCTGTTACGAAAGTTGCCTGACTTATTTTTTGGTGCTAGTACTGATTTTCTGCTACGTGAATGCAACCTCTTTCGGAGCCCCATGTGAAGGCTTACAGCTACGCATAGAGTTAGAGACATCGCCAGTGGACTATAATAAAGTTGTGAACTTCTGAACACTACTTTTCACACGAATACTGATTTTCGAGAATTTTTCATGAAAAATTTCGCGAGTTTTGTTAAACGAACCAGTACGAAAGTAAGGTCCAACTCTTTTCACTCTCTCATACACAGAATACAGCACAATTAACTGGAATAACTAAGACAATGACGAAAAGCACTTTCAAGCAACAAGCAACGACTAAAGCTGCAACAATTAACCATTCCTGTCACGTAACTGGAAGAGCGAACGAGCGGAAAAAGGTAAAATCACAACGTAGTGATTACTGCGGGGGACTGCTCTCGTTTTTGACATAGCACATTTTGAGGTATGTTCATCAATAAAATTTTTGGAACGATGGTTTCTCAAAAAGCTGATTCAATGGTACAGACATGTGTATGCATTATGGAGAGAACAGAGCTTCGATTGCCTGCCCTCAGAAGCCCTCGGCTCTAATCAGAGCCGCTATTTACACGTTTGCCAAAGTTGGTGCACACCGTGATTGGACAAGGACAGTCACACACGCCGACTGACATCCTTCTCCGGGGTACCTTTTCGCTGTTTGCTAAACGACGCCCACCGGCCGTCTTTCGCTTCTTCCGAGCGCTACTGTTTGACCCGGCAATGCGCCTACGACCATCGGTAACACTGTGTTTGGAAACTAGTTCAGGAGCACAGATGCTATAGCTTCCCAAGTGAGGAAAAAGTACTGGCAATAACAAGTTGTACTTATTGTTCCAGTTGCAATCTGCCCTAACTACACTAACAACTCCATTTGTTTCTTACCGAAGCATAAAATAGTGTAGCACTGCCATGCACACTTCATTTTGTCGCGCTGTAATTAGCTTCTAATACGTAGTGCTACCCGCAGAAACCAAATTTTGCAACAGATAACATTCGTAACACTGAAAATTAATTCCCATTGTATTAACTTTACTGAGTGGAGAAGATGCAAGCACTTCATTGTATATTTCGATGGACGAAACTGAGATTTCAGTGGTGACATATCCTTCTGAAAACTCCTACGTCGTGATGAAGTTGTTGCAAATAATTAGGAAACGCATAATTAAAAGTTTTTTATTAGCACTGGACGTCTCTGCATGCCACTTTAGTATTGCACAGCTTTCTGGGTACTTTCTTCTTTTCATAGGACGCTTTTGCTGAATTATATTTTTTGTCGTTTTGCGAGAACTAGGAAACATAGAAGTTCATTTTCTAAAGCACAGGACATTAGGAGACGCATCCTATAAAGCAACATCCATATAATTTAGATGTTACATTTAAGCGGGAAGATCTAGATGTTTGTCTCCTCGGAAAATGCCTTTTTTTTAACTCTACAACATTGTAGGAAGTATGCGTTAGACGTGTTGGTTAATTCTACAAGTTGCGACCGAGCGAATGGGCGCAGTCGTTCAGACTCAGGCCTAGCCAGGCGAGTAGTTCACATTCCCATGCTGTCCTCCATACATTTTCGTGGTTTCCCTAACTCACTTACGGCAGATGAAACGAACATGAGCCATCCTTGGCCTAATTAGGTATCTGTTGGCACCAGTACGTTCACGTGGTCTCTGCGTCAACAGTACAGTCTCCCATCAACAATATTTAAAAGGAACTGGACAAATAACTCCCAGAAACTTTGGTATCGTGTAAACAGGGATCACAAAGCGAATAAATTGTACTTTAAAAAACTGGCCTCGCGTTTTTAATGTATAATGCGCAAGAGAATTTTAGTGCTACTAATACTGGATCTTATACTATCCATAAAGTAACCAACATAGGTGTTAAATTTTATATACTTCAATCTACAGATGTAATTACGTATAACAAACGAAAATTACATTCTTATTCATGTAGCTGGAAATCTCAGACACTACAGTTTTATTTCTAACAAGTACTATAATAAACAAATAGTTGTGAGTATCGGTGAGCAAAGTTTAATGGTTCACTTGATAAGCTAACTTAGAAGCTCCTTTATTAGATGTAAATACAAAAAAACTAGAACTAATTTTAGTTATAAATTTATAGGTTGGCGTGAAATTGGACGATACACCCGAATTGTGTACGTAGTATGTATTGTCTTGGACAGTTTTATGTCGACTTCCTTTTTTAGTTGTGTTCTTCGTAACAATAAGTCGCAGCCGAAAAAAATAGTTTTCCAGCTTACGCTTCCAACATAACAGACGAAGTTGAACTTAATTTGTGTCACTGATAATAAGGAAATGTCACTTGCTCACAGAAACCCCATGACAGGTACTGATGAAGCTGCATGATTTTTTGTTAGCTTGGCCTCCCTGCTTTTTCCACACCCACTTTAGATCACATGCAAAATAAGCATCCTTCCGTGTCAAAAGAGAACATTTTAAGGCAATCTTTTACACAGTTTTAATACCCAAATGGGGACACGGGATGGTTCTTGAGTCATCTGACGAATTCATATTAAATTCCCAGCTACCTATTCGTAACTTATGCTGCTCTACCAACTATTGCTCATTGCACTCACCTAACAGTGGGTAAATGCACCCATACCTCAGTCAATAGTTTAGGGAACAGTTCGAATGCTAATCTTGTTATTCCCTTACTACTGCCGCCTTCTTGACTGTTCTGTGTACGATTTATTCCTTAAATAAATTCAGTATGAGTGTAACAACATGGTGCCTAAGGTATAACGCTGACTATACTTTTAGTAATTAATTAATAGATCTATAATGGGATGAAATAATTCTCGCTAATCGGAATCAAACGCTTATGTGTTATATTTGATTAGAAGACGGAATGGTCTGGGTTTCTTTCCCACTAATTAAGAAATAGTGCATAGTAGACGCAACTTCCAAACTTCCCTGTATGTTGCACAATTATTCGTCGTCACAAATGCTTCACAGCTATAAAACTTGTGTCCCAGAACTTTCGGCTTAATTTAACGAGTGACCTTTCTTCAAATTAGCCATACAATGTTTCCTAGAAAACTTCTTGTCTGCCTAATGATTCTTTATATACGACAACGTTAGCTAATTATTTGTCCTTTTTTGTGCATTTCGCACAACTCTAACTGTTTGCTGAATTTTGCGTAGTGCGGTTGTCCGTTTAATTTTCTCTTACTTCACCTAAAGAAAAAGCATCAAAACATGTATGTGGCTTTTGTTGTTCCTACTACCATCATTCATCTGCAGATAAGTTCCAAAGAATAAATATTTTAAAGGGCATCATATTCGCCATTGCATATTTCTACAGTCAGAGGTGAATATGATGTTATTCAAAAAATTCCACCCCGACCATGAAAAGTTAAATATTTTAAATTCACGAAAACCATCTATTCTTACTAAATAGCTTCAGTTTTAATAATTTCGCGATTTTAATCCGCCGGGCGCTGTAACCGAGCAGTTCTAGGCGCTTCAGTCCAGAACCGCGCTGCTGCTACGGTCGCAGGTTGGAATCCTGCCTCGGGCATGGATGTGTATGATGTCCTAAGGTTAGTTAGGTTCAGGTAGTTCTAAGTCGACGGGACTGATGACCTCGGATGTTAAGTCCCATATGCTTAGAGCCATTTGAATTTGATTTTAATCCACAGCGCTGTATAAATTACAAGTCATAAGGAGCACACTGCGCGTAAAAATATCTCAATCATTAATTCAATGAAGCATTTAGGTTGTAGGTAACAAAAATCAATAGAGCAGTTTCCAAAACATGTGAGATAATATTCTCAGCGTGTAGGGATGCAGATAAACGGAGAACCCATTACGAGCTATTCCAAGCTGCCGCAATCTACACATTTCCGACACAAGTAGGAAACATTGCGTTAGGCAGCAACCTTCAAGAGTTGGGGGAAACAGGGAGCCCCGTGAAGGCGCGAGCTGATAGCAGTACGTGATAGTCACATAATGTGCAACGTAACTATTGCGATATACTTCGTTCCATTATAATTAAATATAGGGAAGTGAGTATTACATGTGGTGTATAATTACAATCAGCAGCATGTGTCACGCAGAAGAAGACCATGACACCACACTTCGGTGTAACGAGCATACGAAGGGCTGATACCAACATTCAGAAATCAGTTTTCATTTAGGATTCTTTTTACCTTTTATATGATTGCAGTAACAATCGTACAGTCTGGTTAAGCTGCTAGGCAGCACACCATAGGTATGGTAGCAAACAAATAAATTTTGTCATCGAGATGTGTTCTGTTCAGAAAATAGCGTAAAAATGGGTATTCGAAAAACTACGAGAAGCAAACAGTTTTTGAGGAATGGGCGGAGAAGTTAATAACCGATAATGTAGAAATGTTCTCTCTGTATTCTCTATAGAAAAAGCTGAACGGAATGAAACTGCTGGGCACATAGCATTGGTTCCGTTTGCTTACGACACGCTAGTTCTGTATCCTTTAAACTCGTACAAGTGATCTCCAGTGAAGCTTAAGGTGCAAAACATTGCGAAAGAAATGCGCTGTGGATAACGGAGAACGATGCTTCATATGCTTACGTGTGTTTCTATAAACACATTTCCCCGTCCAATCCCTGCTCTCAATAATCAGAGATAGAACTGTGTTTGTTTCCTTGGCAACGGGTACTTTTCTGCAGTCACATCGAAGTCTGAACTCACTGCAGATATTCAGCGCACAATCTCACACATACGTAAATGCGACGGTCATCGTAAAACAAACCTAACTACGATATGGATGTACTTATGGCAGTCTCGTTTCCGTTTGCCGTCAGTCAGCCAACACATTAGGCGCTGTCATTCGTATTAATGAAACTATACTCAGTACACACGACCCCCATTGTGGGTAACGCAGGAGGAAAATACCTTGTATTCTGCGAACTGGTTGCCGTAACTCATCTAAGTTCTGCATCAGAAGTAGCAGATATATTCAGATTTTCTATATAAAAAACTTGGTAGCTGATTAATTCGCGGATTGACCTTTTTTCAAAAAATTGCGTTAGTATTAATTAAATGAGTTTACTTATAAGGGTAGGATATACAGTATGTAATTGGTATGAGGAAAAGATTTTCTTGGTAATACCGTCGTACTTTAGGAGAAAGCAACATCTTTCAAAAGTTTTCTAAAATTAAATCAAATATATCCTAATAGTTGGTGTTATAGAACACAAAAAAAGGAATGAGTCGCCACGCGGGAACAGCAATATACCTCGAAAGAAGTGGACACACTTCAGATGTAAGATCTGGTACATATACAGGGTCAACCCTAGCTTCACCGACAAAATTTTAGTGATCGTTAAGGGATATTTTTTAAGTATTTTGGGATAAGGAAGTGGTGGTCTCCGGTGACTCGTTGCAGAGTGATGGCTTTCCGTTCGATTTCTTCCCCTTACTTACCTTTGTATCTGTATCACACTGTATCTACAAAACACCGCAAATTTCGACGGTATACGCCGTGTGTCTTGCTTGCAAACAAACTTGTGCTTGCTATTAGTAGTTTTCGGTAGTACTTGTTTCTTGAGGTCGTTTTTTTCTGGTAGTGTTAGTTGTACGTTACCGTTAACGTTGATACATTACAGTATGGACAGATTTATTCACGATAAATACCTGTAACGGAAAATTTATGAATTTGTTTCGCACTGTATTGGACACTGACAGAGTAAATCGAAAACACTGTGATGAAAGTACACGAGTTTCGTCTGAAAAATGTTGCATATCTCTGTGTTTTGTGTTGTTCGTTTGGGTGATTGCATATTACAGGCTTTTGCACTATTCTGAAGGCATTTTCACAGAAAAAACTGTAATGATAATAACAGATCAAAGTAATCATAATGCCATTATTATTATGTAACAAGATATCCGAAGCAGAGATTATGGCTCTCTTAGACCAAAATAGAAAGTATCCCTGATCAGCCTCCGAAATTTTGTCAGTGGAGTTCAGGTTTTCCCTGCACATACATACCTCGGAAAGATGGGCACAGAAGAAATACCTGTAACTTTTAAGGAAACTGCGTTACAGGTACGAGGTACTTGAATACAGTTTGCTAAACACAGCTGCACGAATTCAAACACCTACTACGTTGACGGAGGTAAAGTTGCTACAAATGTTTTGGGATGTGTAAGCATCAATGCCCATATAAAAATTTTCATTTGGCTTTCCTGAATAATATTTAACAAGTAAGTCGAATATACTTGGCCGTCAAACTATTCAGAGTTAGGTTATGCAGGATTCCCTTAAATCACTTAACGCAAATGGTGCGATGGTCCCTTTAAAATGGCACGGCCGATTTGAATCTTCATTCATTCTCAGTTCGAGTTTGAGGTTTGTCGATAGGATGTTAAACCGTAATCTTCATCCTTCCTCCTAATAAAAGTACATAGTTCGATAAAAGTAACGCATTTTTCCTGATATACACGTTATCCAGTATGGAGGATCTTACACACTAACACAATTAATTTTCGGTGTAGTTCAGTGAAATCTGAGACTGCAGATTATACTAACTGATAGATCATATCCACATTTCCTAGTACGTGACTCGGTTATCTCATGAAAATTGTAAACTGACAGGAAATCAACATGGTTCAAAGATCGGAAATTAGCTTTTAATGCAGAGTACTTTAAACAGAGGACTTTCTAGAAAACTGATATGTAGTAGCCTCTGAGTTCACGATCAGTGATTTGCAACTGGAATCAGTCATGACACAGAAATATTTGGAAGTAGTCGTGAATGTGGGGATGAAGCGAATCGAGTACGTAGCCTCATTTGTAATTATAGCAAATGGCGACAGTCGACTTGCAGCTTGGGTAGTGGGAAATTTCAGTTTGTCTATGAAAGTGATGCATGCACTGGCTATACTGGAATATTGACGAAGAGTGAATGATTCATAAAGGGTTTGAGTTGTAGTGGACATCGCGTAGAAAGGCAGCAGGGAGCATCACTAGCCCTAAAATCGCAGCTGGCATTTACTTATAAAAATATACCTTACATTTCGCAAGGAACTACGTGTAAAATTTCTAGAGATACAAAATTACAGTTATTACTCAGCCTTATAGTGCTGAGTACATAGAGATGATATTAACAGATCGCACAGTGGCTCGTATGCAATCATTAATATAGTTCTTAATGAATGTTACAATTAAAGGTATTCATTGTCGCGCACTTGATACTGATTTTTGAAGAGTAACTAGTGATTTAAAAAGAGAGAAGGTAAGGAATGTTACTGTTTACCGTTTCGTCGATGACAGAGTCTTTAGAAGTGGAACAGCAGCTCGGATAAGACAATGATTGTGAAGGAAATCGATTGTGAACTGTCCAAAGTAAATATCCCGGCATTCACCTTAATTTATTTATGGATGCCATAGGAAATCCAAACCTGGATTTCATTCTCGCCCCAGCCCAGTGCCTTAACAACAGCACCACTTCCCAATTACATTTATAACTGGGAGAGGTAGAGCATTTTGGAATCTCTTGAGGTAAATTTCTAAAAGATCACCAGCATCATGAAGAAAGTACACTACATCTGAACTCTAAATCTGCCGGGCACGGCCGACTTCCTTCCCCGTCCTTCCCTAATTCGAACAGACCGATGACCTCGCTGTCTGGTCTCCTTCCCCCATCCAACCAACCAATCTAAATCTGCCCTGTAGAAATTAGTAATGTAGGCTGGAAATCGAAGTTCTGTCTAATCTTCAGCAATACTGTTGATTACTACTGTTATTCTTATTTTGATTACGAAAATAGCCGCCCTCAGTTATGAATTGGTGAGCTGTAGCATGTCAAACAATCCCTCAGAACAGATAATTACAGATAATGAGAAGTGGGATTCATGAAGTCTAGCAGTAAGTCTGTAGGCCATACAGTTTATGCTGCGTCTGTTTTGTTTACAAGTCCTTCAGTCGTCATTTACTTTACAGATGAGTTCACATGTCTCAATCGCTCTCGCTCCTTAATCCACCTCAGACGTCTGTTAGGCAGGTTAATATTAACGCAACGTTGAATCAAAAGCCAAAAAAATACTCTGTAACCGGAGGAATGCTAGGAATTAGCTTGTTGAGATTTGTTGTTAACGTCGATTCGAGTTTTAGATAAATGCTGTGTCCTATTTTCCTCGATTATAATAGCTCACGTGTTTGATAGCTTATTGTTAACTATGTCTATCTACTACGGCGTGCATTATGTTTGTTTCCCACACTCGATGTTGCATTCTGTTGTAAGTGCGTTTTGTAGTAAGAAACTAATAAAAGGACTACTATTAGGGGGACCGGAAAATTATTTCGGTTGTATACATTAAATTGAAACAGATAAACTATTAACACTGTTGTATTTCTAATGACGATGCAGTCACCCCTGTTGTCAACAACATTTGCAATCTGGTGTTCATATTTTCAATACCAGATCGATAACAGTCAATTGATTTCTGAGCAAAATATCTGTAGATGATATTTTGGACATCATCCAAAGCTACAAATGTTTTGTCACTTTGAAAATGCTGTCGCGATGGAATAAATGGAAATCTGATGGCGGAATATCGGGCGACTATGTTGGATGAAACAGTACCTCCAACCCCAGTTCATTAATTTTTCTCAGGGCTCGTCTTGCGCAGTGTGGTCTTGCATTATTGTGTTTGCAGAATAATTCCGTTTCTGTTGACAATTAGTGAATACTTTTCAATGAAAGATTGATTTAATCGACCCAGCTGTTCACAGTAAAAGTCTGTTTCACCGTTTACCCTGGTTTCAGCACTTCAAAGTGAACGACCCCGCCAATACACCGCCAGACACACAAAAACGCCGTTTTTGGGTGTAAATCTGGCTTAGCTGTACTTATTGGCGTTTTATTCCGAGAGAACCACTGCCTTTTGCGTTTTGGCTTATCACAGAAGACGCACTTTTCGTCTCCAGTGATCAAGTGATAAAAAAACGCTTCTGTATTGTGCCGCAAAAGCAATAAGTTGCATGTGGTGAATCGGTTAGCTTTTTGTCTTTACCAACCTGCTGCAAATGTTCTTGGATGGTCGACAGACGTTGGTTAAGAGTGTCTGACAGTTCGTCGACTGTGTGACGCGGATCTGATTCCGTTTCCATCCTTAACATGTGACTGTTTAAAACTATTGGTCGTCCTGATCGATACAAGTCGGAAAGATCAAAATGGCCGGATTTGAACTAGATAATCTACTTTTGGTATTTACGAACGTCTAATGCACTTGGAAAACATCGCAAATGGTTTTGGTAGCAACTGTTGCACTACAACCCTTGTGAAAAACAAAAAGTATACAACGCCGGATATGTACCTCTTTCGGCGTTTGGCTGGCCATTTCACGGTAAACTGCAAAAATCAATTTACTGTTTAGTTATTAACAAGTAAATAAGTCACTGTAACCTTAAAATGTCTTTGGCACGATAATGAAGTATACAATGAGCTGATAAATGGCAAATGAATATCGACATGCGCAAAAACGACATTACTTTACTGTCCGCCTAATACTGACAGGCTGTACCCGGGGTCCATATCCATGTCCCATTATATACAAATCTTTTATTGGCCCCATCCTAGTCTTTTCCAATGTTTTGGGGACCTGTAATAATGCAGATCCTACGGAATTCTACAAAGACAGATACTTCGTCTCACCTTCCGCATCCGACACCAAGCGATCCAGTTGTCACACCTCTTCTCTTCCTGGAACAATCAGAACCCAAAACATTAACAGAAAGAAACCAGTCCCATCATCCAATATCCTTCAGTCTAATTAAAGATCTAGTCATCCTGATGCGCTGTTACATCTGCAGATAGGCACCTCCACGCTTTGTCAATTTTCCCTCGCAGAAATTACAGTTATTTCCCATTCGCCAAGAAAAGAAATTTATCCCGAAATATAAACTACCTATCAGCCACAGTTACGTCACACCCTGCACAGACTTAAGCTTTTCCTTTATCTTCTTCCGCCTCCCTTCTCTCCCTCTCCGACCAAAAGAGTATCACTGAAAGTTCTCTCTTGTGGTTGGTTGGTTAGTTGTTTGGGGGAAGAGACCAAACAGCGAGGTTATCGGTCTCATAGGATTAGGGAAGGATGGGGAAGGAAGTCGGCCGTGCCCTTTCAAAGGAACCAGCCCGGCATTTGCATGGAGCGATTTAGGGAAATCACGGAAAATCTAAATCAGGATGGCCGGACGCGGAATTGAACCGTCGTCCTCCCGAATGCGAGTCCAGTGTGCTAACCACTGCGCCACCTCGGTCGGTGTCTCTTGTGGTTATTTCACGTTACCGTCATCAGTATCATGAAAACAATCGTTTTTATACACCATCATCTTCTCATAACAGCATCAAGATTGTCATCTTGTGTCATGTATTTTGCCACGTATTTCAGCTGCAAAACTATTATCAATTAATTCCATTATATTTTTGTATGCCAAAATTGTCATCTATGTATAATTTCAATTCCGCAGTTAACACATGGTTCCTGTGTATTAATCACTTGAAATCCATGTACATCTTTGACTTAAGAGCAGCTTTTATTCCCCTGCGAGGCTGCCCCTTCTTAGGGAACTGAAAAAATACCAAAGAAATATAGTAAGTTTTTGTAGTGACTATGAATGAAATTTGTTTTCAGGTCCCGATGTGTTCATATGTCTTTCATGTTACAGATTAAATGTTACTTCATGCCTATATTCATGCAGTTTGCTTCTCAAATTTTCAATGATCAGCTCAAAACTGCTAGTCGTGCTTTTTGACAAAACTTGCAGCGTCGCCCGAATCATGGTTTTATCAACGCTGTTGGACCTGAAACAAAGACGTTTATTAATTATTATTACTCGCTGATGCTAAGTTAAAAGAAGACGTACTTTCCGTGAGCAAAATCTATCACCTCCGGCCACTCTTTCCTGTGTTCTAAGTTTCTGTGCGGGAGACCTTGGTAATTATCAGACAATGAATTTCGCATTAAATGTAGTCGTAAATGAGCATGGAACATCCTGCTGTACTGTAATGTATGGATAACCGTGTGTCTGAATGGCTTAGGCAGCAGCCCTACCTGAAGTGAGGAGGTATCTAGCGTTTCACACAAAAAAGATCCTTTGCCTCAGCCGTCAAACGAATATGTTGTGGAGGAGCAGATGATGTCAAGCTTCCAGGTGAGCAGGGAGCAACTCGTCTAAGTAATCTTCCTCATTCCTAACAGAGCTTAGCGTGAGATACTGTAGAGATGGTACAACTGTTGGCACAACTTGTTCGAAGAAGCTTGTTGATCACACTCTGACTAAAAGAGAAAAAAGTAGTTGTATGGACGCTGGGGTAGTACTCGGCCATCTTTAAAAGAGACTATTCTAAGTACTTTGTAGTGAACCAAGCTATAAGAAAGATTCACATATACATTTAACACCTATTTTTTCGTAAGTGAAAAATTCAAAGTTTCAGTTATTGTGGGTGTGGTGGCCCATGTTGAAAGTACAGTAGAGGAATTATCATTTACAGCGGGCGAGGCGGAACAGTGGTTAACGAATTCGAATGGAGCCCTTCTGGCCATCCAGAATTAGACTTTCACCACATTACGCAATGTGAATACTTTCAAAAGCGCTTAAAGATTTCCTTGTTTATCTCTGTTCTTCACGAAATAGAGCTTTGTCTCTAATAACCTTTGCGTCATTAGGAATCATTTCCTAAATTGGCTGCCCTCCTTCCGTCTACATATACTGAACTCTTTACATTGACGCTGTATCACTACGCATTCGGAAGAAAGTTAAAATATTGTCAAAATCGCTGCCAGCAAATTATCCAAATGTGTAGAGATCCTGTGAATTAATATTCTAAATTTTCTGATAAACCACTAAAAGGGGTATTTTCGTGTACGTCTAACATATTTCTGTCTTATGTTTGCAATATTTTGGCAATTTAATTCGACATAAACTGGAATGATGAGTGGGCACTCATAATTCTGGAACTACAGAGGCGAAGGTTACACACGGAAGAACGTGAAGATTTGTAGTCAAAATGCACTTCCCCTTCAGTATAACGAAAAATTTATTAACCATCTATGACGAAATTTCTGACGGACAACATAACGTGTTGCTTTGTTCGTTAAGTTACAAGACCAGCCATTACGCTGCGTATTCGTTCATTATCATCTTCTGATCATATTCTCGATAGTTTTAGAGTGGTTCATATTACATTTGATAAGACCTTCTGACAGTGATGGGCTCTCTCTATGCCCATGTTAGAAGTAAAACCTTTGCGAAATACCGTTAGGGAACGAATACAGCTATGAGAAGTCACAAAGAATCACTTCATATGAATATCGTTTGCATATCCCCTCACTGACGTCTCTGTATACATACATCCGACGACGGTGGGCCACACAACTAATGGGTTTAGAAACTGTAAATAATCAATCAAAAAAGAATGTTTAAACCACATAGGGCTCTACGCTCAGAAACTCACTTATTGTCGCCCTATCATATCACATCTCGTGGGCGTACGTGCATACGATTAAATATCTGTATGAACTTTATTCACCTGAAATGATATAGACGACTCTGTGAGATCGTTTTCTGATCTTTTAATTTCCAAAACATTAGTGTAATCCCTTGACCATACAATATACGCACTGTCGTGTACAAACAAGGAAACAATGATATTTATGAAATATTCCGAGGAAACTGATTTGCGCATTGCGTAGGATGAACTGACACAAGCCAGAGGAACTCTTCGAGGAACAAACAGACGCATTCAGTCTTAACCAACTGCAGTGGGTAGCAGATATTCTTACTGTCAGTCATAATACATTATGAAGCATTAGAATTTATTTAGCAGAATTATAAATTACCTTTCTGCATTAATGTTCCAAATTATAAAAAAGAAAGTGAAATTCAGTGCCGTTACCTACTCACTTTAAAAGTGACGATAGAGAACTGTCGGAATCGATATTACTGCTGTGTAATTATTCAAGATACGCCCTACAGGTAGAGACACTGAAATGGTTCTCACTCTTTGAAGAATATGACTAGCATTACATTCAAGGGGAAAAGACTACCCTTGTGTTTAGAACGTAAGACTAAAAAATTTGGCATGTAAGACATTCACTGAAAAATTAATCGCGTATCTCGACATGCCACAAAAACAATCAAAAATCACAAAGAGGATTTCTTTCACGTGTGATGCAATGAACAGAATATTTACACGTTTAAAAGTCTGGTGGATTTGTGTAAGACCCATTACTCTGTGGGAACTAGCCACTCCGGTGATGTATTCAACGGAATCCAACAGAAATACTGCGAACGCTTGAACGTACTCCTTAGGTATTTTTACACCTGAAATGTTAGTAGTTAAAGAGATCCCTTATTACCCTCAACCTTTCCAGATCGTTTAATCGTGATAAAGAAAATACGCTCAACAATTTCGCATCGAATGATCTCGATACCGAAAACTTTAAGTTCGAAGAGAATCAACAAGCAGCCGTAAACGAAATTTTCGTCGCCAGAGTTTGGGTAGCGATCCCTAATACCACCTTGTGCTTCAGTGTCCTAGGTTGAACTCCAGATCTTCTCCACATTATCCTACATGGCGAATGAGTAAGGCATCGTTGATCCGTCGGAAAGGAACGTCAAACTGGGCCGTCTCTGAGTGCTCCAAAAGAGACACAGAATATGTGCACACACAGGCTTTATGCCTCTCTTCCCTTCATACCACAAGCAAGACTAAAAATCAGGCAGAGGCATGGCAACGAGGCTGACAGAACACGAACACAGCTGGAGGTTGGCAGAATTATGACTCCACATTTGCTGAGCATGTACTGAGCGAGAGCCACAGTTACCAGCCACAGACCCATGTTCTCCAGTTAGCGAACAAAGTCCAACACTTGACTTGTTGGAAGCCCTGGAAATAATAAACATCTGTCGTGATTTAATATTAAATGATCAAACATTGCTCAATACTTCGTCTCATCTAAACTTAATCTTCTCAGTTTTTCATTACTTCCCACACTGTCTGTTCGTTTCCATTTCTCCATTTTCAGTACTTATTTTTTTTCATTGTTATTTCCTATGTAATCCACATATACTGTTGTTGCAAATGCCAATTGTATGTTTTATCCTGATTGCGTATCACTCTCCACATGTAACATCTGCTCAAGCTGTTCTTTAGTACTCTTGTCAAGTACTAATTTGTTTTACTGGGATTGTTGATTTAATCTTAAATTTTTATATATGCAATGTTTTTCGTGTTTAGCGTTAATATTTTCCATGGTTTGCTCCCATTATATTCATTTATTGTTCAACATTTTACCTTTTTAATTGCGTTACCACCGCTTTGTCAGAGCTGATATTTACTGTGTGTTTGTGCCTCAGTCTAAACTAGTAACATCTTTTCCAATGTTTTTTACAAATACCGTAACTTCTTTGAGAAAGATAGTAAGTTAAATTATGAGGATGGACTTGTAAGTTGAAACCGGCTAACTAAATAAATTAATCCTGTAGACCAGATACAAAATTGTGCCCTTCATTTACAAAAATAAAAGTATAGACACATGAGCACACTTCAAGAAAATACATTACAGTCTGCCACACATTTCTGTTGTACCGTTTACGTGTTATACGCAATGATAAACCACCTACCAAGGAATACCATGCAAAATACCTACGCTAACCCAAAGCGTTATTAATGAGTTTATTTGTCCAGGTTTCTGGAAAGAACAGCATAAGAAGCACCATCAATATCTTCAGTACACAAAAATTAAGTATTTCGTTATGAATAGTTCGGATGTGTATGGATTACTGTGAATATAACACTCTCGATAGGGAATTTATTTACGATTAAAAAATCTTATCAATTCCCTGCGTAATATTACTTACTGTAACGATGGACAATTAGGAGGACTTTCACAAGAACACGAAAATACGATGGCTACTATACGGTTATAATGCTACGAGTCAGATTAATGTAGTTCAGACCAAACAATTCAATCGTAATGACGAAGTAAACTAAGGACAAGAACGGCGTATGTACCATGGCATATACAAACTGAGCTACACCATTACAGCACTTACTGAAATCAGAAAGCTTCCTTGTAACTGAATCATAGAGTTAATTACGGGAAAAGAAATAAAAATGTGGAAAGAAGAGAGAAGAAAAAAAAATACTGAAATGCTCAACAGAGTGGTGAATACTTGAAAAAAGTCTGCAGAGGAACCGGATAAAGGAAACTGGAGCAATTTTGTCAGAAGTCAGAAAGTAGCAATACTCTGGTTGATTTTTTTTTAAAACATACTGTGAATAAAACCAGAAGGGAAAAGAAACAGAAGGCAAAATATAAAAGCCGGCCGCAGTGGCCGTGCGGTTCTAGACGCTTCAGATCGGAGCCGGGCGACCGCTACGGTCGCAGGTTCGAATCCTGCCTCGGGCATGGATGTGTGTGATGTCCTTACGTTAGTTAGGTTTAAGTAGTTCTTAGTTCTAGGGGACTGATGACCTCAGAAGTTAAGTCGCATAGTGCTCAGAGCCATTTGAACCATTTGAATCAAAATATAAAAATTATTCCTGTGGTCCGTAGAAGTCAAAATCGGTGAAAACACGGATATATTTAAAATGTTTGAGCAGTGTTAAAAATCCACTGGTTTCTAATGGTCTAATGTAAAACACGAAGACAAAATGTACATTTCTTTCTGCCTCGCAGTTCCTTTACGGAAAAAATAAGCTCACTTTTTTAGTTTAATGCCTTTTGAGGTCGATGCCCTCTGTACAGCAGTTTTTCCAAACAGTAATTCCGAGTCTGCAAAACACTAACCTACCTTTCCATTTGTCTCAAAAGGGTTTGCGGATAAAACATTCTTTAGGTGTGGTAAGAGGCGGGCAGGAGAGGACCTTCCAACAACTCCTACACAGAATCCTACATTTTTCCAAACGTGAAAAAACTTTTTGTGGATAGTCATTAAGAAAGGCGACTTTTGTCCAGGCTTCTTCTCACATAATAATCCACGAGTTTGTTCCAAAAGATTTACGAAATATTTGGCATTTACAATCTGAATCTTTCGAAAGCATCAATAAGCAAAATTTTTTTGGATTTCCAAAATCATGACCACAACCGTATCGGCAGTCGAAATCGACCATTTTTATGCTATGCAACCTGCGTAATCGAGTTTGATTTCCGTTTAGAGCCTGGTATGTAGTGCTGGACCCACGTATTCCCCACAGTGTTACATACAAATTCAGATGGATAACTCTTTCTTAAAGTGTTCCAAATCATCATCATCATTTAAGACTGATTATGCCTTTCAGCGTTCAGTCTGGAGCATAGCCCCCTTATAAAATTCCTCCATGATCCCCTATTCAGTGCAAACATTGGTGCCTCTTCCGATGTTAAACCTATTACTTCAAAACCATTCCTGAAAAAATTGTTTCCTGCCAGCATTCGACAAACTTGGCACCCTCTTTGAACAGTGCTTCCTCCTAGTTTAAAATTTGCTGTGTTCTTTCTTGTGACATGCCTGAGGAGTCAGCTACTGCGAACACATTTAATTACGTATTGTGTGCTTTATCTATGATTTCGTGTTCGGGACTTTCATCACGTAGGTCATCTTCAGGAGAGGATGAATTCAGCTAATCTTTTATTAGCTATCAGAAACGAAATCTTCAACAACTTTCGACGAATTTATTTAGTCGGTAAACGCTCCAAAACAAATACGTCTAAAGTAATGAAAACGTGTTATGTCGGCGTAGTGTTCTGGTTGCGACAGTCAAACGAATCACAGACAACACTACTACTTTCAGAGGTGTATGAACACAGCTATTCCGTTGATCGAGTTGGCACCTTGCTACGGTTATTGGATCATCAGAGCATATCTGTTTGTGTCAGACCTGAGAATTGTTCAGTTTCTCCTTATGTCTTCAAGAATTGCCAAAGCACACAACTGTTCACAATAGTTCTATAGTTCTTTCTGGTTGTTCAGCGTATATAGACCACACAGCTGACACTGTAAAGGTAAATGTAACAATAATTGTTGACACGTCCAACTTTAGGTGCTGTTAATGTTGAAATTCACTTTTAGGAAGCATTATTACGTACTGTGCAGTTAGGAAAGAAAACTACGACAGGTTACGTTATCCGTGGTTTTCGAACTGGCGATCTTTTTACATGTACAGACTTCACCAACTATTATGCCAACTTCACGCAACTGGCAGTCATACACACAGTTTTACGATTACATTGCCTAGATGGCCAATCCAATCACATACTTTCTTAGTAGAAAACTAACATCAAGAGGATAGTTCTTTAAGCTCTTAACGTTCAAGGAAAAGTTAATAGAAGTTTGAGGCATATGTATTAGTCCTCTCTTATACAGTAGTTCTTATAGAGTACAGCTTTCTTCAGGTGAATATGAAAAGGGACGAGTTGTTAGAAAATGAAACGAAACACCGTTCCATAACACTCCCATTTATTTGTGGCCTAGAAGTAAAACGCATAGCTTTAACGGATGCCGTGAAACTGAAGTTTCTAGGGTAGACTGATAAATCTGAAAATCACTGTGAGCCATATTGACTAGCGGTTGTCTACGGCTATGACGAAAATGTGTTTACGGACGCAAATAGTCAAGCAAGCTTCAAAAAAATTCTATAAATGAAAAAAACTTTTCAAAGTAGTCTCCTTGCTACTTACACACTTGACTCAGCGAGTTTTAGTTTCTCTAACCCATCAGAGAAAAACGTTTTGTCGAACTCTGCAAAATGCTGCACCACGTAGGACATCACTTTCTCTTTTCACAAAAAAAAAAAAAAAAAAAAAAAAAAAAAAAAAAAAAAAATTTTAAAGAAAATTGAAACTGGAAGGTAGAAACATATCGTCTAAGCTTAAATTACTGTTCCAGTCTTGATCTTTTACCTATCAGCTTTTATTCTCAATGATCGCATAACAAAGCCCAATAGATATTTCTTCCTTTACCCGAATACTATATCGGAATTACACCATGAGAATCCCAAAAACCTCTCATCTTTCGATCCATCAACTCGGTCTTCGTCTTCCAAAATGTCGCTTGCATTCTGCGGTGTATCGGGGCTCAAAACTAGCTAATGCTCTCACCATCTGCCTTACACAAGAACAGTTCATGACCCACGTCACAGCTCCATTCTGGAAACAACCGACAGGCTGTAGCTAAGCCGTCTTTCCGCGATATCCTTTCCTCCAGAAGTGCTAATAGGGCAATGGAGTTCCCAATTTAAAAATTCTTATTGCCAAGCCGCATAATATTGTACATCTCCATTATCAAGCTCAAGGTTCTAATAGACTAGGTAAGTGTGATTATTGGTTTATGCAGTTATTTTCATGCGTCCTCTAAATCGATTTTCATTTATATTTGCACTATTAGACTCACATATTCATGCATACGGAAGATGTGCTGAAACTAATGACAAAATAATTTTTATGTGTTTTCTTGGTAATACACTTCTGACGATGTAATATCGATATGATACAAACTGTTAGGAAAAATAGCTTGCTCATATCGTTTAATTGTAGTAATTTCAATCAGATAATGTCTTCTCTGCTACACTAACTGCAGCAACAAAGGTTTAATCGTATAGCAGCTTTTGGGATAAGTATTTGTTTAAACATTATACTGTTGCACTTTATGGCGTTGTTCAGGGGTCTAGGAATTCTAACAGTGATATTCCTGTACATATGTTCTGTCATACGATTTGTTGTTGGCAGTAGTGACTCACTCAGAACAAACTGCGATGTTCATTCAGTGAACCCTAGACGGAAAAAAGATTTGCAGTTGGATAAAACTTACATAAACATTGTACAGAAAGATGTGCACCATTCAGCAGCTTTCATTTTCAATAGGTTTCCACAAGAACTGACAATAGTGACAAACCCCAAGTCTTCCGAATTAAGGTGAACGGTATCCTTGTGGTACACTCCCTCTGTTGCATTCAACAACTGAGGACTTTCCTCTTTGCTGTTGTATTAATCCGTATACTCCCTCACAATTTTTTCCACGTTTTAATATTATTATCATTCACATCTGGGCCATGTTGGACTATTCTGTGTGCAACGAGGGGCACATTCAAAGTCTTTCCTGGCGTCCATAATTCTTCCTTTCTCAGAATGTGCTCTTTTCCGCTAGTCAGATAAAGTTGTTGGGTTACAATGGTTGTTTTCTGCCCGGACAACTGTCAAATAGTGAATTTTCTGCTAAACATTTTCTGCCTGGTATATCAGGTTGCATTACTCATGCATCCTTCACATCTTCTTTCATTACAGCGACCCATTTCATTGTTTACATTTTTGCTTTACTGAGAGTATCGTGGGAACGGCTGAAGGCAACGGGAAATGACAGCCGTTCTTTCCCCCGAAAGCATGCATTCAATATTTACTGGCAAGATACAGATTTCGAAACCAGATATAAAAATGCAGATATTTTCAGGGACATACGTTACTTTGACCATAATTTATTGGTTATGAAGTGCGAATTAAATCTGTAGAACTGCAAATAAATAGGAAATTGTGAAGACGGGTCTGGATAATTGAAAGAACCATACGTTGTTAACAATTTTAAAGGAAGCAACGTTGAACTGAAGCAGGGGAAACTAATACAACAGAAAAAGAATAGATAACTTCGAGAGATGAAGTAAAGGAGGCAGCAGATGAACACCGTCGGTGAAAAGATAGTATATATCCTCGCATAACACATGAGATACTGAATTTAACTTGGGGGGAGAAGAAAATATAAAAACGCAGCAAATGAAGCAAGTGAAAGGTAATACAGGTGCACAAAAAATGAGGCTGAAAGAAAAGGCAAAACGGCTAAGCAGGAATAGCTAAGGGACAAATGCAATGCTGCAGAAACATGCATGACTACGGGAAAGATAGATGTCAACTACAGGAAAATTAAAAAGACTTTTGAAAAAAAAGAAACGGCTATATAAATATCAAATGCTGAGATGGCAAGCCAGTATACCAACCAAAGAAGGAAATGCTGAAACGTGGAAGGGATGAATAAATGGTCAATGTAAGGGAGGCGTACTTGAGAACAATATTATAGAAAGAAGAGGAAGAGTAAGAAGGTGAAGATGAGATGGGAGAAATGATACTGCGAGAAAGAAGGATCCTTGCGTCGCCGAAATTCCCACATAGTCATTAAGATCCTTGGAAATGCCAGCCGTGACAGGACTATTCCAACCTGCGTGCAAGGTATACGAGACAGTGGAAATACCCTCAGGTTGCAAGAAGAATGTAATAATTAAAATTCCATTGACAGCTGTGTCAACTACCGAACCATGAGTTTAATGTGTCACAGTTTCAAAGCACTGACACAACAAATTGTAAGTGCAGAAGAATGGTAATGCTGCTAGAAAACAATCTCAGGAAATACCAGTTTCAGAAATGTAGGAATACGCGAGGCAGTATTGACCCTATGTCTTATCACAGAAGAAAGGTTGAAGGAAGGCAAATCTGTAACATTTGTCGATTTACAGAAAGCTTTTGACATGGTTGAGTGGACTACATGAATTGAAATTTTGAAGGTAGCAAGGATAAAATACAACGAGCGAAAACTCATGTAAACTCGTACAGAATCCAGATTGCTATTGTAAGAGTTGAAGGACACGAAAGAGAAGCAATAGTGGAGAAGGGAGTGAGGCAGGGCTGTAACCTATTTCTGATGTTGTTCATTCTGTGCATTGAGAAAGCTGTCCAAAGAACCGCGGAGAAGTTCGGAAAGGTAATTTAAATTCAGCGAGAAGTAATTCTGGCAGAGACTGTGAAGGGCCGTAAGAGCAGTTTAGCGGAATCCACAGTGCCTTCAAAAGGGATTATAAGAAGAATATATATACATAAAAAAAGAAAAACAGAAGTTACGGAATGTAGTCGAATTAAACTAGGCTATGTTGAGGGAATTAGAGTAGGTAATGACAAACTAAAAGTAGTAGATGAACTCTGGCAATCTGGGCAACAAAACAACTGACGATGGCCGAAGTAACTGGAATATAAAATGCAGAGTGGCAACAGCAAGAAAACCGTTTGTGAAATTTTTAACATCTAAAATCAATTTAAGTGTTAGGAAATCCGGTATTTGTCTGTTGTGTACCCTTATACTGGAGTGAAACGCGGACAATGAGCTGTTCAGACAAGAAGAGAACGGAAGCATTAGAAACGTGGTGCCACAGAAGAGTGCTAAAGATTAGAATCGTGGATCGAATAACTAATGAGTATATGGTATAGATTGACTAAAGGAAAGGATCGGTTAGCAGGACAGGCATGAAGGAATATTCTACATCTACATCTACATTTATACTCCGCAAGCCACCCAACGGTGTGTGGCGGAGAGCACTTTACGCGCCACTGTCATTACCTCCCTTTCCTGTTCCAGTCGCGTATGGTTCGCGGGAAGAACGACTGTCTGAAAGCCTCCGTGCGCGCTCTAATCTCTCTAATTTTACATTCGTGATCTCCTCGGGAGGTATAAGTAGGAAGAAGCAATATATTCGATACCTCATCCAGAAACGCACCCTCTCGAAACCTGGACAGCAAGCTACACCGCGATGCAGAGCGCCTCTCTTGCAGAGTCTGCCACTTGAGTTTATTAAACATCTCCGTAACGCTATCACGCTTACCAAATAACCCTGTGACGAAACGCGCCGCTCTTCTTTGGATCTTCTCTATCTCCTCCGTCAGACCGATCTGGTACGGATCCCACACTGATGAGCAATACTCAAGTATAGGTCGAACGAGTGTTTTGTAAGCCACCTCCGTTGTTGATGGACTACATTTTCTAAGCACTCTCCCAATGAATCTCAACAATTAATTTTATATGATCATTCCACTTCAAATCGTTTCGCACGCATACTCCCAGATATTTTACAGAAGTAACTGCTACCAGTGTTTGTTCCGCTATCATATAATCATACAATAAAGGATCCTTCTTTCTATGTATTCGCAATACATTACATTTGTCTATATTAAGGGTCAGTTGCCACTCCCTGCACCAAGTGCCTATCCGCTGCAGATCTTCCTGCATTTCGCTACAATTTTCTAATGCTGCAACTTCTCTGTATACAACAGCGTCATCCGCGAAAAGCCGCATGGAACTTCCGACACTATCTACTAGGTACAATTGAAAATTTATGGATCGAGTCCATCATCTTGTCTCAATCTGTTTTAATTTCTAAATGTTTCCAAATTTCGCCCCTGAATTATACCTACTTGGAGTGGAGGAAAGAGGGTTTGGTAAGAATTGTAGAGGCAGATCTATGCATGAGTACAGTAAGCAGATTCAAACGGATGTTATTCAGAAATGGAGAGTTCTGGACAGAACAGACTAGTGTAGAAAGTCGCACAAACCAGTCTTTGGACTTAAGACCCCAACAACAGATGTGTTGTGTTAGCCTAAAACTTGTTTCGATTTTTTGACAACGAATTTCAGAACCAACATATTCCATCTTTTTTCCTGAATTGTTTCGCCCGAGTTTTTTAACTGAGAAACTACCTTGATTTTCCAGCATTTAGATTTTCTCAAATAATATTTCTGCTGTTTATGGTTTATCCTTCAGGACTTCTATTTGTTTTTGTATGGTTCGAATGTCCTGGCGAAGAATCGCCAGGTACTTTGCAAAAGCTAAGCAGTCTTTCCTACAACTGATTCTTCCAAATTTCATTTGTTCGTCAGTGTTAAGTTCTGGTTTTAGTTTCAGCAACTGTTCGATTACTTTTTCTAAGGTACAATTGAAAATTTATGGATCGAGTCCATCATCTTGTCTCAATCTGTTTTAATTTCTAAATGTTTCCAAATTTCGCCCCTGAATTATACCTTATACTTTGTACCATTCAGTGTTCCGTTAATACCTGCACTGATTTTGATATCCACATCTCGTTCTTTCAGAGTTTTGAATGGAGACTTACTGTCCACTGGGCTGTAAGTCTTTTTACAAAAAAATTAAGGCGAAAACTATTTTATTATTACTATTTTTTTATGCTTGAGTTCACTGTGCACGTTTCAGTACCAACTACGGCTGCACTCCAGATAAATAACTTAAGAAGACACCTTCTAATACGTAAATTGATTATAGAAATAAACAAAATGCCATTTTCCATGCTCTTCTTACTATTGCCATTCTACATTTTATATCCTCTCTATTTTAGGGAACATGAATTATTTTGCTGCCCAAATAGCAAACTCATCCACTACTTTTGTATCTCACTTCCTTATCTAATTCCCTCAGCATCACCTGATTTAATTCGACGACATTCCATTATCCTTGCTTTGCTTTTGTTGATGTTCATCTTATATCCTCCTATCAAGACATTTTCCATTCCGTTCAACTGCTCTTCCAAGTCTTTTGGATGACCTTCGCTGTTTAGTCCCCCTTAAACATCCCCCCCAAGTCTTTTGCTCTCTCTGACAGAATTACAGTGTCACCAGAAAATCTAAAAGTTTTTATTTCTTCTCGCTGAACATTAACTCCCTTTTCAAAATTGTCCTTGGTTTCCTTCAGAGAATTTTCATTGCACATACTGAACAACATCGAAGATAGGCTACAAAGCTGTCTCACTCTCTTCTCCACCGCTGTTTGTCTTTCATATCCAACGACTCTTGCAAACTCCAGTCTCGTCTGCACAAGCTGAAAATAACATTTCGGTATCTATATTGCACCGTTGCTACCTTCAAACTTTCAAAGACTGTATTCTAGTCAACACTGTCAGAGGTTTCCTCTAAATCTACGAATGCTATAGAATCAGTTTTGTGTTTCTTTAAACTATGTGCTAGTATAAGTCGTAGGGTCAGCACTACCTCACGTATTGCTACATTTCTCGAGAACCCAAACTCATCTTCCCAGAGGTATGCTTGTACAAGGTTTTTTTTTTCAATCTTCTCTAAATAATTCGTGTCTATCTTGTCCTACCACGACTTATTGAACTGATGGCTCGGCAGTATTCGCAACTGTCGGCACCAGCCTTTTTTGGAATTTGAATTATTAAATCATTCTTGAAGTATGAGGGTATTCCGCCGGTCTCATACATCCTGCACTCCACGTAGAATAATTTTATAAGGACTGCCTTTCCCAAGGATCTTAGTAATTCGGAGGGAACGTCGTCTACCTGGGGACCTTGCTTCCATTTAGGTCTTCTAGTGCTCTGTAAAATTCTTCTCGCAGTATCGTATCTCCAGTCTCGTCTTCATCTACTTACTCTCTTCTTTATACAATATAGTCCTTAAAGTGTGTCTTCCTTATATACATCTTCTACGCATTCCTGCCGTCTGTCAGCTTTTCCGCCTTTGCTTACTTTCCATATGAGCTCTTGATATTCGTGCAGCTGCTTCTGTTTTCTCCAAATGTCTCTTTAGTTTCCCTACAGGCAGCACCTTTCGTTGCTCTAGTCATGCATGCTTCTACAGTCTTGCACTTGTCCTCTAGCCTTAGCCATTTTGAACTCTCTGTCAGTCTCACTTTGTTGACGTCTATAATATCTTTTCCCTGCTTCATTTTCTGCGTTTTATATTTTCTCCTCTAGTCAGCTTAATTCAATATCCCCTGTAATATCCAAGAATTTCTACCAAGCCTTGCCTTTTTACCTGTTTTATTCTCTTCTGCCTTCACTATTTCATCTCTAAAGGCTGCCCATTCTTCTCCTGTTTTGTATTTCCCCTCTTTGAATCCAACCTTGCCTAATGCTCCCTCTGAAACTCTTAACAATCTCCTTAATTTTTCTGCCTTTTTGCTGTTTCTTCACATTCAATCTGCAGTCTGTTACCAATAAATTATGGCCGGAATCTACATATGTCCCAGGAAAAGTCTTACAGTTTAAAATCTGGTTGCAAAATCTCTTTCTTACCGCTATACAACGAATATGTCCCTGTGTCCCCAGGTCTCTTTCATCTGTACGACGCTATTTCGCGATTCTTAAACCAAGTGTTAGCGATGATTAAATTATGCTCTGTGCAAAATTCTACCAGGCGCCTTCCTCCTTCATTTCTTTCTTCCGGCGCTGATAATCTCCTACCTTTCCTCTGGTCCATGTTCTATCACTATTTTCCTTATGCTACTACCGAAATCCATCACAATTAATTATTTTTCTCCCTTAACTATCTGAATTATTACCGTTATCTCATTATACATTCTTTCAGTCTTTTCATTATCTGCGGAGCAAGTTTCCATATAAAATTGCACTTGAGCTTGTTGTACAGACGAACAACGTGAACGACACAATTGAACCCTGCCTCACTCCCTCCTGACTCCCTTTCATGTACTCGTACTTCTGGGGTATGGTTTTTGTACGTATTACAAATAAGTTTTCAATCTCTGTATTCGCTCTCTGATTCCCTCCCTATACTTCTATCCAGTCACGCGTTGACGAAAATGAAAAGGAAAGCTAAAGTTTTAAATTTACTGTTTAAGAAATCGTTCATGCAGGATGGTTGTACAAACATACAGACGTTTGACAATCGCACAGGCTTCCGTATGGAGGACATAGTAATAGGCATCCCTGGAGTAGAGTAGCAACTGGAAGAGTTGAAAACAAATACGTTGCCAGGTCTGGGTGGAATCCCAATTTGGTGTTACAAAGGGTACTTAGCGGCAGTAGCCCCTTACTTAGCCTGCATTTATCGCGCGTCTCTAGCCCAGCGCAAAGTTCCAAGCGCCTGAAAAAAAAGTCAGGTGACTCCTGTAAGTAAGAACGGCAAAAGAATTGGATCGTAGAATTACAGACTAATACGCTTTACATCGGTTTTCTGCAGAATTATCATACTGAATATAACAAACGTTCTATGAGACGGAGAAGCTCCTGTCCAACAAATCAGTATGGATTTAGAAAGCATTGCTATTGCGAAAATCAGTTTGCCCTTTTCTGACATGATGTACTGCGAACTATGGATGATGGACAACATGCAGATTCCGTATTTCTAGATTTCCGAAAAGCATTTGACACGGTGACACACTGCAGGCTGTTAACGAAGGTAAGAGCATACAGAATCCAAGGTATGTGACTAGCTCGAAGACTTCTTAAATAATAGGATCCAGTACGTTGTTCTCGACTGCGAGTGTTCATCAGAGACAAGTGTATCGTCAGAAGTGCTTCAGGTAATGTTACAGGCGGCCGGTGTGGCCGAGCGGTTCTAGCAGCTTCAGTCTGGAACTGCGCGATCGCTACTGTCGCAGGTTCGAATCCTGCTTCGGGAATGGATGTGTGTGATGTCCTTAGGTTCGTTAGGTTTAAGTAGTTCTAAGTTCTAGGGGACTGATGACCTCAGATGTTAAGTCCCATAGCGCTCAGAGCCATTTGAACCATTTGAAATGTTATAGCACCGCTCTTATTTACGGTATACCTGTTCATAAGTAGATCTGATGGACAAGGTTAGCAGTCTGCGACAGTTCGGTGATGATTCTGCAAAACGGGAAGGTTTCGTCGTTAAGTGACTGTAGGAGGATACAAGACGGCTTAGACAAAATTTCTAATTCCTCTGACGAGTGGAAGATGGTTCTAAATGCAGAGAGATGTAAGTTAATTCAGATGAGTAGGAAAAGCAGCCCCGTGATGTTCGAATACAGCATTATTAGTGTGTTACTTGACACAGTCAGTTGGATTTACTATCTAGGCGTAACGTAGCAAAGCTCAAAGTTCAAACGGCTCTGAGCACTATGGGACTTAACATCTGAGGTCATCAGTCCCCTAGAACTTAGAACTACTTAAACCTAACTAACCTAATGACATCATACACATCCATGCCCGAGGCAGGATTCGAACCTGCTACCGTAGCGGTCGCACGGTTCCAGTCTGAAGCGCCTAGAACCACTCGGCCACACCAGCCGGAGTAGCAAAGCGATATGAAACGGAATGAGTGTATAAAGATTGTAGTGGAGAAGTCGAGTGGTCGTCTTCAGCTATTTGGGGGAGATTTAGGAAATTGTAGTTCATCTGTAAAGGAGACTAGCATATAGAACGCTAGTGAGACTTATGCTTCAGCACTGTTCGTGAGTTTGGGATACCCATCGAGTCGGATTAAAAGAAAACATGGAAGCAATTTAGAGGCGGGCTGTTAGGTTTGGGACCGGTAGGTTCGATCAACACGCAAACGATATGGAGTTGCTTCGGGAACTCAAATACGAATCACTGGAGGGATGGCTACGTACTTTTCGACGAACGCTGTTGAGAAAATTTGGACAACCGGCATCTAAAGCTGACTGTAGAACGATCCAATTGCCGCCAATGTATATTTCGCCTAATGAGCACGAAGATAAGACAAGAGAAATTAGGGCGCGTATGGAGGCATATAGATAGTCGTTTTCCCCTCGCTCTATTTGCGAGTGGAACAGGAAGAGAAACGATTAGTAGTGGTACAACCTACCTTCCACCACGCACCGAACGGTGGCTAGTGAAGGATGTATGCAGATGCACCTTTAATTTGTCAAAGAGAGTATTCCAGTCAACAGTGTCAAAAGCTTTCTTTAAATATACAAATACTACAAACGTATTGTCTTAGATAAATCGTAAGGTGTCATGTTTCTGCTTAGACCTTTCAGTGTTCTTTCAGATTCTTGTCGTAATATCGTATCTCCCATCTCATCTGGATCTACTTCTTCTTCCCTTTCCATGATATTGTCTTCAGTTTTCTGTCCTTCGTATACCCCTTCTATATATTCCTTTCATTTTTCATCTTCCCCTTCTTCGCTTAGTACTGGCTTGTTATCTGAGCTCTTGTTTTTTCACAGCTCCTTTTCTTTGTCCAAAGGTTTCATTAACTTTGCTTTTGATACCATCTATCTTTCACAAGGTCATCTATGCGTTCTGTAAATAATACAAGCTTGTTACGCTAAGTCAGGCTGTCCCAGAAGTTTATTTGACTATTTTGTTAACAAATTCACAACGGGTAATCCCACCATGTGATACTACCCAAGATAAGAGTCAGCTTCTCTGTAAGATATAAGCGCTTCAATTGTCATACTTCAATTAACTCAGCATCAAAGCCATGTTTGTCTGGACAGGAATGTCCACTGAGGTCACGTGTGTCAGCGTACTGGTCCACTAGTAACAAAATTTGGTTTTTAAAAAGACCCACTTTCTGAGAAACATTATGTTTTATTCTTGTTATTTATCCTTTCATTTTTCGACACCTGTGTGTGATCCACTATGGTTATCGTTTTTTATTTGTGGCCGTTCAGAAAAAGTTGTATTAATTTAAATGTTGTGTTGTACGGATTGGCCTGTTGGTATGCATTTATGACATGAGAGCTGCTCTCTTAAAAATCAGATTTAACTAGCGAGCTCGGAAACACGGCAGCAGGAGTTTCTAAACTGAGCATGATGATTATTTGGTAACAAACTATTCATTGCAGGAGCTTCAGACTGAAAGAATAGTTGCTTTACTACACTGATGTGCTATGGCATTGGTTCTCCAAACAACTATATCTGTACTCCAATGACTTAAAGGAAATTTTCCACTTGTGTGATCTTGCCTTCCTATTGTAGCAGTATAATTTGTAACCTCTTGCACTTAAGGTGTTATTAGCACAAACATGCTTCTTTATTTTGAAAGATTTCCTACCTGCCATCCACCGAAATGGCTTAAGGCAATATGAGAATATATATATATATATATATATATATATATATATATATATATATATATATATATATGGCAAACACCTGGAAGAGATGTTTATTACATTCACATCTTCCGTGAAGTAAGTGAAATTCTTCGTACCTATTTTATCTTATATATTTCCAACTATGTTACAAGTATCAATGATTTCCTTTACTCTGTCTGGTTCTATATGTAAAACCGTCTCAATCTACCCTCCAATACTCTTGTCTTGTATTTAGGTTTTTTTGTGACTGTCAGTTTAACTTAAATTGTTGTACGAGTATAGTCTTCTTTGTTGCTTAACTGAACGTAGACCTTCTCTTCTCTTGAGTATTTCGCTGTTCATGTTGTCCTCCTTTCACCTCATCACACACACACACACACACCCTGTTTTTTCTTCGTTCAGCCTAAATGTTTTCTGGTATGTTGACTTCATATTTATTTAGTTTAGCTGCGATATTTTCAGTTACGTCACTACTGCATTGTCCACCATGACTTTTAAGCTGTTTTCCAGTTCACTCTCCATGTTTAATATACTTTTAATGTTGTTTTGAGTACTTCACCGTCTTTGATGATAATAGTCAGTTAAAGCCTGATGAAGGGCTTGTAAGAGAAAATCCGGTTTACTACATTCAATGATATTGTTGATAATCATGTTTTCTCCTTTTCATTTATAAAAATCTGGACCATGAATTTCAGTTATAATTCAAACCACTACCCCAGTCTGTAATAGACACACAGAATAAAGTATTGTTTTATACTTGTAAGTTAAAAATCCTAATCCATCCGACACGTGTCTTCCGTTAGTAAATACTGCAAACAGCGCATTTTAGTTGTCATTTTGTGCATTTTACAAGCATATGTTATAGTATTTGGTATCAACATAAGCCACTCGTATGAAGTAGTTGTAGAAAGATATTATAAAAACGACCACATCTGAGATTTGTCACTCAAGATTTTCGTTTCGTTCTGCCCTCTTCCGTATTTTCTTCTTTTGTTTACCCATTCTCTCTACTGCACCTCCAGACAGCATCGAATAATCATAAATAAAACTGAAAAGATGTGAAAGATTGAACGATAAACGTCATACGTAGCATTAATGAAAGTACCTCACCTGTCTGTATTATCGTTTCTTAGTGACCTATTCACTATGTCGTGTTAGAGGACTTCGCTCAAATATCTTAGCCCTCAAGATGGAGCTTAAGCCCTGAAATACGGATAGATTTATAAAAATAGATGCAGGCAGTTTGCCGGTTCTTATCAATAAAATCATATGTCTTCCAAGTAAAGTCAAAAGAAATCTATTGAAGTAAACGACATTTTTATGGGTATCTCTCTCTCTCTCTCTCTCTCTCTCTCTCTCTCTCTTTCTCTCTCTCTCGTTCAGTTCAATCTGTGTGTCGCAGGCCACTGTTGCTTGGTGGCTGTAGTTTCAATACTGTCGTCACAGTTCGTTTGGTTCTCCGTTCGCGTCTTCAAAAATTTTCACACAGCTAGTTCCAGGTTTGTCACTTTGCGCTGCCTAACAACTGTTGAGCCGTCTCTTTGGTTGTTATTCAGCATTTTGGACAGAAAAACCTAAATGGTTTAGATTTTTCACAATCTTTTCTTTTAAAATCGTCCAGTTCTTTCCACCTGTCTTTCTAAAGCAATGTGTTACCAGCGTATTGCGAAACCTTAGTGGTAACTACGCAAGTCGAGCATGTCAGCTTCGTGTTTCACACAGCTGAGCATTACTAACTGTGAGTAACAGTAAGGACGAGATCTCCATAACTATCTGCCACACACAATAAATATACTCTGAAAATTCAGTAACTTGACGTTTAGTCAATGAATGCATCTACAAGGTAAGTAGTTTCGTGGACGTAAAGATTAACACAATGTCTGGTATTTGAGGAAAATTTCTCCTCCTCAGTGCCAAGATTTTCAAATCAAACTGTATTGTGTGTCGTGCAGAAGATAAATGGGCTACCATAGAACTATAAGAAGAAACATTTGCTACTTAACGATTACCGTATAGAGTCTCTGGAAGATGTAGTGTGCTCTGTTCAACTTAGTTTGTGCTGATGTCTGTTAGAGAAAACGTCGGTGATATGTACTAATGACTTGATCCTCTCTGACTTTCCTTATAATATGCATAAAGCACGTACGCTGGTATGAACATTTTTTTTAAAAAAAATTGCATAGCTAACACTGCGCGTGAATAGGAACAGCTGATTAATCGTTATAGCCTACTAGTCACAGTAAAAGAAAACTGTATATTATTTTGAGATTTAGATGAAAATTTATACCTAATATAAATGGACAATGACCCGTTGGACACTGACAAGATCTGTCCACCTTTAAAGTTTGCCATGTTATATATTTACATACACAACAAAAAGAAGATTAGTGTTTAATTTCCCGTCGGAGACGAAGTCAATAGAGACGCTTGACCTATAAATGACACGCGAAAATAGCGGAAGTCGGCGGAAGTGCGGCACCACTTGGTTTTGTCTATATATATATACCTTGTTCTGTTTTCTTTGTTCAGTTGATAACGCACGTCATGAACACTCCGTTCTTCTTATGTTGCTTTAAACTCATGGTTAGGAGCCGTATGAACTTTAATTTTGCTTTACGTCACTTGTAAGCAGAACTGGCAACTGTTTTATTTATTTTTTAATTACGAATGTAGTACTTTTTTTTAAATTAAGCTTTTTCATTTCCATCCAGCATAAATCCTAATTATTTACATATCCCCTTCTCTGTATTCTGGCGATTTTTCACAGATAATGTGATCCTGAGGGAAGGAAAACAGGAAGCAAGATTAGGCTGCAACGTCCTGTCGAGGACGAGGTCATTAAAGATGGAGCAAAGGCTAATATTATCGAGGTATGGGGAAGAAAATTTGCTATGTCCTTTCCAAAGATGCTCATTGCCCTTTAGATATTTAGAGAAACTACTTAAAATTAAACGTACATGCCCGGGCGGGGATTTGAACCGCCGGTCGGCTGAACGCGAGTCCGGTGTCTTACCACTGAGTTGACTGAGTTACACGAGATCACGCTGGCGACCTCTTAAACACATGCTGCTAAGTTTTGACTGTGTTGCGTGCTTCTGGTTTGCTTTCTCTTAAACCTCTGTTGTTCTAGAATAGCTACTGAATTAAGGAATTTCGTTGTGGTAGTTCCAGTTTGATTGAAGATTCACAGGTAATCGTCAATGCACTTGATGTTATGAATTGGGTGAGTTGAGTTCCATTCCTACATGATTAGAATGATAGAGATTATCGAGGTGATCAGATCGGAAGCACAAGCTGGGGTTTATACTTTTCTTCATAACAACGTAGCTACGTGCTGGTCTTTTACATAGCTATATTTGTTTCAATCTTGAACTTCAGCAGAATTTGATAATTGTAAGGAACCACACAGTAGTAGGTACTCAAAAATTCATCTAGAGTAGAAGAATTTTCAAGTATAAGTGATTTAAATTTGTTTTAAAAACTATCATTATTTCCTAGCAGCTTTAATTTCTTTCCTGGTATTATTTTTTGTGAATGATACGATTATTTTGGAACTGTGACTGTCCCTTCACTACAAACTTCTTGAGAAAATAAATGTATCGTGATGTTTTTGTTTCTATGCCTAGTTGTTTAAACAGTCATCTACATGACGTTCGAAGATGGACACTAGATATTATCATCACATCACGTCTCCGTTCAATGAACACTGTATTTATGTGTGGAACTGCCTCAAAAAATTATTTCATATGACATCAGTGAGTGTAAGTATGGAAAGTAAGCTAATTTCCTAATGCTTTCATGGAGAAAGAAAGCGGCCACGTTCATTTCAAATGAATTGTTCTGGTATTCATCCTAAGTGGTTTGTGACAACCAAGAAAACGTAATTCGGAATAACTAAACAGGAATGAGATCCCCACTACTCCCAAATGCGAATGCAGGGTCTTAACCACTGCTGAGTACAGAAAATAAAGCTATAGAAACGTGCTACACACTGCTATGTAGGCGCAGCGCCTTAAACACAGGGTGTAACAAAATGTTATGGCCCAATTGTCAGGAAGCATTCCTCACACATCGAGGAACAAAATGTATTATGTGGACACGAGTCCGGAAACGCGTTATTTCCACGTTTTCTACTTCTCTTCATAATCGATTTAACCGCGGGAAACACACAGAAACAGAGCGAACCCGCATCACATCAAAGGTTTGCTTACATGAAATGTTCAAAATACCCTCTTGGTTGCCTTTGGATCAAATTTACAGCAAACTACACACAATGTACAGCAAATGGCAATTCTTAGTTTCACAACCAGTGTACGTTGTTCCACTAGAACGAATATAATGTTAATATGTAACTCATTTCATTGTTTGTGTTGACATGCAGCTAACTTCATTGGTCTATTAGCGTCAGGCATGTAGTTTACGTTTAGACGAACACTGTTTATCACGAACTTGGTTTCTGGTACAGTGCAATGGAAGTGAACTCAAATACGGAGTTGGCAGGTGCCTTTTTCTGTACGTATTAGTGGCTGTGAATGACCGTGGGGTTGAACCTTTGTGTCGGGGGAGATTTCCAGAACTAAGGTACCCCAACAGGAGGACGATTCAAGCAACTGATCGTCGTCTTAGGAAGCATGGTACGCTTAAGCCTACCGCTACAAATAGCTGCAACAAGCAGTACTGACCACATGACTGTCTAGAGTCGGTACAATGTACAGCGTGCGCAAGCACTAGCAGCAGCTGATTTTCCTCCACGTGTACACTTCTTTGAATGGTTCATTCAATAATATGTAAACCCTTCGTTCAGCGCAAATGAACTTTTCACGGATGAGGCTCTGTTTCGATGTTATCAGATTGTAATATGGGCTATCGAGAATCCTCACGAAATTTTGCACTCACATAATCAACAAACATTTTCTGTCAAAATCTGGAATGGCACTGTTGTTAAGTGTTTGTTAGGGTCTCATGTTCTTCCATACAGGGCCGGCGGAAGTGGCCGTGCGGTTCTAGGCGCTGCAGTCTGGAACCGAGCGACCGCTACGGTCGCAGGTTCGAATCCTGCTTCGGGCATGGATGTGTGTGATGTCCTTAGGTTAGTTAGGTTTAATTAGTTCTAAGTTCTAGGCGACTGATGACCTCAGAAGTTAAGTCGCATAGTGCTCAGAGTCATTTTCTTCCATACAGGTTCTACGGGGAAACTTAGCACGCTTTCTTAAAAAATATTCTACCTATTCTGCTACATGTTCCGTTACGAGTGCGACAAAGCTACTTCAAGCACGATGGAACTCCTCCTTATTTCAGTGGTAATGTACGTAGGTTTCTAAATAACGGAATCGGCAACAGATGGATAGGTAGAAGCGGATCTGTTCCTTGGCCTCCACTAGACAGTTATTTGTGTGGGCATTTGGAAGATCTCGTTTACGGAACACCGGTACAAAATGTACGGAATCCTTGTGCCTGTGTTGTGGAAGGCTGTGAAACAATACACAGTTCTCTAGAGATGCATCAGTGCATCAGGGATTCAATGCGACGGCGGATATATATATATGCTAACGTGGGACATTTTGAATGTTTCATTTAGGAGAAAGTTTCACACTGTGCTGATACGTTCTTCATGTGCTTTGCGTGATTGATTTGTTCAGGTATTTTAGAGACTGATAGCTAACATGGAAATAAAGCGTTTCGGATTCATGTCCACATAACATGTTTTCTTCCTCTACGTGTAAGAAATGTTTCCTGAAAGTTTGGCCATACCTCAGTATATTGCTAAGTTTCTAGCCCAACGAGCCGTTTAATAACCGCTCAGGGTTAACGATCTTTGGGGCAGTTCATCAACATCAAGATCTATAATCCACAAGCAACCTTATCACGCGGGGCGGTGAGTGTTTCTGGTTCCACTATCATGTTTCTCCTGCAGTGTTCCATTCGTGAACAGAGCATGGGAACAGTTGCACTTCTTTGATTTTCTCTTCGTGATCGTTTCGCCAGAGGTATGTGGGAGAAATCAATACTTTATCCTATTTACCTTGGACTGTAAACTCTCGGAATTTCAACAGTAAACTATTCAATGCTGTACAGCGCCTCTCTTGCGACGTCTGTCAGTGGATTGTGTTCATCATCAGTGCTATGCTCTCGCGCTAACTAAACGATCCCATGACGAAACGTGTCACTCTTCGTTGCATGTTCTCTGTCTCTTCTATCTTCGTATCTCAGATGAACGTGGCTTTGTGCGACAGGAGAAGCATCTGTATACTTCAGTTGCAAGGTGAGAAGAAATCTAAATGTTGAGGAATTCATAGTAATACCAGGGAGAAGGGGAATGCATAGATGAAGATTAGTGATGTCATGCTGGAAAGGCCGTAATGTTGCCGGACTACGAAGTGGCCTAGTTAAAAAAAATCAAGTTGGAGTTGGAAGACGCAGGCGCAGCTAAACCTAGTGCTTTGTCCAGCAGAGCAGACCAATTTGGTGGTAGGTGCTACAACGAACATACCTCACATAATAAGCAACGGACCAACACACTTCAACCAGATTCTTTAGTTTAAGTGTAAAAAACAGGATCACTTCTGTCAGAAAATTCCTGCATACGTGCCCCAAGGCTGAACAGGAAATAGACTTGTGTCTTTACTGATTGGAAAGCGGTTCAAACGTAAAATGGTCAAGGATATGAAACGATATGTACTTTGCTTTTGTAGGTATAATGAATGAGGAACAGTGTCAAAATACTCAGGAAATTTTCAGTTTGCAATCTTGTGCTAAAGAATTTTGCTCTACTACTTATTCTAGAGGTTGGCAGCCAAGAACTGTGAGTCTTGAACTGGTAGCCAACTCTGTCGCGTTAGCTGTTTTAAAATGCTTTTCTTGTCAAAAATTCTCGCAGTACATTATGTAAAAACGTGACCCATAAATGTGTAAGTGATGCTGATAACTTGTGTTCCAGATTCAGTGAATGTGCTATCGGCTTATTTGTGAAAATCAAAATGACATTATTTCGGCATTAACGTACAAAGAGCAGAAACGATATGAGCACCTCACCTATGCAGCACTGTACAAGCGAAAATAACTGTGTAAGAAGAATTTATGAGATATTAAGCAGTGAATTTAATGCTGAAATCTATTTCTAAACACATTTGCTTTATTTGTGCTCTAAAAATTGAGCTACGGTAATTATGTATCTATTATGTATCGCGTGTATCTATTATGCAACGTGTAACATAATTCCTTCAGATCGATTATATATGAACGTAGCTCACTGAGGTAAAGTAAAAATTTTAAATACTTCATTTCTGTGTAAAAGAGTTAAATTTAACCGGTACCAGTAATTTGATAGCCTCGATTTCGTGGGACATTACCAATCAAAATACCATTTCCTCTGTATGGTATCCACTTCATATAATCGACAAACAAAATATCGATGTGGCACGACTGTAGTATTTCTGAATAAATGCTCCTGTTCTTCTCTGAAACGGAACCAATTGTCATAAAACCCGAGAAATATTCATTTAAGTAAGCTGACGATAGTATTATAAATCCCTGATGGAGTTGTTTGCCAAATCGGGGCTCCTGAAGTCACAGAAACAGGGAAATCAAGTTCAATGACTCCTTCAGACCTAAGAATTTTCCAAAGAAGTTAGTCGACTCATACCTACTACACCATGGTAAACTGCGAGCTTCGGGACCGCCTCTATAAGAAAATTCGCCAATGGAACTTCTAAGAAACACTATGTGCTAAGATTTTGAGTGACCTTTGAGGTTGATGTCAGATTTTTCTGCTGCGACACATTACCACAGACGTTGATAACTTAACATTTTTCCCTGTACTGCGAGAGAAACTGCTGACGTGTTGTGTTGCCCTGCATAAGAAGTAACCGACAGATCTAACTTTCTTTTTACTCCAGGAGGAAACAAGACAATAAAGTATTACGTGGGCCATAGAATTTGAGGATTGGAATTTTGTTGAACTGCGAACTGAATCGTATACGGCCGATATAGAGGTGTGGTTACCAGACAACATCTTTTTTCCCCTGAACCCAGATTACTAATAATAAAGCCACTAGAATGCGCAGCTATTTTGGTTCTCGTGGCGCTGGAGACTGAATGTCTGTGGTCGCAAAAATTGCTTTTACAACTCGAATGGTACAACATAATGCACTGTTCGCGCCACGTTCGCTGTGACAGTAGAACAGCTACAGCAAAGAAATGCGGCACTTCACATTCGGCCGGTGTTGCAAAATGTCATTAGCGGGCGCTCACACCCGTTGGGGATAAAAGAGCAGCTCACAACGGCGTGCGTACATTTGATTAGGCCCGAGTGTGTTTTGTCAGCGAATCGGCGGCACGGTAGCTGGTGCCGCTGCGAGTGGCGGAGGCGTCGCCTACGGCGGCAGCGGGAAGGAGTGCTTGCCTAGTACTACTCTTGGCTCACAGAGGGCAGCACCACACGTCTCCACCAGCCTTAAGCCGAGGCGACCGCAAGACTCCGGCCGCGGCTGCTGCATCTCTGACTTCCTGGCGGGCAAGAGGAACTTGCAGCACCTGCGTTGCTGTTTAGGTTACTAGACCACGAGACGACTCGATGTTCTTTGACCTCTACTTTAGTTCTGCACTGCGAGGCATGACTTATCGTCAACCGACGATCCATCAACAGTCCACATTTAACATCTTACTACGCCACTAATCAGTGGCCCTTTTAGACTGCGTACTACGCTGCGAAGAGATTCGTCTTAAAGCAGTGTATCTTAAACAAAGGCTTTAATCACCACATATATCACGAACTGCGGAACTATATTATGAAACTCTGCATTTGTTAGGATACTAACAGCAAAGTAAAATTCAAAACAGGTAAATCCCCCATTTTTGGGGCATCTGAAAGTTATAAATCAACTACGAAGGAAGAAATACGATTCAGAAACGTTAGCATTACATCGGAACTAGTAACGATATTTAGAGAGTAGCTGTAATCGCGAAGCCAGTCTCGTCTATCCAACTATTCAACGACAAGTACTTATTACGTTTTGAGTGAGGCAGAAAATTCATGACTCATCTTACACGTGTAACGGTTTTCATTTCTCGTTTACGCCGTACTTGTTAGTTCCATATTTGATTTCATCTTGCTTTTAGCTGTCAGTATTTTATTTTACGGTTGCAATTTCCACATTAAGCCATTTTCAAGCTGCCATAAAACATAAAGCAACGTAATTTAAAAAATGTAAAGTGGGGTTAACGGTAGGTGCAACCAATTTTGTAGTTTGTTGGAAGCAAGATGACATCGTTTAAAAAATTTATAGAAGCTGTGGACCCATAATACAAGACAGTAACAGTTAGATCTGTGATGCAAGACGCAATGTGTTTCCTTTCTTTGTACGCTATTCTGGACTCTCGACATTGCCTAAAACACGAACGCAGTTATCTTTCCTTGATGAAATAGGAGTTTCTATAGAGTCACAACGGAATGTTCTTGGGCAGTGACTGTCCGCTGTGCTAAGGAATGAAACAAATGCTGTTCCGCAACTACAAATACAAACTGAAAGCATCTGTAATCTGCAAATCATCACAGTACGTACCAGAACTACTTCGCTTTGAATCGCATGTTAATTATTCCATTCAAGGAAGAGTTGTAAGAATAAAGTCCATATGTGCATATTACCTTACACGTTTAATCGTGTGATATTTTCGATATTTCTACTGATATAAGTCGTAGCACGCAGAAGGAATCTTTTGGTTTATAATACCAAAGTCAGTGTCGAAATTTCACGTGAAATTAACAGTTCCTTCCTGCGCTCATACAACAACTGGAATTGTTTAACATTCGTGTAATAAAATGTTATGTGTCGAAAAAACAAGGGTAGTTTTCTCTGAAAGTTTTTTGCATGTATCTTATTGCGGTCATACAAGTCTTTAATAAGCATTCTCACGTGTATGTTACCGCATTTTATCATAATTCTTCCAACTACCGAAACACTAACTACTTACTTCAATCGCATTCTTTAATATCCACGCGTGTGGAACGGGGCTCCTTAAACATACGTATAATAGAAAACTCCTTCGTACATCTTTTACAGTTAGTTTCACTTTTGCGTGCCTACATTACATATTAATTTTATCAGGGTACTTGTGAAATTATCTTGTTAAGGTTTTAGCTTAAACTGCTGCGTCAGTAGCGTTAGTTCCAGGCTGAAACTTGTTATAACTGACAAAAAAATTCCACTCTGGGTAAAAATATAACAGTAACGTATTTTCTGACATAATGCGGAACAAAATGATCTCTGGAAACCAGTAGGCCGTGAATCCTTCTGGTTACAAATTGGCAAAGTAACTGAAGAAGCTCTTAAAACACCCATAGGCGAGCTCCTGCTAGTGTAAAACTCCTCAGTGCCCAATATTGGTTGCATTGAACTTGTTGAAGAAGCAAACTGGAACTGAATTATTGTGTGGACTGTAGTTGATTTTATTTATTTTCCCGCTGTTATATTCGAACGGACGCCACCTCCAGGCGGCTCCTATATCACAAAATGAAGTTTCCTACGAAGATAATTTGCACCTACTGAAGAGTAAGAAGACGTCTTTCTTCAGTTTTATATAAGCCGCTGCAGCTAACGTTTTGCAGTTATTCACATCTGTACGTCGCTTGAGTGACCGATTTAAACTTTTTCTGTCAACAAATTCTAATGGTATTTTTCCCAGTCGCTAGAGCAGTGTTTCTCTGTTCCCTAATTTGGTTATCAACTATCAGGTGTATAAAAAAATGTACACACACGAAAAAAAAAATTCGGCGAAATGTTTGACGTTGCACTACACGAAAAATTATGATATATGATAATGGCACACATTATTTTTCCAAGTATGGGTAAGGTACTCAGTTTTCACATGTTTTCCGTCTCTGGGGACATAATAAATTCTTTATTAAGGAATCAATTGAGGAACATTAAATTGTTGTTTACTTCAGTAACTGTAATTGTACTTACTATTTGTACATCAGTATTGTTAGAAACACCGTTCGACATGTACATTTTTTATGGCCACACATATACGTTTTGCTACTGCGGTGGTGGCATTGGTGTTTTTGCTACAATTTATTCTGAAAATAATACTCATATTAAAAATTATACTGTTTGGTTTCACAGTTACACAGTTACGTTACTGTTGTCAGAAATTACGTTACTGAATAGTGAGAGGAGAAGGTAGCAAACATTTACTAATACAAGATTTCAGCTTATCGTCTTTGAAGTAAACTCTACGTTTATTGTGAATCAGATAAAGAAACAATGTGGAAAAACTTTTGAAGTTCCTTCAAAGTCGCTAGAGTAGTGTTCCTCTGTTCCCGAATTCGGTTATCAATCATCAGCGTCATATGTTGTAGATGATATACAGAAACCATAAATATATAAATGGCAATTCAATAATGCGTGACTATACGAAATCATGATGTAAGTAGTTATAACAATCGAACAGCGTATAAATGTGCAAACAGGAAATACAATATTAATTTTACAATACACTAATGCAAACACATCTAGGATGTTACAACAGCAGCGAAATGTGTTTGAGCGAAGATAAACAAACCTATGCTTGGCTAAACACAGGGCCTAAAAAAACTAAAAGCTCCTGTTTAAGAACTCAGATTTGAACTACCTTTATTACTACGTGAGATGACCTTTATTTCGTGGTGAAGTTGTGGACTTGTTTCTGTACATTTATGCTTACTGAAATTCATTTCTGTCGTCTGGTGGTTGTTATTAAACTAGTACATAAACTGCAAAAGAACGTGTATGCAAAGAACTATTCGGCAGATGGCGTAAGCCATGTAAATTTTAAGCAGAATTATTCGACATCTGCCGTAAGCCATGTAAATTTTAAGAAGAATTATTCGACTTTGTCAAGACCGTAACGCATCTACCCGTTTCGTGTCTTCCGCTGCATTTTATTACACATTTTGCCTTTTACGAAAACCTTCGTGCAGAAAATTCACGTATGAAACTGAAGAAGTGATTTCAGAGATGAAAGACATAATTGAGAGCGTCGGCATTTCTTTTTTTCCGTCAGTGTGCGGAGATGAGATTGGTAGGTATGATACCTAACAGAAACTCTTAAACGCTTGCGTACACAGTTCATCCGGGCGATACGATACAATTACGGCTGGTTGAGGCGCTTCGAAACTTGCACGACGAGAATTTTGTGAGCGCGAGTATCCTATTGTACGAAGCGCCGGCAATTAATCACTCGCGTTTTTCCCTAAACTGTGCAACAGGATTAGTGATCAGAAAACTTTCCCGCCAACTCCTCCCTGCGTTTAAAACGTTCTCCACTTAAATTTGGCGCCAAGTTTGCTGTAAAGATTAGGATATATGAGCGGCCGTTTATGCTCCATTTTGGCGAAAACTTCTTCCGCATAATTACTGTTTCTTTATCATCTTATCTTACACGGCGCTGCAGCTGCGGTTAGCATGCGCCCAGCGATTTACGAGACATTAATTTTTGCCGACTAGTGTGCTAGTCAATACGTCGATTCGGGTCTGCGGATCTCAGATGACCTCGTTACTCAATATCCACAAGATGCACTGCAAAACATTAAAAGTCGGGGAGCTAATGCTAAAGTCAGGTAACAAGACTTGAGCTGAAGGTCTGCACAATTTGGACGTTCTCAATAAAAGATAATACACACGAATAAACGGCTGCTCTCTCCTTGTAGAAATACTACGTACAGCTCAGTAACATTGAAAAAGTAAAAAAACGGAGTTCAAAGATGAAGTTCTGTGGCTCAAAACAAGCAGTTGTTTTTCTGAAAACATTCTGTCATTTAATCGAGAAAATAGAGAATCACAATAAAATCATTCAGTAAAAACTGAAAAATTTAAATTTACAGGAGTTCTTGGTGATAATGCGTTTAGGATCTTGAAAGCGGTTATCTTCAGCAATGTTATAATCTCGTTTACTGAAGACAGTTAAACAGGAAAGCATTTTCACTTTGCGTATTTTTATGCTTGTAAATTCTATGGTATCAGACGGCTGTGAGAATTCTCAGATTACGTTTTTAGCGAAGAATGTACATTATTTCATGAGGTTTTGTAGTTTACAATTTGGAATCAAGTCTGGAATGCATTACAAGAATACTAGACAAGCAAACAATCAGTGCTTTGATAGAATTTCTTCTTCAAACAGTATTTTCAGTATTTTATAAGATATATTTCTGAAAGACTTCAAGCGGAACTGTAAGTTATTTACTACAAACCCTATATTTTCAAGTCAAACTTAAAATGTTCCTGGTTACAGAACATTTTATTCTGAGCATGAATCCCAGTCATTCAGTGGAAAACAGAATTTCGCACGACAGTTCCGTGATGCCCCGTCAAATTTGCTACCAATAAATGTATCTCTGCAAAATAAAGTCACTGAAAGAGAAAGAAAAATAACAGCAAGGTTAGTTTTTTTTGAGCCGCTGATGGGCGTCCTTTTTTTTTTTTTTTTTTTAGGTACCCATGGTCTCCAATAGGATCCAATAGCATTATGAAGAATTAGTATGTTGTAAAAGAAAAGTGTGACCTGCAAAGATCTGAATGACTAACATCAACTTTCAACACTATTGTTTCCAAGGGCATTCAGTTCTAGTTCTTCTCACGGTAAGATCCTGGCTGCTCTGTTGATGAAATAAAAACGTATTCTTTATCCCAGTTTACTTAGTCACTTCTTCTCAAAGCGAAGAACGTTTCTTATCTAAGCACGTCAACGTCGAGATTTGTTCTTCACATGGTAGAAATTTTAGCAAATCTGACTTTTTCTTACTTTTCCCCTTAGATTCGATGGTATGAACCTAGCGAAAGATATCTGATCATGGAACAAATCACTATACATAAAGTTCATACAGTCGCGGTTAAAAAATACGAAAAATAAGTCTTTTGTGGTTGTACGTACATATGACGATTACGTTATGGACAGAGGTTATGAAATACTGCGAGGAAATATTTTACAGAATAAAAAGAGTGTGCTATGTGCAAATATTTCAGCTTTGATCCGAAAATATAAGCTTAGCAGTTGCTACGAGGAACTCTTCATAGGAAAAAGGATATATTCCATAGTGAAGATTTTCTGCTTTGATATAAGAATCTGAGGTTTATTGTTCACATATTCCGCTTCTGTTCTAAGCCTATTGAAAATTCGTATATGTCCATACTTGAGAAAACTCCAAATCACTGCAAGTTTCCTCCTGTGCGATTAAATTTATTTTTTACTTTTTATTAGCAGTTATCCGCTGGCGAATTATGGCCGTCCTCCCTTACAGCAGAACACACACCTTCCAGTTACTAGTGCCGTCGTGACGAAGACCAAACATTATTATATATAAATAGTTTACATTATAACAGCTATCTAACTTAGAACGAAAGGAAGAAAAATGAGAACACAAAATAATGAGAACTAGGGAAAGAAGACAAGCAGGCAAAAATTGTCGAAGACTTTCGGTGACAATACTGCGATCGCGGATTATCATGTAATGGATTCAGTGACAAGTAAAGGGAAACAATTTTTTTTTACGAAATAAGCCATTATTAGGTTTTGCAGTTAGTGAAATTTGTAACTCATCTTTTTGTGGGTTATGGTGTTCCATTGACGACTTTTTGCAACATAGTAGGACTTGGAATAGGCATCTATTGTATGATAGGAGATTAACTTACAATATAAGGATTATCATTCATAGAAACGTTACGATCATTGCTTACCACGCCTCAAATTACGACTGATATATGATGAGTAAAATAATCCACCGTAAACATTTTAAAAATGAAACCATAGACTGGTAAAGAAAATTTGCTCACAGAAAAATCTAAGTGTTGCATAATTCTGACAAGTAAGCACACAGCTTGTGTACATCTAATGAGATCTTACCAATACATCCATCAAGAGGAATGCAGACTTTAAAATATGTATACCTGCTAGCATAAACGCGTTACTCCCAGTAATAGTACACAACGTATTTGAAATGTCTGAATCTCGGTCTTTCAGTTGACGCTACATAACAAGAAGGTACTAGGTTAGTTTTAAACATTTGTGAATACTTCCAGTCTCTCATATTTACTTCTATAGCCGCCTTTCATTCGACGTGTGACTCTAGGGAATGAAAGCGAGTTAACTGGCCTTGTGCTTGAAGGGCCTAGCCGCCCGTGGCAGGATAGTGGCGAGCCGCGATTCATTATGAACGGTATTCGCCGGGCGGCTTATTTATCAGGTCACCGGATCCGATAAACAAGCGGTGACCGGCGCTATCAAGCACAGCGGTAAACACAAAGTGGATGCTAGTCTTTCACTAAGAACAACAAAATACACAAGTGTTGTAGTTACGTTTCGTGTTGTCTCGTCAGAAGAATACATTATGCACCGACAAAATAGAAACACGACAAAAACTTGTTAGAACAAGCTTGGTTTAAGATCAGTTATTTTTTATAAGTCTTGCAAATTTTGCTTGTATCTACTTTATATCTCAAAAATAACCGGGGCAAAAATTATTTAGAGTTGATAGTTTTTATAGGGCGAAACTATATAATGTGACGTCATTTCACAAATGATCTGGCATTAACTAGTAACGTGATATATCTTTGTGTCTGCTTCTGTTGACCCTACAAATCCACGTATCATTTACGTTGTTAATAATGATTTTTAATAATGCACTACGTAATGATCGTCCAGGAGAAGGTGTAGGTACTTACAAGGAAGACCTTACTTATTGTCTCTTAGCACTGTCCCCTTTTTTTGTCTCCCTGCAGTAATGGACACTTTAAAAAATTCATGCCGCGTGTATCCCGTACGTCATTACTGTCGTCCTTTATTTATCTGAAGTATCACTTAGTCGTTACCCATTTCAGTTTTGTTCTCCTACTTTATTCAATACTGTCATTGAGCAGTTCCTTCAGAAATTCACTTTATCGCCTCCCCACGGTTTTCCTTGCTAACTGCCCGCCCGCACTTTGGAAACTATGTATTACAGGTTCCGAAGATAAAATAATATTTTTTTCTTTTATTTTTTTCATTTTTAAAACTTTTTCCACGATATCAGAACTTTCGGGGTTCACCTCATTATTTACAGCCTCGGATTTAGACAAGTTTTTCTGACGGTCTATTTTGCGTGCTTCAGTTGTGTGCAGCAGTGCCAGGTTGCTCAGTATTACACATATTATTTCAGAGTAGAAATACTCGATGTATGTCAGTGGGAAATGATGCAAATGATATATAATGTAATGATATTGAGATACACTGTAGTTTTCCACAGTTCCACCAAAATTTCTAAAGCTGTTTACTCACAGATGAGCTTATATGATCGTTCCATTTCAAACACCAACATACTGTTACATCCAGCCAGCTGCATCATAAATCATTTGGCCGTCTGCGGACCTGTAACCTGGACGCTTCGGTATGGCGGTATGTGTGGATATTGGCTTCAAGTATCAAGTGTTGCAGAACATTTTTAAGTTTTCACAGATTTAAGGGAAAAGTATTATCGAACAGCAAGAATGAAAATATACTATGACGAAAAATAGCTATTTCCATGTCCGGTTCTACAACCAAATAAACAGATTATGTACTCTGCAAGAAACTATGAAGTGCGTGACAAAGAGTTGTTTTGATGACAATAAGAACTGATTATATGCCTAAGAGTCAGCTTTCATTAGTCTAATTTTATTTTTAGGGTAGCAAAGAGTGTGACATATAAGGAGCTGAGGAATAGTGGTTAATTTTTTCGTGAAACTAGGTTCATTGAATTTTCTAAGTAGGTTTTCTCGAGACAGGTGACTTTCTTTGAATGTCTGTCAGTTTCGATTTTCAGAATTTCTCTTACACTCTCGCTCGAGCATATATGCAGTGACGATTCGCTCTGTATTTCATTATTTGCATTTTAAAAGAGGAAACAGTCATTTGACTGTGTATTATTATATTTATCTTCTGTACAATCCATATTTCGGCTTTTATGCCATTATCAAGTACAATGCTAAAATTTGTTATGCCATTAAGATAAATATAATAATATACAGTCAAATTGCCGTTTATTCTTTTAAAAAATATTGCATGACTGTGGCTCAACGCCATCGAAAAATTTTCGTTATATGCTCTCGATTAACCCTGTTAGTCCAACCTAATATGGATTCCATTTACCTGACCAGTATTTCACAACAGGTCATGCAGCTGCTTTATAAGTTATCTGTTCTTTAAACACACTGTAGCTTTCCACAGTTCCTCCAAAATTTCTAAAGCTGTTTACTCACAGATGAGCTTATATGATCGTTCCATTTCAAACACCAACATACTGTTACATCCAGCCAGCTGCATCATAAATCATTTGGCCGTCTGTGGACCTGTAACCTGGACGCTTCGGTATGGCGGTATGTGTGGATATTGGCTTCAAGTATCAAGTGTTGCAGAACATTTTTAAGTTTTCACAGATTTAAGGGAAAAGTATTATCGAACAGCAAGAATGAAAATATACTATGACGAAAAATAGCTATTATAATATTCTAATTAAGGGGGGGGGGCTATTTCTAGAACTATTATTACATTAGCTGCGTTTTGTCGGATTTTGTTAGCTGAACTGTGCTATTATCTATTTAGAACTTGTGGTCAGAGACGGCTCAATGCTACTTCATATTAAGTTCGCTGAAAGAAAGTAGCTTTTCTATGGCAGTTCTTGTGTGCGGAAATATTTCTCATTGTGACAGTTTCTTTATATCTCAGCAACAAACATTGAAATAGAGAAATATTTATTTAGAATTTAAAACCTTTATTTGTAAAGTCAAGGAAGACAGAAAAATGAGACCAAATGAATAGCAATAACGGAGACATGGTGGTCACAGCAGGGGGCACTCTGGTATCCGGCTAAGCTTGAAGGTAGGAATATTAAAACTAACCAAGAAGAAATGTAAAGCTCCTAGTATATCAGTCGCTGATTATTATTTCACTTAAGGCAAAAATCGTAGAAGGCTGGATATTAAATCCGCTCTTGGAAAAAACTCGCATCTCAGAAAACCAACAGCAACAATAAATAAAAGAAAATAGTTATTTTTGAGTATTTTTACAGATGACTACACCCACACAAAAATTCTCCAAGAGTAATAACTAACAACAAATTGCATCAGAGAAATTAAATAAGATATTCATAAATGCTCATAGTTAAAAAGCAAGAGAAAGAAATGTTTTCAGAATGAAAGCTTTATAGCTAGCAAGATTTCAAGGCAAAAATAGTAATAACGCAAGGATGTGAAAAAAGAAGAATGGACTGAGGTGAATTAGTAAGAAAGTATTGAATAAAAGGAGGACAATAAATAATTACTTTTCTGAAATTTTCTGAAGTAGTGAATATAAAATTAAAAGATAGTCCTTGTGAGGTTTCGCAGTACGCTGTTATCGTGTTCTACAGAATAGGTTAGTATTGCATTCACATTTTGACAGTGATCTAGTTGAAGGACAATGTAAGCAATGTGCATCTCTTTCTGCTCTCTATGTTCGAATGTTCATATGGTGCTCGTTCTGGGCTCTTCCCATAATCAGACACAAGCCATTGCAATGTGCACGAGGGTTGAAACTTCAGTAGTGGTAACTATTTATTTACAGCTCGTACAAAACAGATACGTGTTTCAAAGTTTTACTGTCCTTCAAAGTAGTCACCAGCATTGTGTATAACCCGTTGCCAGCGATGTGGAAGTCGTAGGATACTCTTAGCAGTGCCAGTTGTGTTGACAGTTTGACCGGCGCGGTCTGCTGCCCGAAGAATTTGTAGCAGTTCTGAAGCGAAGGCCGTGAAGTGTTTCCGTCAGTTTAGAAATCGAGTTGAACTCACGAGCGCTTAAGTCAGGGGAGTACAGTAATTGGTATGGCACTTCGCAGCTCCATCAGTCAAACAAATCAGTAACAAATTGGTTCAAATGGCTCTAAGCACTATGGGACTTAACTTCTGAGGTCATCAGTCCCCTAGAACTTAGAACTACTTAAACTTAACTAACTTAAGGACATCACACACATTCATGCCCGAGGCAAATCAGTAGCTGCTTGCAATGTACGTGCTTGAGCATTTTCCTGCAAAGTGATGGTCAGGTCCTGCAGAAAGTGTCATCACTTCTGTCTCTATGCTTTTCATTTTTGGAACACGACCTACGACCAGCTTAGAGACAGAAGTGATAACACCTTCTGCAGGACCTGACCATCATTTTGCAGTCAAGCACGTACAGTGCAAGCTGTTACTGATTTGTTTGACTGATGGGGCTGCTAAGTGCTATACCACCCACTGCACTCCCCTGACTTAAGCCCTCGTGAGTTCAGCTCGATTTCTAAACTGAAGGAAACACTTCACGGCATTCGCTTCAGAACTTCTACAAATTCGCCGGGCAATAGACAGCGCCGCTCGAACTGTCAACACAACTGGCACTGCTACGAGTATCCTACGACTTCCACATCGCTGGCAACGCGCTATACACAATGCTGGCCACTACTTTAAAGGTCAGTAAAACTTTGAAACACGTATCTGTTTTGTACGAGCTGTAAATAAATTGTTGCCACTATTAAAGTTCCAACCCTCGTATGTACCACTGAGTGTAGTCGTTCTTTCGTTACGAAGCGCCACAAGGGCAATAATTGTGTAAGAAATGATAAAACAATTTTAATCTCCACAGTAGTACCTTTAAAATCGTTTTATCATTCATAAATTATGTCGAAGTTGTGGATCTACCCATAAAGAAATTCGTATCATCATTCCCCCTAGCCTTACCTCATATTGGACTTGCTACAGTCTTTATTTTTTAAAACTTTCATCAGTACTTAGCATCGTATCGATGAAAATGGCCACGTAAATAGTGGTTACAGCCAATTCATTGACTTCGGTGCGAAATTCAGTCGGAACATTGTTTACATTGGAATTACACTGACAGAAGGGAATGCATTGCGGCTGAACCTAACGTCTTACGTAATGTTCTTCCCTGGCGCTACGATGTCAGCCACCTAGGCTCAGATCCTCTGCTAACAGTGTCTGTTCCACACTGTTAGTTACTTTCGAACACTTATAGACTTACATCGTTAGCAGAAATAACTTAAATATGTTATAGAGAGCTACAACCGATTACTAATACCGTTAGTGACCCTGATTTGCATTTTGCGTATCACTCCTAAACCAGTCGAGCCTAATGAAAGAATGCTTCCTAACAATAAGCTATAATTCTGTTCTTATTAGTTTACTGCTTATTATTTGCAGTCCGAAATTAACATATTATGCAGACACATTATTACTGTTACCTATTATATTAAATAATGATTCGTTAAAGGTAACGAAAAATTCCACGACGCTGTAGCAACATTACCGTGAATTCATGCAGTAACACCTAAAAAAGATGGAATAAAGTAAGTAAGCCAATGATATGAAATTGTCACTGAAATGTCGTAAGACAGAAACTCGAAATATGGGCAGTGAATATGATATCCCGACAGAAATAGGAAACAGAAAGAGCACGCAAGGCCGCTACTGTGTTTGCGGGCTGTCCGCTTTGAAGGAATGAGGCTTGCTGCGCCCTCCGGGATATTAGAGATAATTCGTGGTGCCAGCTAACGTATCGCCATCGGAAGCGCCACACTGCGCCGAATAACGCCCGCCAGATTTCAGATTCCGATGAGCACGACGATTTCGCTGGCCACTATCGACCGGAAGTGCGCATCAGTGAATCGATACCAGTTCGTGTGATCCCTCCGAGTCCGACCCTCCAAAATTGGTGTTAAGATCCGTGAAAACATGCTGTCTCTGCGGCCAGTTACTGTTCCACATCTGCATACACAGGATCGTCGCTTAATGTAGAATTCACCTACACCACATACTTCCGTGTCCCCAGTACTTACAGTGTTGTGACGGTGTGGTACGTAAGAGAGGCACTTGATTAGTAAATGACATAAATGAGAAAGCATATATTTCCTTGTGTCCTCCCGGGCTGGGGTTTCATATTTCTGCACAAAACCAGTGTATATACGACTGTAGCCATGATCTATATCACGTGGTGCAAATGGTGGTTTGACGGAGGTGAATGGCGACAACGTCGAAATGCTGCGCATGCAAGCAGGAGCGTCAGCTTGCTGGACACTTAGAAGTATTGTTTCTATAAGTCAAGCCGGTAAAATCACTGAGGCAATAGCAACAAATGTTGGACTACAAAACAGAAAGGAGCTCTAGAAACAGTCTGTGTTGAGAAGTAATTAATGAAACTGTTTTACCTTCTCAAATAAAGTGTAAAGTAAAGCAATGCAAAGGGTATTTCAAACATTCCGTGATAACAAGACTGGGTACAGAATGAAAGTTAGTTGTGTCCCGAATATCTCACCCAAAACAGGGAAAACACATTCGTCGATATATTTAGGGCACGTCGATATATTGGGCTTTAAAGAAATCTCGTCAGTATACTGGAAACCATGAAATATGCATATTTCTTCTGTCATTTAGGCCGGGAACATCGCTCGGAAAATCACCACAGTGATGGGACTAAGAACTGAAAAGGAGGTCTAGAAATTAACTGTGTTGCTATGTAAGTTTAACCCTCGTAAACACTTTGTAAGACAATGTGGCGTGTAGCAATCTGTAGCGTAATCCACACACTCCGAAAAGGCGACATTGGGTAAAAAAGAAAATTATTGGAGGCTCGGACAGCTCATCCTAGAATTTTTAGTTACAGCAGCGAAAAACTTTCCAAATTCTTTCATTGTGGTAGCCGAAATGAGATTTGAGAGCATCTGGAATGGCACGATTAGTGATTCGGCTGGTGGTACACGGCAAGGCAGGAAAAAGTCCGGAGCAGAGGGCCTGTAATTTTATGAAGTGAGAAGCGAGCCCGGCGCCTGCCGCTCCGCCTGCGCCTCCGCCTCCTTCCCCTTTCCCTTCAGCCCCGAGCACGCTCCGCTTCGCTTTCACAAGAAAAGAAAAAAACGCCCGGAGAGAAGAGAGTTGGCGTGGCGACTCAGCGTAAGATCAATATTTGAGACGGCGCGGAGCGCCGGCGCGGCCCGGCTTCCCATTGGTCGAGGAGGCGCTACCCCCTCTTCCCCCCTCCCGGCCACTCCTTACAATTTTACCCCACTCTTAAATGACGCAAAAACAAAAATAATGAGAAGCAAAGTCGGCTCTCACTTCTTCATCTCGGCCACTTCTTCTCCCACGTCGCTTTTCCTCCCCGTCGGCGGAAGGGAAGAGGTCCCAGAACTACTCGGTCCCTTCCCCCCCGCGAACGTGGAGAAAAGAAAAGGCGAAAATAGCGGGCGGCCTGCGGGCCCGGCCCTCGCCGGCGCCGCCCGGCCCTCGCCGGCGAGCGTCGCAGCCACCGCGGGATGCGCTGCCCGACAGATTCGCAAAAATTGCGCGCCGTGTGTCGGAGGTGGGCGTCACGTGTGGTTTCTTGGGCGGCGGCGGCAGCTAGCCTAGCCCCTTCCAGGCTGCCGTGCCAGCACTGCGCGCCGTGCCGCCTCAGTAGTTGGCAGCGCGGCCTGCAGATGCCAGCAGCGGCGCCTGGCGGTGAGTACGCGCCTCCACACACACATACACGTACACGCACACACACACACACACGCACAACCGGCTGCGCGCTGGGGACCACGCACGATTGCGGGGATAATTGCCGTTTAACGGACCGACCGACACGTCGCGAGCAAAAAATTCTCCGCTGCATATTCCTACATCGTGATTTACGTAGTTTGTTGTCCCAGCTACATCAGCAAACTTGGCAGCAGAAGAGCACTAACACTGCTGATTCTAGCTTCAGGGACACACATACATGACACGACAGTTCCTTCGCTGAAATTATATGTCTGAGGACGAAAGATTCAGGGTTTTGAAAAGTAATCTTACCCCGTACGGGGCCACACACGCACGCACACACACACACACACACACATACACACACACACACACACACACACACACACACACACACACACACACACACAGACATATCCGCACGTGAAACACGCAGTAAGACATACGCAAACCACACACGCTAGCTGTCTTGCGACCTAACCATAGTCTTTCGTTTGTTCCGTGTTTATTACACGGAAGAACTTCAATTGTTTAAGGTTAACAGCAAAGCAATGCAAACGCAATAAATTACTTCTGTTTATCATATTTGGTAATGTATATGTTGGTTCATATCCGTTTCAAAAACGGTACAGGGTGTATCGTAACCAACAGTGTAAACAGACACAGACGGAAGTATACGATAGTAGAAACAAAAATGTTCCAGTAAACATGGTCAACGAATGCGCCGTCTGCAACATAACTGTAATCGTGTACTTAAAAGCACGACTGATTTTAGTCCTAGTAAGTACAAATTTATTTGAAATATAAACTTTTCGACTACAGCGAATTCAACTGGGCTGAAAATTCACCTATGCCCATTCTTGGGGAATGTGGTAGGTGCAGGATGGGCCACCAGCACATTTTGCTGTTAATGTAAGACTACACTACGGCGCCTATGTTGTCCAAGATGAAGAGATCGAGCAGGATCACCTCACTACAGTCCTATGGAATTTTCTTTCTTTGTGAAATGTTCGGCACTCCCGTTGATACGGTTGAGGAACTGGAACAAAGAATTGTATAGTAATGTCATGGTTTAACTCACTACTGAGACTAGTGCAGCATTACATCGAAATTTGAGGAGCACACGTGGTACATTTCCTTCAATAGGTAGAGTGTACAGTAAATTGTAACATGTAACGTTCTGCCGTACTACTGTGTGTCTGGTTAAGGTAGGCCATCAGTGAAACTACATCCCAGTCAGATGGAAACTTATTCGAAAAGTCTGAACTAAGGAGGACAATGTTTCTTACTAAAGTCAGTGGTGTCTCGCAGTTATCTTGCAAACGGAAGAACGTTGCATATCGGCATGTCAACAATGTCAGTTTTCGCTGTTAATTACCATACATTCAGTATAACGAGACGTGGAACACGTTATGTGCGCTACTTTGCTGAAGAAAGGTTGTATACTCGGTACATGACCTTTGCACACATGCAACAGCACCAATTACAGTAACGAGAAGTTGAAATGCTGGCACGTGACGACTGGGAGAGAATCATGTGCTGCTCAGCAGTGACACACACGTCAAATTTTGTGTGACCGGCTTAATGTAAGAACAAAAGGAAGAAAAGCAAACATTCTGTGCCACAGGCAAACAACAACGCAGATCCAAGAGCAAGCTCGCAGCAGCAATTGCATACACCGCAGCTCATACAACGCACCCAGTTTCCAATTAAAATTACGTAATGTTTTGCTACGCTAATTAGACGCGACTGGACGAACGTCGATTTCCTTTATCGCCGATCCAAAATTCGCGCCGAGGATTCGAGAATCGAGATTTGTAGAGACAACGTACACACATACTCGGGCCTGCGATGGCAGCCATTGACACATGCGTGCGGCGTGTGGATCGCGGACTCTCATTAAGTGCTGGCTGCCATTTCTTGAAGTATTCCAATTTCAGCGAATCGTGCTTTCAACTTCTCCGCCGTCCCGCCCTGCCGATAAGTATTTACACAATCTAAGAACTTTCCGACCGAGACATTTCTCTCAGTTTCTCCCTTTCTCGAGAACGCTTTCCTTCGTACTCTTGTCACAAAGATCTCACTTGCACGCAGAATATGATTAAGATTATCGTCTTTCCCTCTTCTGCTAATTGCTTTGTTTGTATACGTACTGTTACGTTTCATTATATGAATATCAGTTTGTTAATAGGTATGAGATTTGCAAATCTTGTCAAGATACAACCATTGGCGACATCTGGGGACGCAACTGCAACAGATCTATTCCGTAATATATTTCTGAATTTCATTCTTATGCTACATGTTATGAATGTGGTCCAAAATATAGACAACTGCTAGGCTTATGTCTAAGTGGCGCCTATCTCGGTCAATTCGTATCGAAAGACAAGTAATAAATGTTTAATTTCAGGAAGAAGAAATATTCTCACGTGAAACGTGGGTACTTAAGCCAAATATGTTTCAAATGGCACTCTTCACGTCATAATTCGCAGTAAACGTATCAGATACAACGACAAATCGATATTCTTAGAAAAAATATATTGTAGTCAGGCTTATCAAAAATCTCTATGATATCACGACTTGGCCTGACACTCCAATCGAAATATTGAAATGTAATGCTGGTAGTCAACTTACATCAGTGAACCTCGGAACGGACTGCGCAAGAAATACACGTCTCATAACTGAAAACAATAATTACGTGCTACTGACAGCACACCACCAGTTCTGTAAATTCCTATTAAAATGAATACAGAGAGCAAAAAGTCGTTTCGCTCTCTTATTACAGAGATCTTTAATGCCGAACTTGTAACGAAGAACCTTCCGTGGAATCTACGAACTAATCTCGAACTAATATTTCCAATCTCATTCCGTCGACGTCATTTTGAAATTTTGGTATCCGTGCATCTAGTAACTTAATGTCACCTAAACCTTCAAGTGCGCGTGCAGCTGAGAAGATTTTGTATGTTAACGTGATTTTCTCCTTTCTAAGACAATTCTGTTGGAAAACATAGCCATTTCTTCTTGCAGTTTAGCGTATGCGACTTTAAAATCATGACCTTACGTATTCACAGGTATCAGACTTGGCAGCTACGCTGTGGCTGTCCGACCGCGGTGAGTACTGTTTATTGTTCAGAGTGAACGCCTTCGCATCTTCATAACACAGAAGTTACACAAGTCTGTCCTACTATTTATAACAACAAACGCTAAGTACATGTGTTGCTTACTTGTTACAGGATAGCGGACGGATGGAGCTAGCTTCCAGCAAGATTCTGCGAGTCTGCATTCCGACGCAAAAATTGTCTCCCAATATTATAAAGTAAAATGTATCGAAATCTACATAAAAAATATTTCTAAGTTTTCACCTTCTAGACAAGAACTACAAATTTGTTTTTATATAACCTGGCAGAACGTCGAACCCAGCACTATTTCAGTCGTTATATTTCAATATAATCCAGGGTATCTATTCCCGAACCAAAACACTAACGTAATGTTTACTACAGTATGATCATCTCTGAACTGAATGGTGTCCGTCATAATTGCATCATGATCCTGCTTGGTTTCATTTCTCTTTCTACAGAAGTATCTTAGTAATCAATTTCCATAAACTATAAAGATCCAGAGACCATGTTTATTCCCAAAGTCATACGCCTCATTGGGAGAGGAGAATAAGAAATCTTCTCAAATGTGCTATCATACAAGAATCCTTATAATATGAATAGAAAATTATGTTACCTGAAAGTCACCAATACGCAATATTTCATTTTCGGCCATAACATAACTATTTTGTCTAGAGCGTAAAAATTAACCTTTCTGATACTTTCACTAACTGAATTCCTTTACCACGCTAACTCTTCTGCAGCAGTTTAGTAGAATCTACAATACTGCCTTTATTTAAAGTTACTGCCAGCGTATTTACAGTAATTGTAGCTGCTGTGTAATGACTACGGTTTTTGCTCTTTGGATAACTACTAAAACATTAAAACTATTATTGTTATTATTATTATCATGAAATTATTATTATTATTATTAGCTCTATATGATCATATTGTTTACGTTAGGCTTTTAATAAAGAACAGTTGATAATCTAAAGAAAAATGGCTTGTTTTAGTTACTTATTTGTCTTGAAAACCTGTCGTCTTGTGTATCTCAAAGAAACCGTTACACTGAATGTTTTCTACATAGTCGTATTCACTTTATCAATAACTAAATAATACTTTATAATACTTAAGATACGTGTTTATACAGTGTAATAAACGAAAGTGTAAAATTAGAAACCTCACTTATTTAGCAGTAAATCTAAATAAAAATAATTGTTGTATTTAGAGAAACTGTATGACCGCAGTCTTGCTGAAAACAATAAAACAGTGAACCAAATAAATACTATTAATATTTGTAGCGCTGGGAAACTGAGTTCGCAGCTACCTAAAGAACGTCGGCCCGAGCACACTAGAGAAAGGAGGAAAGGAAGGTTTAGGGCTGAAGATCCGTGGTTAAGAGACCGACAACAAGCTTTGGGCTGAGGATGGAAATCTGCAGACCGTACATTTGCCTTAAACCAGTTAAGCAAACCACAGGAAACTTCAACCTAGATGGCTGGACGGAGACTAGAGCCGGAGTTCAGCAACATTCGAGTCCAGCGTGTTAGCACTTCCTCTGTTACGTTGCTCGGTAAACTTAAGACGTCTGCTTGAAACTAAATGAAGAGCTCTCTTAAAAATTAGTACTATAAACCACGGTTTTTCAGAAAATAAAAATAATAAATATAGGTGAGTCGTCATGAAATATAAACTTTTGGTGTAGCTGGTCCCAGAAGTCTCCAGTTGAGGACATTTCCCGTAACCTAAAATAATGGAAATTATGAGTCTGCCACAGCCATACCCTTCATGTTCTATGCTGCAATCTTTGGATAACACAATAGTAAATATATTTCAAAAAGTTGGCCACTGTTGAGAATCCTAAATTAGAAACATGGGAGATATATTTCTTATATTGTGCTGCATGCGTAATTTTTACCACTGGATCCGCACCTCTAGTCAAAGAAAAATATTCGTCTGATGGACTAACTATAAATCTCACATCATAATTCTGGTCGTTCCTAGTATAACTCGTACTCGCTGATATATATTCATTCATAATTTTTACCTAGGATAGCAAATTTGCGGCATGCCTGTATAATTTTCTGTAGATAAAACTATTTGTTCCTTGTGATTCTTCAGTTTCTCCCGGCGTATTAGTTGATCGGACAGTCGACGGGTGTACTGCCGACCGCCGCTTCATAGTGTCCGCGTACGGGAGACCAGAGAAGGGAAGGAGTGGGGGGAGGGTATTTAAGTAGACAAATAAATAATGCAAGAAAAAATGAACACGTAGGGTTACCCCAAAATGCTTCTGACCTAAGACAAACGATAGTGCAAGCAACTCTCGCGCATATTTAAGTTAATAAACTGACCACTGTTGAGCTTTTTTGAAGAACCGTGTACGGTGATAGTAATGTTTGTGCAAAACTGAATAAAGGAGCAGTTTCTCAACAGGCTGGTGTTAACTACAGTAAAATCACTGAGCTGATATTCATGAGGACTGGGTTATTCGTATCCATTCGGTTTATCCGCGGGTAGGTTTCCTGTGGTTTCCCTAGATCGATTAAGGTGAATGCCGGGATGGCTCCTTGACCAGAACCCGCCGACTTCCTGGCTATGTGAGAGCCAGTTGTCCTTTTCTAATAATCGCATGGTCGACGGGACGCTAAACCCTAGTCTTCCGCCCTTTTGTATCTTGAAGGCGGAAAATAAATAGTAAGCAATGCGTGCCACACAATTTTGCTATGAGGAGCCTTAATTAAGGTGATACGCTGTTTGTTGAGAAGGAAATAGAAAAGTTAAAATTGAAAAATGGTCAATACTCATGTACATGCTGGATTTTTAAACAAATTGTTTATTGACTTCTGGTCCAGTGGCATATTATATTTATTCCCCTGAATTTTCAGACGACTTTGGTAATAACTATTTAGAGGCTTAGACTCTTTTCTGTATAACATTTTAACATATTTCCGGTTTGGTACCATTAAGTCCGCCTTACTTCCTCACATGTAGTCGCATCACTTGTTGGCAACAACTCGATAATTTCAGAAAGAATTTTCCAATTGCTCAGACAGAATACTGAGCCAATGGCTCTGTAATGCTTTTAGTCGACACGTGAGACCCGTTTCAGGAGAACAATAGATGATTTGTTTCTCCAGTGGGCTTGTTATGGTAGACACGGAAAGTAGTTTCCCTGTGCTTATTCTAAGCAGATTATTCCGCCCCAAATATCTGTGTTACGTCAATGAATTTGTCTTTTAATTCCTCTTCTTCTTGTTATATTTAAGAGTTGCTGTATTTTGAAGTCTGCAAGACGGGCTATAATCGACAGCTTAGAGTTCTTGCGAAGGTGATATGCTATTTATTAAAACATGATAAAATTTTCTGAGAAGTTTTAAATCGAAAAAAGACAGAAGGAAGAAAGGTAAGGATTCAACGTCCGGCCAGCGTCCAGTCGCAAAATCTAAACTGAGAAGGCTGGGAAAGTAAGTAGGGCATATCCTTCTTTAAGGAACCAGACCAACATTCGTCCCAAATAAGTTTAGGAAAGTCTACAAAATCTGAAAATTAGTGAGCGGAAATTGACCTAAAACTGGTTTCTTACAAATACAATATCCGTATCTTAATCATTGTGCCACAAATGGAAGATAGTCTTGGGAGTTTCACACTGTTCCTATATTCCGCACTTTCACCGGCCCTAGAGAGCGCCTGTCCACTTACATTATTTTCACGATATAATGGCTGCGGTAAATCTCTGCGTTTACCACAACTCGTAGCGTCAGTTCTCAGTCTTCGTGTAGGCGGATGCTGAAGCTTCTACGCATCCTACGATTGGCGCCCCCACTACACTTGTGATTTGAATACTCAATGTCGATATCACTAACTCCCCTAATAAAATATTTTTTTGGTCGAATCTGGTTAAATATTTAAAACTCTACACTAAGAAGAAAACAGTTGTAACTGACACCTGATCCACCCAGTCCTCACACAGAAACACATTTCCACAAAGAAACATAGAATAAATTGTACCCTCTCAATGCTCTTGTTATAACATTAATTTAAAAAACACAAACAAAAATATCACTCTAGTATTTGAAATTAACAATATGGACGAAATAAAAAGTAAGAAATTACAACATAAACTCAGTCAATACTAAACAGAAAAGCGATTTATCTTTTGCTGTTACTAGCTTCTCTGTAGTGCAGAAACATCCTTACTATTCAGCAAGATCCGTTTTCAGTAAGACTTCCAACAGAAATTAAAAGCGTCAACAAGAAGTGACAGCTTCTTAAAACTAAGCTAATATGCCTTTTTGTGGAAAACATGTATTCTGTGCAGCAATTTCTTCAAACGTTTTAGCGCATTTACTGTGGTATAGTATTTACTTGAGAGTACTATTTCACAAACCCCTCTGGTAGCCGTCACCTACCTAATCTCGTTCTATTATCACGTAGCTTTGGTTCAGATGATAGCACGAAACTTCAGAAAATAAATGGCCAGTTAGGAACATTTTGGCACACATGCAGTACAGAAAGATTTGTTGTTAAGTGTTTCGACACATTAAACAGGTACCATCGTATAAATAAGTTACTTCAATGATGCCGTAATCATCAAATTCACAGAAAGTATTCCTAAAAAGTTTCATCCTTCCAAACATTGTGGAAGTAATTTTTGTGGAATTAATATTCTTGTCATCAAGTTCGTTAGAATGAGAACACATGCTCGAACCTGAAGAAAGGTATGTAAAGAGGGATACCAACATACGGAACTTCCATGTTTATAGGTAAAGATGAAACAGAACGCTTAGGACGGGTGGCTAACAGGCATTAAAAACTAAATGTTTGAAATGAAGGCGAGGTTTGTTTTAGAATAAGGGGCAGTCAAAGGAAAAGGAGACATATGGAAAAAGTAAGTTAACTATTCGTTATTTCATACGTAATTGGCATACTTTTATCCCACTGTGAGACAAGCGTGATTCTCTTCGTCCGAAGAAAATCGACGACAAGCCGCTAGGGGTAGCTGCGTGGTCTGTTGCGCCTTGTCGTGTTTCGCGCGGCTCTCTCCGTCGGAGGTTCGAGTCCTTCCTCGGGCATGAGAGTGCGTGTTGTCCTTAGCCTAAGTTGGGTTAGGTTAGTTTAATTAGTGTGTAAACCTAAGGACCGATGACCTCAGCAGTTTGGTCGTACAGCCCTTATCACAAACTTAAAAAATAAAAAAATTAAACATTAAAAAAATAAAACCATTGACGGCTACAAATGTCGTTCTTCAAGGCTCCCTAAATATAGAAATTTCATGGGGAAAGATCGGGACTTTATGGAGGATGTGCCAGGTCTCCCCAGCGAAACTTCTGCAGCGTAGTCGAAACAACTTTGTCAACATGTGGGCGTTCTTGTTCAAACCAAAATGAAGAAGAAATGAATTCAGTTACTGAGAATGCCGACACATTTTTTGAAAGACTGAAACGAAGTGTGCATTGGAATGGCAATGCGGTATGTAGTCATATTCTTTTACAGTTTCAATTTAGGGAAATCCGCTCGATTACTGTTTGACATATTGACATGCTGTAATTCTTGAAAGACTGATTAATTAGCACAAATTAGCGGTCATATTTTGAAATTTTGGAAGTATTTATGTGGTCCTGGCCAAGAGAAGTCTACTGTTGTCAAACATATGCCTTAATTTGTGAAGAAATTTCGGAGAAAGTACATCTGGAGTACAGAACTGTACGATTGAGAAACACTGACTGTAGGAAAATCGGAACAGAAGAGAATCGAAGCGTTTGAGATGTGGTGTACAGAAGACAGTTGAAAATTACGTGGACTGATAAGCTAAGGAACGAGGAAGTTGTCCGGAGAATCGACAAGAAAATGAATAAATGGAAAACACTGACAAGCAGAGGGGACATGATGACAGGACAGATGTTAAGACGTCAGGGAATAACTTCCGTGATACTAGAGGGAACTGCAGAAAGTAAAAATTGGAGAGGAAGAACGAGACTGGATTACATCCAGCAAATGATTAAGGTCAATGTTTGCAATTGCTCCTGTAAGACGGAAAGGTTGGCACAGGAGAGGATTTCATAACGAGCCGCATCAAAAATAAACTAAATTTAAAAAAAATTAAAAACGTTGTTGTAATTTACTCATTTTGATCCGCAATGGGCGATCTGTGATAATCCAGTACTGAAGAGAGACATCTTGCCAAGATCGCCAATAACAAGCTTCATTCCCGACAACCGGTTTCGGTAACCATTGTTACCATCTTATGTCAGAGCACATCATGAGCCGTACCCTGCCTGCTGTCATGTCTGGTGAATAACTATGCATATAGTTGTTCTAATTTTGAAATGCCGATGCATCAGTCTTTGTCAGAGCACATCATGAGCCGTACCCTGCCTGCTGTCATGTCTGGTGAATAACTATGCATATAGTTGTTCTAATTTTGAAATGCCGATGCATCAGTCTTCTAGTCTGTTACGTACCTGCCAGTTCATGAGATAAAGTGCTTTTACTACTATTTTAAGAAATATGCAGTGCCTGTCTGTCGAAATCTAATGATAGTAATATTAATAACCAAACCGGTTATTGAGGATGTTGTTGTTGTTGTTGTTGTTGTTGTGATCTTCAGTCCAGAGACTGGTTTGATGCAGCTCTCCATGCTACTCTATCCTGTGCAAGGTTCTTCATCTCCCAGTACCTACTGCAACCTACATCCTTCTGAATCTGTTTAGTGTATTCATCTGTTGGTCTCCCTCTACGATTTTTACCCTCCACGCTGCCCTCCAATACTAAATCGGTGATCCCTTGATGCCTCAGAATATACCCTACCAGCCGATCCCTTCTTCTAATCAAGTTGTGCGATAAATTTCTCTTCTCTCCAATTCTATTCAATACCTCCTCATTAGTTATGTGATCTACCCATATAATCTTCAGCATTATTCTGTAGCACCACATTTCGAAAGCTTCTACTCTCTTCTTGTCTAAACTATTTATCGTCCACGTTTCACTTCCATACATGGCTAAACTCCATACAAATACTTTCAGAAACGACTTCCTCACACATAAGTCTATACTCGATATTAACAAATTTCTCATCTTCACAAACGCTTTACTTGCCATTGCTAGTCTACATTTTATATCCTCTCTACTTCGACCATCATCAGTTATTTTGCTCCCCAAATAGCAAAACTCATTTACTACTTTAAGCCTCTCATTTCCTAGTTTAATACCCGCAGCATCACCCGATTTAATTCGACTGCATTTCATTATCCTCGTTCTGTTTTTAGGCATCTTGACAAAGAATTATCTTCTCTAATGAAAAATTGGTTTAAATATGTTACAAGGAAGTATATGAATGAAAAACAACCAGTATACGAAAATAACGGTGTTCCAGTAAAAAAATAACTGTTTCACGTGTACTCCGGTATCGTGCAGAGTATTTGTCAAACAATGACGTTTAACTAGACTGAAATAAGTGGAAAAAACAACAAGTCAGCTTTTTTCTACCGGTTGTTGTTTCATATTCATCGTTGTTAGTAGCTCACAGAGCAGAGGGGAACGTCAACGCAGGTTACCTTTCTAGTAGTATTTAGGCTACATTAATAGACACTGTATATACTGATCTAAGCAGAGGTGCGTAAATCAGTGTGTAGAACGTCCATGTGAGGTAAATACTACAAGAAAAGGAAACCGTATCTGCTGAAAGTGACAGCCACAAGTTACGCAAATGTCGTTCATGCAGTATAGCCATCTGATGATAGCCGTATAATTTTCCGAAACGCGTTCTAGGAAATATAATACATTAAATGTGACTTGTTACAGCTACTCGTATTTCCAGTTCAGATTCGTATGACTTACTATGAAGTCCAACATAAGATGTTCGCGTTTAAAGTATGCACGATAATTATTTCCAGTAAATTTGAACGACACGTACTGCAATGAAATTCACAATGTTTATAACATTTTTAACGCTGTTAGATCTCGTTATTAATTAAATTTTACTGCTGTAAATACAGGAATTGAAATGTTTTCTAAATTCCTGACGGCTTATCATCAGCGATTTTGCTACACGTTGCCAGATATTGGTCGCTTGAGTAATTCTTCCGCAAAATGTTCTACCCCACTGCACCGACGCTTGTCACCTTTTCCCGGCGAAATGAGTTTTCAGATTCGCATCTGTTACTCTGAATTCGGTAAAAAGGAACAGGAAGATATACGATTTAATTAATACGCGAGGACTAAATTTCAGAACTTGGGTGTTTAATTTTAAAACCTGCGTTTCACGGTTAATTATTCGTCAGGTAGGAAGCATTTGCTTTCATCAGTGCCAGCTTCAAAGAAGTTAATTTTACTGGTGCAAGTTATCGCTTCTAAAGTTGCGCTTTAGTTGCCTTATTTTCAGTTTACTTTATACTGATGAATCAATAAGCCCTTATTAAAATTTAGATTGCCATCACACGCATAAAATATATTTTACAGGTTGGCGCTGTTTTAATAGCCTGCGCAAAAACTCCGATCACAACTTCAGGTAAATGGAAGTCAACACCAGGAAGCGAATTTCACTTCTCCTTCTCGACGTCCTCTAATTCCCACACATCGCCATTGATTTTCGCCTTTTGCTTGACAAACACTCCAAATATTAAACTATGAATCTCACCTAGGTCTAGTATTTTTCCTAACGTCATCGGTTCATTCTATACTGAGTATAAATATTTGACTATGACAGATAAGGACTGTAAGCGATCGATATACACCGAAATCAGGACTCCATACTATTTAAATGAATTATTACGTGTGTGATTGTTTCTTACTTTGCTATGAATTGTTATTTGCACTCACATATAAAAATTGTGGTTTGTAGCGCTCTGATGAATGCTGGATACATGTTTATTCCATTGTGGCATTCAAAGCATTTCAGTCATAGTTGGAACTTATTTATTTTTGAATTATATATTGCACATATCCAAGCGATATTGCATTATATCACTGCATTAAATAAGTGATAAAAACAAAGGGGTATAACGTGTTACTCTCTTTTCTAAACTATCTGCAGTCTTACAATACGCTACCAACTAGCCAATGTAGGCTTTCTTCTTTACCAGGTAATGTCAAATAACTGTTTCACGCAAAGACCAGATGCGACTCATTTCTGTACTTAAATTAAGTGTACTTTCCATCATTGCTTGGAAGACAGTTTTCATTGCTTGAATGAAAAGCGGGAAGTATTTATTTTCTTGTTAATCAATTTTCGACGTAGATAGCCATTATAAAACAAAAACTGAATGTCTCACAGAGATAGCATACCGATGAGAAGGTATTGAAGCTGAAAAATAAAAATAAGCATACAGATTTTATGTTGTCTTGTTGGCGTACTACTGATTTTAGTATCAATGGTAAGTTTTTCAACACAAATTTCGGCTGTAACAGCTGTTCCAAAATTAATCATTACGACGTTATTGTTTGGAGGACGATGGTCAGTTTTTATCTGATTTTGGTTGTGCTAACAGAGACATAACGAAGAAAAAAATTCTGAAAAGATCTGTTTATGTTTTCCATCCGTAAATATGAAGCTACTCGCTGTTACAATGGCAAGGGAAAATATATAAGTCTCGTAGGGACAGAGAATATTATACTGTAAAAAAGGTGCACTTTTTCGACGTAGTCCTCCTTTATGCCATTGCACTGTGCACAAAGTTTTTACAATCAATTCATTTAGTTCTCATCCATTAAGGGGGATTCCGTGAGGCCTGAAAAATTCACATCTTTGGCTGCCATAACCTCCGCTTTGAACATAAAGTGTTTTATAGGCACAAAATCTGTGGCTGTTGGAATAGGTGGGAGAGAGACGGTGTCGTATGTAATGAATAGGGTTAATGCCCAAGACTTCTAACCAAATATTCATACTTTTGTGGATAGGTGCATTGTCGAGATGAAAGAAACCTCCTGTCCAAATTTCTTTTTGTGGATGGTGCAATAAACTTGTGTACGATACACGAATTATTGTTTCACCCGCGTCAATCCAGTAAGCACAGATAGTCCCTTTTCTACCCAGAAAACACTTCAGACATCACTTTCGCAAGTTGATTCCGATTTGTTCTTTTTTGATGCAGGGCCGCTGGACGCTACACTATGCTTTGTTGTTTTGTTTTCGATGTGGACACACGTCCAAATGGTTCAAATGGCTCTGAGCACTATGGGACTTAACATCTGAGGCCATCAGTCCCCAAGAACTTAGAACTACTTAAACTTCACTAAAGTAAGGACATCACACATCTATACCCGAGGCAGGATTCGAACCTGCAACCGCAGCAGTCTCGCGGTTCCGGACTGAAGCGCCTAGAACCGCTCGGCCACCGCGGCCGCCGACACACGTCCCCAGCTCGCCAAAATGACGCTAGATTAATTATATAATAGTTCAAAATTCTGGGTAATTTGTTTATGCCGCTGCGTTTTGCCGAGCATTCGGAATTGTTGTTCACAGCTTGCATATAGTCTGTTCTGCATACTGAATGGACTGTATTTTTTCTTGCAACACGAGTATGACGTCCCATCTTTAATAAGTGACTGATCGGTACAACACTCTGTTCACATTCTCTTTAGTTTCAAGTATGGTTGTTGGCCTTCATATGTATCATCTTCAAGGTTGCATGACCAGAGCTCAATTCAGCTAGTCTGCTCTCGGCTGTCGAAAATGAATATGTGAGCTCTTTATAAATATTAATCATCTTTTGATGAATTTCCAACGAACGGAATAAAAAAAAGAATTTTTGATGACGTGGTTTTCAGAAAAATTGGTTCAAATTGCTCTGAGCACTATGGGACTTAACATCTATGGTCATCAGTCCCCTAGAACTTAGAACTACTTAAATCTAACTAACCTATGGCCAGCACACAGCACCCAGTCATCACGAGGCAGAGAAAATCCCTGACCTCGCCGGGAATCGAACCCGGGAACCCGGGCGCGGGAAGCGAGAACGCTACCGCTCGACCAGGTTTTCAGATTTATCCATTTGAACGACATGTATACAACACGACATCCTTAAACAGCAGTATACAGTAAAATACTTCACAAATTAAGCTGACGCTTGATAGAAATAGCAACACGGGATGAACAAAATTTCATTGATTCACTGCACTAGACCGACTTGGTCTAACATGTTTCTACTTCAGACAAAGAGAAAAATTTCGCATCATTCAACAAGTAACTTTGTACACATTGTAGCTTAACTGTGGAATGGCCAGTAGCAGTCCAGTGGCGCATGGTGAGGCTACTTTTGGGCCATCTAATTAAATACCGTTCAGGATAACAAGCCGCAATACGTCTACAATCCGCATAAATATTCCATACCACATTTGTGGGTATCAGAGAGGTAATGAAATTATATTGTTATGTCTTCAACGAGCACACACTCACCTTGATCATCGTGTGTGAAGAGTGACAGATTTTTTTTTTTTTTTTTTCGTGGGAAATCTGTCAGGTATCCAGCCAATATATTGACGTCTGCAGTTGTTCATCAGCTGTAAAGCATCAGATGGCATTTTATTTGTTTCCTTCCTACTCATCTAGCAAATGTGTCAATATGCAATGGAAAAGAAAGCCAAATCCGCATTTTCTTCTCTTATTTTGTCCCGGTACAAAAAAACAAGGGCCCCACATTATCGCCATGTTACATTATCTCCTGACCATTGTCTCACACTTTAGTCTTTTTAAGCTAAGTAATGAAGTTCCTAATTCTATTCTGAGGAAACACAAGTAGTATTTGGGGGGGGGGGGGGGGTTACACACGATAAATAGAAAACCTGGAGCCTCTTTATGGGAACTTCGTTATAATTTTATTTGCAAATATGCAGTGATGTCCAGCAAACTTTTAGATAGTAGGCTCTCTCATCGTGAGAGCCGTGTAGTATAGGTGCCAAAATCTGCAGGGAAGATAATAAATCCAAAACTTAATAATAAAGTTCATCCACTGCCATTGCATAGTTCATTTTATTTGCCACTGTATATATACATGTTGTTAGGGGAATAAGTGCAGATAATGTGCCAACTTCAGTGTGGTAACTATTTTTTCTCTCTGTCTATCAGCCTTCCAGCAAACATGTCACGTGATTTACTACCTGCGCGGTCGTAACTTCACCACTAAGTGGAATACGCCTGTCAGTATAGATTAACCGTTTTGGGTCCACGCGTTCACACTTTAACGCCTGAACTGCTGACCAGGGAAAAATAAGCACTAATGGCAAGCTTGTTTGCGTGACTATCCTCCGCAGCAAGCAAAGATATACTTGTTTTTTTAAATAGAACCGCCTTTTCTTGCTGCCACTTCTTTTATTTATCCCACATTTGTTTCGCCTTTATCTTGTTCTAAAGCATCATCAGTGGGATTTATAACGATACAGTTTTGCTATTTTTAGATTATTAAACTGTTCACGTCGCGATTTTTTATGTAAAAAAGTTATTACTTACTATTTGCTGATCTACGTTTCCTCTCATCTGGTCTGGAGGTCGCACTACCACTTTATTACTGACATGTGAGCACAACCTAGCGTTCTGACCTTCTTCACACCGTTCATCATGTATCTCCTTCTTTTTTGTGGTGTACAATTGTTCTTTTGCCACTCGATGTAGCTATTTCGTCGGACACTGGATTTAACAACGTAAATGTTGCAACTCCAACTATTTCTGATCAAAAGCACTGTCGGTGGGGCAACGATGTGTCTCGTATCCTCGTTAATATGGTGTTGAACAAAGCCATCCGAGAGTGGGCAAAAGAACTTAAATACCAAAACTATTGAAAACCTATTCGACTTGGAGAACCTAAAAATGATGACCAGACTTATAGCCTACCTATCGCAGATGTCTGGCAATACTAGCAGACGACAGCAGTTAAACAGACAGGAGGTCTCAACGAATTAGCCAAAAAACAGAGTTGAGTTTCAAATATCCTTCCAAAAAACCAAGCACAGCTGCTCAAAGCATCCTTCTCAAAAACTGATCACAAAATACGAACGAGTCTGGAGAGTACCACACTTCAAGTATTTGAGCGAAGTCCTTGAACCTACAGAGCGAGAGGAAATGGCACATAAAATTCGGATGCAGACGCTTGGGAGAGCTTACGGTAAAGAATACAACATCCATACACTAGAAAATTGGGCACTGTAACAAAGTATTCAAGCCTCAAGTCTTGTACGCTACGCTTACACTCCACAGAAAAAGTGATCTGGAAGTTGTTCTGAAAGAAGAACGCAAACCTGTAATGAAGATAGTCGCCACCAACAGAACAGAAGATGAGCAGAGACTACAGTCCTGAAACACAACCAATAAACTAACGAATCTCGCTGCAGATTGCAGATATCAGAAACAGAGGAATGAAATTTTATAGGCATATCCACAGATTCCAAACAAGTCTGATAAATCTTCGATACACACAGAACAACTCAGAACCTTATCCTGGATCCAGCAGGTCCAAAAGGATTTAGTAAAGGATCATATAGGTGCATCACGTATTTTCAACAGAAACGTATACACACCAAAATTATCAAATGGGAAGCACTGCCAGGTAATAAGTTACAATCAGACCAGTGCGACAGTGGACAGAAAAAATGAAAAGAATCCTCGGAGAAAACATGAGAGCTGCTGTGAAACTCCTAGGATCGAAACATAATAGGTTTGCACCACTCGGTATGGTCGAATCGCTCCTAATAGCTGCCTCAATTCCATTATAATGCGCTACTCGCATATACGCAATTCTGCTTGGTTGGCAACACAGTGAAGATCCTTCCACAGCCGAATGAAGTCTTGAAGTTGAAGCTGTGCTACGAAACGAGTGTTGGTGAACAAAACACTCTGAGGAAAATAACAATAGACGGAATATATTAAAAGTTTTCCAGTCATTACGCAGCCTTTGTTTTGCCAACCGTCGCCACTATGGCTCCCATGAGAAAAAGAGAGATAGTAACCTTTCTTAGATCCGCCTGATATCTATGTGTGTAGTATCTGATTGCAATATTTCTTGTTATCTTTTTCGGTTTGCCAAACGATAAAGCTGTCGTTTAACACGGAAAACGGATAACCGACACATGCTAACAGCTCTAGAGAGCTGTTCGACTGGATGCATCGTGTCTCCACCAGAAAAAGAGCTAATAACCCTTTTTGGAAATGACAGATAATGAGAATCAGTCCCCTACTCATTGAAGCATCGAGTGAAATGCAAAATTCAGCTACCGTTTAAAAAGAAATGTTTCGGTCGTCTTCCTTACGCAGGAGAATAATGACAACCAGTAAACCTGTAACATTTTTATTGCAACTTCCACCCTACACAAAACTTTTATAAAAGTTAATGACTTAAAGAGCAACATCCGTTTACGGCGTTTCATGGAAGCGCTAACCACGATAGTTATTACGTCAGCCATCTGTAAAGATTTACTAAGTAATGTTGAAATTGTTTTAACAGCAATCTCGGCGATAATCAATAGTCTGCAGCATGTTCTGATGATTTATTTCACTAGACAGCCTTTTATAATTCAGAATTGGAACAACTGTAATGGAACATCGCTGAATAAACCGTATTTCAGACATAAAATAGTCAGGTGTTATGGCGCCGCAGGACGTTCTGTTTGCTGGTGTTCTACTTTTCTGATTTTAGTGCCGTTAACTGTTAATGAAATTGGTATTCCCAAACCTAGCAGGTGGTGAAAGTCGTATTCACTGAAGGTACCTGTTTCGGGTTCTCGGGCCGTCGGCAGTTTGATGCATATTGTGAAGCCGCTATAATTCTCAAATAAATAGCCTCCTTTGCTCGTGACGCGAAATGTCAGCAACAGTCAGCAGACGACACAGACGCCTCAACCAATATTCCAAGATATGGCTGTGAATGTCTCAAGTAGAAATAAACGCAAAAAATTACATACCAGGTTGATCGTGATTTCCTTGCCTGTTCATACTCGTACGCAGCACAGAATGGCTTCACCTGTGAAAAATAGGCACAGTTGCAGCATAGCTTACATTCTTTACAAACAAGTGGTAAACAAACTTATTTACTTCTCTCATGACGGCCTACAATATTTTAAATTTGGCTCTAGCTCATCTATGTTGATACAGATAGTGGTGGACCGGTTACACCTCAAGAAAAAGCAGATTTTTGTCGTTGATGGAGCATTAATCAGTCTTACGATGAGCCAATGAAGTTGGTGGTGGCGTTTATTTACTTTTTCGATTTCTTATTCCAGAGGATTACTTTACCGTTGTTACACTCTCATGAACTACTTCGTCATATAAAGTGAATAACTGAGAAATACGAGGCATGTTTTTTTAAGTAAGTACCGTTTTGAAATTAAAAAAATACGTGCTAGGATATCTCAAAAATTTTATTTTTACATGAAAGGCTGTACCTTGATCTACTTTTCTACATAATTTCCGTCAATATTGAGGCACTTGTCATAGCGTTGTACCAGTTTTTGAATACCCTCCTCGTAGAAGTCTGCCGCCTGACTTGTTAACCACTGCACCACCACTGTTTTTGACTTCGTCATCGTCTTGAAGACGCTGACCGCCCAGGTGTTTCTTCAAGCGCAGGAACAGATAGTAGTCACTGGGCGGAAGATCAGGGCTGTACGGAGGATAATCTCATCTTCCATGGACTGTTGCTTTGATTCTGGTGTGACGTAGGCCACCCATGTTTCATCGCCCGAAACAATTTGGCTTAAGAAATCTTCACCGTCGTTGTGGTACCGCTCAAGGAACGTCAATGCACTGTCTAAACGTTTGGTTTTGTGCACATCCGTCAACATTTTCGGTATCCAACGTGCGCACAATTTTCGGTAATTCAAGTGCTCGGTCACAATGCCATACAAAACACTACGAGAAACATTAGTAAAGTCATCCCGCAAGGTGGAAATCGTAAAGCGTCTGTTTTCTCTCACACTACTGTCCACTTCCTGCACCAAACTTTCATTAACGGTAGCTGAGTGGTCAGCATGACGGAATGTCAATCCGAAGGTCCCGGGTTCGATTCCCGGCTGGGTCGGAGATTTTCTCCGCTCAGGGACTAGGTGTTGTGTTGTCCTAATCATCATCATTTCATCCCCATCGACGCGCAGGTCGCCGAAGTGGCGTCAACTCGAAAGACCTGCACCAGGCGAACGGTCTACCCGAGGGGAGGCCCTAGCCACACGACATTATTATTATTAACGACCGAAGGACGCACATTCCGTTGTTCATCATGCACATTCCTGCGGTCATATTTAAATGCTCTCAGACACTTTCTTACCATTCCATCACTCATAATGTTTTCGGCGTAAACTGCACAGATCTCACGATAAATATCGATCGCTTTTAGGCCCTTAGCACTAAGAAATCTTATAACAGCCCGTACTTCACAGTCGGCGGGACTCACGATTATCGGAGGCATCTTAAACACATAAACAAGGAATAATCAGACTGTAATTGCGTCAGTGCGTAAATTAAGGTACAGGCTTTCATATAAAAATAAAATTATTGAGATATCTTAGCACGTCTTTTTTTTAAATTTGAAAACGGTACTTACTTAAAAAACACGCCTCGTACGAGGGGACTTCAGTAAGTATTATACACATTATTACGGCAGGACAAATAAGATTCACTGAATGATGAATTACGCTCTGATATGAAACAGGTACATAACACTATTTTTGTCGTAACCGCCAAGTCTCTCTAAACAATAGTCGGAAATTTCTACTAATCGTTCACTTCCTCGAAGATAGAAACCCGCTTCTTGGTCATGGAGCCATTCGAGAACAGCTGTGTAAACGTGGTCATCGCGAGAAAATTTCATTTCTCCAGACATTCCTCCTCGATCGCCTGGAAACTGTCGTCTGTAGTCGATGTCGAGCGCCTTCCTCCTCGGCCAGCATCACCCACATCTGTGCGGCCTCGGTCACATTGTTGGCGCCATTTCACTACAGCTGGACGCGACGTCGCGTTTGGTCCATATACCACCAGAATTTCAAGGCGAATCTCTCTCCAATTTAGATGTTTAGCCCATAAGAATCATACTGTTCCACGTACTTCAACCTCGGAGCACGTTTCCAGTTGACGCGCTATTCCAATTACACACCCGTTATCCGTACAGCAGCAGAACAGTGTCTGTGGAAATCCAGACAGGCACTCTTTCCTGGGTTCGATTCCCAGCGGGGTCAGGGATTTTCTCTGCCTCGTGATGACTGGGTGTTGTGTGATGTCCTTAGGTTAGTTAGGTTTAAGTAGTTCTAAGTTCTAGGGGACTGATGACCAAAGATGTTACGTCCCATAGTGCTCAGAGCCATTTTGAACCACTCTTTCCTGGCAAAGAGACACTATTGTCGAGCAATGGTCTTAGCCTGTAACTAGTGTGTAAGTTACTTTCTGAAGTACCAACGTACAATAAAAACTGACAGCGTACAGAAAAGCTGAGGGTCGACACCTATTGTTAATAGGTATTAACAAGCAATTATTTGTAAAAATCTTGAAGAAGGAAACGAGGATAGTTAAACAAGTAGCAATCCGGAGTCTTCACACGAAAATGATACTTCTTGAACACATTCGGTTTAATATCCATCACAGGCAATTGGACCTTAGTTATTCGCTCTAATTATCGCCAACGACACAAAAAACACCTTAGATTTTAATAACGGCAAAATAACAGGCTGGTGCTAAGAGTACGTGTAGTACAATGGACCATCTGCAAGTCGTGAACGGAACAATGACTACGAATGATTACACCATCTAGGGATCGAGCGAGGAAGCGCAGTACTTAGCACACTGGAGGCGCATTCCGGAGGACGACGGTTCAACCCCGCGTCCGGCCATCCTGATTTAGGTTTTCCGTGACTTCCCTAAATCGCTCCTGGCAATTACCGGGATGGTTCTCTTTGAAAAGGCACGGCCGACTTCCTTCCCCATCCTTCCCCAATCAGGTGACACCGATGACCTCGTTGTTTGGTCCCTTCCCCCAAACAACTCAGCCCAACTATCTAGGAGTCAAAGATTTTAAGAACGCTTTTAACACGTTTCAACGTATTCAACGTTCAAGAGTAATAAGACATGTATTCAACCTGTGTTAGTAGAATGAAGAATACTTACGGTTTCCATCATATTTCTTCAGTATAGTAAAATTCATAACTGGAATAGGAGTTAAGCGTGGTGATTCCATATCACCACAATGATTAGCAGCCATTCTAGAGCATATTTTCACCTCCTTAAACGGGGAATACAGAGAGTCAATATGTTTAATGGAACATATCTGAACCACCACCTTACTGATGACACTGTACTGTATAACTATAGAGCAGATAGCCTTCAACAGAAAATAACGTGTGCTTTAACGGCAGAAAATAACGTTTTATTAGTGTCACTTCAGCACAATCTTCCAATCTGAGCAAGCCCTCAGTAAGAACTGAGATTCTGTAAGATCGACGCAGTGCCGTTAACCATGAACCTTAAATACCGTCAAACTTCAGCACCTAAGTAAAGACTTAATAGAGAAACTTCGAACGTAGTAGATCTGAAAATCACTTATTAAAACAAGAAAATAATCCGTGATCAACTCTTCGAAATGAAAACTGTAGAAATTAACGATGAATTCTTAGAACTAGTTAATAAGTGGTTCGTATTTAGTGCAGTTGGAGGCAATGGCTGGGCAGACAGCAAACTAAATAAACAGAAACGAAGGAAACACTCAGGAGTACGTATGGTACATGGGGTTTTCAAAACTAAGTTTCCCTTGTGTCTATAAACGAAGGTAGTGAGTTTATCAGTTCTGCCTTTTGGCACCGACACGTGACCTTTTAACATCGAAACTATTAGAAAACTGTTAGATGCTTAACTAGTGATATGTTGGGAACACAAACGAATGGGTCAAGGAACAGATAGAATAGAATTCGAAATTATGATGGTTCAGGACATAAGAGAGGCGAATGAATCGCTGAACTTCAAGAGAGAAGAAATAATCGATTCGACGACTTAATGGAAATTGGATAGGTGACGTCAGAAGACCTGCAGGAGAAACATCTGAAAAGCCTAAAGGAGGCCTTTATCCAGCTGAGGAAGTGCTGATGTGGACACCTTCCCTATTCTTGCAGAGAACAGAAAAAAATTAGTTTGAGATTCAAAAATCAGTTATCTGTTATTAAACGGCGACAACTAGAAACCCGTTGGAAGTGTGTGCTACAGAGGTTGTGAAAGTTTCCTGAGCCGATTTTTGTTAGCCAGCGCAATGAAATTCCTTTGACAGTTTTACGTAATCTGATGAAATGTGTTATTTTTAAATAAAAAGAACTTTGCAACCGTGACTTTTATTTTTAATATAAGTATGTACTTGTTTCACACACACTGTCCAGTGTTAACTGAAATCGGACCTGTTTGCTTAAGACAATGTATGTTGTCAACAGTCAACAGAAAATCACTTCAGAGAGAAAATGATGTACCACAACACCATTGTAAATACCAAAACTTACGAAATATCGGTCTGCATGAGATTTGTAAATTAACAAGAAGACCTGGGTGGCATTTATTAAGAAATGAACTACCTGCACACTACAAACTGTTACCACAACCACTCCATAACAGATACATCGCATAAAAGAAACTATCAGTTTCTAATAAATATCTAGTGCCATTATCAGTTGGATGTTTTTGCTCCCTGAAAGGGGACAAGATGAATCTTCATCGTCTCCCAAAACCAGGCACACTAACGCACCTAGTACATACCCAGTTTTACACCCAATTGCCAATATCAGGACTCGTATTCTGGAGGAGCAGAATTGGAAACTGCGTCTTGTCATACAGATTTAGAATTTCTGTGGATTCCCTAAATCAATTAAAACGAATTCCGGCGTGGTTCCTCTGAGACGTAAACAGCTTAGTTATTTCGTCATAGAGCTACTTGTCCAATACGAGCTTGCAATCCGTCCCTAATGACCTCGTCGCCGACAGAATGTTAAACTCATCTCCCTCTCTCCAGCATAGTTACTTCTCGGGAACTCTCATTGATGGGAGGCCCTTAGAAAGTAGGAGTAACAGAAGAGATAGGAAAGGTCCAACGACGAGCGGCATGTCTCCTCACGGGATCGTTCAGTCGACACGAGAGCATTAAACAGATATTCAGCAAACTGCAGTGACCGCGTCTGAATAAGAGGTTTTGTGTCTTATGGAGAGGGCTACTGTTGAAGTTCCGCAAGCTTATGTTCCAGGAGGAGTCGAGAAACACGTTACTCTCTCGAGCATATGTCTTGCTAAATGACCATAAATAGAAAATTGGAGGAATTAGAGCCCACACGGAAGAGTGTAGAACATTCACGAATCGAACACAGAAGGGAGAAAAATGACTGTGGTAGCAAAGGTAACCACCGTAAGGTGGCTGGCCGGGCATGTATGCAGATGTTAATCCAGAAACCAAGTTATTCCCTCGAAGCAATATCTTACAGTCGAAAACAAGAAATATTTGAGTTCGTTGTAACGTCTGTATTGTTGAGAATGCATAATGAAGCCGAAATCATTGTAGGGCGGTCAAAAGCTATCATATTTAGAATACCCAAAAGTATTTATACTGAAGTGCTTGCTTTCATCAAATCATCAGAGATATTATATCAATACAAGGAATTATTCTCAATGTCACAGCAGGAGATTGCACCATTTTCTATCGTATCTCTGCACAAAGAATCCAGATGGTACGTAATCAAGAAACGGGAAAAGGGGAAGATACAAGCTGTGCTCGATCTGTGAATAAAATGTTTGCCGGCCGCGGTGGTCTCGCCGTTCTAGGCGCGCAGTCCGGAACCGTGCGACTGTTACGGTCGCAGGTTCTAATCCTGCCTCGGGCATGGATGTGTCTGATGTCCTTAGGTTAGTTAGGTTTAAGTAGTTCTAAGTTCTAGGGGACTGATGACCACAGCAGTTGAGTCCCATAGTGCTCAGAGCCATTTGATTGAATAAAATGTTTGCAAGTATAGCTCACTCTATGTAGTGATTGACGCCGATTATAGAACACTCATACTAAACAGCGGATAGTCGTCCTAGCAGACAAGGATAGCCACAAATACTGAAATTACACAATTTTTTTCTTGGAAATGGGCAAATACACATATCGGTAATCGCTCTATGTCGAACAAAACTATCATGTATCTTAATGTTACAAGGACCATGGAGATGCGGTAAAACTAATAAACGCGGCGTCTAGGTAACAAATAATAACCAAGATGTAAATATAAAATGGAGAAATCATACGGAGATCTGCTAAAACGTTAAGGAATTTAGGCAAAAAGTAACTGCTAACTTTGGAGACATAGAAATCAGTAAAGAGAATATTCTGTATATTCTCATTCACTGATATCCTAAAGGGATAGTATTCTATTGTACCTCCTCACTTCGGCAACAAGTATTCCTTCCACAAAAGAATGTAATTAAAATCATATGCGGTGTTCCTACATCTTGCAGTCATCTATTTCAGCAACTGGAAATATCAGCCAAAACCTCACAGTGTTTGTTCTCTGAAACGTTTGTTGACGACAATCCATTGCAGTTTCAGAGTAACAGAGATACAGGAAGAATAAATGTTTAGAATTCTAGCTAGCGTATCTAACACTAAAGGAATGAAATACACAGCTGCAAAATTATTTGACGATCTGCCCATGGAAATAAAATGTGTGACAAAGAGCAGAAGCGTTTCCAAATTAGGTTAAGTTGTTTCGCCTTAACGATTTCATTTGTACCACGGAGGAATTACTGAACAGAAATGAATGGTCTATCACAGACCCTTAAACAGTCAGCCATATATATTTTTATTGTCTACGGAACCTGTTGTTGAACTTTCACGTTCCACATCATAACGCGTACCACAAATATGATCTTTGGAGTACGTAATGAACTCAAACGGATCAACGCTAGAAGGTGGACTTGAACATGTTAATCATCTGATGAGGTGTGAATCGGTGAATGCCCTTTAAGCTAGGCATGTATTGGTAAGGACATTGACCATGAAATATTTGGTCCTCCATCATCGTTAAGTGAAAGTATTTATTGATTTTACTTTACGTGTCCTAAATGAAATATTTGTACGCTAGCCTCTGTCAGGAACTAAATACGTTGGTTACCATACTGCAAGTATAAGTTATATGTCTTCTATTCGGAAGACATGAAATGAATTCCCACGTGGGAACTCCTCCAAGTACTTTGTTTTCGAGGTGTGAATAAAAGTTTTTCGTGGAACCTGCAAACTGTTGTTTTTTAATTCACCTAAATACATGTATTCCTTTCACTGGATGCGAAGGGGTTTCGCCTGATTCGAATTAGGTTCAGTGGATAAAAAGGAGAAATTTCTTGGAGTTAATATAAAAAATAATTATTTGAATATTAGATCTTTTTGAGCTTTGATGATTTGTGTTTTGCTTTTGCTTTTCTTTACTTCTACTTCATTGCTACGAAGCGTATTGATGCAAGACAAATGGGTTAACTAGAGACACTGCGTATTCATATCCTACTTGCACAACTCGTATCAGCATTTCTAATTGTGTTATTTCTAGAACACGTTTGGAAATAAGATCTCTTGTCTGCGTCATGTTTGTGTGAATCACTTTTCCATCTACGCTGTATGGCCCACCAAACATTATCCCCAGTTTCAGCTAAATTGAAATTTGAAATAAATTGCCCAGGACCCATGTTCGGCGTCACTCTATGACACATCTGAACACTTTTCGATGCTCCGTGATCAACAACGTAGCACCAACTATTGCATTAACAATAAAAATAAATTGGATTTCGATTCAGACTAGAAGAAAACGAGGATTTCATGAAATGCGACTGGTGTCTATTACATGAAGTTTTTCTTCATTACGGGTCACGACTGTTTTGATACCAGTAGTCTTTGCATCGTTTAGTTCACGTGAAACTTCTCAGGACGACGAGAACACGAAAGCGAAGATCGACGTAATTAATGAGTCTTATCTTGTGTCGCTGACGTCATTTCCTTCCGATGGCACAGTAAATGGAGAAAGTTACACTGTCAAACTGTATCACTTACGCTAGCTAGCTTTTGCTATCTGGAAGCTACTTTCTCCCACGAACTTCGCACACTGAGATCGAAAACGGAAGTCTGCGAGCGATGACTTCGCGGCCAGCAACATACCACGCTCTACATTTTACCGAGTAACTCGTTTCTGTCCGCCGGCCGCGGTGGTCTAGCGGTTCTAGGCGCTCGGTCCGGAACCGCGAGACTGCTACGGTCGCAGGTTCGAATCCTGCCTCGGGCATGTATGTGTATGATGTCCTTAGGTTAGTTAGGTTTAAGTAGTTCTAAGTTCTAGGGGACTGATGACCACAGATGTTAAGTCCCATAGTGCTCAGAGCCATTTTTTCGTTTCTGTCCACATCAAATGTCTGCCCCAGAAAAACAGTCAGCTGGCAATAATGTAATGAGAGATTTTCTTTATCTCCTTACCATATGAAAAGAGCAGATTTTACATTTCATTTAAGAAACCGTAACATTTAACAGATGTACGTACAGGAGTTGTTCGAGAGAAAACTTGCTCTTGACGCCCACATTTATACCTATAATTGTTCGAAGAAACAGAAAGACTGAATAAAAAATATAGTTCCCTGCAAGTCGTTTCTCTTCCAAAGGAGGAAGGTTTTCTTCTGGCCTCAGTATTTAAAATGTTTAAATCCTGCTGTATAGTTTTCTATGCTTTCTGTTTAAACGTGTATTAAGACTCATCCATAGTTTCACTTTTTAAATTGCTGTATGAAGGTCATATTTTTTTATCCAGCATCAAACTCTGTTTCTTTATTCTTACTGTAATAGTGAAGCTATGTAGCGAAGATCTGTAGACTGGAGCTCCTCCACTGATCACGTGAGAGCAATTGAATTAGCTGTTACATGATAACAATATTCCTCCACTGATGACGTGAGAGCAATTGAATTAGCTCAAGGAGGTTGATGATAACAAAATCGAGGATATTAAGTACTCTAAAATTTTTTGTGAAATTAAGTAAAGCGTTACTGTTTACTTAAACGATGGATATCATTTAAACTATCTGACGACGTACACTTATTCTTAGATCACTTTTCAGCGTAACGTAGTTTACGGCTACTTAGCGACAAAAAAGCATCAAGTAACCCTACTCCCATGTGTGAACAATGTGTAAAAACGATCTGTATGCAATGTCGATAAGCCACATCAGCTCGTTTGGTTGTGTGTGCGTGTGTGATATATTTTATCGGAAGTTTCTCACTGTTCTTGAGTCCATAGCACTTGTAGCGTCTCTAAGGATGACTAAACATTGGACGGAATGTTATAGAAAGCTTAGTGGTTCAACAGGTAGTTTTTTTTTTTTTTTTTTTTTTTGCACGGGGCTTAATGATAATGACTTTCCCACATCCTGCCCTGCGGAAATAGATCTGGTGATTTAATGCTATAGAAAAATGGCTCCTACTCCGGGTCACTGTCCTACAACAGCATCCCGAATCCAGCTGCAAAAAATGACGCACTATAAACAAGCAGCAAAATCGATGTAATAACGACAATTTCTGTAATTTCAGCGTAGGAGATAAATCAACAGCTGTGAATCCATTGCAAACATTTGTACAGGAGTGAATAGTTTTTATACCATTGATCAGAAAGATTCATACTACTTGCATAAAGTATCTCTTTTGATGACGTCACCCAATATGGTCCCTTCCAGTGCTGTCATTCCGTTTTACTGATGATCCTTTCGACGGTTCTGACTTGGATTTCTATTTCTTCCCATTCTCCGGAAACTTTTCAGGTCAGTACGCCAACTACGGCCGACATCCTCGAAAACCTTCGTTACAATCGGTTTGCCCATATTGTTCTCAATCTCTGCCCCCGACTGTGTCACCAAATTAAAGTATTGGCACTTCTCATGATGACGCGTACTTCTTTCTTTCGCTGTACTATCTCAGTTTACGTTATCGTGTAGCATTTAAAATACTTCCAGACACGCCACCTATTTACTCCTTGCCTTAGACAAATTATTTGAACAAATTACTCGCTGATCGCCTATCAGTAAATGACATCAAGAGACTTGTTTTCAGACTTTTTCTTTGACTGTGCCAATCTCTTGGTTTCATTTCTCCCTGGCTTTCAATGTAGTGGCATTCTGAAAGAAAGTAAAATTCGTTGACTTCAATGTCTCATCGCTTTACTGTCTCATCGTTCTAAGCCTTTTATCATTTATGGTACGTTTTTATTCCCGTACCTGTAACTACAAATAACATTTATCTCCTTCTTTGAGGATTATTTATACGTAAGTAACCTTCGGTTCGAGTTAGCAGTTTTAGTTGCAGAGGGAATAGCAGTGCTGATTGCAAATTGTGGCGCTGTAGTTCTCTCTGCATTTATTTCAACTAATATTCTCAATATTTCTTTCATATTCTCATAGATTCTCTAGCGTATCAGTTGAGTGAAATGGTTAAGAAACTGCATTTTTCTCTCTTTCCTTTCTCACTTTAGATAATACTCGTTTTCCTCGAGTTTTCACACGTTGCGTTGCTTTGTCTTCATGAATTGGCAATCCACTTCTCAAAATGTAGGATCCCACCCTGTGACAAAAGACTCATTGATATCCAGGTACCGTATTCGAGTCCCCATCCAGCCACAATTTGCCATCGTTTCTAATGCTCACTGCAGCGTGCGCTCGTCTAAGAAGAAGAAACATGCCCCTACTAAGACAGGGCTTCATTTCATTCATATCACCAACTCACAAACTAGAAATTGCGTTCAAATAACAAATACTCTCTAATCACTACAACCTATGATTACGGAATTTGGTTGGTCATTGCTTGATTACCAATCTGACTTTTTTAATTATGAATAAAGTCCCGTCGTAGGTGAGATCTTTAGATCTAAAGCACAATCACTTGAAACGTATAAGGCATAAGGCACACAGCGGTTTTCTGTTAGACTGATTTAGGCGAAATTAGAAGATTTGTAATTTAAGCTGGTCTTGGTTTCACATGAAAGTCACTCGTCTATAACAGGCATCCGATAGACTCTAAGTGTCCTCTTCAATAAACCTTTCCGACTGCCGTGCAACTAATACTTTAGACCTTTGTCACCTATTTCCTCAGTATTGTTAGCTTTCTTCATATGTCTTGTCACTAACAGTTGGTCTCCTGTTGTTGACTTTCAGTTCCTACTATCATTTTTCGGCTGAACAGGTTCATTTTAGAAGATGTACATACCATATCAAAACCAAAGTTTAAATATGAAATCCAACGAACTAAAAATGCTCTTGTGGTGTTTATTTACAGTACGGAAGCTCCGTCAGTTAGAAATATCATCATATTGACTATCATTGTCCAAGTCTATAGCAAAACGGCAATTTAGTTCTTTTATGCTTTGATCCACAGCCACATTAAATTTTTTGAATGAATGTATTTTGCTGTCTGAGGTTGTCTTTTATTTGAAACGTAACTTTATTTTGTTGGAGGGTAGCTAAGTTTCCTCCCTTGGGCATTATCGATCAACAAACTGGTTCAGAAAACACTAGAACAAAAAAGTGATATTATTCGTGTTGGGTGTAGGATAAGAACAATGTTTCAAACGCATTACGCAACACCATCAAATAATTACACAAGAAATACTATATCGCATCACTAAGTATGTAATATACGCAATTGTGTTTTCTATGTTAAATATGAAACTGAGCTCCTCGTACAGGCCTTGAAGGCCCAATGGATGTCGAAAGGCGTCGTTTGGAGGGGGCAGCGCTCTCCCGGTCGTTTCCCCGGCTTCTCAACTGGCATCAAGAGGCTGAGTGTACCCCGTATCAGCCCAACAACATCTGAACTGTAAATTTTTATGGTAATTGCCATAGTGCGCAAGCTTCAGAGAGTGTTAATCGCATGAAATGTTGAAACATTGCACATATATTAATAGGAACAGTAGGAAAAAAAAGAGACGTATAAGGCTATCCTGAAGGATACCTGGAGAAGAACAACCACACAGGTTCATTCGCAAATATAGCGAATGATACGCTCCAATTCTTCGGTAGGATAATGGGCAACAGCAGTTTGTCTAGGAAATAGTTTGCGTACAGAGCCATTGTATAGCAAATGCTGAGCTACTATTCAAGTTGCTGGCATTCACATCTGGTTGAACTAGACAGACTTGTTTGACTCGCGAGGGCGAAGATCTGAGAATGCTCAAACAGTATGCACTCGAAGAAATACAGCGGCCACAGAACTCTGTAATTCCGTACCTAGGAACTTGAAGTGTTTGAGACGTAACAAAGAAACTTTTAAGACTTGTTTCAAGTATCCTCTTGTGAATAATTCATCACGTTATATAGGGAAAATTTTTACAGCAGACTAGCGAAACGTATTACGTAGTGCCTAAGTACGTTTCAGGAAGTAAAATTACTATTGTTACAGCTGTATGCTAATTTTCATAAAATTTAAGTTACTGTATTATTTATTAATTTGTAAACAGTCAGCATTTAGTAATACACATAAACAAATCACCTGTACGTGACCTGTAACGTGGATCTTTCCATAAAACTTTAGCAGATAATAGATGGAACATCGACTTCGCTACGTAACGCATTACAATATACCGAGAGGCGCGATGAATGGAGGACGATACCTTATGAAGTACACAGTGAGATCAGCATGGACACGAATGTAAATAGCCTAAAACTACGCGGAAGCAGGCCCTGATGCAGCACCCAGGCAGAAAAGCTGGTCACAATACTCTCCAACGTGCTATTTTACAAGTTATTCACAAGGTATAAAATCCACTAAAGTAATAGACGTCTGACGAAGAGGTTTGTAAAGAAAACAATGTGTAAAGATGCCTTAGAAATACCTTGCACGTTTGAGTAGGCACAGGTAATGCGACGACTAATGAAATGGGTAACGATCATTTGGAAAACATCTACAAGCAAGACAAATCAGGAAGAATAGTGGTCAAGGACTTCACACTACCAAAGTAGGAAAAGGCATGTTATCTCGTGGGACAGATATGTAAAAACTTTCAGCGACGGCTGAAGAAAAAAATACCTTAGCGTAAGGAAGACTGTGGCCAAGACTTCTGGTATCGTCTAACTGTGTGCAGACAAGTGAGTCAGTACCTCGATGAGCAGTTAACGAGAGGAAGCAATCAAGAGAAAAACATGCGGTTCATGGTTAACCACTTGACGACGTCGACTTCGTTACGGAATCAGCAGTAGCCCACTGTCTGAAGCACGGTCTGCGGGTGGGCAAGCGACGATTGCAGAGAAAAATCAAGAAATTTCCAACTCCACCCTATCGAAACAGATATCACTGACACGTGTGGGAACAAATAAAAACTAGCCTTTAACGCAAGGCTAGCATGTAAGAGAGAGCGCACATGGCAACGAAGCAAATTTTAGTTAAGTAGAAATATGGGAAAACAGTTACAGCAACTAGAAAGAATGAATCATTGACGTTTGTGTTGTTGTGTATCATCAAGAAGTAGCATAGAGGATCACAACAGAAATGAGACGACCGAAATGGGCAAAAGAGAAGATACAACAAGAATAAGTGCATTCATTAAAGAAAAATGAAAAATAACCTGGTAGTATTAAAATTTGAAATAGCAAGACTATGCTGCGGGTCCTTACTCACAAGACCCAGCAATAACTATTTTAAAGCTTTGCTCTCAGACAGACTTATTTATATTCAACATTCGAAGTTTTTCTGCAGAACGCAGGAAGACTACAGTTTACAGTCGCGTCATTACAGACGGAATACAGTGTCAATTGGACAAGGTTATCGGACGTACCGGTAATGGAAGTCACTTATAACATACGGCAGACCTAAACGACTCGCCCAAACCAAGCTACTGTTAGTGTTACTAAAAAGTCAAATTCGTCAGAGGTGATATGAATAGTACATATTTCTCTCCTATACAATTTCACGGATTTCAATTATGAATAAAGAAAAGGTCATGACGCGTTATTGAGAAAGGAGAAACGGGTTAGTCAAAACTCAAATTCAGTGGAAGGTAGGCATGCAATAAGATACAGATCTCTAGTTACAGCGGACTATTTGCATGCGATCAGTGCGTAATAAAAGTAAACAAAGTCGACTGGCATGGGCTTTGGAACCTAGAACCGAACAATTGATAAAGCAACAGACGTGGAGGATTTGACAACTAAACCGAGAAAACAGAGACTAGCCTGATAAGCAGATCCTCGTGCTTCTAGGACTTTGAACAACGGATACGTCCCAGCATTACGGGTGCAATTACTATATGAAATTCTCTGACTGCGTATAGATTACAGTTACGTATAACGTCGCTCATGCTTGTTCAACAACACTCTCACATGTTTTGTCGTACTTACATGTTTCACTTCCTTCCAAGTCGACCAGATGTCAAAAAAACGGTAATAACTCCCCCTCATTCAGCCATAAACAAAGTGCTCTTTCTTTATAAAGGCTTTAGGTATCCTAGTCCTTTCTTTCATCACTTGCGAGGAAATCTCACTATCTTTCCTCTGAACGTGTGATACAACTGTAAAAGTGAAGCAGCTATCAAATGGAACCTTGGCTAGAACATCATGATATCTTGGTTTGTGATTTAAAATTTTTGTGGCGTATAGATCGTTCCGTATGAAATTTCGGAGGAACTTCCTGTCACGAAATTTCGGCGCAGAGTCTTCTGACCATCTTCAGGTCTCTGTCAGCAAGATGGGAGCTCAGTGTGCTTTCACCAGTACACGCCTTAAGATGACCAGGTGTTACATTATTTTTAAACCACAGTTTAAATACCTATACTGCATATTGAAAGAGGTGTGTAACAGTTTCACTAGCCAAAATTGGGTAGCACAAGAAGTATTTAGTCATCTGTAACTTCTCAAGAAACATGTTACCTAAATAATTAATAACACATATTTGACAGCTCGCATCATTTTTCTACCTTGCATGTTCCAGTTAAATAAACTTCGAATACTTGCAAGTCAGTTTACTGAGCATATTTACCTTAGTTCCACGGTATAAAAAGGGCTTTGAGGGTTGACACTGACTCCTTGCCAGTCCATTCTTCTTTCGAGATGAATCTAAATACATTGGTCCTTCTAGATTTTAGTTTACCCGCTAATAGGCGCAAGAATTCCAGAATGAGATTTTCACTCTGCAGCGGAGTGTGCGCTGATATGAAACTTCCTGGCAGATTAAAACTGTGTGCCCGACCGAGACTCGAACTCGAGACCTTTGCCTTTCGCGGGCAAGTGCTCTACCACTTGCCCGCGAAAGGCAAAGGTCCCGAGTTCGAGTCTCGGTCGGGCACACAGTTTTAATCTGCCAGGAAGTTTCAGGCGCAAGAATTGTCAGTTGCAAGGACTGGAATGAAAATACAAAAATAATGAGGTTCTTCTACTATTAAGAATATTTCTATTATTTCACTCGCGCCATATTTTGTCAGACACGTGCCATCCAATATAGTACTATCAATATCCTGGCTCCAAAAAATAGTTGTTGCACAGTAACCTATAACAGCACTGCCCAATCACCTAATATCGAAGAGATGTTTTGTAATCGTCTTTGGCAAGATCTGATGGACTTCAAAGCTCCACGTTATGTGGAAGAATGACAATAACGACATTGGTAGGCGAAGGCGCATGTGCCGACGTCGAATATTTATTTAGTTATATTCCACGGATCATAGGGCGTAATACGCAGATAACGCATTTTTGCGGTTTTTCAGCTGCATCATTTTCCTGATCGGCTCATTAGATCTGATTTATTAATTTTCTCAAGAAACAGAATAAGGAGCAGCGGACATGTGGCAACGACGAATATTCATTTAGTCTCTGTATGTCCATCTTTTTAGAGATGATTTCGGGACTCGGCTGTTTGATACAGGATGTCAACTTAAACACCTTTCAGCAGTCAAGTTCCCAGCCTTATGTCATTTGGCAGCCCGTTTCAGCGTTTCACTACGCACCTTCAGGCCCCTGACCAACGTGTACGAAGATTCTAACTCGGTTGTGATCAAAACAGGGAGTAACAATACTGATAGTAGATTTTTGCTACAGCGATCACTTCAACCATCATATGCTGATGATCATCACCGTTATGGAGCCATCATCACCGTTAATGGAGCCATCACCAGCTTGCTCAGTGCCTCGGTCGTTAAGTGAAGGCTGTCAGCCACTGCGTTGTCCGTGGTGAGAGTTAATGCCTGAAATTTGGTGTACACGACACACTCTTGACAACGTGGATTTCGGAATACTGAATTCCCTAACGATTTCCGAAATGGAATGTGCCAGGCATCTAGCTCCAACTACCATTCCTCGTTCAAAATCTATTAATTCCCGTCGTACGGCCATAACCACGTCGGTCACCTTTTCACATGAATCACCTGAGTGCAAATGACAGCTCCGCCAATGCACTGCCATTTTATACCTTGTGTACGTGATACTACCGCCATCTCTGTATGTGCATATCGCCATCATATGACTTTTGTCGCCTCAGTGTAGTATTTCTGTTCACCCGTAGATCTTTTTTACTGAGATGTTGGACATGTCTTGATATTACAATTAAAGACCAACAAAATAAAGTAATTCATATATACAGGCATTTACATATTTACAGGTATAGTTTGATAAGGATGGGACAGATTGTCGGCAGCGGCGTTATTGCAGGGACTATCTCGACGTTTGCCTGGAGTAATTTAGGGAAAGGGTGCAAAACCCAGATCAGGATGGCCAGACAAAGACAGGAGCGTCTTCCTTCCCGAAAAGAAGGCCAGCTTGTTTAAAACACTGCTTCCTCATCCGGATAATGCCTAGTGTACAATAATGTTCTGCAAAGAAGTTGTTTAATGATGTAAAAGGCATGTGCTTCACTATTCATTCGTTTCTCACTCCTAGTCACTGCGCACACTACACACGCTATACACACATCGTGTCATAACGTAACACTACACACACTATCAGCTGATGAAATGGTCAGAGCGACAATATTTCCCACTTGCTACCATGAAAAAACTGAGTCAGCATCGATCTATAATGAGTGAGGTGTCCAGCTCAGGAAGAGCACAAGGTGTTAGTATTACGCATTGCATAGCTTTGGGAGTAAAATGCCCCAGAAAAGAATAAAAAGAAGGAAAAAACAGCGTGAAAGTGGTATGCGAAATGATGTTTTACTATCCTTATTATAATTTATATACGTTACATTTTTACCAACCCTCTTGGCTGTGTCATCTAAGTAACCATCAATGTACAGAATTTATTTCTTAACAGGTAATTCTTAACTGCCTTTTAAAAGATGTTTGTTTAAGCTATCTCTTTAACCTCCTTGAGCAATTCATTGTTTTGGTCTATTCCAGAGTAGAAAACGGTGGTTTGAAACTAATGTTTATTCCTTCCTGGTAAATGTAAGTTGAGTCTAGTTCTCCTTCCATGGTCATGGACAGAGCTGTTTTTGTAGTAATAATCAGTGTTATTTTTGATATGTACAACTGAGTGCTAAATGTACTCACATGGTGCATTTAAAATTCCATGTACTTTGAACAGATCTTTTGACAACGAGCTCGACTGCTATTTTTGATTGTTAATCTTATGGCCTTTTTCTGTAGTTTGAAAGCAATGTTCATATTTTGTGCATCTCATCCACATAAAACATTTCCATAGCTAAGAACTGAGTGTACATATGAATAGCATTTAGCTGAAAGACACTGGCTGCTACACACTGACGAACGCCTTGTTACGTACGGTTCTGTTCCAGGTGCTATATTCTTGCCTTCTAGGGACCAGTGAATCAAAATTCGATTACGGATCGGAAGCGAAACATATGGAACTACGGTATAGCATTCAGTTCTAACTATCCAATAGGTTCTCATGTAATTTGCTGTTGTAGGAAAAGTCGTGTTATGTGTGAAAAACTACCGCATCCCTTACTTTTAAACAACTATAGCGCCCCTTAAACCACTGAGTTACTGGAAACAATAAACAAAATCGACGAAAAACAACAAAAGACAAAAAGCTCTGCACAGCACACAAATTCCAATCATTGTGAGACACACAGTCTCACCTTATTACATGGAAGCAGTGTAGTTAAGACAATTTATCACATACCATTCGGTATTTTGTTGTTGCATCCTTAGTTTAGAAGTTTCTGGGATAATCTGCTATCAGAATGCATGATGCGTCATTATGGTTTCCAACATTCGTCTTACGACTTCTGTTCAGTAACTTTTTTTTATTGCGTTGGCTGATTCTTCCGCCGCTTCTTGATAGAAAACATGATAATTACAAATTCATTTACGATTTTTTTATATTGCTTGACATCAGGAACCGAATCCATAAAGTCACTGAACTGTACATTACATCAAATCACACAGTTTTTACTACAAGTTTACCTGCTTTCATTACTTTGTAATACATATAACAGAGAATGTCCGTCCATTTACACAACAGCAAATTTATAATGCGTGCTATTTATCTCCTCTCAATAACAACAACAGCAACAAAAAACAGAATAACTGATGTTATGAAGAATTGTTTCAGGTGAGATCAGATCTCATCTGTATCGTAGAGAAGCTGATAGTTCTCAGTTATGGCAATGAAAAGTCTTGAGAAAGGCGGGTCAATAAATATTTGTCCTGCGCCTTCTGCGAAAACTTATGTTAGATGGCTACAGCTGTTATGCTCTCTCAGGGGTTCCCCTTCGCTGTAATCCACTAAATAACCACACTTTTATACCTTTTGTAGTTTGAATTAGAAATTTCCTTCGAATTGTTCGCAGGTACCTCCATACTTAATAAAAAATGTAAAAAGATTCAAAACTGGTGTAATAGAACTTATTCTATAATCAAAAACTGATTTAAATAATTTTCGAGATCCTTTTCACAATTTTAGGTAGATCTTTTATTCGTTTCTTTACTACCCTAGAGAAGAGCGACTACGAAGTAATTGTAGACTAGACAAGTAACAGATATAAACTCTGTTCAGAATATGTCTCCAAACTATTCTACCAGTCGGAACACCATAATCCTGTCAAGGACATGTAGCACGTCCCTGCACTCCTTACTTCCTGAAAGGTTAAATTTTGACTCTGTTGGTTTATTCACTCTCACTTCTTATCCCTCACACAGGAAGCCTCCATTAAATATGATTACGTCATCACAACTTTGAGCTTTTACAACGCCATTAAGTATCTGGATAGATCGTTCTTCCAATATGTACTATCGTGGCTAATATTTAGTGAATATGAACTAATACTCTCACGATTCTCAAAGATACCACAAACGCCAAGGTAGTGCGTTAAATGAAAGCGACATAGTACCCTAAAAAGGAAACTTGAATATTTTCTTTCCGCTAAACAGCAGATTTTAAAGTTAAAACAAGAAGACTAAAATCTTTCTGTTGATTGTTTACTGATGCCAGCTTTCTTCTTCCGCCACATGAAAACAGTGATGTTAGTTTAAGTCATATTTCCATTAAAAACTTTTTGATATCAATCAGTTGCCTCGTAATGACAGCTCATTCATACAGAACAGTAAGAGCCGGTGTAATAGAAGGCACAGTTCTTTCTGTAGCTGACTAACTATATTGTCTGAAGTTTCTATCAGCCATGTTCCTATGCGGCTATTGTCTCCCTATATGGCTTTTTAAGATGAAATCCGACGCACCCAACAAACAGAAGCGTGTGTTATTTTTATAAAAGCTTACGTGTAACAGCGTTTCTTTCAGCAGGAGTCGCCGCTTTTCTACACTGATTAACGTTCCAACTGTTCACCAGATTGATAAAATGAGAATAATGCAACACATCCAGAGACTAGAAACAGACACAACTTAACCGTTTGCAAAGGATGTAATACTTTTCTTATTTCTCTACCATAATGGGAAAAAGAACTGTATTACATCCTGGTGACGTCAAACGGGGCGTAATTTTCGCGATGGACTGGCGCAGTGAAGACAGAACTTTCACTGGCCTATCCTGTATACTAATTCTAGCCGTAACCAATAGGCTCATAGAAAGCTACTGAATGCGCGCGATGACCAGTACTAGTAGGGCCGGTATTAGAAACTAGAAACTAGCGTGAAGACCAGCAGATCCCTATCTGCAAGTATAATGTGGCGCAGACTGGTTTCGAACGCGGTACCTCCACTTCCAGCTCCCCAGTCCTGCGGTGAGAACGTCCACGGTTACAGAGAACTTAATACAGTCCTTTCCAGAAAAATACCGCAACGCATTCTCACTGTCGAAATCTCTCGACTGAAACGAGCACTTTTCTGTAACGTTACAGTTTTCCCTGAGAACCACAAGCAGAAGACATAAAAAATCGGATTCTTCATGTTAATAAGAAAAACGAAAATAGTTAGAGAACCCGACCCCCTTTAAAATGTCCAATTACGTCCAGCAGTTCAGTAAATAAACTTTCTAAAGTAAGTCAGATGATCCTAGAATTGTGAGTAGAAATGAAAATAACTGAAGGCTACAGCATGATATAGCAAGTACGAAAGACGAAACCGCGTAAACGCAGTCAAATAGTTCAAATGGCTTTGAGCACTATGAGACTTAACATCTGAGGTCATCAGTCCCCTAGAATTTAGAACTACTTAAACCTAACTAACCGAAGGACATCACACACATCCATGCCCGAGGCAGGATTCGAACCCGCGACCGTAGCAGTGGTGCGGTTCCAGACTGAAGCGCCTAGAACCGCTCGGCCACAAAGGCCGGCTAAACGTAGTCGTCAGACCTATTGGCGTCCTTATAATCCTATAAGAAAGCTAGCTCGTATTTGCGTTTTTTGTGATTAAGGTGAATACTGCAGTGGCTACTGCATAATGGATAAACACTAGAGCAATTCGTTGATTCCGGAAACAATAACAAAAATGTGTCACAAACTGCTTGTCACAAAACTGCAATCATAAATGGATTAAGATAGCAAAGCAGAGATTTTGATAGCATTTGACGGGATTTTTGTAGTGAAATTTATTTTGCTACCAAAATGCCCGACGAAACTTACAGACAAATTAAAAACGTTGACGAAACTTATAGACAAATCAAAACCGTGGACCCAGCCAGGAATCGATTCCCCGGTCTTCGCCTCTCAAGAAAATGTTCTTGCAAGGTGAACAGTCCACAGCACAAACCGACGTACCAGCTCCTTCTCGATAAAATGAATTCACTGTAGAAAATCTGTTCTTTTACAATCGATTACTAGTTGTTTCCTGTTCGAATCACTGATGATTTACCGAAATAGTTTGAGACGAATTGCATGACCTTTCCTTACAGGAAGCCATTAGCGTCATCTTCATCGGACCTTACTCATCATTCGGAGTTTGTGATTTAGCAAATATGCAATCACATTATTATCGCTATAGCTACTGTTATTAATATTTTGAATTATTATTTATTTACTGGAGCGACATATCCCACGAGCGTGAGCCACTACCGTATAACAGCAGTTTCCCTTATATCAATGATTTTGAAATGACTCACCTGCAGACGACATTTATATACTCATTCCTGAAAGATATTGCTCGATACCTTCCCTCTGATTTGACACAGGGTCACTGAATAACGACTATATTTCAAAAAAAGTAAATGAGCACGATTAAGGGTGTGGGATAAGTACCTGATTTTAATAAGAAAGGGATCACACTCTTCTTATCACTCAAAATGCGAGAATGTTGCAGCCGTGATGATGACTTACAGTAAAAATCCTACATCATCATCACAAGAAAAGTAGCCACGTAAATGTTTTGCCCCCCCTGCTAGATGTCTTCAAGAGGAATTTGAACTCGCGGCATGCCAATGTCGAAGGCTGTGAGCCGCGAGCAGGCATTAGTACGGTATGGCTCCACTCTCTCCACTCCACTGGACAGGACGATGGCATGCGGGAATGCTGCGCTTGGCCGATGTGAAGTGGTGCTTCCAGCCGACTCAAACGGCATACCATGTGGGAGAACTGTGTGGCTTGCAAACGGACGGATGCAACTACAAAGCGCTTTCTCAAGACCTGCAGGTAAGGACACTGGAGAAAATCTTGTCAACGTCTCTCTACGAACAGTCCCATTCGGCGGATCTGGGCAATGGGGTTGCTCGCTCAAACGCAAACCGGTGCCTCCCAAGCGGTTGCAGACTTGGACAGGCGATATGTATCGATATTATAACACCACCCACTGCACTGTCAGCACCCATTGACCTCTCGGCGATCGATACCGCTGACGAACTTCGATATGGTCTCACCTCACCATTCTCTCCCGCCGAACTCCACTGGGCTCTGACGTTCTCAAAGGACATATCATCCGAATATGACCAGATCCATTATTCCAAGATCAGCAATCTGTGCAATAACCCAAACCGCGTTCTTATGAACGTCTTCACTGACATTTGGAAGGACGATTCCAGCTTACTGAACGGTTCTAATATTGGTGCCCATATTGAAACCTGGGGAGGATCCTAGTCGAGCAGCGTCGTATTGCGGATTGCTTTGTCATCGTGTACGTGTAAGACCTTTGAAAGTCTTCTCAAATCCTGCTTAGAACGACAATTTGCTTCCCCGAACGCAATGCGACATGTTGACAATATCATATCTCTTGCGATCGACACTGAAAAAACCTTCCTGACCAACGGGTACCTGAAGGCTTTATTTCTTGATTTTTCGAACGCTTATGACAATGTTATTATTTTTGAGCTGATTAACGAAGCGAAACTGCTACACCTCCCGGCATCGGTTTTACAAATTATCGATGGTTTGCTCGGCTGTCGTGCGGTACACGTTCGGGACCAGGACAACGTTCTATACAGGCCTCACATAGTGATCCGTGGGCTCCCCCAAGGCGCGTTACTGAGTCCACTACTATACACCCTTTACGTCACCGCCCTGGAGACTGTATTAAGCCCCAACGTCAAAGTTCTTCGGTCCGCAAACGACGTTTGTATGTATGCCTGTTCGCCGTCATTTTGGATGACAAGACTATGGCTTCACGACGCATGTGACAAACTGGCCACAGAGAAGTTAGGAAATAGACTCACTTTTTCGCTCGGAAAATCTGCAGAGGTGATAGTCACGAGAAAACGACTCAATTTCTTATCTGAACTCCAATCTGGTCTGTACAACCTTCCTGTTCAGTTACGTACTAAGCTACTTGGTGTCTGCTTTGACTGCAAACTGACGTGGGCACGTCATGTTGCGTATCTCACAAACAAGGTGGAACACACTGTGGGGAACTAGGGAGTACTCTTACCTCTGTATGACAGGGGTGACCAAGTTTTCGGCCGTGGGCCATACCAGGGCCCAGTGCCAAAGTGTTCAGCTTCGCTTCACATTTACCCACCGCCACGACGCGCTGTCTGAGCGCGGGGAGGGGGAAATATGGCTCTGAGCACTATGGGACTTAACATCTATGGTCATCAGTCCCATAGAACTTAGAACTACTTAAACGTAACTAACCTAAGGACATCACACAACACCCAGTCATCACGAGGCTGAGAAAATCCCTGACCCCGCCGGGAATCGAACCCGGAAACTCGGGCGCGGGAAGCGAGAACGCTACCGCACGACCACGAGCTGCGGAGGGGAGGGGGAAGAAGGGAAAACTGCATACCACTTGGTTTTACATTTCACGTTTCTCAACAACACAGATCACAAACAAAACAAGTTTTCAGTATTAATTAATTATTTTTGGGGCACTGAAGACATAATTTTCATCTGGTACAAACTGTCGGCATACTGACGCAGACAATTTCACAGAGTATCGCACTTACGTTACCACGTAATCGCGACTTCTTTCGTTTCATAACCGGAAAAATGTTTTTCACACAAATACGTCGACCAAAATTTTGTAGCACTTTTGCAACCTCGTTATGGAGACTTGGAAAATATACCTGAGGAAAGCAGTGTAGACGCCCTGGAAAGTTTTGACTTAAAAAGATTTGTAATTAAACCGGGAATTACCTTGCAGGTCATTCAGTTACATCTGCACATGCACGCAGGCGCTTTCAACTAAAACGACAAATAATCTCGAAAACAGATGTTACACTGACAGTGTCCCCTAAACCATCGTTGAAATTCTCGCGAGGCCACAATCGATTCTTCAAGCCTCGCACCTTTTAACGCCAGTGAGCGTAGGGAACTGGATTGTGTTTGACAGAATGTGTCCCTTTTGCAACACGATTCTCTTTTTAAATGCATCCTCATCAAATCATAACGAAATTGCCTTATAGTGTCTTATTATGGGCAGCGTGCAGTCAGGTCTGCTTAAAGTGCGAAGTCTGCAATCCAGTCGAGATGTTTTAATTTTCGTTCCTGCACTCCTTTTTCTTTATAAATTCAGCAATAGCGAGGTTTAAATCGAAATATTGTTCCAGGCATGCCCCTTTACTTAACCAACGTACTTTTCAGTAATATTCGAAGTTTCCATACTCTTCGTTTACTTCCACTGAAAACTGTTGCAATTGAAAATGGAATAATGGGTGTGACTTCAGAAATTTTACTAGTCGTGCCACCAATTTCTTCAAGTGCTCCATGCCTGCAAATTTAGCACATAATGCTTCTTGATGTACACAACAATGTCAATAGTTGTACGAGGGTGAATCAAATGAAAACCTTAAATATTTTTTTAATATTATTTATTGTGCAGAAGTGGTACAAAGCTGTATCACTTTTCAACATAATCTCCCCCACGCTCAATGCAAGTCCTCCAGCGCTTACAAAGCGCATAAATTCCTTTAGAAAAAAATTCTTTTGGTAGTCCGCGCAACCACTCATGCACCGCGTGGCGTACCTCTTCATCAGAACGGAACTTCTTTCCTCCCATTGCGTCTTTGAGTGGTCCAAACACATGGAAATCACTTTGGAGATGAGGAATGGCGCCATTCCTTGCTCGCTCTCTTCGTTCCCGGTTGGTGGAAGTGAACCCAGGTTTCGTCCCCAGTAACGATTCTTGCAAGAAAGCCATCACCTTCTCGTTCAAAGCGCCGAAGAAGTTCTTCACAAGCATCAACATGTCGTTCTCTCATTTTAGGAATCAGTTGCCGTGGCACCCATCTTGCAGACACTTTGTGAAACTGGAGCACATCACGCACAATGTGGTGTGCTGACCCATGACTAATCTGTAAACATGCTGCAATGTCATTCAGCGTCACTCGGCGGTTTTCCTTCACTATGGCTTCAACTACTGCAATGTTCTGTGGAGTCACAACTCGTTGGGCCTGACCTGGACGAGGAGCATCTTCCACTGAAGTCACGCCATTTGCGAACTTCCTACTCCATTAGTAGACTTGCTGCTGCGACAAACATGCATCACTATACTGAAACTTCGTTCGTCGATGAATTTCAATAGCTTTCACACCTTCACTACGCAAAAACCGAATAATAGAACGCTGTTCTTCCCTGGTGCAAGTCGCAGGTGGGGCGGCCATCTTTATACTGATACTGCGGCGGTATGTGTGCATCTGCACTATGCTGCCACCTAAAGGCCATTCTGAACGATGTTTGTAGCGAGCTTACCAACTTACAGGATAACGTCGCGAAATTTCGATTTGTTATTACAAATTTAAGGTTTTCATTTGATCCACCCTCGCAATTTGTTGCTCTTTCATTGTCATCTAAAAGTTTTAAGTTATTTCTGCATGGTATTATAATGTCACTTCGTAGCAGTTCTTATCCCTCTCTTCTGTCATTCCCATTAATTTGAAGGACTGTGACGATAGATCGCTAGAGTGGCTCTTTTTGCGCTAACAGCAAATCAACCTGTGAACGTCCGTCGTATCCCGAACAAATAGCAAAGGTTAAACTGCGCTGACACCACGATTCTGCCGAACTAAATGAAATGTGGTGTTACGGGTACTTCTGAGAAGCACCGAGCAAAGCCGGGTTACAGGCCGGCTAGTCCGCTCGTGGCCTGCCCACGCTGCATGCGTCGAGTTTGGCGCGCCGTGGCCGGTCCTATTGTACATGGTCTTGTCCCGCTCCGTCTACGAATGGCAGCATCGTCTATGGCAACGCAACGAAATCGACTTTGTGTACACTCGATGTCCTTCATTATAGGGTGCTTCGCCGTGTTGTTTGAGCCATCAGATATACGAGCCGGCCGTTGTGGCCGAGCGGTTCTAGGCGCTTCAGTCTGGAACCGCGCGACCGCTACTGTCGCAGATTCGAATCCTTTCTCGGGCATGGATGTGTGTGATGTCCTTAGGTTAGTTAGGTTTAAGTAGTTCTAAGTTCTAGGCGACTGATGACTTCAGATGTTAAGTCCCATAGTGCTCAGAGCCATTTGAACCATGAGATATACGCTCACCGACACACTGTTAATGGCAGTGTCTGAAATGCCGGTCATCTTAGCCGGCAGATGTCCTATAATTTTCTCTTTAGTCGGTCTTCCGTATTTGATTTTATCTTACTGAAGGCGTTTGGCCAATTCTGGGGGCTAACGCAGACACCTCAAAGACGAAGAACGAACCGAAATTCCATACTAGAATGATTCATAGATATGGGAAATAGCGATCTCTTTTACTGCTAGGCCTACAAGACTCGAAACTTCCTACCTTTCGCCCTCCATTTGGTACTTTCTTCACCTCGGCGCCGGTGTGGTATTTTTCATCCAATTTCTGAGTGAGGAGGAACATTACTCACGATCTGGAGAACTTCATCACCCAACAATGGCCACAGTATGTTCGTATCCATTCAGATGGCTTTACAGCTGAGATAGGTGTGGGATACGTCTTCTTCAGCCCCTTTAGCGGCACAACCAAAATTTGCACTGCCAACCGAATCGTGTTCCTAGCCGGCCGGTGTGGCCGAGCGGTTCTAGGCGCTACAGCCTGGAACCGCGCGACCGCTACGGTCGCAAGTTAGAATCCTGCCTCGGGCATGGGTGTTTGTGATGTCCTTAGGTTAGTTAGGTTTAAGTAGTTCTAAGTTCGAGGGGACTGATGACCTCAGAAGTTAAGTCCCATAGTGATCAGAGCCATTTGAACCATTTTCTCGTATTCCTACTGGCTATCGGCGATGCTATTTATTATGGGACGCAGACGTTCCTGCTCGTATTGATTCTGACGGAGTCCGAAAGTGTGTTGCAGGAACATCTGGCCTTTAATAAATAGACTAACAAATATGTCTTAGATGTCTTGGAGTCCATAACAGACGGGCGGACGCTGGGTGTTGAGCTCCGCTTACTCAGAATAAAATGACGTAATGGCATTCTCCATAATGCAACTTTTTAGCGCCTTGCTAAGAGGAGCGTTACGAAAGGACAGTTCCGCCCAACACCAATTCCTTATACGGATTTCAACTCTGCGTTCAAGAAAGCTACTTATGACGACTGGAACTGTAAAACGCACGTATGCCTGCTCCATAAGGGCGGCCAACTGGCAACCATACAATCGAACGTCTCTTCTCGGCCATAGTTCACCTCGGTGAAGCTTAGTAGACGTCATGTGACCTCTCCCATCCGAATAAAGCTGGGAGACGGACTTTACCCGCCCACGTATACCGGCGGGCAATCGTCACATCCGGACATTGTGATCAAGACACAACAGCTGTGGGGGATCTGAGCCACGTCATATCGGCCTTTACCAAGAACTAGGCCACACAGGCAGGCTTGTTCAGTACAAAAAATTGGTTGTGAGGGACTACTCCTTCCCTACAAGTGTAACTACCTTACTTCACCGGTTCGATATATGTAGGCATTATTTCCTCGCGAACTATTTAAGAGATGCCGGTATCCAGCTTTGACCTATAAATTATGTGGATCTTGCCCTCCCAAGGAATCAACCCTGTTCGAAAACTGGGACGTTCGTGTTTTTACTTCGTATTAAGAATTTATCTTTGAAACGACACCGTTGTCTAGCTTTCAACTATACGTTGCTGTGGATCTCGTTCTCCTATAGGACCGGCCCGATTCCAAACCACTGCCGTAATTTTGTGCTTTTATTTTATTTTACTAACGTATCTTTGTGTTTCATACTCTTATCACCGTTGTATTGTGAAAACTGCAGTAATGTTAACTTGGTACTGTTTTAACTGCTGCTGGCTGTATGGTGTTCGTCTTTTAGTGTTTCTATTTTACGTTAAATTGCAAATTCGTTAACATGACACGCTTGTAACTACTGTTGGCTGTACAAAAATACATAAGTAAAAAGAAGAAGTGGTGCTCCTACAGAACACGGCGCACCTTGCACATAACCAATGATTCACAAGATTCTAATTTTTCGTAAGAATTATGACTTATTCGCTGCCTAGGGCTACGCAAGGAATTCAATAAGACGAAAGTCTAGATGACCCTCAGAACATGATAGAGTGATTTTATGGACCCCTGGTGACACAGAACGTAAAACGAAGGCTACTCTGCCAGCCGGAGTGGCCGAGCGGTTCTAGGCGCTACAGTCTGGAACCGTGCGATCGCTACGGTCGCAGGTTCGAATCCTGCCTCGGGCATGGATGTGTGTGATGTCATTTATTATCAAGAACACAAGCCTTTCACAAGCACAAACCATTCTTGGAAGGCCGAGAACACATTGAAGATGAACCTCGGTCAGGGAGACCTTAAACTTAAAAAACCGACAAAAACATCGAAGTGTACGAGCTCTTGTGAGTCTGTTCCTCCAGGACAAACAGTCAACCAAGTGTTTTACAAATACGTGCTTGAAAGGCTCAGGAAAATGGTGAATGGAGTGAGACTGGCCACCGCAGACAAGCAGATACTGCACCATGACAACGCCTCATGTCACACAGCCCTTCCACCACGAAATTTTTACCTCAAAAGGCTTTCATGTTCCTTGCAGTTGTGGCCTGTCATATATTGGTCAGATAATTAGGAATGTGGAGGGCCGGTGTACTGAGCATAAGCGACGCACACACTTACAACAGTCGAGCAAATCGGCCATTGCAGAACATTATCTTGGCACCGGCTATCTCAAGGAACACAACAACAGGGAGATTCTGAATTTACTACCAAGTACTGGGATAGTGTTGCAAAGGAAGATGTTGAAAGTAAATTAGCAAATAACCTTATAAATAGAGAAGGTGATTTTTGAGCTGTTTAAGACTTTCCCGACGTGGTACCTGCTTCACTGGATCACGGGCGTCGCGTCGGATAATGTTGTGGAAGCTGCACGATATTTCGACGAGACACCTGCTCTGCTTACAGGAAGACCTGAAGATGATGAGTCTCGGCGAAATATCGTGCAGCTTCCACAACATTATCCGACGCGACGCCCCTGATCCAACGAAGCATGGTGATTTGTCTTTAAATTCTGCATTAAATCCTGCTCTCTCACTTGTCAAAAAACAGAGGGACAGGGTTTCTACTACCTCAGCCGTTGATTATTAATTTCACTATCGGTAACTTCTGATGTCGGTTATCTTTCGTTTGTGATGGCGCCAATGTTTACAGTGTGTGTGTGTGTGTGTGTGTGTGTGTGTGTGTGTGTGCGTGTGTGCTGCTGTCAAAATATCGGCGGCTGTCAACGATGTCACCCGGTCGCAGTCCCATAAGTTATCTGAGTATTCCATACGCCGGGAGAAACTAAGGTCCGGCATTTCTGTTGTTCCACAGCACCCCAATTGTTGTGACTTGGCAAGACAGCCAAGCCACTAGGAGGTAGCCGAAAGGCACGCGTTTAAGCTCACGCAGGCTGGCGTGAGGTCTGGAACAGTTAAAGGAATAGAGACTAGCAAAAAAGGTACGTAACTTCTGGCATACTTCACTTTAATCCATAATTGGTAAACATCGGTCTGGCGGTACATGCATCACAAGATAAATAGCAAGTGATAATGGCACCTTGCTAGGTCGTAGCAAATGACGTAGCTGAAGGCTATGCTAACTATCGTCTCGGCAAATGAGAGCGTAATTTGTCAGTGAACCATCGCTAGCAAAGTCGGCTGTACAACTGGGGCGAGTGCTAGGACGTCTCTCTAGACCTTCCGTGTGGCGGCGCTCGGTCTGCAATCACTGACAGTGGCGACACGCGGGTCCGACGTATACTAACGGACCGCGGCTGATTTAAAGGCTACCACCTAGCAAGTGTGGTGTCTGGCGGTGACACCACACCTATTCACCCGATATGAGCCCTTGTGAATTTTTACATTTTCCAAGATTGGCAAATGTTTTAAAAGAACATCATTTTGAGACACTGGAGAACATTCAAAAGAATGTGACCGACATGTTCACGGTCCTGTCACTTGAAGCCTTTCAGCGCTGCTACCAAACTGTAAACAACGACTCCGTCGGTGTATGTCTGCCGAAGCGAACTACTTTTCAGGGTGCAATAATGTTGTTTGAAAAAAATAAAACTTCGGTGGATAAAAAATCAGTCTTATTACTTTTCTCACACAACTCATACATGTCCCATTATCACAAACCTGCGAAATGTCTTAAGGCGGCAAAATTCGTTTTTAGTGAAAGATCTGATTTTTCTGAGAAAACGCTTTCATTTCACGTTGATATAAGCACGACGTTCAGAAATTAGTCACCCACAGGAGACATCACACTAGTACGGTGTAACACCGCTTCTAAGCTTTGTAACGACCTCAGTTCGGACAGGAAGAGAGTCCGCAAGTTTCTTCAGGTATGCTGCCATGTCCATCTGAAGTCTTTCACTGCTGCTTACTTCCCGTAGAGCTACCAAATTGCGGGAATGTTTTTTCTTAGTTTCCCGCGCTATTTCAAACAGCCTCATACATTTTCTATGGAATTAAGGTTGGATGATTTAGCAGGTCAGTCGACGTGCGATTGGGTACCTGATAGTTCTTCAAACTGGGAACGTATTAGTACAGTCCTGTGAATTCAGCTCAAGAGCTTGGAAGACGTGGCGTCTAGGAAACTTGCTTTCTCGGATCAAGCAAATCGTATTAATGAGTTTTATTACAAAAGGAAAAAGTGTCGCAAGCAAAGGGCGACATCCAAAATAAGCAATGTTCTTCAGTATAAACTGTCTTAAGTCGCTGCTATTCAAGTGCCTAATCTTGAAGCTTGAAGCTACTCCATTCGACTGGGTCGTGACCAGTCGTCTGCACATAGGGGCCGCTGCTGTAGCGTTGCGGCCAGCGTGCGTTTGGCTGACGTCTTTTCACGACCATCTCTTCTCTATAGTTCCCGACTTGCGTGCCCGCGCTTGGCCTTACGCCGTAACATGGAGTATTCCTCAGTCTGTTTTGACACAATTCGTTGTCCGTGGGGCTGTGCATTTTTCCTGTAAGTAATGTTCGAATACGAAGTGTAGTGGGTCAATCAACAGATGCAAATGGTCAGATAGTAGGTTTCCATACCCTTTATAGTGAGCTGCATTTGTATTGCTGTGCGTAGCCAAGATTGCCGAACCACTGCCGAACATTCACTGGAAGCAGTCACATCCATTAAATCCACTGCATGATATGGAGCTCCCAGAGGGTATATCTGATCTCACTGTAACTGCGTACACTTACACACTGTTCTCGGGAATGCAAATGATTAGTCTTGTTCGTGTTTACTGTCTTTACCAGGCCTGGTAGAGTATAAAAGAGGTGTTGAAGTCAGAAGTTGAGCGATCACTATGAAGGACACGTAGACACCGTGTACTCGTGTATGGTAAGGTTATGAACAACTGACGGGCCTCTATGTAGGTCTCCATTCGGCCGGCAGGACGTTTCAAGCAATATCCAGATTTGTGAGGCATTCGGATGGGACAATGACTCGGTGTTCGACTGCTTGGATAGGCAGTGAGCGCAGACACACCCATCATCACGTTTCCGGTCGACCAAGGCTGATCGCCTTATTGTGCACCAAGCGCATCGTATCCCCTTCACATGTGCGACTGACATCGGAAAACAAGTAAGGAACTTCCTGTAACATTCTACGTCATCCCGCACCATTGGTCGGAGATAAGCAGAATCCGGACTAGGGAAATACCGTCCCATGCGTAGGCCGCCGTTAACAACACAACGTAAACATCAGCGTTTGGAGTGGAGCTGTGACCAATAAGCTTGGAATGCTGATGAATGACGTTACACTGTGTTCACCGATGAATCGAGGTTCTATACTACCTCTGATGACCATCACGACCATCGTCGGCGAGTATGGCGTTGACCTGGAGAGAGGTCCCATTCTTGCAATGATTGAAAGAGGTCCATCGTTTGTTACTTCTGGCATCATGGTGTGTGGTCCTTTGGGTACGACTTACGGTAACGGTTGATAGTAATCGAGGGAACGCTGACGGCGTGCATCCTCGTGGGACAGTGCCATGGTGCCATTTTTCATGTGGGCAGTGCTCGTCCACGCATGACGGGTGTCTCCATGAACTCTCTGCTGCATGCTGAGGTACTCCTGTGGCAACTTAGATCCAAAGATCTGTGGGTGCAGCTCGGACGGCAAGAACGTTTCAGTGACAGTATCCAGGATATCAAGGAGCAGTTACAAGTGTTATGGGCCAGCTTGCTTCAGGACAGGATAGAGCGGCATTATGACTCCCTTCCCAACCCAGTCAGTGCATGCATTCAGGCCAGACAGGGTGCTACTTCATACTGATGATGGGCTCTTATTCTCAAGTTCTTTGTAAGTTTGAGTCGCGGTAGTAATCACTGAAATATCATCCCATATCGTCTCAAGTAGTGAAGTTCATTTCGTCTTTTCCTCCAGGTCATGGTGCTTCACTTTTTTGTCAGGGAGTGTATCTGAGACAATGCGTCTGAAGCGATTTAAAATGGAAAGTCCATGTACGTATAACTAATCGTAGAAAAGGCAGATGCCAGACTGGAATTCATTAGCAGAATCCTCAGGAAGTGTGGTCCACCCGCGAAGGAGGTAGCTTATGAAATCCTCGTTCGACAGACACTTGAGTATTGCTCCTGAGTTGGGAACCTTTACCAGACAGGGCTGATGGAGGAAACTGAGAAGATCCACGGAATGGCAGCGCGTTTCGTCACAAGTCCCTTTAGCAGCCGCGAAAGCGTCACGGAGATGCTCATCCTTGCAGATACTACAAGAGAGACGTTATGCATCACGGTGTAGTTTACCGTTAAAATTCTTAGAGCATCTTTCTTATAAGAAGCAACGACTACACTGATGCCTCCTATGTATATCCCACAGAAACCCATGATGTCAAATTCGAGATATTCGAGCTCAAACGGAGCATTACTAACAACCGTTCATATTGCGTACCATTCGCAAGTGCAACATGAAAGGGGGAAAGTGACAGTGATACTCAAAGTACCCTACCCTCCCGCCACCCCCTCTCCCACCCCCAACCAGTCAGACACAATAAGGTTGCTACCGGGATGAAAATGTAGCTGTAGAGGTAGGTGGAATGAGAGACATCTGTGAGTCCACCTAATCCCTTCACAGTTACTAATTCGAATAAACCACTTCCACGTATGATTGATGCTTGAAAAGAGACTCGTCAGGTTAATTCATAGCTGTTCGTTTATTATATCAGCTATACTGAATGAGACGTCGTCACATTATTATACGTACAGCTCGTTTCGGGAGACCAGGCTCCTTTTGCGAGAACCCCAACAAGAATCTGATATACACTAACGGGACAAAATGCAACACCAAGACGGAGCCGAGCGACATAAACGAAAGCTGGTAGCCGTGTTCCTACGTCTGAAAGATTTTGTCTATTCAGATTTCGCACGGCCGACTTTCTTCCCCACATACTTCCCTAATCCCACGGGTCCAATGACCTCCCACAGATCAACCAACCGGATTTCGCGCCAGTCGTATAAGAGTGGCCTAGTAGCTCCACTATGAGCATGTAAAGCAGATTTGCTCTAAATAAAGCCATAATGGTCCTGAGCGTTAGTTACCTTTGAGATTGGACGTGGTGACTTGATGTTAGTCAAGAATGTCTTTAAGGCAACAAAACGCCATTATCAGCACCTCACTGAGTTTGAAGGAGGTCGTGTAATGGGGTTACGAAAAGCTGAATGTTCCTTCTGCGGTATTTCAGAAATACTTCGCAGGAATGTAGCAACTTGCATGACTGATGGCAGCGGTGGCCACAGGAATGTACGGTCGCAAGACTGAACTCCAGCCGACCATGTGGCACCAGTGTGAGGGAAGACCATCGTGTTTGGCAAATGGCTCTGGTGCTTTTACTGCATCTGTAACGGCAATCTGAGCAGCAGCCGGCACCACAGTGACACAACGAACTGTTACAAATCGGTTACGGTGCTTCAAGGACAGCTCCGAGCCAGACGCCTATAGCGTGCGTTCCACTGACCCCAGACAACCGCCATTTGAGACTGTGGGGCGGCGGATGGAATTTAGTTCTTATATATAAATGTTTGGTTTGTAGAATGTAAAACCAGTTCCTATTATTTAGAATGTTATTTATGCTGTCTTTCGCCGTTCTCAACACTGGCTCTCTAACTACAATATTGGCAACCAGAAAGTGATTAGCAAAACGTGAAGCCTGTAATTAGAATTCCTAGTGCCCACTTCATCTGAGAATACACTTATAGTTACAGCTTATAGCTCTGAGGAATTAGGAGATTGTCTGGGATTTATAATCAAAAACAGTCGTGAAAAAACGTCCTGTATTCTGAAAGTCACAGATGAAAACAAAAGAATCCACACAATCTAACTAACAGAGCAGTTCAGAGTCTAATGCGCTGATGCCACTATAACTGTCCAAATTAAATATTTAAATGAATGCTCGCCATAATTTGATGATTAGGTTCATCAAACGCCACGCTAAATAATGGTAGAATGTTTGTCCCGCGGCGGCACGTGAAAATACGACAATACGCAAACTGAAGATCGATAATTAAAGTCAACCCAGAATTAACACTTCACTAGAAAATGATTTCATAGTTACGCGTATCCCGAGTAACTTAATACGGCATCCGAGGCTGTTTGTAGCAATACCGACGCGACGCCACTCCCGACACATGGCGTGCTATTCAGCGTCTGGAGAGAACTGGGGCCTTTCTTCCTCGCGCAGCGTTCTTATATATAAAGCCGCGGTGCGGACGGCTAAGGGAACGCCTGATCAAATCGGCTCTCCCAACTAGCCGCTGGGCTAGTAATGCACCACATTAAGTTATTGAATAAATCATAGCTTCTTTTGCTGATGGCCGATGAAGCTCTCAATTTAAATGTGCATTCAACACACAGGTAAGTAATCATAATAAAAGTTTGACGCAGCTAAGTTAAATATTTTGGGCGAGAGAATTAATTTAATTACACTGCACGCAGTAGACGAGCTCTGAACTGGCCCTTTGGAGATACGCTATCGCTATAGTTTTATAGGTATTCAAATGAAACTTCTCACATCCTTATGGTTATAGCGGATCTCCATTCTACTTAAATATAAACATCCTAGCCTTATTTATTAGCCTACTTAATCTACCTTGCTTCCTTAATTTTTAAGACAAAAACCAGAAAATCATGAATTTCAATTAAAATCTTAATTTGTGAGATCCAAAGCACTGTTTCTATTAAATAATTATGAAAAAGGAATCTAAATATAAATTTTTAACTCTCTAGCTCTATTCTGTTGCGCCAATGATTTTTACAGAAAAACGTCCAAATTTCGAAATTGGTTAAAGTTATTGAACTGATATTCAACACATATTAATTTAGTATTACTCCTGACATGCTAGAAACATTTTAGATTATTTGCTTGATTTTTAAAGTATTGCGCAACATTTATGACGTCAGAGCTAGTTACAGCGGACTAGGCTGGCACATAATGGAAAGACTGATGTGAAATTACTACGGCATGAGTAGGCTGCTTCCCTACAAGACTTCACTGGTACCGCGCTGCTGCTACGGTCGCAGGTTCGAATCCTGCCTCGGGCATGGATGTGTGTGATGTCCTTAGGTTAGTTAGATTTAAGTAGTTCTAAGTCTAGGGGACTGATGACCTCAGGTGTTAAGTCCCATAGTGCTTCGAGCCATTTGAACCATTTGAACTTCACTGGTGTCAAGCGAGAGCTCATTCGAGGGTATGGTGGAGGTTTTTATTTTCTGATGAAAGCTGGTCCTGCCTCGGTGCCTGTGATAACCGTGTGTTGCTTAGAGGAAGACCAGTTGAGGGCCTACCACCAACTTGTCTGTGCACTAAGCACACTGGACCTACACCAGTGCAATTCCATATGACAGAAGGAGGGCTATTGCGGTTATCCCACGCACCCTGGCTGCAAATTTGTTCGTCAGTCTGGTGATTCGATCTTTTGTGCAGCCATACATGAACAGCATTCCAGGAAGTATTTTCCAACAGAATAACGCTCGCCCACATACCGCTATTGTAACGCAACATGCTCTACAGAGTGTCGACATGTGGCCTTGGCCTCCTCGATCATCAGATCTGTCTCCAATCGAGCACATATGGGACATCATTGGACGACAACTCCAGCGTCATACACAAACAGCATTAACAGTCTCTGTATTGCCCGACTCAGTGCAACGGGCACGGAAATCAACCCCAAAAACTGACATCTGACACCTGTACAACAGAAATCATGCACGTTTGCATACTTGCATTCAACACTCTGGCGGTTACACTGGTTATTAATGTATCAGCATTTCACATTTGCAAATCTCGCGCTTACATTAACCTGTGATCTTTAAACGTTAGCACGTAAATCTGTCACGCAGACAAATATATTCCCGGAATTTCATTACTCTACATTAATTTTTGGTGTTGTGATTTTTTTCCGTCAGTGCATTTACACAATACGAATAATAACGAAGTAGTAATGGCTCTGAGCACTATGGGACTCAACATCTTAGGTCATAAGTCCCCTAGAACTTAGAACTACTTAAACCTAACTAACCTGAGCACATCACACACACCCATGCCCGAGGCAGGATTCGAACCCGCGACCGTAGCAGTCCCGCGGTTCCAGACTGCAGCGCCAGAACCGCACGGCCACCGCGGCCGGCAACGAAGTAGTAGGTCTTTTCCCACTACAAATTACTAAACTTACTGTCTTCGTCTTCTTTAGTATAGGGAGTCTGCTGCTCCCTGTGATAACAGCTTGCATCCGCCGGTTCAGCGACTTCCATTGATGGTGCAGCATATTATGCGTGGACCCCAGTCATTGATTCTGTTAGATATTCATCCTCCATTTTCTTCGATGTTCAGTCGGTACTAGGTGACTGAGCAATTCACATTCTAAAACTAAAACAGCACGAAAGCATAAATTTCATCATTATCTAATAAATAAGAATCATAGACTTGAGAGATCCGACGAGTGTAAAATTCAAGATCCTTCACGCGATGCCAAGTAGATAGTAAATCAGGGAAGAAGAGTAGCAACTAGAGATAATGAATGTAACGATCTTTTCAGACTTAAAAATATGACAGATCAGTTACAGCTTACCACATTTATTTAGTGGTAACGAAGACAACCTTCAAATGCTACACATAAAAAAAAAGCGAAGAAGCGGGATCTGTGGGAAGAACTTGAAACTCTGATGCCTACCAAATTGGACGATAAGATTTTCAATTATTGCCAACGTTAACATATTCTGTAGCAGCCATATGACTGTATTGTAGCACCAACAACCTAAATGTGAAAATATAATCAGTGTAGCGCAAATAAAGGAGAACAGGGCAAGATAATAAAAGGTGCCTAGCCTTTTGTGTGGAATAATAACCCTGATGTAATAATTATTTATCGTGGATTGCGTGGACAGGGCGGATAGTAGCACGTAGTTTAAGTATCGGTATCACGCTTGATAGCACTCTTTAGGCCTGTGTCTTTCGTTTCGCAATGTAAACAGTGCACAGCTCAGTTACCAACAAGTGAAGAACAAGGAAGGACGTGGTGGGTGTATAGAATAGCCAGCTGACAGAAACATCTGCATATATGTCTTCCCAACATATACAAGTAAATATGTACTCCGCACTGTACAGTGAATGGCAGACGGTACATAGCACCAAAGTTAACGATTTTCTTTCGTATTCCATTCGCATACTGAGAGAGGGGAAAGTGACTATAGAGGGTGAACATTAATAAGGCCGACAAACTGCTAGGACGGATTCCTGACTGGAAATGAAAGGAAATAGGTCTTATTAACATGTGCCCGGAAAAGCATCGTTGCCACGGTAGATGGCGCTGACGAATGTCAGTTCCTATGAACACGTGTCGTGTCTTTCCTTTCTGCTGCAGGAAGTGTGATTGATGCAGCTACTGTAAGCAACGGAATGGTTTGCTATTCATGTCGGGAAGAATCAGAGATAGTGTTTGTGTACGGCCAAGCAGATCGAAACGGTAGAGTGACAGCACAGCTATACCAAAACACATAGCCTCACAGACACCAACAACATCACACAACATTTCAAGCCCTTTTTGGGCGTTTATGTTATCATGGGTCCAAATTTGGGGGACTAGGCTCTACAGGATACTGAGACTAATTCTAGGACAAGCTCCAGAGATGTGGCCCGTCAATATGTTGTACGCGAAAGGACGATGTGTATCCTGCATGACAATCGCTACTATCCCTGTTGTTGTTGTTGTGGTCTTCAGTCCTGAGACTGGTTTGATGCAGCTCTCCATGCTACTCTATCCTGTGCAAGCTTTTTCATCTCCCAGTACCTACTGCAACCTACATCCTTCTGAATCTGCTTAGTGTATTCATCTCTTGGTCTCCCTCTACGATTTTTACCCTCCACGCTGCCCTCCAGTACTAAGTTGGCGATCCCTTGATGCCTCAGAACATGTCCTACCAACCGATCCCTTCTTCTGGTCAAGTTGTGCCACAAACTTCTCTTCTCCCCAATCCTATTCAATACTTCCTCATTAGTTATGTGATCTACCCATCAAATCTTCAGCATTCTTCTGTAACTCCTGATAACGACATCCTCTTGAGTAGTCCCCGCCCGGAGATCCGAATGGGGGACTATTTTACCTCCGGAATATTTTACCCAAGAGGACGCCATCATCATTTAATCATACAGTAAAGCTGCATGCCCTCGGGAAAAATTACGGCTGTAGTTTCCCCTTGCTTTCAGCCGTTCGCAGTACCAGCACAGCAAGGCCATTTTGGTTATTGTTACAAGGCCAGATCAGTCAATCATCCAGACTGTTGCCCTTGCAACTACTGAAAACGCTGCTGCCCCTCTTCAGGAACCACACGTTTGTCTGGCCTCTCAACAGATACCCCTCCGTTGTGGTTGCACCTACGGTACGGCTATCTGTATCGCTGAGGCACGCAAGCCTCCCCACCAACGGCAAGGTCCATGGTTCATGGAGGCCACTTTGAACATCTGTCGTCACGTGGATGAAATGCAGCTCTGCACTGAGTGCCGGGATGATTGTTCTTCCAGACACATGTTCATAGGACTTTTTTTCCTCCATTGCCAGTGAAGAAACGGTCCCAGCAGTTTGCCGGTTTTATTAATGTTCACCCTTCTATCTCCGTAAGCGCCGGTACTGATCGTAAAAACAACAGTCTACGTTCCTCTGTATGGGCCCTAATGTCTCTTATCTTATTCTCATTATCCCTCTGCAAGATATACAATATGATCACGCAGTCTCCTTCGCATTCTCATTCTCTATACAGAGTTTCGCGAAGACTACGTCGTCTTTCTACAATGGATTCTCATTTACGTTCGCCTAGCATTTCTGTAACACTTTCGTATGGGCTGTACCGTCCTATTACGATCACAGCAGCGCGTCTCTGAATTCGTTAGATATCTCTTGTCAGACCTACTTGGTAAGGACTCTAAACCACACGGACAGGGGCATGGATTGGGAAGCACCACACACAGACATAAAAAGAACAGGAATGAACAGACGTCAGAGTACTTCGTTACGACATAGCTGTGCTATTTCGTATTTATACCCAGAACCGGGTCCTCAACTCTCAACAAGTATGTCCTCCCTGGAGGGGAATATGCGTAACGTGTGAGTTGCAGATTGTGACACATGGACGACAACATATGCAAGTTTGGGTACGGCCGCGATTTGTGCTCGGATGGCCGAAGCGGTTAAGGTGATGGATGGCGTAAAGGGGGAAGTCAGTGTTCGAGTCCCAGTCAGGTACAAATTTTCACTTTCATTATTCCAATATACAACTGGAAGTGAATCACATTCTCAACTGCGGAAACATTTGCTGTATTCTTCGTTAGGTATACAACAAGCGCATAAAGTAACCGAAAAGGAAGAGACAAAAAGTGAACAAACAGCAGTTACGACTTTAAATCAGGTTTTCGGTTAAACATCTACACCTAGTGACAGAAGAATTATGGTTTTCCATAGCAATTAGAGCAAAGAACATGAAAATTGTAAAGGAAAACGTTAGTGAGATGAAAATGTGGTTCTGTTTCGTAAGTTAAGTTATAGTGCGACCTAAAGCATGTAACCAGTTGAGATGAAACTCAAATTCTAGCGAAAAACTCGAACAACTGTAGATAATCACTTATTTAGATAAAAATAAGACGATAACTGCTTGATAATCTACAAATATCGCATATCAAAACAAACTATGTTACTATAGATTCCACTGAAGGTGCTTTAAGTAAAAGGCGAAACGCGTCTGGAACAAATAAAATACACTCCTGGAAATTGAAATAAGAACACCGTGAATTCATTGTCCCAGGAAGGGGAAACTTTATTGACACATTCCTGTGGTCAGATACATCACATGATCACACTGACAGAACCACAGGCACATAGACACAGGCAACAGAGCATGCACAATGTCGGCACTAGTACAGTGTATATCCACCTTTCGCAGCAATGCAGGCTGCTGTTCTCCCATGGAGACGATCGTAGAGATGCTGGATGTAGTCCTGTGGAACGGCTTGCCATGCCATTTCCACCTGGCGCCTCAGTTGGACCAGCGTTCGTGCTGGACGTGCAGACCGCGTGAGATGACGCTTCATCCAGTCCCAAACATGCTCAATGGGGGACAGGTCCGGAGATCTTGCTGGCCAGGGTAGTTGACTTACACCTTCTAGAGCACGTTGGGTGGCACGGGATACATGCGGACGTGCATTGTCCTGTTGGAACAGCAAGTTCCCGTGCCAGACTAGGAATGGTAGAACGATGGGTTCGATGACGGTTTGGATGTACCGTTCACTATTGAGTGTCCCCTCGACGATCACCAGTGGTGTACGGCCAGTGTAGGAGATCGCTCCCCACACCATGTGGCCGGGTGTTGGCCCTGTGTGCCTCGGTCGTATGCAGTCCTGATTGTGGCGCTCACCTGCACGGCGCCAAACACGCATACGACCATCACTGGCACCAAGGCAGAAGCGACTCTCATCGCTGAAGACGACACGTCTCCATTCGTCCCTGCATTCACGCCTGTCGCGACACCACTGGAGGCGGGCTGCACGATGTTGGGGCGTGAGCGGAAGACGGCCTAACGGTGTGAGGGACCGTAGCCCAGCTTCATGGAGGCGGTTGCGAATGGTCCTCGCCGATACCCCAGGAGCAACAGTGTCCCTAATTTGCTGGGAAGTGGCGGTGCGGTCCCCTACGGCACTGCGTAGGATCCTACGGTCTTGGCGTGCATCCGTGCGTCGCTGCGGTCCGGTCCCAGGTCGACGGGCACGTGCACCTTCCGCCGACCACTGGCGACAACATCGATGTACTGTGGAGACCCCACGCCCCACGTGTTGAGCAATTCGGCGGTACGTCCACCCGGCCTCCCGCATGCCCACTATACGCCCTCGCTCAAAGTCCGTCAACTGCACATACGGTTCACGTCCACGCTGTCGCGGCATGCTACCAGTGTTAAAGACTGCGATGGAGCTCCGTATGCCACGGCAAACTGGCTGACACTGACGGCGGCGGTGCACAAATGCTGCGCAGCTAGCGCCATTCGACGGCCAACACCGCGGTTCCTGGTGTGTCCGCTGTGCCGTGCGTGTGATCATTGCTTGTACAGCCCTCTCGCAGTGTCCGGAGCAAGTATTGTGGGTCTGACACACCGGTGTCAATGTGTTCTTTTTTCCACTTCCAGGAGTGTACATTGCAGAAAGGAAAAGGCGTTTACTTACAAAACGAATATTTCTGTGCTTCCTGCGGATGATGGACACACAAACAACTTTTTACTACAGAACAATTTATAAACACTCTCGCAGAGTGCTATCCGTAACAAACATTCAGGTAAGTTTCATATTTTTCTATAACACTCAAGAGGAGCTGGTAACGTCTTTATACAGCTACACGTCTCTATCTTACAAAGCAGAGTCGTAGGCTGGCTACCTGAGACAACAGGTGGACGTTGTGAAGAGCCTCTTATGCCCTGGTTCTCACTAACTTCCGTTACTATTACTATTATCATTAGTATTATTGCGAAAGCAGTATGTAGCGGACTTTGAGCGACGTCCGATGCTTACATAGATGGCTTCTGTGGTAGAGAACGCCTGCGAAAGGTGTATTACTAAAATATGTATGGTATTGTTTGACAATAGCATCTGATGGGTAGGTAGTGGGATGTAGATACCCCTCACGGCACGCAGTGGGTCTCAAGAGCGTTGGTAAATTCTTTTTATTCCTTTGAACAGTGGAAGTGAATTTCAAAGTGATGGACGAGATTACTGGCGGAAGCAGTGTGATATGCAGAATGTGATCAAAAGTATCCGGACATCCCCAAAAACATACGTTTTCAATATTAGGTGCATTGTGATGCCACCTACTGCCAGGTACTCCATATCAGCCGCCTCAGTAGTCATCACACAGGAATTCCGAGCTGCATGAGGATCCACGGCAAGTGCTGTGACAGTTAGGCGGATGGTGACAAAACTTGGATTTCATGTTCGAGCAGCTGCTCATAAGTCACACATCACGCCGATAAATGCCAAACGACACCTCGCTTGTTGTAAAGAGTGTAAACATTGGGCGATTGAGCAATGGAAAAATGTTGTGTGGAGTGAAGAATCACGTACACAATATGGCGATCCGATGGCAGAGTGTGGGAATGGCCAATGTCCGGTGAACGTCATCTGCCAGCCTGTGTAGTCTAAAAAAATGGTTTAAATGACTCTGAGCACTATGGGACTCAACTTCTGAGGTCATCAGTCCCCTAGAACTTAGAACTACTTAAACCTAACTAACCTAAGGACATGACACGCATCCATGCCCGAGGCAGGATTCGAACCTGCGACCGTAGCGGTATTGCGGTTCCAGACTGTAGCACCTAGAACCGCACGGCCACTACGGCCGGCTGTGTAGTGCCAACAGTAAAATTCGGAGGTGGTGGTGTTATGGTGTGGTCGTGTTTTTCGTGGAGGGTCCTTTCGCCCCTTGTCGTTTTGCGTGGCACTATCACAGCACAGGCCTACATTGGCGTTTTAAGTACCTTCTTGCTTCCCACTGTTGAAGAGCAATTCGGGGATGACGATTGCATCTTTCAGCACGATCGAGAACCTATTCATAATGCACGGCCTGTGGTGGAGTGGTTACACGACAATAACATCCCTATAATGGGCTGGCCTGCACAGAGTCCTGACCTGAATCTTATAGAACACCTTTGGGATGTTTTGGAACGCCGATCTTGTGCCAGGCCTCACCGACCGACATCGATACCTCTCCTCAGTGCAGCACTCCGTGAGGGATGGGCTTCCATTCCCCAAGAAACCTTCCAGCACCTGATTGAACGTGTGCCTGCGAGAGTGGAAGCAGTCATCAAGGCTAAGGATGGGCCAACACCACACTGAATACCAGCATTGCCAATGGAGGGCACCACGAACTTGTCATTTTCATCCAGGTGTCCGGATACTTTTGATCACACAGTGTAGCAGGACCTACATACAGCTGCGAGCAGACGCCATCCTGCCTAAAATCACGTGACTAGAGATTAGGAGACGTGACTCCTATTGGTTGAAAGAAGCCAAGGAACTTGTTCAGCCATAAAAGCATTTCGTTTCAGTCAGCATGCCAAACTCCTAAACTTGTTGCTATTTTCCGAGAGTTAGTAGAAATACTATGTGGGGGTCAAAAGCATGTCCCGTCTACTTTCTGCCCAACCGAGTACAAAAAGGAATGCCAGGTATTTTTGCCATAGACGTCTCAACTCATTCATCAAGAGATGTATCTCGAAAGGCACCTCACTGACTGCTTGAGTCGGGAACTGCTACATGTGAAAATGCCTACCGAAGATAAAAAGTTCTTTAAGAACTCCCTTTGACGCTCCTCAACTGTATATACTGACGCCGAATGCTCCTAGCACTTATGGCACGTTGTGAAGGACCCCTCTGCCTCCCATACTAACTTCACGGAACGACATATATCGTACTTTGCATCATATCATGTCGTATGCTCGTGTGACTCCAGTCACAACAAATTCGAATATTACGTCAGGGTTAACCATGTGAGATGGGTGCTCACTGAGCTCGAAATTCTTGCATTCTAAGTTCATGGGATTTATCACAACAACGCTCACATGGCCGACTTGCGAGAGAGTCATGCATGGTACAAGCAGGCAGTTGAGTGTCATATTTATGGGCTGCTATTGGACAGATAAGCGGAAACTCCATGTAGAGGTCATTGTTATCTAACGGCGAAGTTCCGCAGCACAGATCGTAACATATACAACTTGAAGTACCAACTGCTGCAGCACACACACTTCTTCTTTCACGATTCAAATGGGTATGATGTCCGCTTTCTAATTCAGTACCTGGATGATTTCAGGCTGAAGGGTGATATAGTTATTGTCATACCTGACCGAGAGAATCATGCTAGACTAATGCTGCAATTCCTGGATTCGCTTTTCCTCATTCACGCGTCTCTTGAAAAACATGCTGAAACGATTCATCAGGACAAGCACATCACCAGAGCTGCCTTTCCCAGTGATGTAAACTTTCATCTTGTGGCAAAGAAGGGGGTCTTGCCGTACGAATACTTCAATTCGATGGAGAGACTCCTGGAGATGCGTTGCCCAACATAACCACATTCTCCAATAAACTAACAGGTGTGGCGTATGAGCACGTTGTGAATGTTTGGCAGGAATTTGGCGTCCCTGTTTTAGAAGACTATGCAAGATTATACATGAACAACGATGTGCACCTGCTTGCAGAAATTTTCGAGAAGTTCCAGAGTGTATGTCTGGGCACATACTATCTGGATCCGCCTTCAATTTCACCACACCAGGTGTTACGTGGAATGTAATGTTAAGAAGAACACATGTCAGTATCGAAGTTTTGACTCGTGTTAACATGTTACTCTTCTTCGAAAGCAGAATTCTTGGGAGACTTTGCCAAAGCATGCACAGGTATGCCGAGGTGAATAATCCACGAAGGAGTGAGGAGGAGTACAGACCCTCTGACGATTTATATTACATCCTTTACCTGCATGTAAACAACCTCTACAGGTATGCCATATTACAAAATCCACCATTTGGAGGCTTATGATGGATGTCCAGATAGGGGATCGCCAGACTTCAAGAAAAAGATCCATGATGTTGCTGTGCATGCTGGGGAGGCATATGTTCTGGAGGTAGAACTGCAATATCCAACCAATTTGCATGACAAACACAGTGACTTGCCATTATGTCAAGATCGTCCAGGCCAGCTAAATGGTCCCATTCTAAAGCTGTAGGCAGCGCTGGGGAACAAGCAGTGTTATATTCTGCAATTACCGAAACCTGCAGCATTGTCTCAGATTGAGAACAGAATTTGTTTGTTATCACCCAGGGAATCCCTTTCAAGCAGCGTTGCTGGTTGAAGTAGTACATTAATGTTAACACCGAACAAAAGGCTCTCACAACAAGTGATTTTGAAAAAGATTTTTATAAGCTAAAGAACAATTCATTATTCGGAAAAACTATGGGAAATGTAAGAGAACACCGCCAGATTCATTTAGTTTATCGGTAGGATGGGCGTTATGGCGCAAGTGATTATGTCGCCAGGCCAAATTTGAAATGGGTCACCATCTTCAAATGGTTCAAATGGCTCTGAGCACTATGGGACTTAACATCTGAGGTCATCAGTCCCCTCGAACTTAGAACTACTTAAACCTAACTAACCTAAGGACATCATACACATCCATGCCCGAGACAGGATTCGAACCTGCGACCGTAGCGGTCGCGCGGTTCCAGACTGAATCGCCTAGAACCGCTCGCCCACCACGGCCGGTTCTCCATCTTCAATGAAGAGTTTGTTGCTGTGAAGATGGTCAAGGTTTCATTGCAGTTCACGTAGCCTGTCTCCATCGGTGTGTGTGTTCTGGAATTCTCCAAGCTCCACATGTACCGCTTTCACTTTGAGTTTGCGAAGTCAAACTTTGCCAATCCCAAGTCACTTTATATAGATTCCGACAGTTTCACCTACTGGATGAAATGCTGCGATCCATGTGAAGTAATTAGGTACAACCACCAAGAGTTACACGCGTCTGGATATGCGGCCGATAATGCTTTTGGAATAACACCACAAAACAAGTAGGTTATTGGCCTGATCAATGATGAGGCGAGTGGTTCGCAGGTTGTGAAGTTTGTAGGGCTTAGGTCGAAAATTACTTACACACAGCGATACATTCCAGTATAGAGTTATTGTTTATAACAAACCTGAACTTCTTCCCATGATACACAGACGTCAAACGAAGAGGCCTGCACAACTGAGCTAGTTACACTAGATGATAAGGGGAAGAAGGTCCATTCACTTTACCTCCATTTTAATGTGCTCGTATTGATCCACGGGTGTTCCACCATTTTTATATCATGTGACCAGTATTGAGTTACGTCATGATATTGAATAAACATACTGCACTTGTCTAAGAAGTGTGAATAGGACCACATGACCAGTACCGAGTTACGTCGTGACCTCGAATATCAACTGCGCCCTCGACTAAGGTGAGTGGGGGACTCCCCCAGGTGTCCTTGATCAATTCCCAGTGGTTCCCCAGTCGGAGAGAAGAGGGAGATGACCTCGATTATGAGTCGCATTGGACTTATCAGTGACCTCGAGATAAGATCGTTGTCTTGGTTGAAATCTGCCCTGCTATACTACTGCTTATCAATTATGGCTTTCTCGTATCACCACAAGAGACGAGTCACTTGCTGTACATCATTCGTCGCACCTTTCCTGCTATGCTACTCACGCCCACCGTTTTCAGCACGCAATGCTGCAAAGTTGTTTTCTGTCAAATACAGAAAAAGTCTTACTCCATGGTTGCGCCAGTTTGGTTGAAATGGCTCTGAGCATAATGGGACTTAACTGCTGAGGTCATCAGTCCCCTAGAACTTAGAACTACTTAAACCTAACTAACCTAAGGACAGCACACACATCCATGCCCAAGGCAGGATTCGAACCTGCGACCGTAGCGATCACGCGGTTCCAGACTGTAGCGCCTAGAACCGCACGGCCACGCCGGCCGGCTGCGCCAGTTTGTTTGGCTCATCTGGCGACATGCTATGGTACTGTGGCGCAGGGATTTCAATGTTTACCATGACGGCAGCCATGTACTTGTAAACAAACAAATTTCTTATTGTCAGACAATAGGAAATCGAGGATGGAATAATGACGGTATTATGAAAATGATAGAGTGTTACCATGTAGAGGAGATGCTGAGTCGCAGATAGGCATAACAAAAAGACTATCAAAAAAAGGAAATTTCGGCCGAAAAGAACTACCCAGCATACACTCACACACTCACGCAAACGCAACTTACACACGCAAGACCACTGTGTCTGGCTGCCAAGGCATCGCTGTCTACCGTTGTAGCCAGAGACAGTGGTCATGCATGTATGAGTTGTGTGTGTGTGTGTATGTGTGTGTGTGTGTGTGTGTTGTCTAATTCGGAAGAAAGCCTTTTTGGCCGAAAGCTTACTTTTTGACAGCCTTTTTGTTGTGCCTATCTGCGACTCAAGATCTCCACCATATGGTAAATACCTTACTTTTCAAGTTAATGATAAAATATTAGGACTACCTCTCTTACATCAGAAGTGAGTGTATTTTGCTTCAGTTTATTCAGCATATTTTTTTATATATTGTGTCGGTGTTATTTAAATATTGCATCTAATCAGCGGCTGGTGCATCTTTCTTTTACCACGGCCAACCACGGCTCGGAGGTGAGAAGACGCGCAAAATGAGCCACGTAAGTGGTCAGAGGAGAGCAGGCGCGTGTTTTGTTGCGGCGCCTTTTCTCAGAGCGAAGGCGGAGGAAGAGGAGTGCGGTCTGCTGGTAATGGAGCCCGGGAGGGGCGCGTTTTCCTACTTTGTTGCACTTGATTATACTCGGCGCAGGGGCGGGCTGCCGCAACAATGGATAGCCGCCTACAATGGCTGCGTGTTATACACGCGCATCTTCCCTTTCTTCCGCAGCCATTGTTGCGCAGTGATTAAGATTTGCTGGCAAGAAAAAGACGTCGGTCGTGTTCCGGCGAGATGTAGGGGCGGGGCGGGCGGGGAATTTATCACGGCTGTTGCCTCGCGACGCCGCCGCCTGCGCTCTTCTCGCTCCGCCCTCCACCCCCGTCTTTTCTGCGCATTACGTTACACTTTTTACGCACACACGGTTAGCTGCAAAATTTAATTTAGGTCACAGAACGTCCTGGACGTCGACCGATATTCGGGTCTTTGACAACACGTCGTACATTCGCCAATATCATTTTAATGACCCCGTAGTTCTGCAACTCTCCATTTTTTTTGTTGATTTTGCGTACTATTACACCATTTCGACCTGGAACCGATATAAGGTACCTAGATAGACTAGTTAGCTGCTTCTACAACACATAACGCACGCCACTTGCCTTGCACTTATCAGTATAAATTTCATACGTTCCATTAAATCTGTGTAACTATCATTATCAGTAAGGCAGCGCGTCAAAAAGTTGAAATCAAGTACAAGGTGTTTCAAAAAATTTCGTCCAATTTCAAAAGACTGCATATGCCACATACATGAAGATAGAAACTTTCACTTACGTATGCCTTTACAAAGTTTTTATTTGCAAAAGAACCATCCCAATGTATTAAACATTTCTCCCTCACTTTAACTGCCCCTATCGAATGTATTCTCTCCTGCAGCTATTCATGGTTCTGTAAAATTCTTTTCACGTCCATTACGGACGTGATTAGTTTTTACACATCAGTATCACCACCATTAGGTCAGGTGGTGGCAAAGGTGCACACGGGACAACGCTCCGAATCTAGCTTTTTATTCCTACTGGTGAGTGTAGTGTGGCAGCCCTGCATCTCCAGTTGAGAGCTTTGATGGTGGAAGACTCAGATGTGTCGTGTTAGTGGTTTGAGCTTTGAAGCTTTCGAGAGATGAAGTGAGTTACTTTCTGGAACTTTCGATCTAATTATTTACCATGTAACTGATTGCTATCTGTCTGCTATAACACAATTCCAAAGATTTACCAATTTCCGTATGTAAGTACATAACTCACGCTTTAAGACCAGCTGTTAGTTTATCAAGCTGCCATATATGGCATCTGATATCGAAAGTTCAGAAACCAGCGCCACGGAGCAAAGATCCTACGAACTAAGGCAAATGTCCGCATGCGTAACTTTGCACCAAAACGTTTGTCTCTTTTTTCTTCGGTTTTAATACTGGATGAGTACATTTATTTAACATATTTTATGGACCTTAATATATAGTTCACTATTTCACATCGACTGATTTAGTATTAATAAGACGAGTTCAACTTCATGTTACAAAAACTACCAGAGAAAACGTTCTCCGCGCCGTTGTCTTCTGAAACGATAGAGGAGGCTAAGAAGCTAACAGAAAATTGATCTTCCATTATAAATGCAGCTAAAGGACTTGGATGTAATGAATACATATTACGTAAAAAACTTAAATCAGGCTATGAAGTGGCATCATTGGGGCTTTTCAAGAGAATATTTTCTGAGACAGAAGATTGGCAGAGCACTGTGTTAATCTGAATTCTAAGTTCTACAGCATTATGTTTAAACGTTTCCGACATAAAGCGTATCTGTTAGCCGAAAATAATGGCGTAAACGGCCCATTTAATAAAGACACCAAAGTGGTAGGGGAAGTCTAAGCTCGCCCACTCATCGCTCTTCATAATTTGAGTCTGAGGCAACCGGAGAAAATCAGCATCGGTAGAATAATGGGGTTTAATAAAGCACAAATGGAACTTGTAAACTCTGCAATCCAAATATAGTCTGCCGCCCACTGACTCTATAATGAAGGTGAAACATAAGTACAGACTGTACCGGGAAAACTGCAGGGAAGTGTGGCAAAAAAGTCAAATAACAACAATAGAACCCGTTTCCTTGTGTTAAAATGTTTTGTATTTAAATTCATGATATGTTTGTGTCATGTTTTAATGTTTAATATGATCACGATGATGGAGACAATGGAGATGACGATTGAGATGATTCTGATATAGTAAATGGTTCAAATGGCTCTGAGCACTATGGGACTTAACATCTGAGGTCGTCAGTCCCCTAGAACTTAGAACTACTTAAACCTAACTAACCTAAGGACATCACACACATCCCTGGCCGAGGCAGGATTCGAGCCTGCGACCGTAGCGGTACCGCGGTTCCAGACTGAAGCTCCTAGAACCGCTCGGCCACTCTGGCCGGCCTCATATAGTAAAACAGTGTACAAGTTAATATTGGCGGTACCTGACAAATACTGTAATTACCCTTTAGTCTGTTGTAATAATTTCTTTTGCTGTGGAATTTTCCCCTATATCAAGAAAATGTTTACCACAAGCCTGGGGCAAGGATTCATTTTCTTCATTTTTAACGTTTTTTTGATTATAACTTTAATACGTCATACAAGTAATCATCAACTTATGGTATCGTGTAATGTATGATTCTAGGTGTATTGTGCGCAATTTTCATTGTCATGTAACTAGAAAAGAAGAAGGAAAAATAGAAGCGTGTTAAGTGCACATATTTGCCCCCGCCTACCCTCTATCATAGCAGCATCAATAGCGTTATCTCTGTTTAATGGTAACTATCGTACAAATAGTAACAAGTCGACAAAATGTCTTCTACCTAAAGAGTTTTAGAAAAACATTCAACTGATTACAGAAGGCTTCTACATGAGTAAGGAAAGAAACTCGAGCTAAATTTTAACTTACGAACGGCATCATAAGGGTTTTAATTTCAAAAGTACCATTCAGCTTCAGCCAGGGTCTGTCTCGACATACATACTCGTATAACCTTAGTGTTCCGTTTCTGTTTCTGTTTATTATCAGAGCGTTCATTCACCTTCTACTTACTTTCACGACGTACGACAAACATCCAGCCGTTAGTCAAAGTCGACTCCTACAACTGCGACCATATCTGGTATTACTGCATCCACTGCTATTGTTGTGTGCTCCACAATTAATCGAATGTTGTTGGACGGGGAGACATAGCCCCCCTCACCCACTCCCACCCAAAATCAAGAAACAGAGAAAACTCACACACTATGAGACCTAGCGACCTTTGAGGCCAGTGGAGCAATGCGGGATTCGTTCGCTGATTACGGCCGATCCATCGTTTTGACGCAGCTCAGCTACAAGTGTCAGTTAAATGAAAACGAGACAGATGTAAAAATTAAGTAATCTGTTTAATATTTCAAAAGTAATCGCCATAACTCTTAATACATTTATCCCATGAGACAAAACGGTCAGAGACCGCTACGGTCCCAGGTCCGAATCCTGCCTCGGGCATGGATGTGTGTGATGTCCTTAGGTTAGTTAGGTTTAATTAGTTCTAAGTTCTAGGGAACTGATGGCCTTAGAAGTTAAGTCCCATAGTGCTCAGAGCCAAAACGGTCAGTGCCTTTACGGAAAAATGTTGTGGTTGCCTACGGAACTATGACTATACCCAGGCGTATATCTCTTCGTCCGAAGCAAATCGACAGCCACTATTGTCCTTCATCAGGGTTCCAAAAATAAGGAAATCACATGGGGAGAGATCGGGACTCTACGGACGACTTGTAAGGGTTTCCCAGCGAAGAGGTGCTTCGGATGAAGAGGTGCACGCCTGTTTACAGTCATGGTTTCTGAGGGAACCGCAGACATTTTCCCTAAAAGGCATTGACTGTCTTGTCTCACAATTGGATGAATGGATTAACAGTTTTGATCATTAATTTTCAAATAATAAACAGCTTACTTACTTTTTTTCCATCTGTCTCGTTTTCATTTGACTACCCCTTACATATTAGAGCAAGTGGTTTGTATTTGGGCTACCATTTAGTTTTTAAAACATAACTCACGTCCTATTGTAAGCAAATTATAAAATGATACGGTAAACAGTACTTTCATGTGTCGTGCCTCAAACCATTATTGTGAAATGTAACACACGCTCACTATTTTTTCTTATTTTAAATTTGAATACTGTTGGCCAGTTGCCACAGCTTAGAGGTGTGGTCTAACTTTTGGATAGTCCTAAAAATATTGAGTCGGTATTGAAAAAACTCAGTCAAATGAATGAAAAACAATTTATTCATAGAAAACAATATTAGAAAGTTTAAAACGTGATTGAAAAATAATGGGGAATATTTTTACTACTAAATCACTGATTTATCAAACAGTGTGGTCACATAATGAAGAACAGTCCATTCTCTTGATATTAGTAACAAATATAAATGTTTTTATCAGCTCCTTCGTATTCATTGTCCACATAGGCCTATTACACACACTGCACGTAGCACCAAACTCTCTGCACATGTCATCAGATTTTTTCACCTAGTGGGGAAGTTTAAATCTCTCGAGTCGCCATCAACGAGTGACTTGACCGGATCGTCTATCTGTAACTCATCTTAACTATCTTCTTACCCATTTTTGAACATTTCCATTTGTATATTTTCTTTTTCACAACCTTCGCTGTTTTAGATGAGATTTCACACTCTTCTTTAGACTTCAGTTTATTTTTTAAAGCGTTTCGTTTCAAAGATTACTAGAAATTTTCTATTCAGTCAGTTATTAGGACAGATCTTGCGGCTTTACGTCTTTTGTCGCCTTTTACTTCGTTTGCCCTGGGAATAGGAGCGATGTCGTATCTCGTAAGGATGAACAGCCGATGAGGTAGACCTATTTGGCTGAGGTTAGTGAAGGTCAGATGTTCCCATCACAGGACTATTCGAAGTGGATGGCAGCTGTTGAGAAGGTTGTCCCTATAGTTCTGTCTTCGACTCCACGATTCGCCATGGTCATATCTGTTTCGTTCCATTTCTTCCTCTTTCCCTGCGGGATATATCTTACCTTTTATCTCGGTATTCTAGAACTAAAACGGCAAGGGATAGTCATATTTACGGAATGGTCAAAACTTCGACTACAGCCCAAATTTAGACCATACGTAATACCCCCAATGTAGAACATTACTACCATCGAATTTTTAGATTAATAACAAAGCAACGAAAAATAGTGGCTATTAAAAATACGGATATTACTGAAGCTAAGACTGCATTTAACACGACGTACTAAAGAGAAGTCTACTCATAAACACAAAAATTACACTAAAAATAATTAATGGATACCTACAAACGTTTTAAGGTGGTCGACATTCAGTTTACTTTGCTTCCGCTAGGCAGCAACATTCCTGTGCAAATTTAGACGTTGGCCGAAATTTGCAAGATTTCCTCTACTAAACGGCTATCTCGGAACCTGGGGCACTGAATCTGTACCCATTTACAGGTTTCCTACCTAACAGCTACCGGGGGCGGAAAAATTTTGACTTTCGATATTTCGCTTGGTTATTCTCTCTTCGATGCCACAGAAGATATCCTGGCGAATCTATTCGACACATCCTGTAGAATTCTAAAACACATAATCACCCTCGAGGTACAGCCAATAACTGAGCAGCAATTAATATGAACCGATAGACATAAATTACTGTTCAGACATAGCTTTGCCTCGAATTTACTTTGTAGTTACACTACGTGATCAAAAGCATCCGGACATCTGGATGAAAATGATTTACAAGTTCGTGGCGACCTTCATCGGTAATGATGTGATTCAATATGGTGTTGGCCCATCCTTAGCCTTGATGACAGCTTCCACTCTCGCAGGCACACGTTCACTCCGGTGCTGGAAGGTTTCTTGGGGAATGGCAGCCCATTCTTCACGGAGTGCTGCACTGAGGAGAGGTATCGATGTCGGTCGGTGAGGCCTGGCACGAAGCAGGCGCTCCAAAACATCCCAAAGGTGTTCTATAGGATTTAGGTCAGGACTCTGTACGGGCCAGTCCATTACAGGGATGTTATTTTCGCGTAACCTCTCCGCCACAGGCCGTGCGTTATGAACGGGTGCTCGATCGTGGTGAAAGATGCAATCACCATCCCCGAATTGATCTTCAACAGTGAGAAGCTAGAAGGTCCTTAGAACATCAATGTAGGCCTGTGCTGTGATAGTGCCACGCAAAACAACGAGGGGTGCAAACCCCCTCCATGAAAAACACGACCACACCATAACACCACCGCCTCAGAATTTTACTGTTGGTACTACACACGCTGCCATCGGATCGCCACATTATGTAACGTGATTCATCACTCCACACAACGTTTTTCCACTGTTCAATTGTCCATTGTTTATGCTCCTTACATCAAGGTAGGTGTCGTTTGGCATTTATCGGTGTGATGTGTGGCTTATGAGCAGCTGCTCGACCATCAAATCCAAGTTTTCTCACCATCCGCCTAACTGTCATAGCACTTGAAGTGGATCCTGATGCAGTTTGTAATTCCTGTGTGATGGTATGCATAGATGTCTGCCCATTACACCTTATGACTATCTTCAAATGTCGGCGGTCTCTGTCAGTCAATAGACGAGGTCGCCCTGTACCCTTTTGAGCTGTACATGTCCCTTCACGTTTTCACTTCACAATCGCATCGGAAACAGTGGACGTAGAGATGTTTAGGCGTGTGAAAATCTCGCGTACAGACGTGTGACACAAGTGACACCCAAGCACCTGACCACGTTCGAAGTCCGTGAGTATTGCGGAGCGCCCCATTCTGCTGTCTCATTATGTGTAATGAGTACTGAGGTGGTTGATAGGGAGTACCTAGCAGTAGCTGGCAGCACAATGCACCTAATATGAAAAATGTATGTTTTTGGGGGTGTCCGGATACTTTTGATCACATAGTGTGTATACGACTGTTACAATCTCATTTACACATGTGACATCAACGCTCAGAAGTACCATGCTATACAACACCTACAAGGAAATTTTTGTCATCGTAGTTTTTTGATGATTACGCATATGACAAATGTACCATGAACCATGGACCTTACCGTTGGTGGGGAGGCTTGCATGCCTCAGCGGTACAGATAGCCGTACCGTAGGTGCAACCACAACGGAGGGGTATCAGCCAAACGTGTGGTTCCTGAAGAGGGGCAGCAGCCTTTTCAGTAGTTGCAGGGGCAACAGTCTGTATGATTGACTGATCTGGCATTGTAACACTAACCAAAATGGCCTTGTTGTGCTGGTACTGCGAACGGCTGAAAGCAAGGGGATACTGCAACCGTAATTTTTCCCGAGGGCATGCAGCTTTACTGTAGGTTAAATGATGATGGCGTCCTCTTGTGTAAAATATTCCTGAGGTAAAATAGTCCCCCATTTGGATACCCAGGCAGGGACTACTCAAGGGGACATCATTATCAGGAGAAAGAAAACTGGCGTTCCAAGGATCCAGAGCGTGGAATGTCAGATCCCTTAATCGGGTAGGCAGGTTAGAAAATTTAAAAAGGGAGATGGATAGCTTAAAGTTAGCTATAGTGGGAATTAGTGAAGTTCGGTGGCAGGTGGAACAAGACTTCTGGTCAGGTGAATACGGGGTTATAAATACAAAATCAAATAGATGAAATGCTGGAATAGGTTTAATAATGAAAAAGATAGGAGTGCGGGTAAGCTACTACAAATAGCATAGTGAACGCATTATTGTGGTCAAGATAGACACGAAGCCCACGCCTACTACAGTAGTACAAGTTTATATGCCAACTAGCTCTGCAGATGACGAAGAGATTCATGAAATGTATGATGAAATAAAAGAAATTATTCAGATAATGAAGGGAGACGAAAATTTAATAGGCATGGGTGAATGGAATTCGACAGTAGGAAAAGGAAGAGAAGGAAACGCAGTAGGTGAATATGGATTGGGAGTAAGAAATGACAGAGGAAGTCACCTGGTAGAATTTTGCACTGAGCGTAACTTAATCATAGCTAACACTTGGTTGAAGAATTATAAAAGAAGGTTGTCTAGATGGAAGAAGCCTGAAGATACTCGAAGGTGTCAGATAGATTATATAATGGTAAGACAGAGATTTAGGAACCAGGTTTTAAATTGAAAAACATTTCCAGGGGCAGATGTGGACTCTGACCACAATCTATTGGTTATGAACTGTAGATTAAAACCGAAGAAACTGCAAAAAGGTGGGAATTTAAGGAGATGGGATCTGGATAAACTGACTAAACCAGAGGTTGTACAGAGTTTGAGGGAGAGCATAAGGGAACAATTGAGAGGAATGGGGGAAGAAATACAGTAGAAGAAGAATGGGTAACTTTGAGGGATGAAGTAGTGAAGGCAGCAGAGGATCAAGTAGGTAAAAAGACGAGGGCTAGTAGAAATCCTTGGGTACCAGAAGAAATATTGAATTTAATTGATGAAAGGAGAAAATATAAAAACGCAGTAAATGAAGCAGGCAAAAGGGAATACAAACGTCTCAAAAATGAGATCGACAGGAAGTGCAAGATGGCAAAGCAGGGATGGCTAGAGGACAAATGTAAGGATGTAGAGGCTTATCTCACTAGGGGTAAGATAGATACTGCCTACAGGAAAATTAAAGAGACCTTTGGAGAAAAGAGAGCCACTTGTATGAATATCAATAGCTCAGATGGAAACCCAGTACTAAGCAAAGAAGGGAAAGCAGGAAGGTGGAAGGAGTATATAGAGGGTCTATACAAGGGCAATGTACTTGAGGACAATATTATGGAAATGGAAGAGGATGTAGATGAAGATGAAATGGGAGATACGATACTGCGTGAAGAGTTTGACAGAGCACTGAAAGATCTGAGTCGAAACATGGACCCGGGAGTAGACAACATTCCATTGGAACTACTGACGGCCTTGGGAGAGCCAGTCCTGACAAAACTCTACCATCTGGTTAGCAAGATGTATGAGACAGGCGAAATATGCTCAGACTTCAAGAAGAATATAATAATTCCAATCCCAAAGAAAGCAGGTGTTGACAGATGTGAAAATTACCGAACTATCAGTTTAATAAGTCACAGCTGCAAAATACTAACGCGAATTCTTTACAGACGAATGGAAAAACTGGTAGAATCTGACCTCGGCGAAGATCAGTTTGGATTCCGCAGAAATGTTGGAACACGTGAGGCAATACTGACCCTACGACTTATCTTAGAAGATAGATTAATGATAGGCAAACCTTCGTTTGTAGCATTTGTAGACTTAGAGAAAGCTTTTGACAATGTTGACTGGAATACTCTCTTTCGAATTCTGAATGTGGAAGGGGTAAAATAGAGGGAGCGAAGGGCTATTTACAATTTGTACAGAAACCAGGCAGTTATAAGAGTCGAGGGACATGAAAGGGAAGCAGTGGTTGGGAAGGGAGTGAGACAGGGTTGTAGCCTATCGTCGATGTTATTCAGTCTGTATATTGAGCGAACAGTAAAGGAAACAAAAGAAAAATTCGGAGTAGGTATTAAAATCCATGGAGAAGAAATAAAAACTTTGAGGTTCGCCGACGACATTGTAATTCTGTCAGAGACAGCAAAGGACTTAGAAGAGCAGTTGAATGGAATGGACAGTGTCTTGAAAGGAGGATATAAGATGAACATCAACAAAAGCAAAAGGAGGATAATGGAATGTAGTTGAATTAAGTCGGGCGATGCTGAGGAAATTAGATTAGGAAATGAGACACTTAAAGTAGTAGATGGGTTTTGCTATTTGGGGAGCAAAATAACTCATGATGTTCGAAGTACAGAGGATATAAAACGTAGACTGTCAATGGCAACGAAAGCGTTTCTGAAGAAGAGAAATTTGTTAAGATCGAGTATAGATTTAACTGTTAGGAAGTCGTTCCTGAAAGTATTTTTATGGAGTGTGGTCATGTATGGAAGTGAAACATGGACGATAAATAGTTCGGGCAAGAAAAGAATAGAAGCATTCGATATGTGGTGCTACAGAGGAATGCTGAAGATTAGATGGGTACATCACATAAATAATTAGGAGGTCTTGGCTAGAATTGGGGAGAAGAGAAATTTGTGGCACGACTAGAAGAAGGGATCGGTTGGTAGGACATGTTCTGAGGCATCAAGGCATCACCAATTTAGCATTGGAGGGCAGCGTGGAGGGTAAAAATCGTAGAGGCAGACCAAGAGATGAAGAAGCTTGCACAGGATAGAGTAGCATGGAGAGCTGCATCAAACCCGTAACTGGGCTGAAGAACACAACAACAACATGGAAAATAAGCTAAAAATGCAGATAGCTGCTAGTTAATCTTGTGGTCGTGTTCCTTGAAATTTTTTGTTCACGACTTTCGTGCAGACCTGCGATAGAGCGATAGACATCCTCGGAAGTGCTCCTGATTTTGTTGAGTTTTTGCCAACTTATAGGTCGGACGTCGGAGAACGGCATGAATGCCTCAGCAGATGTCCATCGTAGCAGTGGATTAAACGCCATAAACAGCAAAGTTTCACAGACAGCGATTATATAGCCCGGAAAATTCACAACAACTGAGACAATCGCTATTCAAACCGGTCTTCGTGTGAAAACTACTGCCAGTTGAGGAGTCTTGCAATCAGTCAAAGGATTCTTAGCAACTGCGGATCCAGGTTCAAAGAAGATCATGATCATCAGACTTTTCACATTCAGTGGCTCAGAAATGTCTTTTCCAGACTTCCCAAACATTTCGCTGTTTAGTGACATACGTCATCGCGGTTCCTGCATGCAGCTACCAACATATCTTCGGCTTCTTTTGGAGGGGTGGAGAGGAGGGGGAAGGAACCCAATACATCGACAGTCCATTCACCGGGCTGTATTTCCTCCCCGCGTCCATTTCATTACGGACACAATTACGTCCTCCACTCCAGATTGCCCGTAGTTAGTTAGCTCGTTTTCTTATCTCTGTTGCTATGTTCAAAACTGCACCTACCCGTGGTTGGCTGGGCCACCCTCAGTTTTAGAAGTCAATGCGTTACTGGCGAGTCTCGGTCTGGTAACAGGCACTGATCGCAAACTTTCGTTAATGATGACCTTGGAGGTTTGGGTTTTGGAAATTCTACTTATTTTCCTGTCCTTCCAATCGATATATTCAACTGCCCTAAATACAACTAATCTTTCTAATTCCATTGTTAATGTGTACAGCTCGTTTTCCACGTGGAAATAGTATATTAATGCAGTGCAACTATATTTCATTCTCGTGTCTTCTTTCAAGCTTCTGCATTCGTTGCTGCATTTTATTTGCGTTATAGACAAACATTATAACATTCACAGAAATTGTGTGATTCATTTACGTTCCATCAAAACCTATAGTTTCTTAATCCCATTTTAACAATATAAAAATTTCTTATACACCTGCCGTTAAGTTTTTGGTGGAAGCGATTCTCAGTTTCTGACTGCTCATTCAGTCCTGAACTTCCTAGTATTCTGCACAAATGTGATGGAAACGTGGAATTTACGTTAGCTTTTTGCATGTACATCAATATTTTCGCGAGCGAGCGTATGGTGCATGGCGGAGGATTCCTTGTACCAGTTCTAATCATTTTCTTTACCGTTCCTCTCGAAAATAGAGCGAGGGAAAAACGGTAGCTATATACCTCCATACGATCCCTGATTTCTCTTATCTTATCTTCGTGGTAATTACGCGAAACTTAGTTGGCTGTAGTAGAATCATTCCAGGGTCAGCTTCAAATGCAGGTTCTCTACATTTCCTCAATATTTTTTCTCGAAAAGAACGTCGTCTTCCCTCCAGGAATTCCCATTTGAGTACACGAAGCATCTCCATAATATCTGCGTTTTGATCGAACATATCGGTAACAAATTTACAGTACTCCTCTGAATTTCTTCGATACCTTCATTTAGTCCACCTGGTGGCGATGCCAAACACTGGTGCAGTATTCAAGATTGGGTCGCACTAGTGTTCTGTACGTGGTCTCGTTTATAGAAGTGTAGCTGTACACTTTCCTAAAGTTCTCCCAATTAGCGGAAGTCGACCATTCGCCTTCCTTACTACCGTCCTTACGTGCTCTTTCTCTTTCATATCGTTCCGTAACGTTACGCCTACATATTTGACCGGCGTTCATGTGTCGAGCAGTGCACGACTAGTGCTGTATTTGAACATTACGGGATGGTTTTTCCTATTCAGCTACATTAACTGACAGTTTTCCACATATAGAGCAAGTTGCCATTCATCACACCGACTAGAAATTTTGTCTAAGTCATCTTGTGTCCTCCTACAATCACTCAACGACGTCGCCTTCCTGTACACCACAGCGTCATTACCATACATCCGCAGATTGCTGCTCACCCCGACCGTCAGATCATTCATGTATACAGGGTATTAGCAAATTCCAGTTACAAACTTCCAGAACTTGTATAAGGGAGTGAGTATATATTATTTTGAACAGGACTCCATGTCCTGAATGTACCGTTTTCGTTCTACGGCGGTTTCAAGTCAGATGTTCAGTTTAACTACTTTGGACTGAGGAAATGAATTAGGTGTATCGCGGTACAATAATTAGGTAGCAGTTCGAAAGGAAACATAACGAAATAACCATTTATCACTTAAGCCCATTTGTTTGTATTAACACTTAAACATTATGTGTTTACATTATTGGTTGGTTGGTTTTGGGGAAGGAGACCAGACAGCGAGGTCATCGGTCTCATCGGATTGGGGAAGGAAGTCGGCCGTGCCCTTTCAAAGGAACCATCCCGGCATTTGCCTGGAGCGATTTAGGGAAATCACGGAAAACCTAAATCAGAATGGCCGGAGACGGGATTGAACCGTCGTCCTCCCGAATGCGAGTTTACTTTATTCCAAAACAAGAACTAGCCCAGCACACTGTACGTATAGTACTGATGCAATACAACAGAGGCTCGATATGGCGCCCACCAACATTGTCACGCACATTGTACCTTCATATCTGTTGTGGTACACACTCTCCATCCAACCTAAGGTCTCCCCAATTTCTAGTGCAGCGACCATAACTCGTGCCGGCAGATCTTCCTGTCTCTCTACGGGAGTCTCGTAGTAAGGCGGACGTTGACCGTCTGACGTAGTACATGTCGTCCTCTCTACGTGCCATCAGCTATCCCTCTGACGTAGTACATGTCATCATCATCTCTACACTATTGCATATCGGGACAAACAGCTCTAAGACTTTCCTCACTACACATCTGTAGTGAAAGAGTCGTAGAATGGGTTTCTATTCGAAATATTATGTACAAACACCCCTCTACAAGTTGCAGGAGTTTGTAACGGAAATTTCTGAACACCCTGTATAGAAAATTAAAGCGCTCCTGTCACACTTATCTGGGGCACACCTGGCGACACCCTTTCTCTGATGAACACTCGCCGTCAAGGACAACCCACTGGGATCTATTACTTAAAAAGTCATTGAGCCACTCACCTATCTGCGAACCTAACCCGTATGCTTGGACCTTCGTTAACAGTATGCAGTGGGGCACCGTGCCACAGGCTTTCCGGAAATCTAGAAATATGGTACAAGTTTGTTGCTCTTTATCCATGCTTCGCAGGATACCATGTGCGAAATCGGCAAGCTGAGTTTCACACAACCGATACTTTCTAAATCCGTGCTGATTTGTAGACGAAAGACTTTCCGCCTCAAGGGACTTTACTACATTCGAACTCAGAATATGTCCAAGAATTCTACAGAAAACGATGTTGAGGATATTGGTCTGTAATTTTGCTGATTAGTTCTTTGGCCTTTTTTATGTAAAGGAATCACCTGTGCTTCGTACCAGTCGCTGGGAGAGAGATTCGCTATAAATGCAAGCTAAATAAGAGGCTAATGCATTAGATTAGTCTCTGTAAAACATGACTGGGTTTCTGTCTGGACCTGGCAGCGTATTTGTTTTCAACTCTTTGCGTTTATTCTATACGCCAGGGATATCTATTACTATGTCCACTATGCGACGGTCAGACGGCGGTATGTCTGTACGCTCCTCCTGGTGAATGATTTCTAGAAGGCGAAATTTGAACTTTCGCTTTTATATCTTCTATTGCCACACCAAACTGGTCGAAGAGTGACCGAATGGAAGCCTCCGACCCACTTAGCGATTTAACGTAGGACCTGAATTTTCTAGGGTTATTGGTACGATCTGTTGCTAAAGATATAACGGTGGAAGCTTTTGTATGCTTCACTCATCGATCCTTTTACAGAGCCACGAATTTCTTTCTTTTACCTGCTGCCACTTGCACGTTCTTTTTTGAACTGAGAGTGAAAGAGTCTCTGCTTCCTCAGCATTTTCCAAATTTTTTTGTTAAATCACACCTGGTCTCTAGTGGTCTCAGGCGCTGCAGTCATGGACTGTGCGGCTGGTCCCGGCGGAGGTTCGAGTCCTCCCTCGGACATGGGTGTGTGTGTTTGTCCTTAGGATAATTTAGGTTAAGTGCTGTGTAAGCTTAGGGACTGATGACCTTAGCAGTTAAGTCCCATAAGATTTCACACACGTTTGAACATTTTGAACACCTGGTCTTTTCTTCCTCAACGCATGCTTCTCCACAGAACGATTTACAATCAGTTTAAACTTTGCCCATGAATTCTCTACGTCCATCATATTGGAACTAAATAATGTCCGTTCTTGTTCTAAGTGGGATGCTGTCACCTCCTTATCTACTCTTTCGAGCAAAAATACTCTCGAGTCTACTTGATGCATTTATGAACTTCAGGAGCCATCGTCGCTATCATGGCATGATCACTGTCTCGGTACTGACGCTGCCAATGAGAGCATGACTGTTTGTAGCTACGAATTCTAAAATATTTCAATTGCGTCGAACTAGCTGCTCATGCTTTCAGAAAACGAGTTCAAAACTACACTCCTGGAAATTGAAATAAGAACACCGTGAATTCATTATCCCAGGAAGGGGAAACTTTATTGACACATTCCTGGGGTCAGATACATCACATGATCACACTGACAGAACCACAGGCACATAGACACAGGCAACAGAGGATGCACAATGTCGGCACTAGTACAGTGTATATCCACCTTTCGCAGCAATGCAGGCTGCTATTCTCCCATGGAGACGATCGTAGAGATGCTGGATGTAGTCCTGTGGAACGGCTTGCCATGCCATTTCCACCTGGCGCCTCAGTTGGACCAGCGTTCGTGCTGGACGTGCAGACCGCGTGAGACGACGCTTCATCCAGTCCCAAACATGCTCAATGGGGGACAGATCCGGAGATCTTGCTGGCCAGGGTAGTTGACTTACACCTTCTAGAGCACGTTGGGTGGCACGGGATACATGCGGACGTGCATTGTCCTGTTGGAACAGCAAGTTCCCTTGCCGGTCTAGGAATGGTAGAACGATGGGTTCGATGACGGTTTGGATGTACCGTGCACTATTCAGTGTCCCCTCGACGATCACCAGTGGTGTACGGCCAGTGTAGGAGATCGCTCCCCACACCATGATGCCGGGTGTTGGCCCTGTGTGCCTCGGTCGTATGCAGTCCTGATTGTGGCGCTCACCTGCACGGCGCCAAACACGCATACGACCATCATTGCCACCAAGGCAGAAGCGACTCTCATCGCTGAAGACGACACGTCTCCATTCGTCCCTCCATTCACGCCTGTCGCGACACCACTGGAGGCGGGCTGCACGATGTTGGGGCGTGAGCGGAAGACGGCCTAACGGTGTGCGGGACCGTAGCCCAGCTTCATGGAGACGGTTGCGAATGGTCCTCGCCGATACCCCAGGAGCAACAGTGTCCCTAATTTGCTGGGAAGTGGCGGTGCGGTCCCCTACGGCACTGCGTAGGATCCTACGGTCTTGGCGTGCATCCGTGCGTCGCTGCGGTCCGGTCCCAGGTCGGCGGGCACGTGCACCTTCCGCCGACCACTGGCGACAACGTCGATGTACTGTGGAGACCTCACGCCCCACGTGTTGAGCAATTCGGCGGTACGTCCACCCGGCCTCCCGCATGCCCATTATACGCCCTCGCTCAAAGTCCGTCAACTGCACATACGGTTCACGTCCACGCTGTCGCGGCATGCTACCAGTGTTAAAGACTGCGATGGAGCTCCGTATGCCACGGCAAACTGGCTGACACTGACGGCGGCGGTGCACAAATGCTGCGCAGCTAGCGCCATTCGACGGCCAACACCGCGGTTCCTGGTGTGTCCGCTGTGCCGTGCGTGTGATCATTGCTTGTACAGCCCTCTCGCAGTGTCCGGAGCAAGTATGGTGGGTCTGACACACCGGTGTCAATGTGTTCTTTTTTCCATTTCCAGGAGTGTACTTAACAGGACTGTATATCCGTACCACCTGCAATGAATCCATAGACGTTCCAGTGTATACTCGGTAGGTTAAAGTCGCCTCCAAATAATAAATGCGTAATGTGGGTATTTCCAAGCTACTGGGCGTAGACGCCTTTTACATGATTCTAAACTGTCACAGTGGATTCTGGTGGCCGGTAAAAACATCCGAGAATTAATGAGTTCACCTAGGCGTGTTACTCGCTTCGAGATATCTTCACTGGTGGACTATATTGCGACCTCGATTAGAACAATAGTTATGTCGACTGCAAAGAACACTCCCCGTCCTATAGGGTGTAATCTGTCTTTTCGATATACGTTCCATTCGTCGCTAAATATTCCAGACCTTTCCACTTCCGGTTTCAGCCAGCTCTGGGTTCCGAGAATAATCTTAGACCGACATATTTTCTGGAGGGCAGTATATTCAGAACTTTTTTACGAACAGATTGTTAAAATTTTAACAGTGTAGGTGTGTTTGCATTGAATGCGGTCAGATTTCGATCTATGCGTATCGACTGGCGAGCGTTCTTCAGAGGACCTCAAACTAACGCCTAGTCTAAAACTACACTAACTCAAGTTGAATCAATGCCGAGTCTTTCAAGCGCTCTTAGCACAGATTTTCTTGAAAGTGATTTCAAATGGTTCAAATGGCTCTGAGCACTATGGGACTTAACATCTGAAGTCATCAGTCCCCTAGAACTTCGAACTACTTAAACCTAACTAACCTAAGGACATCACACACATCCATGCCCGAGGCAGGATTCGAACCTGCGACCGTAACAGTCGCGCGGTTCCGGACTGAAGCGCCTAGAACCGCTCGGCCACTGCTGCCGGCTTGGAACTGATTTACAAGCATTTTCAAAATATATAAATTCTAGACAAAATATGTTCACTGTTGCGTTCAGTAATTTCATTCACAACTCCCAATCGATCCATTGTGCGGCATGGACTTCGAACACCAGATGTTCCTGCTGTTGGTTAAAATAGATTTTTGTGTATTTCTTTGCTGTAGATGGTAATTTTAAACTCAAATTATGTAAAAGAGATAGTGCTAATGTATTCAAAAATATTGTATTAATCCACCTGACCAAATACTACTTGCAAATGTTCTGTGCTTACTCCTGGAGCCAGTTTATTCTTTTGCTTGATCAAAAATCTGTTTATTTCTGTTCTGTTGGTAATGATTTTAGCGAATATCTTATACGTTAGAGCGAATATTGATGACTTCATAATTTCTACATCCGATCAGTTGGTTTCCTTAGAATATTTACTGCGTTTATCTAGTTATGAGTAATTGGCTTCCTCCCTTTAAAATCTGCATTATCATTTTTCAGGGTCCATTTGTACTGTTTTTTCTTTTTTCCATTCTTCGTAATTTCTACGGAAACATCATCTGACACTGCGTTTCCTCCCATCGCTTCTTCATTTCCCATTACTTCCAGATTACTATTATGTTATTAATTAGCCGGCCGAGGTGGCCGAGCGGTTCTAGGCACTACAGTCTGGAACCGAGCGACCGCTGCGGTCGCAGGTTCGAATCCTCCCTCGGGCATGGATGTGTGTGATGTCCTTAGGTTAGTTAGGTTTAAGTAGTTCTAAGTTCTAGGGGACTGATGACCTCAGAAGTTAGGTCCCATAGTGCTCAGTTGAACCATTTTGTTATTAACTGACTTTGTGTTTTCCTGACTATACGAAAGTTTAAATAAGTCTTAAATTCCTTCTACAAATTTCTCTCTGTTGCCAGTTACTGTGGCACTACCATCTTGCTGATGACATTTAATGGCGGCCTAATTTTGTATTTGTTGTATTTTCTCCGTACTGTCAGATTTTATATACACCGTCCCCCCAAATTGTTCCGATAGTGATTTTATTTCTGGCGTATAAGCGGCGTCAATGGTGGCAGCTTGAACTAACAGCTATAAAAACAGCTGTGAATTCGACCAGTGAATTGTGAGTGGCCAGTGTTGACCAGTGCAAGTGTGGCATTAGTGTGTCAACGTTATTGTGTCACAAATCGCAATACGCCAAAATCTCTAAATCTAGTGTTCAAGGTGTTCTCCAGAATGCTTTGAAGAAGAGAATGGTGTGTCCTTGCCTCTAGATCAGAAACAACGACGCGTGGAGTCCTGCCACGAATTGAGTCAGCTGCTAAACGTGGACGATTCTTTTCTGCAAAAAATTTTAACGGGTGACAGAACTTAGTGTTATCAGTATTTACCTCCACTAAACCTACAAAACCCATAAATTCACATGAAGTGTCATCGCTTTGGCGACATTCAAGCGCCGGTCGGCGTGGCCGAGCGGCTCTAGGCGCTACAGTCAGGAACCGGGCGACCGCTACGGTCGCAGGTTCGAATCCTGCCTCGGGCATGGATGTGTGTGATGTCCTTAGGTTAGTTGGGTTTAAGTAGTTCTAAGTTCTAGGGGACTGATGACGTCAGAAATTAAGTCCCATAGTGCTCAGAGCCACTTGAATTTGACATTCAAGCCATTGTGACTCGCAGGTTGAACGATATATCAAAGAAAGGTTTTTCTGACAGTTTCACATGGTTGTCTGAACCTAATGTGCGTTGTACTCTAGTGAGGCGGGACTATATACAACACCTGAAATATTAAAACTACCATATTAATTTTTCTCTATTTTTTATTAATCCAGGCCTCAAACTTCTTGTAGTGACGGGGTATGAGAATAACCCGAATAAACAATTAATTTCCGCGGTGTGTTTTATGACTTATCTGTGGGGAAGTGACTTATTTTTTTCCACATTGTGCTATAACGTTCTGAGCACATTTAGTTTTGTTGACCTACCGCCATGACAGACGTTGCGGATTTCCTGTTTCCTGCCTCAGTGGCAACAGTTGTAAGCCTGAAAGCTATATCTGAATCTACAGTATCTAATATAACGCAGTAGAAAGTTCAAGAAAAAAATACATGTGTGTCACAAAAATTTAACTTAGTGACAGAGAGAGGAACATATGAAAGAGGACTCTTCACTCAAGTAACAAGAACATTTTAACTGAAGTGTCAAGTGAGCGTTACATAAGGTCTTACAGAACACGCCGTTTAGGGACTGCATAGAAAAGATGCTTTACCAAATCTTGCTAATCTGACTAACGGAAAGAAAAGGCTTCACGGCTGAAAACAAGACAAAAGCGTGACTTCCGATTACTAGGAAATGTCATGTGACGCATCGAGGCTACTTTTACTTCTTTACTTTTGACAAACACAAAGCAAAGTGGCCAGATTAACTTCATACAACTATGCAGCATAAGTAAGGGAGATACACTAGTGATTTCAGGAATCATACCGTGTTTTCCAGTGGCTCCTAAAATCTACGAAATCATTTTAGGCGCCCACACAAATTCGGTGGTGCAGGCATTCTTCTCAAATGGAATAACTACCAATTGTAATTCCCCACTCTTAAGTCTGGTAGTTTTAGAACATGAGTGTCATGAACGTAACGATAAAACGACACGTCTCCGGCCTTCACAAGCACAGAATTTGAGAATTTTTTTGAATCTGTGCTTTGTATTGGAAATAACAGTAAGGATCTCTCAATCTCCTGCAGCATCCTTCTAGGAATTGGAAGAGCTCGTAATACGCCATCTTCGTTTATTTCAGTTCATGGGAAGTCTGTGTAACGTAAATACGACTAGAAAAGCAGCTTGCGATCACAGAATGACATTGTCACAGATCACTCAAAAGTGGGACATTCAGTACAGCCACGCATTATCAAATGAGATAAATTGATCTATGATGGAGGGGTAAGTCCCCAAGAATCGTAATGGAAGGTATAATAAATTAGACTGATTGCAACAGTTTGCAGTTTCCGTTGAATTCGGTGTGTTTTATTAGGGTGAATGTTATGAAACCCTATTGAACACACTACTATAATTGTACGCTCACATTATTTTGGTCGACCAATGTATGTGCACCTAAAAATCTCCGCCACGGATATATTTCAAGCGAAACAAGTTTTATAAACTTGAGTACCAAACTGAGATGACATATTACCTTGAACACGAGTTCTGTTATCCTTTGTGCTTTCAGAAAGAAGTAATGGTCAACGCACAAAGAAATGAATCTTCAGGCAGCACGTAGACGTACTCCTTTCTGTCGTCTGTCTGAAACCAAGACCAAAAATCTGTGAGCGAAATCTGTGACGAGAAAAATAAACGAAGTTCAGCTTCCTACTTAAGAAATAACTCATGTGCTTTTCACGCTGCTTCTTATATTTAAAATATGCGCGTGGAGATACGAATCCAAGTCATGAAGGAGAAATTCAGAAAACATTTTCTGTTAACATATGGAAATATGCGTCACTTTTACGAAAACGTCTGTTCTACTACGGTCTCATCCACGCTATTCATGCAGCTTTCGTATTCCACGCAGAATTTCTCTTTCGTCCTACGGAATGGCAAATGTTTCAGCTGAAACCGGTTTCCAGACCCTTGTTTTCTGCGAGTTGTTCTCAACCAGGCGAGCCCCCTAATGAAGTAACACAAACCTCTCATAGGTGCCTAGCAACAACTTTCCAAATCCCGCCTACTTTTGGCTTCCTGCGTTTTAATTTACCTTCTACAATCGACACAAAATATGCTCTACTCACACTGAAAATGTCCCAAGCAGATATTATCTGTAATTATTTACTTAACTGTGGCATTTATGCACCGACTTTTCCTTTGGAATATTTATTTCTTCGTTAAGATTAGTCCACTGCACGTCTAATATAATCAAAGTTCGCTATATTTCAGAACATACCAGTAGCAGTCCTTTTCTAGAAAAGCAACTGTGCACCACTATGCACACTAATACGTTTGAATGACTTCGTTGCTTACGTTTGAAAGCTATTAGATTTGGAATGCAAGATATTCGATTTGGTGCTAACAAGGGGAGGCCGCCAATTGTGAAATTCAGAATCAATTCATACTGCGCATGATAAAAGCTCATGGCCAGAGGTGTAATGTGGCAAAGCACCAAGATGCACTTCTCAGCCGATGTCGAGAAAATCAACAGTTAAAATAAACCGTTGCAGTGAAATACTCTCAACGATTAATAGTTATCGACAGCGTCGTGGCGCAGCGGTAAGCGCTTGGGTTTGTAATCCGAAGGTCGCCGGATCGAATCTCGCGCCATGCAATTTTTTTTTTTAGTATTTGTTTTTTGTTATTCAAATGTGTCTATACAGACACACACACACACACATATATATATATATATATATATATATATATATATATATATATATATATATATATATATATATATATAACTCCCGGCAACCAGTTGCAACAATTATATGCATGTAATAAATAGTTGAAGGTCGTTTGTCGTGGAAAAACTGGCGACTTCGAACATCATTATGTTTTCCGCAAACAAAGTTGTATTTCACAAATGTTATTAATTGTCTTCATAATGTTAACCACGTATAGTTAACGGAAGACGTAGAAACGATATTCCGAAACGAATACGTATAGCGTAAGTCAAACGTTCGAATTAGAATAGAAACCCCACGAACAAAATTTGCTGTGGCAGGTATGAAATATAAGCTCCGTTACTCGCTCGTTACACTTGAAGGACAGCTGTTGAATGGGCCGAAACGAGCCGCCGCATAAAAGCGTAGTTGCCTGCTAACTTCGAAAGAAGGTTGATGCGGTCCCTAGCGCAACTTATAACATCGTCGAAAATCAGTGCGGACGTGAGAGCTTTGGTACACCCTGTTAAACAAACGGAAAAATGGAGGCGGTACAATTGGAGAGCGATACGCCTTCACCAAAATGCATAAGCAATCCATTAATAGTTTATATATATATATATATATATATATATATATATATATATTTGAATTACAAAAAACTAATAATAAAAAAAATGTTGCATGGCGCGAGATTCGATCCGGCGACCGACCTTCCGATTACAAACCCGAGCGCTTACCGCTGCGCCACAACGCTGTATAAAACTATTTACCGGTGAGAGCATTTCACGGCAACGGTTTCTGTTAACTGTCGCTTTTCTCGACAACGGCTGAGAAGTGCATCTTGGTGCTTTGCCACATTACACCTCTGGCCATGAGCTTTTATTATGCGCAGTAGGAATCGTATCTGAATTTCACAATTGGCGGCCTCCCCTTGTAAGTCAAAATCATTGAATCATGTCCTTATTTATTCCTCCTGTCGCAAAATGCCTTGAACTGCATGTGAGTTCACAGGGAGAGTATGGCCTACAGGTACTGTGATGTCTTAAACAATTAAACAACTGTTTATACCTAAGACTTCAATTCCAAGTAATGTTATGGCCACTTTTACATTTTTATTAAATTCCGGTTCGTACTATTTCGCAGTCAAACCCACACGTATTCAAATTTTCTAGTGACATTTCTGACGCGTTTAATTATCTCTACATTGACATTCCATTGTAAGCCAAAATTTTAAACGAAGACATACTTACATGAATAAGCAATCGATTCCATAAAACTACGAGTGTCGATTCATGTATCTTTTTCTCGTTTGATCGAGAACATGATACTCAACCTAACAGAAAAGCATTAGTCATTTCATCACAGATTCCATAATAAAGGAATGGCAGATCATTACATATTATTATTAGTCCTTGTTTACCACATTACAGAAAACAAATTAAAATGACAAATCTTCGCTGAAACATATTCGGTTGGAATAATAAAAACAAAACATTGTTCTGCATTGAGACTGTCCTGCAGATCCTACACCATTAGAAGACTCTTTCTGTCTGTGATTCCCTGAAAATTTTGTAAACGTACTGCACGTGCGGTAGACACCGAATTTATGACAAGAAGCCAATCCAACTTTAACTAGATCCAGAATCCTTGTTTCAGGGGACATACGTAAACGTTAGTAACAAAAGGGGCACAGGTGACTAAAATAAACATTACGCTACCGATTTGGTACATGACTTCACAGAAATGCCTGGGACGACTGTTCATGATGTTTAAAACTGAAAATTGTAAATTGTGTCTGTATAAACTACTCGCGCTGTGGGCAAAGCATTCAAGATATGTTCGTAGCGATCTCGCAAATGGTTCAAATAGCTCTAAGCACTATGGGACTTAACATTTGAGATCATCATCTCCCCTAGACTTTGAACTACTTAAACCTAACTAACCTAAGGACATCACACACGTCCATGCCCGAGGCAGGATTCGAACCTGCGACCGTATCAGACAGTCGTCCCAGGCATTTCTGTGAAGTCATGTACCAAATCGGTAGCTTAAAGTTTATTTTAGTGCAGTAGCGCGGTTTCGGACTGAAGCGCCTAGAACCGCTCGGCCACAGCGGCCGGCTAGCAATCTCTCTCCTAATGTTTTGTATGCGAGTCAGCAGATCATCAACAGTGTTTGCTGGGGAACCAAGGCCAACAACTTGCAGATCAACCATTTCACATCCAAGTTCGATGGGTGATATGTCAGGCGAGTTTGACAGGTTTTTCTAGACAAAGTCGGGATTTTTTTATGAATCGGAAAATAGTCGGTACGACGACGAATCCATTTGTAAAATATCTTCACGAACTGTAAAAAAGTCAGTAACATCTATTAATAAATGTTTTGATCGACATCCGACTCGCTACTAAATGCGAGTTAATTCCAAGTTGAAAGCAGGGTTGCCAACTTACCTCTATCCAGATTAAAAGCTAAATTTTTAATTTCAGTTACGTTTACTGCCTCGTAATTTAAGGATTCGCATAATGAACAAACAGTTTATCTTAAATATTATCCGGTTGTGGTGTAACGCGGAACTTCACGTATCCCGACAAGGTTTAATAGAGAGTCGATTTTTCATCATGAAAATCGACAAACTGTGCCTCCAAGTAGACAAGGAGTGACGTCATGTGGAGAAAAAGAGCTGGCGTCCAGGTGTGCAGCGCGGTTAACTAGGGCGTTTGTTGGTGCTTTAAATGGTTTATTGAATCGTTTTGTTCTTTTGTGCTTCTCGGCAGCTTCTCGGGCCTATACTGTTTTCAGCAGTTAAATATCAACATTTGTAATGGTGTATAAGTGTTGTGCTCCTGGTTTTGCTGTTGATTATTAGGAGAACAACAACATTTTCCAATTCACAACTGATGAAGATATGCGGACAAAGTGGGCAGCCGTGATCAGGAGGGATCATTCAATTCAGAGCAAGCAATTTGCGGTAAGTAGATATTTCTTTTAGTCATTTACTGATGTCAATAGTTTCGCGAAAATATGTGACAGTTAAAGTTTGCTTCACAATATAAGTTTAAGCAGTCAGAGTACACCATATTTTTCTTCAGTTCGCCGGCCGCGGTGGTCTAGCCGACACGGTAGCTCAGCGTGTTCGGTCAGAGAGCCGGTTGGCCTCTGTAATAAAAAAACTGAGTGGAAGGATCAACCACCGAACTCGAACAGGATGTCTTGCGACGTCCGCAACGACCAAACACAACGATCACTAACGAACAAAATGAAAAAAAAGCGGTTCTAGGCGCTCAGTCCGGAGCCGCGCGACTGCTACGGTCGCAGGTTCGAATCCTGCCTCGGGCATGGATGTGTGTGATGTCCTTAGGTTAGTTAGGTTTAAGTAGTTCTAAGTTCTAGGAGACTGATGACCATAGATGTTAAGTCCCATAGTGCTCAGAGCCATTTGAACCATTTTTTTCTTCAGTTCGTAAATTTGAGTTTGCGTATTTTCGAAGGCGTTAGACAGGGGAAATGCATTCAGTTGATTGGAAAACTGGCACTTATGCAGTTTAGGGGGTACATGCGCTGATCACAAGAACAGTACCTATTTTTGAAGGAAACGCGTATTTCTGAAGATATAAGCATATATATGTACGGAATAGCAAAGTATTTTTTATTCCAAACATTGTATGTTAAAGTCATATCTGACGCGCTCGTCACCAAAAAAGTACTTTTTTCATATGGATGAAAAAAAGATCAATCAACTGTCTCCAAAAATTTTTATCAAAAATAATGTATTGCATATTTATGCACGGAATTTCAAAAACATTTATTTTTTTGCAAAAAAGATGTAATTAATAACAACATTTTCTCAAAATATCATATTTGTTTATTTTACACAGATATACATTAAAGCTCGAGTCACAGATTAGATAAAAACAGCTACCTCAAGTTAATATGCAGCATTTGGATAGGTTTTTCGAACATGCTCAATGAAATTGTGGAATGGATTTTCCCAAAAACGTTGACGCCAGAGAAATTCCGCCAGGCAGTTATTCAGCATAGCACGGTGAGTTCAGTTAATTGATCTTTTTTTTTTTTTGCATCCATATGAAAATATGTACTTTTTTGGTATTCCGTGCATGTATATGCTTATATCTGAAGAAATACGTGTTTCCTTCTAAAATAGGTACTTTTGTCGTGATCAGCGCATGTATCCCCTAAACTGCATAAGTGCCGGAAAACACAGTAACGGTGCCTTTAAGCAAACTACAATTCGGAAAAACTGCGGGACCGTATCCTGCCAACCTATTAACGCTTTATGTCTCTTCATAGCAACGCTCATTATCAGATGCTGATCAGCAACTAAATTAACTATTTATTGCATTCTGACCAATGCTCAGTTTCTGACAGAATCCTTTGACAGTCACCAGTACATTTGTGAAAATCCATCGTGTGGACAAGTTTGCTTAATAATTACTGTGAATACTTTATACACAAAAAATGAAAACTGTTTCAGGAGGACGTATTTTAAACACAGAAAACGGAAACAGCTGTACATGCTCTTAGTTACCGGTGCTATAGACTTTCTGCTTTCTGCAATAAGTTGAGACTTTTATATGATTGCGTTCGTGCCAACTTTGCATAAAGTAAACAGGACATGGTATGATTTCCTCTATGGGAAGGGTTTTGTGCCTGTGCTCACGTGGGACTTCAATAATCTGAAGTATAATTAGAGTATTTGCAAAAGGTTTAGTTTTGTGGTATTGCGGTTCATGTGTGCCAGTTTTCTAGAAGAGTGAACTGTGTTTTATTAGTTACTCTGCTGATTATTCCCAAATATATTTCTTATAGGTGAGTAATATTTTAAAAACTTTAGTAATGTCAGATGGTAGTTTCTAATTCCATGTTCTGGTGTGTTTTTCATGTACAGTGTCAAAATTTCTGCACGGCATTCCTAGAAAGTTCTGACAGCTTAATAGGAATATTACCAGACGTCTAAACTCTGGTGCATAGTTCTGTACCCAACTGCTAGTTATGTAAGCTGTGTCAATACCTTATGTTCTTACTACATATTCTTCTGCGTATGTTATTCTCATTTAACATCGCGCATAAAGATTCTGCTTTCAGTGTTACAGTTTTAGCTTCTGACTGTAGTGCGCTGCCAGTGTGTATGAATAGTTGTTTTGGTTGTTAGTTTTCGGAGATTACTGATCTTTCCTCTTTTCTTCTTCTTGAGAATGAGGAACATACAGGTAGACCTCTGACGTGTATATGGTATTCATGCATAATTCTAAACGATTGTTTCCTTATCATGGTCGATATTGGCACTATCTGCTGTTGGTCAATCTTGTCAGCGGCTGTGTATTGTTGAGTTGCTTTTCAAGAACTGTGTACTCTCACACACATATACAACTTTTTCAGCGAAACGTGTTAGTAATTTTACTGGGAGTAGGATGACCCTTTCTCATGTGACATGTAAGTTGGACAGCAGAGGTGTTAGCAGATCGTTGGTCAGTTGGTATGTGGTACCTACTGGTCTCACAACAGTGGCATGGTTTAAAATTGTCTTGTACTGTTCAAGTTTTTTTTAATTGTCTGAAAGTTATAACAGTTTTTCTCTTGAAGGTGCCTTTGGATTGTAACAGAATTACAACTCATAAATGAACATTAAGTACTCATTTTTGTGCAGTGAACCCAAACAGGTAAAAAGTAGAGTTCAGTAATTATTCTTTCTATCTGTGCATCAGTTACTATCATTTAGTATATTTTTAGTAAATTTGTGATGGTAAGTATCAACAATTGCGTTCAACTTGTGTTACTACGTAATTAAATCTGTTATTGCAACAGGTGGAAGTTTTTCGGAGTTTTAAGTTGAGTTTTAGTAATAATATACAACTACAGATTGTAAATTTTATGTTTTTTTTTGCTCTGACAATGTTACGTAAGACGTTGTGATAGTAATACGAATTCAGTGGTTAAGACAACTAGTGTTTGAAATGTGGTACTACGAAAGATTGCTGAAGATTAGGTTGGTATAACGCAAATCTAATGAGAAGAGGTATCGAATTGAATTGGGGAAAAAGAAATTTGTGGCACAGTCTGACTAAAATAAGGGATCAATTGATGGGACACGTCGAGGAATGATCAATTTAGTACTGGGTGGAAGGATACGCTGCAAAAATTGTAGAGGGAGACTAAGAGATGAACACAGCAAGCACGTTCAAATAGATGGAGGTTGCAGCACTTACTTAGAGATGAAATTGCTTGCACAGGATAGAGTAGTTTGCGGAGCTGCATCTAACCAGTCTTCGGACTGAAGATCGCAAGAAGAACAAAACAATATATTTGAAAATCTAACAGTTTATGCTTTGATTTAACAGTAAAAAAAAAAAAATAATATTTTTATATTAGAGATGGAAAATCGTAGCAGAATGGAACACTGCTGTTCATCATTCACCAAAGCAGTGCTGTGTGACGACGTTGTTTCGATTGCGTTAACGCTAGCGGTGTATAGTGCAGTTCATGACGTCAGAACCGAACTGTAAGATCTTGTCTCTAACAAGGGGAGGCCGCCAATTGTGAAATTCAGATTCGATTCATACTGCGCATAATAAAAGCTCATGGCCAGAGGTCTAATGTGGCAAAGCACCAAGATGCACTTCTCAGTCGTTGTCGAGAAAATCGACAGTTAAAAGAAACCGTTGCGGTGAAATACTCTCTACGATTAGTAATTTTCTACAGCATGGTGGTGCAGTGGTAAGCGCTCGGGTTCGTAATTTGAAGGTCGCCGGATCGAATCTCGCTCCATGCAATTTTTTTTGGTATTTGTTTTTGTAATATATATATATATATATATATATATATATATATATATATATATATATATATATATAATTCCCGGCAATCAGTTGCAACAATTATGCATATAATAAGTTGTTGAAAGTCGTTTGTCGTGGAAAAACTGGCGACTTCGAACATCATTATGTTTTCCGCAAACAAAGTTGTATTTCACGAATGTTATTACTTGTCTTCATAATGTTAACCACGTATAGTTAACGGAAGACGTAGAAACGATATTCCGAAACGAATACGTATAGCGTAAAATAAGTCAAACGTTCGAATTAGAATAGAGACCCCAAGAACACAAATTCGCTGTGGCAGGTATGAAATATAAACTCCGTTACTCGCTCGTTACACTTGAAGGACAGATGTTTAATGGGCCGAAACGAGCCGCCCCATAACAGCGTAGTTGCCTGCTAACTTCGAAAGAGGGTAGATGCGGGCCCTAGCGCAACTTATAACATCGTCGAAAATCAGTGCGGACGGGACAGCTTTGGTACACCCTGTTAAACAAACGGAAAAATGGAGGCGGTACAATTGGAGAGCGATCCGCCTTCACCAACATGCATAAGCAATTCATTAATAGTTTATATATATATATATATATATATATATATATATATATATATTTGAATTGCAAAAAACTAATAATAAAAAAATATTGCACGGCGCGAGCTTCGATCCGGTGACCTTCGGTTTACGAACTCCAGCGCTTACCGCTGCACTATGACGCTGTAGAAAATCATTAATCGTAGAGAGTATTTCACCGCAACGGTTTCTTTTAACTGTCGATTTTCTCGACAACGGTTGAGAAGTGCATCTTGGTGCTTTGCCACATTACACCTCTGGCCATGAGCTTTTATTATGCGCAGTATGAATCGAATCTGAATTTCACAATTGGCGGCCTCCCCTTGTAAGTGGCGTTGGCCAATCACACCTAAATCGGAATGCGTGGCAACCCTACTCACTTTTCTTGGAGTACGTGGTATCTGGAGCAGCCTGAAGATGTGCCTTTAGTTCCTCATACCTTCACTATTGGTGTTCGTTTGCTATGCTGCTCAAAAACACAGGCTGCCAAATGGTAGTCATCACGGGTCTGACTTACACGAACGCCGGCATCCGTGTCGCGTAACACTATTTTGTGCCACTAAGCAAGCCAGCGATGTCGTTGCAACCTGATATGTGGTTTGTAGAAGCAGACGCAGTCCAGAACACAGCATCAAACAACTATATATATAGCCTTAGGGGCGACATGCTCATCTCTTTCTGTGCTTACATCTTGTAGATAGTCATAACGTAATACCTACAGTGTTCGTTTGTTGAGGTTGTAGTGATCTTCAGTTCAAAAAAAGCCTTTACCCAGCTCTTCCTGCTAGTTTATCTCATGCTAGCCTCTTCATGTCTGCGTAACACAAGACCCTACATCAATGTGACTCTGCTTCCTGCGTAACACAAGACCCTACATCATCTGCTTCCTGTAGTTAAGCGTTGGTCTGTTGCTACAGTTTTTGTCTCCCCTCCCCATTCATCCCCCCCCCCCTCCAACCGGTCTCTGGCACGCCTCAGATACATCCCATTAACAAACTTACTATTCATGGCACAACCAACCTTTTTCTCCAATTTGATTCAGTACCTCCGTTGGATCTACTCATACAATATTAACAATTCTTCTGGAGCACCTGATTTTAAAGGCTTCAATTCTTATCTTGTCTGAATCTTGCTTGGTTGGTTGATTTGCGGGATGGGACCAAACAGCGAGGTCATCGGTACCACCGGATTAGGGAAGGATGGGGAAGGAAGACGGCCGTGCCCTTTCAAAGGAACCATATCGGCATTTGCCTGAAGCGATTTAGGGAACTCGCGGAAAACCGAAATCAGGATGGGCGGACACGGGTTTGAACCGTCGTCCTCCCGAATGCGAGTCTAGTGCTCTAACCACTGCGCCACCTCGTTCCGTCTCTGAATCTTCTGAGGAGACTTCCTAATACTTAAATTTGTACCGCATGTCAAGTTTTCTTTTTCAGAAATGCTTTCTTTGGTAGCCAGTCTGAATTTTATATTCCTTCTACTACAATCCCTGTCAGATTTTTGCTGAAAAAAAAACCTCATCTCCTACTTTTAGTGTCTAATTCCCACAGCATATCCTAATCCAATTAGACTACATTACACTAACTTCTCTTTTTTTTATTCTTCTCATAACCTGAAGGAATTTTCACTCTGCAGCGGGGTATACACTGATATGAAACTTCCGGGAACATGAAAACCATGTACCTAACCGGAACTCGAACCTGGGTGGTATGCCATCTTACTTTTTTTGGGAGGGGGGAGGTGGGGGTGGGAGACGGGCAACATTCTCCCCTGGCAGCTCCACCTTACACTCACCAGTTTCGCCTTTGTCGCCGTATTTCGCCACTTTTCGTTCTTTCAAAGAAAGTACGCATGCCATGTTGCCTAATATGTTTTCCTTGTTCGTGAAAATTTTGATGTAAAATTAATAACATATCCAAACACCAAAGTAAATTAAGTTGAAGATCATATGCAAGATCTAGAGAAAGGAAAAATAAATGACATCCGTAAGAAAACCATCCTTGTTTATGTGTCTTCCCCATTTGCCGAATATTAATACATTTGAGTGAGATAGTAATATGTAGTCTTCATCAATCATTTGCCAGTGCTAATCACACTTAGTTTTGGGAAGTAACATTATATTTCTTATAAAAGTTGCTTTCCAATAACTAGCGTTGCTAAAGGAGTACCTGATAGTACCGTATACAATGGTGTTTTGTCTTCATCGTATAGTGAACGCACTGTCCGGCCAACCAATATAGTTCTGGTGTTTTGCAGGACGGAATAGCTTCCCATCTGGTCGTAGCAAGGTCGTGATATCAGTCTGCTGTGGAATCGTCCTCGTTATCAAAAATGGTTCAAATGCTTCTGAGCACTATGGGACTTAACATCTGAGGTCATCAGTGTTGTGGGTTGGCAGGAGAGCCAACCCCGTATTATTAGAGGAAGCCGAAAGGCACGCGTTTTAGCTCACGCAGGCTGGCGTGAGGTCATGGAACAGGTCAAGGAAATTAGAATTTAGAAAAAACGGACGTAGCTGGTGGAATACTTAACTTTAATCCATAAATGGTGAGCGTCGCTCTTGACGGTACATGATTACAGTATCAATAGTAACTGGTACTGGCGCCTTGCTAGGTCGTAGCAAATAACGTAGCTGAAGGCTATGCTAACTATCGTCTCGGCAATTGAGAGCGTATTTTTTCAGTGAACCATCGCTAGCAAAGTCGGTTGTGCAACTGGGCGAGTGCCAGGAAGTCTCTCTAGACCTACCGTGTGGCGGCGCTCGGTCTGCAATCACTGATAGTGGCGACACGCAGGTCCGACGTATACTAACGGACCGCGGCCGATTTAAAGGCTACCACCTAGCAAGTGTGGTGTCTGGTGGTGACACCACAATCAGTCCCCTAGAACTTAGAACTAATTAAACCTAACCAACCAAAGGACATCACACACATACATGCCCGAGGCAGGATTTGAACCTGCGACCGTAGCGGTCGCGCGGTCCTCGTTATCAGTGCCAACGTCTTCCTTGTCCAAATTCAAATGCGTATAGGATTATCACTTTCTCCAGACTTTTGTCCGAGGTCTTCGTAGGTATTTGAAAGATATGAGATTTCTGGAGTGCTCATTATTAATACGTGATAGATTAAGGCTAAGGAGTATTTTAGAGTTTTTGTATCGATGTAGCCTAACTCTAAATAGTGTTTGTCGATGTAATCCGGCTCAGCTCTTAGAGGAATATCTTTAGTCGAAGAACGATTGCAGGCTGATAACAGGAATTACTGATGGTGTCTTCATCGGCCTTTAAAATCCGATTTGTTCACCTGAGTTAGAGCGCGGTCCTTTGCGCACCCGGGATCTTTATTTCGAGACCCCCCATTTTGCATGGTAAAGCAGTCATGATAAAAGCCGTCTTAAATATGTTTAGGCTTCATATGAACCAGGATAGTGATGATGAAATCTGTCTTACGATGGGCCGAAGGGTTGGCAATACAGCCGATATGCGATTTATTTTTGCCAGTATTTACATATATTTGTATAAAGGGTCTTTTGTAGCCCGTCTAGGTTGCATAGATGTAGCTCGATAAGTATGACTTTCACTGTGCACGTCTTTTTATGCCAGTTTCGATGCTCCATTTCTTGTGCGTAAGCCGTGATGTACATGCCCAGTGGGATTCTTTCATTCGCTTGTGGCAGTCAGTCATGTTGTAACTGCTGTCCGCGGAGTCCCAAGGTGATGGAGCTGATTTTGTTATGTTGATAACAGCCACTTTGGTTTGCTGGTAATGTATGAGTATTTCCTCCGCTGTTCACGTCGACGCTGCTCAACGTACATGCGCGAACGAAGTCTTCAATTCCTAATATGGCTCGGTCACAGTAGCATAAAGAGAAAAAGACAAGGGGCAACCCTGTTTGAGAGCGCGCTGCATTCAGATGCTGTCCGTCAAGGCGTTGTCGACTTGGATCTTCATCGTCGTTCCATGGAGAGAGTACTGGATGACACTAATCCCGTCTTGAGCAAACCTGCAAGATTTCTTGACTGTAAGAAGATAGCCGTGTTCAGTCCTATTGTATGGTTTCTGGAATTCGAGAAATGCTGTTGCTGAGGACGTTTGGACATGCCAACTAAGAAATAACAAGTCACGTAAGTAAGCCAATGCATCTGTCGTCCTCCGACCTGGGACGGCCATCAAAAAATGGCCGTTATCAAAAAATAACGGCCAACATTTGTTATAGAATTCTACCGGCAAGCCATCCGATCCCGGTGATTTCTTTTGCGGTGAGTATTTATTTACACCATATAAGTCCTCGGCTATAAACGGCACTAGTATATCGCCGTTTTGTTGTTCCGTGGTGATGTTTGGCCTGGATGATAATGTATACCACAAAAAATGGCTCTGACTACTATGGGACTTAACAGCTGAGGTCATCAGTCCCCTAGAACTTAGAACTGCTTAAACCTAACTAACCTAAGGACATCACACACATCCAAGCCCGAGGCAAGATTCGAACCTGCGACCGTAGCGGTCGCGCGGTTCCAGACTGAAGCGCCTAGAACCTCTCGGCCACACAGGCCAGCAATGTATACCACATTTCGAAGTTCAAGGTTGTATTGGATTGATGGGTGTACAAGTCACATAAATAGTCCTTAACAGCGTTCTTAATGTGAGCCTGTGTTGTACGCATGGCGCCACTGCTGTCCTATAAAATGATGGCGAGATATTCGCAGCTGCTGCACTAAGTGATAAACAGGGGTTGGCTGTTGCTATTCGCTTGTGCAGTCTAGGGATCTAATTTTGTGGCTTTTTATTCATCCGTAGATCTCTTTTACAAGGATGTTGGACACGTATTGGTATTACAGTTTAAAAACTGCAAAAATAGTGTAATTCATATATATGATGGTGTTATAATAGGAAGCATCCCGGAATTTGTCTGAAGTAATTTAGGGAAACTACGAGAACCTAAGTCAGGATGGTCAGAAGATGCCTCCATCCTCCCGAATATAAGGCCAGCCTGTTTGAAACAGTCCTCCCTCATTCGGTTTATCCCAAGTGTACAATGCTGGTACTGTTTTTATAAAGAAGTAATTTAACAATATGGAAGTCTAGTGCTATACTGTTCAGTCATTTCTCACTCCTATTCGTTGCAGACGCTACACACACTATACACGCATTCTTTCATGACGTAATACGACACACTCTATCAGCTGGTGTCAGGGCACAGCGACAATGAATGTTTCCATTCTCTGTATCGCAGCTTCCTAATTGATAGCTTGAAAAAACTGTGTCATCATCCCTCTACAACGAGTGAGATGTTGATCTTAGAAAGAGGCTAAGGTGTATGTTGTACACAGTATAGCTATGGGAGTAACTTTCTCGTGAAAAGAGCAAAAAGGGGAAAATTGTGTGAACATGGTATGTGCATTGACATATGTTCTAGTGTAGTTATGTTATGTTGTATCTGTTACGTTTTTAACAAACCTCTAGCGTGTGTCATCTAAGTAATTCTTGAATGTATAGAATGTATTGATTAACAGGTACTTCTTAACTACCTTTTAAAATAGGCTTCTTTTAGCAATTTCTTTCACCTCCTTGGCAATTTTTTTGAACTATTGTAGCTTTGATTCGTTTAGTGCCCGTGATATTGTCTGTTAACACTACAGTCGCGGAATACGATTGTCTTAAGGCAGCGAAATACTATCATAGCTTGTGACACCGCCTTATGCCTGTTCTTTCGCTTAGCATTTTATGCATCGGATAAGAATGAGTTTTACTCTATGTATTCACCATTTCATAGAGCAAAATCCATTCTTATCAGATGCACAAAATACTACGCTCTATGTATCCACCATTTCGAGAAGAAATAAAAACTTTGAGGGTTGCCGACGACGTTGTAATTCTTTCAGAGACAGCAAAGGACCTGGAAGAGCAGCTGAACGGAATGGACAGTGTCTTGAAAGGAGGATATAAGTTGAAGATCAACAAAATCAAAACGAGGATGATGCAATGTAGTCGAATTACATCAGGTGATGCTGAGTGTATTAGATTAGGAAATGAGACACTTAAAAAGTAGTAAATGAGTTTTGCTGTTTGGGGGGCACAGTAACTGATAATGGCCGGAGTAGAGAGGATATAAAACGTAGACTGGCTATGGCAAGGAAAATGTTTCTGAAGAAGAGAAATTTGTTAACATCGAGTATAGATCTAAGTGTCAGGAAGTCTTTTCTGAAAGTATTTGTATGGAGTGTAGCCACGTATGGAAGTGAAATATGGGCGATAAACAGTTTGGACAAAAAGAGAATATAACCTTTCGAGATGTGGTGCTACAGAAGAATGCTGGAGATAAGATGAGTAGACCACGTAACTAATGAAGCGGTACTAAAGAGAATTGGGGAGAAGAGGAATTTGTGGCACACCTTCACTAGAAGAAGGGATCGATGGTAGGACATATTATCAGCATCAAGGGATCAATAATTTGTTACTGGAGGAAAGCGTGGAGGGTAAAAATCGGAGAGGTAGACCAAGAGATGAACGCGCTAAGCAGATTCAGAAGGATGTAGGCTACAGTAGTTATTCGGAGATGGAGAGGCTTGCACAGGATAGAGTAGCATGGAGAGCTGCATCAAACCTATCTCTGGACTGAACACCACAACAACAACAACATCCACCATTTCATACAGATGTTGTACCTGCCCTGCAAAGCTATCAGCGAATGCCAAAAGCTTGCGATTTCACGTTCCAAAGGCTGTTCTTGTAATATACGACAGTGTAACTTGCATGTTCCCTTATCTCTAAATACACGTCGTGCGTATGTTTCAGACTCACATGGATCGTGGAGTGAACTGAAAAGGCAACTGCCCAAAACTGTTCTGCTTTACTTTGTGTTGTTGAGGAGCTGCGGACGTTTGAAGATAAGACTATGAAGACAAAATTAAAGAGATACCAGCTCAGACAAAGGCTTAGCAGTAGTCGTTCTTCCCGTGAACCATTCGCTACTCGAACAGGAATAAAGTGAAGTGACGGTGGTAATCAAAGTACCCTCCACCACACACCGCAGGGTGGCTTGCGGAGCGTAGATGTAGATGTAGCTGTAAATGTCTATTGTCGATCGTGTTTTTGGACACTGTGATTACGCATGAATATGCCACAGCGCAGGATGGCGGTGTCTTGGAGTCGAAGTTCATTTGTAGGGTTTGAAGTTCCTTGCCAAAATTGATATTTGGTTCTTGATCATCGTGGTGCAGTATACAGTTAAATCCTCCAGCTAAACAACTGGGGTATGTAGATCGTTAAGTAACTCGACTATCGCCCCAGCATAAAATGTCCTTACTGCTAACTGTGTTGTAGTCCCCAATGGTGCGTGGTATACGTTTATACTCCGTATGTTTTGAAATTTGATGGTGATACCATGGCCCGTTTCCAGTAGCGATGTGGTGGTTTAACTCAGTCCTTCCTTGCGCAGTACTGGTGTACCCGCTTCACTACATATACTTACTATTGCAAAGCAACCCGGCATTTGTGCAATACTGGGGTTCGTCACATCCTGCATCGGAACGGTGTTCAAGTCGGCGCCGTATACGTATATTGTCTGAAGCTGTTGGTTTTCACGTCAGATGATATCCTATTGACATCAGTGTTTGCGAATGTGCACACATGCAGCATCATTTTGGTGGCTTAAATTTCAGTATCTTCTGGCTACTCTGCTCTTTATTGGTCACCGAATTGTTTTGTGGTGTTCTTATGTTCGGTACCGTTTGTATCCTTTGTGATCACCTCACGCGTTTCTGCTTTGTCTGTTTCAGTTGGTATTGGAGATGTCGGGTCGGCGTCTGTCTTGGTATCTCTCCGCGTTTTGCCCCGCGTACGAAACATCTTCCGTTCCCTGTTCGGTGCTCCTGCTCGGGATTTTAGTTTAAAGCTCTTTTCGAGCGCCCCTGTTTAGTTAGTGGGGTGTCGTTACTGGTAGGTAGTGAAACTGACGAATTTGCACGCGTTTAGTTTTATTGTACACTAGCTGAGTATCAGACGTTGCCCGAGTGTGTATTTATTCTGTCCATCTCCTCCTTCCCCCCCCCTCTCTCTCTCTCTCTCTCTCTCTTCCTGCCTGTGTCTCCCACCTCCTGCCTCTGACCATCTCTTCATTCCCTCTCTCTCTCTCTCTCTCTCTCTCTCTCTCTGCCTGTGTCTCCCACCTCCTGCCTCTGACCATCTCTTCCTTCCCTCTCGCCGGCCGAAGTGGCCGCGCGGTTCTGGCGCTGCAGTCTGGAACCGCGAGACCGCTACGGTCGCAGGTTCGAATCCTGCCTCGGGCATGGATGTGTGTGATGTCCTTAGGTTAGTTACGTTTAACTAGTTCTAAGTTCTAGGGGACTAATGACCTCAGCAGTTGAGTCCCATAGTGCTCAGAGCCATTTGAACCATTTTGAGCCTTCCCTCTCTCTCTCTGCTTGTGTCTCCCACCTCCTGCCTCTGACCATCTCTTCCTCTTTCTATGTCCATCCCCCTTCCCTCTAACCATTTGTCCCTGTCCTCTCTCTGCCCACCTCCTACTTCCCCATTACCTGTGCCCATCTCCTCCTTTTCCTTCGCTGTCTGTCAATCTGCTCCTCCCCATTCTCTCTCCGCGTTATCACGGTTACCCGAATGGACGCTGGTGATTCTTACCCCCATATTATTTATTTCCAGATCGTAATTATGTCTTCGAAATTTGGTTGAAATCGTTCTAGGCGCTTAGGATGAGCTTTTACCCATGGTTTTCCCGTGTAGGCACATGTCAAATATATTTCACATATATTTAACATATTTCACACGTATTTGTACATATATGTCACCTGTATCTCAAGCGAATTTCGCCCTGTGTAGAAAAATGATATAATTTTGTAGATATATCTGTCTGCGAATATTTTGTTAATAGCATTAGTAGTAAAGAAGTAATAAATTATTCCTGGACTATGAGCCGTACAGTGATATAATTTTGTAGGTATATTTAGCAACATATGAGGACATTGTATGTGAAATGTTCTGCGAAAAGAGTCAATGGTAAAGAAGTAGTTAATTTAAATATCATGTATGACGCAGCTCAGCGTTCATGGCGTCATATCCCTTGAACTAAGTGGTGTACAATAATGTATTTTTGTAGGAACATTCAGTAAAAAGTGATGTGAATAGAGTTAGCAGCAATGAGGCAATAAATTTAAACGACTCACATGATGCGGCAGTTTTTCACACACCCTCCTGAACTATGGGTCGTATTATTTTGCTGGTACACTCAGTAGACTGTCTGAAAAATTCAATGCGAAAACAGTTAGCAGTAAAGAAATAATTAATTAATAGATCGTATTATCACTTTGCTGGCACAGTCAGTGGATTGTCTGAAAAAAGTTGTTGCGAAAACAGTTAGCTATAAAGAAACAGTTAATTAAAATGTGATGCCTCATGCGGCAGTTTTACTACTTGAAGAGCGAAAATGCAGTAAGCGACAAACATCATTTTGTGGGAGTTGTCAGCAAGAAAAAGTTCCATAAGGGTTTGAAATTATGTTAAAAGTTTGTTCCAAGTCACTGAGTGTTCTTATACTCAAATACTTGATGACTAAAGTTGTGCTATTCGTGCGGGTGGGTTATATTGCCTTTCCACCCACACTCACACCCTTTTGACAGGTAGGTGGTTCTTAACATACAGCGATTCTTTCCAGACAGTAAGTGATATGTCGGACAAGTTTCGTTGAAATCTGTCCAATAATTTAGGAGGAGATATGTAACATAATTCTACACATACATACCGCATATGTACCTCCATTTTTATAATATTTACGGATACAGATGTATCATCTACTGCACCGTGACTTGTATCGATGCATGCTGAATCAACGTTTCTGTCTTTGTTTGGTCGTTTTTCTATCTGATCTGGGGTGGTGGTCTATTACCTCCTTGTGAATGTCGTGAGTTAGTTGTGTTTTCGATTTTTGATTCAGTTCACTTAGATTCCTCACTTTCACTGATCGCTGTAGTTGCCTCGTAAGCCAACTCGAAAGGTGTGTTCTTAGCTTCATGGGACACACTGGGTAAGAGTGTATGGTTTGGGATTTAAAGTTATGAAAATCGTGCTCTCGATAAATTATTTGTGTAAGTTGCTGGCTCGTATTGCTCTCGAATTGAAACGAGATATTGTGAGACGGAATCTCAGGAACATTCGCGAATGTTTGATGTGGAAGTATTTCTCGTGTAGCACCTGGTCTCGCCACTTCGTCTGTATGAGTTATGGACTATGTCTGCATTCGCAAGGTATCATCAACTGTGACTGGATGAATTCGTTGGCTCTTGATTGGTGCGCACACTTTGCACTGAGGTGGTCTACAACTTCCATAGGTGCGTAGTAGTCCTTCATACGTTATTAGAACTTTGTAACTCTGTATGCGTAAATAAAACGGAACACTATTAAGTGAGTCTATGTGCAATTATCGAACACCGTTGCCGACATTAATATGTTCATTGTTTTTCCATTTATCTTGTAGCACCCGTAAAGCGGTACCGTAAGGTGCCAGCGCGCGTTTCCCAGCTTCTTGTAATACTTCTAACGAAAGGTTGCTATTATGCACCGTGCTCAGTCCTAGCCCCGACTGTTGTACCATGACTTTACGTAGTTCTCCAAAACTTACTTTGGAATCGACTGTACCATTGAACTCAGAAACTGGTCGTGCGCCTGTATCGCTGACGTTGCTTTAACAAACACAGCATTCGCCAGGATGTCGTACTGCAGTCCGGTCACTTTGTCAACCCTCATGCGATATTTTTCCGATAACTGCTAGTCTATTTCTCCGATCTTGGGACGTTTCTGTCCAAAGGGGAATCCTGATCGCCAAGTACGACGCGACACTGGAGCTGGCACGCTTGCACAGATTTGTACTTACAGACTGCTGACACTACATTCTCGCTGCACGCCCCTGCCTGCTACTCGTCGAATAACCTGCGTTATTTACGGTGCGACAAGCGCTGCGGCATTGGCCCGCACACTGCCACTGTCAGGACGACACTGCGAGCTTTCGAAGCACTAGTCCAGTCTAATATTGGATATACGTTGCAAAAGGTGGGGTAGCAGATTTTTTTTTTCTTTAACTTCTTCATACGGTTAGAGAACTTGGAAAACCAATTTTTGCGTACAAAATTTGTGTTGGCTAAGTTTTCTGTAGTCAAAAGACTATGAAAATTTCGGACCTTTTTTTTCAGTTTTCAGGAAATGGAGTAAATTCCAATATATTTCGTTCATAATCATACGATTTCAGTATGGTCTACAAGTAGGGCGGGAGACACTATTAAGCCTATGGAAACTTCATGATTATGGTTTCTAATGTCAGTCAAGTGCGGACACAGTAACACCACTGGCTCGAATGTATATGAGAATGGGCGACATCCTATATTCGCATGGCTAATGTTAAACTCAGTATATGTCTCCCCAACCCACATCCGTTACCAATTTTGAGTAAACACATTAGTACTTCCTTTAAATGTGTAAGTAGCTAACGTTTAGACACAGAGTGCTAGATATCTGTGAAACTAATCTGTTAATTTCTGTCATTTCTAATGATGTTTGCTAATTCACAAATTACATTACACAATTTCCTTTCTTTATAGCATAGCATCTTTTTTTTTGCCTACCTTGATTATTTAATGTGTTCTCTTAAATACGTCTCAGATGCGTCCCATATGATGCATATTTACAGAGTCTGTGTTAAAATCTATGGAAGAAAATGTATGGAAAATAAAGTAGAAGAAAGCAATAAAGGACTCAGTTTTATTCGTCAGAGCAAGAGCAGCAAAAAACTTCGTTGGATGTGTGAAGGTGATAAGTGAAGGAACGACTAAAGTCAATAATGACATGTGTGTATCTTTCGGAGAATACGAAAAATACTTTGGTTCAAGAGATATGAAGGGTACTATGGAGTATAGGCAACAACAGGAAGCCACGTTACTGCATGTCTCCAAGATTGTTTATTCTCTGTAATGGTGGTAGATCTCAGCATGAAGCCAGATCAAATGGACCTGGCATAAAGTGAAGATCTTCATTTAATAACTGTAGCAATAAGGAAAATAGGGAAACAGATTTGGAACGAATAAAAACATTTTATGAGTAAATAATGAAAACAGGAAACAAACATAGCCTAGTAATTATAAACCTAGATGGAAAGAAATTCGAGGACGTGAAGCCTTTCATTTGACTTAGAAGATGGAAGTGTCTGCAGATGGAAGTTTTACTCACAAATGTTGAGAGGGAATGGAAGCCTTCAGATAGATAAAATTATTACAGACAAGAGCAACAGGAGCGAATCTAAGAAAATAATATATAAACGGTTTATTCGGAATGAAGTTAACGGTGGGCAACAACTAGGAGAAATATTGGAAAACATTTTGTGCCAAGGTATGGGGAAGAGCGAAGAAAATTGTGTTGTCATTTAGAATAAGGAATGATGAAGTGTTTGAAAGGGAGAAGGAAACAAGACTTCTACTGAATTTATATTAGAAAGAGGTAAGTGAGGTATCATGGACACAAGGAAATCTTTACGCTGATGATTATCACTGAAGGAAAAGCAGAAGAAAGAGGAAAGGGAAGTGGAAGAATGTGTGGGCTACAGACAGATCTGAGGAATGGAATGTGATACTGAGAACTTAAGGTAGCAGCAATATGTAAGACATTACTGAGAATGAAAGTCAGCTGTAGGCTATCTTTTGACGACGTAAGGCCGGCCAGAGGATATCTCATAAGGCAGCGTTCTGTCACTCATAAACTCCAACGTTTGTGCTAATGACCAGCCTGCTTCTCCCACACGAAAAGATTTATATGTTCTTAGGTCATATACCTGGAAACACAGGGTGCAATGTTTGACGCAGTGTACAGAATATCTCATTATCATAAAAAGTGTAAATACACATCAAATCCATCAAAGACGCGCTTTTCTCATTTTCACCGGAAAACAAAAATGACTCAAAAGTTAAAAGTGATTGGAACAGCCCCGAGTGCTGCCAGTCATGGTTCAAATGGCACTGAGCACTATGGGACTCAACATCTGAGGTCCTCAGTCCCCTAGACTTAGAACTGCTTAAACCTAACTAACCTAAGGACATCACACACATCCATGCCCGAGGCAGGATTCGAACCTGCGACCGTAGCAGTCAGGCGGTTCCGGACTGAAGTGCACGGCCATTGCCAGTCATCAAATGCACACTAGTCTGATGTTTAAACGATTCATGTAATTGAAATTCTAAAATCTACAAGCTCTATCATGTGGCCGGCATAGGAGCGTCATTTATGTCGCGTAAAATCGCAGTTCTCTAAGAACGAATGGCGCCAGCCAGAAGGCAGGTAGATGGTTTTCTTGTTTGTATATGAACTATTTGAACGTATTGTTATGCGGATTACTCAAGAAGTAACGCAGGCTCTAGCTGTCGTTATCTATAGCGTGCAGTGAATCGTTGAATGTTAAGGAATGCCTCCCTGTTGGCACGGTTACCGAATGAGATATCTGGAGGTTCTTATTAGACTTTCGTGTGCCACTGGTAGATTCAAGTCCAATCTTTGCGAATGCTCGTTTTCTCCAGGTGTATTCTATGAATCAGAAAAATACCTATATAAGTACAAACTACGACAGTCGGTTTGCGATGCTGAAGACCTAATTCAATATCACAACAATGCAGTTGATATAGCACATTAATGGACTAAACACATATCAGTTTCAACATTTGCACTTCTAAGCAGCCATTTTAATGCGATTGTTGAGGTCTTATTATTATCTGATTCTTGCAATTTTCTGTAGTTCTCTTACGCATTGTAATCTGAATAGAAAACATAGTAGAAATTGAGAACGGAGTGAGAAGTGAGAAGGATAGTTGCTTATCTCACATGCCATTCAATCTGTACACTCAGTAACTAGTAAAGGAAACGAAGGAGAAGTTTAGAATGGAAACTGCAGATCAGGGAGGAGGAATAAATATGAACAACAACAATTCAAAATTTTTAGAATTAAGTAACATGATTCTGAAGAAATTAAATTAGTAAGTGAGAGATTGAAGCTAGTAGACCAGTTTTTCTTTTGGGTCGCAAAATAACTAACGATAGCAGAAGTAAAGAGAATATAAAATGTAAACTAGTGATAGCGAGGACTTCCTTCCCGAGAAAGACAAATTTGCTAATACTGTAAATAAATTTAAATGGTTGGAAGCTTTCTCTGAAATCATTTGTTTACAGAACAGCTTTGTATGAAAGTGAAACGTGAACAATAACCAGCAAAGAAAAGAATAGAGTAAAAGCGTTTGAAATATGGTTGTACAGAACAATGCTGAATATGAAATGGGTAGATCGCATAACTACTAAAACAATACTTAGTCGGACTGGGGAAAAATCTGTATGACACTACTTGATTAAAAGAAGGGTAGGTCGACAGGACACATCCTGAGGATTAATTGGCTGGCTCTGACCATTATGGGACTTAAAAGCTAAGGTCATCGGTCCCCTAGAACTTAGAACTACTTAAACCTAACTATCCTAAGGACATCACACACATCCATGCCGGAGGCAGGATTCGAACCTGCGACCGTATCGGTCGCGCGGTTCCAGACTGAAGCTCCTAGAAGCGCTCGGCCACACCGGCCGGCGAGGATTAATTAATTTAGTAATGAAGGATAGTGTGATTAGGGGGTGGGGGGTAGAAGGTGGGGTAAAATCGTGGAGGAAGACCAAGGGTCGTATACCATGAAGTTCAGGTTCAAATGAATGTAGTGTACAATGGTTATCCAGATATGAATAAGACGTGAACAACATTGTTGGCCGCCCGGTGTGGCTGAGCGGTTCTAGGCGCTTCAGTCTGGAACCGCACGACCTTTACGGTCGCAGGTTCGAATCCTGCCTGGGGCATGGATGTGTGTGATGTCCTTAGGTTAGTTAGGTTTAAGTAGTTCTAAGTTCTAGGGGACTGATGACCTCAGATGTTAAGTCCCATAGTGCCCAGAGCCATTTGAGCCAACATTGTTGAGAGCTGCATAAAATTCCTAAGCAACTCTTGTATTTTCTAATATTTACTGATTTTCATCATCTGTAAACAAGTCGCTTCTGATTCGATTAAAGGAAAGAGTGGATTTATCCATGTTGATGTTATGGTAGGTGTTGTGTCTAGACAAAACAGCCTAGACACAATGAGAGGAAGCCGAAAGGCACGCGCTTAAACTCACGCAGGCTGGCGTGAGGTCTGAAACAGGATACGTAATGAATGCTATAAAGAAAAGTACGTAGCTTCTGGAATACTTAGCTTTAATCCATAATTGTATAACATCGCTCTTGATGATACATGCTTCATGTAATAAATATCAATTGAATACGGCGCCTTGCTAGGTCGTAGCAATTGACTTAGCTGAAGGCTATGCTAACTATCTTCTCGGCAAATGAGAGAGTCTTCGTCAGTGTAGCATCGCTAGCAAAGTCGGCTGTACAACTGGGGCGAGTGCTAGGAAGTCTCTCTAGACCTGCCGTGTGGTGGCGCTCGGTCTGCTATCACTGACAGTGGCGACACGCGGGTCCGACGTATACTACCGGACCGAGGCCGATTTAAAGGCTACCACCTAGCAAGTGTGGCGTCTGGCGGTGACACCACAGTAGGTCCTACAAGAGGTTTGATACAGCTCTCCGTGCTAGTCCATTTTGTGCCTTTTCATCTCTACACAACTACTGCAACCTACATCTTTTGAACTTGCTTGCTGTAGTCAATCATTGGTGTTCCTATACAATGTTTACCCTTCACACTTCATCTTTTACCAAATATACGATTCGTTAATGACTCAGGACGTGTTCTATCCACCGATCCCCTCTTTTAATGCAGTGGTGCCATGCATTTTTTTCCCTCCTCGCTTCGACTCAGCACCTACTCATTAGTTATACGCTCAGCCTATCTTAATCTTCACCGGCCGTTGAGGCCCAGCGGTTCTAGGCCCTTTAGTCTGGAACAGCGCTGCTGCTACGGTCACAGGTTCGAATCCTGCCTCAGGCATGGATGTGTGTGATGCCCTTAGGTTAGTTGTGTTTAAGTAGTTCTAAGTCTAGGGGACTGATGACCTCAGATGTTAAGTCCCATAGTGCTTAGAGCCGTTATCTATTCTTCAGCTTTCTTCTGTAGCAGAATATTTCAGAAGATTCTGTTCTCTTCTTGTCTGAATTGTTTATCTTCCACGTGTTGCTACATTCAGAAAAGACTCCCTAACACTAAAATTTATATTAAGTGTTGATACACTCTTGTTTTCAGAAACATTTATGTATGACAGTTTGGTTTTATAATCTCAGTATTTCGGCGAAAGTCAGTTATTTTAATGTCGATAACAAAACTCATCTGCTACATGTAGCGTTTCATTTTGCAGAATATTTCCTTCTGCACCGCCTGATTTCATTCGAATTTACTCCATTACTATTATTGTACTTATGTTGATATTCATCCGAAAATACATTTTCAAAACGATATCTATTCCTCTCAGATGATCTTCCAAGCTAATTGCCGTCACTGAGAGAATTACAGTGTCATCGGCAAACCTTAAAGTGTTTACTTCTTCCTCCTTAAATGTAATTCCCTGTCCAAATTACTCTCATTCGGTATATAGACTGAAGAATGTCTGGAATAGATTACAGCCCTGTCTCACTCCCTTCCCAGTCACTACCTCCCTTTCATATCCTTCGACTCTTATAACTGCAACCTGATTTCTGTATAAGCTGTACATCTTCTTTCACTCGCTGTATATTATGCCTGCTAACTTCAGAATTCCACCATGATGTCTCCCAGTGGTTGCGGGTATCACAGCTGTGGCGGCCGAGGAAAGGACCTCTGAGGAAGTTTAAATCAAAATAAGCAATGCACTTGAAAGTTTGGGAGAGTAAGATGATCTGAATGATCTCAAATCCAATCCAGGGAAGACTCAAGTATGTGCTTTCTTCTTAAGAAACAGAGACGAAAGAGAGACGCTAGAAGAAAATTGAAGATTAAGTGGAGAAGATCGGAAATTCGGCACTCTGACACAGTAACCGTGCATACATGCTACAGAGACCGCAATTCAAATGGTTCAAATGGCTCTGAGCACTATGGGAATAACTTCTGAGGTCATCAGTCCCCTAGAACTTAAACTACTTAAACCTAACTAACCTAAGGACATCACACACATCCATGCCCGAGGCAGGATTCGAACCTGTGACCGTAGCGGTCTCGCGGTTCCAGACTGTAGCGCTTAGAACCGCTCGGCCACACCGGCCGGCAGAGACCGCAGTCTCTGTAACAATGTATGATTGAATAAATGGCCTCTAGCATGAAAACCATGCATTACCGGACATTAGTTGATTAGACTTTTTTGTTCCGTATCCTCTCATCGAACAATCCCTAGAATTTGTACACGGTGGAAAAAATCGCCCTGTGTTTCTATACATGGTATAAACGTAGTTTTGCCTTTACTTGTCCTTTAAGGTAGCCGTAAGGTCAGTACTGCCTCGCGTGCCCCTACGTTTCATTGGAATCCAAACTGATCTTCTCTCAGATGTGCTTAGCACTCATGTTTTATTACACTGGTTATTTAGTAATATTCACAACTGGCAGCACCTGCCCTCTATGGAGTTGCAATTATTACGGCATTCTTGAAGTCTACGAGTATTTCGCCTGTCTCATATATCTTGTACACTACGTATTCGCTGAGTCGCAACCGTAATTAGTTGCAGCTCAGCCCCTCACACTTTATGAAAATGTAATTCGACCAACTATCGACACCAGGTCCTTAGCACGTAGGTATTTCCCATTGTCTGTTTCATTTACGGTATTTTCATGTTTTCTCCTATCGTCCATTAAAACCAATATCTCGTGTATTATCCAACAAAAATTTTGTTCAAAGACTTAATACTGCCATTTTTACTGTTCGAACGGTATCTGAAGTGAGTGATTGTTCGACACGAAAATTAGTCTACTTTGCTTATTTTCATTTGCGTATGTCGTATGGTATTATATTTTGAGGTAACTCTTCTTATTCTAAAAGGATATTTTTGGCTCAGAAACGGTCGGTTCGGGCACTAAGTGGTGTAAGTACACGAACCTCTTGTCGACCCCTCTTCACGAGTCTGGATATTTTGACATTGGTCTCTCAAGATATATATTCCTTACTGTCATTTTTTGTTAACAATATTAGCTTATTGCCAAGAATAAGCAGCTTTCACTCAGTTAAAACTCGGCAGAAATCAAACCTGTATTTGGATCGCACTTCCTTAACTCTTGTGCAGAAAGGTGTGCAGTACACTGCTGCATCTACTTTCAATAACCTACCACAAGAATTAAAAAATCTTATCAGTAATCCACGCGCTTTCAAATCGAATTCTGAAGAGTTTGCTCATGGGTTACTCCTTCTATTCTATCGAGGAGTTCCTTGAAAAATTAAGCTGATTCTTATTGTATTGTTGATTGCGTTTACTTAAACTTATGGCTTGACTTTTTTCGAGTTCATAAACATTTTATTTTTATCTGTTATACTTTTATGTTGTAATTTCATGTACTGACACGTTCCATGACCTTGGAGATTTGCTCCTCAATTTGGTCCTACGGAACTTGACGTGTAAATAAGTAAATAAATAAATACTTACTGGACCTTGACGTTTTGTTCTTTTCATTCTTTGTCACCTTCATCATTCCTTCGCTAGCGAACAATAAAAATGAAAATTGCTTTCTGTCGAGAACGTGCCACAATCTTGCGAATGATTTTGTATTCGCGGCTGGGGAGCAGAGGTCCCGTGTGGGAAGGATTACGTTTTCATAAAGTGTGAACGGGAATGTGAGGGTCGGGGCTGCTACTAATTACAGGTGCGATTGAACAAACAGCGAGTGACAACATTCTTCGGGGCGGCAGTGGCGGCGACAGTCATGTGAGGCATTCGCAGTAATTACACGGCCCCAGCTCCCAGCTTCCCGCCTTCGGGAAAAAACTGGCGGGCGCGCAGGGCAGTCGGTGCTTGCGCCCCCGCCCACCCACGCCCACCCACGCACGCCCACGGCTGTGGCTAATGACCACTCTGTATTTGGGGTCTGGCTTCGATTTCCGGCGCGACCGCCTCCATGCAGGTTTTCCGCGGTTCCGGCGAGCTGCCGGCACTGCGGCCACCTCGACTACAACGTGCAACGCTGCTATCGCAGGACCAATAGCCCTAGGTGCTTTGCAAATGGGACTGCCAGCTATCACGTACCCATTACCTCTGGTGTATGAGTATTTCTAAAAAACTTCATCAGGATTATTGTCCCGCCATGCTTTAGTCTCCGACAAAACAGGAACCATCGAGATGAAGGCTATTATTCAAATTCTGAAGTTCTAATTATTTGAACTAATCATGTAAAACATCAGTATGTTCCGGATGAAATAAATACGTGAAAGAGTAGATGATTTGATTAATACCTTCCTCATTACTCATAAGAACATACAGATCTGTTAATACATTGCACTATGAGAAACACCGAATTGTGCATAATTATTTCCACGATTGTGGCGAGCCCCCTGAAGCGGACACATGTTGACCGTAGCAACGTGATTATATAAACCGAGTATGTGTGTGTGGGTGGGGGTACTTTAACATCTTGAAAATTGCATATTCTTTATCGTTCGATCCAAGAAATGACTTCAAACTATCTTCCCCAGTAATTAATATATTCCCAAAACAATTTCGAAAGACCTGAACAATTTTTCAAGAAAAAATCTCTGGACAATATGCTGAGCGGTACAAGGCTAGCACAATTACTTTTTGAATTTCTTACTTAATGCGATATACGTTCATTTTTTGAGGATCTGGACTGAATGCAAGAACAAAGAAAAGAAAAATAACTTCTTCGCCATCTTTTCTCGAACACACATTATTTTTAACTTAAAAACGTTAGCAAAAAAAAAAAAGAATGCAACAGATACTGGGTGATCGGAAATTCCCGTTACACACTTCTAGGGCCTGTAGAGGGGAGTGAGCAAATAATATCTACATCTACATCTACATCTATACTCCGCGAGCCACCTTACGGTGTGTGGCGGAGGGTACTTATTGTACCACTATCTGATCCCCCCTTCCCTGTTCCATTCACGAATTGTGCGTGGGAAGAACGACTGCTTGTAAGTCTCCGTATTTGCTCTAATTTCTCGGATCTTTTCGTTGTGATCATTACGCGAGATATATGTGGGCGGTAGTAATATGTTGCCCATCTCTTCCCGGAATGTGCTCTCTCGTAATTTCGATAATAAACCTCTCCGTATTGCGTAACGCCTTTCTTGAAGTGTCCGCCACTGGAGCTTGTTCAGCATCTCCGTAACGCTCTCGCGCTGACTAAATGTCCCCATGACGAATCGCGCTGCTTTTCGCTGGATCATGTCTATCTCTTCTATTAATCCAACCTGGTAAGGGTCCCATACTGATGAGCAATACTCAAGAATCGGACGAACAAGCGTTTTGTAAGCTACTTCTTTCGTCGATGAGTCACATTTTCTTAGAATTCTTCCTATTAATCTCAACCTGGCGCCTGCTTTTCCCACTATTTGTTTTATGTGATCATTCCACTTCAGATCGCTCCGGATAATAACTCCTAAGTATTTTACGGTCGTTACCGCTTCCAAAGATTTACCACCTATGGCATAATCGTACTGGAATGGATTTCTGCCCCTATGTATGCGCATTATATTACATTTATCTACGTTTAGGGAAAGCTGCCAGCTGTCGCACCATGCATTAATCCTCTGCAGGTCCTCCTGGAGTACGTACGAGTCTTCTGATGTTGCTACTTTCTTGTAGACAACCGTGTCATCTGCAAATAGCCTCACGGAGCTACCGATGTTGTCAACTAAGTCATTTATGTATATTGTAAACAATAAAGGTCCTATCACGCTTCCCTGCGGTACTCTCGAAATTACCTCTACATCTGCAGATTTTGAACCGTTAAGAATGACACGTTGTGTTCTTTCTTCTAGGAAATCCTGAATCCAATCACAAACCTGGTCCTATATTCCGTAAGCTCGTATTTTTTTCACTAAACGTAAGTGCGGAACCGTATCAAATGCCTTCCTGAAGTCCAGGAATACGGCATCAAACTGCTCGCCAGTGTCTACGGCACTGTGAATTTCTTGGGCAAATAGGGCGAGCTGAGTTTCACATGATCTCTGTTTGCGGAATCCATGTTGGTTATGATGAAGGAGATTTGTATTATCTAAGAACGTCATAATACGAGAACACAAAACATGTTCCATTATTCTACAACAGATTGACGTAAGCGAAATAGGCCTATAATTATTCGCATCTGATTTATGACCCTTCTTGAAAATGGGAACGACCTGCGCTTTCTTCCAGTCGCTAGGTACTTTACGTTCTTCCAGCGATCTACGATAAATTGCTGATAGAAAGGGGGCAAGTTCTTTAGCATAATCACTGTAGAATCTTAAGGGTATCTCGTCTGGTCCGGATGCTTTTCCGCTACTAAGTGATAGCAGTTGTTTTTCAATTCCGATATCGTTTATTTCAATATTTTCCATTTTGGCGTCCGTGCGACGGCTGAAGTCAGGGACCGTGTTACGATTTTCCGCAGTGAAACAGTTTCGGAACACTGAATTCAGTATTTCTGCCTTTCTTCGGTCGTCCTCTGTTTCGGTGCCATCGTGGTCAACGAGTGACTGAATAGGGGATTTAGATCCGCTTACGCGATTTTACATATGACCAAAACTTTTTAGGGTTCTTGTTTAGATTGTTTGCCAATGTTTTATGTTCGAATTCGTTGAATGCTTCTCTCATTGCTCTCTTTCATTTTGAATAGAAACCCGTGTCCGGAAATGTACTCGTTCTATGATGGATTCAGTTCAACTGTGTAACGCGTCCACGTCTGCTGAGGGAAAGAGAAAAGTGTCAGAGTTGATTATCCTGATACGCAGTACATCAGACATAATGATCGTGTGCTGCGTCTAACGATCACTTGATGTCACTTAACGTCTTCCTTTTCGAGAGGCTCCTGTAGAGACAGAAAAAGATCTGCTGGCTCGAGTTCTGGCTACTGCTCTAGAAATTGAAGAGACACCAGGTGGGATGGAGAGTCTGTAACAACGCTGGTGGTTGCCAAATAGAGCAGCTATTCTAACGCATCATCATGCTGGGTTCTTTCTCGTTTTGGAAAAATCTAAACACAAACGCTTAAGTGTTAATACAAACATGTATTCTTAAATGATAAATGGATGTATCGTCGTGTTTCCTTTCGGATTTATACCTAATAATTTTACCGCGTCACGCCTAATTCAATTCCTCAAGCAGAAGTGGATGAGTTAAATATCTGAATTTAAACCGTCGTAGAACGGAAACGGTACGTATCGGAACACGGGTTCCCATTCCAAATATAAAGGGTGTTTCAAAAATGACCGGTATATTTGAAACGGCAATAAAAACTAAACGAGCAGCGATAGAAATACACCGTTTGTTGCAATATGTTTGGGACAACAGTACATTTTCAGGCAAACAAACTTTTGAAATTACAGTAGTTACAATTTTCAACAACAGATGGCGCTGCGGTCTGGGAAACTCTATAATACGATATTTTCCACATATCCACCATGCGTAGCAATAATATGGCGTAGTCTCTGAATGAAATTACCCGAAACCTTTGACAACGTGTCTGGCGGAATGGCTTCACATGCAGATGAGATGTACTGCTTCAGCTGTTCAATTGTTTCTGGATTCTGGCGGTACACCTGGTCTTTCAAGTGTCCCCACAGAAAGAAGTCACAGGGGTTCATGTCTGGCGAATAGGGAGGCCAATCCACGCCGCCTCCTGTATGTTTCGGATAGCCCAAAGCAATCACATGATCATCGAAATATTCATTCAGGAAATTAAAGACGTCGGCCGTGCGATGTGGCCGGGCACCATCTTGCATAAACCACGAGGTGTTCGCAGTGTCGTCTAAGGCAGTTTGTACCGCCACAAATTCACGGAAAATGTCCAGATAGCGTGATGCAGTAATTGTTTCGGATCTGAAAAATGGGCCAATGATTCCTTTGGAAGAAATGGCGGCCCAGACCAGTACTTTTTGAGGATGCAGGGACGATGGGACAGCAACATGGGGCTTTTCGGTTCCCCATATGCGCCAGTTCTGTTTATTGACGAAGCCGTCCAGGTAAAAATAAGCTTCGTCAGTAAACCAAATGCTGCCCACATCCATATCGCCGTCATCAATCCTGTGCACTATATCGTTAGCGAATGTCTCTCGTGCAGCAATGGTAGCGGCGCTGAGGGGTTGCCGCGTTTGAATTTTGTATGGATAGAGGTGTAAACTCTGGCGCATGAGACGATACGTGGACGTTGGCGTCATTTGGACCGCAGCTGCAACACGGCGAACGGAAACCCGAGGCCGCTGTTGGATCACCTGCTGCACTAGCTGCGCGTTGCCCTCTGTGGTTGCCGTACACGGTCGCCCTACCTTTCCAGCACGTTCATCCGTCACGTTCCCAATCCGTTGAAATTTTTCATACAGATCCTTTATTGTATCGCTTTTCGGTCCTTTGGTTACATTAAACCTCCGTTGAAAACGTCGTCTTGTTGCAACAACACTGTGTTCTAGGCGGTGGAATTCCAACACCAGAAAAATCCTCTGTTCTAAGGAATAAACCATTTTGTCTACAGCACACTTGCACGTTGTGAACAGTACACGCTTACAGCAGAAAGACGATGTACAGAATGGCGCACCCACAGACTGCGTTGTCTTCTATATCTTTCACATCACTTGCAGCGCCATCTGTTGTTGAAAATTGTAACTACTGTAATTTCGAAAGTTTGTCCGCCTGAAAATGTACTGTTGTCCCAAGCATATTGCAACAAACGGTGTATTTCTATCGCTGCTCGTTTAGTTTTTATTGCCGTTTCAAATATACCGGTCATTTTTGAAACACCCTGTATATACTCACTGCCCTCTACAAGTCTGCGAACATTTAATAAATCAGAGAGAATGCTGTGTGGTTCTTCTGGCTGACGGTAAACAACCCAAGTTGTTACAGCGTTACTGACTTGTCTCAACCCTTGTACTTACGTGCAACTAGGAAATGGACGAGAAAATCTGACGCAATTAGACTGCGGACCGTCATTCATATTTCGACACACTTCTGCTTGCCAGACTAAAGCGGTGATTGTATCAATGCCAACAACGGGCACTGCGGACTTGAATGGGGTGTTGCATATAATGAGGGAACTTTAAACAGTCATTCGCAAACATTGCCAGAACTGAATTTAAGTACCACGGATCAGTATTTAAAAAACAACTTCATTGTCGACGGAAAATAAAATATCGAGTTATCTGGGATGTAACCAACAGAATCTGATAGAGCAAATCCGTAAGATAGTAGTGCAGGTGGAACATTAATGAGGTGGTTGTTCCACGTAAAACAAAATTAGTGTGTGTGTTAGGGGATGGGAGTCAATAAAAGCCTAAAGAACAAACTGTTATGTGTGAGACTTTCATAACGGAAGGAACGCAAAACGGAAAATGTTTTTCAGTCTCAACTCACAGCAAGTAGAGGATGCCGAATTGTCAGTAGGGAGGATATTCTAACAACTTATACTTTAAATGCCTCAGTTTTGTCGTTGCCAAATCAGATTTTCTGGCTGTGGATTGAAGAACATTTCTCTGCCTCTTCGTACCGTTGATCCGTATGACTGGCCCACTACTGTCTGGCCTCAATAAGAAGAATCTCTTCTATATCCCAGAAAGTGTTCCCAAAGAAGTGGTTCTGACTCCAGCTTTTCTGATGTAGTCATCGGCTTCCGCATCATACTTTGACAGGTGATTCATTTCTGCCCTGGCGTACTGCGCGGACAACACAGGCATAATAACAAATACAATAGTTGGATTCCTTCTAAAACAATCCAAGTGCAACTAAGAAATTCATCTCGTACTAGGTACGGATGAACTTTCAGTAATGCTACAGTCACCTCCTACAAAGTTTTCTCACAGTCAATTCTTTACGCAAAATGGATACTCCCTGTCTTCTGATACGTTTATGACGTACAATATAATGTACTGCTCTTAAATAGTCGAAGAGTTCCATTGCTATTCAATTACACGCTGAAAAATAAATGGAAATAGTATTTACCGTAAAATACATAGGAGAAACCATCCAGAGCTACCTAAAGTGGAATGATCTCGTAAAACAAATAGTGGGGAAGCAGATGTGATGCTGAAACTAATTGGGAGAATCTTAAGGAAGTGTAATTCATACACGAAAGAAGAGAGTTGCAAAACACTTGTTCGGCCGAGCACTGTGTGGTACCATTACTATGTTGGACTAATAAAAGAGAGAGAGAGAAGATCCAATGACAAACAGAGCGTTTCGTACTGTATCCTTTAGCCGGCGAGAGAGTGTTACAGAGATGCTCAAGAAACTGTATTGGCAGACGTCACAAGAGATGTGTTGTACATCACGAGGAGGTTTACTGTTGAAATTTCTAGAGCGTACGTTCCTAAGTGAATCAGACAACTTATTATTACGAGGAAAATCTGAGAGAGTAGAGCTCATACGGAATTTTATCGACTGACCTTCTCCATTACGAACCAAACTGCATAAGAACAACTATTTCGAAAAAAAGACTATCTCTCGACTTTTCCGTCGTACATTTGGTCTGATGCCTCCTTCCCGCTTCACAACAAAGAGAAGACATAGAAAGCTGCTGAGCTATCAGCCTACTCTTAACAACGCTCATAGTATTTGCTTTCATAACCTCCAGTCTCGAAGGATAAACAATCGATTTTAAGCAGTTAAAGGAACAATCTGGTTTTAGTAGTGAATATAGAACAATGGACCATTTAACAATTGAACGATATAATAAAACGGAGAACGGAGCAGTGAGTGTAGCTCACCACTTTTTGTGGGATTCGTAGATTTTGAGAAAAGTTATTGTCTCTGTTTGAAGCAAGCCTGTGTTAATGACCTTTGAAGAACAAAGCACTGATTCACCTTGTGCATGTGAACTTAATAACATATAAGTCGATATCACAGCTTGCATTCCACTGTATCAGGATAGTGACAGGTATTTAGAATTGAAAGAGGAGCCAAGCAAGGAAATTCCATATCGCCAAAACTATTCTCGGAAGACTCACAGGAAGTCTGAGAAAACGAAGATGGAATACATGTTAATGGAACATATGTGAACCATCTACATTTTTCTCATAACAGTGTACTCTATGTGTGTAATACAGTTGAACTTCAACATCGAAAGGAGCAACTTGTGAAACAAAATTTAAAAGTAGTAATGAAAATAAATTGCAATAAAACTAAAATAATGTATAAGCAACATGTCAAAAAGAAATATATGTAACACAGGGTGGTGGGACGTTTAACCAGGCGAATGGACGCTAAACAGAAAGAAAAACTTTTGATGGATTCTGAGATACGTGAGAAGATCGAGACGACGAGTTAATGGAAAGTAGCGGATTGTCAGACAGGTATTTCTGATGATGACGATGAAAAAAGGTTTAATGCTGTGTCTGCAGCACTAGTGTAATAACACGGGGCTGAGCTGAAGCAACTTATGGGAAAACTTATAGGTAAATCCAGTACTGGGCACTAGAAGTTAGGCAACTGAAGATACTCGCATGAGTGAATAAAGAAATGTTTTTCTACTGCAGCTGAACAGACTGTAGAGAACTGCAGATCTGTAACATTATTGTCACGATTATACAATATACTTCATCGTTAGAGAAGCAAAGCTAGATTATTGCACACACTCTACTCCAGAGTGAAAATTCATTCTGGAAACAGTTACCCCAGCCATGTCTCCGAATAATCCTTTCTTTCAGGTACGCAGGAAAACTTGTGCGAAATTTGGAAGGTAGGAGATCAGGTACTGGCATAAGTTGAGTTGTGAGGGCGAATCGTGAGTCTTACTTTGATGGCTCCGTCGGTGAAGCACTTGCCCACAAGGCTTCCAGGTTCGAGGGCCGGTCCAGCACACAGTTCTAACCTGCCAGGTAGTTTCAAAACATTAGATTAATTGCAAATTGAGGGGTGTATTTTGAGAAGATGCCACTATATGGTTAAGCATAACGTATGCCGCCAATGATAAACTGGACGCTAGGCATGTACAGCACCTTACATTGAGAAGATGCCACTATAGGGTTAAGCATAACATATGCCGCCAATGATTAACTGGACGCTAGGCATGTACAGTACCTTATTTTTAACCCATTAGGCTCTCACAAACACTCTCAAATGGTGTCTGGTAGACGGATCACTCGTCCTTTTCACGTTCAATACAAGCTTTGGGAGAAAACACAAGCTATTGCTGCATGAGAGGGAGTCAAATCGCGCAACTTCTCTAAATTCGGTGACTCGCAGTCACAGTAATCTGTATTAAAACGATTAAAAAATAGTCAACCACTATGGCATAAGAGAAGGCAACGCATAGATGTTTTAAATGCCTAGGTTTTTCGTTGTCTGCGCCCTGTCTCTCAGTAAAACAACTGAAATGGTATGTTCAAAATTCACGCTCATTTGAAAAATTGTTAAAGTTATGCATTATGGTTGTAGAAGGCTTGTATTCACGCAGCTGATTTCGTTATAAACAGGAACATGACATAGTAGCACATCTCATAATGAAGCAAAGATAGTGTGTTGCCAAGTTTCTTGGTTTTCTCACGGTATTGTGACTCGTGATTTACTATAGTCAATACGTTGTTGCATAACATTCTGGAATGAAAGTTAGCATAATAAAAATAGTTTCTAACTACAACTTAGAACGGTTGGAGAAAGATTAGGGTAAGGAATCTGAAAAAAATTACGAAAAAAGAGCTTTTTCAATATTATCAGGATGTGGTCTACAGAAATAAATGCAACTCGCTATTCTCACACCGTGAAAATGATATTATCAGTATCGTTTGGTTCCAGAGATAAAATTGTCAACTCATTGACCTTTCTTCTAAGTCAGTTTATATCACGATGAAATGAAACAAAAGTGAGCAGACGATATTCTCCATTCTGTGCAGACAATGACTTCTGACGTTATAGTAGCTCCCCTTAATCGTGTAGCACCGTAACATAGTTTCAGTGCTCGTAATGTCAAATGCGATTCTCTACCTCTTTCAACATAGTAACAGCGAAACAAACACAAAGCTTAAAATGCATGTTATCAATGAAAGCTAATTTCAAAAGAAATCGTGGAAGGTGAGTGGCGAAACTTAGTGAGAATAAAGTAAACTACGAAAACTGGCTACCTGAAACTCTACGGACCTCTGCAATGGCACTAAGGTATTCTGCGGCAGAGTATGCATGTCCTATTTGGTATAATTCGACACGTGCCAAACAGGTGGACATAGCCCTCAATGACACCTGTGGTACTATAACATGTTGCTTGAAATCCACTCCAGTCGAATGGCTTTAACACCTTGCAGAAATAGCACCACCTCCTGTTCGAAAAGAAATAGCTACGAATGAGGAAAGAAAGAAAATGGAGCAGGAGAGAAAGCATCCTCTGTATGGGCACGAACTGCTGCAGCAGTGACTAAAGAGGAGTTTCCTTAGAACATTGACGGCACTTAGAACCCCTACTCTAAAGAATAGATTGTAACTATGGAGGGCTACGACCTACCTGGCCTCTGGGTGGGAAAACAGCTTTAGCAACTCTGCCTCCTGTCTATGATGAGAAATGGACGACTTGAAAGTCCTTGAACAGACCGAGGTCTGGAGTTGGCAGATCAAAGCTTAATTCGGCAAGATGGGGCTACACTGATAAAGATGATATTCAGGGTGACTCTGCAGAAGACCGGATTGTTTATCAAATGCTTCAATGATGACTGTGTCCATCCTCCTGCACAGAAGATGAACTTCAACCAGAAACAGGAAATGGATTGAAGGTGGCCAAGTTTTCCGCAAAATTGTCATAGTAATAATTGTATGTAATATGCATGTCTCTTATACGAAAGTAAATAAATAAGTACCTGTGGTAACATTCTTAAAATTTGCTTGCTTTTGCTTCATCGAATTATCTCTTCGGTTTGTCAAGGCACGTTCTATCCCTTTCCTTGTTTTTCCTCCCTGTACTTATGATCGAACGACGCACGGCTACATACCTGAGACACTGTCAAAAGTTTTCTCTAAATCTGCATATGCTGTAAACCTACGTTTGCCTCTTTTTTGTTTAGCTTCTACGATACGTCTTATGTTCAGCAGTGCCTCGCATAGCATTACGTTTCTTCGAAACTTAAACTCATACATTCCCAAGTCGCTTCTACGCAGGGACTTGAAAAAAGCAAAGCTAAGACCAACGCGCAACAGCGGCGCATTGTGAGAAGAGAGTGCATGTTTTGAATTTCCTGCAGACACACTTCTGCTGCGACACGGATAGCAGTTGCATCACAGTGTAAGTGTGTAGTGTCGGGACTGTTAGAAGGGTTCTCTAAATTTGAGTTACACTTGTCAGTACAATTGTTGGGGGCAAAACGTTTAAATTGCACACAGATTGACCGTGAAATTGCGATAGTACATTGACCAAATGCAATGTTGCGTCCAGCCGTACTGAAATCGCCAACTGTTTGACCGACGCCTTACGGACTTTGGCTGATGCTTATCTCCCACACAGTTCGCGTATTGCTCCATGCAATTTCCATTTTTGAGGGAAAAGAGATTTTCCACCGATGAGGACGCTCACACGGCGGTTTTCGAATGGTTCTTTGGTTAAGGAGCGGATTTCTACAGTCGAGGAATTGAACGGCTGGTAGAAAGTTCTGACCATTATTTACAGACACTTGGTGACTATGTAGGAAACTAGTGTCATATATCTGCGTCACTCTGAAGTGTAGTGTAGCAGTCAAAAAATATGACTTGGCCTGCCATAATAATGTGTAACTTAATTTTTGAAATTCCGATGTTCCAACCTTTCATTTCTTCCGTAAATAATCCTAGTTAGTATTTTGCAAATATGCCTAACTAAAGTGATGGCTCGGCAATATTCACATTTTTCAGCATCCTGCCACATTGTAATATTGATTATTACATTCTGCTTTGAGACTGAGCGAACTGCGGATGTCTCACACATAAGTGAAATAGTTGGGTCGTCGTTGTTTCTTCCAATGGCCTTATTATTGCTTAGGGAATGTTATCTACTCCAAGTGCCTTGCTTCAGGTTAGGTCTTTTCTTGTCCTATCAAATTCTTTTCGCAATATCACATATCTTATCTCACACTCATCCATTTCCTGTTCCCTTTTTATAATATTATCTTCAAATCTTTCCTTTACATAGCCCTTCTATACATTCCGTGTGCCATTCAGCATTCTCTTCTTTGCTTACAAATGAGCCGTAAAAATGTTAGTCTGTGTTCGGTTTACCATAATCTATTAAAGGAAATCTTTATTTTTTTGTCCTTTTCTGCTACTAATCGTATTTACTTATTTTATGTTTAATTTAACACATTCCTGTTTTATTACCTCTCTCTAGCCTGTAGAAGTTCATATGTTCTTTCAGAACTCGCTTTAAAAAACATATAGTCTAATACAGACTAGGGAAACCTAACAAATTAGTAGTAGCAACACACTTTAATAACTCAGACTACGCTTTGAAAAACGAAGACAAATTGGAAATTTTGTACAAAATATGAAAAGGTAAAAGAATGTACATCACGAAAAAAGTGGAAATTATCATTCATAATACAAAAAATGGCAATAATACTCTTAATGATATGACTGCATTCAAAAACTCAAAATTCTTCAACAGCCTTAAACCAGTATTAATATAAAAGATTTAAGATGTGGCAGTGTGAAAGAAGCGACATCACGAATATCGCTGAAAGAAACGATATCCGATACTCATCCACACGCTGCAAGGCTCCTATATTGTATGTAAAGTACGCTGTTTACATCTATGGAGAAACAACTGGAGAGAGACAGTGCATAAAAAGCAGTGTTAAAATAAAAAGTGCAAAAGTGTAATGTTGAACAACAACCCAACCAACGATGCAGAGGAAGCTTCGGGACGTCAGTAACGTCAGTGAACAACAGACATAAAAGGAGTATATCACACGATTATCGCGCCATAACATCTGACACAAAACAATCTGCATCCTGCACAGGCTGTGGTATCAATCACACAACGAAGCAAAGCCCCACAATAGCAGAAGACGACGCAGAACGTAGATTTAGCCTGAAAGTAACAACCTGAAAGTAATAGTGTGCAAGGTGATCGCTTTCTTCGACTGTCGTTTCGTCTACCCTTACTTTGGCTAGTTCTAGAGCTCACTCCCTTACCGCAGTAAAGTTTTAGTCGAAGATTTCATATCAGTGAAACTGAGATCAGTACATTTTTATTTTCTGTATCTGTAACCAATAAATCAATCTCTACATGTACACTCTGCGAGACAGAGTACTGTGAGTGCCGAAGGGTACATCAAGTATCACTAGCCGTCCCTCTTCGCTATTCTATAGTGGTGCGATGGGAAGAACGACTTTTAGTGAGCTTCTGCACAAAGTCCAAATTTCCCACAATTTATCATTATAGTCGTTTTGCTGTATGTAATTGTATATAATAACTGCATTATATAATACTTCACTTTCACTATTCACTTCGTTTTGGTTTGGTTTGTTTCCTGTATGTGCGATGAACAGGAAAGTAACAAATGACCAGATCAATATAAGTAACAGTTCATTGATCATGTTAACCACTAAAACAATAACAAACACAGATGTAGACATAACCAGGCCAAATAATAACTCTAGCGGTTCTAGGCGCTCAGTCCGGAACCACGCGACTGCTACGGTCGCAGGTTCGAATCCTGCCTCGGGCATGGATGTGTGTGATGTCCTTAGGTTAGTTAGGTTTAAGTAGTTCTAAGTTCTAGGGGACTGATGACCACAGATGTTAAGTCCCATAGTGCTCAGAGCCATTTGAACCATTTTTTGAAATAATAACTCGAAGAATATTAAACTACATACAGACACCACAACACAAACAAAAGACTAAAGAAAAGCACAGAGCGGCTGTACAACACACATAGAGTAAACACACCAAACCAAAACACAGTGAATAGTGAAAGTAAGGTGTTCAGCCGAAGTGTGTTCGAAAAACGCCGAAAATCGGACAGTCTGGTGTACGAAGGCAAAATAACCATAACCCGAAAACGACACATGTGGCCTAATAAGATCACTAATTACACGTTGAAACAAACATAATTTAATCTCACGAAACATCATCATCATCATCTCAGCCTTCTCCCACGTCATGTGGGGTCGTCGTTTCTTTGCTGGATCCTTCTCTTCCATAAATGCCTATCCACTGCTTCTCCTCTGAGCCATCCTTTCTCGCATAGGTCTCCTGCTACCTTGTCTTTCCATCTCAGTTTCGGTCTTTCTCTTCTCTTTGATCCTTCGATCTCTAGGTCTCCAACTCTTCTCCCCACGTAGTACTCTCCTCTTCTCTGCACATGTCCATACCATCTCAGCCTACTTCACAAATAAAAAGAAGCGGAACGCTTATGGCACAATAGAAACAGCTCTTCGTTACTTGCGTTAAACGAACCTTACCTCCAAGAATTTATAAGCCACTAAGAAATGACGGAAATTATAAAAAATGACAAAACGTAGTGTCATCATACTCGTAATAGTATTAAATGAGCAGTACTCAGAAGTGTGTCCAAGTGACGGTAATATACATATTTGGACGCACGTTTCTGTCTCCCAGAGCTTTTAGTATACTACATTTGATACTCTATTGTGACTCATACGTAATTCCATAGGCTTCCGCGACGATAGAAGATAAGACAAAAGATGTTTGAGTTTTGTGCCACTTCGCATTGTGAGATACCTGTCATTGAATAAAATCTAACGATTCGGATACCGCGCATGACTCCTCTGCTGAGTATGACATTACGCCAAAACATTAAAACTGCCTACTTTATTGGTCTCCAGTTGCAGATAGTGTGGGAAACTTTATTAGAATGGTTTAGGGGGTCTATTGTTATGTACAGCCAGTTATACTGTGACTGTTTTGGTGGTCTTACGCAACTTGGGTATATTTGGAGTATACTATATATTTTGAAAGTTTTACAAGCTCTATGTGCGCCCTATCAAAACAACATACTGATTGTAAAATCGTGTGAATTGTGCTGCACTCGAAAATGGCAATGACTTCGAAATTGGCCAATAGGAAAGAATAAAAATTTTTTGTTTGCCGAAATACAGCCTAGCAAGAAAAAGATACCAAAAGCTGAAAACTGAACGTAAGAGGAAAACTGAACGTTCGATGTAACCGAAAGGTTGATGAAACGGTTTCTGAGGCTTTCTTGAAGGAAGAGAGCGTATTGAGCAGTTTGTGTGTAACGCGCCGCTGCTCAGCGTAGAGAAGCTAGCCGCTAGACGGAGTGGGCTTTGTGGGGGACATAGTAGAGCCTTGTGGGCGAAGCTCAGGTGGGTGCTGATTGCAGCTAAGGTTATGGCCAGTGCCTTGCGCCGCGGATAACGGGGTTACTGCCTAGGTGGACAGCGACGGCCTCAAAGCAAGCTGCCTCTCCATGTTCCCTCCTGATTTGCCTGACTGGACACCAACCTAAGGAACTCGGCTACATGTAGGGTGAACTAAATATTTTGAACGTCTTAGGAATTGTGTGCTATATGCCAAAACAACATGCTTCGCCGTACACCTATGAGAGCTTAATAATGACAATCACGATGTAATTAGCCAACATCAGGCGTTAAAGAACATTTTTGACACAATACGGTATTGTAAGAAAAATTTCTTTTCGTAAATTCACTGTTGTTGTCGTCTTGTGGCTTCTCACTTCCCTCTCTGCTAGCGAAGTGTTTTGAGAAGAACTGTCGTTTTAGTAAGTTCGAGTTTTCTTAACTCATGTTGTGTGGAAAACAGTAATTATTTAAGAAGCTGATAGACTGGTGAATATAAAGCAATTTAGTTCACCTTAATGTGATTTCTCATTTGTTAATGAATATAAAATTACAGTTGTTTGATGTTACGCTCCGAGCAAACGTTATAAAAATAATTATGAACAAGAAATGACACACTGACGCATTTAAATTTTAAAATAATCGTGTGGGAGCTCAATGAATATTTTGTACCATAGTGGAATTCACTTACGTTCTATTCGTTTCAATGCCCCAATGCTAACATGTATGTATTAATTTTCTAAATTATGGAAAATTTCAATGAGGCTGTTAGATGCGTTCGGATAGCTCAGTTTCTAAGCACATCACCGGGAAAGGGGAATAACCAAATTCGATTTCTTTTCAGCACAGTTTTTACATTGTAGGAAGCTTCAGTGAAGAACTACTCTACATAGACTCATGTTTGTTATTCACCACAGAGCGGTACCCAGATTGATCACTCTTTGTATGTGTAAAACTGAGTGTACGGATCTAGTGAAAGAACGCCAATGCGATACTGTTTGAGCTACTCATACTATTGCGAAAATAAATTAAAAATGCGTTGTACTCTTTGGCATTTACAATGTGTTAAAATTAAAATTTCGACTTCTTTAAAGCAAACAGTTGATGTTATTTCGGTATAGGTAAAAATATTTTGAAGGTTTATTTTACACATACTTTAAAATGTTGCAACTCCATTCGCTCTGAAAACCAGACACAGGGAAGTCTTTCACTTGTCCCATTAAACCTCCACCTCTGGCTGCAGTTGTTCTGTTTGAGTCTCTCTCGATGTTTTTCAATATCATGTGCTGGGACCTTTTAAACACCAGTATTTCCTCTCTTCAAGAACAAGTTTAAAAATTACGCCGTGATGCGAAAATTTTGCTGTGGCTGTCTCCACTTTCCCTGTTCTACGAGATAAATTTATTAATTTTCAGGCGGACGTTTAGAAGAATTTGCTTCAATTTTTTTTTCATTTGCAATCAATGACAGTCCTCTGTGTATTGGTATGAGAAGTTCCTGACAATGAGTTACATCGTAATTTTTGTCAATGGGTATTTATTCACGAGGGGCTCTTTTCTGAGGATCCGTGGTCCGATTTGAGATTCCGTATTGTCTGTACATGAGTCATAAACAGAATTGTACGTTAAACCACAGACAGTTAATAAACAATGTTTCCTCTGTGGTCTGGAGAACCATGAGAAATAGCGTTATTGTTTTACAATGTCAACCAGGCAATCGGCATTTTCTGTTGTGACAACCAGGAAATACGTGTTTTCTGTTGTGGTAACCATTTTTTTCCACCTTAAAGAAAAAAAAATCAAACAATTAATTCATCTTAAACAAACCATTTCAAGAATCAAGTGCCAATATGCCGACTGCTCTTTCATTAGTATCTACAATTTGTTACGTTTTTTTCCAGGATCATCAACTAAAAAATATTTTAATAACGCAGTGCTGCACAGGTACAAAATATGGAAAAATCTCCATGTCATATCACTATACGTTGAAAGAGAACCTATCATTTACTGAACTACTCGATTAGGTGGTACGGCCAGTCTCGATTTGAACTTCATTACACAAACTACGTTACACCATTCGAGTGTGTAGTATTTACTTGGAATACAAAATACCAAACGTATAGTAGTGGACAGAATTCGACTTACCCCTCACTTTTTCACTGTGTTCCAAGTTTACCTTACAGGAATCAGTCATATGTGAATTAGACAAACTTTGGAGTTCATGAAAATATTTTAAGCAAAAACGGTGCAATGAAAATGTCATTTGTTTTTCTACCATAACATGTGGAGGGAAATAGTCATCCACAAGTGACAGAGTCTGTAATAGGAAAATTCTTCTCGATGTGCACCTTTTCTTAAATGACATCATGTGGGCCTTGTAAACGGATTTTCAGCTGCTTAGGAACTTGATTTTCCACAGAGTTTTAAGCTCTTTAGGACTGACGTACTCTTCACTCTTTTCTGCGTCCCCGACATTGGAAATACAACGAACGAAGACAGCAATAAGACTTGAATTCTGCAGTTCGGACGCATTAGTCATGCTTTTCTGACACATTGGGGTGAAACAGAGCTTACATCAGATGGAATTTTGTGTGAGAAATGACGGAAAGCAAACTATCGACAGTTACTAATGCTGCAAGTTTCTGTCACTTGATTACACCAAGTATAGGTCCTTTATACTTTATATGACACGGCGAAACTTTGTAACTACTACCACAATGCCACTTGTTGGCTGGTTGTAACGTCTATGATGTTTGCTTGAGAATCTGACTTCATTCTGCTAATGTACGAACATGAGCTTGTACAACCAATGTAATATCTACATTGTTTTATTTAATAGTTATTTTATGCTTGAATTGCTGATACAATATTGACCTCATGTTCACGAAGTGTCGTTCTGTGATATGACACGGTATAATACGCATTTGATCAATATTCAGTGAATTGTACTGCATAAGGTATGCCATATTCCTTGGTACAGTCAACGGCTATGTAGAACTGTATTACGCCCCTCTACATCTGATCCCAGTGTGCTTGAATATGTTGATCCATATCCCAGTGTGCTTGAATATGTTGATCCATGCTTTACAAGTCTGATAATGGCAACGTAGTTTACTGAAAGCGGTCACCACAATAAGTGCTGTACAATAGCGATATTGGCTGTTTGAAGTCGTACTTTTGTTTCTGTAATTAAAGTTCCAGTTTCAAAATTCTGGAAAAAAATAACCATTGCTCACAATGATTTCAAATTCGAAAGTAATATTATCTAAGGAGGGGGAAACGACATGGGGAAGAAAAACCGAAAATTTTCCCACTAGATGGCACTGTAGGCTTCATAACGTTGATGGGTTAGGCTAACAATGAAAGATGAAACGAAATACGACGACTGTGGTTTACGTTGTACATTAAACTAGCGGTGGTGTACAATGTACATGACCGCACAACTTTGGTTTTAACAGTTGTGGCACTGTTAGTTTGTTGAGCCCATCCACCACGGCAAGATCGTAGCACATCCGATGGCCAAGATCAGTTTTTAATTCTCCTGAGGCCAAAGACCTCATAAAAGCTACAATGAAATTGGTTTTTAACTTTCGTGGGACTGGCGCAACACGTGTTCAATATGGTGTCCACTGTTTTCTGCCACAAGATGCAATCGAAAAACAGTACGTTCCACAACAGATTGGAGTGTCTCAGGAGCCACGTTCGGAATTCATTCCGGAATGAGTGCCTTCGATTCAGCTACTTTTGTGATCGAAGCAGTAAATATAGCATCTTTCAGATAACCCCACAGCTAGAAGTAACAAGGATTAAGATCAGATTATCTAGATGGCCAGGCTGTGAGGAGATAACGGTTGACAGGGCTTGTTCTAGCATTTCCAAACTGCGTCTGTAACAGTTGCTGCACTGGCTGTGCATTACGATGAGGAGCTCAGTCTTGCATATAAATGGTCCTACCCACACAGCACGCTGTAGAAGTGAAATGACGCTGACGTACAAGACTCTCACAGCGTTTACCACTGACGGTACAGGCAACGGAACTCGCCTCAATGACCTCGAGGAAATATAACCTACGGTGAACGATGCCGTCGACTCGCGCCACACATGCAAAATGAAGCGCTATCGGTTGATATGCGAGCTGCTTTTCATCTGCCACATTCTGCAGTTCTATGTGCTGATCTGTCCTTGGAGATGGAAACGGGCCTCGTCTGTCCACAGAATGTTTTATTGCCATTCATTGTCCACTTCCGTACTAGCAAGGAATTCTAGACCAAACGTTTGTCTCACTGGAAGGTCACGATGAAGCAACTCCTGAACGTGTGTAATTTTGTATGGATAAAAATCCAGGATGTTTCGTTGAATTTTATTCCCCAAGCTCATTGGCAGGTCCAAAGTTCGGTCAATTCCCCATGCACTGCATGTTTGCACAAGCACCGCTAGACCCCTCCTGAAATGCTGTGGCCACATCCTTTAATGAGGTCGGATCAATTGTTTCTCTCCCTCTGCCACATGTCAGTTCAAAAGAACCTGTATTTTCGAATTTCTCAAGACCCTATGCAGACATCCGACCAACGTCTGCTTTCATACCCATGCGTGTTCGGAACTTTTGCATAGCTACTGGTCCACAGTCACCACTCCCGTAAAAGGGCTTTACCATTAGGGCTCGATCATTCACTCTTACGCTGAGCGTCTCAGACGGAAACTGGAGAACAGCTGTATACCCTACGTCTTTTATTTGGCTTACTATGACGCTTACCCTTACTCTTACCTTTACCCTTACCTTTTAAAAACTTTAGAGTAAGATAAAGATTTGAATACATCCAGCAAATAATTGAGGACATAGGTTGCAATTGCTAATCTGATATAAAAACGTTGGCACAGGAGGGGAATTCATGATGCGTCGCTTCAAACCAGTCAAATCTGATGTCATTCTGAGTAGTGTTACTTTTTTACAGCGTTTCGGAACTGGAACTTTAATTAGAATCCTTTATGTTATTGCCACATACAAATACCACTAATTACAAATGTTGACAGTCGATTTTGAACCTTTAAAGCCTTATCCAACCGATGCAAAATCGGTATTTCAGTACAAAAATTAATGATAATCATTCAACAGCATGTTGGGGCCTAACAATAAGACATGTCATCGTTTGAAATGAAAACTCAGGTCACGAAGTTTTGTTAAAAGTGTAAGCCTATTTCTGTATGCTTCTTACCATGTTTTGTCACCACAAAGCAAAACGCATAGATCGTTTTCAATAATACCGCAGGATCGCAAACATTTTGAAGAAATTAAAGTGGTATTTTGTTCCGTAACCCAAAAAAATCTGGATGATACGAAAAGAAACACATACAGTTGGGAACCGTATACAACCAAATGAATTTCGTAAACAAATGTTGATTTATTTCTTGTTTTTCAAGAATTCACTAATAACACAAAAACTACAATATGAGGTTAAGCGAGATACAGAGTTTCTGTCTTACGTGTGACAGTTGTCTCTGTAATGGCCTAATCTTAATTAACTTCACCATCGTCGATAACAGGTGGAATTCATCGCGTTTAGCATAGTTCCCTCGTCGATAGCAGGTGGATATAATCGTGTTTAACATAGCTTCCGAACAATGGTGGAGCCCTGCGTTATTCATTTGTCATTGCCAAAGGTAAAGAAGATCTTTTAGTGCGATTTAAAGCATTTACCTGGGATTCGAACTGAACAAGAGACCCTTGTCACAGGTAACTAAAACCAATCCGCTAGACCAGACAGCACTTCCCCGCAGCTAGACAGGGATATCAAGAGAAATCTTCATGTCAGCTTCATAAGAATTAGAGTGATATCTGAAACCTAACAAAAATACATCTCAAACGAAGGGTTGTTCAAGTCCTCAGAAGATAATGTCATCCATCTCACGCTACAAAAAAGGCGTTATGCACCACAGACTGCTTCCCAGTGTTTGTAAATCACAGCTAGCGTTATTTGTCAACAACTGAGACGCCATTCAGTTGCTATATAAGATAAAGCTTCAACCGTTATTATTGTTCGATAAAGCTCGTCAGCAGGCTGCAGATTTTACAAAAGAAGCTACCCAAGGGCTTGACTGGTCAGTAATCCATCATCAAATTTAATCTTTTGATCTTATGTCCTAAAACGTTTATCTTAAATTAAATTCCTTTCGGAGCGAAACGCCGTTCAGCCTTGGGTTAATAACATATTTAACTCTGAATCAGTAGGTATCTACTGGCATGACATCGATAAACTCTGAGAATTGTCAGCCTGTGTTGGATTATGTCAGAGAATACTCGTATACTGTTGGTAATAAAATTCTCTCTTATTCTTATCTGTTGTGTTCAGTAAACTAAGGAACGCTGTAAAATATGCCTGTACTAACACAAATGAATTGCAAACAATCATGATAACTTTACAACGAAAGTTCACCTTAATAAGACGAAGTATTCTGTGGGGCACTGAAGCTAGATAGCGAGATTACTTATGGTTTTTATTAAGACTTCCTTACAGGCTTTCAGTCTGGTTGCTTGTACTTCTGTCGCAGGAGAACTAAAAAATTCTCCACCTTCTGCATCACAGCGCTACCAGGTTACCACAAAGCTACAGAACAAATGCTGCATTCATATCCCTCTGACTGCCCAAAGACGGTAATTCGTAATGTAAAACTGGATGGTGGTCCGAAAATCGCAAGGATTCCGTGACCGCTAGCGCTTCATAACTGCTGAGATCATCGGTCCCTAGACTTACATCCTACTTAAACTAACTTATGCTAAGAACAACACTCACACCCATGCCCGAGGGAGGACTCGAACCTCAGACGGGAGAGGCCGCGCAAACAGTACATGGCGCCTCTAACCGCGCGGCCACTCCGCCCGGCCATGTCCCTGAGCTTAAAGATATGTACTAGTCTAAGTACAAAAAAGTTCCCTATTTTAGTCCTTACATCGTTATTTGCAGGCATCGGAATACAAATACCCCCTTTCCGCTACCCTACTTGCACATTTTGCACGAATCCACATTTTGCACTTCATGCATCCGATCATTCTTTCCATTCTTTCCATTTAATGCCTCGTGATGACTGGGTGTTTTGTGATGTCCTTAGGTTAGTTAGGTTTAAGTAGTTCTAAGTTCTAGGGGACTGATGACCATAGATGGTAAGTCCCATAGTGCTCAGAGTCATTTGAACCATTTTTTTCCATTTAATCGTCTCCGCAGCACTTACTATACTGTTTTGCGAATGAGCTTCTGTGGTGACTTCCCCGCAAAGTTTACAAAATAATCCCTTTTCACAGGTGGAGCTGTAGTTCTAGATTTCTGCGCCTGTACGTTGGTTAGCTTTTTTGCCTGGGCTACTCATCGGCTCCCAGGCTCCTTGGCTAGTTCTTGAAATTTTCTTTTACCCAAATTTCGTTTGGGTTCTGCGATATTTCTTGGATGAAACCTTTCAGCCCAGTTTTTGTCTGCCGTGGCTTCTTCTGCACTGAAATTATGAGGCTATCCGTTACGTTCTGCACTGCCGAATGCAAGTTTTCTTACGTCCGACAAGTGATTAAACAGAACATCAGATTTTCAAGTGTAATAATATGCGCTGTTCCAATTCGTTTTCAGCTACGTTAGAAATTACTTTAGTGCGGACAAACATTTATATATATTCGTTTACACTTACGTTTTTATTTCTAATGCGCCTCTTAATTGTTGGCTGAGGCCCATTTTGTATGCATGTACATTCATTTAATCCATGATCCGCATTTAGATACATTGTTACAGCTAAATGCAATTCATCTGTGCTCCATATCCCATAACGTCTTCCTGTTGCCATACTGTACTACAAAAAAAAATTTTTGATTAGTAACTTATGATAAAGAACGCGTTAGAAAATTCACCACACCATTTATAAACATTATGCTGCACAAGTAATGCTAAGCACATTTCTTAAGCGCACTATACAAGCAAGTTTCTTAAACTGCACCGGTACAATACCGAGAACTTATAGTGGTACATTATAGACAATGTCGCAGTTTTATCTTTCTTAAGTACTTATAAAGGAACTACAACGAATAAAGATTGATGACTTGCTGGAAAGTAAGGTTATTTCATGAATATTCGCCTATAAATAAAACATCATGTTGCCACTCATGACAGTAATTCTCTTCACTACGTGCCCAAGATGTTAGATGAAAACAATCAATTTTGTGTTCAAACTCTGTTCCTCAACATAGAGAACTCATAGCTGACAATATGGCTCCAAGAAACATCTACATCTACATCTACATGGATACTCTACTCTGTAAATCACATTTAAGTGCCTGGCAGACGGTTCATCGAACAACCTTCGCAATAATTCCAATATCGTACAGAGCGCAGAAAGAACGAAGGCGTACCTCCGATTTGCCTTATTTTATTATAGTGATCGTTTCTCACTATGTAGGTCGGCGTCAACAAAATATTTTCGCATTCGGAGGAGAAAGTTGGTGATTGAAATTCCGTGAGAAGATTCCGCCGCAACGAAAAACGCCTTTGTTTTAATGATGTCCACCACAAATCCTGTAGCATTTCAGTGACACTCTCTCCCCTATTTCGCGATAATACGAAACGTGCTGTCCTTCTTTGAACTTTCTCGATGTACTCCGTCAGTCATGTCGGTTAAGGATCCCACTCCGCACAGCAGTAATCTAAAAGAGGACGGACAAGCGTAGTCTAGCCAGTCTCCTTAGTAGATCTGTTACATTTTCTAAGTGTCCTGCCAATAAAACATAGTCTTTGGTTAGGCTTCCCAAAACATATCCCATGTGTTCCAATTTAAGTTGTTCGTAATTGTAATTCCTAGATATTTAGTTGAATTTACAGCTTTCAGATTTGACTGATTATCGTGTAACCGAAGTTTAACGGATTCCTTTGGCACTCACTAAATGTCGGATTGTACAAGATGTACGAAATTTATAACAGTGGCACTAATCAGATGGCTTTGCAATTTAGGAAACTCTCCCATAAATTTTCTTCAAGGGATGGCATATGATGCGACACTCCGAAAATTGAGACCAGCGGCTATGGACACGCGATGGAGTGGCACATGGATTAACGGGCCGCTCCGTCACACCGTCTCGGACAAAACTTACGTCCTTCGATTCAGTTATGCCAGCCAGCAGGATATCGTAAGAGCTCACTCAGTCATAAACAGGCACGACCTGAAGTCATACTCGACGGCTACGCACATTATAGCACGTAGTAACAACGCTGTGCTTCTGCAAATCGTTGCAAGTAAGGGACCTGTCCGCAGGTAGCCGCCATATTCGTCGGCTATGGTCATCCCGGGTAACGAAGAAACTCGATTTGTCGCTGAACACAGTGCGATGACATTCATGGGCGGTCAATGCTTCCCTGTCGTGTTCTGGTGTTAACGGCAGCCTACGGATGGGACGGTAATTCCTTAGTCTGGCTGCTGCTAGCCTCCGACCAATGGTGTGGGATGATAGAATTTTGCAAGAAGTCGATTACATGTTCTCGGATACCAGGAGCACATATGAAGGGGCTGCGAAGTACCTCATGAACAATACAACGTCCCTCTCTCTGGTGATCAGACATGGTCGACTGAAACCTTGACAAGTAGTATGGCTGCCCTCACGTCCCCATGCTGTCCAACATCGGGCCACTGTCAAATCCGAATGCCAACAAACATGTACTATTGTATGATACTGCCGACCGGCTGGAAGGGGACGCACAATGAGAGCTGTTAAAAACTCTGTCAGGTGCTAATAACGTTATCCTCATCCGAGTACGTAGCACCTCCATGTCCTTCACGATAATCGCTCAAAATCTCACGCTGTTCACGCCTCTTACATACCCACCAGTCTTGGAGCGACACTATACAAGAACAACTCTAATGCAATCTGGTAGCTGTCCCCTCCCCCCCCCCTCCCCCCCGCCCCGGCTGTCACAGAGAACTGCAACTCTTTAACTGAAACTCTTAATCATTTATACACCAGCAGATAGTATATACCTGTATGAAGTTACATTGACATCCGAGCATGTCTTCTGGGTACCTCACTTTTTTGTCAAGCAGTGTAGAGAAATAATTCCAGAAATAGATTTGCTGAGCATTTCTCTGACACACTCACGCAGCTAAATAGAGCAGTAACGAAGTGCGCAGCTCTTCTCTGAAACATCTCTCTCTAATTTTTCACAAGCACCTGGGAGCGTTAATACGAGTCTTTCATTCCCCTTCTCAAAAGTGTCCTTGATGGTTCCAGTTGAAATCGCTTTCTTGTTGTGAAAATCGCTGATCCCCTTGTAAAACAAACCGGAACCTCTTGCTACATCTACATCTACATCAATACTCCGCAACGGACCTTATAGCGTATGGTGGAGGGTAGTATGTATACCACTGCGGCTCCACCCACATTCCTGTTCCAGATGCTAATTGTACTCAGGAAGAACGATAGTTGGTATGGCGTCTCTAAATTTACCTTCATGATCTTCTCGTGAGATATATGTTTGACGAAGGAGCGTGTTGGCTTACACTTCTAGAGACGTATGTATGGTCTCGGAATTTTAATGTAAATCACACCATGATGAACAACGTCTCTTGTGTAGCGTCCCCCACTGAAGTTGGATGAGTATCTCCATGAGGTTTTCGTGCTTACAAAACCAATTTCTGACGAAATTCGCTATTTTCTTCTGTTAAAATCTTTCTGATATATCTCAATTGCTGTTGGTAATATCCATTTTAAACTTCTTTAGTTCATCATTAGTTGTGTTGTTTTTGCAAGTTTCGGTAAAGTCATAATTTCGATATTCTTGACTAACAACTTCGTTTCACCGTAAGGAAGTTCATACCTAACTTGAGGAGGGCTTGTGAAAACCATGTGTTAAAGGAACTCTAAGCTAGCATGGTCAATTAATGCTGTGAACAATCTCAGAGAATTGTTATGCTCCACGTCTTTTATATACAGGTTGTAACATAAAAGTGTAATAAAACTCACGGGAAAAGAAGAAAAATGTTGTGTGAACGAGAGTCCAGAAAGGCGTTTTTCCTATATCAGCGTGCTATAGTGAGGTGGCAAAAGTCATGCCATACTTTCTAATATCGTGGCGGATCTCGTTTTCATCGGCATAGTGCAGCAACTCGACAAAGAATGGACTCTATTGAGTTAGTCATTGAAGGTCGCGTGCAGAAATATTGAGCCATGCTGCCTCTATAGCCGTCCATAGTTGCGAAAGTATTGTCGGTGCAGGATTTTGTGCACGATTATGTCCCATAAATATTCCATGGAACTCATGTTGGGTGATCTGGGCTGCCAAATCATTCGCTCGAATTGTCTAGAATGTTCTTCAAACCAATCGTGGCCCGATGATATGGCTCACTGGAATCCGTAAAAATTCCACCAGTGTTTGGGAACATGAAGTCTACGAATGGCTGTAAATGGTCTCCAAGAAGCCGAACATCCTGAGGACTTAGTCCATTCCATATAAACATAGCCCACACCGTTATGGAGCCACCACCAACTTGCACAGTGACTTGTTTACAACTTGGTTCCATGGCTTCGTGGGGTCTGAAACACACTTGAACCCTACCATCAGCTCTTACCAACAAAAATCGGGACTCATCCGACCGGGCCACGGTTTTCCATCGTCTAGCATCCAACAGATGTGGTCACGAGCCCAGGGGAGGCGCTGTAAGCGATGTCCTGCTGTTAGCAAGGGAACTCGCTTCGGTCGTCTGCTGCCATAGCCCATTAACGCCATATTGCACCTCAGTGTCCTAAAGCGTACGTTCGTCGTACGTCCCACATTGATTTCTGTGGGTATTTCACGCAATGTTGCTTGTCTGTTAGCACTGACAACTCTACGAATACGCCGCTGCTCTCGGTCGTTAAGTGAGGGCCTTCGGCCACTGCGTTGTCCGCGGTGAGAGGTAACGCCTGAAATTTGTTAGTCTCGGTACACTCTTGACACTGTGGTTCGTGGAATATTGAATTCCCTAACGATTCCCGAAACTGAACTTGCCATTCGTCTAGCTACAACTATTATTTCACGTTCAAAGTCTGTTAATTCCAGTCGTGCGGATGTAATCACGTCGGAAATCTTTTCACATGAATCGGTCGAGTACAAATGACAGTTCTGCCAATAACTGTCTGGTACCCACATTCCGTCTTGTACACAGATTCCATGCTGGTGTGGCGTCAGGATGGACATTCGATCACTGACTGTGACTAACATTTCCACAACCCGGATATCACGCCGACCCCATAGAGAAACGGAAAATGCAAGGGACATGAACAAGGAGAGGATCTCATGAGTGGAATGTCGCGCGATTGATTATTTTAGATTGTCTACAGCTCGTGTAACTGCAAAAACAGCGAAAATTTTCTCTGTCGAGAGTTTTTTCAGCATATTCACAGTGCGTGCAAGACAGTCACTTCTACGCCTGTTAGCCGTGCATCAGATCAAATTGCCTTTCACTGTTTAGAAACATTTCGTGAAATTTTTATTATCTTTGGAAGATGGCTGGTCTTTTGCAATTTTCTGAGAACTGCCGCTTGCATATTTCTGAGTACATAACCCGCCAGGAAAATGTAATTCTTTATTGCTGGCAGCCTGCCGTCTGCTAGACTGTTTTCGACGTAACATGTAAACTATTTTAAACATGTGACTCGATATATGTTATGCATTAATGAAAAAATGAACCCAGTTTCACGATTGACAACTAGTATTAAGTCTGTTATTATCTCTTTGTTTATTAATTATGCCTATAAAAGAAAGACGCCGTAGAAAATATGATAACTTTAATGTTTAGGCCCTTATGAAACATTATGTAGCAGCAACTGCGTTTCTAACGAACAGCACCAGAGAATGGGGCTAATAATATCATTACCAGATTGAGTTCATCACGCGTCACTCCTTTGTTGGCATTACTATTACGACTGCACAACATCTGTCGACACGCAGCGATCGTGACTTATCGTACGCACCACCGTCTTTTCATACAAAATAGTGAGATGTAACACTTCATTCGGACGTAGTACAGTCGCGGTTATTCCAGTGTACGATGGAACTGTTGTTAAATTTGAGCAATTATTTGAAATGGATCCCTTACACGATTATTCGCGAGTACACGAAACTCAATGAATTTTTGTGATACGGATGAGAAAAGGGAGAAGGAAACTGGTAGAACCCACGTTCCATCATTGCGTCATGATTTCATCTGACCTGCTTTCCTGAAACCTATAATTTCTCTCGGGTGCAAGGTTACACAAGATGTCATTACAGACTCGCTTAGTTTGCCGTTCATCAAAATTAAACATCAAACGTACGAATTACCGTTAAGTGGAAAGAGAAAACTGTCAGTGTTATCACCGTTTGTTTGGTAGACTTATCATCTACATTCGTTTACATGTCAGTAGATAAAGGCAAATGCGTTCCTTAACAGATCTGTAATTACGATAATATTGTTTTCCTCTTTTTCTTTCTCTCTTTGATTTTACATGTCATTATGTTTCCCACGTGGATGAAATACCCTCTACTTTTCGTGATCGACACATTTGAACTTCTCTTATTGTCTTTTGCATGAAGAACTTCCCTCTGTATTCTCGATTATCAAACCTAGTTTCTTACATTTCAACTGAAGGTACAGTAGCATTCCATTACGGTATTAGTTGACTTACCATTATTACGACGAGTATAGTATTTACACGTAACCTTCTGTTAACTAGAGTCAAAAGAAAGAGAAAAATAATGTGTCATGTGTAAGATGCATTACCGAAAAACTGTCGAGACGCCCCCAAGTATCTTAGACGGAACGATAATACAGCAAGTCAAAACTGAGTTTTATCAGGTTGATTCCACGTCCTTGACATTCATCGCAGTAGAATTTCATAGGAGAGTGGATGCCACCATGCACTGATGATCTTTCTTGCACCATGGCCTGGAAAAATATGTGCTCGGAAGTGTGTGAAGAGCCTCTCAGCTGCTCGGAGAAGAAAAAATTCTCTATATAGCGCGAAGATCAATATATATGAATGTGACGACGTAATATGTACACTAATATTTGTATGCTTGGAGATACTGGAAAAACTTTTGCCCCAAGGTATATTCCACCATGAAGTTACCAATGTCATGTACTCTTAAAACTGGTTAAGTCACTTTTGTATTTCGCTATATTGAAGCATACATTCTTTTCTATTGGTTAACAATTTATTTCATTAAATACAATTAAAAGCCATTACCTCGCCACATATGATCGGATTTCTGCGACGGCCAGAAACGCAGGCCGATTTCGCAGATATTTTTGGTGGATCCGGCCCACCGATCTGAGGCCCATCATTTCTCACTAACGTGCAGGCACTGCCCTACGGATCAAGTCTCTCATATCTGCCCAGAGGCAGGGTCCCTTCGTGTGTGGCGGAAATCGGCGAATTTACGTGATTTATCCTCACACACAGGACTGTGGTGCGTGCTCGCCAGGACAGAGGCCACAAGCGAAGGATTTCAGGACTTGCGAGTGATTTCAGGTGTGCCGCAGGGGAGTGTCATAGGACCGTTGCTATTCACAATATACATTAATGACCTTGTGGTTGACATCGGAAGTTCACTGAAGCTTATTGCAGATGATGCTGAGGTGTACCGAGAGGTTGTAACAATGGAAAATTGTACTGAAATGCAGGAGGATCTGCAGCGAATTGACGCATGGTGCAGGGAATGGCAATTGAATCTCAATGTAGACAAGTGTAATGTGCTGCGAATACACAGAAAGATAGATCCTTTATCATTTAGCTACAAAATAGCAGGTCAGCAACTGGAAGCAGTTAATACCATAAATTATCTGAGAGTACGCATTAGGAGTGATTTAAAATGGAATGATCATATAATGTTGATCGTCGGTAAAGCAGATGCCAGACTGAGATTCATTGGAAGAATCCTAAGGAAATGCAATCCGAAAACAAAGGAAGTAGGTTACAGTACGCTTGTTCGCCCACTGCTTGAATACTGCTCAGCAGTGTGGGATCCGTACCAGATAGGGTTGATAGAAGATATAGAGAAGATCCAACGGAGAGCAGCGCGCTTCGTTACAGGATCATTTAGTAATCGCGAAAGCGTTACGGAGATGATAGATAAACTCCAGTGGAAGACTCTGCAGGAGAGACGCTCAGTAGCTCGGTACGGGCTTTTGTCAAAGTTTCGAGAACATACCTTCACCGAAGAGTCAAGCAGTATATTGCTCCCTCCTACGTATATCTCGCGAAGAGACCATGAGGATAAAATCAGAGAGATTAGAGCCCACACAGAGGCATACCGACAATCCTTCTTTCCACGAACAATACGAGACTGGAATAGAAGGGAGAACCGATAGAGGTACTCAAGGTACCCTCCGCCACACACCGTCAGGTGGCTTGCGGAGTATGGATGTAGATGTAGACTGTGTATCCCCGAAAGCACGTAGAACAACAAGGCATTTGTGAGACATTATTTGATTGTAGTACATTTTAGAATTTTGAAACTCGTTTATATCGTCGTTAAATATGACAGAAGAAAGAAATTAGTGGGAGTCGCCGCCGATTTGTACGCTTTTTGTTGTGGTCCTCAGTCCGAAGATACGTTTGATGCAGTTCTCCACGCTGCTTTATCTTGTGTAAGCTTCTTCGTCTCCGAATAGCAACTGCAACCCACATCCACCTGTTCCTTCTTACTCTACTCGCCTCTTGGTCTCCGTTTCCAAAATCCCCCCCCCCCCCCCTTCCCCACTTGTCCATTCAGTACCAAAATGGCGATTCGTTGACCTCTCAGAATGTGTTCTATCAATGGATCCCTTCTTTTTGCCAATTTATGCAACAAATTTCCTATCTCTCCAATTCTGTTTGGTACTTTCTCATCAGTGACGCGATCTACCCATATAATCTTCAACACTTTTCCGTAGTATCGCATTTCAAAAGATTTTATTCTCTTCTTGTCTGAATTGTTAACAGTTCACGTTTCTCTTTCGTACAAGGATACACTCCATAATTGTCTTCAGAAAAGATTTCCTATCACTTAAATTTGTATTCGATATTAACAAATTTCTTGTCTTTAGAAACGCTTTTCTTGCTAACTGCTGTACTTAAAGCGTAAGTTACCGTACTGAAAATGGATTATTTTCATTAATATCAATCTAAGATTCAGAGACTCTCAGGATGCTCCTGTAATATTACAGAGCGACACTGGTCAATAAAACATTCTGAGTGTGACATGTAACACACCTGAAAAACTTAAATTCCAACCGTCGCTGTTTTCCCGGCAGGCAGTGCTTGCTCTCACTAAAGTCTACATTTTATAACCTCTGTACATCCGTCATTACCAGTTATTTTACTGCACACACAGCAGAAACCATATACGACTTTTAGTGTCTCACTTCCTAATCTAAAAAACCTTTCACAGTTGCTTGACTTAATTCAACTACATTTCATTACCCATGTCTAGCTTTTGTTCAGGTTCATCTTATATCCCCCGTTAAAAACACTTTCCATTCCGTTCAACTGCACTTCCAAGTCCCTTGCTTTCTGTGACAGGATTGCAATGCCATCGTCAAACCTCAAAGTTTTTATTTCTTCTCCATGAATTTTAATTCCTTCTCCAAATTTTTCTTTGGCTACATTAATTCGTGCTTCATGTACAGATTGAATAACACCTGGGATAAGCTACAATCCTCACTCTCTTCTCAACCACTGCTTCCGTTTCATGCACATCGACTCTTGTGACTGGCGACAGACTCTGTAAAAGTTGTATAAACTTGTCACTCCCTATATTTTACACCTGCTACCTTCCGAATTTTAAAGAGTGTATGCGGATCAACACTGTCAAAATCTACAAACGATGTAAACGTAGGTTTACCTTTCTTTAATCTGTCATCTAAAATAAGTCGCAGCGTCAATATTGCCTCTCTTGTTCCTACGTGATATTCATACAGTTACCTCTTTTTTCTGCAAAGGTCCCTTTAATATTCCTTGTAGGCAAGGTCTGTCTTTCCCATATTTATACGTGCTTCTATAGTCTTGCATTTGTTCTCTAGTCGCTCCTGCGTAGCCATTTTGCACTGTCTCACAATCTCATTTTTAGACGTTTGTATTCCCTTTCGCATGCTTCATTCGCTGCATTTTTGTATTTTATCTTCTCATTAGCTAAATTCGGTATTTCCTGTGTCATCCAATAATTTCTACGAGGCATTGCCTTTTTACCAATTTCGTTCACTGCTGCCTTCACTGCTTCATCCCTCGAAGCTACCCAATCGTCTTCTAATGCATTCCTTTCCGCTCTTTGAGTTGATAGTCGCTTTATGTTCCTTTTGAAACTCTAAAAAACCGCTGGTTCCTTCACTCATAAGTGTCCCACCTCCTTAATTTCCTGCGTTTTTGCAAATTTTCATGAATTATAGTCAGAGTCCACATCTGCCCCTGGGAATGTCTTACAATTTCAAAACTGGTTCCAAAATCACTTTCTTACCGTTATATACTCAATTTGAAACCTTCAAGTGCCTCCAGGTCTCTTCCACGTACACAACTTTGTTTCATGATTCTTAAATCAGATGTTAGTGATGACTGAGTTATGCTCTGCGCAGAATTGTATCAGGCTCGCTTCCTATTCCATTCCTTTCCCCCACTCCATATTTGCTTACTATTTTTCCTTCCCTTCCTCTTCCTACTAATTCCAGTCACCCTTCAAATGAAATTTTCCCTTCCCTCAGCTATATAAATATTTTTTTTATCTCCCCGAGAAATCTTTCAGTCTCTTCATCATATGTGCAGCTATTTGGCATAAAATTCCTACTACTGGAGTGGGTTTTAGCTTTGTGTCTATCTTGGCTACGATAATACGTTCACTACGCTGCTCATAGTAGGATTACGAGCATTCCTATTTGCTTATTCATTATTTGGTCTACTCCTGCATTACCTCTGGTTGATTTTGTATTTATAAGGCTGTACTCACCTGACCAGAAGTCCTGTGCGCCATCCCGTTCTACTTTACTAATCGTCCCTACATCTAACTTCATCCTATCCACTTCCCTTTCGAAGTTTTCTAACCTATATACCCTATTAAGGGATTAAACATTCCATCCTCAGATCCGTAGAATGCGACTTTCGCTTTTCCTGATGATGACATCTTCCTGAGTAGTCTCCGCTCGGAGAGTCCAGTGAACGACTACATTACCTCTGGAATATTTTCCCGAAGAAGATGCCATCATCATTTAACTATGCAGTAGAGCTGCATGTCCGTAAAAGCAACGGATGTAGTTTCCCCTCGTTTTCAGTGGTTCACAGTACCAGCACAGCAAGCCCAAGTTGGCTGGTGTTATTAGGCCCGATTAGTCTATCATCCAAACTGTTGCCCATGCAATTATTGAAAAGGCTGCAAGACCTTCTGATCGTGCCTTCACTAACCCACAGGCAGGGCCTGCGCGTTTTGCAGAATTAGTTGGAATATCCGTGTCCCATCGATAAACCTGCTCGTATGTGGCCAGTTACTGGAAATTCGAGCAATGATTGAGAATGCTTGCTAAGTTCGGCAGTGAAATGTTTCTCGAAGTGTTAGGGGAAACGAAATAGGGCAATGTTTGACGTCTTACTTTGACACTTAAACATAATAAAAATTGAAGATACCATTAAAAATCCAATCTGCTTCAGAATCCATCATAGATATACGGAAAATTTAGGTACCTTGAATCATTTATAAAATATGAGGGATGTTCCCGTGAGCTGCGTCACTGTTTGTAATTTTGGTTCCGTTGGATCCTGAAGTCAAGGACCGTGCTCGAACTGCAGGTTCCTTGCACAAAAATACTCAGAAAATATCCGAGAATAACCGTCGAAATTCTTTTTAAATCATTCCTGTCTTCCACTACTTTGTACCTAATTTTGTCGATGGAGATATGGTTCACCCTGTTTAATTTGTTAACAGTCCTGCCACAGTTCTTTGAGGAACCCCGATGGTTATTTCCCTTCTGATGATGTTCCCCACGGATGACGGCGTATTGACTTCTGTTTTCTCGTTTCAGTTACATATCTAGTCTCATATTCTATAAGCATGTGTTTAGTTACTTATGTGCCAATGTAGAATTGTTTTACTACAAGATTTATAGTGCTTAGTAAATATTTATCGAGAGATTAGTCATCAGCTTATCATATTTTGGAGTTCCATTCGGTGTCGCTTACTCCAGAGCTCACGGATCTCATCCTAACATAGTCTCTCTCTCAGAATGTCACTTTATTGAGCCTACTGTTGAATAGCGGTTGACATTAGCTTTCCTAAAACACCCACCTGTTTTTGTAGCCTCCTTTCGAATGGACACTGAGTTGTTTTTTTGTACTGTAGTGGAGGATAGGGGGCAGAGGTTCACCATCAGATCTCATAGTGTCCATTACTTCATTTTGTACTTACATGTGCCTCAGAAATTTAACATTCATTGGAGCAGCTCGTCCAGAAAATCTAATATGAGAGATTCTTTTCGCTGAAGTTGTAGGTGTGAAACACACCGTCCGTCCGAAAAGTTCAACATCTGAATTTATTCTTGGCGTATAAGCAACTACGGTTCAGTAACTACGGTAGCATCTTGAGCTGATAACTGCAACAATAAATGTGCGTTTGTCCAGTCAGTTGTGAGCAGGCTGTTTTAAGTAGTGGACGTGCGGCCGTAGTATATCAGCGTTGTTGTATCACAGATCGCAGTGCAGCAACAAACAGAACATCTCTAAATCAAGTGCTTAAAATATTCTCCAGATTTTTTTTTAAGAAGAGGGTCCGGCTGGTGTGGCTGTGCGGTTCTAGGCGCTTCAGTCTGGAACCGCGTGACCGCTACGATCGCAGGTTCGAATCCTGCCTCGGGCATGGATGTGTGTGATGTCCTTAGGTTATGGCTCTAAGCACTATGGGACTTAACGTCTATGGTCATCAGTCCTCTAGAACTTAGAACTACTTAAATCTAACTAACCTAAGGACACCACACAACACCCAGTCATCACGAGGCAGAGAAATCCTTAGGTTAGTTAGGTTTAATTAGTTCTAAGTTCTAGGCGACTGATGACCTCAGAAGTTAAGTCGCATAGTGCTCAAAGCCATTTGAACCATATTTGAAGAAGAGGGAAGTGTGTGCAAAGTTTGTCCCATACACCTTGGCTACCCGACAAAAACAACGAGCCGTGGACGCTTGCCACGACGTGATTGAAAAGAAAAACGCAGACAGATCCTTTCTGGAAAACATAATCACTGATGACGTGACCTGGTGTTATCAATACGAACCTGCCACAAAACAGCAAAGTGCTGAATCGGTCTGTGATGGTTCACCAAGACAGAAGATGGTGCGAAGTTTCACATAGTTGTATGGACGTTCTGTGCATTGGTATCAAGTGGTGAAAGGGTGGGGGGACGGTGGAGGGGGAGGCGGAGAGAGTCTGCGTAGAGCGCCTGAGGCCTTAAAACCTCATCTCCACATGTATCTATTTTTTATTAACTAAATTTTGAGCTGGCCAGAGTGGCCGAGCGGTTCTAGGCGTTACAGTCTGGAACCGAGCGACCGCTACGGCCGCAGGATCGAATCCTGCCTCGGGCATGGATGTGTGTGATGTCCTTAGGTTAGTTAGGTTTAAGTAGTTCTAGGTTCTAGGGGACTGATGACCTCAGAAGTTAAGTCCCATAGTGCTCAGAGCCATTTGAACCATTTGAACCAACTAAATTTTGTCAAAAACACGTGATAACTGCTGTTCAACCGGAATGTTTAGAAGAACACTTGAGAACTTCTCGATCGAGGAGTCTTCACTGTGAATGTTGATGATGATGATTAAGCCCTATACTCCTTGACAGAGAACAAGGGAACTATGCGGGAGACCCGCACCGCCATACTAGGCAAGGTCCTAGTGGAGGTGGTTTGCCATCGCATTCCTCCGACCGTAACGGGGATGAGTGATTATTGTTGCAGATTCAGTAGTTTCTTTCCACTGAGTTTACATTCTGCTCATTAGACATGTTCGTCCTTGCACATACGATAATAGGAGAATGCTACTAGCTCTGCTCTACGAATATTTAAAGACCACGGCATGCACCATATAATTATGTATAACATTGTTTCAGCCATGGATGGAGAGGTGAAAGAATCCTAGTTTGTATTCATGTGTACGAGCTGTTATTTATCAGAGTTTATCTGCGCAATCTCTATGGGATCGATACATAGACCGCTGAAGAAATTTGTAGTTTCTGCGTCGAAAGACGGTTCTTGAAGTTTTCCAAGCAGGTTCTCTCAAGGTGTACGATTTCTTTCATGGATTGGTTGCCAGTCCAGAATTTTCAGTACACTCATCAAAAAAAGTTTTGCATCACCTCGGTGACGAGAGTTCCGCAACCTGTAAGAAAATTGGAATAGAGATCAACATAAACATCATTTCCGCCCTTTCTATTGCTCATGAAAACCCCACATTGCATGTTGTACCACCATACAGCGAGACCTTCAGAGGTGGTGGTTCAGATTTCTGTACACACCAGTACCTCTAATACCCAGTAGCACGTCCTCTTGCATTGATGCAAGCCTGTATTGGTCGTGGCATACTATCCACAAGTTCATCAAGGCATTGTTGGTCCAGACTGTCCCACTCCTCAACGGCGAATAGGCGCAGATCCCTCAGAGTGGTTGGTGGTTCACGTCGTCCATAAACAGCCCTTTTCAGTCTATCCCAGGCATGGACGATAGGGTTCATGTCTGGGGAACATGCCGCCTACTCTGCTCTAGTGATGTAGTTATCCTGAAGGAAGTCATTCACAATATGTACACGATGGGGGCGAGAATTGTCGTCCATGAAGACGAATGCCTCGCCAATACGCTGCCGCTTTGGTTGCACTATCGGTCGGAGGATGACATTCACGTATCGTACAACCGTTACGGCGCCTTCCGTAACCACCAGCGGCGTACATCGGCCCCACATAATGCCACCCCAAAAGAGCACGGAACCGCCTCCTTGGTGCAATCGCTGGACAGTGTGTCTAAGGCGTTCAGCAGGACGGGTTGTCTCCAAACACGACTCCGAGGATTGTCTGGTTGAAGGCACATGCGACACTCATCGGTGAAGAGAACGTGATGCCAATCCTGAGCGGTCCATTCGGCATGTTGTTGAGCCCATCTGTACCGCGCTGCATGGTGTCGTGGTTGCATAGATGGACCTCGCCATGGATGTCTGGAGTGAAGTTGCGCATCATGCATCCTACTGCGCACAGTTCGAGTCGTAACATGACGAAAAGCATTATTCAACATGGTCGCCTTGCTGTCAGGGTTCCTCCGAGCCATAATCCGTAGGTATCGGTCATCCACTGCAGTTGTAGCCCTTGGGCGGCTTGAGCGAGGCATGTCATCGACAGTTCCTGTCTCTCTGTATCTCGCCATCCGGGGAAGTTCGGCCGCCAAGTGCAAGTCTTATTTCAGTCGACGCCACATAGGGCGATTTGCGAGCCAGTGGTGAGGATGAAATGAATATGAGGACAACACAACAGTCAGTCCCCGAGCGGAGAAAATCTCCAACCCGGCCGGCAATCGAATCCGGGCCCGCTTGCATGGGAGACGAGCACGTTACCACCCCGCTAAGCAAGCGGACTAAAACAATCTATTATTGGCTTGGATGAAACACGCACGGTTAAAAAAATTACTTCAGGTGGGTTAAGTTTGTCTTGCGACTGCTTGTTTTTATTGGTTACGACGGCCAGTATTCAGCTGCAGAAAGAGAACGAACAGCATAATTTATATTTATAATAGCTTTTACGTTACGTTTCATCAGAGACATTATTGTTGCAAAATTAAAGTTTGCCTGTTTCTTTATAGTGCTAGTTGGGAACTACAGCAAATGATATGTTAACAGCCGAATTGCAGTTTCTGAAAGTGGAGTTTATGTTCCAAATGTGTCCGAAAAGAATTAATAAATAAATAGTGTCGGGAATCTGTTTATTATTATTAAACAGAGTAACGTAGCACTTAATGGATAGGTTCGCCTGAGACAAAGGCATTTATATATCTAGCACGCTTAATCACTGTGCCAATGACAATACAAACTAAATAAATTGGCTAATAAAAGAAACATTTTAAAGAATCAACAACTGGGAACAGTGTGATTTCAGATGTTTTTGCGTTCTTGAGAGCATTGTAGAAATGTACAAATAGTAACTTTTGATTATTATAAAGGGTAATAAAAAAAAGTGAAACATTATAGGAAAAAGAGTATTGGTGGTGAACAGTTGGAACCCATGCCTTCATTAACAATCATTATTTACGTACAGGTTCGTCAGTGTGTTCTGTCGTACTTTTGCAAAACGGTCTTTAGTCGATAAATAATATTTCCGTAAGTAAGACATGCATATCACTCTTTCGAGTCGGCTTTTTACATTTCTTGTAGTACTGAATAGAGTGAAATATTTATGCCGTGTGGCACATTATTAGCTGAACTAGAGAGGCAACTAAAACCAACATTCTCGATGGCAGTTAAACCATACCCATTAAATATTGCATACGACCCTGCAGATTATTATTTAGATTACAAAGTGTGAGTTAGTAACATGTCACATAAATGAATAATTAAATATTTCTGCCGTTCTACGATACATTTTCACAGTATCATTCATGTTATTGGAAAATCGATTGCGAGTGGTCTGTGATGGGTAAAGCTAACCTGCTTTCTCTTTCCTTAGCACCATGCTTCTGTCGTTACGGAGAAATTCGGACACAGATTTTGAGATAAACGAATGGGGAAGTATGAAGCATGTGTTAGAAATAGAGAGTTATCGCCATAGGTCGGATGCTTGCAGGAAGGGTGTGTGTGTGGAGTGTAGTGAGTGTAGTGCGTGTAGTGCGTGCGATGTGTGCAGTGACTCGTGATGAGATATGAACCAATTATGAAACATTATTTGTAGCATTATTAGCTAACTCTTCTGCAGGTATTTATAAATAATTTGGGATTACATACAGCTTATAGATCCGGATTTGTTAACTTTTAATTACGTGTATTGTTCTGTTATTCTGAACTGTCTAATGTTGGTCTGAAATGATTTGTGAATGAATAAACTACTAGCAAAAATTTCTGTTTTACTGCCGTCATCTGTAGTATTATCTGAAAACAAAAATTAGCTTTCTATGACGCTACATCTCGGACGTCGCGAATTATGCCCGCAGCCTTGCTTCGAAGGCGTGGACGTCTCGTTTCATAACAGCCAAACAGCCACATACGATCCAAAGTAAAGCAACGTTTGCTGGCAGTGTCAGTTTAACATGAGATCATTATGACACGAGTCTCCCCAGAGACAGGGAACACAGATAGACCTATGGAGAAAGCAGATACTGCATTACTGAATCGTTGAGCAGTTGAGGGACTGGCCACCTCCGACGGATGAGAAGTGCTAACACAAGGTATTCATCCCAGCGCATTAACCACCGTATTACAAATTCACGGTATGGGGAAAGTGCTACACGACGTTCCATTAAATGTGCTTGTTGACTGAGACACGTGGTACAGGTGTATCGGTGTATCTGAAGGACAGGTAGACACGGAAAGGAAAAACGTATTGTGGCGGATCACCGAATGACAGTCTACATTTGCATGAGTGCTCTGCACTTCACATGTAAGTGCCTGACAGAGGGTACATCCAATCACTTTGATGCTATTTCTCTACCGTTCCACTCTTCGAAAAGCGCCCTGGAAAAGCGAACACTTTTATTACGATGAACATTTTTCCCTATGTAGGTGGGCGTCAACAAAATATTTTAACATTGGAGGAGAAAACTGGAGACTGAAATTTCGTGAAAATATCTTGCCTCTTCGAAAAGCGCCCTTGTTTTGATCATTGCCACCCCAACTCGTGTGTCATATCCGTGACACTCTACCCCCTATTTCGCAATAACATAAAACGAGCTACCCTTCTTTCATCTTTTCCGATGTCCGCCATCAATCCTGCCTGGTACGGGTCCATACCATACAGCAATACTCTAGCATAGGACGGACAAGCATAGTATCGGGAGTCTTTTTAGTGGACCCTTGCATCTCCTAAGTGCATCTCCAATGAAACGCAGTCGTTGGTTCACCTTCCCTACAACACTGTCAATGTGATAGTGCCACTTTAATTTGTTCGTCATTGTTGTCCCTAGGCGTTTGGTTGAAATGACAGCCTTTAGATTTGTGTGATTTATCGTGTAACCAAAATTTAGCAGATTCCTTTTAGTACTCATGTTGATGACTCCACATGTTTCATTATTAAGAGGAAATTTCCACTTTTCGCACCATACAAATACCTTGTCTAAATCATTTTGCAATTGGTTTCGATTTTTCGATGACTGTACTAGACGGTAAATGACAACATCATCTGCAAACAGTCTGACAGGGTTGCTCAGATTGACTCCTGTACCATTTACGTAGACTAGGAACAGCAGAGGGACTATAAGACTTCCTTGGGGAATGCCAGATATTACTTCTGTTTTACGCGATGACTCTGTGTCCTTGCTGACAGGAAATCACGAATCTAGTCACACAGCTGAGACGATAATCCGTAAGCACTCATTGCGATTAGCAGCCGCTTGTGAGAAACGGTATCAAAACCCTTCCAGAAATAAGGAATCGGTTTGAGATGTCCTGTCGATAGCACTTACTACTTCGTGAGAAAAAAGAGCTAGTTGTGTTGCACAAGAGCGATATTTTATGAGTCCGTGCTATGTGTGAATGGATCATTTCCTTCGAGTTAATTCATAATGATCGAACACAATGTATGTTTCAAAATCCTACTACATATCGATGTCAGTGATATAGGCCTGTAATTGAGCGGATTGCTCGTATTTTCTTTCTTGCGTGTTGATGTGACCTGTGCAACTTTCCAGTCTTTATGTAGGGGCATTTCGACGAGTGCGAGGTTGTATTTGATTGTTAAGTACGGAGTTGTTATATCAGCATCCCCTGAATACATCCTGGACCAGAGAACTTGCCTATATTAAGTGATTTAAAGTGCTTTTCTACACCGGGGATAGCTACTTCTAAGTTACTTATTTTGGCAACGGTTCCTGATTCGAATTCTCGATTATTTACTTCGTCTTCTTTGGTGAAGGAATACCGGAAAACCGTATTTAGTAACTCTGCCTTCGGTAAAATCCCTCAACTGCTGTCAATACTATTTCTTTGAATTTAAACCACATCTGTTCTACGTCTACATGATTAGTTCCTGAATGTTTAAGTCGCACGCAGACTATTGACTTTTTAAGTCAGAATTATAATACTTATCAGAACGTCCAGCCATAGCGTACGAGCAGTGAGAGTTAATTTTTGTCATGCTGCCTTACTCCGTCACAACAACAGATCCAGGAGCGATATATCCCCAGATACTGCTGAAGATATGTGGAGACACATATTTATGTAACGTTTATTTGAGTGGCCCAGTCCCTTTCGAGCTTCACTGGTATTTGCCGGTTGCCGTTCATAATTGTTCATATTAAAAACTAATAAAGAGAAAGATTCTATTGTAGTGGAGTCATGTCTTTTTGTTAAACCATAATAAATTAGTGTATGTAACGGTGACACAACGTATTACAGGAAGCAGCTTGATGAAACACATTGTAAATCTACGACCCAAGCGCCTTAACAGGACTCACTGATCTTAAGTTAATAATCAAAATACTGTGTAAAAATTTCTAATACCTCTGCTCTGCAACAGTTTTTGCAACTAGTTCATGTCGTAAGAAACAACAGCAGCGATATATCAGGAGTGTGCTAAAGATACACGTCGACTCTCGCTATATAACTGAAATAAATGCTTGCACATGGGAAAAAAATATAAACGCTAGCGCGATCATAAACTTTTTGCTACCAAATTATCTTGATTATAACACTATATTTGCAGCGTTTATCAGGAACGAACATCATGCTGGTAAGGTAACCGCTGGACGAAGTACAAGCTGTACATTCCAAGAGCCGCAATTGCCTCTTTACAATTCCAGAACATACAACAGCAAACCGAGAGCTATGTCACGTGAAATCAAAATAATTTGTGAATCTCGAGTAAAATGAGTGTTTTCATTGTAACAATGATAATGTTTCATCAAGTATAAATAATTAATTGAATCATACCCAACATGCGCAACGTCACTAAAAGTATCACGACAACCTCTGTGTTTCATTATGCTATGAATCCAAGGATTTGGTAAAGGCACAATGCTTAATGAGTATTTCGCCAGGCTGAATGAAAGGTATGATGAATACACATAGGAAGCAAAGAAGGGAACTCAACGAACAATGACAAAAGGAAATCGTTACAGCACTGCAAAACATATGCGCTAACAATGAACTGTACCAAAAAGCGTGTGCTGCGGAAGTATTGTACTGGGCTGGGGGAGGGGAGGGAGGGGAAGGAATTTCTCAGAATTATTACAAATATTCTTGTAAAATTTCGAGAAAGGGAAAGATATATCTGGACCACCCTAGAAATTTGCAAACCATATTCGAGTAATGGAGATGGGTAATGAAGACTTGTGTTAACGAGCATATGGGTTCGTGAGTGTTGCATTCCATTGTCAGTGCAGTTTAGAGAACGCTGGAGGAAAATTCCAGAACAGAGATAAAAGCTAGAAAGATGTAGAGGCTGGTAGACGTCGCAGCTCTTGTCACCAAGGATGTGCAAGTCAGAAATATTGAACAGAATGAAAAGGCTGCTTAGAACAGAATTTTGATCAAAGGCAAGAGAAAGTGATGAACATTAGTAGAATGGCAAGTATTACTTTGATAATCATGATTATTGTGAAGGAAACAGAAGAACATGTCAAAGAATTAATAGAATATTTTAGCATAATACGATAAGAATTCTGCACTTCATTAAGCAAAGCTGCACAGGTTTCCTGAACCAATGGAGACGAAAGAAACATCTTGGCGCAGGAGAAGAAGTTTTTCCTTCGACAAAAGCTTTACTAATAATTCTGTGTATAAAATAGGAAATAATGTCTGAAATTTGTATCTGTAGCACTGTACGTAAATAAATCGTGTGCTTTGAGGTTACCGGTAAAGAAGGAATTGGAAAGTTTGAAATTTTGTACGACGGAAGGATCTAGAAGTACGAAATTCAAGGCGTGATGAAAAGAAAGCAATCTAGGTAGAATCCATACCAGAAGAATGGAGACATCACCGGGACCTATTCAGTGGCTTAAAGATGTATTCTAGTTGGCAATGGATGTAATTGTAGAAAGGAAACGTAAATATTAGAATGCGTATAACAAGTTACTGATGGTGTTGGGAATAGATGGCATGAAGATATGAAAAAATAGCACACGTTTGTAAGAGGTGGATTATGTTACCAAAATCAGTGGAAAGACCTACACAAAGAAGAGAAATCAGCATGAAGGCACACCTACTAAATACGGGCAGTTTTTAATCATTTCACACTTGGACAGAAATGCTAAAAGTATGTTTTAAGTTTTTGAAATTTGTTTCAATAACTCTGTTGCATATTACATAAACAAAAATTGTGTGTGTGTGTCGGGGGGGGGGGGGGGGGAAAGGGGGGGGGGGGGCTGCAGCTAACACGATATATCCGGCTGGGACACCGGAACATTATTGAGATTAACGTTCTGAAATGTACATAATTTCAATTTTGTGGGATTGTATTTGCGACAGTAATTATTTACGGCTTATTCAGCTTTTAACGAAGTAAATAGGTTGCCTCAGTGATACTTACGAACTCCTAAGTAGTAATACGAAATTTACACTTCTCAAAGAGTTAAGTACTAACTTAGTTTCATTTGAGATGCGGTTGAAGCTGACAATATTACTTGACAGTTAATAAATTATAAAGGTCTACTAGTTTTTAACAACATATCTATAATTACTTTACACAGGAAGTATGAGAACAAGCGCCTTCAGTCACGATTTGTTCATATTTTACTAAATTACACAATGCATTTCGTGGTTCTTATTGGTAACTGCAGAAACAAATTGTCTACCACGTAATTTGCATTTGCTCTTGAGTAAATTATTCATATTTCACAGCTGAAAACTATGAATAAGATTGAAATAAAATTACTTTATTTTCAGCTGTTCATCAAAAGCCGTAAGCTACTATTTACATCCAATAGTTCATAGGAGTAAACATATTTTCTTCACACGACAGCAACAGTGTACATCGACTTCCTGATATTTTGCAGTCTTCATTTTTGAAACACGTTTCATCCACAATAGGCGTCTCTCTTCTTCCAGCTTCACTGCCTTCTTTTAATTTTTTCGCGGAGAAGAATCTAAAATAGCGCCTTGCAGTTGCACCACGTGGAAGTATTCTTCCAGATTAAATGGAAATATAGCCAGCAGCATGTTTCGGTAAGAAATGAAGAGGTTCTTCGCAGAACTGGCGAGGAAAGGAATGTGTAAATAACAATGATAAGAAGAGGAGATATTGTTATAGGACCTGTTTTCAGACATGGGAGAATAACTTGAATGGCACTAGAGGGAGTCGAATGGGACAACAATTGCAGCGGGAGACAGACATTATAGAAGATAAAAAAACTTAAGACGTTGGGTGTCAGTGCTAGCCTGAGATGAAGGTATGGGCACAAGAGAGGATGATATGATGGAACTCAGTAAACCAGGCGGTAGACTAATGGCAAATAAAAGGCGGAGTGGGCAAGTGACACGTTGTGGACTCTTATTGTTAACTGCAGTCCTCGTGTCATTTAACTGCAGAATGCTCCTGTAGAAGGTTTGTTCATATTATCCTGCGATTGTGTAAATAATATATTTGATATGTAATAGTTCTGGCGTCATTTTTACTAGGCTTACTTCATAGATTTCTGGATAGTGACGTATTTGATAACACACTGAGGACTTTTACGAACAGTGTTTACTTCTGTTCAAACTTGCGGGCTGAGAGCGCATAAGATTGTTCACTAACGTTCTTCAGAGACGAAACATGGGCAACTGTGTATAAAACGTAAGGGGCCCAGACTTTATAGAAGCATTATGAGCTATATGCAGGGCACTATAGTTCGCCTCGCGGTTCTGAATGTAAATGATTGTCTCTGACAGATGACATCACTCTCTTTTACAAATAGAATTCCTGTCTTTGTACAAAATCGGCAGCTATATTTTATTTTATTTATCTCTCTTTGTCTTTATGTTAAAATAATTATGACGTTTATAAATTTCTGTTAGTTCTCTACGCAAGCGCGCTTTGAAAACGCATGATGCATGACTAGAACACCGGTATCATGGTCTCCCCACTGTGAAAAACTTTACGACCGACGTCGCAGTTTTTCCTGTTGTACGAGGCTAAATGAGTGTTAGTGCTTGTAACTCTTTTCGTGGTTACAATATATACTTGGCCACAACTACACGGAATTATATTTATATGAAGTGTCGTCAATGAATGGCATACATTTTTTGCAGAACTAAGGAATTCGTGTATTTTTTGTTGTAGGTTTCAAAATGCGTTTCCACTTCATGCTTTAGAAAACGTTTCCAATGTAGTTAAGTATATTGTTTATAGAACGAAAGAAAACTTTTCCCTTTGGCGACTGTTGATCTTAATTAGTCCTGAAAAATCTTTCTTCTTTGCCGTAGTGCTCGTTCAACCGAGTAACCATTTTTAACTTACAGTGGGCTTTTAAGAAAAATCGCTATCTCCCGCTCTTGTATAAAGAGGTGATACAAATCTTGAAACATCATACACATTTTAACGCTAAGGAAGAGGAAGTTTAATTAAACAGGGGATATATGTCGACGTTGCACAACACGAGGAACTCTAACGATCGAGTACCTATAATCGTGAACGACGTCACGTGTCAGACACAATCATACGCATGCTACATCACGTGACGAATTGTGGCGCCCTCTAAATAGCCCGTACTGTGCCTGTAAATCCGCGGCCCGTTGAGTTTACTAGTGTTTCAGCTCTGAAGCTGTCCCACGCAGATGTGACGAAATGTTAGTGAATAGTTTTATGCAAAGGCGACGACCTCCCAGCACAAAAGCTTCGACAGAAATGATGCCCTGAAGTGCCCTCGTTGCTCTGTAAGCAAATTTTAGCGATTTATTTTATGTTCATTATTTTTCTTTGCCTTTAACAATCCACAATATAGTGAACCATGAAGATGAAACGAAAATGTTTGAGTAATCTCACTAGGTCTTAACGATGCAGCATAATAAGGTCAGAAGCTTACTGATTGCCTGTTTTCAAACTATCACAGCAATCACTAATATCCACAGAGTTACATCCATAAAGTCCGGCCGCTGTGTCCGAGCGGTTCTTGGTGCTTCAGTCCGGAACTGCGCTGCTGCTACGGTTGCAGGTTCGAATCCTGCCTCGGACATGGATGTGTGTGATGTGCTTAGCTTAGTTAGGTTTAAGTAGTTCTAAGTTCTAGGGGACTGATGACCTTAGAAGTTAAGTCCCATAGCGCTCAGAGCCATTTGAACCATTTTTATATACTTCTCTTCCTCATTTAATCACAAATCGTTTCCTACCGCCTTCGAGTTCAATGAAAGGATGGTATAGTGGTTACAGGAAGTTGGGTGTTTTCTCAGAGGAACAATTTTGGGAACAGAGAACAGCATGGGCTGTTCCCAGTATTTCCACTGACTCAGAAGTCTTTCGCTTGGGTTTCATTCCTCAACCGATCACTTTGGATGACCAAACAAAGAATAAGAAGGAATGCTTGTTATAAGAGCCGCTATTTAAAAATTATGATAACACCAGAAACCATACTTCCCTAAACAATAATATAAAAAATAAAGTAACAAAAGTCTTCGAGAAAATAAGAATCAACGAAATAGCTGGGAAGGCGCAAATTTTGTAAGGGATATTTTGTTGTTCGCGTAATTTGAGGGATTATTTCAGCACACGGAATAAATGCTTGATGAATGTAGGGCCATTGTGATCATGCCGTTACACACACAAAACACAGCGTAAAATTTTGAGAATCACAGAAGAATGTGTCTTCCTTGTGTTGCATACAAGATACTTCGCAAACTGCAAATTTCTTTATACAGGACAGTATTGAGCAGAATTCTCCACCATAAAGAGACAGATTAACATGTAGACACAAAAGATTGAGAGAGTGCTGTGACACTGATGCGCTAGAAATAAAATCGAAATAACAATAAGACAAAGAGACTGTCTTTCTCCAATTCGCTTCGTCTGTGTAATGTTAAATACTAGAAATTTTAGTGAGGAGAATTCAGCTGGAAGAAAAGACAGACATTCCTGCACATATCCATTCTAAAAGCGGAATATGGCTATGCCAGAGATCCAGTCCGTGTGTCAATAGCTAAATATGGCCTCTTCAATAGAAATCGAAGTACACATCAACATAATAGGAGCTATAAAGATAAAAAACACAAACTGCGATCAGGCAGTACTAAAGAGTTAAAAGTGTAAATCGTTATCACTTCTCGTCAGGTAAATAGTTAACGTTTTTTTGTCAAACAGCATTACCCATATAGAGCATAATTTCTCATTTTATAGGTCTTCTTAAATCTAGATACGAAAAGAAGTTAATAAGGAAGAATCTAGGACAAAAATCAGGAACTCCAGATTTACATTCTCTGTTATATGGTGTTAGGAGATAACTGTGGAAAGGAATCTACGACTGGAAGTGAATTTCATCAAAAAGTTAAGAGAAAGCTGACAGGAATTTAAAGTAATAGTAACTTTAATTCCAAAGGAAGATGAAAATGTACATATTATTCGTGAAAGTTTTTCAAAATAGTATAGAAAACTGTGGTATCAGATAAATATATACTCATCTGAGGTGTATTTAGAACCAAATCATCGTAGGTTAATAACCTGCAGAAAAGAAATAAAGGAATATGTGGAAGACACGTTTCGGAATAAATAGAGGCTTCTGTGACAGAACGAGTGAAATCACGGTGGAGGAGGCGAAAATAACTTGACAAAGCGAAACTTACGGTATCATATTCCAAAGCTTTCTTTGGACACATGATTTCTGCTTTATTAACTTTTTCTGTAACAGTGATTCTATTGAAAATTTCGTAAACTGTTAGCAGAAGGCATAGCTGGTGAGGGAGGGACAAAATAAAATGATTGAGGAAAGTCAATAACTTTCCACCCATCGTTACAAATCGCTTTCAGTATCTGAGGCAATTGGTGGGCAACTGTGTGCGCTGTTCATGGCGCCAGTAAATGAGTTGTGTAGAGCCTGCTGAGACACACACCCGTTTAGATTTCCATCACAAAGTGAAGCCGGAATATACGCGCTTCTGCCTATGACATATCACTTGTGTGGCACAGTCATTCTGATCGACGACTTGTATACGGAGCAGAGCAGGTAGCGCAGCATTTCGTTGAGTATCGACCAAAAGTGCAATTTGGCCTTTTTGTGACAGTAATGGAGGGAAAGTAATTAGTAATTCCTAGGAAAAAATCTTTCTCCGCAGCTCTACGCAACTTCTCTTTCTGTCTGGTCTCCTGGAAACGCATAAGCTTGTGCGAAACTGTTTATGTTTTGTTTCAAGTTGAATTTTTGAAAAATGTTTTATCGCCTCTTTTAGGAACAATTCACTAGCTGGTTTTTATAAGCCATTATCAGAACTGAATTTACAAAGTGTTTTGTGAATGTAATATTCCACGGCATAGAACACAATAATATGCACGAATGAACTGCCTTAATCTTGAAATGTACGAAAGTATAATTAGGGTATACGTTGTTACAGACTGGGGCAAAAGAAGCGCAGCGTATTTCATCTTTATCTAACTTTTCATTACATTGACACTGGGTTTGAGTTCAGTTGTTTTAAAAATGGAATTGCCGGCTGCATTCAGCGCATCATAATAATCTTAAGAATACGATACATATTTTCGTATTTAAGCGCACTTTTTATGGAAACACTTAGGATTTTTCTTCAAGTTTCTGCACTTTATCAGATAGCGCAAACCAGCATCTTGTATCTTTCCAGCGGTAGAATCGTTGTGCAGTCAGTTGCAAACGCCAGTTCTCTAAATTTTCTCAAGAGAGTTTCGGGAAAAGAACGTCGTCTCCCCTCCAAGTACTTCCATTTCAGTTCGAGAAACATCTCCGCAACCCTCGCCTGTTGATCTAGCCTATGGGTAACAAATCTAGCAGCACGCTTCCTTAATCCGACATCGTGGGAATTCCAAACACTTAAACAGTACTCAAGACTGAGTCGCACAATTAATGTTCTGCACGCTGTCTCCTTTGTAGATGAGCTACGCTTTGCTAAAACTCTCCCATTAAACCGAACTCGGCCGTTCGCCTTCCTACTACCGTCCTTACGTGATCGTTCTATTTCATACCGCTTTGCGACGTTACGCCTAGATATTTAATCGACACGACTGTGTCAAGCAGTACAGCACCATTATTGTATTCGAACATTGAAGGACTATTTTTCCTACTCATCAGTATTAACTTACATTTTTCTACATTTCGAGCAAGCTGCAGTTCACCACACCAAATGGATGTTTTGTTAAAGTTACCTTGTATCCTTCTACAGTCACTCATAGACGATACCTTCCCGTATACTACAGCGTCACAGGCGCAGACTGCTGCTCACCCTGTCCGTCAGATCGGTTATATGTGCAGAGAACAAGAGCAGTCATTTCACACGCTCCTAACAATATCCTTGTCTCTGATTCATACTCGAACCACTCACATACCTAGGACCTTATTCCGTTTGTTCGGACCTTCATTATGAGTCTGCAGTTGGGCACTGTGTCAACCGCTTTGCAAATGGCTCTGAGCACTATGGGACTCAACTACTGAGGTCATTAGTCCCCTAGAACTTAGAACTAGTTAAACCTAACTAACCTAAGGACATCACAAACATCCATGCCCGAGGCAGGATTCGAACCTGCGACCGTAGCGGTCTTGTGGTTCCAGACTGCAGCGCCTTTAACCGCGCGGCCACTTCGGCCGGCAACCGCTTTGCAATCTAAGAATGCGGGATCTGCTTGTTGCCCTTCATCCATCGTTTACTGTGCTGAATTTCGCACGAGCGATTATTTCTAAACCTGTGCTGATTTGTGGACAGTTGCTTTTCTGTCTCAAGGAAATTTATTATATTCGAACTTGGAATACGTTCAAGAATTCTACAGCATACCGATGTTAAGGATATGGGTCTGTAATTTTCCGGTCCGTTCTCTTACCCTTCCTATATGGAGGAGTCACCTGCGCTTTTTTCCACTCGCTTGGGACTTAACGCTAGGCGATATACTGCCTACAAAAGCAAACCAAGTGAGACGCCAATACCGTAGAGTGTTCTTTGTAAAACCGAATTGGGATTCCAATCGAATTTAGGGACTTATTTGTTTTCAAACATTCTAGTTGATTCCCAACGCTAGGAATACCTATTTCAATGTCGACCATACGCGAGTCTTGACGATGGTCAGACAATGGTGTGTCTGTTCGATCCTTCTCAGTTAAATATTTTTTAAACGTGAAATTTAAAAACACAGATTTCATTCAGTCGCCATTTATAGTCACACCAAGTTGGTCGACTAGTGACTGGCCTGAAACCTTCGACCTGCTTACTAATTTTGCGTAGGAACAGAATTTTCTTGAATTCTCAGCAAGATCCTTCCATAAGGTATGAGGATGGAAATTGTATGTTTTACACATCGGTCGTTTTACAGACGCACGAATTTCTACTAACCTTTGGCTGTCGACATTTCCACGTTCTTCTTTGACTAGAAAGCGCAACCATCTTTATCCCTCAGCATTTTCCGCATTTTGTTCAAAATGGCTCTGAGCACTATGGGACTTAACATCTATGGTCATCAGTCCCCTAGAACTTAGAACTACTTAAACCTAACTAACCTAAGGACATCACACAACACCCAGTCATCACGAGGCAGAGAAAATCCCTGACCCCGCCGGGAATCGAACCCGGGAACCCGGGCGCGGGAAGCGAGAACGCTACCGCACGACCACGAGCTGCGGGCCCGCATTTTGTTATTAAACCGCGGTAAGTGTTTTTCCGCCCGTAATGCACTTACTCAGCACATATTTCTCCAGTCCGCGAATTACAGCCGGTTTAAACTTCGTCCATAGATGTCCCAGTCTGTACTCGGTAGGTTGAAATCGCGCCTAATTCCTATTGCATGATCGGGGTATTTCACTGCTACGGAGTGTAGACTTCCTTTGAATGATTCTACAACAGTTACGGCTGAATCGGGTGGCAGGTAAAGACATCGGATGATTAATGTGAGTTAACCTAGGCCGGCTAGTCGTGTTCAGATAACTTCACAGTTTGACTCGCGTTCAACCTAAATAGAGACAATAATTTTGTCGACTTCAGTGAACAGTCGCCCTCCTATGCCGTCTAACCTGCCTTTTCAATATACGTTCCATGCCTCGTTAAATACTTTGAAGCTTTTTACTTCGGGTTTTCGGCCCGCATCTCGTGGTCGTGCGGTAGCGTTCTCGCTTCCCACGCCCGGGTTCCCGGGTTCGATTCCCGGCGGGGTCAGGGATTTTCTCTGCCTCGTGATGGCTGGGTGTTGTGTGCTGTCCTTAGGTTAGTTAGGTTTAATTAGTTCTAAGTTCTAGGCGACTGATGACCTCAGCAGTTGAGTCGCATAGTGCTCAGAGCCATTTTTTGAACTTCGGGTTTTAGTCAGCTCTCGGTTACGAGAATAATTTGAGTGCGACAGCTTTCCTGGACGGCAGGAAATTCGGGAAGTCATGTCTCGCGAAAATCTGAAATCAGTGTTCTAGTGATCTCAACATTGTCTTATTTCATGTTATAAGTGTGTAGGACCTTCATGTGTCAGTCATTTTCTATAGGACTGAAGTGACCTGATTTTATTTACACACTAAGTCAAAACAAAAATGGCCGTAGCCCACTGTTTCCCGCACCGAAACTGAGTTTATTGTACCGGTTCTCTCCCTGTCATTCTAGTAAAGCTTGCCAGTACCCTTGCGAATAGTGGGAGGCCCCTTACTTACAGACTGAAATGTTAGAGTCTTTCTGCCTAACCTAAGATATACTATGTGATCAAAAATATCCGGACACCTGGCTCAAAATGAGTTACAAGTTCGTGGCGCACTCCATCGGTAATGCTGAAATTCAATATGGTGTTGGCCCACCCTTAGCCTTGATGACAGCTTCCACTCGCGCAGGCACACGTTCAATCAAGTGCTGGAAGGTTTCTTGGGGAATGGCAGACGATTCTTCACGGAGTGCTGTACTGAAGAGAAGCCAGGTTGGTGAAGCCTGGCACGAAATCGGCGTTCCAAAACATCGCAAAGGTGATCTATAGGATTCAGGTCAGGACTCTGTGTAGGCCATCCCATTACAGGGATGTTATTGTCGTGTAACCACTCCGCCGCAGGCCGTGCATTATGAACAGGAGCTCGACCGTGTTGAAAGATGCAGTCGCCATCCTCGAATTGCTCTCAGCAGCGGGAAGCAAGGAGTTGCTTAAAACATCAATGTAGGCGTGTGCTGTGATAGTGCCACGCAAAACAACAAGGGGTGCAAGCCCCCTACATGAAAAACACAACCACACCATAACACCACCGCCTCCGAATTTTACTGTTGGCACTACTAACGCTGGTAGATAACATTCACCGGACATTCGCCATACCCAACCTCTGCCATCGGATGGCCAGATAGTGTACCGTGATTCATCACTTCACACAACGTTTTTCCACTGTTCAATCGTCCAATGTGTACGCTCCTTACATCAAGCGATGCGTCATTTGGCATTTACCGTGTGATGTGTGGCTTAAGAGCAGCCGCTCGACCATGAAATCCAAATTTTCTCACCTCCCTTCTAACTGTCATAGTACTTGCAGTGGATCTTGATTCAGTTTAGAATTCCTGTGTGATAGTCTGGATAGATGTCTGCCTCTTATTCATTACGACCCTCTTCAACTGTCGGCGATCTCTGTCAGTCGACAGACGAGGTCGGCCTGTACGCTTTTGTGCTGTACGTGTACCTTCACGTTTACACTTCTCTATCACATCGGAAACAGTGGGCCTAGGGATGTTTAGGAGTGTGGCAATCTCGCGTGCAGACCTATGACACATGTGACATCCAATCACGTGACCACGTTTGCATTCCGTGAGTTCCGCGGAGCGCCCGATTCTGCTCTCTAACGATGTCTATGACTACTGAGGTCGCTAATATGGAGTACATGGCAGTAGGTGGCAGCACAATGCACCTAATATGAAAAGCGTGTGTTTTTGGGGATGTCTGGATACTTTTAATCACATAGTGTAACTCACAGAAGTAATCGTGTAAACAGAATTGCTTCTGCCCAGTTTGGATTTATGATCTATATCTACATCACTACTTTGCATGTCACAATTAACTGACTAGCAGAGGGTTCCTCGAACCACCTTCAAGGTGTTTCGCTACCGTTCCACTTTCGAACGGCGCGTAGGAAACACGAACGCTTAAATCTTCCCGTGCGACCTCTGTTTTCGCTATTTTATTATGATGTTTTTTATCCCCACGTAGATGCGCTCAATAAAATATTTTCGCTTTCGGAGGAGACTGTTGGTATGGCAACTTCAAGAAAAGATCTCGCCTGAACGAAAAGTGTCTTTGTTTTATTGATTGCCATCCCAACTCGCGTATTATACCCGTGACACTCTTTCCCCTTTTTCGTAAAGACTCAAAACGAGCTGCCCTCCTTTCAACTTTTTCGCTGTCCTCGGTCAGTCCTATCTGACGCGCATCCCATGTCGCACAGCAGTACTATTGCACTGTTGCATCTTCTAAGTGTTCTGCCAATAAAACACAGTCTTTCGTTCACTTTTTCCACAAAAACGTCTATGTGATTGTTAGAATGTAATTGTTCGTAATTGCAGTCCCTAAGTATTTAGTTGAACTGACAGCCGTCAGGTAGACATTCGCTCTCAGTTCGTTCACTGTTTTACATTCCACATGCAGATGAAGACGTTGTTCCTAGTCAACGAGAAGCTTGATAACTTCGTTTAGCTCGTTTTCCGTAGAAAATCGTCTGCTGATTTGCTTTGGATATCTTCACTGCAGCTGTAAAGAGTGGAAAAACAAATTTTATATTACTGCTAATTACATGGAAAAGTCCTATTTTTCTATTTCTCGTTCTTGTCTCTGTCATATTGTTTGTTTGAAAAAGAAATTGGGGCAACTCATTTTGCCTTCTTAAAACTTTTCTTATTGGCTCCAAATTTATGATTGTTTGCTAAATATCCATAAATGCGGTTGGGGATATTATAAGACGACAACTAAACCCCCCTGGCTTCGCTCGGGTAGCACAGCCGTATCACACAGCCATATCAGCACAGTGTCTACAACCGAACGCAATAGGAAAGTGTAAGTGTAATATATTATGTAAGTGTAATATATTATACGCACAAACCTTGCCCGTGAATCAGTGTACCTGTTAATGAACACTATGTGAAAATTACTACAGTAGTTCCTGAGATTAGCCTTCAGGTATAGACATAAAAACGCGGGGTGTAACTTCTGTTTCTTATATGTATAAATTTCAGTAGGAGGATCGTATACAATTACTTACTCCAAATGGGAGCCAAGGAAGCTGAATGAAAGAAAAGGGCGATTTATCGTAAGAAAGAGTAATTGCAATCATTTATTAAGAGTATCTAAGATTGAAATCCACCTACTGCAAGAGTGGGGTAAGCAACTAAGGGAATCTACTGTCCGCAGGATTATCAGAGACGAAGAGTACATCGGAAAAGTGGCAACGAGAAAGACATGCTTTAACAAAACGAAACGTGGTAAAAAGTTACGGTATGCGAAGGTCACAGTCGTGGAATGATGCTACATCTGCTGACAAGAGCAAATCCAATGTCTCTGCAATAGACGGATGAACTATGGCGTGGCGAAAGCTAAATGACGAGCTGTAAGTTAAACATTTGCAAGCTACTGTAAAATATGACGGTTGGAGTGATTCGGGATGATCCTGCATTTCATAGTCATTGATGGCACGTTAAACCAGAATCGATATCTCGACACCCTAATACAAAATTTCAAAAAGGGTAGAGAAAACCTTGTAGGTAGGGCATAACAACTATTAGTAGTCATCTTGGATATTAATAAACCGCTCTAATGTTTTAGTTATATGTTCACCCGAAGATGTGGTTTTTAGTGCCACAAAAACTGTTCTGATTCAATAATAAAGGACTAAATACAGCTGTAGGGGTTTATTAATATCTAAGATGGATACAGAAGAGTTGGATATTAAATCTGCATTCAAATTGTTACAGATGACGACACGAAGCAAATGTCATATTTTATAGAAGAATGGCTTCATTATAATCATAAAACCTTAATACCATAGACAATTTGTGGAAGAAAGCCATAGCTAGGTCAAGTGAATTACAATATACTCGGAAGAAAGTATGAAAAAAAAGATGAAGGAAGGACTTACATGAGCCTGACTACGCCACAAAACTCGTTGATAATATGCAAGAATGTTTCAAAGCGATTTTACAGTGGAACGAATATCCTGTGTAGTATAGAGTTCTAGTATTCAAAAAATTTAATTTCAATTACGAATAAGATCCTAAAATCATAAATAGAACAGACAATTTTATTGTACTTTACTGATCCTGGGACAAATTTTTAACATCTGATAGGACAGAATGTGCAAAAAATTCTTCACATTTGCACTCAAAGACATTTCATGATTTTTGTAATGGTTTGTATCGAATGCCATTCACACTAGGATGATTCCGAGGGTTCTACAGCAGTATGAACTTTACGTATGACAGACAGTACTGACACTGGATGTTGACGGGTGTGCTGACGGCATTCTAATGAGTCTCTGCTAGAGCTCTCTCACGCCTCAAACTTAATCTTACTGATAAATGAGGTTATAAAACCACAAATGTGAAGAAAATCTTTATCGGACGCTAATAATCCAAGTAAACTGTTTAAATTCTAAGTCCTATAAACTAAATGGTATTATTCGCATCTGACCTACCTAGAGCACAAGTAATAGTTTTTGGAAGTTTGCGGCGAATTCAGTATAAAGCTAGAAAGGCTACGGGATGTCACAACGCTAAAGGCGTTACGTACAGAAACCAGTGACATGACTGTGCGTGCTGACGGAATGATGAGCTGCGTCTTCTTGAGACTAACCACGCCATTTAAAGAAAATGATGTTGATGCACTAATATTTTATTGTTGGTCACCGATTTTGACGTTTATTTATGCTGCAATGCAACAACGGTTACCCATCAACATATCATTCGCTGAACCAGTAGTTTTATTTCCAGCGCTATATTAAATAGGTAAATATGAACTAGACGGACAAAAAACGCAACAACGAAGATTTCCGCTTTCATCATCAGCAAATCTTTTTAGAGATCAGTGGCAGGAGCATAATTTGAGGTTCACTTCGGATACGAGAGCGAAAACAGACTTTCTCAGTAGTTTGTAATATTTCAGATGAGAACAGTGACATACCCACGTAAGCGATGGCTGTATGTAAATTTCGGAGTACTCTATCCTTATTTATTCACGAACGTTTTTCACCTGGTATGATTAGGGATTTGGGACACTTTCTTACATCCAACCACATGCCTTTAGTGGGTTAACATTATAATATACGAAGTACACGACATATACATGATCATAAAATAATACAGAATAATATAGTAATGAATAAATGGTAAGTTTGTTGTTTTAGTTTTATCGTTTTTATGTAATTTCCTCATTACGGTCCTGTCTAAAGTGAATAATAGCATATTAATAGAAATGAGTGGGAGCTGTGAAGCAGAATTAAAATCTGGAGCAGACATTAGTTATTGCAGGGAAGAATGAGAAATAACAGTTAACAGTTAGCAGATGAGACGGAAGAAAGAAAATAGATTTAGAAAAGGATGGGGACAACACGGCTAGCGTTAGAATTGACACTGAAATGCTGATTCGTTGTTAGACAGAAGAAAGAGAGCTGGAACATGCCCAGAGGGGGTTTACGCCGATGGTAACAGGTAAAACTTCAATTTACTCTCCAGTGTATCGTGGTTTTGGGTCCGTCGTAGGTTACTGGGTGGACTATGACAGAGTCGAGCAGCTGAAACAGAGAAAATTTGTTGTGCAGAAATGTAGTCTAATTTTGGATGTATCGGATCTTGTATTGCGGTTATGGAATGACGACTGGTATTTGATTTGCAAGGAGAGATATTTGGGAATAAAACAGAATGCGTGGAAAGCACTTGGCCTCTTGGTTGCATCCACCCTAACTGAGCGTACGACGGACTATCGTGGTCAACCAACCAAATGTTATCGACATATACTGTGCAGGAATTCAACATTAGATGGAATCGGGATTTTTCAGTATTCGTGTCGTGTTGAAGTACGCCGTTACAATAATACGACAGAACTAAAAGCTGGACAATTTTTGTTTTTCTGAGTTAGAGTTGAAATATTTTCCTAAATTTTTCAATTGCATATAGTCATAAGAGAGATATTCTCCATACTTGTATAGTTCTTTCTTTCCAATTAAGACTCTCACCCAACGTTATATCGAGTTCTTTTATTATTTCTGCTTGAGTAACTGGATACAACCAAGCAGTAGGCCCTACGGCAAGAGCTGTTTCATAAAAATGCTCACCAATCAACTTCTGATGTGGTAGGAGGGTTACTTGTAAATTCTTAGGTGTTAGTTGAAAAACTAGGCTTTTGCCATTCGTGATACTTCGGCGCCAACTTTCCTAGGGCTGATACAGCTAATGTTGAGCGCACATAAGTGTTAGTTACAAGAATGTAACACAGGTAAAATGTCATTGATATATAGCGAGAAAACGGGGCAAGGACTGCTCCTGTGATGAGGGGGCATGGGCGGACCCCTTGAGAAGATACATTTCCTTCATTACTTCTCAGGCCAAGAAACGAATTGTCCATGTCTGCTTTTAAGGTAGCAACCGAAACACAGTACTGCACTGTATCAGAAATTCATATGGTTCATTTTTGTAATACATCGAAATGAACAACATGAAAAGCGTTGCTGAAATCAGGAATTGTTAAAATTGTCTGTGCATTATTTGCGATTTTTCGTTATTGTCTTGGGTCGAATTAATGTTATTTTTTTCATTCAGTAAGATATGTAGAGGAGAGTGTTTTACCTAGAGGATAGTGTACCAAGGAACACACAGTGAGTCGGCCACTGTGGCCGAGCGGTTCTAGGCGCTTCAGTACAGAACCGCGCTGCTTAATTTCAGAAAAAGACTGCAGCACATAAAAACTGAATGTCTTCATCTACAAACAGAAAAAGGAAATATATTAAACTTCTGTTACAGAGCTAGTTAGAAGAGAAAGTCTGAAAAGCGTAGCAAGCTAAATTCATGTTGTTGTTGTTGTGGTCTTCAGTCCTGAGACTGGTTTGATGCAGCTCTCCATGCTACTCTATCCTGTGCAAGCTTCTTCATCTCTCAGTACCTACTGCAACCTACATCCTTCTGAATCTGCTTAGTGTATTGATCTCTTGGTCTCCCTCTACGATTTTTACCCTCCACGCTGCCCTCCAATGCTAAATTTGTGATCCCTTGATGCCTCAAAACCTAATTCTAAATTCACTCCATATTTATAATCGGTAACAATTGTAAGGTTTTAGACGGAGATTTTCAAAGAGAACCTCTCAAATGCGCATACACCGTCTCAAACAATGCGCCAGACTTTCTGTAGAAGAAAGCTTACTTCGGATGGATGTTAGAACAAGATGAAGCTCCATAACAACATATTTGGCATGAAACTGTGTCCAAAACATGTAATTGAAAAAGTTCTGGAACTGAAGAAAAAAATTTCAAAGACGCTTAAATCTCTTCCTAAGATACAAAACAGTAAACTGTTAAAAAAATGATTCAAATGGCTCTGAGCACTATGGGACTTAACTTCTGAGGTCATCAGTCCCCTAGAACTTAGATCTACTTCAGCCTAACTAACCTAAGGACATCATACACATCCATGCCCGGGGCAGGATTTGAACCTGCGACCGTAGCGGTCGCGCGGTTCCAGACTGTAGCGCCTAGAACCGCTTGGCCACTGCGGCCAGCCAGTAAAGTGTGCGTGACTCCATTTTGTTTCTGTGAAAGCATTAAGTATTACTTTTCCTTCAGAGGAATGTGTGACTTCAATAATTCTGCGAACGGAATCTGAATTAATCTCAGAAGAGCACATTCCTTCATTCATTCCTGGACCAAGGTCGGCGTCGCCGATTCTCCAGACAGCACAGCAAGACCACACAGCAAGACCTGTGCCATATAACCAGTTGTTCCGAACCTCCAGTGCAAGGTCCGAGGATTCAAACCTAATACAGTCCAAATTGCGCATTTTTAACGTTACGTTGTAAACTTTTCGACGAAGCTTCGTTCTGCTTACTGCTAAAGTGTAAATGTGTCTCAGACGTTATGTTTATAATGCACTGCTTTTCGTTATCTGTGTACGACGCGATTACTCTGGAAGAGCAGTACTTCTTTTCCTATACAGATGCCACAATGTTACTTTGTAGGGACATCTCGATGGAGATCTAGTGGTAAGGATGCCCAGCTGGCCATCCTTATTTAGGTTTATGGGTGCCACAAACGGCTCTCGAGGTGGCCCGTTCCAAAATGGCGCGGTCGATTTCGTCCCTCGTCCTTCTCCTGTCCTATGTTATGCTCCGTCTCTACTGATAATGTCTTCGACGACAATTTAAACCAGTATCTTTCTTCCTTTGCAGTCATTCACAGTAATTACTCAACATTCCTCTTTTCACTATCTTCTGTTTCCTATTGCGTTTGTATTTTATTCACTAGTGTAAGATGTAGTTACGGTTCCAACGTCACGCAGTTCTGGCTATTGACGAAAACGTTTGGTTGACGTTGTGAATGTAGTGCGTCGTAGCACAGTGAGCGAGGCAGCGGAAAACTTGCAAAAGAGTACTTCATAATTTACAGTAAACACTGAACACGTCTACCGTCGTTTATCATACAGACCCTTATGATTAATAGCAAACAACTCTCAAAGGAAGAGACATAACTTAGAAGAACATTGTACATTCACTTTCTGTAACCAATTATCATATCAATAAAATGCAATAGTTAATTTTATTCTCGGTTGATCGTAAGGGAAACGGCTGCGACGTGAAAGTGGATTCAGTTCCCGGAAAGAGAAAAATTGGATGAACCTATGCCTGTCCTCCCACAGAAAACTGAAAAAAATAATTCACGCCTGCTGGTTGTAATTTTCTTGAAAGTTGGTCGATCAGATCTATAGAAAGCAGAAGCACCTATCGATATATTAAGGACATTTTAAAAAATGAGTACGAATCTTCGTAAAATCTGAGACAAAATCTACTCAATGAATAATTGATTCAAATTACCCTTTTTTTCAATCTAACTCCCATAAAACAAATGTTAAGCAATAAAATATGCAAAAATAAACGTAAAGACAGCAATAATGTGCTTTCGTCTTTTAATCGAATACATTAAGGGGTTAAACAGAACAACTGTTAGGAATGTAGAACTAATCTATCATTACAGGCACACAGAAGAAATGATTCTGTAAAAACTTCACGGTTACTGAATCACACGTCTGACATAAATATGATGATGGCCAAAAGTAATAGCTGAAACGGCACCATTGGGATAGAATATTTCGTACACTTTTCAGGTGTGCAGAACGAATCTATCATTACTGGTACACAGAAGAAGTGATTCTGTAAAAAAGCACGTTGACTGAATCATACATCTGACAGATATAACAATATCAAATGATAGCATCTGAAACGGCAACATTGGGATAGAACATTTCGTACACTTTTCAGAATTAACACTAACTGCAGACGATACGTGTTCAATAAATATCTTTACAAAAGCTATGCAGTCGTGGTGAAATATAAATGAAAGTTAATGTTTGTCGAAGTACAGTTTACGTTGGGTGAGAGTCTTAATTGGAAAGAAAGAACTATACAAGTATGGAGAATATCTCTCTTATGACTATATGCAATTGAAAAATTTAGGAAAATATTTCAACTCTAACTCAGAAAAACAAAAATTGTCCAGCTTTTAGTTCTGTCGTATTATTGTAACGGCGTACTTCAACACGACACGAATACTGAAAAATCCCGATTCCATCTAATGTTGAATTCCTGCACAGTATATGTCGATAACATTTGGTTGGTTGACCACGATAGTCCGTCGTACGCTCAGTTAGGGTGGATGCAACCAAGAGGCCAAGTGCTTTCCACGCATTCTGTTTTATTCCCAAATATCTCTCCTTGCAAATCAAATACCAGTCGTCATTCCATAACCGCAATACAAGATCCGATACATCCAAAATTAGACTACATTTCTGCACAACAAATTTTCTCTGTTTCAGCTGCTCGACTCTGTCATAGTCCACCCAGTAACCTACGACGGACCCAAAACCACGATACACTGGAGAGTAAATTGAAGTTTTACCTGTTACCATCGGCGTAAACCCCCTCTGGGCATGTTCCAGCTCTCTTTCTTCTGTCTAACAACGAATCAGCATTTCAGTGTCAATTCTAACGCTAGCCGTGTTGTCCCCATCCTTTTCTAAATCTATTTTCTTTCTTCCGTCTCATCTGCTAACTGTTAACTGTTATTTCTCATTCTTCCCTGCAATAACTAATGTCTGCTCCAGATTTTAATTCTGCTTCACAGCTCCCACTCATTTCTATTAATATGCTATTATTCACTTTAGACAGGACCGTAATGAGGAAATTACATAAAAACGATAAAACTAAAACAACAAACTTACCATTTATTCATTACTATATTATTCTGTATTATTTTATGATCATGTATATGTCGTGTACTTCGTATATTATAATGTTAACCCACTAAAGGCATGTGGTTGGATGTAAGAAAGTGTCCCAAATCCCTAATCATACCAGGTGAAAAACGTTCGTGAATAAATAAGGATAGAGTACTCCGAAATTTACATACAGCCATCGCTTACGTGGGTATGTCACTGTTCTCATCTGAAATATTACAAACTACTGAGAAAGTCTGTTTTCGCTCTCGTATCCGAAGTGAACCTCAAATTATGCTCCTGCCACTGATCTCTAAAAAGATTTGCTGATGATGAAAGCGGAAATCTTCGTTGTTGCGTTTTTTGTCCGTCTAGTTCATATTTACCTATTTAATATAGCGCTGGAAATAAAACTACTGGTTCAGCGAATGATATGTTGATGGGTAACCGTTGTTGCATTGCAGCATAAATAAACGTCAAAATCGGTGACCAACAATAAAATATTAGTGCATCAACATCATTTTCTTTAAATGGCGTGGTTAGTCTCAAGAAGACGCAGCTCATCATTCCGTCAGCACGCACAGTCATGTCACTGGTTTCTGTACGTAACGCCTTTAGCGTTGTGACATCCCGTAGCCTTTCTAGCTTTATACTGAATTCGCCGCAAACTTCCAAAAACTATTACTTGTGCTCTAGGTAGGTCAGATGCGAATAATACCATTTAGTTTATAGGACTTAGAATTTAAACAGTTTACTTGGATTATTAGCGTCCGATAAAGATTTTCTTCACATTTGTGGTTTTATAACCTCATTTATCAGTAAGATTAAGTTTGAGGCGTGAGAGAGCTCTAGCAGAGACTCATTAGAATGCCGTCAGCACACCCGTCAACATCCAGTGTCAGTACTGTCTGTCATACGTAAAGTTCATACTGCTGTAGCACCCTCGGAATCATCCTAGTGTGAATGGCATTCGATACAAACCATTACAAAAATCATGAAATGTCTTTGAGTGTAAATGTGAAGAATTTTTTGCACGTTCTGTCCTATCAGATGTTAAAAATTTGTCCCAGGATCAGTAAAGTACAATAAAATTGTCTGTTCTATTTATGATTTTAGGATCTTATTCGTGATTAAAATTAAATTTTTTGAATACTAGAACTCTATACTACACAGGATATTCGTTCCACTGTAAAATCGCTTTGAAACATTCTTGCATATTATCAACGAGTTTTGTGGCGTAGTCAGGCTCATGTAAGTCCTTCCTTCATCTTTTTTTTCATACTTTCTTCCGAGTATATTGTAATTCACTTGACCTAGCTATGGCTTTCTTCCACAAATTGTCTATGGTATTAAGGTTTTATGATTATAATGAAGCCATTCTTCTATAAAATATGACATTTGCTTCGTGTCGTCATCTGTAACAATTTGAATGCAGATTTAATATCCAACTCTTCTGTATCCATCATAGATATTAATAAACCCCTTCAGCTGTATTTAGTCCTTTATTATTGAATCAGAACAGTTTTTGTGGCACTAAAAACCACATCTTCGGGTGAACATATAACTAAAACATTAGAGCGGTTTATTAATATCCAAGATGACTACTAATAGTTGTTATGCCTTACCTACAAGGTTTTCTCTACCCTTTTTGAAATTTTGTATTAGGGTGTCGAGATATCGACTCTGGTTTAACGTGCCATCAACGACTCCGAAATGCAGGATCGTCCCGAATCACTCCAACCGTCATATTTTACAGTAGCTTGCAAATGTTTAACTTACAGCTCGTCATTTAGCTTTCGCCGCGCCATAGTTCATCCGTCTACTGCAGAGACATTGGATTTGCTCTTGTCAGCAGATGTAGCATCATTCCACGACTGTGACCTTCGCATACCGTAACTTTTTACCACGTTTCGTTTTGTTAAAGCATGTCTTTCTCGTTGCCACTTTTCCGATGTACTCTTCGTCTCTGATAATCCTGCGGACAGTAGATTCCCTTAGTTGCTTACCCCACTCTTGCAGTAGGTGGATTTCAATCTTAGATACTCTTAATAAATGATTGCAATTACTCTTTCTTACGATAAATCGCCCTTTTCTTTCATTCAGCTTCCTTGGCTCCCATTTGGAGTAAGTAATTGTATACGATCCTCCTACTGAAATTTATACATATAAGAAACAGAAGTTACACCCCGCGTTTTTATGTCTATACCTGAAGGCTAATCTCAGGAACTACTGTAGTAATTTTCACATAGTGTTCATTAACAGGTACACTGATTCACGGGCAAGGTTTGTGCGGTAAATATATTACACTTACATAATATATTACACTTACACTTTCCTATTGCGTTCGGTTGTAGACACTGTGCTGATATGGCTGTGCGATACGGCTGTGCTACCCGAGCGAAGCCAGGGGGGTTTAGTAGTCGTCTTATAACATCCCCAACCGCATTTATGGATATTTAGCAAACTAGCATCATCTCAGTGACTGCGATCCTTTGTACGCTGAAAGAAGACAAATAGTCGCTGTTGGAATATCATGTTAGTTGCCTTGCGACCCTTACGGCTTTGTAAACCACGTGTCAGGACGGAACAAAAACAAGTGACCGGATAGTGAGAATCATGCCGATCATACCACACACAACGCATGTTTATACAAGAGCACTCAACTCGTGCCCTTATGTGACCGAATGCTAAAGGTTGACAAAAAGATATTTCCGCAATTTGACTGTCTGTATTGTGTTTATACAAATATTTGTATAAACACATTATATACAGTCAGATAGCGGAAATATCTTTTCGAAAATATTAGTGAATGTGGATCGAAAAAAAGTGAAAACCATTAATTAATGGTTGAATCGTTTACGACCTTACCAAGTGAATTATATTCACATTCAGTGATTCTTCGTTATTTGAGTACTATCTGCATTGTTCTGGAACATTTTTGTGAAGGTTTTGTATATCATAAATTAATAAAAGCAGTTCCTGACCGAACTTTAACAACTACCACTGTAACCCATTTCAGCATCCCATATATTAAGCAGAAGTCACCTGCTAGCGATCACATCAAGTGTTTGAATACCAGCCAGAAATGTAGAGTATTAGTTTTTGCAGGTTACCTTACAAAGGCGGAAGTGCATCCCGACAACAGCGAAGGTAAATCACAAGCGGTGGAACAATTCCCGGACGCATTAAACGCGCGGATTCCGCGATGGACGTCGCAGTGAGAGTGGAGGCTCCGAAAGTGAAGGGCCGTTTCGCCGGCGGCCTTTGTGCCGCTGTCTGGGCCCAAGATAAACGAGAACCGAGTTATTTTCTGCCAAGTGTCCTGCAGTAAATTCCAAAAGTTCTCAAAACATTCCCAAAGTGCACCCACATACGAGTTTCATATGCAAATGCCGCTATTCACCCGTTCCCCGCGTATCGCGCACACAAAACAGTTGTGAAGCATTGTGTTCTTGCTAGGGAGCGCTACGCGACGCGGAAGCCGGAACACAATGTCGCTAAGAAAGTATCAGCCAGTGCTTCCACAAGACGTTACCGAAATGCAGCACGCCTGTGTCCGTCCGACAGTTGAGCTCACTGTTAAAATTATGTTCAGACATAAAAGCACAACATATGGGAAGAATTCCTCGAGAACCAAAATACTCATAATATATTTCGGAAAAATAGTTCCAACATCTAATGAACACATTAATTTATCCGTGATAATGACGGTTGAGCTCCGTAACGTGGATTAAACTGTTTGAAGAAACATGGCAACAAGCCACTTTTCATGCAAATTTGTTTATGACAAAATACGTTCCGTATTTTCACCAATCTTCAGTTGGAGTAATACATTTATATATTTATAAATAGGTTTTTTTTGTGACCTTGACTGTGGACGCTGTAGACGCCATTTACTCTGTAACTTTTAACTCATAATTGTTCATAATACACAAACTGAGACAGAGATGCAGAGTAGCATTCGCCATGTGGGCTCATGTCGAATGCAGTGCGGCATCGGTTTGTCATCGAAGGAAAACGGAAGTGTGTTATGCACATAGATGCAAACTGCCAGTTGAAGATTGGTGTAAACACGAAACAGGCATTGGCATATATAAAGCTGCATAAAATGTGACTGATTGCGGCGTTTCTTCAACTCGCAAATTCATGTAGCTATAAATTACCAGACTTTCAGGACAAAATCATTAAACGAATTAAGAGAAAACGAGGAAATAGCAAAAAAACTATAACTTCGCGCGGGACCTAAAGTAAAACCAACAACGCGAGAACCTAAATTAGACATTACAACTTAGTAATTAAGCCTTAAGCGTTATATGCATCAAAAACTTTCATAACTGGAGGCAAATAGCTAACTGAAGCTATAGAAAAGAAGGAAAGAAAAACCATGTGCAACATTATCGGCCAAGGCTGCATAGAGGAAATATACATGAAGAGAAAATACCATGAATTATGCCAGCATTCTTACAATATCTCCGAGTCTTTCAGAAAGCAGAGATAAACATTTTACAGCCGGGATCTCAGAATAAGCAGTTAATGATTGGCCAAGCGAATTCTGAAAATTTCCTCTTCGAGATTTAAGAAAATCAACTCCTTAAACTGCGAAGACATCTTCTTGAACCGGGTCTCATAATCAGAGTAAAGTTTATTATACAAGACAATACTAAATTCAGAATTATAATCATCAAACATTAATTCGCAGAAAAACTTAGTAATAGATGATAAAAATAGACAAAAGAACGTGAAAGAAACTTCACCACAAACCTGACCAGATCTACTGAGACAAATATAAAACAGTCGTTATGTACAAATCATTTTTGTCGGAGCAGTTGTTTTAACCTTTAAAAAGTTCATAGTGGTCATGAATCCTAAAGCTCAAAAGACAGGAAGTACATTAGCTAATTACATTCTTCCGTTGTTTTAGAGTAGCATAAGAATATGATACACTTCTACTTTCTCTGTATGGGTAATATGAACTATCCTCAACATATGCCACTAAAGTATTATCCGTAGTAAAATGAGATCCCTTATTCGTACCTCAATGCAACTCACTTTTGTTACAGGTCACCTAGTGTTGAAATTTGTAACACAAAACGTGTCGCATTGATAAAATTAAGAAGAAAGTGCAAAAATATAGAATGACAACCTCTATTGAAAATAATCTGTTAAAAGAATAACAGACCAGACAGAGAAACTTAGTTTCATTTATCCTACGAGAGCATAACAATTACGGTTCAAAATTATCGCTAATAGATGCTAATAACTGCTTTTTTTCTGGATATGTTGCCACCTCTCACCTTAGTGTTGAACATACCTCTAAAATTGTGTCGTCACCTGTTCATAGTACAAGAATAATTCTACTTACGTTTCCGCTCAACTGAACATTAACTGATGTACCACCTTTTTTCTAAAATCTAGTGTTTTATATGCACCATACTCGCCTTAAGTGAAACCACTGTATTAGTTCCTTTGTTCATCACACTCCACTTTCATGATTTCTCTCTGCTAACAGTGCCGTATGGATTTCTGTAGTCAATTTATTCGAATACTGCGAAGTTTCTGAATCGTCTTCCTCTATTAGACCATGTGCTGTGAATAATAAAGTGCTGATAAAAATGAACAGACAGCTCATATCTTACATTATACACATGCGAAAAGCACTTACAGACTTCTCATGCAAAATGGGTGACAATGATGCTGTTGTGAAATTCATCATTCTTTATGGTTTACATGGAGAAATTCGATAAATATATATCTCTAGGAAAGGGAAAATCGACAAGTTATGATCGTTGCAGCAATGGTTTCTTCGGTGAGTACTGAACACTGAAAATTTGGAAACGTGAGGTGTTCTGTAATTCGGTTGAATTCGCAAGAAGAATGGAAAAAAATAGCAATTCTGAATCAGAATAATGAGAAGGTGCAGATATATATCCGAAGTACAATAATAATTAAGAACAATCTGGAAAAGAATTCCAAGAATCATCAGCCTGTGTAGATATTCCCGTCCCTACTGCAGTTTTTAGTCGATATACTCCATGTAGTTTATACCGACAAATGTTTTGTTAGAAACATCAGTGTAGCCCATTTTTAATAAGAAATCTTTGAGCGTCATCCGTATGTGTATAATCAAGAACACGGTCTGTGTGGTTTAAATATTGTTTGTTGTTTTTAAATTTTTGTGCGTGAAGTGATTTGGAAGGATCCACGAGAACAGTAACAAATAATTGGAAGGTAAATACTTATCTTTTACTTGTTATTCATGTCTTTTACGATAGAAGAGGGCAGGTAGATGAGGAATACTATGAACGTTGGACTGGTGTTCAAGTCTCGGACTTCCCAATGCTTGTAACACCAGATATATTCTTTTTGGAAAATAACGGAAAAGATGGTAAATGAATGTTCGCCATAGTCACCCACGCAAAACGACTTGTTTCTTCCAAGAGATAAAAACTGGTCTTATTAATTCAGTAATCAGGCTTTAGTAATAATTCTCAAAGAATCTTTCTAGTAACACTTTTTCTGTGTAAGTGCAGAAATAAATCGTTACTTTCGATTTCTAGAACAGACAGTTTACGGGCACAATTCAAGTCTTAGCGTCTTGGCTAAGAAAAGGAAACCAAAACTTGCCATAGCCCAACGTCTTATGGTGCTATGTCATACGGCAAAAGGAACAGTGGGTAAACAATTACCTGGAATACTGTGTTAAATCAATCAAGATTTTCAAAACTATCAGATGTATTACCAGTTTTAACTTACGGTAGTGAGAAATAGACGTTTAATGCAAAAAGTATTTTGAAAGTGATTGTTACTAAGCGAGCAGTGTAGATGAACGTAATGGTAATTTTTATGTGTGCGGGAAAACCAACAAATATGTCAGGGAAAATAGTGGTCTGAAATACGTATGTGGAAATGAAATAGAAGTTGTGGGGTGAATTCATGGCAGATATATCAAGGATGTTATCAGCTGGATGCAAGGGATAAGAGGAGATCGAGGCCACGTCGTAATTAAAGGCGGGTACATTAGAAAGCTTGGGCGATCAACGTGGCAGCGTATATCTTTTTCCGTCAGTGGATTCAAAAATTCTTAATGAAAGTGATAGTTTTATGTGAATTATCTTAACTTATCTTAACATGAAACATGTAATGATGAATGCATCGCGAAGGGCTGTGTTGAAGCAATTAACTGCATATATCAGAATATTAGGTTTCATATACCCTCAACAACAGCTACTAAACGAATGTTTTTGAGTGCTTGTGTAGTGTCTGTAAACAGAGGACACAGCTATGGAGTGAGATTTGACAAGTGAGTTGCGATGGCGTTCTTTGGAATCTTCGAACCAGCGCAAAAACCCGAAGAACTTTCAAGGAGACTCAGTTTCCCATTCCCTGTAGCCTCAACGATATAGAAGAAGTTACAACTGAAGCAAAATACTACGCTAAGTTGTAATGTTGGTTGGCGATGGGTACATAACTGCGCAAAGGCCACTCAGTGCAGACGTTGTGGCTACCGTATCCGAAAACAAGCTTGTAAATGCCGTTATAAATACTAAGAGACCTGTCATGTGGGAAAACTGTTCAGAATCGCAAAGCTTTCAGAGCGCTAGAACACGTACTCTCGAGAAATGGGAGAATCACAAATGAGTGCTGAGTTTTCCCTGGCAGCCCGAACCAAGGAACGGTCACCACAGAACCAACACCCCACACTCAGGCCAATATGACAAAATAAATGTGGTCAGCACTGCTCACCTAAGGAGACGTTTACTTTTGAAGGGTAAATATAAGGAACCGCAACATCAGACATTTTGCTTCCAATCTCAGACAATAAAGGCAGACGTGAAAGTTCCGATCATTTAAATCGCCGTATAACAGACAGTGTTTTGCATCTTAACATAAAATGCCTCAGAAACAACAAAACATTTCATAAGTAATTTCAGAAAGGATTACTACAGCAAAAGCAACACGAAATACAAGGTAGACGATTAAGATTGTATGTCCGATTAGGTGTGGAAAACCAATGCCGGTTGGTCTGTAGTTCCTCTGCAATATTCACCTATTTAAAAGTGTGAAACCCTAAGGATTCGTATTAAGCGTCTGAATAGTCGTAAGAAGTGGGCAACATTTCGTCCTGCTTCTTTCTTCTACGCTCCACACTTACTTCCTTCATTATTAAATTGAAGGTAATTGACATTGCATTTCACAATCGTGCTTGTATTGACTGTTAGTATAGTTCGTTTTGAAACATACATAACGTTTATTTCGATGTTTTGTGATCCCTATTAGTCATCTTATCTGAGGGGTATCAGACCAATATTATGAACTAACAACATAGCACACAACAAAATTCCACTCTGTAAATGGTGGAGTAAAATAATAAATTATGTGTTCGGTTATGTGCGTGTAACCCATCCATGTTCTTGTATTTATCCTCGTTCAGTTATTTTCTTCCGCACCGTGTAATGCCTTCTCTGTCAAATCTTTTATACGATATTCTAAGAAAAGAGCGCATCGATCTAGGCTCATTTGACAATTCTCCTTCCGCCAGTTTATCTGAAGTTAAAGCAACTCACTTACCTCTTTTCTGCTTACAAAAGTGAGCATTGAACACAAAATTTTATTTTGCCTTATTTAAACATTCCATTGTACAGAATATCACTGTGGAACCATGGTTCAAGTAATTAATTCATCTTGGAGAGTGTGCTAAAAGCGAATTCCGATGCTCAGGAACGCAAAACAATATTCCATGCCCTTGAGCCTGGAGACTGGACGCAGTGTTGGCCACAACATTTGCATTTGTTTCCTCATATTCCCACTTGAGTATCCCTAACTGTGCCTGAAATGTATCACTTTATGCTGCCAAAAACAGCTACACGAATTCTTCGAATTTTAGTTACCAAATTTACATAGAACAACCCATTACGGCTTCTGCCAATGTTATGGTTTGTCGCAACGCCTTTTATCTTAGTAATTACTATGAATAACGGTTTTAGTACTTATTACTGCAAGTATGTATGTACCACATGCTAAATATGATTCGAAAAGTTTTTGAAACGTACTAAAATAGATAGAATCGACATATGCGCAGTCTTAAATCTGTTTAATTAACAAAAGTGTAAAAGTTCCCTTGACTCTTCATATAAGAAATATAGCTTTGGATCACGTGGTTGCGACAAATCAGCGTATAAATGGACACACTTCAACAGTCAGAACGCAGTCTCCGACTTGTCTTCCGCATGGCTGTAAAGTTCATAGCCGAAATATCAGAAGCGGAAGTTCTGATGGTCGGGAACATGTCAGAAAAATCATGAGGTATAATCAGGCAGTTTGCAAACTCGTTGTAATAAATTTTTACGGTATGGATGAATTCTATACGCTCTCTTCATTTCGTAGCATTCGTCCCATGTACAATACTTGTCACCATCTTGAAAACTAAGTAACATTCAGCTAAAGTGAAAACGAATCTTTAAAAGGTTTTCCCTCGAGTACTTGGCAGCTGAAACGTGTACTTTTGGAGGTCTGTGTTGCAAGAACCAATAGCTGCAAGGTAGTATTTATTGAACAGATCGTTTTTCGAGCGAAGCCCCTTTTCACGCAGACACACAAGACAAGCTACGCATGCAGGTTGTTTTCAGACTACCACGCCACCAGTTTTCCACATTCGATAAACACTAAAACCTAATACATCTCTATCTATTGGTAACAAATTCTTCGAAAGATTTGTGGCGTCTGGAATACAGGTCATGACATATGTATATCCAGGCGGCTCGATGTAAACTAAAATCATGAATCAGAGGAAGGAACCGATAATATATGTTCTGAAAATTCCGCTTACGGTTCCTTCTTGTCTATACAGCATATAAAGTGGTTCCGGAAGCAGGCTTGTCATTTGCGAGAATGAATCTATAGTCGTGCAACGTTCGCAGCAGCAGGTAATCAAATCAAAAGACTATTGTATTTTACATATCACTAAACACACTTTCTCCCCTACAACAAAAGAACACATCAGTGTAGGTTATACTTCATTATAATGCCACATTTCCCTTCAGAAGTCAGAGAAACTATTGAAGACAGGAGTTTCCAATTCTACGCGTCTCGAGCCGCGTTCATTTGGCTCTCCGTAACAATTTCTCGCACTTATGACACCCCTAGTATATAGTGAAACTGCGTCATTTCCTCTTGGGCCGAAACTATTAGGTTTAACGTCTGTCCCTACACTCCACATTTCAGACTATGAAATACGGTTAACACTACCAAAGGTGAATAATGAGAAGTATGTAAAAACCGTGTGGAGACTGGTGGAAATTCAGTATCTAATACACATGATTCTAAATTCAAAGTATACTTGTAAAATATACCGAAGGTGAAGCTAAAAGCAGGTAATAACTATAATCTTTCTTTTGATTGATCTCTACGGGTGTGACGAAAGCTAAGTCTTCTCCCGACAAAGCCACTTTATCTGTTATTCTCAACTAAATATTTACGCATGAATTAAAGAGTGCCCGTCCTCTTGTAGGAACACAATCATTTGGTTTGTTTGACTCCGAAATATGTCTCACCTTAAATGTTCAGGGTACTTTATTCTGAAATTTCTGCATATCTGTCTCACATGTATTGAATTAGAATACTTATTTGTTACCTGGTTTGTACCTGATTTGCTAAATTTATCTGAGGTAGTCTTCGGTGTTCTTAATGTTTTGTGTAGTGTATTCTTTGCTTTGTGCTCCACATGTATTCGTTGTTTCTCATAATGTTTCCAATTCTGTGATTTATTTTTTTGTCAAATGTCAGTGTGTGCAATACTTTCCTGTTTTTTGTGCTTTCCCCAGTCCGTGAGTTTTGTGTACTCTCTGCTGTATAATCATTACTGGTGTGATGTGCTGTGATATTCTTATGTTCTTTTGTGTCAACTGTGTTTTTATTTTGTGGTTCAGATTGTCTACTATGTGTACCTTTTAACCACTTTCTGTGGCTGTCTGATTATGTTTAGTTCTTTGTGCACCTATCTTTATCCTTCGGATTTCTGTTCAGTCTCTGTAAGAGATATCTGTGGCTGGCTTGTCTGTGTCCCATGGGACGGATCTGTTGTGTACTATAGTACTAGTTGGGCGTTTTCTGTGTATTGAGAACTGGTTTTGTTTTGTTGTTTTCTGTTGTGATGTGTAGGAAATTTATTTTCTTATGTCTTTCGGTTTCAAGCGTAAATTGGATATTTGAGTGGCCAGTACTGATATCTCTGCGTAACTGTAGTATTCAGTCATGTGTTTCAAATATCAAGCTAACTGTGTCATCAACATAGCAGTACCAATGTATTACCTCGTACGGTTTAGCTTGTATTACTTCTTCAAAGATATTGTTTTCAAAATGGTCAAGGCAGATACTGGTCATTTGATGGAAAGACACTTTCCTGCGACGAGGACGTTCACACAGGTATTCTCGATTGGCTCCGAGACCAAGGAGCGGATTTCTATCGTGGAGGAACTGATAGACTGGTAGCAAGTTCCGACCGTTGTTTACAGACACATGGTAACCTGTAATGTATCTGTGCCACTTTGAAGTGTGGTGCAGCATTCAACAAAAGTTACCTGAGCTGCCATAATAATGAGTAATTTACTTTTGAAGTCCCCTCGTACATACAACGTATAATTCTTAATTTTTGCAAACCATATCGTCACTGTATGACACCGAAGGTGACACAAAAAGTCTGCGCGAACATAGCTTCTTTCCCCTTTGTTTCCAATGTAGTTTTTCAGTTCTGTCGTATAAGGACGCAGCTCCTAACTATTAAAGGAAGTATGCACAATTATCACGTGGGACTGGAATAGGAGCAGTCGTTTTGCAGTACGCCAAAAATCTTTCAAAAACACCAGCTGTTTGTAAGATTCGTTGATAGCCATCTTGAGTGGCGAAGTACTTCCATTGTATGACGTTGTCTAAATAAGCTACTCCGACAAAATACCCTCACACATTAATTAATTGGCATCTCATCCAATAAATACTGCTATTTCGCGTCATTTCTCGGCAACATATTCCCCTGGAGCAAAGTTTTGCACTGAACGTATAAGTGGGATAGTATTTGACCACACGACTACTGACTCGCAAATGGGATCAGTCATATCACACAAATTCTGAGTAACAGTGCATGCGGATATGGAACGAAACACTATGTAGGCGTTGTTGTTGGAAAACCAAATGCCAGAGGATAATATTATGGTTGATTAGAGGGAAACTGTTTACTTACGGAAGTGATTGCTAACATAATAGTTACAAAACCTTCGACCAGTAATGAAGATTTCATTACCTTACGCCCATTCAACGTGACATTTTCAGACACCTGATCCCATAAAAACACTCTTCTGTCACGACGTTAGTGCCATTCAGCCATTTCCAGACAAATATCCGAAATAAATCTCTCTGAAAAATCTATCCATCTACGAATATCATATTTACAGACAACCGCAACTCCTGAGACAGTCGTATGTCTTCGATTTCGTCGTTATTTTAAGACCAGATATTGGTCCTGTTGTGGATTGGTCAGCCTTACTCGATATTATACTTGACTGCGACGCATTTCGTTTCAAATTCCTCGCATCAGATGTCTAGGGGTGATAGATCACGTCATGGGGAACATCTTTCGGAACAGACAAAATGTTCGCTGATGCTTCCCGGCGACGCTAGGCGTCTTTTTATTGAATTCGCTGGGCCTGGGAAGACAAGATTTCACCTAACTAGGAGGGTCTACCGATCAAGTGTGGTGCATCTTTAGACGACCTGTCCAAGAAAATTAATAGAGTAATTTACTGATTTTCTACAAGGAAACCTTAAGAATGAGTGTCGCTAACAGGAGACAGATATTTTGGAAGCGAGTAGGGAACTCGTACTCCCTTTCACGGTGAGCGGATGACTGGATTACAGGGAAGATACACTGCCTTCGAACGCTGCAGAGCGTTTGCGCCCTGCCACTTCTCAGATACACAGCCAGTATTAAAAGACGCCTACTGTCGCTGGGAAGCATCAATGAACGTTTTCTCTCTAACAAAAGTTGTTCCCCATGAAGAGATCTATCGTCTCTAGACGTTTGATGCGAAGTCATCGAAACATTTCCTGCAGGCTACATTCATTTGCTAATAGAGGAAGATTCTTACACATCCAATAATTAGCCATATATTACAGAAAGTTTGTGGATGCAGGACACAAGGCGTCCTCTGAAAATTGAGCCCTCTCCTCATTAGAAATTTTATGCATGCACATTAGCGCCCCAATTGTTCGGATGATTCTTTACTTTCCACAGGAAATGCATTTGTCACGATTGATTTCATGGCACCAATACATATTCTAGACACTTTGTATTGTATCTTATTAAGGTAGCTGCACCCTATATTACCCCTGCCTCTGCTGGTAACACGTTACTCCTTTTTTTCACCTTTTGCTACTATTCTGATTCTTATGTGCTGATCATCGCATTTTATTGTCAGTGTTAAAGCCGAAGTATTTCACCAGTGGCTCCACCGGAGAATATATGCTGCTAGTGTCTTAGACGGGATTTCTCGCATCCATTGTCTGGTGTAGATGCTTACAGTACGCTTGTCCTGTGAAATAGTAAGTTTTCCTGTAGCCATTACCTGAAAGACGTCATCGCTGCGTCCATTTTATGCTGTCTATCTTGTAGGTTGTCGCTTGTTGTCTGTATACACATACCGCCAAAGTGTTCTATTATGTTGATATTGCCGTCGAAAATGGTGTGCATACCGTCAGCGTATATATTAAACAGCATTAGTGAGAGGATTGATCATTGCGGAATTGTCTTACTCGTCCTCCTTGGTCCCATGTTGCTATTACGAACTTTCATACAAATTTCTCTGTCCATAAGTAGAGGAACGAGTTTGGCAGTGAAGTTAAGAAGGATATTGTTGCACCCCATCTTCTTGGCATCTATTTCTTTGTACAACGTGACTTTCATATGATGTTATATTCGTCGTTTTAAGATTCGTTTTGTTTTCATTCATTCGAGAATATTCGCCGTTGTAGAAAAAGCTGTCATGTGCAAATAAAAACGCCTACAACATGATGTCACTTGAAATTTTACGTGCGAATGAATATTATCATAAATGTCATCAGTCGTTTGACATCCACTGCTTAATGAAGCGCTCATGTAGACTTCTCGTAGCATTACGGCCTGTAGCTATCCGCACCCATGTAACTCGCGCATTTTTCTAACGTTGTCTACCCCCTAACACTATGTCATCTTCTAGGTCTTTCCTTATCTCTTTGAATCCGTCGAAAAGCTTCCTTGGTCCGTCTGTTATCCATCCGCCTGCCTATGTATCACTTCCATCTCCATTTCATTTCCTTAACAGGCGTAGTTAAGCCTTCCACTCCACTTTGTTCCCAGAAACATTTATTTTCCTGTCACTGCTAGTAACTGCCACGATTCATCTCGACTTTGCTCACCGAGTTTACTGCTGTAAGTCAAAACCGGTAATACCTACTGATTCTAAATTTTCAAAACGCTATTTAGTTTACATAAGCACCCTTTACCAATTTTGTTATTCTGTTTATTTCTATTGCTGTCCCTCTAGCCATCTTCAGCTACCATAAATATAATAATTCATCAGCTGGTCCTATGAGTTATCCTAAATTTGCGCTATTTTGTTCTCGATACGTGATAATACATCGGTCTTCACTTATTGTAACTAATTTTGAATCATACTTTCAGAATTAAGCTCTTCGTTTCATTCATTGTTTTCCCAGTTGAAGGAGCAAATAATTTTGCCCAGTAGTGGTGAAAATTATGTTGCTGAAATGGAATCTCGCTATCTAACTTCACTTCCGTATTTCTCACTGTCCTGATAAGGTGTAAAAGACACTGCAGCACTGACGTAAATACTCCTCAGTATGGTAATATAGATTGAATCAATGCCTTGTACTGCATTTCTTACTTTACTGCATTACTTACATGGAATGGACCAATGCCTGGCTTCTTAAGAGCTGTTAGTACAAATTCTGTTGAAATTCAGTGACCAGCTTTCTCAGAACATATGAATGCCAGACAAAGTTCTGTTTCCTACTGTTGCTCTCTTGTGTAATCATTCTTATAGATTCATTTAGTTAAATGCATCGTCTTTCTTTTAGAAGAGGGAAAAAAAAAGAAAACCTTAGCTCAGGAGGGTAGGCCTAGCCTCAACAGAAATCAAGTTTCGTGACTGTGTTAAGCCGGTTTGGTTTCCTGCATAATATGTGTGGATTTCAAATCTTCCGTGTGATCGTCTTGAAGACAATGAAATGACAACTGCAGCTCATATGTATGCTGCACATCGATCCCTATTGGCTGAGTGCGCAAAATACATATTATGTTATTGACGCACTTAACGTATAAGTAGCTAAAGGATGTTTCTTAGTTACAGTATCATAAAGCACGTCACCGCTCTTTCCATCTTCACACTCTGACTTAAAACTTCTGAAATAATGCGCTTTGTCCGTATGCAGTATAACTGTATAAGGACATTTTAATTACATTATTTCGTGTAAGATGTTCCTACTGTTTGCAGTCTTCGGACCACAGCTTCGAAATTGCGAAATAGAGTTCAGTGTCAGTATACACCACGAGCTACGTAAGATGTAACACCCCTTTTATTTCCTGAACGGCCCAAGATATCGGAACGAAGTTTTCAGCAAATGATAGTACGCAGAGGGTCACGCAGTTTTATTCTATGTGTAGTACTAGTAAGTACTGTATCATTCGAGATTTTTAATGAAAGATATGCTTTTTTAAACTACAATCGAAATCTCGTGAAAATACGAATACTGTGATATAACACTTATACAATTTGACGTTGAAGCTTGTCACAAATGCATCAGAGCAATGTGCTTAAACTGAAGGTCAGGGCGCCCTGTTGAAGCATAAACTCGAGCAAGTGGGGCTCTAGTACCAGACTCCGTCATCATACACAGCAAGAAGAAATGGCTACACCTCTTAGATAAAACGGTTTTCCTTTTGGCCCTACTTTGTACGGCATAGATAAAGGGTCAATTACGATTATTCTAAATGGAAAGGTACGCTAAATTCTAGGTTATCAAAAGCTGAGTATTTCAAATGTTTGTACGTACTCATGTTCAAGTGAACAGCTTTTGTGGAAACAAGTCAATAGTCGAAAGGCTTCATAAAACAGCGGAGCCTAGGATGAGAGCCCCACTTTGTGGTAATTACTCTGCAATGGCCGATTCTGGTCGCCTCACCTTCCAATTTTAGCACATTTATCCTCAAGCGATCTAGAGCGCATTATCCGTAGGGTTTATTAGACTCGTGGAGTCGTACGAGGAATATATTATCTTTTAATAACATTCGTTGCAGCCCAATAACGAAAACGGAGAGTATCATGAACGTCAGAGAGAGAACTGTTGTAGTGTCCCATAGTTTCGAGCAAGCCGCCAGAAATTTCGATTGCGTGCAGTCCATGGTTAACCAGTGCTAATGTTAGGGAAGCAATGAATCCAGTCATCGCTCTGGTACCTATGAGAAATTAACTGATAGTGATCTCCAGGTGCGGAAGACAGCGACACACAGATCCGGCGAGAAGCAACAGGATTTGTGGTCTTGCAGGTACCAAGAAGCCAAGATGTGTTGCAAACAACGCCTTCATCGATTGTTGGAATAATGGGCAATGGTTTTATGGGCTGCTGAAACATGGTAAGTGTTCTGACCCTCGGAGGCGAGCAGCATTTACATGAACGTGTGTTTGATTGCATGGATATATTTTTCCTGAACCTACTGCTGTATATTATTGTTATTCTATGACAAAATGAATGAACGTGTGTATAACAACATTTAATACAGTAGGCAGTAGTGTGCTTCTCAGACAGTGGCAACAGCTAGGAATCGTACCTTTCCTGTAGTAATAGGACAACAATCCTGTTAGCAAGACAAGTACAGTTTCTGCCTGGCTTCACAGAAATCTGAGTGGATTTATTGGAATGGCCTTCTCAAAACCGAGACTGCTATAGTCTTTTTAGAATGAACTGGAACATTAATTCCATGTCAGATCAGTTTAACCAAGTCTGTATATGGTCCATCATTTGTGTACTGTAGTTTGTACATTGTAGATGCAATATACATAGAACATAAACAATAGAATACACTTAAGTGAAAGAAAATATTGACATGGACACAGGAAATCCGGGTAGTCACTGTGATTAAAATAAGAATGAAGATAGAAATATCATCAGCGTGGTATCAATCACTACCCTAGAATTATGTAAAAAGTGGAAAACCGAAGAAAACACAATGTATTTTATATATGACATCAGCAGAAGATAAATACTGAAATTCATGAATCTTTGAAGCAAAGTGGGACGGAGGAAGTGTGAAATTTTATGGAGTGACATGAGAGGATGGTTACTACAACCAGCAAAAGGCTACAAGCCCAGGTATTTTACGTGGCTGGGTTTGATCAGCAATAAACTGTAATAAGCGGTTAACAGGGCCGTGGAGAATCATTGGCTATCCCGTTTTATAGGTAAGCGTATCTCTCTAAATCATGTGCTACATTGTCGTTTTTAAAGTATCAATAATTTCTTCTGTGTCTGTATATTGTGTTACCAGACTGAAGAAGACAATAAAAAATTTGATTGTTTGCTCAATAATATAAAATATCTCACAGGTAGCAAACTAAAGTTTAAGTCTAAACTTTAATGGTTCCTTTTCTGGTATAGATAAGTTTTTCATTAAAATCTGTTAGTACGTGTAGTACAAATGGGAAGGCTGTTTACCGTCACTGTTGAACTGAATTGAGTTTAACTAGTAAAATAAGCAATGTCAAACATAAAATTCATTAAATTAAAGTCACTGTGCTACTTAGTGAAGCATAAATGTCCATCAGATAGCTATACACACAAATCACATATATATAACATGTAGTGAGATAAACTAATACCAGGTAAACAGCATCTATACACAGTGTCCCATTAGGAATCGTCAGTGCTCAGAGATAATCTATAAAATGTATGTTCTTAAAAGCTATATGCACTTCTACATCTTCGATACTGAGAAAAAAAATTCCTTGTACTGCAAGCTCTGTGTTTTCCACATCTTGAGAGGTAGCACTAGTATGGACGAGAACAAGAAAATAAAGTCCAGTAAACATGGCCTCTGAAGTGCATACCTTATGAGCTATGAGCAATTGTTCATTTTCGTTACTGAGAAGTACATAATTTCAGAAGCATCTATTGTATTGAACAATTGGTAACAGCTCTTAAAGTATACATTATAGAGTCCATGTTAGCTAGACTTGTTTGCCTTGATTGATCGTTCCTTTCATATCCCTGATTATTGACCATTTCTCCTGGGAGATCCTGTATAGCGGAACTGAGGAGGCCAGCCATTATTATTTTTTTTTTTTTTTTGTAAGAAGCAGCTCGATTAAATTTAGATAGCATAAGCGTTAGTAGCACTAACCAATACAGTAATTGCATATCTTTAACACGGTAAACAGATTGAGTTTCTATGGTGTCCTTGTCCGATGCTAATGTATACCTTCACTCGCTCCAAATCCCCGAAAGTTCTCTTTCTTGGTGGGATCTATGGAACGCGATGGATCAGCGGATAACTTATTAGTTTCATGTAATGAATAACCATGGAATTATGTACTTAAAACAGCAGATGGCCGAAGCCAGATAAAATATTTCTACTTGCACGATCGCCAAAAATGATTCCAATGGCTCTGAGCACTATGGGACTGAACTTCTAAGGTCATCAGTCCCCTAGAACATAGAACTACTTAAACCTAACTAACCTAAGGACATCACACACATCCATGCCCGAGGCAGGATTCGAACCTGCGACCGAAGCGGTCACGCGGTTCCTGACCGTAGCGCTTAGAACCGCTCGGCCACCCCGACCGGCGCGCGATCACCGCTCTGTACGACGATTACTTCGAACAGACGTAAAAACAGTGTATGTACAAAAGTAAAATGGGTTTTTAACATTTGTGTAACTACGCGATGTGTTTAGTGGGTACGATTTTTCTCTCAACAACATATGCTGTTCCAGCATTGCTGAAGAGATTAAAAAGATTTTCCGACAGTTCCAGACATGCCCCGCAACTAAACTATCTGATATTTTCTCCGTTATTAACCACTACCGCCATTCATGAAGCGATATCTTGCTCGAAAGACAGGAAAATTTACCGTGTTAACGTTTCAGACTGACGTTACAGAACGTGTAAAATTTGAACAGAATTGCCAGATAGAAAATGATAACTTTATGCCAGACGACTACAGGAATATGATATCCAATCGTCTGGTGAGAATGTTGTCATCTCACAAATACAGTGCGACTGTGGCACCAAGAAAACTGAAACTACACTGAATATGTGATAACATTACTTGGCAGAATACTTTTCTTTGTAATTGCGCCTGTCTCCGCACAAATACTCCCTAAGCCACTATAGAGTTCATTGGAGAAGGTAGATCATAACCCTTTCCTCTTCTACACGAGAGAATCTCCGTACGCATTCTGAACTGGTATTATCCTGTTCATATTGTGTTTCAGCGATGTGTTACGGTGGGGCAATAAAATCGTTGCTCTAGCTGTCTCGATAATTGGTTCTGTAAATGTTTCCAGGAGCATTACTTGTTGTTGCTTCAAAAGACTCCTTTGTCAAAATCACTGAGCGACACCGTAACACTTCCGCACTATCGTGTTCCTTCCATCTCCTCGTTGAAGAGGACCCAGTGAGGACTACAGTACGCTTCCTGACAAGTCGTTTAACGTTCCTTGGTACGCTCCTACTTGTACATTTGCTTTTACTGTCCAGAATATGATAGTTGGTTCAACCAGTTAAAAGCTGTTCGATGCAGCTAGACACGTTCAAAGATAATCCTTACTGTTCCACCTTTGATATTAGGGGATATTATGGAACGGCTCTTCCAAGACAAACGTATGACGAAACACTTCTTAAACCTAAACCTGGAAAGAGTCAGCAGCTGCATATTTCCAGGTTCAAACACGGATTGTGTTCGTCTCTGACGCTAACTACTGCAGAAGATCCTTAATTCCACCACTGTTACTTGGCTTAGATGTTAATTTCAGTTTACTTTTATAGCCATTGAATGAAATCACCTAAACATTAATAAGAACAGGCCGATTTTAATGACATTGTCTCCACATGAAATAATTATCTTTTTATTGAAAACAATTTTAAAATATCCTTTGTTTTCAGTTCCAGTTGCACATTTTATTCAGTATAACTAGTTCAGATCTCCCTGGATCTTCTTTAGATGTATGAAGTTGCGTCAACAACCCGTCCTGTCTGTATGGGAATTACATATTAGAATACTAATACTTTCTCTCGTGACAAATATATCGGCTGAAGCGAATTAGTTTGTATTGGTTTTCAGTGATATACAGTTTATTTCTTATAACTCAACGCTAGACATTCTTAATTCACTGATAGCGAAACAATACTAGCATGGGAAATACCGCCTGAGATAGCTTCGTAAAACCGGATTTTGTGAAAATAATAAAAAAGAAAAACTCGTCCATCCCACTACTACACTGAAGATAAGACATAAAGATAAAAATGGAGTTAAATATTGTTCTCCAAATATTTAGGAGGGGCTTACTGTACCAGGTGCACTGGACACATACTCTGCATGAGCAGTTCTTGTCAGCATCTGATTTTCTTGGAATTTGATTTATTACATTCTTCTTGAAGTCTGAGGGTATTTCGCCTGCCTGATACATGTTGCACCAGGTGGAATAAATTTCTCGTGGCTTGCTCTCCCAAGGTATCAGTAGTTCTCAGGGAATGTCTCTTTTTCAAGGACCACATTTTCACTTATACCTTTCTGTGCTTTGTCAAAGTCTCCTTGTAGTATCAAATCTCCCATCTTATCTTTATCTATTTATTCTTCCTGCTCTATAATATTGCCTTCAAGTTAATTCACCTCGTATAGCCCTCTATACATTCCTTCCAACTTTCAACTTTCCCTTCTTTTGCATCTGAGTTCTCGATGTTCATAGTGCTGCTCCTATTTTTTCTAAACGCCTCTCTGATTTTCCTAGAAGCGGTATCTATCTCTTCCCTAGTTATGTATGGTTCTGTAGCCTTGAATTTGTCGTTTAGCTATTCCTACTGAGCCATATTTCACTTTCTGACCGTCTCGTCTTTTAGACGGTTGTATTCCCTTTCACCTGCTTCATTTGTAGCGTTTCTGTATATTTTCTCCTTTCATCAGTTACGTTCAGTATCTCCTGTGATATCCAAAGATTTCTTCTAGACCTTGTCTTTTTACTTATTTAGTCCTCAGCTGCCTTCACTATTTATCTTTCAAAGCTACCCATTCGTCTTCCTCCTCCTTTGTCCTGTTTCAGTTGCCTGGTGTTACCTTTGAAACTCACAGCAACCTCTCAACGTATCGAGGCCCCCATCTCCTTAATTTCCTACATCTTTGTAATTTCTTCAGTTTTAATCAACATTTCATAATCAATAGATTGTGGTCAGAGTCCTTATCTGCCCCTGGAAATGTCTTACTGTTTAAAATCTAGTTCCGAAATGTCTGCGTTACATTATATAATCTATCTGAAATATTCCACTGTTTCCTGGTCTCTTTCACGTATGTAGCATTCTTTCATGATTGTTAAACCAAGTGTTAGCAATGATTAAACTTTTCTCTGTGCAAAATTCAGCCAGGCGGCTTCCTCTTTCATACCTTTTCCGCAGTCGATATTGTCCTGCTGTTTTTCCTCGTCCCCCTTTTACTGCTATGGAATTCTCGTCCCCATCATAAATAAATGTTACTTTCGCTTTGAAATACTGATTCTTAATAACTATTCACCACCGTTTTGTGAGAATAATGTCAGCTGTAACACTTCCGCAACGTCTAAACTGTTGAGCTTCCACACGTAAAGATATTTTCTGTATTCCTTCCAAGAATTTCTTTATTGTGGTTATTGAAGTAATGATGCAGTTATCAATTCTGAAGAATTCCCCGGATCAACGCAGAATGTGGATCTGATTCTAAATATCTCTCCAACACCATTTTGTGAGATAAATGCCTCTAACAATTCCACAATGTCTAAACCATTGAGCTTCCACACTAGAAGACATTTATGCACATTCTTTTCAAAATATTCTTTACTGTGGTCACTGACATAATTATATAACTTGCAGTTTCGGTGGTACTAATTAACAGTAGGACTTCATCAGATTTGAAGAATTCCTCGAATCAACGTAGAGTATACAGCTGGTATTCTCCCAATATCTCAGAACAGACATTTGTCCCGTATTACTAGATAGGAGCAGTACTCGTACATAGCCACGAGTGTTGGAATATTTCCTTGAAATCCATGTGTGATGTCGCCCAAAGAACGGTGTGCCAAAGTAAGGTTGGCAGCTCGCTACTAAGCCACAAAAGAATATAATCACTCCATGCCGCACTGACGAATGTGAAACGTCGGCGTGGCCATGCCTCCTAGAGCTTCTCTTCGCCATCACAACGGCTCCTCTATTTATCGCTGAGCAAGGGAACGCTCTCTCCAGTTTGCTATCAACGCTAAACAAGACAACATCGTCTTAGATAGGCTACCAGTCTGTTAAATGTCTTAGGCAGAACATCATGTGAACATTATATCAGTTATTCTTCAAGTGAAGAGACGTAGATTTATCTGTATCAAGTGATACTTTAATATTCAGAGACAGTTGTAAACACTCAGAACATTCATGTGAAAATGGATTGTACAGTGTTAAGTAAATCTTCATGTGTAAGTTGTAATACAGTGAACTAATATTATATATGTTATAGTTCCACACCAAACAGTGAACTAATATTTTATATGTTATAGCTCCACTCCATCTCTTTTCGGAGCAAAGAAAAGAAACATTCGTTATGCCGGCGAGTGTATTTTCGCACGCCACAACATCGTGTACTGGAGAATTCTGTGTAGGAAAGCAATGACCTTATTAATTTCTCCTTCTTCTAATGCAGTTTTCACAATTAATATCTTAAAAGTCATAAATCAAAATAACTAGGTAAATATCTATATTTTTTAAGCCTTTCAGCTCAGTTCAACACTGACTCTGTACAATGGTAAAAATTTCTTAACTGATATTAAACAGTACCGAAACGCACGAGCGCTACAAGTAGTTCCGAATATTACTATGGGAAGTGTCCCAGCTGCTCATTCTATATAGTAATGACTTGATACGGGGCCGTAATCTTTCAGTAGCCATATCCTAGATATCCTGAAGAGGTTTCTGCCTGTTAAGGGGATTTTTTATATAGCTTTAAAAGAAGTAAAATATAAGTGTTTAATGAGCCTCAGATTGAAAGAGTTATAGTATAACTATCATCGGTTGAAATATCAATTAGAAAGACCACCAGATATGATGTCTAAAATTAGTGTTTCCTCGGTGTGACACTGGAACGGTGTAATTCTCACACACAGATAGTCGTAGGCCTATTGTTGAGTACTCCTCGTGCCTGTGGGGGACGTATGCTATTGGAGAAAGAGTACTACAGCGTATACATAGAGTACAAATAGGCTCCAGCTTGTCCATCTCCCTGAGAACGATACACTAACAAGCAAGCTTAAAAATGGAAACTGTTCCAAATAGCTTGATAAGGAGAGGCCACATTATTTAACGGGGAGCCCGTCAGATTTTCTGCCATCTTTCTTTTAGGAACGGCTAAAATAGTTACTGCAACAAAGGCGCATATCTATGACTGGAAAAAGCTACAAATCTTTCCAGTCGATACGGAGGATCTAAAAACCCATTTGTAGAACTATACATGGTGTAACAAAAATGTACGGCACAAATTTCACGATAAGTTCCCAACCCGTAGACGAAGAAATTATGTTATACGAACATGGGTCTGGAAACGCTTTCTTTCCATGCTACAACTCATTTTCCCCAACTTATTAATCATGGGATACACACATGGACAGAACGCACCAGCATACCAAATTCAACTCTTTCTCATTGGAGATGTTCAATATGTCCACCGTAGGTATTGATACATGTATCAGCCCGCCATTGTAGTGAATCTGGGAAACGCTGATGTATCCTTGGAGTGTTGTCTACGGTTTCGCAGCCTGCCATAATACTGGCACGAAGACTCTGGACATCTTGTACGAGGGTTCCACAAACAAGAGTTTCCAAATGGTGGCCCCACAAATAAATATCCTGTGGGTTTAGGTCCGGTGAGCGTGGAGGCCAGGCAATGGGTCCATCTCTACCAATCCATCTGTCACCGAGTCTGTTATTTAGAAACAGAGGCATATTAATACTAAAATAAGAAGGTGTTCCATCGTGCATGAAGTACATGATTTGTCGCAGAGCTAAAGGCACATCTGCTAACAGACCAGATAGAACATTCTCCATGGAATTGTGGTAACTTTTTCCGTTAAGCCTGGGTGCAAGGCACTAATATCCTGCCAAACAGTCTTTAACAATGCCGGCTCAAACACTGACAGAAAATCTTTGGTGATGACTTGCTTCAACAGCTGAGTGAGGATTGACGTCTGCCTATACATACCGCTTATGCAAATTTACAATGTGATCTCGTTGGAACTCGTTCGAGAAAATGAGTTGTAACATGGAAACAAAGCGTTTCCAGATCCATGTTCATATAACTTAATTTCTTGATCTACGTGTGAGGAATGTGTCCTGCAGTTTGTGCCATACATTATTGTTACACCATGTACAGGGTGTCCCTCCTCCGTGTAGCCAGGCGCATTTGCTCTGGTGTTTCGGCAGATATCTACGATTTCGGTTTTACTGTCTATAGCTGGAGTCAGGCAAATACTGCTCATCACTTCTTTCATGCCAAGCCTCGGTTTGATTCTCGTTGCAAACAAAGTGATTTTCTAAAGCGGAAATTTAGGTTCCCATTCTCCGTCTCTAATGACTTCTCTATGTCGACGGGACGTTAAACCCAATTTTCCTTCCTTCTTTTAGGTGCCCATTAGATAGAGCGATCCCCAGTAGCCTAGTGCGATATTCCTTTAATCGATATTTACTACAAGAGACAGTAAAACACGAAAAATAACCAGTATTCATTCAGTGATAGCACCACCCTGTTCGGCACTCACTGTTAACATGCAGGACCGCTACTCTGTTGCTCCTGGAGTACTTTTAATTCTTCTTGTTTTACTGTGCCTGTTAATACATATCGATCAAATAAATATGGCACTAGACTAATTTCCGACCACTCTACTGAACGGGCACATAAAATATCGCTTTAAAAATAATTTTGTTGTTAACGGGAAACAAACTGATGCTTTCTGTCGCGTTGGGAGTCGCGTGCAAGACATGATGAGCAGTATTTGTTTAGCCTGACTCTAGCTCCAGATTGCAAAAACGAAATTGCAAACATTTACCGAAACGTCAGAGAAAATGGGCCAGACGGTACTGAGGGGGAACACCCGGTATACTTAACTTACGCAGATCTCTTGAATTGTTGTTGCGGTCTTCAGGTTTGTAGCGGGTCCCCGCGCTAGTCTATCCTGTGCAAGCCTCTACACCTCTGCGCAGCTACTGCAACGAACGTCCATTTCAATCTGTGTATTACAGTCAAGCCTCCGTCTCTTTCTAGAACTTTCACACCTTCCCCCCCGCCGCCCACACTTTCCTCCATTACCACACTGACTTTTCCTTAATGGCACACTACGTGTCCTGTCAACCGATGCATTATTTTAGTCAAGCTGTACCAGAACACTCTTTTCTTATCATTTCGAAACAGTACCTTCACATTAGTTACCTGTTCTACTCATATAATCTTCAGCATTCTCCTGTAGCACCACATTTTTAAATGCCTCTATTTTCTTCTTGTCTGAAATGCTCATCGTTCATTTATCACTTTCATACAAGACCACATTTCAGACAAATACCCTCAGCGAAGAATTCCTAGCACTTGAATTTATATTTGATGTTAACAAATTTCCCTTTTCCAGGTACGTTTCTCTTCGTGCTAACCGTCGTAGTTTTCATTCTCTCTACTTCGACCACTGTCATGTATTCTGATGCCTAAATATCAGAACTCATTTGTCAATTTTAATGTCTCATTTCCTAACGTAATACCCTCAGCATCGCCTGATTTACTTCTGCTACAAACCATTACTTTTGTTTTACTTTTTTTAGGTTTCACCTTATAAGCTCCTTCCAAGACACTATCTATTGCATTCAACTGCTCTTACAAACACTTTATTGTCTCTGAGAAAATTACAGTGTCATAGGGAAACTTCAAAGCTTTTATATTTTCTCTATGAATCTAAATTCCCTTTCAGAATTTCTACTTGGTTTCTTTCACGGTTTCTTCAGTGTGCAGATTTGGAGAAAGAATTTAAATTAAGGGAACAGAATTGAAAACTTCGAGGTTTGCTACTGACGTTGTAATTCTGTCTGAGACGGCTAAGAACTTGGAAAACCATTTGAACGGAATGGATAGTGTCTTGAAAACTGATTATAAAATGAACATCAACAACAGTAAAACAAGGGTAATTTACCGTAGGTCAGTTAAGTCAGGCAGTACTGAGGGAATTAGATTAGGAAATGAGACATTAAAAGCAGTAGACGAGTTTTGCTATTTAGGCAGTAAAATAACAGACAATTGCTGTAGTTCGGAGGATTTAAAATGCATATTGGTTATAGCACGAAAAACATTTCTGAAAGAGGAGGAATTTCTCAACATCTAATATCAAACGAAGAGCTGGCAAGTATTTACTGAACATATTTATCTAGAGGGTAGCCTCGTATGTAAATGAATCTTGAAGGACAAGCAGTTCAGACAAGAAGAGAACAGAACCTTTTGAAATGTATGTGGTGCTACAGATGCTGATCATTGAGACGGGCAGATTGAATAAGAAATGAAGAGCTACTGAATCTAACTGGCGAGGAAAGAAACTCATGATACAATTTAACTAAACGAAAGGATCTGTTGATGGAACACATCCTGAGCCATGTACGATTCGTTAGGTAATTGGGTGAAATGTTTGTGTGTTGGTGTGAGGGGGAGGTGTAAAAATGGTAGGACGCTGTCAAGGATGAATACAGTTAGCAAATTCAAATGGATATAGGTTGCAGTAGTTACTCGGAGATGAAGCGGGTGCCACAGTACACAGTAGCATGGAGAGCTGCATCAAACCAGTCATCACACTATAGAGCACAACGACCACAACGTTCAGAATTTCGACTCTTGTATTGCAGTCAACAGTGTCAAAAGCGTTCGATAAATCTACAAATGCTATAAAGGTCAGTTTATTTTTCCTCAATCTCTTTTCAAAGATCATTGCGAGGTCAGTATCGTCTGGCGTTTTCTTACTGTTCTCCAGAGCCTAAATGGGTCTCCCCCTACATCGGAGGCTGTACCAACTTATCTACACTAACTAATTCATGTCACCAATTTGCAGTCATGGTTTATTAAACTGATGGTCCAGTAATATTCATGCCTGTCAGGACCAGCCCTCTTCGGAATTGCAGTTATTACATTCTTCCTGAGAATTGACGTTTGTTTCAAAAATGGTTCAAATTGCTCTGAGCACTATGGGACTTAACTTCTGAGGTCATCAGTCCCCTAGAACTTAGAACTACTTCAACCTAACTAACCTAGGGACATCACACACATCCATGCCCGAGGCAGGATTCGAACCTGCGAACGCAGCGGTCACGCGGTTCCAGGCTGTAGCGCCTAGAACCGCCCGGCCACTCCGGCCGGCGACGTTTGTTTCACATGTGTCATATATCTTGCATGCAAGGTGGAGCAGCTCTGTTATGGCTGGATCTCTCAAGGATATTAGAAGATCTGAGGGAATGTCGTCTACTCCAGGACCCTGTTTCGACTCAGGTCGGTCAGTGCTGTTTCAAATTCTACTCACAGTATTATATTTCCTGTCTCAACTTCAGCTGCTTCCTCTTGCTTTTATATGCTTCCGAATTTTTTACCTGAAAATTTTTAAAGCGTTTTATGTAAAACAAACGTTATTGACATTTTCTGTCTTTATTCTTCACGTGTACCTATTTCTTTCTCAACATTGTCACCCTGGCGATGAATACAATTCTCCCAACGAGAGACCAGTTTGTTGATACCGTCACTGTAGAGTGTTTGACTTCGTTGAATGAGCCACAACCTCACATCTGCTTGCACAATTTCATCGCTCTCAAAGTGAAGTCCTCGAAGGTTTTCATTAAGTTTCGAAACCAGATGAAAATCGGATGGGGCCAAGTCGGGACTGTGTGGAGCATAATCTGTGAGAGTGAACCCAAAGCATCGGATTGTTGCAGATGTCGCAGCGCTCGTGTGTGATCTTAAATTGTCATTTTGAAGGATAGGGTGCTCCGTGTGTGGTCGAATTCTTCGAATTCGAAAACCTACATAGTTACGTGACACACCGCCATCTTACACGCTCCAATTCGGAACCCTCTAGTGGCAGAGGGCTGCAAACATATAGACATATAGAATGAAGATATAGACTGTAGATAACGCTTATTTTCTTTAAAAAGCTTTAAGAGTTTTGTTATAATATATTCTTTTCAGTACGCCCTCGTATAATGTTTTCTTACAGTTCTTTTCCCTAGCACAAACCCCCTTCCAGCCTTAACCGTCCCTTCTTTGCTTGGTACTGGCTTGCCATTGGAACTCTTCATAATCACATAGCTGTTTCTCTTTCCTTTAAAGGTCACTTCGCTTATCCTCTATGCGGCATCTATCTTCCCTCCAGTAGTGCGTGCTTCAACAGCGTTGCATTTGTCCTCTAGCCTTAACATTCCTTAGCTATTTTGCAGCTCCTGTCAATCCCATTTTTTAGACTCCTGTATTCTCTTTCACCTGCTTCATTTGCTACATTTTTGTGTTTTATCCTTTCATACAAATTCTATATCTCGTATGTGACCCAAGGATTTCTTCTGGGACTCACCACTTTGCCTGTGTGATCATCTCCTGCCTTCGCTTTTCCAATTCTTAACGTTACAAATTGTTATCTATTTACTCGTTTCGCCTGTTTCGTTGCCCAATGCTACCTTTTAAACTTTTAAAAACTTCTGCGTCTTTGAGTTTATTCAGGCGCAATCTCCTACATTTCCTACCTTCTACCTTTCTCCAATTTCTTCAATTTTAATCTGTAGTTCGTAAACAATTGATTGTGGTTCAGAGTCGACATATGCCCCTGGAAATGTTTCTAGTACAAAATATACGTTGTGCTCACCTATAAGGCCTTCTTTTAGAGTCGAAAAACTCCTATGTAGAAAACAAGATGTGTTTCAAATTCACTATTTGTGTTAAAGCCACGATACTCTGTTCGTTCCAGTTGTCAGTAGATGGCGAAGCTGAGTTCCGGAAAGCCTTGGCTACTATTCCTCATCGTCGCTTATTGAACAACATATATATATATATATATATATATATATATATATATATATATGTATAATTGGGTTGAACAAACCCTAACACGTGCAGATGAGCAGAAGATGCAGTTGTGTTCATAGAGGTGACTTTATTATAAACTTGTAATGAAATTCAGAGACACACGGAGATTATCAGCGCGTGGTGTAAAAGCTTGTACTTATAAGTAAATACAATCTAATGCTCGAGGAAGCCGACTATATACGATATCACGTGGCTACATGATCGACAGTCAGCCACACAACCTTCAAGAATCTAGGAGCTGCAACCGTCAGATATAGATTTATTGAAGTAACCCTAATTTAGTGTCTGTCAGACACAAAAGAAGTCGATTACAAAAATAGGTTCTGACAATTCATGATATTTTTTCATCACTCTAGGATTCTTTCCAAATGAATTTAGGGAAAGGACAGTAAATAACCAAAGAAGAGCAGCACGATTCGTCACCGGTTTAATCAGTCATCGTGACGGTTAACAAACAACAAACCGCAGAGGAAGACGCTGGGAAAAAGTCGTTGTGCATCGCAGACAGTCTCACACATAAAATTCCGAGAGCCCAGTATACATGTACACTCCTGGAAATTGAAATAAGAACACCGTGAATTCATTGTCCCAGGAAGGGGAAACTTTATTGACACATTCCTGGGGTCAGATACATCACATGATCACACTCACAGAACCACAGGCACATAGACACAGGCAACAGAGCATGCACAATGTCGGCACTAGTACAGTGTATATCCACCTTTCGCAGCAATGCAGGCTGCTATTCTCCCATGGAGACGATCGTAGAGATGCTGGATGTAGTCCTGTGGAACGGCTTGCCATGCCATTTCCACCTGGCGCCTCAGTTGGACCAGCGTTCGTGCTGGACGTGCAGACCGCGTGAGACGAAGCTTCATCCAGTCCCAAACATGCTCAATGGGGGACAGATCCGGAGATCTTGCTGGCCAGGGTAGTTGACTTACACCTTCTAGAGCACGTTGGGTCGCACGGGATACATGCGGACGTGCATTGTCCTGTTGGAACAGCAAGTTCCCTTGCCGGTCTAGGAATGGTAGAACGATGGGTTCGATGACGGTTTGGATGTACCGTGCACTATTCAGTGTCCCCTCGACGATAACCAGTGGTGTACGGCCAGTGTAGGAGATCGCTCCCCACACCATGATGCCAGGTGTAGGCCCTGTGTGCCTCGGTCGTATGCAGTCCTGATTGTGGCGCTCACCTGCACGGCGCCAAACACGCATACGACCATCATTGGCACCAAGGCAGAAGCGACTCTAGTCGCTGAAGACGACACGTCTCCATTCGTCCCTCCATTCACGCCTGTCGCGACACCACTGGAGGCGGGCTGCACGATGTTGGGGCGTGAGCGGCAGACGGCCTAACGGTGTGCGGGACCGTAGCCCAGCTTCATGGAGACGGTTGCGAATGGTCCTCGCCGATACCCCAGGAGCAACAGTGTCCCTAATTTGCTGGGAAGTGGCGGTGCGGTCCCCTACGGCACTGCGTAGGATCCTACGGTCTTGGCGTGCATCCATGCGTCGCTGCGGTCCGGTCCCAGGTCGACGGGCACGTGCACCTTCCGCCGACCACTGGCGACAACATCGATGTACTGTGGAGACCTCACGCCCCACGTGTTGAGCAATTCGGCGGTACGTCCACCCGGCCTCCCGCATGCCCACTATACGCCCTCGCTCAAAGTCCGTCAACTGCACATACGGTTCACGTCCACGCTGTCGCGGCATGCTACCAGTGTTAAAGACTGCGATGGAGCTCCGTATGCCACGGCAAACTGGCTGACACTGACGGCGGCGGTGCACAAATGCTGCGCAGCTAGCGCCATTCGACGGCCAACACCGCGGTTCCTGGTGTGTCCGCTGTGCCGTGCGTGTGATCATTGCTTGTACAGCCCTCTCGCAGTGTCCGGAGCAAGTATGGTGGGTCTGACACACCGGTGTCAATGTGTTCTTTTTTCCATTTCCAGGAGTGTATATCAATGAACATACTGCGTCCTCCGACGTACATCGCAAGTAATAACCACGACTTTAAAAATAGAGAAATACTGACTCACATTAAGACCTATCGGCAATATTATTTCACGTGTAACATCCGAGAGTCGAATAGGAAAAAAAATGAGGCGTGGTGGTGGAGGGGGGGGGGGCTAGACTGTACTCGGTACCTTGGCTTCCTTAGATCGTATAAAGTTATAGAGCAAGACCGTTAGAAAGAAGTTGAATATTCGTCGTAACCATAAGGAGAAAGTTGATCTTCATTGCACTTACGTAACAACAATATCATAAAATCGCCCAGATAGATACTATACTTCCTGCCAAACGCCATAAAGGAGTGAAGAAGGTACGACTACAAAAGTCTTAGCTCATGTTAATGTGTATTATCTGTTAACCTATTTACGATGCGTCCATAATTCTAAATTATACGAGTTATGTTGGATGAGTAACCGCAGTTTTAACACAAATATTTTTATTGGACTTATAGATTTCAGCTCTTGTTCGCCTCGAGGTACTCTACTCTTCTATTCACACATCTGTTTACACTTCACCCAGGACTCATGGAAAGGTTCATTTCATATGCGTTTCAGCGTCCATGACGAATGCTCTTTACTATTACCAGTGATGTCGAAACGACATCTTATCAGCACACTTGGATGTGGAGTCTCATCTGATATTTGGAGCAAAAGTAACGGAATGTTAAAGCTTAGCGGCAAGGCACGTTTTCATACTAAAGAAATCATGCCGCAGTTCTGATGTTTTTCCGAATAGCGCAGTCCTTTTCAGAATGAACCAGCTGGGAGTCCAACTTCTCTTGCCGGGTCCCTGCAGTTAGCCGACTGTTATCGGGCACCAGAACTTTGATTTTCTGAGTGAACACCACCAGCTCAAATGGAAACCCTCCCTGTTCCAGGCTAATCGCCGCGCGGGGTAGCCGCGCGGTCTATGCGTCTTGTCACGGTCCGCGCGGCTCCCCCCGTAGGAGGTTCGAGTCCTCTCTCGGGCATGGCTGTGTGAGTGTGTTGTCCATAGCGTAAGTTCTTTCAAGTTAGATTACGTAGTGTGTAATCTTAGGGACCGATGACCTAAGCAGTTTGGTCCCATAAGATTGTACCACAAATTTACAATTTATTTTCCAGGCTAATCTTCATTTGCTAGGCTACTACTTTTGAATCATGTCAATCATTTATAACACTGCATTAGATCTACAGCGTAATTCTCTTATGCTTACTTCATCAGTTCAGCTGCGTCCTTAAATGTTGTTCCCAATCTGAGGCAAATATGCACGTTGTATCCTTGCCCACGACGAATGTAGCGACTTTGACGCAAATAACAATAGCGTGGAAACTGGTAGACATATCAACAATGGAAGTTAATGTGGTTGCTTCAAAGGTTGTGACGCTTGCAGTGTGCTAGCAGCACAAGGGGCAGGAGATACACTTTACTGTTTGTCCTGTAGTGCGAGACTCGAGATGTGGAAGTGTCCAGACACCCATGGATGATACAGAAACCGAGATAGGGGATAGCAAAGCAAAACAGCCTACTCTGTATACCCGGTATCATACGTTTCTACGCAAAGGAAGATACTGAATTACTACCCCAGTTTAATTTTTGTGATATAGATACTAGCGTTATTGGTGATGGAAAATTGCTGAAATCGTTAAAATTAAACAAGGCTACAGTGCACGAAGAAATACTTCTCAGATTCTATGCAGAACTTTCAGCTGAGTTGCCTCTCATTTTAACCAAAGTATACCGTAGATCCTACTGACGGAAAGCTATGCACCTTCATTGGAAGAAAGCACAAGTAATACACGTGTGCAAGAATTTCTATGACTTCCATTTGTTGTAGAGTCTTAGAACAAATCCCAACAATCCGTCTCAAGGAACCATGTTATGTTGCAACTCAGAATATGTTCAAGAATTTTGCAGCAAACCGATGTAAGGGATATTGGTCTGTAATTCTGCGGGTCAGTTCCGTTACCTTACTTCATACAGGATTTCAGTCACTTCGGACTTGGTGCTGGGAGAGAGATTCGCGATGAATGCAGGCTAAGTAAGGGGCCAATGCCGTAGAGTACTTTTTGTAAAACCGAACTGGAATTCCAACCCGAACTGGCGACTTACTTGTTTTTAACGTTTTCTTACGCCAAGGATGACTATTACTATGTCCTCACTACGGAAGTCTGTGCGATGTTCAGGCGACAATATGTTGGTACGATCCTTCATCATAAACCATTTCTCAAATGTCAAATTTAAAACTTCTGCTTTCCTTTTGCTCTCTTCAACTACCACAACAGATTGGTCATCGAGTGACTGGAAAGAAGCCTTTGACCTGCTCAGCGATTGTACGTAGGACTAAGATTTTCTCGGGTTCTCGGCTAGATCCTTTGCTAAGGAATGACGGTGGTAGATGTAAGCTTCACGCATCGACCTTTTCACGGACACAAGAATCTCTGCTAAGTTTTGCCTGTCGTCCTTTGCGCGTTTCGGTATGTACTGAGAGTGCAACAGGCTTTGCTTCCTCAACATTTTCCCAATTTTGTAATTAAGCCACGGAGTTTGTTTTCCGTCCTTACTTCTCTTGCTCGCCACATACCTCTCAAGAGTGCAATTTGTAGTCAGTTCAAACTTTGCACGTAATTCCTCTACTTCCATCACACAGAAATTAAAAAATGTCAGTTCATTGTCTAAGTGGGATGCTAGCAACTGCTCTCTCTTGGAAGAATACTCTCCTAGCCTTCTTGATTGATTTGTTAACTTTGGTAACCATGCTTTCTATGATATCATAATCACTAATCCCCGTCTCCATCGCGACACCGCTGGTAAGATCAGGCTAAGAATTCCAAGCATCGTTTTCTTGTTAGTACGTGTTGATTTGTTAATTTATTTCTTTATGAATCTTTTTTTTTTATATTTTTCCCACTGAGCAGATGATTATTTTTTTCCTGTTCTGTTGCCAAATGCTTTCCACACACGATTTCGTAGGAGGATGTCATCGGTTTGAGCGGACAGGGAATGAGCAGTGAGTAATGGATGATATTCGGCGAGACAGCCCACAAGGTGACATGAGGGAAAGCCGCGTCCGTGTGGAGTGTACTGGCCGAGCAATAACTGTGCGCTGTATGTCAAATATTAAGTTCTTTGAAAGTAAACGCTACACTCGGCCTTCAGCGCGTTCGGTACGAGTGATTAGGCGTTATATCGGTAGCCTCGAGCGTTACTTGCCATCCTTCACACGTACACACGTCATTCCTATCCCACTCTCTTCTGTCCTCTCTCTCAGTCTCTCTCTCTCTCTTCGTCTCTCTGCCTCTACACACGGCGACATACAGACATACACGCTTCCGCAGTTTTGGTAGAGGAAATCGCTTTGCAGCTTAATTTAAAATGAGCTGGATATCCTGGGAACATTGGACGCTGAGTAAAAGTGTGTGGTGAGTCACTGTTCACAGCGATGGCTTGGGGGGGGGGGGGGGCCTCGCCGGCAGCCATGATGGCTGCGCCCCCCTCCCCCCTCATTGCAGCTCTTTCCGGTAGGCAGCCGGGTCGCTGGCCGCGGTCCGCGCTTCGAGCCCCGCCTCTCTATATATGTACGGCGTGCCGTTGTGTTCTCTTATCGATTTCCGCACGCAGCACACAATTCACAAATTAAATCGGCGCGCGTGTAAATAAACAAATGCGTGGGCTGCTGCTCGCAGTGGCGCCATCGGAGTGTAACTTTTTGTTCACTATACGTACGAACATCGGGGCTTTATTTGTTGTTGGGAAATGCTGTTAACTGAAAGACGTGCAGCGGTGAGAACTTGAACACAGCGACGGTGAAAGAAGCTGCCGACAAAAGGGAACAGCCGCTGCGATTGGCAAACTGCCCCTGAAAATTCGATGAGCGTAGTATACAACACAAAAACAATTTTTTAAATACAATTTACACTGAAGATAATTGCTGTAAGATCTTCCGTTCTGTTAGGAAACACTAAATAACTAATAAAAGCGGGTGACTCTTGTTCTTGGAGTGGTATGATTATAAAGGTGAAAGATTTTTAGGGAGCTGACTCTGATGTAAACCATCATTGTTGCTACTTAAACAGCGAATGGAATAAGTATTGAATCTTCAACAGCCGGTCATGTTAACGTTTCAGAGAGCAAAAGATGAACGAAGTCCAACATCGGAAGTGTGCAACATATTGGCTGGAAAAGAAATAATTTCGAAATAAATTATTTAGCATTTGTAGACGAATTAGTACTTAAGACTGAATCTATGGAGAGTGCACAAAAACAGAGTTTAATGTTTAATCCGCAAAACTGCAGGTCTCCATGTGCTATAAATGGCTGACAATAAGACTCCTCCACAGAAAAATTAAATACCTTGTTATAATCATTCTGTTTATGCAAGAGAGGAGCAAGCCATTAGAACAACATAATGAAAAATAAATTTAGGATTCCAGTGAACAAAAAATGTTCAAAACAAAACATTTATTTCTATAAATCTAAAGATTCAACATTACAATACAGAATACTTCTATGCAGCTGAGACACCAATTCGTGGATCATTCGGAATATAAACGAAGCAACAAGGAAAAATTGAGTTTATGAGGAAGATATTAGGCAACAGAAACATTGAGTTTAAAACGTAAACAAATCTATATAAACATGTAGATGAAATTAAGAAGTAATAACATTTTCGTGGCACATCTTACTCTTCAAACAGTGGTCGAAAGTGAAGATCGTTCGTGATAGTAATCCTAGAGAGCATGGCACAAGGAAATGTGGAGGAGCAACATTATAACTGCCTCTTCTATATATAAAAAAGGAGTAAAATGTGATCCGGAAACATGCGGTGCTTAGAGAATTTTGCCAAGTATTAAACTGAAAGGCGAGAATTGAAATACTAAAATTGTAAACGTTCTAGCCGGATATGGAACTTATGTCTTCAAGAAACAGGATTAATCCGTATTATTGGCGATAGACGAAATACACAAGCATATTTTTGAAAAGTTAAATACAGACTAAGTACATCATTCTGAACGCCGCCGAGAATTTAATCGGTCCAGAAGAATGTGCAAAACTATCAAGGTGAATATAGAAATCAATTATAACGGAGAAGACCACAAGAATAAGAATTGCTAACGTAGGGCTTTAGGACTGAAAATTTAGTAAACACAGGGAAAACATGGTAACGACAATCTGAAACAGTATAAGTGAAAGCCATTCATACCAGAAACATAAGACATCTGATTCTATTATTTAGATATAAACCAGACGTTAATGTGTAAGATATCTGTCCAAATACCATTTATGCCATTGTGGCTCATATATTATTTTCTTTTCATGATGAATGCTCGAATAAGCCCTTAACACAGCTCTTCCTTTGTGTGAACATGGCTGACTGCCCGTCTTCCATGATCACGATGTCGACACTAGTTGTTGTTTAACAAAGGAAATTTGCCCTATAGCTGAAATAACTTGATATAATTTAAGCGTAACGTTGAAGCAGCCATCGAAGAGGAAAATTCACTATTACTAAAATATATTACGCTACAGAATGCTTAGGACGAGAGATTTGTTGACAAGAAGAGCCGTTTTATGAGTGTAAGAGAAATATATTCGATATTACATAAGACAGTCGCGAAACCAGGATGTTGTCAAATCAGTATTGTATAGCTTTACATTAATGGTATCTTCAAAGGCAAATTAAAACAATTACCTGTGTCAGTCACTATTATTTCCTTACACGACACCTTTCGGGGTCTTACACCATCATCTTAGAAGGAACAGGGGTGCCGCCAGTTGTGTGCCTAACGCTTCATTTCGAAAATGTTCAACCAAGAAAATACACTTAAGATAATTATATACAGGGTGTACCACACAGAATGGTCAATATTCACGGACGTGACAGGAACGACCATTCGAAGCAAAAAGACCAGTAAACATCTGTTCTAAAATGCATACCTTAAGAGTTCCGAGCACTTCTTCACCTTCTATATTGTGAAACAAATCTCTTCTATTGTACTCTCTTTGGTTCAGATATTTTGAGAGGTGGTAGATGGACCAAAAAAAAAAAGAAAAAAGATGTTCACTAAACATGCACTCTAAAGTGTATACTTTAAAAGTTATGAGCACTTGTTCATCTTCGCTGCAGTGAAACACATCTTTCCTACTGAACAAGTGGTCATAGCATTGCATTTGTATGCACATATGTATCACTGAATAGCATACACAAACATAAAACACAAACAAAAACAGTCCAGAGGCTGTACAGGTATAACTAACGTCATGCAAGAATTTACAACACGGAAGCAACGTTAGACGGGTAGCTCGGTTTCGATGGAAATAATATGTGCTGAAAGCGTTTATTGCCATGCATAGGACAACAGAAGAGAGACGAAAGAATTTGTAAATCTTGTGAAATTTATTTCTAGGGTTAATTTAAATAGCACTTTCGAATTCTGGAGCAGACCGGATCTGACGGCGAAATTGTTTAATGGTATGGAAAGAATGTGGTAAAGTCATCGACGCTGGAAAAGATGTTACTAAAGACAAAGGAAAATATCATTGAACATTTTGAGATCCCTTCTGTTTGAATGTAATTTGCAAAGAGAGGAATCGAACAGAAAACAACGATTAAAAATGTGCAGAATATCAAGAAAAGAGTAAAATTGTCTTACGGTTCGATGATTACATTACGTTCCAGATGGACTTTAGATGATCTATAAATGACTTACTGGTTAAGGTAAGTGGCCTTAGGCTACTCAGATGTTCAATGTAAAAGTTACACAAATGCACCATGCAATAAAAAAATAACTGTCGATATCTGGGAATATTCAGAAATATGAGATAGAAATGTAATGTAATTTTAGGTATTGGAGAATCGAATGACGGAAGAACCTTGCTTGGTAGGATAAGTCTTCAACAAAGTATCCTGCTGATAGCACGCAGTGACTGAATTACAACGAAATATTCTAAAGTTAAGTATAGGCGATAAATTACTATGTAAAGTCAAGTGTAGACAAACGTAGCACATTAGAAAAGGATACTTGACACGTTTGATGTGAGGTTCTGCGGATACACGAAACCTATTACTCAAAGAAATAACGTATACTTCAATCCAATGTTGTACTGAAAAGTGTTTTCTCATCAGAAGGATATCTGAGTTACTGATGAAGGCTTCCATGCGTAACTATGAAACTGATGGCCTTTGAAACTAAGTTCAGCCGTAATAGAGACTTTTATTTTTCAAGGGTTGTCAAGTTGTCAGTGTGTGGGTCTCACTTCAGTTTTAAGTTTCTGACTTCATTTGCTTGTAGATCTACGAGAAGCACGTGAAATTCTGACAACAGTTGAGTACGCTTTGCGGATCCCGGCAATCTTAGGCTCTTTGTTTCGCTGTTCATCGATTTGGGAAAATATCATGGAAACTGTCAAATCTTTGAAATACGTAGGTATACACACACATCTATTGGCTCGAGTGCTAAGCCGACATTGTACTGGTCCATCTGCAGAGTGGAAACACGTGGATTGGACATACCCTTCGTTCATCATAGAGACAGTTGTCACCAGATAACGCCTAAGATCCTTTCAATTATAAGCAGACTGTTGGTGAGATCCGAGATAACGTTCGTTACCACCACATATGGGTTGCATAGGGCTGATACCATGCGAACATCAGCTAGAATTAAAAATAACACTCCTCCAAAAGTAGAAGTACGATTCTGGTCTTGTAGTATGCAGGAAAATTCCAATGCGGCAAGGGAAGACATAAACCGAGAGGAATGACCAAGATCGGAAATAAAGTTCACATAGACAGGCTGAGGACGTTAACAGCCTCAGACTAGAGTACGTCGTTTAGAGCATGGTAATTAGTTATTAGGATGGTTTACTTGTCGCATAGATCAGTTAAACGATTTATGTCGAAATAATGTGCAATAATCAACTTAAATGCTATATGCACATGATTCATAGCGTGTATGTCTGTATCCTAAATTTTCACTAATCACTGAATATTACAGTAGCACAGCTAATATAAATGAATATAATAAATAGAATATAGATTCTGCCTTTTATGGAGAAACACAGTTTTTTATCTTGCTACCCAAAAATGTTTCGGCACCTCTATGCCAGTGTGTTTTGTTTATTGAAAAATATAAAAAGTTAAGACATTTCAGGCTGTAACTGTTCTAAGAAAGTGAGGCCGAAAGACAGTTTTTGTTGTTACCGTGATTTTACATTATATGGATTTGCAAGATCATCTGTATGGTGTACTGCACTGATAGCTTGTCATTTGCAAACCAAATGATGTAACCTGAAATATGTTCACTTCTTACAGTTTTCAATAAACAAAACCCACTTCTGATGGCACAGAGGTGCCGAAACATGTTTGGGTAACAAGAGAAAAACAGTCTTTTTGCGTAAAAGGCGGAACCCACATCCAATAACTGCAACTGCAAAAAGGTAAAAAGATACAAGTGCTGCGAATCCAAAAAAAATGAATAACAAAGAGGCTTATTCACTAGACATTTTACATATTTGAAAACTACGTACCAAGCATGCTAGTAGTATGTAATTAATTGTTCGTTTTGCGGTCCTACCTGTCAGAAATTTTATGTTACTGAGGAAATCATCAACGATTTTGTAGTTGCGTGATTGATTCCGTTCTGAGCAAATTGACAGCTTGAGTAAAAATAAACTTTGAGAAGAACAAAAAACACTTAAATTAGTTGTTTGAGAAGGTGAATAGCATGTTCTTCCTAGTTCAAATTTTCATCAGCATCTAGACTCAACATTTCGAGCATCTACCGTATTCACTGAGCTTCATTAATTGCTGACGTTGTTTAGTTTGTTGTACAGAAGTGCATAAACCGGTTTTTTCGCAACTATGGGAATTTATACTTGCACTTTTTAATGCTTGGTAATTTTTTTTAACAATTCATTCTGTTTCATCTCTCTAATACGATTACTTGTAACACTTGTGTCATCTGCAAATTACAACCAATTGCTATTGCTATAAAGCGGAAGGACACTTACATAATTATAAAAGAAATGCATTTGAAGTTTAAACATTTAGTTGATTTACAAATGAGAGGCCCCGAAACTTACTACGCGAGCAAAGACAAATTACTTGTTGGTGGATTCATCTGCTTCCATGAAAGGTACATCGACACAAATTTATTGAATGCTTATTAGGAATAGATGACGGGATTAGATAGCATGTTCGGCAAATCTACAAAAACTCTCTCACATCCAATACTTTCGAGAATAACAGAGAGGCCGAAGTGGCGATTATTAAGGAATTTATACATAATCTGAATTCCTCATACCTGAAATGTATCTTAAGGCAAGTATCTAGCTAAAATTTACTATAGATTTCTTGCGATCTCCTTACATCAGTCCGACGAAAACCCAGCCCGCTTCTTCAGCTGGAATGGTTACTTACTTAGTTCATTTTCCTAGGGTGACATTGCACGATATACCGCAAGGACGCGGGAAAAATAAGTTCGCAGAATATTAACGTAATTGTTAATTGAATATGATGCATGGTGACAATTTGCAGATGAGTTCGAGCTTCTTTTCCCGATGCTCCTCAAACCCGGGCTAGCAGCCATTCTTTGTTAAAAAAGACTCAGTATCTTCCTAGTAATTGTTTGCATTGCGGGATTCTTGCATATTCTTGTTTCAATCGCATTTTCAAATCGCCTGCCGACTGTTGCTTCACTGAGACATTCCAACGTTCTGTCATACTTTATATCATATCCGTAGTCGCCTGAACAATAATCATTATGCACTAGAAATAGAGAAACAGCCTCGAGTGAAGATACAGACTGGAAACGGTTCCGTCGTATATTGTGTTCCAGAATATTCTTGGTTTTTTTTTTTTTTTTTAACAAATGTCACATTAAGGAACAGTCTTTAGTCGCCACCTGATTACGGTAGTTTTAGGTCCTAAGTCGGATTAATAAACTCGTCAAGCATTACGTGATGCTGTCGTTTCCAGTTATCATAGTGATCACTGGAACATGAAAATTATTATTATAACCAGCACAAGGGATGAGCTGATGTTTTAGAGGTTAATATGTCGCTTTCGCCGAGAAAATTAGATGAAACATTAACTTAACTGCTTTTATGTGATAAAATTTACTGAATATTCTTCCTGTTCCGCACTCACTCTGACATTGGTTCCAAAAAAACGGATCTTATTTTGTGTTTAGAGGTTGGTGAATACACAGATAGACAAGGAGACGAACGAAAAAAATGCAAAGATAGGAGATACTGTAAATGTAAATTAATATATCCCATGAAATTCCATGATTTTCTTGTTATCTAAGTGGCTTAGTGGCTCATTATCAATCACATACTGGTTGCGTTAGTTAATTAAATTCACCAGACCTGAAATCTCAGAGAAAACGAATCACTTGCATGCTATCGATGTAAGTCATATTTTTCGATGGACCAAATAATGGCCTTCAGTCGTTTCTAGATGTACGTAGTTTACTACAAATCGTAAATATGGCTTCATGTACACAGAAATATAAGCTGTGTGGTACATTACAGAAGAATTACAGGAGGAGTTATTCACACGATACGTCTATTGACAAGTTTTTTTGACATTAATCCAGCGTCAGGAACATAGTAGAAGAAAGTAAGTCTAAACGCCCGAAAAACTGGGAAAAATAAAATTTATGACTGTTGCATTTGAAAGTACGACGTCCTAGTCGTGTCACTGGTCGCAATTGTTTTTACTTTTTATAAACGTCCATTCTTAAATATAGTTAACTTGGTAGTAACAATCTGTAGGGATATAAAATGAAATGACCACATAGGATAAGTTGAGTGTAAAGCAATGGGTACACTAGGGTTCTTAGGTCGATTACTCGCAAATTACAGTTTGTCTACAAAAGGAAATCGCATAAAAAACACTTCTATGGCCAAATCATGAGTACTGCTTAAGTGTATTGGATCCTTATGAGGTCGTACTAATAGGGGCAGAAACTATGAATATTTTTCGTTCTCTGTGTGTCCACCCGAAAGATGTCATGCAGATTGTACCAGACAAATAACAGCTTGAACGCAGGGGTACAAGCAGATAGTCTTCCAACGTTCCATGCACTCAAATCGCTCTGAGCACTATGGGACATAACTTCTGAGGTCATCAGTCCCCTAGAACTTAGAACCACTTAAACCTATCTAACCTAAGAACATCACACACATCCATGCCCGAGGCAGGATTCGAACCTGCGACCGTAGCGGTCTCGCGGTTCCAGACTGTAGCGTCTAGAACCTCTCGGCCACTCCTGTCGGCTCCAACGTTCCATCTGTGAATGGAACAGGGAGAAATCGTACCGTATAGTACTAAAAAAAGTACTAGTCATAGCTAATTTCTTCGTGAAGGTTTTCGAAGAACAAGCGTTACTTCCATTCTGCTTCTTCTTATATGTTTACGATACGTTTTTAATCTGGCCGCATGGCAGTGAAGCGATGTAGCAATTCATTGACCTTATGAACAGTATGCATTAGAACGTAATATTTTCGCGGGGATGAAAAATGACGGGAAGTTGACCTTCTCAGATGTGTTGGTCGAAAGAAGTACAGGGACAACTCTGTCATTCTGTATATCGGAAACGGATGGATATGGGCGTGGCTTTCACCATCCAACTCAGAAGAGAGCTGTGCTGAAAGATACATAGAGCCAAGAATATTTCGGACATGGAGCACTTCGACTCTGAGAGGAATCACCTAACAACAGTGGTTAGAAGAAACGGTTATTCAGTCCGTGAGATTAGGTCAACGCTGTCGAGAAAACCAAGGCGCGACGCCGTTCAACAAAGCCAGGAGGGCCAACACATGGCGCTGCTTCCATTCGGCGATGCAACAATTACTAAGAGTCCTAAATAGACGAGGAATCACACCGATGTTTTGCACATTCAGGAAGATTACGGAAATGTAGCGACCAGTTAGCAATTTCGGTCCGAGAGTGCCAGTAATTTACAGTAGTCCTTACGAATGTGACGGTTAGTCTGTACGGACTGTTGCCTATCACTGCGTTGAACATCGGTGTTACGTGAGGTACAAGAATTATGGAAAATCAGTGGCGGCTGAGCTTCGTACTGGATGTTAAACTCTACGCTTCGAACTATTGGGATTCTGTGATAAAATTTTCAATAGAGACACTGGGTGTGTGCTTAGCAATACGTGGAAGCGTGCATTTTATAAAGAAATAGTACAGCGGAAGTCTTCTCGTATTTCACCACCAGATGTGAATGAAGGCGTTGCAATCAACGCTGGAGAGAAAGCACCACCTAAGTACTCGCCGTTTTCGTGATATTATCATGGCGTTATCCAGACAATCAGATCCTTTCCTTTGGACATAAATGTGGGAGGCTCGCCCGTTTCGCTACAGTCAACAGTAAAACATAGCCGCTGACGGCGACGAAGGAGACAGCCATCGAAAGCTTGGTATTTTTCTCGAATTTGACGCGGCAAGTTATTGAGAACATTTTTATCGAAAAGTACACTGTCTCGAACCTCAGAAATTCGCGGCGTATATTTAAAATAAACCTGCCCAACATCAGTGTAATGCATTTACCTGCAGACTGATGTGGCATATTCTTAACACTTTCAATTTGTAAAAATACAAAATGAACCCTTAAATACAGCATCAACGTAGGGTTCAATACGCTATAGAGTGTAACTGCTGGAAAATCTATTGACTACTTCTACTGTATCTGCAGATATTTCTTTCCTAATATACGTAGACAGGTTTTCAACATCAACAGATAAATTTTGTGAGCGATAAAAATATGAAAGTGTGCTGATATTCCTTTAGTCTTGCATGTAAACGGTAAGGAACATAGGTTCTTCTGGCGTAATGAAAAAAAGTTCGGACACGGCTTCTGTTAATGGATCTCACACATCCTTTCTTATTTAGTTAAAACGTGTATCTGACAGGAATGTGCATTTCTCACTTGAGATTTAGTCCTCGAAGCTACGGTCTTGTCTCCACCCTTCGATACCTAACCCTCTTTCGTAATTTAGTTCCATTACATAACTACAGTTTAGATGTGAAACTTCCCACTAAGGCCTTGCTGTATAGTTCTATCTCGCCGACACATTGATAATAATAGAGATGTAACAGTGACGAAATGAAACAAACTCTTCATCGTTGTAGTTATGTGATAGTGGGCATCAATATTAGTGTCCCGTACTCACGTCTGCAGAAAGTTACATCGAGACAAGCGCAGTTAAAAAAGAAATATTCGTAAAGCTGTTAGCGTTTTTTCAATTGGACACACAAAAAATTCTTACACAAATTATGAGTTTTGAGTTTTTTACAACAAAAAGCAGTAACAACTGAATATATATAATCTTTAACTAAATATCTGCGTGTATTATAAATAGGTACTTCCAAATATTTTGTTTCAATAACGAGTGAGTTTCTGTGAAAACCGCTGCAGTTAGCTCTTAGCAAATGCAGTTGCACTTAACAAAACGCTACACGCTTTAAGGTCCTTTACATGATGTAGTCGTTCCACTGACAAATGTCGATATAACACGTCTTGTTTAGTTTTGGATACATCGACGAATTTTAAGTCGACCATCATACTGCTTTGCTATACCTGTACGTGTTCGTGTGGTAGGTGGATCCTAACTCTCTCAGACATAAGCTACATTTTGAACTAAAATCCGAAACGCACTAGTAGTGAGCACACCTTACGTTCAAAATGTGTGAACATGCATGACACGTTAAATGCAAAGAAATAGCCAGTGCTCCACTGGAATCTTTAGATTAGTACAGTGACCAAACCACACTACAACCCTTACTTATGTGCGTGTTAATATTCAGTGCGACATGTATTTCTACGAGTGTTGCTTTTTAAAGAAAGGAACAAAGATTTAGTGGCATCGACACTCAGATAACTAACCATCTGGGGAATGATGGGAAACGTCAGTATAAGCAACGAGCCCAGCTTTCGCAGAATTCCAGGAAACAGATGGGACGTTGAATGGTGATTACTGAAACGGTATTTGCATCACAAACCTCCGAAAAAGGACTCCAAGGCCTGAACCAATGGGCGACAAAGCTCGGATGATTAGTTTTGCAGATATCAGACAGTGGAGTAATTACGTAAAGGAAATGGTATTTTAGTAGGCTATAGGCACTCTTGACACAAATTCGCCATGCCCGAAAATTAAATCGTTGATGTTATGCCTATTAGAGAAGTGATACTGTTTCAGTTGAAGGAAGCACCCGTTGCTGTTTTAAGGAAACATCCCAGCTTTCGCTTTAAGTTTCTAATATCTGATATATTTATTTTTGTTGGGGGAGATGAAGGGTTTGGTGTACGATACAGCAACAGACACAGAGGAGCTGCATGTCAGTTTAACTGAAACTCCAATACCGTCATTAACCCATAGCTGAGGAACGGTGCACCTGCTACATTTTTGCCACATAAAAAAGTGTTTCTCTGTGCTCCTCTCAACACCCTAATAGTCTGTATACGTAGTGAGAATCAGAATCACTTGGAACTTTCACCGTAAGAATCTACATATTGCAAGTACTCAAAGTCCTTCCCGAGTACAACGCAACACAGAAACTAGTACAGCGTGCAGAAGTTTAGAATGCAGGCAGTAACAAAGTATTTCTGGGCGCAAGCTAACCTGCATATGACAGTTACGACGACTGATTATTCTGACAGCATGTCTACAATATCGGGACATTACTCCTTCGGTCTTGGATAGTTTCACACAGACACTGCACGAAGAGAACGCATTTTGCACTGACACCTGCACTGAAAAAGCAAATGAACATTATTTGTCCAAAGTGGGCTTTCAATAAATTATAGAATAGGGTTATTAATACCAGTCACTAGAAAAGTTTTAAGTGTGACAGAGAACCTGCAAAAGAAAGGCATGTGAACGACGTGATCTTTCAGAAGTGAGCTAGGAAAGAAAAATTCCGTCCAAACACAGATTATAAGTCAAACACTACAGAAAACATTAATAAGTAGAGGGTTCTCAGACTCTATGGAACCCACAAGTCCTCTGAGTTAAAGAAGCATGTGCATCCCCGAGAAAAAAATACATAGCAGTATGCAATTCCACTCAAATTGCAGTGTTAACGAAGAATAAATTAAACATTCTGACTGAAGGGTTTCGCAAAAACTTGTAGTTTATTGGTGTATTGTCATTACCAAATAGTGTTCGTGTACTTCTAAAGGTGATGTAACTTTGGGAGATACAGTTTCACCCAACTCCTACCTCAGTTCAGTTGACTTACTACGAAGCGGGTCAAACTGTGTATTTTATTCATCATTTCTCACAGTATAACGCAAATCCTAATTCAGTGACTTAGTGTGAATGGGTTAGCTATGTTTCAACTAACTTCCTGCAGCTTGAGGCCGAAAAATCGCGTCATAACTCATCATTCTTCTGAAAGGTCAATATCCGGAAGTGTCAGTATGGTTACTGATCCTACGATACGCAAGATATTTCGGCCTATGTCCTTGTCGCCTTCTTTAGGTCCTGCCAGTGTCTGTGGTGTGCTTGCGCTCGACTCTTAGCAGAGAGCTAAATATCATACCATTCATAATTACTCAAGAGTAAGTGTGGTAAGAGTTTGCATGTAAGATGGCTTGTCACTATCTGATTAGTTATGTAGCAAAATCCGAACGGTTCGGAGCTGTAATATTGGCGTGCAGCGGTAACGTGTTTTAGGATTCATAAGCGACTTCCAGAGAAAAACTGATAGATTTCTTTTATCAGGCCACGGCGATCTCCTTCCCATTATCATTGCTCAAACTCAGCAACAAATTATAAAAACATTAAAAAATATTCGTGACTGAGACACTATTGTTTCTTCTAAATTCAACAACTGAAAATTTGTGAGAAGATACACGTCACGTATCTTCACTTATGAAGAGAGATTGGATTATGAACATCATACAATACAAAAAAACTGAAATGTGTTTCTCCGCTTTCTTGCACTAGATCAATGAAGCCGTTGCACCTCAATTATTAAAGTACCTTGATATCTGTCTGTCTGCGTGCCAAGGAAATGAACTGTAGAATGTGCGAATTACATGAAAATTAAGTTGACTGAAACTAATATTTTTGCAGCAATTAATTTGTACAGTTCAGCGACATCTCTAGTTAAACACATTGAAGTAAAATAGTCTATTAAGTCACACGCTAATAGTTTATTGCATGTCTTTTGTAATCGATGGGAATAGTATTATGCTTAAGTGTGTTACGCCCGTGTGAAAAGTTTACACAGTAGATAATTGAACTGCGTATCTGAAATATGACAGCGATTAAACTGAAACTTCTAACTGTCGGGACAGTTTTCAGTTAACCACTGTGATGCTTACTCCTCAGAACTGAAGTACGTCTTCCGAACGCGCAATCTTAAAATATTAGACTTGTTTGTTGATTCCCGTTTTTCGCTCCAGAAGAAAGTTTAAACAATGCTTTTTTTTCAGGAAACACATCAAAATTATTTTCTATATCTAGCAGTAAATGAAAAGGAAAAAACCCTCTAACCAAAGTACTGCTATAAATATGCAAAAAATTGCAGTTACAGAAAAACACATTGTTGATAAATTATCGAATAACAGAGCAACAACTTAAAAGGGTTTCAGCAAACCTACACATTTCGTTGTACGTGATGTGTAACAGAATTAAAACAGCATAAAAGCTAAAACAGCTATATTCCACGCAAATTTCAGACACATTGACGCAAATAACAGAAAATTTATTTCTCACCAACATGTAAACAGATAGCTCTTGTCATTCTTTTCTGCTAAACGGGGTGTTGCATCAAACTTATCGTTGTGCCACGAACATTATCAGCAGCTGTTGTTGGCATTACACAAAGGCCCAAGGAAAGGAAGAGCTTCGGTTAATGCTAAATTCCTTGTATTAACAGCAGAAATTATAGTGGCCAGTCAAATACAACTACTTTCTAAGGAAATTTTTCAACTCATACATAAGGAGTATATAAAATTAAACACAAAAAATGACAGCGTAGTCAACCTTGCTTGCGCGCAGACATTACGGGAATTTAACAATTGTTACATGTACAGACACCTTGAAAATCACGGTAAAGTGTGAAGAAGAAGGTAATTTTCATTGTACCACGCATTCAGTTTGTTGTAAGTATGAATTGAGTGGAAAAAAGTTACTACGTTCATCTTCGTGAAAAACTCTTCTTAGGCAGTCTCCACGGTCCCTATGGGAGTGGTGTGCACGGGCTTAGAAAGTTCTTAGATTCTTGTTTCCCGAGTAGGCTGTTGCGATATATTTTTGTTTTGTTTTCATGATGTAAGTTTTCTTACCCTGTCTTGAATGCGTTCCACCACACAAGTAACTCTCATGTTTACGCAACATTTCTTCTTACTTTTTAATTACATTTCTCTAGGTCTGCTGTGCTAATCTTCTCAATTTTTGATCGATTTACGTTTTTTCATCTGTTTGTTAATTACGTTTGATTTCTTCAAATCAGTTTGAATTATAAAGAGAGAGGGATGACGTAAAATATGTACAACATTAACAGCGATAATTCTGTACTAACAAAAATCTGTTCAATGAAACCAGTAATATTGTTTTTACCCGGAAGAAACTAATTTTAATGAACGAGTTTTGTTCATTTCGCTCAGGAGGATTTATTTATTGTATGCTTCTAAGCGTCATCGTCATTTATAGGATACGACACTGTATATATTAAATTCCATATTCTGTGTTCTGTACATAAAGATGATTGTGACGAAACATGCAATAGATATATGGAATTCGTTTCATTTATTATCATGATAATTTTCTCTTCCGCATTGCTTTTATTTCAAGCGAGACACAAAAAGGTCTGTATCGAAATCATGACAATCCATTGCACTCTAGATTTAGGTTGGTGAGATAACAACAGGTAAGGTGGGTACGTTTTTCGCATAAAATATTGAAGACATTTCCACCAACATCATGTCAGCGTTAGCAGATAAACAAATTGCGTGAAATTAGTTCAAAGATGTAAAACACATGAAATCAGAGAGTGACGTACAAGGACAATAGCTGCAAACTATAGAAAGAAACTAATTACAAAATGTTACGGTGAGATTAGAAGGCCTGTAGGAAACTGTCTAGTACCACGGAAATTATTCCCTGATATCTTAATACATGTCCTATCACCCTTTCCTTTCTTATAAATAGTATAAATGGTGTTTTTCATATCTCCCTTCCCTCGTCAATTCTGCATGGAACCTCCTCATTTCTTACCTAACCGGTCTACCTAATTTTCGAAGCCTTCCTGTAATATATCTCAAACGTTTCGATACTCATTCTTCCGATGTTTCCGCGGTCCATTTGTTCTTCAAATGAAAGACAATGGTTGATACCAGTAGATTTCTTTTACAGAGATATGCTCTCTCTGCCTCTGCTTGTCTACTTCTTATGCCCTCCTTGCTTCGTCCGGGAAGCGCTGTTTTGCATCAAAGCTCGCACAGTTCTTTCAATTGTTCTACTACGAGGTTCCCAATTTGAATATTAACATTGGTGCTAGTGTGGTCCATGGTACTCCTCATTACTTTCGTCTCTCTTCTGTTTACGCTATCGCCGGCCGGAGTGGACGAGTGGTTCTAGGTGTTACAGTCTAGAACCGCGCAACCGCTACGGTCGCAGGTTCGAATCCTGCCTCGGGCATGAACGTGTGTGATGTCCTTAGGTTAGTTAGGTTTAAGTAGTTCTAAGTTCTAGGGGACTGATGACCTCAGAAGTTAAGTCCCATAGTGCTCAGAGCCATTTGAACCTTTTTTTTTTCTTTTTTGTTTACGCTCAATCCCTACTCTGTGCTCTGTATACTGTTCATTCCATTAGACACGTCATGTGACTTTTCCTCTGTCTCTCACTGAAAACAGCAATGTCACCAGCGCATCTTATCATTGACATGCTTTTGATCTGAATTTTAAACCTTCTCCTGAATCTTTCTATTATTACGTCATTTATTCTTAGATATAAAGGTTTAACAGAAGGGAGAAAGATTTAATCCTAGTCTTACACTGTTTTCATACCGAGCATTACTCTCTTGGTCTGCCATTGCAGTTGTTCCCTCTTGGTTGTTGCACATATTGTATATACCCATCTTCCGCATAGCGCAAACCTTTTTTCCCCTACTATTTCAAAGAAACTGCACCGTATTACATGTCGAAATCTTTTTCCAGTTCGACAAATCCCATGAAGGTGTCTTGGTTTTTCTTAAGTCTTCATCTGTTATCAAGCGCAGTTTCCGAACTACCCTCTGGGGCATTCGCCATTCAACAGTGCAACAGTTACCTTTACCATTCCTCTATGAGCTGTTAAGATGATGCATATGTCGGCCTCTGATTTCATCGGGACTGTGTGGATGATGAGTTTCTTACGAAAGCCTTACTGCTGTATCAGCGTAGTGCATATTTTCATATTTTGCAGAATTACAGCTATAAACATCTTACTCCACATCATCAAAAATATGAAACTCAGACGGCGGAGCTTGTAGTTTCAAGGGCAACTGTAGAATGATGGTCTTGGGTTCTCACCAGACGAGCGCGCGTGTGACTTTGTTAGCAGCCGAAGGACATGGAGCGGTCCCCTTCGGACACAATCCCTTTCTGGATAAAGAGACTTCTTCGTTGAGAAATAATGGTTTGGAAAAATAATTCGATACGTTGTGCTTTTCCGAGTTAATAAGCATTGAAGTTAGTCTATCGTGCCATTGGGTGCGCAAATTCTAGCGGCCAGTCAGATACAACTACTGTCAGTTGTTCTCATAGTGTAGATGGTAGCGTAAGAAACTTCTCAGTCTTTGGCTCGCGTTCAGTCCTTAATAGCGCGCCAAACCCAATTTTTGTATCGGTTTCTTGTTTGGCCTTAGGAAGCCAAACGAAGAACACTTTTGGCGACAATGCGCATACAACAGCCTGATTAGGTAAGTTGCCAGTGAACTCGGAAAGGACGCAGCGCATTGACTTTTCCTTAACGATTACTTCTCAGCACAACCTACCCTACAACATCCTTACAACCTTATCAGACTGTTTCTGACCACCCTGTATCTGTAAGAAAAACCTATAAGGATAAACAGCCAGAATAATCTAATTAATTCCACAAAAGAACAGAGATGTTAATACGATAGGGTAATTTCGAGACTTTATGTTTTTGTATCATCTGGAAAATGTGCGACTTGACGAAGAGAAAGAAAGTAAAGTTTGCAGTAGACGCGACCGAACGCTACTCAAATAGCTCTCTAAAACATATGAAAATGCAGAATGAGTGCCTGGCGAACTGTAAAAATGTGCCACGAGCGAAATGCCACAACAGTGTGATGAACGGTACACACGGCTTCCGATCAGATCTCATCTGTCCGCCACAGACTCGCGAGCAGCTACGTAACGATACTTACGTAACGGGCAGTTCACTAGCACCGGGTTTTCTGGTAGCTGTGTTGCGTGTTCCACACCTGCCTCAGCACCAGCTTCTCTTCTACTTATCAAATGATAATTACAGTCGCTACGGTAATAAAGCGAGCGAATGAGCCTGGTTCCCCCATCCAAAGAGTAGAAGGTAGGAAGGAAGATTAGGGTTTAACGCCCCGCCATCAACAAGGTGATTAGGAACGGAACACAAACACGGATTAGTATAGTATGGGGATGGAAATCGCCGTGCTCTTTTTCAAAGACCAAGCCTTAAGCGATATAGGGAAATCACGGAAAGCCTATATCTGCATGGTCAGACGGGGATTTTAACCGTCGTCCCCCCGAATGTTGAGTCGAATGTGCTAACCGCGGCACCATCTCACTCGGACCAAACAGTGAAAACACATATCACAGTGAGTAAATTAATGAATAAAATTCATATTTTAGTGAACTACCTGTTTTAGTGAACTGTCTATCAGAGGTTTCAGTGACATGCTGACATTTGATGGTTCGAATATAAGCACCTTGAACATTTAGTTACATAATCACTGATAATAACATTAATGAGTATAATCACGAGTTACATTCAGGATGAGTCGCGTATTTTGTGAACGGGTCACGATATCGAAACGAGGTTTTTGGCTAATTATAGTTTTCAGAGGGATACATTATTTTAGTATATGAATGCTATTAACTCTTGTATCAAAGGAAATGGTGTACTTTTGTAACGGCATTTGATAGCTCGTGAAAGTACGAATATAGTTATATAACGCTTGTTAATTTTGAAAATGCAACTTCTCGCGAAAATATACTTCAAATGAGCTAAAACTGAAAGTCATTTCGGCCGGAATCCCCTACTGCGGTGTAAACATCACCAAGCGGCGGTCAAATGGCAGGCTTCGCCAAGCCGTTCTATCCTTTACTTGTTTCCACAGAATCCGGGCACTTATACATGAGCACATACGCTCATTCGAAATAGTTTTTGTAGGCCCGATCTGATACGCTAGAAGGCAGCATATACTTCGATTTACAACAATTGTAGTTGAACCTGCAGCTGTGACGTTTGAAGTAGGTCTAAAAGGAAATACGTTTACCATAGCAGCGTAGACCTATCTCGTTGCTTCATGTAACGATGGAGCCTAGGATGTGAGCCCCAATAGGAGGTGTTTACACCTCTACAGCCGATTTCAGCCTCCTTGTCTTTCATTTATAGTTCATTGCTCGAATACTTCTGACAAAAATGCAAACGCCAACATTAATGACCGTTGTATCACGGTACTTGTGTTTTCGGTATCATTCGAATGGCATTAAAAGTATTTCGGTCCATTAAAAAAAAAATTGCTTCAGTATCTCGGGGGATACAAGAGGCATAATACCAAAAAAATATACGGCCCTCCGCGCACTATCATTTGCCTAAATCCTTGTTTCAGTATCACAAACCAGTCACGAAATAAAAGGGGTGTTATGTCTTAGGCGACTCATCGTGTTCTATGCAGTGTCTTGCTACTAGCCGCTCGCGAATACGTAGCGTCGTAAGGCTGATAACACATCCACTCTTCGAAGGTACTCCATTCTATTTTTACTCAGTTACTATCTTTTTCTTTTGATGATTTTGCGTTTGCAGCTTTCTACGCCGTGATTACCCGATTACTTGACTAGTGATTTATACACAGTTTATAAGTATACTCAAAGCTTCTTGAGAGGCATAGGCATATGTTTCCTCGAATGTAAAGTAACACACGTACTCAGAAGTAGCTTCGTGTGTACACAATAGAACTTTTGAGATTATTACGGCCCGTGACGCATACAGAATCTTCGCGAACAGTGTTAATTGTCCTTCCGTGCTCGTTGGTCTTGGGGGAAGCGTTATCCAATAAAACTGGAGTAATACCGAAGTAATACCATGTCAGATGTGGTCAAACTAATAATATCTCAACTGTATATTAATAAAGAGAAATATGAAGTAGTGCTCTTCACTAAACGTACGAAAGTATAGTAACTTTGATTGCATGATTAATACATTGCCAGTGGAGTCAGTCAAGTCCTAAGATCTGGAAATTATAATATATTGGAGTATATAGTAGTACGAACTCGAGTTTTACGTAAAGGGAATGATAGACCCAGCAATCTTGGTAAGATATTGCGGCTTGTCCATGTAAGAAATTATTTACAAAACACATTTTAGGCCTGTACTGGTACCTTGGTACTTCTTATAGAAGACGGAAATTGTATTATACAGAACTAGTAGTGGACACAGAATGTTAAACTTCGGTTACACGATAAATCAATCAAATCTGAAGTCCATAAATTCATCTAAATACCAAGAAATTACCAATTACGAACAACTTAAATTGGAAACAACACTTACCAGATATTGTGGGGAAGGCGAACCAGAGACTGCGATTTATTGGCAGAACATTTAGAAGATCGGCAGATCTACTAAAGAGACTGGCTACACTACGTTTGTCCGTCCTCTTTTGGGGTGCTGCTGCGAGGTGTGGGATCCTTACCAGAGAGTATCAATGGAGTACACTGAGGAAGTTCCAAGAAGAGCAGCCCATTTTGTACTATCGAGAAACAGGAGAGAGAGTGTCACGGACATGATACAGGATTTGGGGTGGACATAATTAAAACAAAGGCGTTTCTCTACGCGCCAGTATCTTCTCAAGAAATTTCAATCATCAACTATCTCCTACGAATGCGAATGTATTTTTTTGACGCCGACCTTCCTAGGGAGAAGCGATCATCTTAATAAAGTAAGGAAACTCAGAGCTAGCATGGGAAAATAGAGGTGTTCGTTTTTTCCACGCGCTGTTCGAGAATGGAATAATAGAGAATCATTGTGAAAGTGGTTCGGTGAACCCTCTGCCAGGCACTTAAGTGTGATTTGTAAAGTATTCTTGTAGGTGTAAATGCAGATGTAATTGCAACTAGAAACGTCAGATGGCTAATTTCCTTGCAAGGGATTCTAAAGCAAACACTGACAAATCTCGTGAAACCGTAGGGGCGGGAGTAATTTGTAATTCTTCTTCATTGATCTCTCATAAGGCTCACGAAGATGAAATCGTATTAGTAGAAGGCACATGTAATTTTGTGATCCTTGGCATCTTTTCTCCTAAGTAGGGTGACCATAAATTTCTCTTCCTCCGTGACGACACCAAAAGTGATATTATATGAGAGGTCAAACTGGGCTGAATAGACGGATACAGCTTGCAAAAAGGCATCAGTATCATTCGACTAACAGCAGGAATATAAGACTGTCTTTCCTTTGGATCTGGAAAAGGAGCATGCACAAATAATTATGTTCCCAGTTGCTGATTATATAGCCGTTATCTGGCTAGGTTTTCGCATGTCTCTTTATTAATTTAAAAAATAGTCAGTACTGGCATAGTTGTCTGATTACCGCTTACATATGAAAGTGTATTCTGCGCATTATACATGTATTCCTGCGTTTGGTGCACAAATGAAGGATATCAAACAGTGAGTCCGCTTTACCTGCTTATGACTATATACAGTCACTCCTGTTTCTCGTCAGCTCTGGACAGTATAGTACGAACATTATTTCCCATAAAATCAAAATCCTTCCTGCCACAATTCAATAAACAGATGCTTTCGCTAAAATTCTTTTAGTAGCAGGAACCCGACTTCGAAATATTCTCTCTCACAGTATCAAATGAATGAATTCCATCTCTATCTTGAAAAGATAACTAATGATATATACAGTAAAACAATAATAATGTCTGCTCTTTTTTTCGAACGCTTCCTTTGCACCCATTTCCCAGTAGTCTATTTTCATTTTCCTTAGTCCTTAGCTGACGCAGCCTAACTGCGATTCTCTCTCTTAGTACTATTTAGGTCACCATAGCTCACTTTTGTACGATCATGAATACATCTGTATTTCCTACTGGTAATGTTATTATTATGATTGTTATCATTATTAGTAGCAGCACTATTTCTATTATTATTAGTTGCTAGTCGATATTATTATTCCTAATGACAGAATGCCTAAGATATATAAATATACGTTTCTAAAGATCTCTTCAAATCTACTGCTACCGATAATGTTATAATTTAATATATTTTAACTATCGTTATGTTTTTGGTAAACTATAATGCAAAAAGATTTGTACGTTTAAAACTATTGTCCGCTGTTACAGACTATTTCATCTTATCAGGTTAAATAAATAAAATGTGCACCGATAACTTCCATGTGCCATAGGCGAATTGAACGGAAGAATGCCTAATATGTGATTCAAAAAATACCTTCCGACATTCACAGTCTAGTGACTGGCAGGGTATACATCTAAAATCTGCAGCCATTTTATTTTCTGAACGGTCAAAGATATCGAAAAGAGGTTGTCGGCAAATAATAGTCGGCAGAGAGTCACATAATTTTCTTGCATGATGAAACCTGTTTTAATTTTTGTGTTAACCGTGACATTAAAGCAAGTATATTTTTAACCTAATTATAAAAATTTTGTAACGGCCTTCAAAAACTCTTGAAACTTCGAGTGTAATGGCATAACGTTTCGCAAAAGTATCTCACAAATGTGCTAAATTTGGAAACAACGCTGCCGGAATCAGCTACACCGGCGTGAATTCTGCCAAGTGGCGCTCTCGTGTGGGGCTCCGTCGTTAAATGCAGCAGGAAAATACGCCAATATTACTAAGATAAAAATTAATTCCACTTGGCCCTACTTTATACGACAAAGATAGCTCGTCAGCTAAAATTACAGTAAATGGAACTATATGCGAACATCAGCGCTTCGGGTGGGACTCAGGAAAACAATTGCAGAGATATATATCCATTTCGCGGTTTGCTGTTTTTACACGGCAAAAGACGATTTAGGCAGCCTCTCCTTTCAATTTCAGCACATTTATTTGATATTTAGCGAAACGTTCCAGTGCTCAGATTAACAAGTGATTCACTGTACTTGTGTGTCCAAGAGCTATCGAATGTCCTTAAAAAAAGTACATTATTTCATTAAGAAAAAAAGGCTTCAATACATCGGTTCATACAAGAGTTAAAAGTATTTATCGTTTCGATATCTTGAACCATTCGCGAAATGGAAAGAGTGCTGGTTTTATTTGATTCAGCCAGTCTATATTCGTGTAACGTTAGATACCAGAATGTCTGCGTGGAGTCAGCGTTAGACGTTGGCCCTCTTCTGAAATGATCGTGTGGTATTATTGACCGAGAGACGCCTACTGGCGTGTTTCGGCCACCTGGTGCAAGTCCTTCTATTTGATTTCACGTCGACTACTTGCCCGTCGACGAAGATGAGGTGAAATGGTTAGGACAACATAAGCAGCCAGTCCCCGAGCGAAGAAAGTGTCGAGCCCGCGATCCAGAGGCAGCGACGGTAGTCACTAGAGCACGAAGTGACGCGAGGTGGGGAGCAACTGTCCTGACAGCGCAGCTAGGCGCGCACCTAGGTCAAGGACGCGACGCGTAGGAGGAGGTGGCGCCGCAGCCATCCGCCACAGCTCCGGTCAGCGAGCGCGTACCGTATCTTCCGTACTGTCGATAATGAAGGAGAGTACCTTCCAGCTAAATACTAAATCATTTTTTGAAGCTGCAACATTTTTATAATTTACTGTAACAATGTAGTAAGCAGTATACTGACTCAAAATTTGTCCTGTTTACAGGCATTAGGTGAGAACATACGACGTGCAGGTCATGTATAGAGTATGGTGGTTTTATAACGGAAACATCTGTACTTCGCGCGTTGAAATATCGGTATCGTTGACTACATACCGCATGATCCTAGCGCATAGCCTAAAGTAAATTGTCATTACGTTGTACAAATCACACTCTCAATCGTTATCTACATCAATTCCCAAAACATCAGTTATACGAACCAAACTCATCTTCTCCGAGCATGATATCGTAACAATAGAAGTTTAAGATGGCTAGGTGCGTCTGGATTCTTGAATTACGGAAAACTTTCGATTAAATACTGATATACGCATATACAGGAAACAAGACTTCCATAGTGATACGGGATATGAATAACCTGAATTGTTGTTCATTGACAGAACGAGAGCTTTATCCTTGACGAAGTGTTGACAACAGACACAAAAAAAAACTTCGGCCGTCCCTTATTGGGCTGATTTCAGCAAGTAATATTTTCTTTAAACGTAAGCATTTTAGGTTAGCCTTTACTGAGGGTATTATTAATATCATTTGAGACTATAAGTTTACTGTAACCAGTCATATGTTTTTTTATTATATCCATTACATGTATCAGAGGTTGGGCTAGCGCTTGGATCTGTGACCATCCTGTCTGCCGAGCGCTGTTGGCAAGCAGGGTGTACTTAACCCTCGTGAGGCAAACTGAGGAGCTACTTGATTGACAAGTAGCGGCTCTGGTCTCGTAAACTGACGCACGGCCGGGTGAGCGGTGTGCTGACCACATGCCCCTCCATATCCGCATCCAGTGACGCCTGCAGACTGAGGATGACACGGCGGCCGATCGGTATCGATGGGCATTCATGGCCTGTTCGAGCGGAGTTAAGTTATATATATCTCAGAGGTTAAAGCCTCCAACATAAGATGGATTTATGTCAATGAATGAGACACGTTTCTGTTGTGTGCACGACTTTTGGGTAATCTTGGGCACTGTCAGGTAGTAGAAGACACAAAAAAGCATTATTTTAGTACGTAGTTTAAACTTTTGTGGAGGTCTTTGACTACAAAGATGAACAGTAGTGTAAATGCAAATGCCTCACTTTAATGGTACTAGTTCCATCACAAACACACGTATACACTGAAATAAGGAAAGCTAATAAGTGCGAAGAATGTATCAACTGACAATGTTGCTAACAGGGGCAAATTCACAAAACATTTTCAGTATCATTACATTGATATTGCATGTATAAATCTGTGTGTGTGTGTGTGTGTGTGTGTGTGTGTGTGTGTGAGAGAGAGAGAGAGAGAGAGAGAGAGAGAGAGAGCGAGTGTTTGTGTGTGCGTGCGTGTGTGTGTGTGTGTGTGTGTGTGTGTGTGTGTGTGTGTATGTGCCTGTATTGAAGGAGAACAGCTAGTAGAGATACAGAGTGAAAGGGAATGAGTGAGAGGGCGAGAGAGTGAGGGAGAAAGTTTTAATTTTGGTTGTTTAGCGTATTATTCTTCTTTTTCATTTGTTCTTTTAAAGTTATGCCTATTGCCACAAGTGTATATTGTATGTGTTCAACAGTATTCAGTTTCAACGAAGATTTTTCTTGTCCACTGTGTAAAATCTGAAGCGACAACTCGCTTTTCCCATTCCCCTAGCCTTCCTCAACGGTCGGTAGGGGGGTTCACTAAACTATTTTACGTGGTGCAAGCTTTGTCTTACTGCCCGCACAAACTAAGTTGTCACTCGACGCGGTGGCTGATGGAAAATGGGAAATTCTTTCAAGGTCACGCCTATCAGCCACCGCACCAAGTGTCAACTTAGTTTGCACAGACAGTAAGTAGTTCGTAATACATGGCATGCTACATATTAACTGTTCTGCGAGTAACGGGTGTTATCGTTTGGCATATGTAATCATGGACCAGAGCTTCATATCATTATTATATTAGGGGATAAGTGGACACATTTACTAGGATTTCTTTACGGAACTTTTAGATTTTTGGTTAGGTTTATCACGTTTAAAACTGTTTAGACTTACAAAATAGTTATTAAGGTATAACTCGGTATACGTGCTTCCAACTCAACATTACATTAAAGAGTGCAAAAAATTTTATATAGGCTCAAGTCAAGTGCGTAAACACGATCGGGTATGGAGCAGATTTACGCTCCTATGCGCTCGCGTTTATGCACTCTGTAGAACAAAATAATGAGTAAATAATACACACTACTAAATTTTCCAAATATGTTTTTTTTGCAGTAAATGAAATGAGAGGCTACGTTGCACCAGTTAAACGGTAAAAAAAAATTTACTGGCAGCAAACAAAATTTTCGGCAAACTTCCACCTGTTAACGTAATATGGTCTACATACAAGTTTGAATGTTAATTAAAATCCTATTCATCATCATAGGCGGGTTGCAGTTTATTCAGACAAAAAATGTGATCCTTGTGGCAAAATCGTCATGAGCCCAATTTTTGCATCTAAGGCACTGCACTCTTTCATGATTTCTCTTCACCAGTCTGCTACATGTTATAAGAGAAAGGAAGAACTGGATGGAACATTTGTTGAGACAACAGTGTTTGCTAACAAACGCTTAAGAAGGACTACTTTGTGAGAGGAGGTCGAGAGGAAGAAGCAGATACATAAAGGGAAGCGGGAATTACTCAGACCTGAAGAGGGTGGCAAAAGGTAGGAGAGCGTGGAGAGTAACAATGCGAAAACCTGCCTTTGGGCAGAACACTAAAGATGGCATTAGACGTAGACCCATCCAAGTTTTTCCTTGTTCTTGCTTTTGGCAATTTCTTACTCTCATCAGTCCTTGCTCTCAAAAAACTGATTCTCCTGTTCCTTCATTTTTTATATTGCGTTTCCAGCTTCTATTGTCATAAAGTTTCTTTGACCGGGGTGTCAATTACGACGTCAGTGCAATATAGTGGGTAAAATTGTCCCAACAGAACTTCGTAAAACTGTCCCATCGCCATGTCTGTATTAGTTTCGAAGCTATAGAAATAACTTCCAGGCTTTCAACCTATGAAAATTTACCTTGTAAAGTAGAATAACCGCCTGTATACAATCATATATTTATCAATTCTATTTGTAAAAGATATGCTCCTAAGGAGCATCGATATCTGAGTAACAGAACGTACCTTGCACAGAAATACAAATATGTTCGCACTAAGATGTTCATTCAGCTGTTGCCGTGAAATTTTTGAGAGTCCTCAGTATACTAATCTTCCATTGTCGGTAGCGCTCTAGCAATAATGGTTCTCCAGAAAAGTGCTCTGCTTGAATGTAACTCGTGCGTAAATGTGCCCCGGTCTCCCCTACTTAAATTAACTAACGTTGGATCTAATATTTCTGTTTAGAACCTAAGACGGCGGTATATGTCTTTCACCATTACTGACAAGAAGTAAACGGGATTTGTCGTGTGGATTTTTTCCTTCCTCATTACTTCGCTACATCGCAGAAGACGTTGCTAGGGAATCTGATAAAATATATCTGATATGCTGTATTGATAGATTAAAGAAGTATGGCGGACAATTTACATAAACGTGTCCATCAAACGTGATTGTGTTAGAAGCTACTATTCCAGGCGATTTATCTCATTTGTTTCTCCGTGACCCTTCTTAATTCACAGATAAATAAATCACACAATGTTTAACTATAGTTTTTTCAACTGACATAAATATTCTAGTTTCGTAAGACAATTGCGGACGTTACTTGAAGCGAAACTCTGTTGCATACTTTGCACGGAGACACTGATGGTATGCTCTCCTTACTTCTGCGTACGGGGATAATTACTGTTCTTGTCGCCTGTAAACAGATACTTTTGATAAACGATAAGGCTAATGATGTCATTAGCAAAAGGCGGCTCGGAAGGAACGGAAACATAAGAAATAACGAAGTAGTTTGTGATAATAAATATAATGCTACTGCTGCAATAGGACGCCGAATGCTATCCGGAGGCATGTAACAGACAAGCGCAAAGTATTGGCTACAGTATTGTTTTGAGAAGAATTTAGAGATTCGCATTAGTGTGCTTCATAAAGACACCGTACTTTGCAAGAAGAGCACTTCTTCGTTCATCTAATATTTTATTTTAACGTGCTATGAGCAGTAATGCATGACGCACACACGTATCCCGAAATATAAAAGAATGACACGCCGCAAGTCAGAGAAGCGATTATGCATAGAGGAAGAATACTAAGCCAATTGCTTCGTCTAGAAACATTCCCTGGAAATAACAAACTTACACGATTATCTAATCTCATTCCATTTCTTTCAACTGCGCACTTTCCTGCCTATGAATCCAATAACAATAACACTGCAGTCATACAGAAAACGAATTGTCAGACTTCCCAAAAGGTTGAAGAGCGGCCACTACGAAGTATGCAAACTGACACCGCAAGCCGAAGAATATTCCTTGTAAATGCATTGACGGAGTCTACGACCTACGACATTATGTAATGGGAGACAACACAGTGAAAGTAAGCAAAATAGGTTAGCTTTCAAATTTCAGCATCAGTGGTAGTCTAGGGTACTGCGATTGGTTACTGTGAAAACGGCAGCACCAAGTTTTTGCATGATATGCTGGACGTGAATCTTGAAAAAACTTTCCCTGTCTGATCTGTCACATTTTCCGTCCAGTAGCCGCATTAGTTAACCCACAGAATGAGAAAATGCCTTGAGAGGAAGCGCTACCCTTACTTCCGAAACAAACGATATGAATTGCTGTTCCTTTTCATTTTACACCGACTTATTTTGCAGCTTCCTATGCTATCTGCGTTGACCATATATTGCCTTATGCAGGATGTAACTAAATTCCCTTTACAGATTTTGAGGACACTTTACTTACACCAAACAAAGAAAAAATTTCTAGTAAACATGGGTCTAAAATGCACACATGGAGCTAAGAGCAATTGTTGATCTTCGCTACTATGAAACACATCTCTTGTACTGAACATGTGCTCATAGCTCTGGAGGTATTCATTTTGGAGCTCATACTGACTGGATATCGTTTCCTTGTTTTGGTGTAAGGAACATGTCCTCAGAGTCAGTAAATGGAATATAGTTACACCGCGTATAACGAATCTACCACAGGTGGCAAATGATTTTATTTTCAAATGGTGAATGTTGTATTCTAACACAGTCTCATTATACTTAGTGGCTCCTTATCGTAATTTCAGTGTAAAAACACTATTATTACCTGAAATGTTTACTGCACTGTAGGTACCACTTTCTTCCTCATATAGTGGAAACGTAGATTCATAACCAGGAAAAAATGAACACTCTGGTAGGTTGTATAGCTGCAGCATTGAGCATTGTCTAGACAAGCAGTTGTCACAGACAGTAGGTGTTTTATACAAGGAAATGTACAGACAATAGATTAAATACTGAAGCACGACCGTCTAACATGTGAAGAATTAATTCTGTAAGTCGTCGCACTTCACAGAAACGAGTGTCATTACAACTGAATGATTGCTGCCTAATGATGAAGGGCATACTACATGTCAATAAAAAGTCGTAAGCCTTTCACTGTACGCTTCAGATTTATTAAACCGTGTTTCTTAAACGTAGAATCCCAGAGAAATGGCGATGAAATAGAATCTCATGGTCTACTTGCTGTTATCGTACAAAATTTACCCTTTGACATACAGGGAGTTTCAGGGGAGTAGATGATAGTACAGACTAATTCGAATAAAACATTTCATATAACTCATGTCCAGTTTTTATTGGTTACAGAGATACAGTTGGTTACAGAGATAAGTTTTCATTTCGCGTGTTGGTATTCCAGTTGCTGTGGATTTATTTATCAACTATTTTTTAGTTCAAATTGTGAAGTTGTGCTTGAATTTACATAGTTTAATCGTAGCTCTGATTGTGATATGTTAGCTAGTGCTTCCATGTCGTTTAAGTATGCCGCATCGTCTTACAGAGCCCCGTCATCTATACGCTCTTGAAAACTAATTTCCATCCATACTGGAAAAGTTTCCTCAAACTACAACGAAGGGTATGTTCTTCACTGCACATTCTAGTCGTCAAGCTACACACAGTCCAAACCTAACACCCCACGGAAGGTGGAATCGGCAGAAATGGTGACGTTTCTTGGCCACCAAGGTACCCGGACCTTATTTACCTCCTTAGGTATTGCCCTGCGGTGATGGTTGAAACGCGAAGCCTACAGAGAAAGAGTAAACACACGATTAGGATTATGAATAGTGCTCAAGAAGACCTCACAATGACTACATGTTGTGCTGCCAAGAAAATTTGGGAGTGAAGTCAGAATTGAAATTTATGAAAATCAACTTTCAATTTAATCATTTGACTTCCTTTAACAGCTTTTGTGAATATTTGTTCGGGTTACATACTAACAGCCTGTATCTCTGCAACAACAAAAGCACATCCTACGTCAAATGTTTTATTCGAATTAGTCCATACTATCATCTTCTAAAATATCGTTTCTGCTGAAGCACGATGTAAGCTATATGGATGTATCGAAAGGAGAAACACGTAATTGACGAATATATCTGTGCGGGAAAGCTCTTAATCTGAAACTCTTAACTACTGCAAAATTTTTATGGCACAGATATGAAAAAAAAGAAATACGACAGAATATTTAGTATTCTATTTAACTTATCTAACTTAATTTTCAAGAATCTTGTATGACGTCGGATTTAGTTTCAGTGCTAACAAAATCCTTGAAGATACACTCTACATAAATAAATTGGGTGTATTTTTTGTACAGTTAATTATATATTAATTAACTATAACTTTTACTATCTTTGTTCTCCTAATAACTTGAAGTTGTATTTCCTTAATTAGACGATTTTAATTTTGAGAAATTGTAGAACCGTAGTTCAACGAAACCTCATCACGCTTTACTATGCAACTTTTCTGAACTGTAAGTTTATTTGTGAAGCTCCTGGGCGCAGTACTTGCACAGATCACCAGAGAAACTGCACAATGATGTCTAGGTGATGATTCTCAAGCAGCAAATTTTTAGTGTATGATTTTTTCTATCGTATCGCAAAAAATCTGTACTATTACCTGCACACAATCGTTTCAATTGAAAAGAAATATTTATATTAATGGTTGAGAACAATCTTCTGTGATTAGCAAAATCGTATCTTCCAGTGTCATGTGCAAATTGAGATATTAATAATTCAGGCTGGCGAAGTAATCGGTACCACACATTTTCAACGTTATAGGGAAACGAGGTACATTAATTTCTTAGTTTATTAACAATTTATCTGTGTAAAGTTCATTTTGTTCCTCAGATCGACACTTCCCGTTACCACATTTCCAGTGTTTAGCAATTAACTCTGTAGAACATCTATGCATCTTGACTTTATGTAGCGTACATAATAAGACACAGCACCAAAAATAGATAACAAAGAGCTACTTTTTATCATTTCCATACTGTTGTACTACCGTAGATCTACCGCTAAGCGTTTGTGTTTTCTTCCTGTCTTCTGCGTCCTTTCCATTTAATTCGTTTTCAATTCCTTGTCAGCGGATAAAATACTTAACTCAGCTTCTACATCGCTCGCAGCATGTTCATGATACGATTGATAAAGACTAATAGTATCGAGCTTGTAGGTAACAGTGCATTGTTCACAAGTAAGTCCAGCTTACCGGTAAGCTGCAGTCCTTCATGGAGACACAGTAATAAAAAAATTTTAAAAAATCTGTCATACTTGTCTCTTTTTGTGTTTCTGTCCCCATCACTTTTTTTCCTCTCTGTCTAGCGACGCGGGACTTCCTGTACTGGAATATTCGTCAGTGGCTTATGTGTGAGATTACTTTATTTTGTACACTTATTAGCGATTTTTAAAGGACTTCATATTTGCCGTTAGCTGCAGAAATTATTTATTTCACAATTTTAACTTCGGTCTTGGGGCCAGTGATACTGCAAAAGATTTTGTTTCAGCACGTATCAGGCTTTCAAATCCTCCAACATATATATATTTATCGTCAAGACTAGGCCTTCGTTCACATATAAACAGTGTGTTGGAACATCGTTTTGTTTGATTTATGTGCAGGATGCTAACATTGTGAAACGGATTATTTTTGACGATGACACGTATACGAGTCGGAGGGTCTTAAAGTCTGACATGTGCTGAAGCAAAATCTTCTGAAGTACTACTTGAAAAGTGCCCCAAGGCCTGAAATGCAGTTGTGAAATAAATAATTTCTGCGGTCATCGCGCGAATATGATGTCGTTTAAAAAATTCTACCTGACTGTGAACCCCGAACATGCGAAGTTAAATCACTTATTGGTGAAGTAGTGGAAAAGGACACATTGAGCTGTGATGGAAGCAAAACTGCAGCGACGAACATGTCCCAAGAAATATTTCTCCTTGTGTTGTTCTGATGTAAAATCGATTTCCTTGAAGAACCTTGAGATAAGAAATAATAAAGAATATCAGACGTCCACACAGTAAGTAACTAATTGTTGTCACTGAAATCTGAATTATTACACATAAATGGCAGCCACACAAAACGGCAGCGTTAGTATCACTCGTGAGAACACAGCGCTTCATTTTCGTTTTTAGTTATTTACATGGACTTACGAAAAGAATAATTACTGACATACCCTTAAAGCCTACATTCGGAACGTAATTAATTTCAGACACATATCCGCTTGCTGTCTGTAATCCAGCATCGTACCACTGCTAACCGAATATCAGAAAATCGACCGGAAGAAAAACAAACACGGAATCCTTTACAGGAGATTTGATGGAACTAACGTATTGCAGTCCTTTAATTACAAGTTAATAAACGCGAGAACGCGTAATAGAAATGTCAATCCGTGTCTAGAGAGCATATAAGCCTTTAATGGGATTTCTGCTACCAAACTTAATTTCTCGATTCAGATTGCTTCATTAGTAAAAACATGGAGGAAGTACATCCAGGAGGCAGCGCTCTCGCTCGTTAAAATCGTTAGGGCCCAATCTCAGGTTATATTCGTAGTTGTTCTTTCGTTTATTCGTAGGTTACTGGCTTCTCGCCGGCGTACACATATCCAGAATGAACAATTCGAAATAAATCACACACACGTATCCGCGCCGAGAGACATCTGTCCTTCAGTACTCTATCAGAAATAATTGCACATGCCATAACCACATCAACACAACATTCATCGTTACTTACTCTTCTTGCTCCCTTCTTCGGTACTGCAAATACATTTTTACCCTTGCGTTCCGCTTTGCGGAACTCATAAATCACTAATAAATATCTGATAATCCAGCAGACATTTCCGAAACCGGATAAACAGCTAAGAGATGAAACTAAACATTTTGATAATTTATTCGATAGGCTGCTCAGAATCGAAATAACAGTGGAGTTGCTGGTACACTGTCGGTGCTTTTTGAAACGTAAGAGCCGAACACAAACTCATGAAGGGTTCACTAAATTAGTTGTCAAATACACGAGTTATTACACGTAACAGAACACATCGGAATGTACACGCGAGAGATAAGGTACGATATAAAGAAATAAACAGTGCTAGCGGTCGGGCGGTGTTATTTTACGTAACTTGAAGGCTGAGCGTGTGTCACTAGTAAACGGGTCACTGGTGTCCGGAGGCTAGGGGTTCGAACCCCACCGAGGCCAGCAATTTTTCTAGCCGAGAGAAAAGCACTAGCATGGGAGGGGAAGCGGTCGCGACCGTTGTAACCCGCTCGGCACGTTGTGCGACGCGCTCTCAGCCGCGATAAAAACCTCGCTAGGCGTCACCTTCCTCTTACGTAGCTCGCCATATGATCTAAAACCTATTACTGAAACAAACATTTTCTGAGATTAGCGAGTAAGTTCTTCTTTAAGCAGCTTTAACGTGATTGAAAATAAATATGAGTCTCTCAGCAGGCAATTACAAGCAGGGTCTGTTAAAAAAGTCGGGTTCAGAAAGCAAAGGAGGTCATTTCGTTTCGATTTTTAAGAGCAGCCAAGAATAGCATCTCCTTATTGACAAACTGATCCAACTTATGTATTGTATTGAAGGCAAACGGAACACCACAACCGTTAAACATTTAAAAATAGTCACATTGAAAACAACGGCAGCTACTAAGATGAATTAAGGTAAAACTGCGTGCCGGACCGGGAACTGAACACAGAACGTTGCCTTTCGCGGGTAATGCTCTTACCTACTGAGCTATTTTTGCTGTTCTTTGTTTCTGTTCTCTATTTTTCAGGGCCTCTTTCCGCACTCTGAGGTCCACTTTGCACTCACCTTAAGTGCCCTCTCCGGCACAGGTCGAAAACAAAGGAAAATTCTTCTCCAGAAGTTTTGGTCATTGAACGATAAAACTGATGAAATTCTCTTCTCTTCACTCGGTGGTCAATATTTGAAAACTAGCTTGCGGACAGAAATACATGGGGGAAATAAGTGTTCTTGTAACTAAAAGACAAATCATAGTGTCGTCTTCTATGAAGAAGAATGAAATGTAGATACGAAATTCTTTGACCGTGATGGAAATAACAAGAGTAACATATGTAGCAGATTTTAACAGAACAAGTCTCCTGGTTCATACATAGCTAAATAAAACAAATAAAAGAAGTTAACTTCTTACTTGTGATTGTTAATTTCGCAAGCACCAAATTTCGATTCGGCATCACCTCGTGACCTCCTAGTTATATTCTTTTTTCTGTACGAAAGTGGTTGTGATCCCAAGGACTGCCGAAGTCACTGCTCCATGTTCTAACGCAATGTCCTCATCAAGAGCTCAATTTAAAAAACCTTTAAGAAGGTTGTTTGCAGTTACCTCCGGTTTACTTCCTGAGGTTCCAATTGTGAAGATCCAAATTTTCTTATTATTGTTTTATAGCTACTCTCCTGAACGTAACGGTGTAAAACGTCAGACTTCCCACGAGCCGAACATTGTGCTTTGCGAGGCAGAAAACTCTCCTACTTCTCACTCCGCTGCATGGCGAAATATTCATTCTGGTTATATGAAGCACGTTACGTAGCTACCAGGTACGATTATAAACGATCATTCGTAGGCGTTTCGATCATCATCTTAGCACCCCTATGTATATAACCATGCCGTCAGTAACGGACCATTCTGTGTTGCATCAGTTCTTACTGGGATAAATCTGCTTAAAGAAATTTTACCCTCAAAAATAACGTTTTAGACACTCAAATATTGAGGTAATTTCATTAGTGTCATTAATTTATGCTGCACTATAAAATTCTAAACCTACATCAAACATTCCTGTAATCAACAAATGAGAGGTACAATCAAAGAATGTAACAAGGCGTCATTGTTTGAAAATTATTTCGTTCGAGTGTTTAGAAAATATCGCGATAGCACACACCTCACGTTCGTAAAACAATTCCTCATCCCAAATTAAACATAACTGGATAGCATAGAATAAATGAATACTACTACATACAGTTGTTATACTATAAAGTGAAATTACAGTCTTGTTCTTGGCTGAGAGATTTTCTTGTGCCATCTACATCTTTCATTGCATCTATCGTTAACATCCCGTCGATAACGATGTAATTAAGTAGAAAGCACGAGGTTTCACAAGAAAAGAACGGGGATGGAAATCAGCCCTTCGCTTTAAAGGATTGGGTTGTTTGGGGAAAGAGACCAAACAGCGAGGTCATCAGTCTCATCAGATTAGGGAAGGGCGGGGAAGGTGGTCGGCCGTGCCCTTTCAAAGGAACCATCCCAGCATTTGCCTGGAGCGATTTAGGGAAACCACGGAAAACGCAAATCTGGATGGCCGGACTCGCTTTGAGGAAGAGGCACCCCAGTGTTCACCGCAGCTGATGTACGGAAATCATGGGGAACGAAAATCTGCAAAGCTGTACGGGGATTTGAAATATGTTTCGAATCCAGTACCTTAAACATTGTACTATTTCGCTCGGTTAGAGAGCATATAGCTCTTCTCTGTTGTCGGATAATTCACGCAACTTCAGAAACGTCTGACAGGGACACAAAGGTCAAATATATAGACGCCAAAGGTCTTTTTTTTCTTAAATGTATGTACGAACCATCAAAGGAAAGAATAATATAGGTATTTTGACGATATTAGCAACAAAAGATATAGAATATTTAAGAAATGAATAATTAATTCAGAGCCGAACAACAATAAGAACATTAAGAATGAAGGTACTTTCATTAGTTCAGTTCCTTCAATTGGAATTATTTATAGAGATCTTTACCTTCCTTTCAGACTTTTACAAATACAGACGTTTTCTCAGCCACCAATCGGAGAAAATCCAAATTCGGAAGAGATTTTGGTGTAGGAGTAGTAGTAACGAATACTGCTTGCGTCTGAACCTAGTGCTAAATGCAAAGAAATATCAAACTAAGACAGTGGCTTTGAGGAAAACATGAAGCTGCTGCCTCTCCTATTGATTTCTTTTCACCTCGACATCACTCACAGTAAAGCTACGTGATCAACGTTACGGTGTGTGTTGGACAGAACTTTCGGTGTCACTACCTAATCTCACGTTCTCTGATCCATACACGAATAGTGGAGGGCTAGAATGATTGTCGGTAAACCTCAGTATTAGCTCTAATGTCTCGGACTTCCTTGTTGTGGTAATTTCGCGAGACGTATGTGGGACGAAGTAAGATGCTGATGGTGTTGGGACAGCAACCAGCCACAAATTTACTTTCAGTTCCTTTATTCAAAGGAATTTGAAAGTAAATTTGTGGCTGGTTGCTGTCCCAACACCATCAACATTTGTCTTCAAACAACAGCCACGGTCTCCATCATGTCATCATATGACAAAATTGCAATGAAGTAAATTTCTTCCTGACTAAAAATGGCTCTGAGCACTATGGGACTTAACAGCTGCGGTCATCAGTCCCCTAGAACTTAGAACTACTTAAACCTAACTAACCTAAGGACATCACACACATCCATGCCCGAGGCAGGATTCGAACCTGCGACCATAGCAGTCGCGCGGTTCCGGACTGCGCGCCTAGAACCGCGAGACCACCGCGGCCGGCACTTCCTGACTCTTCACGGAACATACTCTCTCGTAATTTCTATAGTCTGCCATAGGATTTTATTGAGCATATCCGTAACACTTACTAAGCGAGCCCATGAAGAATCGCGACGCTCTTCGTTGGATCGACTCTCTTCTGTTGATCCAAAACTGTAAGAGTTCCAGATAAATGAGTAATATTTCAGAACCGGCCAAACAAATGTTCTTTTCACTTATTTTGTGAATGTATTATATTTCCTTAAAATTCTCCCACTGACTCTGTCTGGAACCTGCTATTTATGTAACTGGTTTTATATCGTTATTCCGCTGTAGGCCGCTCCGGATGGTTACTCTAGGTGCTTTACGTCAGTTACTATTTCCAGTGATTTGTCGCAAATTATCTAATTGTACAGTAGTGGAATTTTTCGCATATTTTTGCGCAAGATGTTACATTTATCTCCGCTCAGTGTCAACTGCCAGTCTGTGCACCATTCATCAGTTCTCTGCAGGCCTTCATACAGTTTTAGATCTTCTGTGTTAATTATAATAAGTAACGATCCTATAACACTCCGCTCGAGCACTCCTGTTATTAACCTTACAAATGTCGAATTTATGTATTTATTTATTTTGTGTGCAAGAGACTCCTGGCTCCAGTCACAAATCTGGTCCGATGCTTGGCAAGCTCATATTGTTTTCACTAAACGACATCGCAGAACTGAGTCAAATGCCTTCCTGAAATCAAGGAACACAGCAACAACATAGGCGCAGACGTCTACAGAGCTCTCGATTTCGCGGATGAACGGGTTGAGTAGAGTTCCCCAAAATCTTTGTTTACAGAATCCATGTCGATTATTATAGGAGAGATTATCGTTTTCCAAGAACGTCATAATATGTGAGCATCAAATATGTCCCATAGTTCTACAACAGACTGACGTTAGCCAGATAGGCCTATAATCATGTACATCTGTCCTACGACTCTTCTTGCAAGCCGGAAGGACCCACGCTTAATTTCAGTTACTAGGTACCTTTCGTTGTTCCAGTGATATGCGATAAACCAGCCCCAGAAGAATAGAAAGTCCTTTCGTATACTCTCCGTAGAAACATACAGGTATGTCATTTGGTCCAGATACCTTCCCACCATTGAGCGACAAATGCTTGCCTACTCAGCGATCACTTATCTCGCTATCTGCGATTTCTGGCTTCATTCGTTGGCTGAAATTAGGGTCTGCATTTCTATTCTATTAGCTATGTTTTGACTTCGTTTAAATATGTGATGAAGCTCTCTTTGCTTTCGTAGCAACTTTTTTACACGGCCAGTAAACGAAGTTGGGTCTTTCACATCCCTTAAAACATTGCAAGGAAGATATTTTTCTCCGGCGACCTGAACGATGTTCATGAATTTTATCCGCTTGTACTCAACATTTTCATCCTCGGAACTGAACAGTTGATCTCAACTACTCAGAAACTCTGCAATTTGCATCATGACACGATTGCTAAGCGAAACTATATTCCCACCTTTATTAACATTCTTCGGAGCACTCGTAGTCATTGACGTATCACTGATGCCCCCTCTTCATTAATTTATTCGAGATAAGCTCTGTTTGTTGCTAGGAAGTCTAAGACGTATCCCCATGGGATATTTCTCTATCTGAACGAAGTCATTTTCAGACAAGACATTCAAAATAATGTCAGACGAATGCCTGTCTATGGCACCAGTTTTGATCGCATGACTCTGCCATTCCCTATCTGGAAACCTGGAGTCTCCCGCTATTGCAATAGCTTGATCAGGAAACTTATACCGATATTCTGTAAGTTTCCACTAAAGCGTTGCGCCACTAGATCTTCTGACGAGGTGGTCTATAAAACCATCTGGATACCATATTTGACCTACATTTGATGCTTAACTTCAGCTAGATTATTTCACAGTCGATATCCGTAATAACTTCACAAGATATTGTTGTTATCTGTCTTCTGTCCGAAAAAATAGTTTGATGCAGCTCTCCATGCTATTCTATTCATCTCCGAATAACTACTGCAATCCACATCCTTCTGAATCTGCTTTCTGTATTCATCTCTTGGTCTCCTTCTACGATTTTTAACCCCCCCCTCCCCCCCCCCCCCCCCACACACACCACACACACGTGTCTCCAGTACCAAATTGGAAATACTTTAAAGTCTCAGAATGGACACTGTCAACCAATCGCATCTAGTCGGTTTGTGCCACAAATACCTTTTCTGCCCAATTCTGTTAAGTACCTCCTCATTAGTTACATGATCTACCCATCTGATCTTCAGCATTCTTCTGTAGCAGCACATTTCAAAAGCCTGTGTTCTATTTTTGTATAAACCTTTTATCGCACATGTTTCACTTCAGTACAGGGCTACACTCCATATAAATATTTTCAGAAAAGACCGTCCACACTACAATCTATATTCGATGTTAGAAAATTTCTCTTCTTCAGAAACGCTTTCCTTGCCATTGCCAGTTTACATTTTGTATTCTTTCGTTTCGGCCATCGTCAGTTATCTTGCTGCCTGCCCAAATAGCGGAACTCATCTACTGCCTTAAGTGTTTCATTTCCTTACCTAATTTCCTCAGCGTCGCCTGATGTAATTCAACTACATTCCATTATCCTTATTTATCTTTTGTTGAGGGCTCTTCCAAGTCCTTTTCTCTCTCTGACACAATTAAAATGTTATCGGCAAACCTCAAAGTTCTTATTTCTCATCCTTGTACTTTAATTCCTATTCCAGTTTTCTCTTTGGTTTCCTTTACTGCTTGCTCAGTGTAAATATTGAATAACATTGGGAACGAGCAACAACCGTGTGTCATTCCTTTCTAAATCACCCCTTCCCTTTGATGCCACTCACCTCTTACAACTTCCCTCTCGTTTCTGTACAAATTGTAAATATCCTTCCGCTCCCTGTATTTTACCCGGGCTACCCTCAGAATTTCAAAGCGAGTGAATACTATCTAAAGTTTTCTCTAGGTCTACCAATGCTTTAAACGTCCGTTTGCACATCCTTGACCCATTTTCTAAGCTAAGTTGTAGGGTCAGTATTGCCTCGTGTGTTCCTACATTTCTCCAGAATCCAAACTGATCATCCCCGAGGTCGGCTTCTACTAGATTTTCTGCTGTAAAGAATTTTTGTTAGTATTTAGCAACCAAGATTTGTTAAACTGATACGTCGGTAATATTCTATTCTGTCAGCAACTGCTCTTTTTTAATTTGAATTATTACATTCTTCTTGCAGTCTGAGGGTATTCGCTCTCACACATCTTGCACACCATATGGAATAGTTTTGTTCTGCTCCTGGGGCTTTCTTTCGACTTAATTCTTTCGGTGCTCCGTCAAATTCTTCTCACAGTATCGTATCTCCCTTCTTTTCATCTACGTCCTCTTCCAATTCTATAATACTGCCTTCAAGTTCGTCGTCCTTGTATAGACACGCTACATACTGCTTCCACATTTCAGCTTTCCCTCTTTGATTAGGACTGGTTTCCCATGTGAACTCTTGATATTTATACAGCAGTTTCTCTTTTCTCCAAAAGCCTCTCTAATTTTCCCGTAGGCGGTACCTATCTTCCCCCTTGTGAAACAGGGCTCCAAATCCTTACATTTGTCCTCTAGCCATTTCTGCTTAGTCATTTTGTACTTTCTGTCAATCTCATTTTTATACCTTTGTATTTCCTTTTGCTGCTTCATTTGCATCATTTTTTATTTTCTCGTATCGCCAATTCTGTTCTGCAGCACCTATATTATCCAAGAATTTCCGCCATTTCTTTTTAACGATTTGATCACCTGGTGCCTTCACTATTCCTCTCTGAAAGCCACCCACTCGTCTTCTGCTGTACTCCTTTACCCTGTTCTAGTCAAGTGTTGACTGAAGCTCCATCTGAAATTCTCAACAATCTCTGGTTCTTACAACTTATCCAGATCCCATCTCCTTCATTTCTAGTCTTGGCTGCAATAATGCGTTCATTATGCTGTTTATAGTAGCTTACCCACATTCCTATTTTCTTATCCGTTTATAACCCTGTATTCGCCTGACCAGAAGTCCTGTTCCTCCTGCCTCCGAACTTCGCTAAATCTCACTGTCTCTAACTTCCACCTATCTATTTTCCTTTTTAAATTTTCTAACCTACGTGCCCTATTAGGGGTCTAACATTCCACTCTCTGATCAGTAGAACGCATGTTTCTTTTTCTCCTGAAGACAACATCATACTGAGTACTCCCCGACCGGAGATCCGAATGGGGGACTACTACGGTTCCGGAATATTTTACCCAAGAGGATACCATCATCACTTAACCATACAGTTGAACTGCATGTCCTCACGAAAAATTACGGCTGTAATTTCTCCTTCCTTCCAGCTTTTCGCAGTACCACCACAGCAAGGCCGTTGTGGTTGATGATACAAGGCCAGATTACTCAATCATCCAGAACGTTGCCTCTGGAACTAATGAAAATGCGGCTGCCTCTCTTTAGAAACCACATGTCTGTCTCTCCTACGGTACGGCTATCCGTATAACTGAGGCACCAAAGTCACCCCATCAACGGCAACGTTCATGGTTCATGCGGGCAGGCCGTAAGGGGGGGGGGGCGATAAGGACAATATATGTTATCAGATTCTTTATTGCAATCAATGTTCACTACCTTTGGCGTTTAACATACAGGGGTTGGACAAAAATATGGAAACATCGCGAGGAATGCATACTTGAATATAAATTCAGATACTAGTCAAGCCTGAAGGTTGCACTGTTCTAATTGACCATTATGTCATCTGTGCAGTGTCCTCAATACGTTGCAAGCGCCAGTCATGGTCAGAACGGTATTCTGTGTAGTTGTGAGTGCATTATGTCAGAGGTAAGTGATTCGAAAGAGGGCAGATCGTTGGTGCTCCTTTGGTGAGTGCTTCCGCAATCATGGTAGGCGAAGTGTTTGGTGTTTCAAGAGGCACCATATCGAAGATTTACGAGGGTTCATCGAACCACCTTCACACCTACTATTCCACTGTCGAACTGCGCGCTGAAAAAATGCACACCGTATCTTCCCTGCGAGCTCTGATTTCTCTTATTTTATTGTGATGATCGTTTCTCCCTATGCGTCAACAAAATATTTTCTCATTTGGAGGAGAAAGTTGCTGATTGAAATTTCGTGAGAAGATCCTGCCGCAATAAGAAACTCCTTTGTTTTAATTATGTCCACTCCTAAGTCCTGTATCACATCCGCGACACTCTCTCCCCTACTTCTCGATAGTACAAAACGTGCTGACTTTCTTTGAACTTTATCGATATACTCCGTCAATCGCATTTGGTAAGGATTCCACACCGCTCAGCAGTACTCCAAAAGTAGACGGACAAGCATAGTGTAGATAGTCTCTTTGGTAGATCTACTGCATCTTCTAAGTGCTCTGCCAATAAAACGCAGTCTTTGGTTCGCCTTCCCCACAACATTTTCAATGTGTTCATTCCAATTTAAGTTGTTACTAATTGTAATTCCTTGGTATTTAGCTGAATTTATGGACTTCTGATTTGATTGATTTATCTTGTAACCGAAGTTTAACGGATTCATTTTAGCACTCAGGTTAATGACCTCACACTTTTCGTTATTTAGTATCAATTTCCAATTTTCACGCCATACAGATGTCTTATCGAAATAGTTTTGCGGTTGGTTATGATCTTCTGATGACTTTACTAGACGACAAACGACACTATCATCTGCAAACAACCTAAGACGGCTGCTTAGATCGTCTCCCAAATATAGATTATATAAATCAGGAACAACAGAAGGCCTACAACATTATCTTGGGCAACGCCAGAAGTCAGTTCTGTTTTATTCGATGACTTTTTGTCAGTTACTACGAACTGTGATTCCTCTGCCAGGAAATCACTAATTCAGTCGCATAACTGAGGGGATATTCCGTAAGCATGCAGTCTTATTACGAGCTGCTTGTGAGGTACGGTGTCAAAAGCTTTCTGGAAATCTAGAAATACGGAATCATGTCAAATCTCTTGTCGATAGCACTCAGCACTTCGTGTGAGTAATGAGGTAGTTGTGTTTCACAAGAAGGATATTCTCTAAATCCATGTTGACTGTGTGTCAATAGATCAATAGACCGTTGTCTTCGAGGTAATTCATAATGTTCGAACACAATATATGTTCCAAAATCCTGGTGCATATCGATGTTAATGATATGCGCCTGTAATTTGGTGGATACCTCCTGTTGCCTTTGTTCAATATTGGTTTCACCTGTGCACCTTTCCAATCTTTGGGTATGCATCTTTCGCCGAGCGACGAATGTACGTGATTGTTAAGTATGGAGCTATTGCATCAACATACTTTGAAAGGAACCTAAACGATTTAAAATCTGGACCGGAAGGCTTGCTTTTATTACGTGACTTAAGTTGCTTCGCTAATCCGAGGACATCTACTTAGCCAAAGTTTCGTTGTGGACACTATTATAAGCATCTCACATTGAAGCAAAGAGACCTTCACTCCAAGTTTAAACGCAGCCAAAACCTCTCAGGCAAACAGAAGCTAAACGATGTCAAAGTTAGCGTAAGGAGGGATATGCGTGAAGCGTTCAGTGAATTCGAAAGTAAAATTCTATGTACCGACTTGACAGAAAATCCTAGGAAGTTCTGGTCTTACGTTAAATCAGTAAGTGGCTCGAAACAGCATATCCAGACACTCCGGGATGATGATGGCATTGAAACAGAGGATGACACGCGTAAAGCTGAAATACTAAACACCTTTTTCCAAAGCTGTTTCACAGAGGAAGACCGCACTGCAATTCCTTCTCTAAATCCTCGCACAAACGAAAAAATGGCTGACATCGAAATAAGTGTCCAAGGAATAGAAAAGCAACTGGAATCACTCAATAGAGGAAAGTCCACTGGACCTGACGGGATACCAATTCGATTCTACACAGAGTACGCGAAAGAACTTGCCCCCCTTCTAACAGCCGTGTACCGCAAGTCTCTAGAGGAACGGAGGGTTCCAAATGATTGGAAAAGAGCACAGGTAGTCCCAGCCTTCAAGAAGGGTCGTCGAGCAGTTGCGCAAAACTATAGACCTATATCTCTGACGTCGATCTGTTGTAGAATTTTAGAACATGTTTTTTGCTCGAGTATCATGTCGTTTCTGGAAACCCAGAATCTACTGTGTAGGAATCAACATGGATTCCGGAAACAGCGATCGTGTGAGACCCAACTCGCTTTATTTGTTCATGAGACCCAGAAAATATTAGATACAGGCTCCCAGGTAGATGCTATTTTTCTTGACTTCCGGAAGGCGTTCGATACAGTTCCGCACTGTCGCCTGATAAACAAAGTAAGAGCCTACGGAATATCAGACCAGCTGTGTGGCTGGATTGAAGAGTTTTTAGCAAACAGAACACAGCATGTTGTTATCAATGGAGAGACGTCTACAGACGTTAAAGTAACCTCTGGCGTGCCACAGGGGAGTGTTATGGGACCAATGCTTTTCACAATATATATAAATGACCTAGTAGATAGTGTCGGAAGTTCCATGCGGCTTTTCGCGGATGATGCTGTAGTATACAGAGAAGTTGCAGCATTAGAAAATTGTAGCGAAATGCAGGAAGATCTGCAGCGGATAGGCACTTGGTGCAGGGAGTGGCAACTGACCCTTAACATAGACAAATGTAATGTATTGCGAATACATAGAAAGAAGGATCCTTTATTGTATGATTATATGATAGCGGAACAAACACTGGTAGCAGTTACTTCTGTAAAATATCTGGGAGTATGCGTGCGGAACGATTTGAAGTGGAATGATCATATAAAATTAATTGTTGGTAAGGCGGGTACCAGGTTGAGATTCATTGGGAGAGTGCTTAGAAAATGTACTCCATCAACAAAGGAGGTGGCTTACAAAACTCTCGTTCGACCTATACTTGAGTATTGCTCATCAGTGTGGGATCCGTACCAGATCGGTTTGACGGAGGAGATAGAGAAGATCCAAAGAAGAGCGGCGCGTTTCGTCACAGGGTTATTTGGTAACCGTGATAGCGTTACGGAGATGTTTAATAAACTCAAGTGGCAGACTCTGCAAGAGAGGCGCTCTGCATCGCGTTGTAGATGGCTCGCCAGGTTTCGAGAGGGTGCGTTTCTGGATGAGGTATCGAATATATTGCTTCCCCCTACTTATACCTCCCGAGGAGATCACGAATGTAAAATTAGAGAGATTAGAGCGCGCACGGAGGCTTTCAGACAGTCGTTCTTCCCGCGAACCATACGCGACTGGAACAGGAAATGGAGGTAATGACAGTGGCACGTAAAATGCCCTCCGCCACACACCTTTGGGTGGCTTGCGGAGTATAAATGTAGATGTAGATGTAGATGTAGAATCTCGCACTAAATTTCGAGCTTCTGTAAAATATCGCCATTCTTGTGGATTTTGCGTTCGTTTAAATTTGGCATTCTTTTTTCGTTATTTCTGCAACAGTGTTCTGACCCGTTTTGTGTACCATGGGGGATCAGCACCGTCGTTTGTTAATTTATTTGGTATAAATCCCTCAGTTGCTGTCGATACTATTTCTTTGAATTCAAGCCACATCTGGTCTACGCTTACCGGTACATCGATAATTTGAAAGGAGTGGAGATTGTCTCTCAGCAAGTCGTCGAGCGTATTTTTATCTGCCTTTTTGAATAGATATAGCTCTCGTTTATTTTTGAAGGATTTGATAGTTACGGTATTCAGTCTCGGTTCGACAACCCTGAGCCGTTGTTGTGTCCGGCTCTTTGAAAAGCGCGCCAGCCGGAGTGCTTTCGCTTCACGTCTAGTGTTTGCGGTGACGCTTTCGGTTTGGCGGGCTGTTTGGATCGCTACCGCCCCCTGGCGGGAGGTGGAGCAAGTGTACGGTCGCGTGACGGTCTGGGTAGGACCTATTGCCCTGTGACCGAGAGAGGTGGACGCGCGAGCGGGGCCCTGTTGCTGGGGGTCGTCAACCGCTCGCCAAGTGCTTTGGCCGACCTCTTGGCTGTCAGGGGCTAAGTCTGCCTTATCCGCATGTACTGAGCATGTATGAAGCTCAGAAGCCGTGGTGCAGGAGATCAGCGCGTGGGACCGTATGTCTTCTTATCGGCCGTTGAAACCACTGGCAGCGGTTGGCTCTGACGAGCATTTGGAAGTGCAACGTGTTCCCGGCGGCGCTGTGGTGGAGTGTGAGAATCTGAGTACTGTTTTATGTAACAAAGTTATATATATGGGGTTTTTCAAGTTCTAGTGAAGTGTATGAGTTTCTTCACCAGTGGTTTTGTTGGGGTCTTCCCACCACAGTTTTCGTTTGCCTGTCCGCGGGAATGTGGTAACTGCTTCTTGGTCGGGCCATTTCATTCACACCTAGATTGGGTGATTTAGGGTCGGTGTCGCGCGTCTCTGTGGTTCGGAGTCTGTGCAGACATCGCCCTTGCTACATCTTCTGGTTTTGGGTAACTCGGGGAGGTGGTGGCTTGTAATGGATGTTTTGGGGCTGATCTGCTGTGGCCCTGTATTCCGCCTACTGTGATTTGGGCCCCTTTACACGTGTCACTCCCTCACCGAGCTAAGGGAAGTTGTTTTGCGAACTGCCTTTAATGTGAAGGTTTCTGTGCTGGCTTATTCACATTTATCTTGTAACAACTGACAGGTGTAGTGTAAGTTATTTAACTGGCGAGAGACAACTATTTTAGCTTTAGCACAAACTAGCGAGCTTAAAGGTTTTTTTTAAAGGAATTGTTTAAATCTTATTATTGGGAAATTGTTAACGTCATACCTGGCAATCTCCTTTTCATAAAGAAAATTTGTCAGCTATTCGAAATTGTTTTTGAAATTGTTTTCTTTTAAATGCCAGACTTAAAAATTTATTGTTGAGAAAGCCTTTTAAAATAAAAAGATAACCTTAGTAGTGTATGTTATTTCGCCAGCACCTCCTGGCCCCTACTTCCACAATAACGTTTTTGGAATAACATGTGTACTTGAGTTGTTGTTTGTCAACCGCCCTGATTGACGGTTCAAACCCTATGTCTACTAATCCCGTTTTGATATTCGCTATTAGCTCAGAATTATTTGTTGCTAAGAGGTCAAGTGAGTTTTCACAACTGTTTACTATTCGAGTGTGCTCATGAGCTAGTTACCCGCAATAATTTCCGGATGATGTTTCATGCGTACCTCCGGATTTATAACTGTATTTTCTTCAACATATCGGGAATAAATTGAAGTTACCACCAACTATCATTCTTTGAATCGGACACGTGTTTGACATTACACTCAAGTTTTCTTTGAACCTTTCAGCGATTGTATCATCTGAGTTGGTAAGGCGGTAAAAGGATGAAATTATTATTTTATTCCAGTTGGCAAGAATTACCTCTGCCGTGCGGGATTAGCCCGAGCGGTCTGGGGCGCTGCAGTCATGGACTGTGCGGCTGGTCCCGGCGGAGGTTCGAGTCCTCCCTCGGGCATGGGTGTGTGTGTTTGTCCTTAGGATAATTTGGGTTAAGTAGTGTGTGCGGTTAGGGACTGATGACCTTAGCAGTTAATTCCTATAAGATTTCACACACCCAAACAAGAATGGCCTCTACCCATACTAGCTCACAGGAATTGTCTCCTTCAATTTCTCTACTAGGTAAACTACTTCTAACAGCAACAAACACGCCACCGCCAACTGTATTTAGCTTATCCTTTCTGACCACCGTTATTTCTTCGCAAAAGTGTCGGATGAAGTTATCTCCGGCCTTAGCCAGCCTTCAGTGCCTGTAACTATTTGGGCATCAGTGCTTTCTATTAGCGCTTGGAGATATCGCACCTTCCCGACACAGCTACGGCAATTTACAACTGTTATACTGCTGGTTCCTAAATCTACGTTCGTCCTGTTTTTTACCTGCCTTCTTTTGAGACTGAAACCCTTTCTGTATTTTCCTGAGACCCTCTAACCTAAAAAATTCACAGTTCACGCCACACAGCGCCCGCTACTCGTATAGCCGCCTCCTGCGAGTAACGGACTCCAGATCTATTGAGCGGAACCCGAAACCCCACCATCCTATGGCGCAATTGAGGAATCTGCAGCCTACACGGTCGCAGAATTGTCTGAGCCTCTGATTCAGATCCTCCAATCGCCTCTATACCAGAGGTCCGCAATCGGTCCTGTCGACTATGCAGCAAATGGTGAGCTCAGCTTTCATCTCGCAAGCAAGATTGGCAGCCTTTACCCTTTTCTGATGGCCGCTTGAAACCAGAGAGAACTCTTCTGATCCAAAGCGACACAGATCATTGGTACCTGCAGTTGGCTGCACCCTATGCTCTTCATGCCATCCGAAAGGACTCGCTCCACGTCTGGAAAGACTTGATCCGGTATGCACACTGAGTTCACGCTGGCTTTCTTCCCCTTCTTGGCAGCCGTGTCCTTAAGGGACCTCATAATGCGCCTAACATTGAAAGTCCCAGCTACCAATAATCCCACCCTCTGTGACTGCCTGGATCTTGCAGGCCGAGAGGTTTCCTCTGAAAAAGGACAAGCGACTGCATCTGAGGGACTGAGGGACAGTGTCAGCCAAAGACAGCACCCGGAACCTGTTTGTCAAACTAACTGGGGAGGCCTTACATGTGGCCACGCAGAATGGCTTTCGCAGCGTGCCACGTCCCGAGGCGACCTCCCTCTCAACCACAGGTGAGGGATCAAATTCAATGCGAGCAGTAACTGGCTGGCCACCGGTGCGGACTTATGGCCGCTCCACTGTCGTCACTGACGAAAACACAAGAACTGTGTCTTATAAATTAGATTGAGACGCAGAGATTCAGAAGCTGAACTACCAAAGCACGCAGGTGAGACTAAATAATTAGCTCCTTGTTAGGTACTCCTAAAATGTCACAAAATCTTTTACTTCCCAGTTGCTGCTCTTTCTCGGCCCGTGGCAGCCCAGCCCTAACAGGAAAACGTGGTATCCAAGCCACAAAACATGGACAATGTAGAAATAGAAGAAAGTCATTTGATCGTGTTGGTCTTGTTTCAAACATTTTCAGCTTCTAGCGGAGATATGTCCCAAGAATGAAAGATCGCGGTGTTCGCTAAGTTACTCTGTAAGTTCGCATTACTGCCACGGATAATGTGACCATTTTGGCTGATCGTGTCAATTCCATGGTACAGTGTTTGTTCCCCAATGGTGAGGCAGAGTTCCAGGACGACAGGAGCCTTGTTCACACAGCTCACATCGTTCAGGTACTGGTTTTGTGAGCACGAAGATGAATTATCGCATCTACCCTGGACACCAGCGAACAGGTCTCAATAAATTGAGCCTTTGTGATCTACTTTGATGAGACGGATACTTAATGATATCACCCTCCGTCATCGTCACTATTGTGCAGGAAGAATTATACAAAAATTGCTTGAAAACCATAAAGGACCTGTGTTTATGCATTCAGAGACGACTGGAAGCTTTTTTGAATGCCAACGTATTTCCTACACCGCGTTGTACACGGAAATGCGTTGTGTTTATGGCGTTTCCATATTTTGTCAACCATTGTATCCTTGAGATATATTCCAACCTCTATTTAGTAGTTCGTTGGTGTTCCTTCCGGTTTCAAACAGCTTTCTGTTCCTAATACCATCTGGGTATAATTACATTTAATAAGTGATAAGAATCTAGGACCTTATCACGGATGCTCCTGCACTTTACTAATATATTATCGTTTCCATTTCCTATCTACGGGGACGAACGTTCTCTGAGAATAATGTGGGTGATCCGCCTCCGAAGTCGGCAGGCAGTTCATGACTGATCCTAACAGGGAGGTAATCCTCCGACCAAAAATCCCATGTGTACGCCATCTGAACTCCGTATCCTAGCAGCCGGTTACCGCTCGTAGTGTAGGCCTCACCTATTACGGGACCACTCGATAGCGGAGGTCGAGAAATTCGCATCCGATATCGTCGCGGAATCGTCTGAGCCTCTCGTTTACAACCCAGAGGACTGCGATTGTGTCCTCGTACGCTGCAACAAATAGTGAACTGAGCGATGCTAGCTGTCTTCACCCGTTCAGTTAACCATCTAAAACGTCCGAGGCTCTTCTCAGAACCCAAGCGGCAGGCGTCATTCATGCCGATGTGAGTCGTTATTTACAGCCAGTTTAACCCGGTGCGTACGGGGCCGCAGGCAGAGTGACCTCTTGGAAAACATGCCGACTGCGCATTGGCATCTTTCCCGACTTTTCTGTTATTTCCACGAAGGGCTTCATTACCTTCCAAACTTTGGAGCTCCCAGTGACTAACATATCAGCGCTGTGCATTTGTCGGAACTGGGAAGGAAAATCGGCAACTGGTCCAACAGGGGAGTCTTTCCGTGCTGGCTCAAACTGCTATAAGCACTGTCCCTTTCACTTTCAATTGTATGTTTCTTTCGTCCTTCTACTGAATTAAGTGAAGTTACAGTTACCAAAGGATTTCGCTTATAAAGACGCAAAAAACATTACCTAACTTATGATACGAAAGAATTACAGCAATTTTATTCATCTTGTCCAGAGCAGGTATTGCTGAACGCTAAGACAGTTGTGTAAACTGTCTGATCAAAAGAATCTGGACACCACTATTCCATTCGGGATTGAACACTAGATGTTACAAGAGGCGAACACACCAGTAGAAGATTACTGTGTTGTCATTAGAGAAGTAGTAACTGCGGAATGGATCGGTCAGGAGAGATAAATGACTTCGAACATGGACAGTCATTGAATACTACCTGACAACCAGATCCATTAGGGACATTTCAACCCTTATAAAGCTGGCCGGGTTAGTGGTGCAGTAGTTTGGCCTTAATGGGTTCATTGCTTTTCTTATTCAAACAAACTAGTTACTTGGCTATGTTCCCTAATGTAAATAAACTACTCACTTCGCCGAGCGGCTGATGTAAACAGTACGGCCACCAGATGGCTTTAGTCCAATGTATACAGACCATACACTTTCGCTCATAAATTATGTTTATGTAAATGTAATATATGACGGGATGCATGTAGCCTAATCTTGATGACCGTAATTTATGACCCATAATGATCACTGTCCCCACCTACTGCCCCTCCTCTAGGTCAGCAGGTGATGTATAAATGTGGAATTGGGTTGAATTTTCTTAATTACTATAATTTATGACGCAGAAAATTGTGTTAGACACTTAAACACTAAGGTGGATGTGTGAAATTGTGATGTTTGCAATTTCGTTTTTGTTATGACTTGGCTAAACTAGAATCATCTGGTCATAACTGGCGGTTCTTTGATGTTCTATGAGATGATTGAACGAAATCACAATTATGAAACATTAGTTCACTTTATTAAAAGAATGATAAAAAGATGTGAGAATTGCTGGTGAATAAAATAAAAACTTAATTTCTACGGGAAATCATAAAACTCTATTGGAAAATGCCTTTCAGAGGCTGGTATCTGAAGTACTCCTCTGTGATACTGACAAGGGGACACAGTCAATAATTAAATAGCTGAAGACTAAGGACTCTCATGGATCTGATGTAGTGCTTCGAAGAATGTTGAAGTACTGTGATGTTAGCCCTATGCTTAACCATATGTGTAATTTTTCCTTTAAGAACGGTTTGTTTCCGGAACGATTTAAGTACTCTGCAGTAAAGCCGCTTCATAAAAAAGGGATAATGCAGATGATTTTAGACCTATTTCTATGCCATCAGTGTTTGCTAAAGCCGCACGGACAGACCGAGCGGTTTGAGGCGCTATGTCACGGATTGCGCGACCCCTCCCGCCGGAGATTCGAGTCCTCCCTCAGGTGTGTGTTGGTCTTAGCATAAGTTAGTTTAAGTAGTGCGTAAGTCTAGGGATGGATGACCTCAGTACTTTGGTCCCTTAGGAATTCACACATATTTGAACATTTTGTTCGCAAAAGTTATTGAAAAGGCTGTGTATGTAAGGACAACTGATCATTTTATATCACATAATTTGCTATCAGATGTACAGTTCAGCTTTAGACGTCGTTTAACAACTGAAAATGCTATATTTTCTCTTCTCTGTGAGATACTGGAGGGATTAAACAAAAGGTTTCGAACGACAGGCATATTTTTTTTATTTAACTAAGATGTTTCATTGTGTTGATCACAAAATAATGCACCAGAAGTTGGACCATTATGGAATACGTGAAGTAGCTCACAATTGGTTCACCTCCTACTTTAACAGCAGACAGCAAAAGGTCATTATTCATACTGTTGAGGAAGGCTGTGATGTGAGATCTGAGTGAGGTACGGTCAAATGGGGGGTGCCCCACGGATCAGTGTTGGGGCCACTCCTGTTCCTCATTTATGTAAATGATATTTCCTCTAGTATTACAGGTGACTCTTAAGTATTTCTGTTCGCTGATGACACTGTCTTGGTTGTAAAGGATGTTGTGTGCAACATTGGCACTGTTTCAAATAGTGCAGTTCATGACATAATTTCATGGCTTGTAGAAAATAAACTAACGCTAAATCACAGTAAGACTCAGTTTTTACATTTTCTAACACAGAATTCAACAAAACCCGACGTTTTAATGTCACAGAATGGGCATATGATTAGTGAAAGTCAGCAGTTCAAATTCCTTGGTGTTCAGATAGATAGTAAGCTGTCATGGAAAGCCCACTTTCAGGATCTTGTTCAGAGACTTAATGATGCCATTTTTACTATTCGAACCGTATCTGAATTAAGTGATAGTTCGACACGAAAAGTGGTCTACTTTGCTTATTGTCATTCGTTTATGACATATGGTATTATATTTTGGGGTAACTCTTCCCATTCTCAAAGGATATTTTTGACTGAGAAGCGGGCGGTTCGGGCAATAAGTGGTGCTTGGTCCTACGGAACTAGACGTATAAAATAAAATAAAAAAATAAAATGTGCTTAACTTTATGCAATCCATTGCTACAGGAGTGTGTCGAGTATTTACAACTGTCTTTGAACAGTGAAGCATCATATAATACTCACAGTTACAAATTGCTCAGCTGAATATCGGCCGCCATGCGATGGCATTGTGGTGCTGAGAGAGAGGGCATGTCTTCAGGAACGCCTCCACTTCGTCGTTGCATATTGCAGCGAGACATCGGTAATATCTATTGTATCGATATGCCCTGCCAGCTTTGGTGCGGCACTGTGATTTTTGGATGATGGTTTAGGTCTAGTAAATGCCCACCATCGGGTGCATTTAGTCTTGTGCTGCGACCCCTATAGTAAGTCGAACAGAGGCGACAACCACAAGCAAGCAAAGAGCACAGACTTAAAAAATAAAAGCCATTACAACTGAAACGGTGATTTTCATGCCCTTTAGATCTTATAATTATCCTTGCTATTTCCTTTCTTTGTTATTTAAGTGGCTCTCATAGTGTTCAATGTTTCTTGAGGATATCCACATTTCCATTTTCTGGGCCTCTCTTTTAAAGCTCATTCACATAATTATATCATTCCATCATATATTCTTATTTTGATTGGCCCGAATGTTTTCTGTGGAGCGTTATTAATTTCCTTACATAATTCTGGCCTGTTTCTATTTTAATTCTGCCTTGATGTTTTTGTTCTGATTCTTTTATTGTAGTAAGTCTGTCTGTATGATTGATTAGTTTTGTGATTTTTGTTTTATTTTCTTTCAGGTATGAGTTGGTAACCTTAATTTTAGAGATGTAGCGATCAGAATCAAATTCATTAAATTACTTTCACATTCATAATTTCCTAAGTACATGTTTGGGTACTGACCTTGTCCCAACATCAGGTTTGGAGATATCCATGATTTGGCCTCACTCGGTAGCTTCCCGAGGTAGTTCGACACTATTTTCAGGTGAAAAATTTGATATATACTAATCAGTCACATTGTTGGTTCTTTGTGAGCTGGGAGACGAGCTACATTGTTCCATTGTTTTACAGACCTATTTGATCATTGCAGTCACCCAGAGGCAATATGGTGTTTTGGATATATCAGTTTCTTAAAAATCCCAAAATTCTTCTGTTTTTTTCCGGATTCTTCCTCTGGTATTCATTTACTTTATTTATTTTAATACTTCTGGCCAAGGTACACAAAAATTTCGGAGAAAACGCCAGTTTCATTAATATTTCCGTGCTGAATAAATTGTGTCATCAACGTATTTTCTCCACATATATTCTGCATAATGAAAGTATGTCTTTTTTCAAAGTTAGTGAGTCATTCCTCACTTTTGGCGAGCTCTTCAATGCCCGGACAAATAGCGAATGTCTTGGGCTTATTTTGAGTATATAAGGTCCGACAAATATGTTTTGTTGTCGGCATTGACTAAACGATTTCAGTATGCATTCTTCAAGAGGGCGTGTGCGCTTTCTCGCTTCTTAGAATGCATTTTCATCAAGCTTGTATTTCCGCTTCAAGATTGCGACAGCGAGGGTGAAGGACTCCCGAAATCTTTCTTTATGTCCTTTCTTTTCACTCCACATTCCAGAGGCTCAATAACCTACCTGCTTTCTGCGAAAATAGAACACTTGCACATCTTAGAAATCATTATTTAGAACCGATTTCTCTACTGTGGTACTAATTCATTGTTGAGAAAACAAACGAGCGTCGTCAGGAGCTGAATGACGAAAAAGTTATCTAAATAACTGACGAAACAAATTCGAATAACCTAGTTCTTACAGTAGATGGTAGCTGACTTCGAATTATAGAGTGTTTACTGTGCGGTTTTGATTTATCGAGTGTATCAAAACACATAGGATTACTTCGATTTATCTAGATTTCTTCAAGGGGATTGACAAGAAGTTCGATTTATCGAGTTTCAAGTTAGTAAGAGTCGACTGCAGCTTACTAGCTTGAGTAGGCTCATCGTCACCTCGTATATTTAGAGGACATTGTACTTCCATTCAACATTTAACAATGATAATTCCCAACAGACATGTTTTATCCTTTGAGGTAATGACGAACGTATGAACAGCCATCTGGGTGCAACTACGCCGCTACGACTTGAGCGCCAGTTTGAACTCGGTTTGCAGTGTAAAGCATTGCAAATGTCACGACGAGCATGTTGACAGTAAGACATGCTTAACAAAAAATAAATATTTCAAGGTATTATATCGATGCTGGTTGCTATTATTTCTAGAATCATCCTCTTTGTTCAGTAATTTTATTTTATAAGCTGAGAAAAAATTGTCGTTTTGTATTATCACGAAATAGGAGAGAGCATTTCATGGATATGGTTCGCAATTTGGGGTGGCGATCATTAACAGAAAGGTTTTCTTGGGCTGTGATCTTCGTACGAAATTTAAAGCACCATCTTTCTCCTCAAAATGCAAAAATATAAATTTGGCTCGCACTTACGCAGTGAGAATTGAACATCGTAATAAAATAAGAAAAATCAGAGCTAGCATAGGAGATATAGTTTTTTTTATTTTTCACGTGCTTTCCGTTAGTGAAGCGGATGAGAAATACCTGCTCTTGCAAAGGTTGAGAACTAGCCTGAAAGTGGTGGTATGGATGTTCTGCCAATTACTTAAGTGTGAAATGCAGAGTAGTCGTGCAGATGTAAATGAGAAGCGAGTAATCAGTTCTGAGTTTTCTAGATTGCAGAATTTTCCGAGGTTAGGATATGCGGCTTACAAAAAGTAAACGACAATCCATGATGAAGAGTTTCACACTATATGCCACTGTTATAACCTCCCATACTCAGAGAAAGTAGATCGTCCTTCCTCAACGTTTTTCCAGTTACACGGGTTACTTGTTACTTTGTCCGTATGTTTTTTGATCTGCCAGTCTTGATTTTCCCCCTTTAGTGTAAAATTTCGCTGTTGAAACGTATGGATTTTAAATACAATTGAAGTCTAGATGCGACGTAATTAATTAAATATTTTGCACCGTATAAATGGTAGGACTCACATTTTAACCGACGCGTTTCGAAAGAAACAAGCTCTCATCTTTATGACAGGCATTAAATATTCTTATCAATACTAAAGTTGCTTGTAGCGTTAACGGGCTGAATATTCTCCGCTACAGATACTTCTTATTCCAACGTAACAAAATCATTGAAGAATCCATTAACAGTGGAGTAATAGAACCAGTTGCTAAGTTTTGGTATATTAGGCACAAATGACGGCAGTAAACGAAATTAACAGACCAGTAAACCTTTCCTGGGAGCATTTAGTAAAAAAATATGTTTCAGAATTAAGATGTGTCTTAAACGCAAAGTTTTCAGCTATTGCGTAGTACGATATTTCACTTAAGGAAGTGAGACATTGACTTACAGTGTGAAAAAAAAAACATTAAAAAACTGACAGTTTTAATGGAGAGGTGCACCATATAAATTACGTAGAAAGACACAACAAAAAATTGACCACGGGACAAATAGAGTGTAAGACGTAATTATGACCGTAACTAGACCGAACAAGATAATTAGCCAGGAAAATGTGTGGTAGATAATAGTGGTATAGCCATGCGGACCCCAAATGACTTTGTTTACATTTATGACATCATGTGAGAGTGTGAACGCCGTACTCACGACGTCACAAGCCCCGGCCTCCTTATTAGTGGCGTCAACAGCCGTATCGGTGATGTCATGATCTGTACCAATGACGTCATCATTATCAAATGTCGAGACACGCCCTCTCCCTCACCTCTCGAGCCAGTAACAGTACTGTATTAAAACGAAACAACTAATAACAGCATAGTGTTTTAGCAGGTGCTGAAATGGATCAGCCAATCTCAATTTTGCGTCATGTTGATAAACTTAATAATACTGAGAATATTGATGTAACTTACAGCGAAAAAATATGTAAGCACACGAACATATTTCGTCTCTCTTTGTTTTCATTCTTCACTAAAATGTTATTTATATCAAATACTGTAATCTCTCATCAGTAAATTTCATCTCACATACGTAAATTTCATTGGAAACAATATAGCATTACCTATGGATTATGAGAAGCAGCATAAAACTTACCATAAACAGTTAAAATCAATTTTCACTTATGCAGTACAATTAACAAATTAGAAATAAGTAAGTTTCAAAGCTAAGTTTTATTTCAGCTACTGTTCTGCAAAACTTCAAAATGCGAAATAAAATAAAATGTTGCTCTATACTCCTGTTGCTTGTCATCGCTAACAGTTGCATGCACTTGTTGACATCCAAGTTCAATCTTCGTACCGTACTTGGTGTAAGTCACAATAAACCTTCTAATTATTTCCACACATAAGTTGTTCTGTAATGTTTGACAAGTACTTCAGTGGTATCTCCACATTTACACTCATGCTCGTAAATTAAGGATAATGCTGATACATGGTGAGACAACGCTCTTGTGGGTGGTTTGCGGGCTTAAATCACCTCGGGGGATGACCATGCAGTGCATTTGACCTGCGGTCGTCGCACGGTGGCGCTGGCAGCAGTCCACATACGCTGAGGTGTGTTAGTGCATGTCAGAGTACGGTGTAGCGAGTAAGTGTGCAGACGTTTTCAGACGTGCTAATGGTGACTGTGTGTTAAAAATGGCTCAAAGAACACATATTGATGACGTTATGAGGGGTTGAATACAAGGACGACTGGAGGCTGGTCAAAAACAGCAGGTCGTAGCGTGGGCCCTCCATATGCCTCAAAGTGTGATCCCAAGATTATGGCAACGATTCCAGCAGACAGAAAATGTGTCCAGGCGCTATAGTAAGGGACGTCCACAGTGTACAACACCACAAGAAGACCGATATCTCACCATCAGTGCCCGCAGACGGCCACGGAGTACTGCGGGCAGCCTTGCTCGGACCTTACTGCAGCAACTGGAACAGTTGTCTCCAGACACACTGTTTACAGACGACTGAACAGACATGGTTTATTCGCCCAGAGGCCTGCAAGGTGCATTCCACTGACCCCTGGTCACAGGAGAGCCCGTAAAACATGGTGTCAAGAACACAGTACATGGTCATTGGAACAGTGGTCCTAGGTTATGTTCACGGACGAGTCCAGGTATAGTCTGAATAGTGATTCCCGCCGGGTTTTCATCTGGTGTGAATCAGGAACCAGATAGGAATCCCTTAATGTCCTTGAAAGGGACCTGTATGGAGGTGGTGATTTCTTTTCCCCGAGTATACTTCTACTCGCCTCAGATACCTGTGAGCCGGTATCCAGTAAAAACTCTCCAAATCTGTTTCCCATGCAGTTGGTCAGGAAAAGTCTGTTACTGATTTCGAACGTACAGTGATTCTTACTGGAAACATTTTTAGGTGGACATCTCCGTCCACCCCCCCCCCCCCCCCCCCCATGCTATTCAGTTGCTGAGAATGGGACGCAGTTCCTGAGTTCCTGTTAATGCAGTTTTGGTCAGAATGTCCAAATTTCTTGCACTGCCTGCACTGCTGCTCCATAACTTTGTTTCGTAATCCCTTTGAGACCACACGTCTATACTAAACACTGTCTTCCTTTCCCGTTTTTTGGTAATAGAATCTATTGCAACTAATGACAATGTGATTTCTATCGCTTGGTTTAATGTATTTGGAAAATCTATTCACACCTTCCGCGACATTTCAGGCTCTGATCCCTGTAAGAATGCATCTACAGTCCCTTACTGGGTGGCCTATAAGATAGCTGAATTGACCCCATCATTTTCTGTGAGCTTGTGAGGCCAATATTAATCTTGCTGGTGCGATCAACAAAATCCTCAGCTGACTCCCTATGCCTTTGATACAATCTGTTGACTTTTCCATGGTAGTACCTTGCTGTGTTCTTTCTCTGATACCTTTATATCAGTTCCTCTGGAAACACTCAAACGATTTCTCCCCTCTTAATCTTTCATTCCAGATAATATATGCCCTAGTCTATCCTGTTAGCTTCAGCCTACCGAGACTTAGTGCTCCTTATTCCAGTTGCCTGACCTAGCGGCCATGGCCAGATTATCGGAAAAAAAAAAACATCCTGCCCTGATTTCCCTGAAAACGGGGTGGCCAAAGCCACATTGTTGCTATCCAGGTTTAGTGGGTCAGAGTATTACTCGTCACCTATATAAGTGGCTTCATATCCGCCTGCATCTGGCCTATCTGCTCTATGAACTGCTGAATGGTTCTTTGGAGAAACTTCCATTATGACTATGATCTATAGATTCAAACAAAAAAGCATACGTAAAAATAAATAGCGAAGGTGAAAGACAGGATAAGAATCAACCCAATAGGTTTTGGAAAAAAATTTGAATGCCGCACCTCTTGTAATGTGTGGAAAATCACTGCTGCTGGAGACCCATGTAGCTCGTTGTCATCTTCTTTCTGCTTGTCCTGCACTCTCTCTCCGCAGTTGTCCTGACAATAGTGTAAAAGGAGTGTCTAGCGTGATTGCCGGGATAGGGGGTTCCCTGCAAGGAGGTGGGAGGGAGTGGACAGTGTTAGATTCCTTACGGCAAATACAAAGTCTTTATTTCAGTAACAAGTCATTACTATTGCTGGATGACCCTCAGGGTGAATTTTCATCTCCTTGTCATACAACAGCGGAGACGGCGTCTAGTGGCAGGCAAGGGGCCCGCCCGGCTCGGTGCTGCTGATTTAGCGGCAGTGGAATGCGTCTCGCATGGAGTGTGACGAGGTGCGGCGCGGCAGTTGCACCTGGCACAGTCCGACGAGGTGTGACGTCAACGGCTGCGAGTCGGTCAGCGATCCGCCCCGTAGACCATCCGCACGACGGCGGCCTTTTGGCGGGTGGGCAGGCCAGAGACGCGGTCACGTTGTACGCCGTGGCGGTGGCACCGACTGGCACAGGTGGTGCGTCATTCGACTGCCCAGCCGTCCATCCATGACGCCTGCAGTCGTTAAGAATGCTTCTTCCCTGTTGGCGTCTGCTATTTTCCTCTAGTCACTAGGACGATGGAAAGCTCTACCATGGGCCGATGCCCCCAGCTGATGTGATCGGGGCACGGTTACCTTATTCAATCTCGTCACTTCCGTGTGGAGCATACCATCTATCGTCACGTAACCCACCTGTTGTCTTCATCGTTTTGCCATCCTGTTCCCTAAGTCGGCTAGTGAGGGATCCACTTCCGACACGCCCTCGTTCTGCTGAGCTGCTAACAAAAGTCACAGTACTTCTTCAAACCTTTTTTTATGCTTTTAACCAGTTTAATCATTTTTCCCTCTTCACTCGCAGAATGCAGTATCAGCTGGATCACCTTTCCTCTGTACACCTACCAGTGCTTGGGATGCATTTAGCATAGCAATATGATCAGTAAGCCTGTCACCAGCAAATGATTTTAGGTAGTATGTCAGAATGGTGATTACCCACACCAGTAAGAAAAACCTGTGGGAAACTGGAGCTCTTGAAACATGTTTCCCACTATCATAATCTTCTCCAGTGTGCACAGTGTCCAAATACAATGACCAGTTACATTAAGAATTCAGAGAAAAGAAAGAGCATGGTTCTCGCTCACCTTGTATGATCAACACGATCCTCATTCATAACTGGGACCCAGGTTCCATGTCGGCCCTCATCGAGGATCTCACCTTTTGTTTCGGGACCAAGTTCCATGTCGACCCTCATCGAGGATATCACTTTTTGTTTCTTTCGATATCCTGCAATTAGAACAGCACAGTGAGATACATTTTGGGCTAACAAAAGCCTGCAGCAACAATTTTTGTCACATTTTGCAGCTTGTGCATCAATCAGGAACTTCAGTATATGATAGTGCGGCTCATGCGTACTATGTTACTTATAATTGGCTTCTTTGTGTATATATCTGGATTATGGGAGATTTTGTTTAAAAATAATGTATTGTGTTTGAAAGTTTTTTCGTATTGCATTTTATTTAATTTATTTATTTATTTTTGTACTCAAGATCATTCTCTGATGTCAAAATTGTGATAGCGGTAGTTCACAGTGTAATAGGTTCTGATTTCATTTCTTTTGTACGTACATTGATATGGCTCGTTGAGCATGATCTAGAGAGACAAGGCGAATTCTTAGCCAGAAGGATTCATTGGAACTACACGATGTTGTTTCAGAACTGTTACCGAAGCTCGCGAAACACAGTCGATCACTGCTAAAATCGCCGGCCGCCGTGACCGAGCGGTTCTATGCGCTTCAGCCCCGAACCGCGTGGCTGCTACGGTCGCAAGCTCGAATCCTGCCTCAGGCATGGATCTGTGTGATGTCCTTAGGTTAGTTAGGTATAAGTAGTTCCGAAAGTCTAGGAGACTGATGACCTCAGATGTTAAGTCCCACAGTACTTAGAGAGCCATTTTTGAACTGCTAAAAGTAGCTCGAATCTCTGAAACATAGTAGATATTACGTTCTGGATAAAGCAGATGCTACATTTACCTTAAGAAAATAGGAAAGGAATGCATGAGAGAGATAGAAGCAGGTAGGTAACAAATGGATGAGAGAAACAGGAAAGCAAATGAGAAAGATAGGAAAGCCCAAGCGTGTAAAATGAAGGGCAGAGGGAGATAGGAAGACGGAGGCATACAGGAAAAAGACCGAATCAGATAGGAAACTGTTTTGGGAAAATATAACAAGCGTAGGCAGAAAACTGGATTGCTGATTGAAATCCGTAGACAAACAGCGGGTTAAGGTGACAGACATGGTGGGAAGTAACGTGGCCAGGTGAGTCATATTTAAAGAAAGTTGAGGAAACAACATTTACTTCTCAAAGGATGGTGACTGCAGAGGAAAGTAACTCCTTGGTTTCTCAAAGAGTGCAGGCTCTAGAGAAACGACTTCAATTTGTAGCTACAGAACCAGTTCAAGCCGCAGAATCTGAGGAGTTACTTCTCTCAAATGGGACGACCAATAAAGAGCAGTACAATTGTGAACATTTGCAGCCTAATAGCGCACCTGCGATAGTGAAAGACATGGTCACAATTTGAATCAGAAATCATGAAGCTATATTGATCTGCTGCTGAAGTAAATAGGGTGCGTCTAACTTCAGAAAAGCTTCATCGCTGGCAGCAGCTCGTTTCCAAAGGTATTCAGCGCACATCCACAAGAGTCTAAAATGGGATCAGCGTCTCGACCACCCATATAGTAGTATTGAGTAGATTGAGTTGTTCATTAGCAAAATGCCAACAGAACGTAAGAGATCCCTCGACTGTGTTGAAAGGAAATGTTTATGAGTACGTGCAGGAAGGTAATGTAACGGTATCAATGTGGGAACTCATGGGAGATTGAGTACACGAACAATAACATAGGGGAAAGCAGCAACGGCAGCCACCCTCAAAATCAGAGGACTAGTTGGTGAAATCAGAGGTCCAGACACAAGGGCGACAGGCACCGTGTAGTAGGACAAGTGAGGAATGGGAAAATAGAGCAGTGTAAATACTAAAACTTTGGAATCCAGCTCCAGACTGGATTCAGAAACTCGACATAATGCAGAAAACACGTGTAGATGGAAGCCAAGTTTACACTCTGAGCATGGTACAATATAAGGAGTCAGAGATGATCTTTTGGCCGAGATGGGCAACAGTGAAGTGGTCACAGACATGAAAACTGGTGAAGTTCTTGTTTGTGATTAGCAGTAAACTTTTATGTAAACCTTATACGACACCTGTGGTTGCTACAATTTGTATATGTGTTGGTACCCATTTGGGGTAAAATCGGGCATAGAATGATATGTGGGTTGCTGGGACTAGACAAAAAATATTTTTATTGTTAAACGTGAGCATCAGTACGTCTACGATTGTTGGTTTCAAAATCGCATATTTGCTTGTTTCCGAATTTTTTAGATAATCGAGTGAGTTACAGTCTGCGAGAATGATCGGTGGATTTTGACCATTCGTATGATTTTTCCTGTTTTGGAAGTGTCGAGGCTGTAAGGTAACACAATGTGGTGTATCATCTTTATAAATTGTATTTTTTCTCACAGTGCCTTAGCTCATTTTCTTTTGGCTTTGTGACCAAGTTGTGTGTAATACTGGTATATCTTTCTCTGAGGAAACCATTAGTTTCTGCAGTTGTTTGAAGTTCTGATGGGTGTAGCGAATCGTACTGTGACATGAGAAGTGAGTTTTGTGTGTGATATGAGGCGGAGTTAGGTATTGTTGTGTGCCAAGCAAGAAGTTCACAACGAATACCGGGAGCGGCCGTCACCACACAGCCACAACCAGTCGCCTGACGCCCCTCAATTCTGTGTAGCATCCTCCAGATGACACTCACAAACTTGGACCTCTTCCTGCTTGTGCATCACTTCGTTCAGCGCGCCGCTCATAGTCTGGACGGCCGCCATAGGGAGCTCTGTCAACTGCGGTCTGTATTGCCTCTCTCTTTTATTGGCCGACTTGGAAATCCTTCCGCGACAAGCAACAAAATATGACGAGCTGCGAATACTCAGACAGTTCCAAACCAGCAGTTAGACAGTTCAGTTTAGTAGCTGCAGCCAGCTCAGTGCATTTCTCTTAAATCTACCTCCCGATTTAGCAATCATTATTTAGAGAGAACTGATCGTTATCAGTGTGACTGCACGTTACTATCAGTTATAGTGACAATAAAATAGACCGCCAAAAGACAACAAAGTTATGTAGATTTCGTTACATCAGGTGTAGGACGTCAGCTTCCACGCATCACACTGTACCAGAGTTAAGTACCATTTTGTAACTCACTCTTAATAAATGTTATTCATTATTTCTGTTACAGTACCACCACGTCGCACAAATGTTAGATTAAGAAGCTTGCAATCAGCCACCTTTAATGAACTCTAGCAGTAAAATGCTGTTCTGCTACTGTGGATGTTTGGGATGAATAGGGATGTGTTCTCCTTGGTAACTGAACGCTCTGCAGGCGTTATTACTATGTTGATTTTTTATTTTTTTAATCGCTAACAGCTGCGAATTACACCCAGAGGTACTTTCCGAGATGTTTTGAGGATCTGTCAGACACCAGTTTTTGCCAGTAGAGTGGTAAGCGACCCTGACCATACTTATGGTTAGAATTATGTCTTCCTCTGAGTCTTTTCCGTACGTTTACCAGCCTGCATTGCTGGAATGTGTTGTCTAATTTTGATCATGCCACTCTCTCTGAACTTATTATGGAAGCACACACCTCACTTAGACCATAACACAGAATGGCGCATTGTCAGAAGGGAGTAGATGTTCCACGTTTCCTACAGAATCACTTCTGCTGCAGCAGGGAGAACAGGCGCACCATAGTGTGGAATTGAAATGAGCCGCAACTAGAAATGTCCTCCAACGTTGAAGTATGCGAGACAGTGTGGTTGTTATTGGCAGAAAGTCTCGACTGGGCACAGATTGACTGTGGAATTCTGGTGGTACATACACGAAATGCAATGTCGCGTGCAATGAAAATAGTTCTGCCATCTTCCGTTCAACTGCGTTCAGTTGGCTCTCAGAGCTGTCAGACTCCACCTGCCCCCTTGATGGTGGGGGACACTTTCCTCCCTGTTGCTCCTGCACAACTTACTTCAGGATCTAACAACCCTACCACAACAAAGGTCAAAAATTAATTATGATTGTAGTGTTGCTCACGCTGTTGCATTTTCGGGCAACAACAAAGTTATATTATGTGGCAGGTGTCATTAGAGCACAGTTAATCAAGTCATTTCTTGAAATAATTTATAAACTAGGCGCTCATCTTTTCGTGTTTCCCACGCTGGTCTCGTTGTGAACTCATGGCTCAATCGTCGAAAATCTAGGTAGTGATGATTCCAAGCTCGGATGCAAAGGGGCCTAGGTGTTATTGTGCGATATTCAAAAGTTTTATAGATGTGTTTCATAAACCATTCTTGAAGATTAAACTTTTGCAAGTTAGGACAATGGTGTAAAAAAGTAATCAGCACTCCGAATTTAAGTTACACTTCTTTTTTATTACTTTTGTTGCAATATCACGTAACTCGTTCCAAAACATCACTTCACAATATAAAACACACTTGAAAGTATCTTCCTCACTGTTAAAGTTTACATTTCATAAACTGACTACAATTTGCTTCTTTTTGACATGACGACCAAAGCTAGACTCTCTAATAACCGCTTACGCGCCCAAAAATCAGAGTTACAAGTACGTCAATGATCATAGTGACAAAAGAAAGAATTCACATAAGAATAATATCATTGCAATATATACATTTCGATGTATCGATGTACCTCTACATGAATGAAATCAAATCTGAATGTTGTCACAGAAATATGTTAACTATTTTACAGAAACGCAGCAGAATATTGCTGGTATCGAGAGGTTGAGGTGAGGTGCCGTAATGGTTACGTAATTCAAGTACCATTACAAGGAGCAACACCCCCCGCCCCCAACCATCAGGGACATCAGTCCCTACTTCTCAGCTGGAGAAAAATAAGTCTTCTTCGGCTCCTCTCACCAGGAAGGGATTCCTTGGGTCACTCCCTTCCCAGGTTCCTACAAGTTGCAAGCTAACATCCGCCAGTGACTGAAGCAACCACAGGTCGTAGGGCTTCACGGTCCTCCACAGTCCCTGATACTGAATCAGTGAACCCCTCCCAGCCAGACAAACCTAAGGAGCAACAAGTGAAACCTAAAAAGAAAAAGAACCTCAAGAACCAAGGCACTGCGGTGGCACCCACACCACCACTACCTACAAGCTCTGTGCCTGAGGATGAGGTGGAGATTCTGGCGTCCGCTGAGGACCTAGATCTCATACACAATGGATGTCGATCGCATAGGTACTCATCTGGTGGCAGCAGGTGACCCTGAGGCGTAGACTGCCTCATTAAGTGTTTCATGCCTTCCCAGTCTCAAGATCACGTAATCCTCCAGTGTGGCGGTTTTTTCCACCACCTGGCTGAGCTATGGCAACAGTTAAGCTTTGCACCTGCTTTCTACATTGCCCTCCAGGAAACCTGGTTCCCGGCAACGTGGATCCCTGCCCTCTGCAGCTATAAGGGATATTACAGGAACCGTAGCGACTATAATAGAGTGTCAGGTGGAGTTTGCATCTATGTCCTGATCTCAGTATGTAGTGAACCTGTACCTCTTTAAACCCCTCTTGAAGCTGTGGCTGTCAGGATACGGACGACGCAGGCAATTGCTGTCTGTTCCTCCAGATGGTGCAGTACCACTGAACGAATTGGCTGCAGCGATTGATCAACTCCCTAAACCTTTCCTACTTTAGGGAGATTTTAACGTGCATAACCCCTTACGGGGTAGCGCCATGTTTCTGGCCGAGGTAGGGAGGTCGAAAATTTACTGTCACAACTCACCTCTGCCTCTTAAACACAGGTACCCCCACACATTTCAGTGTGCCACATGGCACATATTTGACCATTAATCTCTCGGTTTGCAGCCATGGCCTTCTCCCATGTATCCACAGGAGAGCACATAACGACCTGCGTGGTAGTGACCACTTCCCCATCTTCCCGTCACACCCCCAGCGTCATGCCCACGGACGCCTACGCAGATGGGCTTCAAACAAGGCATATTGGGAAGCCTTCACCTCTGCTGTCACCGCTGAATCTCCCCCACATGGTGCAATCGATGTTGTCGTTGAGCAGGTCACTACAAAGATCGTGTCTGCGGCGAGAAACGCGATCCCTCGTTCTTTAGGGTGCCCCTCGCGAAAAACAGTCCCTTGGTGGTCGCCGGAAGTCACCAAGGTAATAAAGAGCGTCGGCGAGCTCTACAGCCACATAAACGGCACCCTTCCCAAGAGCACCCAATAGCCTTTAAGCGGCTCCGTGCCCGCGTGCGCCAGATTATAAAACGACGGAAACAGGAGTGTTGGGAGAGGTACGTGTCGACCATTGGGTGCCATACGTCACCTTCCCAAGTCTGGACGAAGATCAGACGTCTTTTTGAGTACCAGACCCCAACAGGTGTCCCTGACATTAACATCAATGGCGTGTTATCTACCAACGCAAACGCGATTGCTGAGCACTAAGATCCAGCCTCTGCGCCGGAGAAGTATCCCCCAGCCTTTCACACCCTCAAAAGGCGGATGGAAAGGAAAGTCCTCTCGTTCACTACATGCCACAGTTTACCCTATAACGCCTATTTATAGAGTGGGAGCTCCTCAGCGCCCTTTCACAGCTCCTGGGCCGGATCGGATCCATAGTCAGTTGATTTAACATCTCTCGTCTGACTGCAAGCGACATCTCATCGTCATCTTCAACCGGATCTGGTGCGATGGCTTCTTTCCATCACAATGTAATCATTCCGGTGCTCAAACCCGGTCAAAACCTGCTTGGTGTGGATAGCTACTGGCCTATCAGCCGCACCAACTTCCTTTGTAAGCTGCTGGAACGTATGGCCTCTGGGGCCCACTCGCGATTTTTATCCAAAACTTCCTGTAGCTCCGTACTATCTGTGTCCAAGTCAGTGCCCCCCAAAGCCGCCCCTGTATTCAGGAGAATGGCGTTGCTGCGCTAGTATTACTCTTAGTCGCAGGAAAGGGGTATTTTCATAAAAATTCAGTATAGGTGCAGTTGGGCGATGACGTCTGGGGCATCTGGCAGTGTGGTAATAGTCAGAGGCCAGTAGGCCAGACAGAGTAAACATGGCGCAGAGCTGCAGTGGCGTATTGCACATACGATTTGTTTGGAATGAAGCAGCAGCGAGGCAGGGAACTGCAGTGTTGCTTTAAGTGATTGCGATATATGAGGCGAGGTAGTAGGTCAGAGCCGGGAGTGGCGTTGTATAAGTGGCTGAAGTATGGGAATTTACCCCTGCCATAGTTTCTGTCTCCCTCTGACACTACATCAGAAGCGAGGGAAAAGCAGTATAAATAGTCAGGCACTCTTAGCTTGAGGGGTGTGCCAGGTCAGTCGAGAGTCGGGTCGGACCTGTGCTGGTCTACGCTTATAGGGGCCAGTCTGGCAGCGATGTTCTAAATATTCTGTGTAACCTGTACTTTGTTCTATATACTTGTATGGGCTGTATTCCGCCTCCGGGCACGCAACACTGGGGTGGGACGGAACGGCAGTTGGGTACTTGGAGATTGCACGATCTGCCTGAAGGTGGGTAGTGACAGCGGTCTGAGGGCTGCGAGAACGGGCGATATTCGCTTCCCACCCGGCGAACTAGGGTCTGGGCGACTTACGCTGCGGGGGGCACGGCAGCGCTGCAGCGGCACCAGAAGTGGCGGCGGGTGTTGCCATCTGGCAAGCACCACTAGTGGCAAGTTGCAGCACAGCATTCAGGAGGGCGCGGGTTCGAGTCTGGTCCTGTCCTGGGAGCAGTAGCGGCCGAGGGCCACAGGTGACCAGTACAACCAACTTCGTCCAATGTTCGGACAGAGCAGGTCTAACGGGGCAGAGGGCGCCAGGGACCAGGGACTGTAACAGTCTCCGGAATCGCGGGCAGCTACGCGACGCCAGACGCGACGCCTCGGTGACCAGGCTAGCCTTGATGACGGAGCAGTGGCATTGGCATACCAGGAGTTGCTGAGCCAACTGGACTCGTGGGACAACGCTGCGGGCGGCACGCCAACACTACGCTGCACCCATCGTAGTACTGTAAATTACGTGAATAAAGCACTGCTATTGAATACCGCTGTGTCACTCAGCACTGCCCCTTGACGCTACTGATCTTGCTCGGCCTCCTGACGAAATACGGAGCGGTGGGTCCCGGCGTCAGCTCGGTTGTCTGGAGCCCCTGGTTTGACCATCAACACCCTGCAACGACGTTCCACAGGGCTCTGTATTGAGTGTCTCTTTATTTTTAGTGGCTGTTAACGGTTTAGCAGCAGTTGTAGGGATGTCGGTAACACCTTCTCTGTATGTGGATGACTTCTGCATTTAGTACTGCTCCTCCGGCACTGGTGGTACTGAACGGCAGCTATAGGGAGCCATTCACAAGTTGCAGACGTGGGCTCCAGTCAGCAACTTCCTATTTTCAGCCGCAAAGACATGTGTCATACATTTCTGTTGGCGTCGCACCATTCATCCAGAACCAGAACTTTACCTTAATGACGATCCACTCACTGTAGTGGAGACATGTCGATTCTTAGGACTGGTTTTTGACACCTGATTGACTTGACTAACTCACCTTCATCAGCTTAAGTGGAAGTGTTGGCAGCATCTAAATGCTCTCCACTGTCTGAGCAACCCAATTAGGGTGTAAATCGCTCTACACTGCTGCTGCTCTACAGAGCCCTTGTTCAATCCCGCATTTACTATGGGAGTCTGGTTTATGGTTCAGTGGCGCCCTCAACGTTGCGTTTAATCGACCCAGTGCACCACTGTGCCGTTCACTAGCGATGGGAGCTTTTAGAATGAGTCCGGTGACCATATCTATGCCCTGGAACGGTCCTGTCGTTCAGTGGTGTTTGTGTGGACCCCAGGACACATCGGAATCCCAGACTACCAACTTGCCGACAGGCTGCCCAGAGAGGCTATGTGGTGTAGCAGCACCACCGTTTAGGATAGGGAAAGTTAGTTTTATGCGATATTCTGAGCACAAGTTAAAGCCAGGTGCAGGCCGGATTGCAGTGAGTTACGCATACCAACGGTTGCAAAGTAGGATAGAGGCCACAGGGCCGTCGAACCACTGAAACGTGTAAACGCAGTGGTTTGCATGGCACAAGCTACAGGCAGAAGGTGCCCACTGGCGCAACCCAGGTGTTGTGTGTACGTTACTCGGAGTGGTGCGTTAGCAAAACAGAGGTGCATAGCCACATACAAATAGGTGCAAGTTTCTAAAGAGACTCATTGAAGTGTGACAGCTCTCCTGGGTGGTGGGGCATGTTGCACCACCGGCTACATACAGAGCAGATGGGGCACCAGCATTCCAGTCCACGGCAGGTCAGTGGTTCGACCCTCTGAGGCCAACGAGATTCATTCAAGTGTAGCAGCTCTCCTGGACGGCAGGGTGTGTCACACCACTGGCTACACATCGCAGCAAATGGAGTGCCAGCGTTCCAGTCCACAGTGGGTCGTTGGTTCAACTCTCTGAGGTCGACACGGGGTCCTTAGCAAGCCAGCCAGTGGTGGGCCACTCTACGGCTCGCTACCACGGGCAGTTGTCTCGGCTCCAGACACGCGCCAGTGACATCCCGAGGCGAGAGCCACAGATTCGGACGAAGGATCACGGGCACTTGTTCGTTGACGTGATCTCAGCCATGGCGGCAAGAAGAAGGATGCAGCTGGCTGCCTGGGGCTCACACCGAGCAGCGCTGAGTCGGCAGGGATGCAGACCACTGAGCCAACGCCTGGCATCCTGACAACGATGCACTCCGCTCAAGTACAAGGCCGACACACAGCGCATTGCACTGGGTCGCTAGGGCGGTGGCCTCAGCATTGCGGGACCCTGTGATGTGGACCAGGTTGAACGGGTCGCTGTAGTTCGAAACAATAAATCATTTGGAAAGCTCGAACGAGTTTTAATACGGCATCTCCTGGCACCCATCCACTACATTTGGTAACTTCCCGCTACATTTGGTCATCCTGATACATTGGGTGGCAGAAGTCGCCATTACAGTGGATACTGCTTCTGGAGATGGGCATCTCCGAAACTTAACTGCGTTCTGTCTTACGCCGCAGGGTTTTTTGGCTTTGGGAGACGGAATGGCATAACAGTATGCACAACAAACTGCATGTCATTAAAGAGACTACGAGTGTATGGAAGTCTTCCATGCAGTCCTCTCGCAGGGAATCAGTTGTCCTCTGCCAGCTCCACATTGCCTATACGTGGCTAACGCACGGTTACCTCCTCCGTCGTGAGGACCCACCTTGGTGTTGCTGTGGCTCACAAATGACGGTCATCCACCTCTTGCTGAACTGCCCACTTTTAGCCGCTCGGCGGACTTTTAACTCTACCAGCACCCTACCTTCGGTGTTGGGTGGCAAGCAAAGCCTCACAGCAGCTTTAGTTCTACGTTTTATTCGTGAAGGTGGGTTTTATCATATGACCTAATTTTTTGTGTGTGTCCTTTGTCACTCTGTGTCCTCCACCAAAGTGCTTTTAGGGTGGAGGTTTTAATGTGTTGAAGAGTGGCTGGCTTCTCATTTTTATTCTCATGGTCAGCCAGTCATGGTAATCCGCTCTCTTGTTTTAATCTCTTCTACATGTTTCTTGCATCTCTCTGTGGTTTTCTTGTCCGATTTTGTCCATTTTAGTGTTTGTTGCCCTTCCTTCATTCTTGTGGTTTCCTCCTTTCTTCCAGCTGTGTTTTGCATGTCTCAGTTATTTTACTCCCATCCTTTTGGGTTTATTTTAATCGGAACGAGGGACCGATGACGTAGCAGTTTGGTCCGTCCCCCCCTCTTTTAAACCAACCAACCATGCACCCATGGTGACAGCTGTTCCTCGGCGACGTAGGCTGGAATTTCCACACCAGTGCCACAACTAGACGTACACTGAGTGACGATGGGTGGTCTTTTCAGATGAAGTGTGTTTTATGCTCCGTCGTACAGATGGCTAACTCCCAGCAACAATCTTTGGAAGGCTCAAGGCCGGAAGAGGCAGCGTTATGGACTGGGGAACGTTTTCGGGCATTCCCTGCATGATCTCGTCATTCTGAAGGTACAGTGAACCAACAGAACCAGACATTTATCCTTGATGAACATGTCTACCCATATGTGCTGCTTGTTTTTCGTGGGTACAGTGGCATCTACCAGCAGCACAATACAACGTGTCGTACAGCTCGCCGTGTACGTGCCTCACTCTGAGAGCACCATGATGACTTTAACGTATTCCCCTGGCCACCAAACTACTCGGATTTAAATCCAAACGTGAATCTGTGGGACCACCTCAGTCGGGATGTTGGAGCCACGAGTCCTCAACGGATAAACCTGGAACAGCTGGTCACGTCACTGGAGTCGACATGGCTCTAAATCTCTGCCAGTACCTTCTAGAAACTCATTGACTCTTCGTGCAAGTCTCGCAGCAGTCCGCACTGCTAAAGGTGATTATTCAGGCTTTTGACGAGTGGTTACATAAATACGACTGGACAGTTTAGTAGACTAATATGCTACATGGCGTATAGGAGTGTCTTTATAAAGGCACGTATCTAATTGTAGCATTTCTCCAAAACAACAGAAAAAACATACTTTGGTCTGAATAGTGTCTTGTATATCTGCAAAGCAAAGGTTTATCGGTTCCCAGTTCACTCTTGTGATTTCCCTCATAAGATTAATAGCTTTCCCATATTTCAGTATCACTGCAGGTATGTGTGTATGCCACCTAACACGATTATCAATCTACAGAGAAAGCATACTTCTCGACAAAATATATGAGCCTGGTTTCATAGGCCTTATTCATTGTGGTTCTTCTGGGTTATACAAACAGCTTAAAAGAAATTTTTACACACTATGTTTATCTGTGATTCAAGGCTAGGATGCATCAATGAATGAGCCTTACGACACTGAAAATAGTAACTTTACTTCAGAAGAATGGTTATGAGGGTTCTAGCGTACAGTTCAAGCAGCCTCCACTAGTCTGCACTGCAACCGCCGAAAAGTCCTAGATGGCAGTGGTACGAATTTAAAAAAATGCAAGATGGCGGTGGCGGGAAACTCAACACTGCAAGATGGTGACGGGAAATAGAAAAATGGAAGTCGGTGCTGGCAGGAAATATAAAAATTGCGAGATTCCAGCGGCGAGAAAATTCAATAAATGCAGCCAGCAGAACTAGCCCGCTTGCGCTAGTGCCCATAATGGTGTCATAATGAAAATAATCCGTATGATCTGAATCTGTGCGATGTTCAAAAGTATTCGATTATTATGACTGAAAAAACACGCGACACTGGTGTAACATAATGTTTTACAAACTGTTTTTTGGGTTTTATGCTATCATCAGTTTCAAAGATTAACTTGTGTGGCTGTGAAATTTTTGTGGGATTAAAGATTTTAAACTAGTGGATCTACAGTTGGATTCTAAAGATAACAATTGTTAATGTTCGATACAAAACTAAAGCGAGAGGAATTATGTCAGTAAAATACGATGTGAAAGTATTTAGCTCAGATAAAATGTTTGACGCATTAAATAATAAACTACATAACAAATTACAACAATTGTTCTGAGAAGAAAGATAATTTGAACAAGATGTAGTATACACGCACTTTCGTGACGTGTTCCAAAGGGTTGACTGAACAATATAATTTTGCCCTTAGCAGGTCCACTATTACAGACACGTGAAATATTAAAACTGTGCGTAAACAGTTATGTGAAAGAACTGTAAGTATACAAATTAAAATTTCTTAAGAGGATAATTTGAAACTACAGCAAGTGAAATAAAGGAAAAAGGGGGCATGTTAGTAGGAGGGATAGTTTATAAATTCATTTGGACGGGAGTATCAGGAGTATCTGCAGTAAGACTGCAGAACTTCTGGAGCGAACACGGGGCTTTTGTAGGCTAGGCGATAGTTTGAGGTACTCTGACGAACATTATTCACCAGTCGATACGCAGATAGCGAAATCAGAGCACGTTCAGTGTAAAGACCCTTCGACCGTCAGAATTTTATCAGTAAACTGTCGAAGTATTCGTAACGAAGTTCCCGAATTTACTGCCCTCCAGCAAAGTTCTCGCCCTCAGATTATTCTTGGAACCGATAGCTGGCTGAAACCCGAAGTAGAAAGCTGTGAGATATTTAGCGAGTCTTGGATCGTATATCGAAAGATCATATTAGACGCCGTAGGAGGGGAAGTGTTCATTGTAGCTGACAAAAATATTGCTTCTATTGAGGTCGAAATTGAGTGTGACAGTGAAGTTATCCGGTCGCGTTTAACACGTCTCGGTGAAATCAAGTCAACTGCTGGATGTTTTTACCGGCCACCAGATTCTGCTGCGGTAGTTATGGAGTCATTCAAAGAAAGTCTACGGTCAGTATCGCGTAATTACCCAGATCATGCAATACTGATTGTAAGCAAACTTAACCTACCGAGTATGGACTAGAACGTTCATGGATTCATTGTAAGGGATACAGACAGTCTTGCGAAGTAATTTTGAACACGCTTTCCGAAAACTGTCGTGAGCAGCTAGTTGGGCAGCTTTCACGCAGTGGAAATACCTTAGACCTTGTAGCTACAAACAGGCCGAAACGTAGCGATGGCGTCAGTGTAAAGGAGCGGATTAGTCATCATGATGTCATCACAGTGACTATGATTACGGAAGTTCATAAATTAGTCAAGAAGGCTAGGAGAATGTTTCTGCTAGAGTGATCAGATAAGCAGTTGTTAGCATCTCACTTAGACAATGAAATGACATCATCTATTTCCAGTATGATGAACATAGGGGAATTATGGGCAAAGTTTAAACAGACTGTAAATCGAGCTCTGGAGAACTATGTGCCTAATAAGTGGATTGAGGGCGGAATTTGAGGAAGAAAAGGCTGTTATACTCATAGTGAGAAAAAACGATGCACAAAAGCCGACAGACAAAGGTTAGTAGATATTCGTGTATATGGAAAGATCTATGCTCCTAGTATGAAACAGCTACCACCATGATACCTTAGAAAAAGATCTGGTCGAGAACCCGAGAAAATTCTGATCGTATGTAAAATAGCTAGGCGTGTCTAAGGCTTTCATCCAGTCACTCGTTGGCCAGTCTGCTTTGGCAGCAGTAGACGGCAACAGGAAAGTCGAAGTTTTAAATTACGCTTTTAAGAAATCGCCCACACAGGGGAATCAAACATACTGTCGATTGACCATCCCATAGAATCCCGTATGGTCGATATATTACTAAGCATCCCTGGCGTAGAGAAACAACTGAAAGAGCTGCAAATATGTAAGTCGCCAAGTTACCGTGGAATCCCAGTTCGGTTTTACACGGAGTAATCTACAGCATAGGCCTCTTACTTAACTTGCATTTATCTCGAATCTCTTGCTCAGCTCAATGTCCAAAGTGACAGGAAAACAGCGCACGTGACTCCTGTCTATAAGAAGGGTAAAAGAAAGGATCCGCAAAATTACAGACCAACATCCTTGACATCGGGTTGTTGCAGAATTCTAGAACATATTCTAACTTCGAATATAATAAATTTCCTAGAGACTGAAAGTCTTATGTCCACGAATCAGCACGGCTAGAAAGCATCGCTCGTCCGAAACTCAGCTTGCCCTTTTCTCACATAATATACTGCGAACTGTGGATGAAGATCAACAGGCAGATTTCATATTTGCAGGTTTCCGAAAAGCATTTGATACGGTGCCACACTGCAAACTCTTAACGGAAGTACGAGCATATGAAATAGGTTCTCAGAAGACTTCTTAAGTAATAGAACCTAGTATGTTGTCCTCGGCGGCAGAATGTCGTCAGGAGTGCCACAGGTATTTTCTGTATCCATAAATAATCTGTCGCCAGGATGGGCAGACATCTGTATTGTCTGTTGATGATGCTGAGGTGTACAGGAAGGTGTCGAAGTTAAATGACTGTAGGAGAATACAAAATGAAATAGACAAAATTTGTAGTTGGTTTGATGAATGGCAGATAGTTACAAATGTAAGGTAATTCAGAGTAGTAGGAAAACCAAACCCGTAAAGTTCGGATACAGCATTAGAAGAGTCCCACTTGACACACTCACGTCATTTAACGTCATTTAAATATCTGGGCGTCACGTTGCAAAGCGATATGAAATGGAACGAGCATCTGAGGATTGTGGTAGGGAAGGTGAATGATCGACTTCGGTTTCTTGGGAACATTTTAGGAAAGTGTAGTTCATCTGTAAAATAGACCGCATATAGGACCCTAGTGCGACCTGTTCTTGAGTACTGCTTGAGTGTTTGGTATCGGCACCAGGTTGGAGTAAAGGACGACATCGAAGTAGTTCAAGGCGGGCTGATGGATGTGTTACCGGTAAGGTCGAATAACATGCAAGTATTACGGAGATGCTTCGGGAACTCAAAGGGAAATCTCCGGAAGGAAGGCAACGTTCTTTTCGAGTAATACTGTTGAGAAAATTTAGAGATCCGGCATTTGAAGCTGACTACATAACAGTTCTTCTGTCACCAACATAAATTTCTCATTAAGCTCCACGAAGATGAGATACAAGAAATTAGGGCTCATAAGGTGTTCTTATAATAAAGTCGTTTTTCCTCGCTCTGTTTGCGAGTGTAACAGGAAAGGAAATGACTAGTAGTGCTACAGGATACTCTCCGCCACGCACCGCACGGTGGCGTGCGAACTATGTATGCAGATGTACATGTAGAGACAGAAATGGCGAGCAACGTACCCGTGTCTGATCATTCAATATTCAGCTTGGGCGAAGGGACATATGCTTAATAATTTCCATTATTTCAAGGTATTTCATCTTCCTCCCTTTGTGGATACTATGTAAGACTTCATGTTGCAAGCTGTAACTGTTCCCTTCTCTAAATAGGTGGTCTGAAACAAAGTCCCTTTTCTGAGTCACAATCTTCTGTGACTTTCCTTCAACTGGGTGTATATTGCCCTGCAAGACTGACATGTAAGGAATTAGCAACAATTATAGGTCAATTTGTATATTCCACATTTTTCCAAAACTGAAATACTGTCTTGACCACTGGGAAAATGTTTGCAATCGTCTTGTGCACATAAAATAGTATTTTAGACTTCTTAGATTTCAGCTTTCTAGCCACATGCAGAGAGCCTTTTCCTAAATATGCGAATATGCACTGTTTATTCATATCTTGAGGTGGTAGGTCGAGCACAGGGTGAAAAAAGAGGAGACCTTTTGTCTTTGGTTTTGTGCATCATGCAGTAGCCAAGGCAAGATTGTAGCCAATGCTTGATGCTATTTTTTGAGTTTATTAAATGCAGTTTGGAAGTGTTCATTGCTCACTACGATGGATATTAGGCGATGTATCGTTGACTGACAGGCAACATGTTTATGTGGCCCTCGGTGTTGAGAAATGTCAAGTATGCCAAAACGCAGGAGGGTTAAATTAGTAATCTATTCAGTAGTTCACAACTTTCAGAACCAATTCAAGTGTTAATGCTTGTAGATCAATTTCTCGGACTTAGAAACAATTAAACAAGGATTCATTGTACTTGGAGAAGGCTTCAAATAGTCTCCACAACAAAAAATTTCCGGGCAGCAACTGGAAGCAGTAAACATAGAGCTAGAATGTACATTAGATGATCTACACTTAATATCTCGTAGGCCACGAACTGGGAAGTTCTAACCTACCTCTTTTCTTGTGCCACATCACGTATGGAAAGACAAGTGTGAAACAGTTTCATGAGGAAGATCGTGAGTTATAATTATGTTGTAACAACCAGATCAGACAAATGGAATATTCTTGTCTTACCGAACAAAGGTGTCCATGCCAGCAAAGTGCAAGATTTTCTAAACTCCACCAACTTCTAACAGATGCAAAAAGACCCCACACAAGCTTATAATAACGAAGTCAATAAGTGTTATTAAATTGTGTAAAGATATAATATCTGACTCTGATGAATGCTTTTTCATCAACGTTAATTCTATAGCATCTGGATTGTATGGCTTCTCTAAACTCCATAAAAAGTATATTCCAATCCATTCTATAGTGTTTTCATTTTCAGTTCCATGTTAAATGATCTGATCAAGATCAAACCAAGTTTAAACCTAATCATGGTATTCTTAAGTCCAATGACTTAATGAAGAAGTTAAAATATAGCCAAATCCCCCACCCCCTAGCACCACGCAAGTTTCTCTTGTTGGCAGCAGTTTATTCACTACCGTACCTTTTTGGGAGCTCCTAAGCAGTCTCACAGACTTACTAGATAAATCAGCAACTAACTCAGTTGTCACAGATGACGTAAAGTTAGCAACACAAATCTGCCTAACACACAATTATTTCCATTTCAATGGCAATATACAGAAAGTGTTAAATGGTCTAGCTATTGGATCCCCACCTCAGTCCAGTTCTAGCCAGAAATATACATGGACAGTTCTGAAAGACATTTCTTGGAAATAATCCAGTTTCTTCCAATGTTAGATACTGATTTATGTTTAGCGATGAGGTGCTGTGCTATGGACAGGTACTACCAGACAACTTCAGCCATTCGTCAAGCGGCTAAATCTTAAGCACAACAATTTCAAGTTTACGATGAAATTTGGGGGTGACTCCATAAATTGTTTTCACATAGCCATTGGCAGCAGTTATGACATTCACATTTTCAAAAGTTACAGGAAGCCCACCACCACTGATATTGTAATACCTACGAATTATTTGCACTCAGTGACCCATAAGTATGCTGCCTTTCATTCATTGATATATCGTGTAATATCCATCTGTATGGTAAATGAAAAAACTTAATTAAATACAAACAAACAAATAGTGTCTAGAACTCTTACATTCCTTTCTTGATGGAATACATGATTCATAAAAAACAAAAATAATACGTCTCCTCTCTTCTTTACCCTGTGTTTGATTACCACCTCGTTGCCTCAACCACCTGCTGCCGTCTTCCACCCTCCCCCTCCCTCCTTGCCACATGTGGAGGTGATACAAAGTAAGTTGTGCAAAAATGAGTGTGTGTGCTTAGTCAGGAAGCTCTCAGATGAATCGAGACATGTTCTAAACTTAGGAGATATTACTGGAAGCGACGTCATGATTAAACTTGTTGATATCTGTACACGCCTGTTGTTGCAAATTTCACGTTAGTTACCACCTCAACTGACCATTATTGAACCAGTAATAGCTGGTGTAACGGTAGGCACTTTATAAATTGACCATTATTTCCCCCTACTATTCCTATAATATCTTACGGAGTAATCGTAGACACCCTGTAAAATGGCCATCATTAAACCACTCAATAGTAACTGCAGTTAATGACAGTCACCATAGATCAACTGACCATCATTACCGTAGCAATCGCGAAAGCGTTACGGGGATGATAGATAAACTCCAGTGGAAGACTCTGCAGGAGAGACGCTTAGTAGCTCGGTACAGGCTTTTGTTAAAGTTTCGAGAACATACCTTCACCGAGGAGTCAAGCGGTATATTTCTCCCTACCACGTATATCTCGCGAAGAGACTATGAGGATAAAATCAGAGAGATTAGTACCCACACAGAGGCATACCGACAATCTTTCTTTCCACGAACAATACGAGACTGGAATAGAAGGGAGAACCGATAGAGGTACTCAAAGTACCCTCCCCCACATACCGTCAGGTGGCTTGCGGAGTATGGATGTAGATGTAGATTTTATTACAGCTCATTGTGCTAAATGTTAAAAAATCTAATGTTGGCGGATAAACATGCTAACACAAGTATTTCCAAGGTTAAATGACATGAAAAACTGCGTTAGCTAGTCAATAACACCGATTATATTTTGCTCTTGCAGAACATGGTGCATTATCTTCATACCCCTTAACATGGTGCTTGGTTCGAATGAAGGATTGCTGAAAAACATCTACAAACGTCTGGTGATCGTATTTTGACCTCTGTACCATACGTAACAGAGCCTCAAACAAGCCTAAGACTGAAATGCCAATATCTTTACGTATTTTGATAAATATTGCGGACAATGTAGACTTGAGAACAGCACTATGGCAATTGATTTCAGAGTCCACACTTATGCTTTAGGCATCAAGTGTAAGTCTCTGACAGTTATAGAACAGTAACTCCGACTACTTATTTGTCTGTGTCATTTATCACTGTTTGTCTGCATGGCATAGTATTTTAACCAACATGTGTTTTGTACAGTTATAGAATTGGTCACGTTAATTTTGGTACATTCTCTCATTTAGGCCAGGATGAAGTGCCAGCTGCCTGCTTAGAATGTTATTTTTCCTGAGCACATGTGTTTTGTACATTTACAGAGCAAAGATACTGGAATACTGTAAGTTTCACCTCTTCTGTATTTTGACTGGAAGTAACATTTACATAACCATTCTGTCTGTGAGATTATGTATTTTTTTATAAATAATACATACTTTTTATGCTACCAATAACTTGGACTCATTTAGGTCTAGGAGGAATTTTTTATTATTACTGTTTCGACACTGAAACAGCATTGACATAAGCGTCTTGTGAACATATTTTATATAAATAATACAGACTGCTTAGATGCGGAAATACTTAATTTGGTGATCCATTATGCCAAATACTTTTGAACATGAGCAAAATTCAGATCGTTTGGATATTTCTGAATATGGTGATTACATACTGATGGGCTATTTCGTTCTAATGTGTGGTAAAATACTCAACTGTGATTGGGAGAGCAAAGCGGTGTGTGTGTGTGTGTGTGTGTGTGTGTGTGTGTGTGTGTGTGTGTTTGCTTACATACATATTTTTGATAAATAATACCAGTCATTCAGGATTCTTTTTAAATATGGCGCAAAATTCAAATCGTTCAAACAGTTTTGAACATGGCACAAAATTCAGATCTTTGCTATAATTTTGAACGTGAAGGTATAAAAGCCACTAGCACAAGTGGGCTGGTTCCACGATATCGCATTTTTCAATTTTCTCACCACTGCCATATTGCCTTTTTTAAATATCCTGCCTAGGGCGAGACAGCCAGCACAGTCACCTTCTTAACTGCTACGTGTAGTTCTGTTACATTGTCCTCAGGTTACTGAAGAACCATAATTTGAAGGTAGGTCATCAGCTGGTGTTGTGGACGGCGGGCGAACATAGCGAGCCAGTTCTTCACTGTTTCCTGCCTCACAGTAGCGGTTGAACGGCTGAATGATGTCGCTGTAACGTACGCCAGAACGGCGGGAAATTTACCGTGTTAACAACGCTTCTAGCCGTAATGTGGCAACGCGCGTTGGGTCTCAGCTTGAAGTAGCCCTTCGAAACTAGTCTGAGAGAGTAGCGTATGCGAACGATTTCCTCGTAGTAGTTAATGGAAATTCTCGAGCTTGTAGTGTAACTTAGCTGTCTATGTCAAATATTCAGGAACAGCGTAATACAAGAAGCTGAGAATTACAGCAAACAAGACGGTGCGTATGCTGCAGGAAGGGAAGTTGTAAAAAACTGGCAATATCTATACGGAATAAATTGTATGCCGGTTAGTAGGAAAATAGTGACCAATATGTAGGCATGTATGTAGAAGTGGGAAGGACTTCAACGCACACATTGCTAAATTGTGTGATAAAGTCTTTAAGCTCGTCCAGAAAATAGTCAGAACCGGGAAAAAAAATTAAGCTACCTCTGAACCTCGTAACTCTATGTGTTACCTCTATATTCTCTGCCTCGTGATGAGTGGGTGTTGTGTGCTGTCCTTAGGTTAGTTAGGTTTATGTAGTTCTAAGTTCTAGGGGACTGATGACCATAGATGTTAAGTCCCATAGTTCTCAGAGCCATTTGAACCATTTTGTTACCTCTATAGGCAGTTTAGGTACAAGTGTTTCGACGTTCAAGCTTCAGAAGGTGAAATCATTTGAAAGCCTCTTAAAGGACGGTCTTACCTCGACAGCCAGTTTCGGTGCAAGCTTCAACAGGCGAAACCAATTGAAATCCTCCGAAGGATGCAACCCAGTGTCCCTGTAACAATCTCTGGTGCGTGTCGTACAATTTCGCCAGGACTCTAAAGCGCAGTGTACACACAAATTCCGTGGCTAGACCATACTCAGGCAGTGATTCAATAGATGTTTTGCAGCTAGTAGCTGTTCAGTAGCGAAGACGATATTGAAAGCTTCCATTATAGTTCAAAAAGGAAAAAAATGTAGCATATTAAACGTATGTTCCGACCCTTTCCGTAATATTTACATGAAATCTGAAAAGTGTTTTTATACTGTGTTAGGCAAAGTGAAGGACGTCATTCAGAGACAAAGCAACGAAATGGGGTCCAGTGAGATAAAATATGCAACCGTTTCCACGCACGGTGGAAGCTGCTCGTCTGTGTCGGTTCCTTGGACGATAAACACACGGAAAGTAATGGAACCTGTATATTCGTGACATCATAGCGAAATAAATTTTTCTATTTCTTTAGATATGTTGCTAGTATTCGCAGACAGAGATGGATAATTAGTTAGTAGAAGTCGGTAAATATGGACTCATGGTCGATGAACGAGCATTTCATAGCAGCAATTTTCGACGAGCTTTGCAACGTGAACACCTTGATTTACGACAATCAATCCCATTAACCGATTAACGTTCCTTTCTGTTCTGTGGCTGACGAGGCGTTCCCCCTACGCACATAACTTGTTTTTATCCAAAAATCTTACAACGAATTCGGATTTTTACAGCTCACCTCATCATTGCGAAAAATGAGACAAATAAGAAAATAAATAGTTTATCAAGAACGTTCTAAATGCCACACCAGGAAACTGACTGGTTCTAAGTGCCAATAAGGAAGTATTTGTTTCAAGGGCCATTAGCACTGAGGAACTACTTTTTATTTGTGATAGTATAAGTAGAGAAATGCATCAATAATGTTTAACTAGTTTTGACAAGAGAAAAGTAAAATTAAATTTAAGAAGTTAAAATCTTTCGAAAGAACGACACTCCGTTTAAGGAGACGGTGATTATTGTTCTTTTTGCCGCGCGGGATTAGCTGAGCGGTCTGGGACGCTCCAGTCATGGACTGTGCGACTCGTCCCGGCGGAGGTTCGAGTCCTCCCTCGGCCATGGGTGTGTGTGTTCGTCCTTTTAGGTTAAGTAGTGTGTAAGCTTAGGGACTGATGACCTTAGCAGGTAAGTCCCATAAGATTTCACATAAATTTGAACATTTTTTGTACTTTTTTTATGCAGTCCCTTTTATTACACAATCATAAGTGGTTTGGGCCCTCATTCGACATCTTCAGATGCTCCAATAACAAAGTAACAAGCTTATCTTAAGACTTTCAAACAACTAAAAATATTTTTACTCACACTTGTTATCTAAGTAATGCGTAGCTAAAATACATGTGGATTACACATGTGAGCAGCTATTGGAGAACAGATGTTCATGCGTTATCAAACTAAACTTACCATCGTAAATCTGGGAATTATATACATATCACTAACTGTAATTTTCTTTCACTACACTTCGCACTAGTTGCGCGCGTTGTTCATAGGGCTATATTGTCTTGTGAAAACCTTGAAGTAGACAAATATCAGAACTATATTTCAGTCAGTGATTCGTAAAATGAAAAAGAGAATACACGTCGTTGAATCAGTAAAACCACGGCTGAAACAGGGCATGGTCTATAATAAAAGATACAAAGGTACAGTTTTCATGGTACGAATTTCGGACGGCTGATGTCGCTGCGCTTCGGACTGTTAAGACGTTCACGCAGCTGCCCATAAACCTAGAACAGACGGCACGGACTGGACGAAAAGGTTGGCTTTCTCCTACAGTTTGTTGGCACTCTTCTTCCGGCTGCGTGGCGTTTACGTCAGTTGGACAGATGCTAGTAATTGATGACGAGTCCCAGACGGCACAGTGCAGCAGTCGATGGCAGGAAGGCCCCATGATCAGCTTGAGCGTATATGCAGGACGCATCGACTACCACAGCTGAATATATCGTCGTGAATATTAAAATATGCGTCTGTTGTAAACCCATTCTTGTAAGTGAGGAGTTTGTCCAGCTCCTTCCGTTTCATAGCATACGAGTAAATCTCCAGTTCTTCTAAAATATCCAACCGTTTACTTATTTCAACTTTATGTAAAATTTGACGATGTTCGTCGGTGTTATCAGTATTATATGCCTCCTTTTGTGTGTGCAATCCTAATGCTGTTTTATGGCTGACATAGGTACGCTCCTTAAACCCAAGTCAGAGATCTGCCTGCCTGGCCCGTATACCTTGTTTCGCAGTCACGGAATGATACTGTGCCGACACCAGATGTACCATATTCTTGTATGGAAAGTTATGACACACTTGAAACGCCCTGCTAAACCCGCAGGACAGGACAAGTAGTTGAAATTGTGGACAGGGGCCAAAATAAGGGGCTGTCAGTACACTCGAACATACAACTTTATTATTTGATCAAACATTACAAGAGACTTAAAACAATTTTTTTTAAACACACAGCTTTAATTTTTGGGATTTAATTACCAGCTGAAAGCCACTTTAATTTAAAAACGGCTGAAGGCCAATAACTTAAAACGCAAGCATAATCAGAAATTTAAAAGGCAAGCCTTATCTTACAACAGTTCTTTATTTAGGCTGAAGGCCCAAAGAATCTGAGATTTTTAGAGCAAACAATTTGAATTCAAAATCGGCTTAAAGCCTAACACTCAAGACTAAACAACATTAATTTTTTTTCTAAAAAAAGAAAGGCCTTAAGTAAAACAGTTATTAATTAGGCAAACCTGAACCAAAACAGAAATTTAAAAGGCAAAGCCTTATCTTAAAACAGTTCTTTAGTTAGGCTGAAAGCCCAAACAATGAGACTCTTCAAGAGCAAACAAGTTAAATTCAAATCGGCTCAAGGCCATAACATTAATGTTTTTAAATACCAAAAGCCTTACGTAAAACAGTTCTTTAAATTAGGCTGAAGGCCTATGGAATCTTACACCGTAAGGGCAAAACAACCTTAATTTTTTAAAAATTGGCTAGAAGTTATACAAGTACAAACGACAAGAACAAATAAAAAAAGGCAGTACACCCAAGGGCGCTCAGATGTTCGAGGGTCGGCCTGGATTTCAAACACTAACGGTCGCTTAGGTGGGACTGGCAGTCGGGCCAACCATTCACGATCCGACGACAACCCAACCGACCGACAGTCAACGGACCAACCGACAGCATAACTTCCACCTCACCCGACCGGGGCACAACAGGGAGTTAACGGAACAACGTCGAAGATATTGGCGCCCACAACCAATCATACATGAAGCTACAATGAGATTTTCACTCTGCAGCAGAGTGTGCGCTGATATGAAACTTCCTGGCAGATTAAAACTGTGAGCCGGACCGAGACTCGAACTCGGGACCTCCAGAGTTCTAGTCTCGGTCCGGCACACAGTTTTAATCTGCCAGAAACTTTCATACATGGAGCTGTCAAACTACTCACAGTGCTGGACAGCAACAACACGATGAGGAACTTACACTGCCTGAAGTTTACGTTAACGCCCAGGGCAGGTAACCGGAACATTAACGGCCACAAGACAGAAGATTCCGCTGCTGCACTTCAATTCAAATAACCAAATACAGTGAAACTCCACCGGCGGATGGCTAGAATTTTCCAACTTGAAAACCACGTTGTTGCTCTCGGGAATATCCCAACAGCCGACAACGAACTCCAAACCACACAATGTGAACAGTCTTGACTTGCTGGTAGATTAAATCAAAACTCAACTTTCGTGTCCAGTGTCGGTGAGCCAAGGACCTCCTACCAATGAGAACAGCCCCACACATTCTGACACGCATAGTGACCGCCAACGGCCCCGGCCAAACTACGTCCCACAGAGAACTCCTCACTGCTCCACGTCAACCGAAAGACTGGTCGCACACTGCCCAGTCGGAAACTATAAGCGCCAGGTCAGAGATAGTCCAATGTGCTAATATCGATACACACTGGTGCTGCCACCCGCGGAAGGAGAGGATAACAGCATAATGCGATAACCGCGAGAGACTAAGCACGGAATCGCAACGAAGGGTAAATCAGCGCATAGCATGAGCCAGCCACGGCTCAACACTGTTGATTTTATATTATCTGATGTCCTCCTCCAGAATATGCTTTCAAATGAAGTACGGCGCGAAAGACACTAAAGTACCAAAGAAACTGATCTAGGCATGTGTATTCAAATACAGAGATATGTACACAGGCAGAATACAGAGCAACGGTCGGCAACGCCCATATAAGACAAGTGTGTGGCGCAGTTGTCAGATCGGTTGCTGCTGCTACAATGGCAGGTTATCAAGATTTAAGTGGGTTTGAACGAGGTGTTACAGCCGGCGCGCGAGTGATGGGACACAGCATCCCCGAGATAGCGATGAAGTGGGGATTTTCTCGTACGACCATTTCAAGACTGTACCGTGAATGTGAGGAATATAGTAAAACATCAAATCTCTGACATCACTGCGGCCGGAAAAAGATCCTGCAAGAACGGGACTAAAGACGACTGAAGAGAATCGTTCAACGTGACAGAAGTGCAAACCTTCCGAAAATTGCTGCATATTTCAATGCTGTGCCATTAACAACCGTCAGCGTGCGAACTATTCAACGAAACATCATCGATATGGGGTTTCCAAGTGAAGGCCCACTCGCGTGCCCTTGGTGACTGCATAACACAGAGCCTTATGACTTGCCTGGGTCCGTCTACACCGACTTTGGACTGTTGATGACTGGAAACATGTTGCCTGGACGGACGAGTCTCGTTTCAGATTGTATCGAGCGGATGGACGTATACGGGTATGGAGACAACCTCATGAATACATGGAACCTGCATGTCAGCAGAGAACTGTTCAAGCTGGTGGATGTTCTGTAATGGTGTGAGCAGTATGCAGTTGGAGTGATATGGGACCCCTGATACGTCTAGATACGACTCTGACAGGTGACATGTATGTAAGCATCCTGTCAGATCACTTGCATCCATTCGTGTCCATTGTGCATTCCGACTAACTTGGGCAATTCCAGCAGGACAATGCGACGCCCCACATGTCCAGTATTGCCACAGTGTGGCTCAGGAACACTTTTATGATCTTAAACACTTCCGCTTGCCACCAAACTCCTCAGACATGAATATTATTGAGCATATCTGGGATTCCTTGCAACGTGCTATTGAGGAGAGATCTACACCTTCTCGTACTCTTACGGATTTATGGACAGCCTTGCAGGATTCATGGTGTCAATTCCCTCCAGTACTACTTCAGACATTTTCGAGTCCACGCTACGTCATGCTGCGGCACTTCGGCGTGTAGCCCTACACGATATTAGGCATTGGCTCTTCAGTGTATGTCCACCATGATCTTCCCTCTCTTGAATACAGTGAAAATTCTTCCGTTCTTCTGTCTCAAAATAAGAATTTTGAACAGCTATTTGAGATGGATGATTACGAGACATTTTGATCACACTGCATCTACGTATCTTACACACACACACACACACACACACACACACACACACACACACACACACACACACACACATTGAGAACAAAGTTTCAGCAGCATATTTAAAATCAGATAAGTAAGTTACATGCACTGGAATGACATTGCATGGGTTCATGCCTTTAGCGGGCTCAAAGGTCTTGTGTAACCAAGGCTTTAATTACCTTTCTTCGTTTCCCTGTAACTACAAAATATCTATTATGGCTCAGTACCTGTAACTACCCACCAGAAGTTTTTTGCTCATCAAACCATCCCACGCTAAATAGAGGAGACTGAGCCGCACTTGGAACTCTAGAGGGAAGCGCCATCTAGTAATGAATGTTAGGAAAATTTTCTCCATGATTTGACTCTCACAACAAGTCTAGGGACGTACAACACGGTAGCGAGTATACGACAAAACTGTAAACGCGTTATACAGTTTTATTCCTGTTTGTGAAACGACATTCTCAAGACTTCAATGCAGCAATATAATAGGAAATCAAACAAACAATTAATTACAAGCACAACACCGATCTCCAAGATTTATTAAAGGATGTCTTTCCACAGAAATGTCTGTAATTCCTCTGTGTCTCAATCTTCACATAAAGCCTAAAATACTGTCACGATTTGTTTCAGAATACCTATTGTATTCTCTAAACACTCATATTTGTAAAACTTTATTTGCAACATTCTTGCAGATGATGGTTTTTGTGATTCGCTTACGAAAAGCGCTGAAGAAAAATGTATCGGATAAGAACTGATTTTCTCAGATAAACATCTTACGTGTTCATCTAGGTATGAAACTGGGTATAAAACAGGTTATACTTATTTTTAATTGGTCGCTTAACCAGGAAAAGTTGTAAGACAACTTAAATGGTCTTGAATTTACGTCATGTCTATTTATAACAGGAGTTTATGTGGTCTATATACTTCAAGAATGTAACAACATATTGACAGCACGTTAATTGAATATTCAGTAAAATTGAGCAAGAATGACGATAACACTGCATGAGGTACCAAAATTGACGTGGAAGACTGCATGGAGAATAAAGCACCAACACCCTCATCTGTACAGCTCGCAAATTAAAAGTTAAAAAACGCAAAATTACAGTTTACAATAATCCAAACTGGCAACATAAATAAGTCAGCCACTCAGAGTACAGATCGTGCTACCACAAATTGCGAACTTTCACTTCCTCAATAGCAGCAAAATGTGTCTCACAGCAGCAGGCAGCCGCTAGGACACGACCCTTACAATTTACCCTTCCAGACAGTAGCCAGCCGCCGATTCACCAGTAACTTACTTGGACCTTCCCAACTTTACATTTCAAAAACTTCACAAGCAGGGGATGCTTCGGTGCTGTTGCAAATGTCACTGATGAGAATTGTTGCTAAATTCTTGAAATAGCGGGGGAAAGGATATCTAACTTCCCTCCTTTTGTATATAAAATGCACATTTTTAAACACGAAGTTGATAGTGCCCCAAACCAATGTCTTCACGATTGGTCAGCCTTATACATCATGAACACTGTCTACAATGATGCAGTGGCGCTAGCTAAACCAAATGTATAGAGCAATGGAACTGACTCTTCCATGCTAGTCCCATGCTACGGTGTCTTGATCTTTGATGTTCGCGCAGAAAGGCAAACATGTTGTGCTTTCTTATTCTCTGGGGATTGTATGGTGGCCGTGGCGTTCGGTGATTACAGGGGGTGCAAGCACCAGCCCAACTTTCAACGTCGTGGAGCAGTCACTATCTGACTTCCACAAAAAATGCCTGCAAACCAAGAGGAGGCGTTCTTCACCTTATGAGAGTCACTGACTACCTTCTGGTAACAAAGAGAGACCTTTCCAGCCACACACCACTACAGTATGGAGGTTGAAAGGCTACCTTTGCAACCACAGAACTCTAGTACTGTTACTAAAACAGCCACAAAGTAGCGGCAGAAAATGAATTAATATTGGACTGAAATATGGGACAGTAATATCACTTCACCCCGTCATCCCTCTAAAAAAACTGAATAAAAAACACACAAGTCTGAAAAACTCGTTCATCACATGGATTAAGCATCTTGAAACGTAACTAACTCAAATTACCACCTAAAACCAAAAAAGCACTCCTCACAGTTTTCCATTAGGACAACAAAAATTGCAAGGTATAATATTTCCTGAGTGATTCATAATTAGAAACAGAACATGAGGATACGTGTGCTACCTCAAATTCATACTTAGCACAAAAAGAAGAAAGTAAATAAAACAATGGGAGGAATCTTTGTTCCTTATGAATGTTTTTAAAATTAACTCATGGCTTGGGTTACAATGCGGGCTTGATACAATGAACAAAATGTTAACAAAATTTTTATATGATATAAAACAAAATACTCAAAAAGAAATCGGTGTAACATATACGTTTCTCCATCAGAAAATTAAAAAAAAAATTTTTCCACATCGGGATATTCTGACCACAGCAACAATTGTTCCTTAAGGTAGCAAACGTTTGGCATCTTAATTTGATTGAAAAAAGATATAAACTAAGTCAGTTACTCCAAATTAATCCGGTGACTAAGAATTTGTGAGTGGTAATCAAGTTTATTAACTGGTGGTGACTGCCACATTTTTATGTAGAAAAGTATGTGTGAAACGTCATTTACATCCCTTGTGATTACCAAAACCAAAATAAAATTAAGTACATTCATGTGTCCATTTGCCAAAGTGAAATGATTCAGCATGTACTCAGTATGTGCATTTGCAAAGGAAACATTCAAGTTATCACACACAGTGACTCTTCTAGTGAGTGGATTGTCACTCTGGTAGCTACGGCTTCACTGACACTGGTGCCGGTTGACGCCTGCAATACACGGAGCAGACTGGTGCATGGTGGACTCTCTGCGCCACAGCTCGTGCCGACCCCCCGGGGCGGGCAATTCCTTCCGAGGGACAGCGGAGCGCCGTCTCTAGCTGCCAGCTGATCCTCCTACTGCGTCTCCCGCAACTCACCTGCTTCTGAACAGTCGTGAACTTCAGTGAGCAACGTTTCCCCCATTTATACAACCCCAGGACAGCACACGATATACCTGTCGTTACGATTTGCAAGAATGAAAATGTGCAGCCGTGAAGAGTTTAATGAAAAACTTTAAAACTGCTTCTTCAAGCACATCTTAATGCACATGAATTGACGCTTACTACACCAATCGTTAGTTTAGAATAGTGATTCAAAAGTCTTCCCTAGTCAAAGAAATATATATATTAAAAACTCGTTGCCACCAGAAGCCGTAAGGTTACCAAGTTATTATTGATGGTCAATAAAAGGCCTGTCCGCTCGTATTGTAATCAAAGTGAGATGTGTGTGCAAATTCGGATTAATAACATTTTCTAGCTGCACAGGCCGGTGACCATACAAAAAACGACACAGAAGAGTAGGCAGTACCCAACAAACAATGTTGTCGATATTGCTCAGCGCTGTATTGGCAAAAACTGGCTTCCGACAGATCCTAAAAATCAACTCGAAAAGTACTTCAGGGCATTATTTGCAGTTGTCGGTAGAGTCAAAAACTCATAATAACATTGTACTGCGTTCCGTGACCATGCAGAACACAATGTCAATTAATTCTCCTCATGCCACACATGAAAAGTCACCTATGACGACACGCTATGATTTGCTGCGCATGTCAAAAGTCTACGATAAGGGGCCGGAAGTAATGGTTTCCCATAAAGAAAGTTTACTGTATCGCCAGAAAACGTATGTGAAACAAAACATGGGCTAGATTAAGAAACAAAACGAGGTGAGACACCACAAGAAAAATAATTTTAGAGGAATGATACCGTACTTTGTCATCTTTTACTTTCTTAGGACTTCTGAAATCAAACTATAATAATTCTGTCTGGATCAATCACCGATAGTGACTGTGCTTTAATCTAAAACATTTGCAAAACAGGCATTACGCTTGTACAGTAAGAAATTATCACATCATGCAATTTTGCGACCAGCAGACGTAGGCTTGGACACAGATTTTAAAATAAATATTATCTCGTCAAGTGCATCTAACATCTGCGTGTGAGAAATCGGTTGGAAACTTTCCTCATGTCAGCACGTTGTAGGTGTCGCCACCGGCGCCAACCTTGTGTGAATCCTCTGAAAAACTAATAAGAATAAACATCTGTTTATTCTTTATACGCATCTAAAGGAAACATGTGCATGTACAAAATATAGTAACCGCAAGTCAAATTACACAAAAACCTTACTGCTAATCACTAGCAAGAACTTGTGGGTAAGAAGCATCAGGAAATAACTTTGATAACAAAAATAAATCACGTAATACACTACTGGCCATTAAAATTGCTACACCCTGAAGATGACGTGTTACAGACGAGAAATTTAACCGACGGGAAGAATATACTGCGATATACAAATGATTAGCTTTTCAGAGGATTCACACAAGGTTGGCGCCGGTGGCGACACCTACAACGTGCTGACATGAGGAAAGTTTCCAACCGATTTCTCACACACAAGCAGCAGTTGACCGGCGTTGCCTGGTGAAACGTTGTAGTGATGCCTCGTGTGAGGAGGAGAAATGCGTGCCATCACGTTTCCGACTTTGATAAAGGTCGGATTGTAGCCTATCGCGATTGCGGTTTATCGTATCGCGACATTGCTGCTCGCGTTGGTCGAGATCCAATGACTGTCAGCAGAATATGGAATGGGTGAGTTGCCGGCCGGAGTGGCCGAACGGTTCTAGGCGCTACAGTCTGGAACCGCGCGACCGCTATGGTCGCAGGTTCGAATCCTGACTCGGGCATGGATATGTGTGATGTCCTTAGGTTAGTTAGGTTTAAGTAGTTCTAAGTTCTAGGGGACTGATGACCTCAGCAGTTAAGTCCCATAGTGCTCAGAGCCATTTGAACCATATTTTTGAATCGGTGAGTTCAGGAGGATAATACGGAACGCCGTGCTGGATCCCAACGGGCTCGTATCACTAGCACTCGAAATGACAGGCATCTTATCCGCATGGCTGTAATGTATCGTGCAGCCACGTCTCGATCCCTGAGTCAACAGATTGGGACGTTTGCAAGTGAACAACCATCTGCACGAACAGTACGACGACGTTTGCAGCAGCATGGACTATCAGCTCAGAGAACATGGCTGCGGTTGCTCTTGACGCTGCATCAGAGACAGGAGCGCCTGCGATGGTGTTCTCAACGACGAACCTGGGTGCACGAATGGCAAAACGTCATTTTTTCGGATGAATCCAGGCTCTGTTTACAGCATCATGATGGTCGCATCCGTGTTTGGTGACATCACGGTGAACGCGCGTTGGAAGCGTGTATTCGTCATCGCTATCCTGGCCTATCACCAGGCGTGATGGTATGGGGTGCCATTGGTAACACGTCTCGGCCACCTCTTGTTCGCATTGACGGCACTTTGAACAGTGGACGTTACATTTCAGATTTTTTACGACCCGTGGCTCTACCCTTCATTCGATCCCTGCGAAACCCTACATTTCGCAGGATAATGCACGACCGCATGTTGCAGGTCCTGTACGGGCCTTTCTGGATACAGAAAATGTTCGACTGCTGCCTTGGCCAGCACCTTCTCCAGATCTCTCACCAATTGAAAACGTCTGGTCAGTGGTGGCCGAGCAACTGGCTCGTCACAATACGCCAGTCACTTATCGTGTTGAAGCTGCATCGGCAACTGTACCTGTACACTCCATCCAATCTCTGTTTGACTCAATGCCCAGGCGTATCAAGGCCGATATTACGAACAGAGGTAGTTGTTCTGGGTACTGATTTCTGAGGATCTATGCACCCAAATTGCGTGAAAATGTAATCACATGTCAGTTCTAGTATAATATATTTGTCCAATGAATACCGGTTTATCATCTGCAGTTCTTCTTGGTGTAGCAATTTTAATGGCCAGTGGTGTATAACCGAAAACTAAAGCTATTGTACAAAAACTTTGAGAAGTGGTGTGTCCCAATTATTCTCCTCATCCGTAACCTCGTCAGGATGGTCACGTTGTTTGATCCAGAATGGCCCGATATATAGGGAGAATAGCGTAGATGATTTATTCTTCGCCTTGTAGAAGAGGTGATGGGTTCTTACCAGCACCGTCTGCACTGTGTAGGAGAAGCGCTACTTTACATTCTTGGCATTCCTCCTCTGGCCTTGTAGTGCCACTTTCCTTATGTTGGCAATTACTTCTCAATCACTTGCCTATGCCTGGCTGGCTTCCACAGCAGAAATGCAAGGACTTCACTGATTCTGTCTTCTGGTTGTAGATTAATTAGAATAATGGTTAGAACAGTCTTAGTTGAATCTTGCGGGAGCTGATTCCATTTTAAAATCTCCTCGAGATACTGTAGGTCAGATTCGAACTGTGTTGCTACCAATGGAAGGACTTTTACTGTACTTAACTGTACCCTGTTTTCATCTGAAGCTGAGTAGCATAACTTCATAACCTCAAACTTGAATCCCACAAAGGTTGTACAGTGTCTGGTGACTAACAAAACATTCACGATAACCTCTCTTCTCATACCTCTATAAATAGTCAGAAATTCTGACTTTCTTTGGATTGGGCAGGAGTTCAGGAGACATCCTTAAATTGCCCTATCCAAGTCCTAAATGTGCAGGTCTAAGCATGTGGTGTAGGTGAGGAATTCCCTTAGCGAAAAGGAGAGTTTATCGTGAAGCCTGTTCATTGATGGATGCGTACCTTGATGTTGGACTCGTTCCCATCACAATGACCCTATCTTGCGTCGGTCAGGGCGCGACACTAAAGATATAATTATCATCAACATGTCACTCATTATTAGCTCTTACCCTACCCTCTGGCAGTAGCAGTAACGGTTCTGTATCTCAGTCTCATTTATAAGGTTCTCGAAAAATCGTTTAAGTGACACAAACTCTTCAGGCCCGGAAAATCTCGCGGTTGCTTAGGATTCCGATACTGTAAACTTCTCCAGTGCCTCCTCTCTTTGAGAAAGCCAGTAGTTGGTCTCCTCCAATTTCTCCAGATTTTTCTCACCCTGCTCGTGTTGCTTTTGACTGCCTTTGACACTTCAACCACTTTTTCGACTATTGATTTAATACGAACATCAAAATTCCCCTCATAACGCTGCCATCTCTTCCCTATCTTATCTGTTTCTCTGCATCTGCCTCTGCTGGTTTCATACCTTCCTCGGCGTTTCTGTATCTGTCCTCTAATGGTTTGCTACCTGCTTCAGCTTTTCTGTCACTTTCCTCTGTCTTTTTCTGCTTACTTCTACTTTTTCTTGGTCTGCCTCCACTTTTTCTAGCATCTGTTGCGCCCAAAATGGAATTTCGCACGTGTTTCCAGAGTTGTAACTGCTCTTTGCTACTGCCGATTCCATGTCGCAATTCTCGGTAGCTTCGCTCTGTTGACTTGGCGCTATGGATTCCGAGTCTCAGGCAGTGCAGTCGCTGCTGACACCTGTCCCCCTAAAATTGTCTTTACGATTTGCTCTAATTCCATCGAATCCCTCGTTGCTTCCCTAGATCGCACTCGGCTACCCTATCCGTTTATGGAGAAGTTAAAATTGAAAATTACCATAGAAAATTTAAGATGAACAAACTAAGCTTTACTCAAGAACACCTTCACACAAAAATAAAAAATCTTCACAGGCAATAAATAAAAATCTTCACATGCACTACAGAATCTTCGCACATAACATAAAAATCAAACCCTTCGATATTCAAGTGCATCTGTGTGCGCCACGCCAGCGTATCTGACAGGTCATGGTTCAAGCATACATTAATGTAAAGTGGTGACGAAATGGTCGCTACAACTTTTGATACCCCCAGGAGATTTCTCAACGTGTCGTCCTAACTGCAGGAGACTCAAAGAAACCAAAAGTAGGATCCTAGCAGGGTCACAATGAGAGTTTCTAATCTAGTGGTTAAATTGTGAATTAATGCGAGCCCACAACCAGCTTATACTTCTAGGGGAAACGGACTCAAGTCTCCCTTGTGAAAAGTGCAGTTGCACTCTGTGAGGTGAATGGTGGTGGTGGTGACGGGCTGGAGGGCCAAGTGGAAACCCTACTGGCTCTAAAGAATTCTTTACTCACGTTCGATACATGCTTTGTCGTACCTCAGCGAGGCAAAACACGTCTCACTCGGTTGATTCTCGGCAGGTTTGACGCACGGCCGGTGGCTTCTGCCCTGGTTATGGGATGCTGCGTAGGTGCCTTGCGTTGGTGACAGCAGGCCCGTGGATGGCCAGCGGCTTCTCCTGATGTCAGCGGTGAGCTACTTCCCTGTCGGCGATAGGGGCCTGGAACGGGCCATCGGCCCCAGATGCGTTCGTCGCAGTAGCGCGTGGAGACTGCTGTGCACGGAGTTCGACCTGCTGCCCTCTGGCAGGAGTCAGATTGTGGCTGGTGCTGAGGCAGCAAGTCCCATGGGGAGCTCAGTGCTGGTGGCAGCAATCACGAGTGGCAGGTTGGCAGTGCTGTGTCACGAAGTCCCATGAGGAACTCAGTGCTGGCGGCAACAGGGGCAGCCCAGTCTCGAACCTATGGCTGCCTCTGAGGATTCCCAGTCGTCTTGCTGTCCGACATGGCTGTCCGACATGGCCCTGGAATCACGGTGCTGCCGCTGTACACCGGCGAAACTGAGGGTCTCTGGCTCAAGATTCATGCATACTTATGTCGCTCAGAGGAGAATTGTTTCACTAATACTTGGGACCTTGTTATGTTGCCAATAACAAGAGATTTGCCCTGCTACGGTGATATCGAACCTCGTCCTACGGTTATTACTGCTGCTTGGCCCAGTCTTCCGCTGATCTCGCAATCCCCTTATATGCATATTATTCTGACCCACATGCCGCGACGCTGTGGCTACTAGCAGGCAGCTGCTAGTGCAGTACTTCACGGCAGCTTTCACACTACTTCTCATTTCTGTTGCCAAAAGAGTGGGTAATGATACTACATTGAAACAGGCCTCTGGAGGCCCAACGGTCGGACTGACCACCATGTCATCCACAGCCAGTACGAATCAGTGGATACAGACATGGAGGGTCATGTGCACCGCTATCCTGGCTGTTAACAGCTTTCGTGACCAGAGCTGTTACTTCTCATTTGACTAGCTCCTGAATTGCCCTCACAAGGGTTGAATGAACACCGCATCTTCGAAGGTACATTGCACAATAATTCCGAATAACACATGCAATGCAATATAGTATTCATCCTCAGACACCACGCAAGCGACTTTCAAGTAAAATGTCTCTCCTGCTTGTGAATAGACACCTTGGTTGACGGGTATGGCCGTGGGTCATGCACTGATAGCTAAATGGTACAGTTCGTGATAAGCGGGAAATCAAAGTTCTAGTCATACTCTACCACAAACTTCCATTGTTGTCATTCCATTCTGCAGCTGATGGTTGTCCATAGTCGCAGCTGCGAACACATTTAATGTACTTCATGACAGGTGTAGTTGTCGCAGTGCCTGTTCCTTTGGATATGCATGCATGTCCAAAGGTACGTTGCATCTTAATTCGGAATAACAAAGGCACTGCACTATCGTACCAACAGAGTGAAGTTAACCTGTTGGGTACACAACAGGTTATATTTATTTTTAACGGCTTCACTATCCAGGAAAAACTGAAGGAAAAGTTAAATGATCCTGAAATTTAAATCATGTCTTTTTATAATAGGAGCTTGTTTGCTTTGCGTGCATCAAGAAATTAACAGCCAATTGACAGAGGGCAAATTTATCTGCATATTCAATTAAATTGACCAATAATGACGCTAACTCTGTGAAATGTGTCAAAATTGACGTGGAAGGCTGCATAGAGAATAAAGTACCAAGATCCTCAACTGTGCAGCTTTGAAATTAAAAGTTAAAGAATCCAAATTTAAAATTTACGTTAATTCATATCGCCAATACAACTTGCATGTTAGAAGCACACAAGTAAACGAACTGCTTGCAGTATGGGTCTTGCTACCATGGACTGCAGACTTACATTCCCTCAACAACAACAAAGAGTGCTTAACAAGGTCAGATGGCCTCTAGGATGCGATCACTGCAAAGTACATTTCCAGATGGAGCCGGCTGCTGATTCTCAACTAACTTTCTTGCTCTTTTCCAACATTCAAAAACACTCTACATAGAGAGGACAACTATATTCTGTTGTTTATGTGACAGGTGAGAATTGCTACTAAATTCATAAGAAAGAAGGAAAAAGCACACGTGACTTCCCTTCTGTTCATTCTTACACATTCTTACACGCCACCAACACTATCTAGAGTGACAATTCTGTTGGCTGAACCACATTTATAGAGTGAACGAAACTGACTCTCCCACGCTGGTCGGATGGCACTGGAGTGTCTTACGTTCTGATGTTTGCACTTTGAAACGTCCTCTTAGAAAAATTATACATGACTGTGCTCAAACTGACACACAATATTTTTTAGCGCAACGCAATCTGACTTTCAATAATCCCTACAAGAGAATGGCCCTGACTAAATTAACCTATACGTTTCACAAATCACTTACCTCACAAAAATCTTCGTTATTCGAACTACTGCAATACAGCGAGCGCCACTACTGCCAGCTAAATAAAAGATTCAAACTACTGAAGGCACTAACTACTGATAGGCATAGTTAGCAAAAGAAAGATTTTAATAGAGAACAAACAATGTATTTACCTTAATAGTGTTCAAAAGTCATAATATATGTATCAGTCCATGATATCCAATATTACAAATTTACTCTTTCTGATGGACACACGTCCGGATCGTCCGCTCTCAAAATTCCGCGATCTCTCTCCCCACATTCACCACTGCTGGCAGCTCACCTCCAACGGCGCAACGCTACGCGCTGTTAATAGCCAACTGCCCAACACTACAATAGCGAATATTACAACAATGCCACCCAGCCACCAACTGCACAAAGCACAGCCAGTGATTTTCATACAGAGCGCTATGTGGCGGTGGCGTTACCAATATAAAAACCTAAACAGCCTACTTACAGCTTGACAGTAACGTCACAATATAATCACTCATTATTTGGTTTTGCTGTTCTTGCAGTGGCCTTGTTTTGCGTAACCCAATAACATAAATTTAAGTTAACGACAACAACGTATAAAACTGTTTTTCAGGCTAATTTTTGTTGAATAACTATCACTTAAATCTTGTTAACATTTCACTGATTTGGATAAAGAATACCCACTGGCGATGGCATAATACTGCTGAAACATATTTGGGTCCATGCGAAAAAACAGAGTGTCTATAGCAGGCAGTATATAGTAATAGGTTTGTAGTTCTAACAGTAACCGTGTTTGCAGATCATAATTATGGGAATTCCGGTCCGCCTATTGGGCACACAAGTGTTATTTCTATTGCACAATATACATGTCAGTAAAAGTTTGCATCACATCTCTATTGCGAAATTCATTGCACAGAAAACAAACATTGGCTCGAAGGTATGTGTGTATATTCATTTACAATGTGTCGAGCTCGCCAAATAAGAAAATTAAAATAAAAAACAGACGTTTGTGCAATGGGAAAATAGTCTGTTTCACATGGAGGTTTTTTGCAGCACTCCTGAACTACGTCAATACGTGGTGCAACCTTCTCTTGCTCTGATGCAGGCTTGAATGTGTCGTGCCATACCATCGACGAAATCGTGGTGGTCCCACTCGTCCCAGTCTTTATCGGCGATCCTGATTAAGTTGCTCGTTTCAGTCTATGCCACACATGCTCGATTGGGTTCATGTCCGGGCAGGCCACTCCCATTCTGGTGGTCCTAGCACGCCCAAGGAACATACTCATGACAACAGCATGATGAGAATGCCAGTCATCATCCAACAAGATGCAATCGTCACTAAACTGTTAGTGATACGGTCCCACTAATAGGTTCGGACTCTCGTTCCTGTACCATAGAGCAGTGGGATTGCCGTCAAGAACCATGAGACGTGTATGGTAGCCCCGTTTAACATCGACCCAGAAATCACTTTACCACCACATGTGAGACCGTGTTGGAGGTGTTCAGTGCTACCTGGTTGTCTCTACGCTTGTTGTCTGCGATTATCACAATGCAAACAGATACGAGTTTCGTCTGCAAAAAAGCCATCACCAATGGCGTCCATTCTACATGATTTCTTGCCCATCTGCAATGGAATCCATGGTGTTTTGGTGTGCGACATGATGCTCGCCATGGTTGTCGGGACTGGAGACTCGCATCATGAAATCGTCTCCTAACAGCTGGATGAGATACGTGATGTCCTGTAGCCTGTTCGAACACCAATTCAGTTCTGGAGCTCTCAACCCACGGTTTGTTTGACTCAGAAGTTGTATAGATCAATAATCCTGTGAACCGTACAAAAGTGGATAGTCTGGTCGATGTAATTCCTCAACATTGCTGTCAAATGGATCACTTTAACTCCGGTGCACACGTCGAGCAACTTCCCTAGTTGACAAGCCTTCTGTGCATAACGTCATGATTCGGACCCGACCACTGTTAATGACTGTACCTCGTGGCATGATGGATGTTTATTCTACTATTCCAGAAACGTCCCCATTGTTGCTCTACGTTCAACAGAAATGCTGTAGTCCATTCGACTGCAGCGTTCTACTCGTAGGTGGCGCATGAAGACACTGTGTGTATGTTTACAAATAACTGAAGGGGTAACCTTCCGATCGGTACAGGAATAGTCACGGAAGGACACGCTTTCACGATACATCGGGGTGATGCAAAACTTTGTTGATTGTATGTGTTTAGCATGTATGTTTCACCAGCGGATACTTTTATTCACTTACAATTTTCTAGAACGACAGGTTCTGTAGGACATTCTTTACATTATTGTATGGATTATAATATATATTCTCGTAGTATCTGCCCTCATATGCATACTCATCTGTTGTGAAAATAGACGCACTAACGAGACACATGTTTATGGACAACTACAGTCGCAAATTACATATGAACATCGTATTTTGTGAAGTTAAAAATAATTAACGTGCCAGCTTAGATCTTCAAATGTATATTGTTAATGAGTAGATTTCAATAACATATGAGTATATAAATTAGGACAGGTACTACGAAAATAATTATGATAAGCTTTATAATAACGGAAAGATCTTACAGAACCAAATATTCTGGATGAAGGTGCCATCTGATGATGACACAAAGGAGCTGCAGCATGCCTGGGCATCATGAAAGATGCTTGTTTGCATTATAGGCAGATCGGAATTCTTGTAACTCTTAGTGATACGTGGAATGTTTCTGATCAACATTCGGAGCAAAGAAAGTGGTGTCGAATATTGGCTCAAAAAGGGAAATAAAAAAAGGTAAGGGAAATAACTTGTAAGCTAGTTACTGAATGGAATGGGCTGAAAGTATGGATGACTGGTGAATGGCAACTCATCTGGGACAGTGTCAGCACAGGAAGAAGACATTAGCGAACGTGCGAAAATGAGTCAGATTATCTCTACAGATTTAACACAGCAAGGAACGACAGATGCATTTGTCAAGAAAATGGAAAAATTGAAAATGTAATGATAGATCGAAGGATCCCAGTTTATGCAGTGCCGGACCATTTTAGAGGTCGTAATTTGTATACGTGACAAATAAGTGCTTCTATCAGACACGTAAGCCAGGAAAGAGCGACTTAAATACGAGAATCTTAGAAGAAGAGAATATGAAGCTGGGTAATGACTAACCGCACTCTGTCACAGCATCAGAGGGGACGGCGAAAAGAAATGAAGGCCTATGTGAGCACTTCGCATCGGGAATTAGGATGTTCTCAGGATGTACCAGAACACGAACGATTCTGGCGGGGTGCACACTCCAAGGTGATGCCCCAATAGGGGAGAAATGGGAGACTAAAAGCTAAGATTAACGCTCAATTTGGAGATTACAAATTTCGATTTAGGAAAGGAAAAGCGAAGCTACAGTGGTGTGCAAAACGTAAGAAAAAAAGTAACTTTCTCATGACGAATCACTAGCATGTATATATGAATCTTGGACCATACATATAAGGAAATACTACGGTGTAGCACAGAATGTACCTGAAAGAAATACACAATGAGACGAACAGAAACGACACTTTTATTCAAAGACAATAATTCCAATGATGCCACTGCGATTTATGATGGTACCCTAGACATTACAAAAGGCAGTATATGGTTCGTAATAGGGTGCGCAATCACCACGGAAAGAAATGCATGCTCTAGAACGTGCTTCCACGCTAGCTACAAGGTTGGTAAGGTATTCTTGTGGCAGGACGTCCCATTCCTCCGGCGGAGCGGTTAACAACTGCTGGATGCTCGTTGGTGCGTACGGACCTGCTATAATACGTCTCCCCAACACATCCCACACGTGCTCTATAGGATGGCAATACGTTCGCCGAATATCCTCTCGTTCCAAGAGTTCCTCCACCCGCGCTGTTGCATGAAGTCGCACATTATCATAAGCCAGGGCCGAATACACCAAGCTGGGAATGAATACAGTGTCACAGTAATGTTGACTAGTGTGTGTGCAATGTTCAAAGATATGGGGGTCATAAGGCCCATGCAACATTGTTCCTGCGCTCATCACAACACGCGAACCACAAAAGCAAACATGTTCGGCCATGTTCCTGGTTGCATTACGTGTTCGCACCTTTCATCATATGAGTCACTACTCAGACTGAATCTGCTCTCATCCGAGGAGAGCTTCCAACATCTCGTTGGTTCAGTCCCTATAGGCTTGGCTCCTTCGCAAACGGTGCCGCCTGTCTGCGGGTGTCAACAGAACACAACGTGCTGATCGTCGGGCAAAGAGACCACTCCCATGTAGTCGCCGTGTCATTGTGGAGCGTGACAATGCGTGCCTTGCAATCCTGTTAAATGTGGTTTCCATTGCACCCGCTGCCTGTTGTACAATGTAGCGGTCATTTGCTGCTTTAGTTAATAGTCGACCGTGGTCGACTAACTCCTCTCCTTCGGCCGGAGTGCCTGTGGTTCGAAACGCTCCCCACGCACGTGAAACTTTCGTGTGAAAAGTTCCTAACCCCTAGCCTGAATTTGTCACAGTTCGGCCTTTTTCAATTTTCCCAATGATTCTCCATGAGTGAAGTTATTAAAATGCTGTCTCGCAGCGACATTGTAATGAAGAACACCAGCACAGTAGACCGTTAAGTGCTCGCTGGTCGCACACATTGTGTTTTACCGTTCCTTCAACTGACTTGTGCTGTGGCGCGAGCCCCATTTTGCGCATTTATCTCGCTGACCGAAATCATATGACGTCGAACAATATCCGCACGACTGGGAGACCTCTGGAAATACGCTCTCGAACTTTTATTTGTTTCCAAAGAGCAGTTAATATGTTAGATTGCTTTATCTGCCTACACCTACATCTCCACACATACTCCGGAAGCCACCGTAAGGTGCGTAGCGGACGGTATCCTGCGCCATTACGATTCATTTCCTTTCCTGTTCCACTCTCAAATGGAGTGAGGGAGAAACGACTATCTGTATGCTTCCGTATGAGCCTTCGTGCTCCTTATGTGAAATGTATGTTGGCGGCAGTAAAATCGTTTGGCAGTCAGCTTCAAACGTCGGTTCTCTAAATTTTCTCAGTAGTAATTCTCGAAAAGAACGTCGCTTTCCCTCCAAGGATTGCCATTTGAGTTCCCACAGCGTCTCCGTAACACTTGCGTGTTGTTCGAACCTACCAGTAACAAATCTAGCATCCCGCCTCTGAACTGCTTTGATGTCTTCCCCTAATCCGACCTGGTACGGGTTCCAAACACTCGAACAGTACTCATGAATAGGTCGCACTACCGTCCTACACGCGGTCTCATGTACAGATGACCACACTTTCCCAAAATCCTCCCAATTAATCGAAGTCAACCATTCGCCTTCCGTGCCACAGGCCCCACGGACTCATTCAATGTCATAGCGCTTTGCACTGTTACACCCAGATATTTAAATAACATGACTGTGTCATTCGGGACACTATTAATGCTGCCCTTGGGCGTGGGTGTATGTGTTGTCCTTAGCGTAAGTTAGTTTAATCTAGATTAAATAGCGACCGATGACCTCAGCAGTTTGGTCCCATAGGAACTTAGCACAATTTTTTTTTACTAATGCTGTATCCGAATTTCATGGGTTTGTTTTTACTACCCATCTGCATTAATTTACATATTTCTACATTTAGAGCTAGCTTTTATTCATCACACCAACCAGAAATTTCGTCTAAGACGTCTTGTACCCTCCGACAGTCACTGAGCTTCGACACCGTCCCGTACACCACAGCATCATAAGCAAACAACTGCAAACTGCTGCCCACCCTGTCTGCTAGATCATTTATGTATACTGAAAATAACAGTAGTCCTAGTACCCTTGTTTCTGAGGAACACTTGCCGCCGAGGACAACATACTGGGTTCTATTACTGAAGAAGTCTGCGATGCACGCACATCTCTGGGAAGCTATTCCATACGGTCGTACCTTAGTAAACAGACTGCAGTGGGACACATTGTCTCAAATGGTTCAAATGGCTCTGAGCACTATGGGACTCAACTGCTGAGGTCATTAGTCCCCTAGAACTTAGAACCAGTTAAACCTAACTAACCTAAGGACATCACAAACATCCATGCCCGAGGCAGGATTCGAACCTGCGACCGTAGCGGTCTTGCGGTTCCAGACTGCAGCGCCTTTAACCGCACGGCCACTTCGGCCGGCGCACATTGTCTCAGTCTCAAGAAAATTTATTATATTCTAACTGAGAATACGGTCAAGGATTGTGCACCAAACCGATGTTAGAGATATTGGTCTGTAAGTTTGCGGGTCTGTTCTTTTACCCTATTTATATACCGGAGTCACCTGCGCCTTTTTACAGTCGCTTGTGACTTTGCGCTGGGCGAGAGATCCGCGATAAATATATCCATAACTGGTGACGTATTTGTTTTCAACACTTTCTGTTGTTTCACTACGCCAGGGATACTTATTACTATGTCGTCCATTCGGGAGTCTGTTCGATGATCAAACGAAGGTATGTGACTCTTCAGGCTTTCCCGGCGGATATGTTGTAAATAGTCTTCACGGGTGTGCCGCCGGATGACGCTGTGCAAATCCCATAATACTTCTTCGGAGTAACTGCCCGACATCGTCAGGTGGTTGAACCTCGCTGGTGGCTAGGTACGACTGACAAGATCCGCATGTCGACGCCGCTATATATAGAGCACGCGAGTGAAGATTGCCCAGGTGCGGAAACCACGCATGCCCAAAAATTTGCACTCAGATGGCGCCAGACTCAAACGCCCTCTGCCGGGAGACGCAGAGCGGCCTGCGCTGACGCTGTGTTTACTAACATGCTGCCAAAGTTATGACGGGTCTATTATCGAAAGCTCTTTGCTTTCTCGTCGTGATTTAACAGCAGCCAATGCAGGGTTCCAGACTGTACTCAATTGGAATCCCGCATCCCTGTTGATAAGGTTATCAGCTGTACGGATATGTATTGCCTCCCTAATGACGCAATCCCAGAAAGAGGATGCTGGGGATAAAACTTTCGTCTTTTCATAAATCATGTGATGTCCTGTGTTCAGACAGTGTTCTGCAATTGCCGACTTCTCCGGTTGGCGTAGGCGTGTATGACGCTGATGTTCATCGCAACGTTCTTGTACTGTGCGACATGTCTGACCTATGTATGCCGCCCCACGCTGACAAGGAATCTTGTACACACCACGTTTCCTCAGACCGAGATCATCCTTAACCGAACCCAACAGGTTCCTCAGTTTCGCAGATGGTCGGAAAACACACTTGATGTCATATCTTTCGAGGACTCTTCCGATTCTTGACGACATGGCACCAAAGTACGGCAAGAAGGCCAAGGTGGTGGGTGTCTTCGTATCTTCATTCTGCTCCATAGATTGAACTCGCTTGGGCCTGAATGTATTACGTATTTGTCTCTCAGAATAACCGTTCTGACGGAAGACTGTCTTCAAATGTTGCATCTCACTCGGCAGGCTTTCAGAGTCAGACACCACACGCGCTCTATGAACTAGCGTACGTAATGCACTACCGCATTGTGCCGGATGATGGCAGCTTGTGGCCTGCAAATATAGATCTGTATGCGTTGGCTTGTGGTATACGCTGTGTCGCAAGGTTCCATCTGCTTTCCTTCGTACCAAAACATCAAGAAAAGGTAGAGTGCCATCTTTTTCCACTTCCAAAGTGAAGTTAATATTCGGATGGAGCGAATTTAGATGTTGAAGAAACGTAGGTAGCGTATCCAGTCCATATGGCCACACCACAAACATACCGTCAACATACAGCAGAAAACAAGAGGGTTTGAGAGTGGCTGACTGTAGTGCTTTATCATCAAAGTCCTCCATAACGTAATTGGCCACCACAGGAGAAACAGGGCTCCCCATGGCGACACCGTCCACTTGCTCAAAATATTGGTCTTGAGATAAGAAGTATGTTGAAGTAAGCACATGTTTAAATAGTGCCACTATGTCCTCCTCGCCTGCCGGAGTCGCCGAGCGATTCTAGGCGCTTCAGTCTGGAACCGCGCGACCGCTACGGTCGCAGGTTTGAATCCTGCCTCGGGCATGGATGTGTGTGATGTCCTTAGGTTAGTTAGGTTTAAGTAGTTCTAAGTTCTAGGGGACTGATGACCTCAGATGTTAAGTCCCATAGTGTTCAGAGCCATTTGAACCATTTTTTGTCCTCCTCAAACTTGTTACTAATGAGCTCTAAAGAGTCCTACAAGGGCACCTTTGTAAATAAAGACACAACATCGAAACTTACTAAGAGATCCAATGATTGCAGTCTAAGAGTTTACAAGCGACCTATGAAATCCTCAGAGTTGCGAATATGATGGTCGCACTTGCCTACGAGAGGTCCCAATAGTGACGTCAGATATTTGGCAACAAAATAAGTAGGTGCTCCAATGTTTCTCACGATAGGGCGCAGAGGCACCCCATTCTTATGGATCTTGGGTAGGCCATAGAGTCTAGGAGGAACTGCAGCTTGTTGACGTAAACCCTTAGCGACTTGCGCTGGGATCGAGCTCTTCCTGATGAGTTCCAAGGTCTTCTTCTGGATCCTACCCGTCGGATCACATTTTAATTTACTGTATGCAGGATCGTCGAGCAGTTTGTGCATCTTGCTGTTATATTCTGTGCGTGAGAGGAGAACAGTTGCGTTTCCTTTGTCAGTAGGTAAGATGACGATGTCTTGGTCTCTTCCCAGATCTTGTAGTGCAGTTCTTTCAGCTGCGGTAATGTTAAAGCTGGTCTTCTTAGGTGCAGCCCGAGTCAGGATGCGGCATGAATCACGCCTAATCTCTTCGGCAGCTTCCTTAGGAAGTTTCAAAACAGCCTGTTCTATTACACTAATCACGTCCCAGATGGGAATGGTCCCAGGTGTAGGAGCAAAATTAAGACCTTTCTCTAGCACCGAAACTGCTGCGTCGTCCAGCGTCTTTTCCGTGAGATTAAACATGGTGCGTCTTCTTGGCATGTTTTCTTGCGGTCGGGCTTCGAGTCGATCGTATTTTGCCATTTGACGAACCTTGGCTTGCTGTTCAGTCCAATCAGCTAGCGCCCAAGTGGCGCTATCTACCTAGTTCCAGGATACCGCTGAAAGGTTCGCTGAGATTTTCGGATGGAGTGATAGTAATCGTCTGGAAACCAAGCACAATTCCTGACGTGTATAGCGTACCTTTTTTCTCACAAGTGCTGCACTCGCCCTTCGTTTGATTCTAACGGCAGCCTCAGAGTTTATATGGTGTTTAAATTTAGCAAACGCAGGGATGGTTTGCTTGTCACGGCATCTCAGTAAAAACGCTAGGGTGCTTAGCAGTCTACCTCTCTTGAGACGTAACTTGTCAAATTCACATACGTTTTTTGCCATATCCTCCCCGTAAAGGTACCAGATGTGACTCTTCAGGCTTTCCCGGCGAATATATTGTAAATAGTCTTCACGGGTGTGCCGCCGGATGGAGTTGTGCAAATCCCACAATATTTCTTCGGAGCAACTGTCCGACATCGTCAGGTGGTTAAACCTCGCTGGTGGCTAGGTACGACTGACAAGATCCGCATGTCGACGCCGCTGTATATAGAGCACGCGAGTGAAGATTGTACAGGCGCGGAACCCACGCATGCGCAAAGATTTGCAGATAGATGGCACCAGACTGGTGGTTTCCGCGCCTGTACAATCTTCACGCGTGGGCTCTATATACAGCGGCGTCGACATGCGGACCTTGTCAGTCGTACCTAGCCACCAGCGAGGTTCAACCACCTGACGATGTCGGACAGTTGCTCCGAAGAAATATTGTGGGATTTGCACAACGTCATCCGGCGGCACACCCGTGAAGACTATTTACAAACGAAGGTATGTTTGTACGATTCTTCTGTGTAAACGATTTCTTAAATGCGAAATTTGAAACTTCGGTTTTGTTTTAATATATTCAGCTGCGGCATCAGTCTCGTCAGCGAGTAACTGGATGGAAGCCTTAGACGCACTTGGCGAGTTTACATAAGATCAGAATTTTCTCAGGTTCTCGGACAGGTCTTTTGCTAGGTATGACGGTTGTAGTTTTTGTTTGCTGCGCGCACAGATCTTTTACACACATACACACACACACACACACACACACACACACACACACACACACACACACACACCAATCTCAACTAACCTTTGCCTGTCGTCATTTCCCGTTCTCTTTGAATCGAGCAAGCTACACCCTTTTCTTCCTCAGCATTTTCCACATTCCGCTGTTAATGTATTCCGTTCTTAACAAAGTTACTAAGCCCACACACGTCCACACCATGATTTACAACCCGTTTTCCTTTGCCCATTATTCATGTACGTCCATTTAGTTGGAACTAAATGATGTCACTTCACTGTCTAAGTAAGATGCTAACAACTACTTATCTGCAGTTTCTAGCAGGAACACTCTCCTCGCCTTCTTGACTGATTTATCAACTTTCTTAACCATAGGGGGAGGAGAAGGAGGAGGAGGATATTGGTGTTTAACGCTCCGTCGCCAACGAGGTCATTAGAGACGGAGCACAAGCTCCGATGAGGGAAGGATGGGGAAGGAAGTCGGCCGTGCCCTTTCAAGGGAACCATCCCGGCATTTGCCTGGAGTGATCTAGGGAAATCACAGAAAACCTAAATCAGGTTGGCCGGACACGGGATTGAACCGTCGTCCTCCCGAATGCGAGTCCAGTGTGCTAACCACTGCGCCACCTCGCTCGGTCTCTTAACCATAGGTGCTGTAATGACAGCATGATCACTAATCCCCATCTCTGTATTGACGCTGTCGGTGAGGTCCACCATGTTTGTAGCTACAAGGTCTAATTCATTTCTACTGTGTGCGGGCTGCTGAACGAGCTACTCAGGACAGTTTTCAGTGAACGTGTTGAAAAGTACTTCGCAAGACTCTCTGTAGCCCCTGCATTTAATCTAGAGGCGTCACACTCGATCGATTAAAGTTGGCTCCAACTAGTATTACATGATCTGCGCACTTACGCGCTACTGGCTGTAGACTTTCTTTGAGTTACTCTAGAACACATCCACCGACTTACTTGGTTAGCTATTACACGCGACCAGATAACTTCACTGTCACACTCAGCTTCGACCTCAATAGTGACAGTATTTTTGTCAACTACAACGAAAACTCCTCCTCTTATGGCATCTAATCTGTCTTTCCGATATACGCTCCATGACTGGCTAAATATCTCTTTCCATTCCCCAGAACAAAAGTTTACTAATAAAATTTTGGCAGTCAAAATGTCTTAACTCTAAACGTGGTCTGACTTCTCTATCTACGTATCGTCTTGCAAGTGTTCATCAGAGTACTTCAAACTACCACCTAGCTTAAAAAAACCTATGCGCAATGCACGATTACTCTCCTACCCGAGTTGCTGCTTCCACTGCGAGGTGCACCCCTGACCTAAAAAGGAGAGTGCTGCAAATCCCCACCAAATAACGCAGTTCTAGAAACCTGTAGCAAAGACCATTACAGAGTCGACTAAGCGTTTGGCTGAGGCCCTTCACTCGGATAAAAACCAGAGGACCCCGATCAACTCTAGGAACAGTGCTGCAAATTACGAGCTCTGCTTGCACCCTGTACGCGGGGCCGGCGGTCTTCACCACTTCTATCAACCGCCAATATGAAGCGAGGATGGCTTCAGAGCCCATGCGATTGGTGTCGATGGTGCCGACGTGAGCTGCAAGTTGTATATGACTGCACCCTGCATGCTCAATAGCATCAACCAAGGCCGCCTCCACATCTCGGATGAGACTACCTGGCAGACGTACCAAGTGTACACTGGCTGTCTTTGCAGCCCTGAACGTATCTTCCTAAGAGGCTCCATAATGCGCCTAACGTTTAGCTCCCGATTACTAGCAAACCGCTACCCACGTGTGCCTGCTCAGACGGTGCTGAAGGAACGGCCACCCGTTCACTCACTGGCGAATCCAGACAGTTAGTCTCCACATGGACCCTTTGTCTCGACCGACTCGAGCACGTTACCACACGCCATTCAGCCTGCTGTGAGGACGGATCCATCGCGTTGGATACACTATGAGGTGCCTCGGCAGCAGAGCCCGCGGGCGAAAAAAGCAACACCTGGGGTGTTCCATGCGACGCGCCAGATTCTTCATCATCCCTACACCCTTTGGCAGCAGCTTGAAGGCTGCTGACCGTAGGCATAACTGCGTTCAACTGTTCCCGAACTGCCGCCGCCAGCTCCTCCTGCGTCTCCATACAGGATGCACATATCCTACCCATGTTACCAAGACTAACTGGAAAAGTAAACTACAAAAGCAGACAGAAACCTATACATGCCACTTGCTATCCTCCTGATGTGTCACCAATAGACGCTGATGCCTTAATGAGCTGTGTAGCTGGCTGTTCAGAATAAAAGAAAACTGCGCTACAGACTGCCTGAATTTACCCTTACGTTTAAAAACGCTCGAAATTTAAGAAATATGGGACTAGTAAAACACGGGAAAAGCTAAATACGTAACTTGTCGCTCTGGAGATACCAACAGGCTTACTGAACGAACGGACGCTTGTCTTCAAAAGCCCTTAAGTTTTGAAGATCGCTGTACAATGGCACTACGACTAATCTTAGATGGAAGAATTGGGCAGAACAGCGAAAGTATGCTGGATTAATTAATATGCGGAAGGCTTTTGATAGACTGGATTGGAAGATATCGTTTGAAGAAATGAATGGTAGTGGAATAGATGGGAGAATTGAGAGGGTGTTTCTGAGAGTATACAAAAATTGTGTACATAAATAGATGTCAATGGCATTAAGAAAGGGGCTAGAACAAAAACAAGTTTCTAAGAAAAGGCTGTCCTCTCTCTTACTAAATTAATTAGACAGCTAATATGAACCGAGCAAGGTGCCGCAGTGGTTAGCACACTGGACTCGCATTCGGAAGGACGACGTTTCAAATCAGCGACAATTGTGATTTAGGTTTTCCGTGATTTCCCTAAATCGCTTCAGGCAGATTCCGGGATGGTCCATTTGAAAGGGCACGATTGACGTCCTTCCCAATCCTTACCTAATCCGAAAGGACGGATGACCTCACTATTTGTTTCCCTCCCTCAAATCAATCAACGAACCAACACCTAATTTAACTTAAAAACGCCATTAAAAACATCTTAAAAGGTAACGTCCTGGGGAAGAAGTCAAGAGGGAAGCCTAAAGCATTTATATTACAAAGCTCTACCGTGAAACGAACTGCATCGACTACAACTAATTGGTAAAGGTGGCGAAAGACAGAGAATGATGGCAGCGACAAAACTTTGCCTTTGTTGTGTGACTATGATGAGACTGTTGTAGTTGTTGTTGTTGTTACTGTTATAATCTTTTCTGTTTAACTCCCATGTACTTGGTCTCACTTTCGACGTAAACCCAATTCTGTCCTAAATCACCTTACCACCAACATTCCTCATTAAATGTATGGTTATGGGTGCTGGATGAATATTGCACTGGTTCACACATTCTTGAAAGAAAACTTAATCAACGGGAGCACATTCGAATCTTCAAGTATTGCTTGAGGACGTTCCCCTTACGCAATGCTGAGGAATGTGGTAATCCATTAGGGGGCACCATTGTCCTGCTGATGTCTTACATATGGTCCAAGATAAATTGGTAGAGGAAGACCTGTCCTTTGGTCTCCTGTATATCCTGACCTTAGTTATCTGGATTTTGCTGTCTGGGGTGATCTATGAAGTGAAGTTACAATACTACATCTGATACTTTTGAAGAACTAGAGCAGTGAATTTTACAGTTCCGTCAAGCTTTACGAGGTGAATCGGGGGTGCTTGAAACACCTTGCACTGATAAGTGGAGTATTGCAGCCAAAGATGACACGCGGAACTACTGACAAAACAGAAACAATTATTAAGTAAATTTTAAACATGTCTCATGATTTCTTGTTAAGATAAGCTATGGGTGAAAATGGAGCCCGGTAATAATGCTACTAAACGGAAAAATTTACACTCTAAACACATTTGTATTAACTAGGAAATTATTTAGTACTACGACGAATGTGTACAGACAAGTTTTTGTTTCCATTATAGTGTAGTTTCACTCACGTTATTTTGCGCTGTTAATTATTGTACACCCTGTATACGTAGAAGAAAACACTCTCATGCTCATTTTCGTCCTAGCTTTCACAAATATTTCTAAGATTCCCCCTCAGAGCAGGTGAGCCTTTTACTCGCCGTAACTCCGTGTCGAGTACTCATTACATGAACTATTCCGTCTCTTTTGAGTGGATGTGCTGCTGTTGTGCCGGCCGCGGTGGTCTCGCGGTTAAGGCGCTCAGTCCAGAACCGCGCGACTGCTACGGTCGCAGGTTCGAATCCTGCCTCGGGCATGGATGTGTGTGATGTCATTAGGTTAGTTAGGTTTAAGTAGTTCTAAGTTCTAGGGGACTGATGACCACAGAAGTTAAGTCCCATAGTGCTCAGAGCCACTTGCTGCTGTTGTTGCGGTGTTCATCCCCAAGAGTGGTTTGATGGGGACCTCTACGCTAATCTCTAATGTCTCATCTTCTTAATCTCTGAGTAACTGCCGCAACCTACATGCATCTGAATTTCCTTACTGTATTAATGTCTTGGTCTTCCTCTACTATTTTTACACCATACATTTCCTTCCGTTACCAAACTGACTATTCCTTGGTGACTCAAGATACGTCCTATCAATCTTTCTCTTATTTTAATCAAGTCGTGGTATACATTTCCTTTTTCCCCAATCCGATATACTACTTCCTCGTTTTCCATTCGATCGATTTAGAAGTCAATCTAAGTAGCACTGTTAAATTGCTTGCCCGACGACGCTGTTGTTTACCTTCCCATAAATTTATCAATCAGAACAAATTTCAAAACCACTTAGACAAGATATCTGCGTATGGTGCGAAGAGTGGCAGTTGACTCTAAATAATGAAAAGTGTGAAGTCATCCACACGAGTACCAAAAGGAATCCGCTACATTTTGGTTACACAATAAATCACACAAATCTAAAAGCTGCAAATTCAACTAAATGCTTAAGGATTAAATTTACAAGTAACGTAAGTTGGAACGATCACATAGATAAAGTCGTAAGTAAAGCAAACTAAAGACTGCGTTTAATTGGCAGAACACTGAGGAACTGCAACAGGTCTACTAAAGAGAATTCCTACACTACACTTGTACGTCCTCTTTTGGAGTATTACTGTGCAGTGTGGGATTCGGAACATATAGGATCGACGGAGGACATCGAAAAAGTCCAAAGAAGGAAAGCCCGTTTTGCAGTATCGCGAATTGGGGGAGAGAGCGCTGCGGATATGATAGGCGAATTGGGGTGGCAATCATTAAAAACAAAGGCGTTTTTCGTTGCGGCAGGCTCTTCTCATGAAATTTCAATCGCCAACTTTCTCCTCAGAGTGTAAAATTATTTTGTTGGCGTCCAAGTACACGCGGAGTAATGATCGTCATAACAAAATAAGAGAAATCAGAGCTCGCACAGAAAGATTTAAATGTTCCTTTCTCCTGCGCGCTCTTCGAGTATGGAACGGTTGAGAAGTAGCTTGATACTGATTCGATGAACCCTCTACCAGGCACTTAATTGTGAATTGCAGAATCATCATGTAGACTGAATCCTACCCATTTAATCTTCAGAAACCTGCTGTAGCACTAAGTTTCAAAATCTGCTATTCTTTTCTTGTCTTGACTGCGTATCATCTAATTTTCACGTACGTACATGGCTACATTCCAGTTAAGGTCTTTCAGCAAATACTTCCAAGTACTGAATTTTATACTGGATGTCAACAAATTTCTCTCCTTCAGAAAAAATTTCTTGCTGTTGACAGTCTACATTTTATATGCTCTCTACTTATGGCAACGACAATTATTTACCTGCCCAAAAAGGAAAACTTATCTATTACTGATAGTATCTCATCTCAAAATTTAATTCCCTCGTCATCTCCTGATTTAATTCGAGTACATTCCATTACCTTTGTTTTACGTAGGTGATGTTCATCTTAAAATACCCATTCCATTCATTTACTCTTACTAGTTCGTTGCCGACGCTGAAAGAAATACAATATCATAGGCAAACCACAAAGTTTTTATTTTCTCTATGAATTTTGATTCCCTTCCTTTTCATTGGTTCCCTTTATTGCGTGCTCATCGTACAGACTGTATAACGGCGGAGATAGGCTACAGCCTTGTGTCACTCTTCTCAACTACTACATTGCTTTCATGTCGTTCAATTCTTTTAACTGCAGTCTGGTTTCCGTAAAATTTGTAAATCATATTTCACTCCATGTATAAGGGGCAGTCAAATGAAACCGAGACAAATGGAAAAAAGTAACTAAACTGATAATTATTTCAAAAGTAGTCACCATAAATGTTAATTCATTTATCCCACTGTGAGACAAGGTGGTCAATGGCTTCGTGGAACAATGTTTGAGGTTGCCTACGGAACCACGATTGTACCCAGGCGTACACTTCTTTGTCTGAAAGAAATCGACGGCCACTAATGTCTTTGTTCAGGTCTCCAAAAATATGGAAATCGCACGGGCTTCCCAGCGAAACTTCTTCAGCATACTCGAAACAGCCTTGGCAACAGGTTTTCGGAAAATTATTGTGCATGATGATTGTTTATAATATTACGGACAACATTAATGGCAATTAATACATAATCGAGTACTGTCCAAAAAAGAATAATTGCACAAATATTCAGCCAGATCTTGATAATGTTTCCAGTTTGCGCAAGTATTGCCAATTAGCTTTAAATTGTAGGGGTCCAGTCCAAGATCATCGTCAGGATTGTGAGGTGTTGAGGGTCTGTTTGCTCTCGAGAGTGCCAAGAAAACATTATTCACAATGACACATTTATTGTTCAGAAATGCAGAACTACTTTCCCTGGGCGCTAGCAGCTCAGTCGTGCCGGTGGCGTGCGACCGTGTTAGAGGACCCGTCCATACGGCAGGCAGTGTTGCATAGTGAACGGCTCGTGTGACAGCGCACGTCACGGCAATTCGGTGCCCCCCCCCCCCTCAATGTAGTAGTCGGGGCGGCCCGTGCAGGACGACAATGGACTGTAGCAGTTTTCCGGTCATTTATTCATACGGCTTGGCTGCTGGCGTCGCTAGTGAAGAACTTCAACAAATTCTAGCGGCTTCTCGGACTAGTACAACGTGGGTTGTGTTCACTCAGTGTAGTTGTAGCAGTGACCGTAGCTGGTTGACGAAATGCCGTGCCCGCTACGTCACAAGCTGTACCATGTATCAGATTTCCGCTGTACCACAATTCCATTCTAGTCATGGTCTTCAGTTTTTCGTGTTCATAACAATTTTTAATTACGATTTCATGTGAAAAATCTGAATAGACCCGGTGGGTGCCTACTTTGCGGAAATGAGGACGCGCCGTTAACACTTCCCTTCGACGGATCATAATACATCTACATCCATACTCCGCAAGCCACCTGACGGTGTGTGGCGGAGGGTACCTTGAATACCTCTATCGGTTCTCCCTTCTATTCCAGTCCCGTATTGTTCGCGGAAAGAAGGACTGTCGGTATGCCTCTGTGTGGGCTCTAATCTCTCTGATTTTATCCTCATGGTATCTTCGCGAGATATACGTAGGAGGGAGCAATGTACTGCTTGACTCTTCGGTGAAGGAATGTTCTCGAAACTTCAACAAAAGCCCGTACCGAGCTACTGAGCGTCTCTCCTGCAGAGTCTTCCACTGGAGTTTGTCTATCATCGCCGTAACGCTTTCGCGATTGCTAAATGATCCTATAACAAAGAGCGCTGCTCTCTGTTGGATCTTCTCTATCTCTTCTATCAGCCCTATCTGGTACGGATCCCACACTGCTGAGCAGTATTCAAGCAGTGGGGGAACAAGTGTACTGTAACCTACTTCCTTTGTTTTCGGATTGTATTTCCCTAGGATTCTTCCAATGAATCTCAGTCTGGCATCTGCTTTACCGACTATCAACTTTATAGGATCATTCCATTTTAAATCATTCTAATGCGTACTCCCAGATAATTTATGGAATTAGCTTCCAGTTTCTGACCTGCTATATTGTAGCTAAATGATAAGGGATCTTTCTTTCTATGTATTCGCAGCACATTACACTTGTCTACATTGAGATTCAATTGCCATTCCCTGCACCATGCGTCAATTCGCTGCAGATCCTCCTGCATTTCAGTACAATTTTCCATTCTTACAACCTCTCGATATACCACAGTATCATCCGCAAAAAGCCTCAGTGAACTTGCGATGTCATCCACAAGGTCATTTATGTATACTTTCCCTCTGACACCCTCATAGGTCTTACAGTGTCATCAGTACGTAGCTCTCCCTTTGCTCCAAAATTATTAGCACTCCCTTGATTTGTATCTGTGCCCATTTCCCTGCAATTTCCCACTTCACTGAGTAGAGGTGTACTGTAAAGCACTGATATTTCGCGTTCATGCCTGTTTCTGGGAATTAACACTATAACCTTATACCGACAGTATTCATTTCAACTGTGGACACGTGCTACAATAGTGTCAAACTTCCTTCGATTGGTTCCACTGTATGCTCTAATTCTGCTGTGAATTCTTTTCGCGTTTTGCGTAGTCCAGACGAGAATTGTTGTGCTGGCAACAATATAGAACTGAGTTATACGTGGACGGGGTGGTTCTCTCTCTCCTGTAACATAGTCCCTCCCGTCCTTGCGTGATTCAGATGTTTCTTAACGCTCGCAGTAACCTGGTTACAGCCAGTCACAGCCATTCTTCTGCCCAATGCCTTCAGTCAATTTTTTACTACTTCTGGGTCTCTATTTCAAGCCCATAAAGTGTCTCGCGGACTTTCCGCTAGTTCAGCAGTTAGTTCTCGCACTATCGTGGTATTATCCAGCATATGTTGCTCCGGGTTTGACAACTGGGTGGTATGCAACTCTACTGTGGACGTAGTAAAATCAGCCACTCCTTGCAGCCGCTTTGTCGTGTTGTTCAAATTCCGGAGGTCTTCCGTTGTCATCTGTACCAAACACGGTTTTAAATAGTTTCCCACCAGCGTCTAACCAACCCCTCTTCTTACGTACAAGGGTTCTTGGTACTAGTTTCATCACATGGGTCAGCTGTTCACTTAATTTTCCACACGATAACTGTAAACCTCGGTATCCCCCTCGTACTTTAGTTAATACTCATTCGTTCTGCACCTCTTGAAGCAACTCCACAAATGCATCCTGCAACTCACGCCCTTCATTCCCAATTTCCCATTCATTGAAAATCAGTCTAAGTACCCACCGACGGTTTATCAGGAGGACGCTCATTTGCCTGGAGAATAGAGGCTAGGTCTGTAATCAGAAGAATTATGACATCATCTAGGAGCCCCTTTCCGCTATACCACCTGAGAGGAAGGACCCTTTATCACTTCCCCTCCCTCTTCCGAAATGCGAAGGCACTCAGACAGAGATATAGAACCTTGACATACAAAAGTAATATTGACTATATCCCATAACATTAGTTTTGGACAAAGAATTAAAAGTAAACGAACACCTTAAAACATGCTAACTTAGATAAAAGTAAACACAGTAAGGTATAATTAAATATTAATATTGTCGCAGATAACCGTGAGTAGCTCCGTGGTGTAGTGGCTATGCTACTAAACTGTTACATAGAGGTTCATGAGTTGAAAATTCACCAGGACTGTATACTTTTAATTTCTATATTCGGTTCGAGTACATTCTAGAAGTATCCACAAATGTCAAGCATCATTGTACTGGAATATTCTGTAGCTGTATATATAATGTATGAGTTCTGGCCGGAGGCAGCTCGCTCCACGCTCTTGTATGTGCAAGTGCTGAATAAACCTTCGTTAAGTCAAGTTAGTGTTCGTCATTCGTCTAATTACACCTTCTTCTACGTGACATTATTCTGGTGGAGACGCCGGTTATTGTGATAGGACACATTATCGACGACACAGTGGCTCCCATCAGGCCACGACAGAGCCGCCAAATACGTGGCGAGAATCCCGAGTTCGAGCTATATTCAACAGATCGCAATCTGTCGGAGACAGAAGAAGAAGACGTTACGATGACAGCAAATGTATGCCACCACATGAGATATCCTTCCGGGTTCTCTGGTGACAATGGCCAAGATCCAAACATGTGGCTGAAGGTATATAAGGGCATAGCCAAATTTAAGAAATGGGATGACACCGTGTGTCGTATTTTTCTACTTGGAGGGCACTGCAGAGCAATGGTATGAGAACAACGAGGAGAAGTTCACAAGATGGGAAGTATTCCAGGCGCAACTACGCAAGTATTTCGGCGACTCATAATGACAGAAGTGCAAGGCTGAAGATAAAGTGCAAGGCACAGCGTCCAGGAGAAACGACAGCATCCTACATTCAATATGTCTCGGAGTTGTGTAAAATAGTGGTTCAAATGGTTCAAATGGCTCTGAGCACTATGGGACTTAACTTCTGAGGTCATCAGTCCCCTAGAACTTAGAGCTACTTAAACCGAACTAACCTAAGGACATCACACACATCCATGCCCGAGGCAGGATTCGAACCTGCAACCGTAGCGGTCGCGCGGTTCCAGACTGTAGCGCCTAGAACCGCTCGGCCACCCCGGCCGGCTTTGTAAAATAGTGGATCCTCGAATGAAGGAGGAAGATAAGGTTGCACATCTCATGAAGGGTGTTGCTGAGGACATGTATAAAGCCCTACTCCCGAAGGAGGTTTCGACAGCAGATGACTTCATAAAATGGTGCCAGTATGTCGAGACAATGGATCAAAAAAGAATTACACGCAAGAAGGTTTAACGGCTTCCAAACGACGTATCGATGTCTGTGATGGAGGAAGAAACTGATTTCACAAGTGTTCTTCGTCAGATAGTGAGAGAGGAAGCTCAGAAGGCACTTGGATTCCACGGCGAGCAAAACCCCGAGACGCTTCAAGAGCTCATAAGCGAGGAAGTGGAACAGACGTTGAAGCCAATCTCTTGTCCTTAATTTCCCTTTAAAATGGTAAAAAAGTCGAGACCCAGGCGAAGTTACGTTCCTACAATGCCACATGAGGAACCTGTTTGGGCATCGAGGAAGACTGATGTCTGGAGGACCCAGGATAACCAACCAGTATGTTTCCACTGCGGAGAACCAGGACACATGGTGACCGGGACACGTGGTGCGCTATTGTCGAGAAAGGAGGCGGATATTTGATGACACCTGCGCCAGAAGACAGCAGACTGATCTAAACCGACGCCAACTCCGGGACGTCGTAGATGAACACGAAGATGTGGGTGCAGGACAACGCAGGTCACCATCGCCACAAGCTAGCCGCTGGAGAGGTCGCTCGCCAACAAGCCGATCAAGGTCTCCACCGCCGTTTAGAAGCACCAACCCATCACCTAGCCGCCGCAACCTGCAAAACTGGGTGCGACCTCCCTTGGCGGTGAGGCCGCGCCGAAGATAAAAATCCTCCGCCGTCGATCACTACAAAAACGTTAGGAAACTACTTCGATATCCTCATGAATGGCCGACCAGCCCAAGCTCGTGTGGACTCTTGAGCATCATATTCAGTCATTTCGGAGAAATACCGTCGCCAGTTGCTAGAAACAGTAGTCGTGGACGCCAAACATCTCTGCTGAAAGTGGCTAATGGGAAATATGTAAAACCTACAGGAAGACGAGTCATTCGTGTGGGTATAAGTGGCCATACACAGTCCTTATAATTCATCGTCCTACAAGAGTGTAATCATGACGCTATTCTCGGGTGGGACTTTTTTAAAGCTTCTCAGTCAATTATAAATTGTGGTCGCTCGAAAATTATGCTAGACGAGATGAGATACTGTGGACAGGAAGATGCACATCTGAGTGTGTGGAGACTATGCGTGCTCGATGAAGTGATCATTCCTGCAGTCAGCGCTAGAAAGGTTCCTGTCACGTGTCACACCATGCATCAACCCATGGATCTTGTGGTGGAATGTATGACAAGCATACCACTGAAGAATAATTTGGTCCTCCCAGCCTCTGTCGTCTCGTTTAAGAACGGATTTGATGAATTGTGGATAGTTAACTGTCGCCGAGAACCGCAGATCCTTCATGTGGTGTCACCGCCAGACACCACACTTGCTAGGTGGTAGCTTTAAATCGGCCGCGGTCCACTAGTACATGTCGGACCCGCGTGTCGCCACTGTCAGGGATCGCAGACCGAGCGCCACCACAAGGCAGGTCTCGAGATACGGACTAGCACTCGCCCCAGTTGTACGGACGACGTTGCTAGCGACTACACTGACGAAGCCTCGCTCCTTTGCCGAGCAGATAGTTAGAATAGCCTTCAGCTAAGTCAATGGCTACGACCTAGCAAGGCGCCATTAGTAACATTGCATGTATCTAAAGAGTCTCACTTGTATCGCAACAATCTCCAGATGTACCAAAAGGATGGATTAAAGTTAAGTATTCCAGAAGCTACGTACTTTTATTTATAGCATTCATTACGTATCCTGTTTCAGACCTCACGCCCTCCTGCTTTAGCTTAGCGCGTGCCTGTCGGCTTCCTCTCATTGTGTCTAGGCTGTCTTGTCTAGACACAACACTTCCAAGATGCATGTGCGTAGCAAACGCTGAGCCGTTAATTGAAGAACAACTGAGCGTCACAGAAACCTCCCACGCCGAGTCTGTGGGCGAAATTAGCGCTACCATTACGAGACAAGATTTTCTAGCTCGACTATCACCAGGTTTCACTAACTTCAAGAGTTCTCTGAATGCTTCAATCCACAGGTGAAGAGCAAATTAGACAAATCGACGGTGAAGCACCGGATTAGCACTGGAGACCATCAACCAATAAGCCAGAGAGCATACCGTGTGCCCGCAGCGGAACGTCGAATAATTCACGACGAGGTAGAGAAAATGATGAAGAATGACATCATTCAGCCTTGGCAGAGCCCATGGTCGTCAGCAGTGGTCCCCGTCAGGAAGAAGGGTGGCACTTGGCGCTTTTGTGTTGATTACAGGAAGCTTAATAAGATAACTAAAAAGGGCGTATACACTCTTCCACGAATTGACGATACACTAGATTGTCTGAAGGGGGCTAAGTTTTTGTCAACCATGGACATGTACTCGGGATACTGGCAAATGGAAGTAGATGAGGCCGATCGTGAGAAAACTGCATCATCACCCCTGAGGGCCTGTATGAGTTTAAGGTAATGCCGTTTGGTTTGTGTAGTGCACCAGCAACTTTCGAACGGATGATAGATAATCTTCTATGACACCTGAAGTGGACGACGTGTCTTTGTTATTTAGATGACATTATAGTGTTCTCAGAGACATTTGATGAACATATAAAAAGACTGAGGACCGTTCTAAAGTGTCTCCAACAAGGCAGACTGAAAGTTAATCCAAAAAAGTGTCTCTTTGGAGCAAAAGAAATCAAAATACTTGGACACCTTGTGTCAAACGAAGGTGTGCGGCCAGACCCAGAAAAGGTGAGATCTATAACGGAATTTCCTATTCCTAAAAGTATTAGAGATGTGAGAAGCTTCCTCGAATTATGTTCTTATTACCGTCGTTCTATCAAAGACTTTTGTATCAAAGCCAGGCCACTTCAAGAGTTGTTAAAAGCTGATGCTAAATTTATCTGGGATGGTGCTCAACAAGATTCTTTCGATGTGCTGCGAAAAGCTTTGACGACTGACCCTGTACATGGTGTTTATGGTGTGAGAGCACCTACAGAACTACACACAGATGCCACCGGGTATGGGATCGGTGCTGTTCTGGTGCAGATTTCGGATGGAAAAGAGAAGGTTATAGCCTATGCTTCTAGGACACTTACAAAAGCCAAGAAAAACTACTTAACTACAGAAAGAGAATGTGATCTGGGTCATGTGCAAATTTTGACAATATCTCCGTGGAAAGCCATTCACAGTTGTTACAGACCATCACACCCTTTGTTGGTTGACAGGTCTTAAGGATCCAAAAGGACGACTCGCCAGGTGGGCACTACGTCCTCAAGAGTATGGCATTACCATAGTGTACAAAAGAGGAAGAAAACACCAAGATGCCGACTGTCTCTCAAGAAATCCTGTGCAAGACCATCAAGACTTTGATGAAGATAGTGACTGTCTCGCTGCACTCCAGGATCTCTCTGTTGAGCAGAAGAAGGACGCCAAGATGTCTCAAATTATACTTGCCTTAAATCGGTCAGAGGATGTGAAAGGACAATTTAAGGTAGTTAATGAATTACTTTGCAAGAAGAACTTTGATCCGTTTGGAAAGAGGTGGCTACCAGTGATTCCTAAACACATGCGCTTAGATGTTCCACAGAAATTCCATGACACACCTGTGGCTGGACATCTAGAATTTATTAAGCCGTACGATAGAATCCGCAAGAGATTTTTCTGGCAATGTTTATTTAGGAGTGTCCGTCACTATGTGTCGCACTGTCGAGAGTTCCAGGGAGAAAGGCAGTTCCACAGAAACCACCTGGCCGACTCATACCAATTCCACCAGCCGAAACGCCTTTCCAGCGTGTTGTGATTGACCTCCTCGAACGATTTCCAACGTCTGCAGTTATCATAGATAGATTATTGTTTGCACTGATTATCTGACAAGCTATGCCATCACAAACGCCGTGAAAACAGCAGAAGCATCCGAGGTAGCCAAATTAATCGTGGAAGACTTTGTACTAAAACACGGTGCCGCGAGGTCGTTAATTACGGATTGACGGAAAGTTTTTCAACTGAATCTTGTGACTGAGATAAACCGTCGGTGCAACATTACTCATCACATGACGACTGCCTCCCAAATCAAATGGCTCTGAGTACTATGGGACTTAACTTCTGAGGTGATCAGTCCACTAGAACTTAGAACTACTTAAACCTAACTAACCTAAGGACATCACACACATCCATGCCGAGGCAGGATTCGAACCTGCGACCGTAGCGGTCGCGCGGTTCCAGGCTGTAGCGCCTAGAACCGCTCGGCCACAACGGCCGGCGACTGCCTACCATCCGCAAACTAACGGGCTTACTGAACGCCTTAATAAGACCTTGGCCGACATGCTATTAATGTTCGTCAATGTTGAGCAGAGCAACTGGGATTAGGTGCTACTTTTCGTGACGTTTGCCTGCAACACCGCCAAACAAGACAGCACATGATTTACGTCATTTTCCTGGTGCGTAGGCGTGAGGCGACTACGACGATGGACACTTTTTCCGTTAAATCCTGATGACGCAGACGACGACTACGTCGGCCAGGTGTTAACCAGAGCTGAGGAAGCTCGGCAGTTAGCTCGAATCTGCACGCTGCAGGCTCAAGAAAACGATCGCCGAAGGTATGGCGCAAGCCACCGCCCTGTTGTCTACCAGCCTGGTGATCTCGTCTGGATCTTCACTCCTGTTCGGAAGGTTGGTCTCTCTGAGAAGCTCCTCAAGCGCTACTTTGGACCTTATAAGATTTTAAGACAGTTGTCTTATGTTAGTTATGAAGTTGAATATTTGGACCCCGACACAAGACGAAGAAAGACAGAGATACGTTCCACGTCCTTCGAATGAAGCCCTCTAAGGATCCTGCAACCCAGGGTAAATTCGAAGCTCCAGCGACAGGCAACAAGCGGAAAGAGCGTAGCGACAAAAGAAGTTCTAATAGGATCACCGCCAGGGCGAGAATCTGTCATCAGGTGTCGGAGTATGCAGGACCCATTACTCGTTCCTGGACTATGACGACGTAACACCGAGACACCGTTCACTTAAGGAGGTAGCAGTGTCCCACATGACGCTGAGTAACGCCGTGGTGTAGTGGCTATGGTGCTAAACTGTTGCATGGGGGGTCGTGAGTTGAGAACTCCCCTGGACTGTGTAATTTTAATTTCTATATTACATTCTATAGTACATTCTAGAAGTATCCACAAATGTCAAGTACCATTGTACTGGAATGTTCTGTAGCTGTATATGTACTGTATCGTCTAATTTCGCCTTCTTCTACGTGACAATATCATTTCCTGTCTATCAGTGGAGCCGAAGTTCATAAGGCATTTTGGATGTACTTCATTCACAAGTCTTCTGTTCCTTCTTCGCATTCCTAGATGAGGCATTCCGCACACCAAATGGTGATAGTACCTGTGGAAAGGCATCCACAGTTCCATTAAATCGCTTAATTGGTGCCACATGAATAATCGAAATTTTTGTTGACATCTGTATCTTAACATTGACAGGAAATATCACTTCCACCACTTGGTATGGTTCGTGGTGTAAAGTCAGGAATTTCTTTGTTTTGCCCTTAGGTATGTACAGATTTTTTACCAATACCAGTTGGCCAGCCCTCCATTGTGGTATCTTCCCCACGCATTGCCCTGTCCGCTCTTGGCGTTCTGAAACTTTTGTATTTGTGCATTTCACTTGTTTCCAAACGTCACACAACCTTTCCACGCATTTTTTACCAATTCAGTGTCAGTTCCAAGTTTCAGTTTTATCAGTTCAAAAGAACAAGGCAATTTCTACCATATATTACCTCATATGGCAAAAGACCAGTGGCCATTTGTGTTTTGGAATTGTATGCAGTAGTCGCATAGTTTAGGTTCACGTCCCAAGTTGTGATTTGTGCAGGTGTAAGTTGTCGCCAGCACATTGGTAGGCAGAGATGAAGTGTGAAGATCGATTAGAAAGCGCTCGTTCAAGTAGACCTATCATGAGAGAGGCCAGGACACACCCACAATTAACATGCCACCAAGGCCCTCTTGACAGCATGTATTTAGGCAGCTGCTGCCGACTGGAGGATCTCACTCACTCACTCACTCATCCCGAATGGTATCTGTCAGTTTACTCGCAGAGCAGGTTAGTTCATCACAGGCTACGACAGTACATAGCGACCAGATCAGCGTGTATAGTGGGACTATTACTGAAGAGCTTATACCAAAAAACATGGACTCTATTCAAGTTAAATAAATGATACAGTTCATGTAAATAAGGAACCGAATTAATCCACATGTGTATTTGTGTTGTAGAAAGAGGACACTGGTCACCTGTAACAACATCCTCTCCCTTGCTTCCTTGCTGTATAAGACTCTACATGATTACTAATGACTTAATAGCTGAACATCTTCAAAATTGTCCGATATGCGCACTCAATTCTCCCACTGGCTTGAGCGTGAAAGGGGCCTGTCCTCAGCTAGTGAATTTGGAGCAGTCAACACAACTTCATCACATCTGACATAAAATTGCCCTGATATGTTATTAGAGTATCCGGAACAACAAATGCAAGCAACCAATTGTTCACCACTGCTTGGGCAACTGTACTCACTTGTTAGTCAGGGATTGCAATAGTCGCGATATATCGTGAGAAATGGTCTATTATTGTCGATATGTACCTATTTCCAGCTGGCGTCGTATTGAATAGGCTTAAAATATACATTCGTACCATTTGAAACAGTTAAGACGCTTCCAGTGGCTTTCGTACAGGAATCTTTTGCTGGCTAAGGTTGGTTGGTTGGTTGGTTTTGGGGTAAGGAGAACAGACAGCGAGGTCATCGGTCTCATCGGATTAGGGAAGGAAGTCGGCCGTGCCCTTTGAAAGGAACCATCCCGGCATTTGCCTGGAGCGATTTAGGGAAATCACGGAAAACCTAAATCAGGATGGCCGGACGCGGGATTGAACCTTCGTCCTCCCGAATGCGAGTCCAGTGTCTAAGCACTGCGCCACCTCGCTCGGTTTTGCTGGCTAAGATCAGTCCATTATGCACATGGTATACAATTACTGACATGTTATTCAACAACTCGTTTCCTGGGCCTCCACCAAAATTTATCAGTAACCCATATATCAGCTGTTTTCTGCCCACCATGGCCTGCCAACAGATGGTCATGTGCATATTTCGAAGTGGGAGGTTCTGCTTTGTTTTATTGACTTTACTGCAATGTGTAAATAAGCACAAGTTTTAGTTATGTTATTTTTATATGTTGTTAGTGGCGAAAATCGGAAGAACTTGTAGTTATAGATTTCTTATGCATCATTAGTATGGTCTCACACATGTTAAACATCTCACACAATTTTATTTCACTGTTTCACTTTCAAGTTTTTCGATAAACATTTTATCTTCATATTTTCTGTAATGTGAATATATCTCAAGTTTTTTCAACAAATCCATTTATGCGTTTTATTTAGTCGGTGGAGTACTTGGACATTTCCCTCTACTTCTCCAAATAGGTGTTCTGTGCTATGTATGTGAGTGGCTATTGCTGATGTGTGTCTGTTGTATGCGTAGTCTTCACTGTGCTCTGTGTACGTGGTGCTGAAATTTAGGCCTGTTTGTCCTAGGTAGAATATAGAGAATTCCTGGCATGTTACTTTGTGTATTCCAGAGTCTGAGAATGTGTCATGATTACACTTTACCCAACGTTTACTTTTGTCTTTTTCTCCCATGGAGCAGTTGCGTGCGGTACTCCAGATGCAGTTGAGTACTGCTGGAATGTTTGGGATTCACACCAGAGCAGATTAAAGGAGGACATCGAAGCAATTCAGAGGCGGATTGCTAGATTTTTTACAGGTAGGTTCCACCTACAGCCAAGTACGTGATGCTACAGGAATTCAAATGCAAATCCGTGGAGGGAGGGCGACTTTCTTTTCGAGGAACACTATTGAGAAAATTTAGAGAACAGGCATCTGAAACTGACTGCAGGATGATTCTGTTGCCGTTAACAAAAGTTTTGCGTAAGGGCCACGAAGATAAAATACGAGAAATTAGGGCTCATACTATTCTGGAGAATTGCTGTGTGGTGCAGGATCCGCATCAGGTGAGACTGACGGATGACATCGAAAAAGTACAAAGAAGGGCAGCTCGTTTTGTATCATCGCGAAATAGGGGAGATGTTGTGACAGACATGATACGTGAATTGGAGTGGCACTCATTAAAACAAAGGCGTTTTTCGTTGCGACGGAATCTTCTCATGAAATTTCAATCACCAATTTTCTCCTCCGATTGTGAAAACATTCTGTTGGCACCCACCTACATAGGGAGAAATGATCATCACGATAAAATAAGAGAAATCAGGGCTCGCACAGAAAAATTTAAGTGCTCGTTTTTCCCGCGTGCTGTTCGGGAGTGGAATAGTAGAGAGACAGCTTGAAGGTGGTTCATTGAACCAGCTGGCAGGCACGTTATTGTGAATAGCAGAGTAATCACGTAGATGTAGATGAAGCATTTAGACAGTAGTTTTCCCCTCGCTCTGTTTGCGACTGGAACAGGAAAGGAAATGACTAGTAGTGCCAAAGGGTTCCCTCAGCGACGCACCTTGCGGTCGCTTGTGGAGTGTGTATGTAGATACAGATGTAACTTTAATTTATTATACAGTAGAACGCGAAATATTTATAAATCTGCACAGAAATCTCATGTCTAAGAAAATAGAAAACTGTAGAAAGTGTCGCAAAATTCTAATGTTCTGCTCTAGTGCACATTCCTTAATGTGATTCAAAAGCAGTCACTAGACTGAAACACCGACAAAAAAAACGCCGTGTGTTCCTAGGTAAACTGTCCTCTAGGCACATGACTGTCCCCACAACAAAACAAAAAACAAAAACTTAGTATCCTATGATTTCTGCGGTATCAGTGAGTCACAGATGGAATCAGTAAACTAGTATAAGTACCCGAGTTAGTAGTATAGCATGGCTGATTCGAAGACAAGTAATCAGGCACTGTGTGACTTTCAATATGATAACATCGTAACTGGTAAGCGTTAGGCTATCTCTGTGTTTTCAAGTCAAGGTAAGGATCTTATGTCAAGTTCACTGCTAAGGTGAGGGTTTTACTGGGTTACACATCTGGTGTCAGGTTACACACTTATGGTCTTCTATTCAAGGTAACCCACCACACCCCTCCCCCGTGGGAACCAACAGGAATTAATCGAGGACACCCAGGGTAAACCCCTATGCATTTAAGGCAAATGGATTGCTTCTATTCAGGGTAATGGTGTAACCCGATACCAGTCACATGGTCCTACCCACGCACGTTAGGTAAATGGACTGGGCCACGATCTAACTCACTACTGATCACGTATTATAAAATTGGCGGGAAACTGTTGGACCAATGGGAGCACATCAAAACGACGGAAAGTCCCATGGATCAATAAGGCTTCAGTTCCCCCTTACCGTTGTTTATAGCTAGCTCAGCTGTGTAGGCCTCTTTATCCTAGATCTGAAGATCATGGGAGAGAGGTTCAGGTTTGTTATAAACAACATCAAATTATGTTCTGAATTGTCAGCTATACCTTTCTCTCTCTACAGTTCAGTTGCTTGTTCTGGAAAGTCGTACTCTGTAGTGAAATGGTCAAGTTCTTACATAAATAATAACACTGATATAAATAATATAGCTTAAGATCTATCGACAGTAATTTTTGCTTTTTTGCATATTTAGTAACAATAATATTTTCTTAATTTATGGTTTATTTGCAAATTATTTACAAGGTTTTATACAATAAATTATTTTTCTTGTAACTTAAAAGATCGCTTATACGTGCCTGTGTTCATGTTTCTTCAAAGTTAATTCTGTCATATATATATATACACACACATTAGTGTGGCAATGATATTTTAAAACTAACATTAAAACCATCCTTACAAGGTGCCAAAGTAACAGGCTAGTTTTTCTCTAATAGTTTTTGTAGCAGTCTGATACTACTGACGTCGTTACAGGTGCTTGCATGTTATTTGCTAAGCTGATGCAATTGTTACACCCCAGGATAGTCTCCCCAGTGGATACTAAAAAATTCGTCCACATTCTACCTTTGCAACTCCCAGGAGCTGTACTGCGGTTGTCAGTGGCTAGCAGACTACCAGCAAGAGGGAAATGCTGAGTGTTTTGCAGTAAACACAGAAGTTATCGCAGAACGGGAGAACGACCAAGCGTCCAGGTGTGCAAGTGAAGCATAATAACGTTATGGAAGCCGCCAGCGTAATAACGACAGAGTGTCTTAAGGAAGGCTAAGTGCAAAACAGCAGTAAGTATTCAGGTGCTGGACCAGCAAAAAAGAGCCTCTGATACGTGAAGCTGTGAATGCCTGAACTCACTAGGAGAGCCGACAGCGAGGCAAAACCAACACACATGACGTCATGCCACCCCCACCGCCGCAGAGCGCATGGGAAGCGCCAACGTAACATGACAACTCGCTATTTGCTGAATGCCGATTGCTGACGACCCAGTGCATAGTCTCAGCCGTTGTGGTTGAAATGGCTCTGAGCACTATGCGATATAACTTCTGAGGTCATCAGTCCCCTAGAACTTAGAACTAATTAAACCTAACTAACCTAAGGACATCACACACATCCATTCTCGAGGCAGGATTCGAACCTGCGACCGTAGCGGTCGCTCGGCTCCAGACTGTAGCGCTTAGAACCACACGGCCATTCCGGCCGGCCTCAGCCGTTGTGTCTGTTGCAGCTATCGAGCATGAGGGGAGGCTATGAAGGGCAACCCTCGCACACCTAGCTTTCTTCGATCATCTATGGAACCGTGAGTTCAGCTGAAAGGATGCTGCTGCTGTCAGCCTCTGATATGGAGCGCTGAGGCCGCCATCACCCTGCAGGTCTACTGGAGACTTGGCCTGCATGACCTGTATGCTTTCTGTCACCCGCATTCGAGAGGGGGGCCACTGCTGATGCTTTATCCAATTCCTGTGGCAGACATCAATGCTGCCTCCTAAACGGGACTGAGAGTCGACCCCACCGAGCCTGACCTCTCAGTGCAAATCTTCGACATCAACAAGTGCTCTTCGGAGATCCGTACATAGAGCCGGGGGCCGCCAGAGTCCACGGGAAGACTGCCGCCTTATGACGTAACAGCCGCCATCCGGCACTTAACTGCACTGGCGGTGGCGGTACAGCACGTCGAGTGCTGCTGACGAGGCGCTGCTCTGCTGGCCTGGCTCTGGTGTGGCGCTTTGGAAGACAATCCTGTATCACCACCTGATAAATTGTTACTGTCAATGATGTTTTCGTGGCCCAGTCCAGCGTAACTAGGTCCTCACCACCGCGTCCTGCCTGGCTCTCTCCTGATGACCGTAGGAATCTGCGATCGGACACCTATAAAATGTGTAACATATGCCTGTTACAGACCAATGAAATAATTGTCTGAGGTCTATTTATAGACTACTGGCCATCAAAGTTGCTACACCAAGAAGAAATGCAGATGATAAACGGGTATTCATTGGACAAATATATTATACTAGAACTGACATGTGATTACATTTTCACGCAATTTGGATGCATAGATCCTCAAATCAGATAGAAATCAGTACCCAGAACAACCACCTCTGGCTGTAATAACGGCCTTGATGCGCCTGGGCATTGTGTCAGAGCTTGGATGGCGTGTACAGGTACAGCTGCTCATGTAGCTTCAACACGATACCACAGTTCATCAAGAGTAGTGAATGGCGTATTGTGACGAGCCAGTTGCTCGGCCACCATTGACCAGACGTTTTCAATTGGTGAGAGATCTGGAGAATGTGCTGGCCGGGGCAGCAGTCGAACATTTTCTGTATCCAGAAAGGCCCGTACAGGACCTGCAACATGCGGTCTTGCATTATCCTGCTGAAATGTAGGGTTTCGCGGGGATCGAATGCAGGGTAGAGCCACGGATCGTAACAGATCTGAAATGTAAAGGCCACTGTTCGAAGTGCCGTCAATGCGAAGAAGAGGTGACCGAGACGTGTAACCATTGGCACCCCATACCATCACGCCGGGTGATACGCCAGTATGGCGATGACGAATACACGCTTCCAATGTGCGTTCACCGCGATGTCACCAAACACGGATGTGACCATCATGATGCTGTAAACAGAACCTGGATTCATCCGAAAAAATGACGTTTTGCCGTTCGTGCACCCAGGTTCGTCGTTGAGTACACCATCGCAGGCGCTCCTGCCTGTGATGCAGCGTGAATGGTAACAACCGCAGCCACGGTCTCCGAGATGATAGTCCATGCTGCTGCAAACGTCGTCGAACTGTTGGTGCAGATGGTTGATGTCTTGCAAACGTCCCCATCTGTTGACTCAGGGATCGAGACGTGGCTGCACGATGCGTTAGAGCCATGCGGATAAGATGCCTGTCATTTCGAGTGCTAGTGATACGAGGCCGTTGGGATCCAGCACGGCGTTCCGTATTACCCTCCTGAACCCACCGATTCCATAATCTGCTAACAGTCATTAGATCTCGACCAACTCCGAGCAGCAATGTCGCGATACGATAAACCACAATCGCGGTAGGCTACAATCCGACCTTTATCAAAGTCGGAAACGTGATGGTACGTATTTCTCCTCCTTACACGAGGCATCAAACAACGTTTCACCAGGCAACGCCCGTCAACTGCTGTTTGTGTATGAGAAATCGGTTGGAAACTTTCCTCATGTCAGCACGTTGTAGGTGTCGCCACAGACGCCAACCTTGTGTGAATGCTCTGAAAAGCTAATCATTTGCATATCACAGCATCTTCTTCATGTCGGTTAAATGTCGCGCCTGTAGCACGTCATCTTCGCGGTGTAGCAATTTTAATGGCCAGTAGTGTATGAGGGCGATGTGCACATATGCAGATGGCAGTAGCACCGCGTACACAAGGTGTAAAAGAACAGTGCATTGGCGGATTTGACATGTGTACATAGGTGATTCATGTGAAAAGGTTTGTGATGCGACTATGGCCGCACGACGGGAACTAACAGACTTTGGACACGGAACGGTAGTTACAACCAGATGCATGGGACATTTCATTTCGGAAATCGTTAAGGAATTCAATATTCCGAAATCCACAGTGTCAAGAGCGTGCCGAGAATGCCAGATTTCAGACATTGCCTCTCACCAAGGACAACGCAGTGGTCGGTGGCCTTCACATAACGACCGAGAGCAGCGGCCGTTGTGTAAGCTTGTCAGTGCGAACAGACAAGCAACCCTGTATGAAATAACGAGATAAATCAATGCTGGACGTATAACGAACGGATTCGTTAGGACAGTGCGGTGAAATCAGCTGCTAATGAGCTATGGCAGCAGACGACCAATGCGAGCTCCCTTGCTAACAGCAGGACATCGCCTGCAGCTCCTCTCCTGGGCTCGTGACTTTATCGGTTGGACCTTAGAAGACTGGAAAACCGTGACCTAGTCAGATGGGTTTTGAATTCTGATAAGAACTGTGGTAGGTTTCGAGTGTGTCGAAGACCCTGCACTGCCATGGACCCAAGTTGTCAACAAGGCACTGTGTAAACTGGCGGTGGCTCTGTAGTGGTGTGGGCTGTGTTTGCGTGGTATGGACTTGGTTCCCTGGTCCAACTGAACCGATCATTGACCGTAAATAGTTGTAATTGGTTACTTGGAGACCATTTGGAGCTACTCATGAACTTAACGTTCCCCAATAACGATGGAATCTTTATGAATGACAACGCGCCTTGTTCACGATCGGTTTGAAGAAGATATAGGACGATTCGACTGAATGATTTGGCCTCCCAGATTGCTTGACATGAATCCCATCGAACATTGATGCAATTTTGCTTTTGTTCAAGGAAAACACGCCACATACACGTTCCATGCTGCTTAATTACCGGACAGAATAGTGGCACCAGTTGAGACCTGGTGCGACAGAAGGGAAGCATTATTTTGTATTCATTATAGGTTGCTGTGTTTCTGTAAATGATGCAATAAAAGGTGTTCGTCTTCTGGATTTTGACCTGGATTGAAAGACTTGTGTGTTCCAAGATTATGGTTCGTTCGATAAAGAGATTCTTATCTTAATAACACGCTGTTAAGTCTTTGATTATCAGAAACCATTTTATGGAAGTTAAAAGTTGGAAACTGTTTTCGATAAGATTTTGCTGCATAAATTATATTTTTAGTAGCTGTATCCTGTTAGTCATTCTTACATTAACTTGCGGTCAGTACATTGTACTAGTTACGCAATTTATATTTTACGTCAGAGTTATGTAATCTGAGCAACAAATACGACTTTGTGTTGTATACTCAACCAATCGACTCCACGAGTAATTATTTTGGGCCCAACTCCAAAAATGGTTCAAATGGCTCTGAGCACTATGGGACTCAACTTCTCAGGTCATTAGTCCCCTAGAACTTAGAACTAGTTAAACCTAACTAACCTAAGGACATCACACACATCCATGCCCGAGGCAGGATTCGAACCTGCGACCGTAGCGGTCTCGCGGTTCCAGACTGCAGCGCCTAGAACCGCACGACCACTTCGGGGGCCCAACTCCCTGCTCCCATAACAATGTGGATCGTAGCCTTTCACCTGATAGATGGAACTGTGTGTAGCTATATTATATAAAGTAATTTGCGATCAGTAAAGTTTGGCTTTGCAAACTCATAGTGAAAGCAGTAAGTGTGGAGTTTGGATAGGTCCAGAACACACATACCGGCGTCTGTAGGCTTCGTGAACTACACTGAAACCTTAGCCATCTCCACAGCGACTAGGCCTTGATTGAAGATGGCGACCCACTCGAAATTCGATCTGACGATCGATCTGTTGAGCCTTAACGCGCATCCCAATAGTAAACTACATTAATTTCCCGGTATTCTCTAATATTTTCCATAGCTTCCCCGAAAACTGAACTGTTCGTTAATTTGGAAAAAATTGTTCAGTCATACGGCCAGAGAGCCCTCTCTCTGTCTGGTGTTTACATCAGTGTACTTCTACAACCAGCAACGCTGCTCGAAGGAGAAGCAGAAGTTGTTCTAACAGGTTTCAGCCCCAACCTCACACACTGCTGGAGTTTCTGTAGTGCTGAATATATCACTGCTCATTCCCCAGCATTGTCAACAGCCTCGGGATGGAACCATTTCGCAGAACTTGTCGCCCCCCGTCGGACGTTCGAGTCCTTCCTCGGGCATGGGTGTGTGTGTTGTCCATAGTGCAAGTTAGTTGAAGTTAGATTAAGAAGTGTGTAGGCTGAGGGACCGATGACCTCTGCAGTTTGATCCCATAAGACCTTACCACAAATTTCCAATTTTACTTGTCGCCCAGGTCACAGCGCAGGTCTCTCTGTGCTTCATCCAAACAGAAGGGATACTCCAGCTCTACCTCCAGGACATATCCTTCACGAGAACCACCAGCCACATCATGGATCTTTCACTTCAGTCTGACGATTTCCTATTTGGACATCCATTGAAACACTCTGAACGGATGGTTTATTGCACTGTGTACCTTTTGAGATTGTCTTCATCCAACTAAAGAATGTAACTTAAATAGTCATATGGCCTATACTTTTCCTAGCTCATTCACTGGTTATTCGACTTGGCATACCCGTGCACGCCCTGGCAAAATCCCCCATGAATCCCACGTTCAAACAAGATTAGCATGTCGGCATCACTCAACAGTCCAACTTTGGAACTCGTTCTTCTTAACATTGCGTTCCACGAAAGCAACTGAGTGGTGCAGCAGAAGGCAGGATCCAGAGAGTGTGTGCCCAAGCTTATACTCTGGAATTTCTTGAAAATATCTGCAAGCAATCTTACATCGGTCCTCATGCGTAACCTTGCATATTACCCTAAATCAGACATGTCGAACTTCTTCCAAACATTCACCGCATGCTCATAGTTAGCCTATTGCTAGGGCATTGCCTGTTATTGGAGAATGGAATTATGTCAGGCAACGTAGTTACGTGGAGTATCTCCGTCGAATCCAGATATTTGTATGGAATGACCCCTCCTTCGACACAAGCTGAAACTTTGCATCATAGTAATATGCCGTTCTGGTGAAATGCATTTTAAAAGGTCTTATGTGCGGAACCATGGCACAACAAGTATAGTGTCTTCTTGCCCGAATTTTGGAAGGCTGTAAGACAATACGCAGTTCTCCAGAAACACATCAGCGCATCAAGTATTGAATGCGGCGACGGGGTGGCGCAGGTATCCTGGATAACGGGGAGCCTTTTGAGCATTTAATTTGGAAAGTGTTTCATACTGTGCTGATACGTTCTTTTCCTATGTGGTTCCCGTGATTAACGTGCTTCAGAATAGTAGAAAATACGAGTAATCTCCAACATGAAAGTAAAGCGTTTCCGGACCCATGTCCATGTAACATATTTTCTTCCTCTACGTTCGGGAAATGTTTGCTAAGAGTTTGGACATACATTTTCTTAAACCCTGTGCACCTTTCTATGACAGTATGCTGAGATATCGTGTCTACACTGGCGCCATACGCCGCAACTAGTCACAGTATTCAACCGCCACACACGGCGTATATTGAGATGAGAGCCTTTCCGAAACATTTCGCCACTCAGTTTAGTAGTCTCTGAAAAGAATAATAACATGGGCTAAAGTAGTGCTTCATTTTGTATTTTTGTCACGAGTACATGAATAGCGCGATCAGTTTCCTCCGGTGGAACAGTAGTGCCCTTACAAGTAGGCAGCTGCTTTACTGAGGCAGACTACAACACTGCTGAATCATGAGGTGTTCATAAAAGTGGATGCTTTATTTAAATTATCTGAAATGACGAAGAAATGATTTAAGGGGAAGCTAATTTATTATTCATACATAATTATAAAGCTGCAGCTCTTTCTTAGCACCTAAGATATATTCATTTATTAATAGAATTATTTAACAAATAATTACAAAACGTGCAAAGAAAACCTTACTTTGAAATGCAAAACAAACATTTTCAGCGCCGTAACAAGGGTGTGACTTGCGGAGGGAACACTAAGTTTAGTTATTGTGCTAATTGCGCTGTTAGTTCATCTACATCTATATAGATACTCCCCAAACTAACATACGGTGCATGGCGGAGGATGCTTAACAATGTATTATTTTTTCTTCCCTCTCCATTGGCCTAGCGAGAGCGGAAAGAATGACTACGTAAATGCGTTTGTTCGTGCTTTAATTAGTCTGATCTTGTCTTGGCGATCACTACGGGAGCGGTGTATAATGGACTGAATTATATTCGTAGATTTCTCACGTAATATTGATTATTGAAATTTTCTAAGGAGGCTTTCGTGGATGATCTGGCGGCTGTCTTCAAGCGACAGCCAATTCTGCCTACTCAGCATTTTCGCGACGTTATCCAGTGCGTCAGACAAACCTGTTGCAAATCGTACCACCCTTCTTCATACAAGTTCCATATCAGCTGTTACTCGGGTCTGGCATTGATCCCATATACTTGAACTATATTCTAGGAAGGGACACACAAGCGCTTTGTAATCTGTTGCAAGGTGCCATCGCTGGGGAAGCATTTGACTACCTGAATTTATAAAATCTGTATCAGAGTTGCCAACATGATTCACACTACCCTCAAGAAACACTACTTTGAAGTGAGCACAATGGATTTAGCAACGCAAATTAAACTGTTTGGTCCCTAGCGTTGTGTTGTGATATGCCTCCTTGTCATAAATAATAATCAATCGATTAATATTACCCAATAAATGTGATTAGAGATTGGATATATAACTTGAGTTCGCTTGCAAGTGAAATGATAGAGGGTTTGAATATCAACAGTTGCTGTATCATATTAAAAAAAAATGAAGTGATGTTCGTACATAGATATGCAAAGGCACAAATGTTGTGAACTGGTACCACACTTTCATGTTAATGGAATAATCGTTTGACAATGTTGAACTGAATGCCTAGAGTTAGACTATGGTGTAATGTGCCACCAGTTGTGAGGAGAATGGTTACACAAACTGAATGCCTCACTACAATATCACGAAACACTGAATGATGATGATGTTTTGTTTGTAGAAAGCTCAACTGTGCGGTCGTCAGCCCTCGGACAAAGTCCCAATTGTTACATGGTCCAAGTTCTTTACACAATCCAATCTACCCGTCGTCACGAATGATGATGATGATATGATGAGGACAACACAAACACCCAGTCCCCTGGCAGAGAAAATCCCCAACACTGCCGGGAATCGAACCAGGGGCCTAGTGATCCAGAGGCAACAACGCTACCCACTAGACCACGAGCTGCGGACACACAAAACTGAATGAGCACCCCAGCAGTGTGGTACTGTGGTACGTGCAAATTACGTTTGCTGGTGCCAATATGCGGATGTGACGCTACTGAGGGTGACAGAACAATTCGACAAAGTCCCTATGGTGCCGGAGCTGCCAATACGTTACCAGATATATGTGCCGACGCGTGTGTAGTCCATGATAGTTCTGCAATGTAGAGATCAGGGCTGCTGTCCTCATTCTCTAGCTACGGACTCCGACTGGAGTGCACGCACGAATCTCGTGTCAGAAAATATTAAGTTAACCGTCCGTCAGTGCAGATTGGAAACCTTGCTTGTCCGTCGGAGTGACTGAGACAGGAACACATTTTACTTGTCCGGCGGCCTATAACGCAATCATGATCTCTCTTCCATGCAACTACACTCGAAAAACTAGAGCACGTCGATGCCGCCAAATCGCACGACTCCCAGTAGTAGTCGGTCGGTCATCTCTACGTCAATTGCACAAACAAAATCACTGCACCTCAACTCTCACCAGGACACAGCTGAGCCATGGTAAAAATTGCTGTTTTGAAGAGCGCGCCTCAGCGCGTTGTGTGAAGCAGTCGCCCTCCTTTTCTGGCGGTGGCGCCGCCGTGACAAATCGCAGCTTTGGTGTCTCCCTCTGGTAGGAAAGGGGAAAGGTTGCCTGTTCACGTGCTTTTAAGGGGCGCTAAGAGCTCGCCAGTTGGTCAGTCTGGGTGAGTCTGGAGTCAGTCTGGGGTCAGTCTCTCGTCCCCAGCTTGCTAGTCTGTCTCTCGTCCGAATTTGTGGCGCAGTGAGAGAACTCAACGAGTGGTCGCCCAGTCGGGGGCTTAGTTCCTGCATCTGAGTCTGCGCGTTAGGCCGCCAGTCTGCTCGAGTTGCTCAGGTAACGGTCACTGGCGGTTGGATCGATCGGTTCGTCGGTCGCGCACTGAGACACAAGATGACTTTTCCGCCTTGAGCGTCGGCGCTTGTGAGGACGCCACGTGAGTCCAGTGGGCCGCGCCGTATAGCGAGGGGTAGTGGCTTCGCGGCCGATACGAGAGCAACAGGAGTCAACCCACGACATCGGTCTGTTCGGTGCGAGCTGCGACGCCGTGAGAAGGGAGACCGGCGCGCCTTCCTGCGTCCGCTGAAGCGGCTGGCAGCGGACGGTTAGGGAGAGCGTTTTCTGGGTGCTGCACCAGGTCTTCGCCAGCAATCGCAGTTTATTAGAAGTTAAGTGATTGGTTCAAAATGTTCAAATGTGTGTGAAATCTTATGGGACTTAACTGCTAAGGTCATCAGTCCCTAAGCTTACACACTACTTAACCTGAACTATACTAAGGACAAAAACACACACCCACGCCCGAGGGAGGACTCGAACCTCCGCCGTGACCAGCCGCACAGTCCATGGCTGCAGCGCCCTAGACCGCTCGGCTAATCCCGCGCTGATAAGTGATTGGTGATATGTTGTTTCATTTACTTGTCAAGTTCTACTTGTTTTCTTGGTGAGGTCACCAGCCGCTTTGTCTTGAGGTCGTCCCACCATTCTTCTCCGTTTGTCCACCCGCGGGAATGTGGTTATTTATGAACTGGATGGTCCGTTTTACCCTTGTACATTAGGGCGGGTTAGAGCAACCTGCGGTTCGAGTTGTTAGGTAATCTCCCTATCAATCTGTCGTACGTTAATAGCTGCCTCTGCCATGTTATCGGATTCGGTGTTTAACGAATTTATTGCTTGAAGTGTAACGGCCTAATTCCTGAAATATGTTTTTATCTTGCCTATCATCTTGAGAGGCGGTATATGTGTACTGTAGAGCATGTTTGGCCAACCTTGTATAATTTTATGTAAGATTGCATTTCATGAGCTTTTATTTAAATGGGCATTTTAGTGTATAAAGTTGCCACCCTTCCACCGTAAGACTTTTCTTAGAAGTTAAAATCAAGTTGCACCTTCGGTGGCAAGTTAATCTTTTAATTTTAGTGTTTTGTACCCTTTCCATCCCTCCTACAGGGTGCATAGTTTGTGTGCTTGTGCGAATTGTTAAAACCTTTACTTAAAGGTAATCTGGTGTGTTGCAGATTTGCACCTGTGTAGTCTTTCAGAGGTTGTTGTGAGCGGTCGTGACTACGGCCGTGTCAAAAGGGAGCGGCAAGGTTCTCAGCCCGAAAGCTCATACACTCAAAAATTTGTTTCTTTCTGCCTCTGAATAAATTGTATCTTGATATTTAGAGGGTGCTTTCTGCTTATAATTTTAAATCCGTTTCTTAAAAAAAAAAAAGCTTTTAGGAATAAAATTCCCATTTGTTAAAAGCAATTTCATTTTGATTTCATCAGTTACTCCCTGGCAACTACTTCCAGGCTCACATAGTGTGATTAAATGTGCTAATGTTGTTCATGAATCGCTAATAAATAAAGTAAATTCTTAAGAAAAGGTTTTGAAAGTAAATTCACGGTTCAACAGCGAAACGTCTTTCTCCAATGGAATAGCTTCGACCAAAAGTTAGCTGCGTCTCGTTACGTCAGTAGGAGTCACACAGTGTCCTCCAGTCAGCGTGCTCACATTTATCGCGCCCACGAAGGCACAGGCGTGAGAACACGCGAACGGAATAAGCAAAACAGGGTGCTAAACGTGGGCGCCAGCGTGTCGCCGTGCCTGCTGTGCTGAATACGCAGTTCTAGGAAGAGCAACACAGACAACGCCCGCAGAGTCAGAGGTAGACGCCTGGTCGTTTCCGCTAGCAAACATTGAGACGCTGCTAGAACACACCTCAACTCCTGAAAACCGATTAGCGCGGCATCGGCCCTACGCGTCGGGCCGGGTCTGAAAAGGAACGGTCCCTTCTATCCAACAGGACAACAACGAAAGCCTGGCCTTAACCTCGCCAGGCGAACAGTCGGCCATCCACGTGCCACTGGCCCTCGTGCTTGCATCAGTCAGACCTAGCGTCGTTCATTGTCAAATGCTCGCCTCCGACTCGAATTCGCCGAAACAACCGGCTGGCGAAAACACCCCTCTGTAGGGCGCCTCGACTGCACAAAGTGGCGGCGGAACACATCCCAGAAAATGCACGGAAATGAAGAAACGTGCCATCACCTGAAGCAATCAGAGCAAAAAGTTGTCAAAACTCTCGGTTCCCAATCACTGTTGTCACATATCATTAACAGGCGCACTCTCACCGAAAAAGCCTCGTGGACGCAATAAAAATGAAAGTGAGACAAGCCAGAAGGACTTTACGTCCTTCACTGTGCCATTTGAAGACTGTTTTACCAGCATTCTGTCAGTAAATAAATGTCTGCCATCTGGTTTACGAACCCATCTGATAATTCGCACAAATTCTCACTCCCATGTATTTGTAGAAGTTCACTGAATCCAGTTGTGACTTATTGATACACTTCAGTAAAATCTTACTTGTTCGCTTTACACAACGTGGTGGAAGCGTAAGCTCGAGAAGGACAAAAAGAATCGCTTGTACCTTCTCGTCCAATCCGAAGTTGGTCAGTCCCCAATGTTACTTGCTGGAGCATTGTACCCGAATTTCTCTTTCTTAAAGCTCGCTGCGGTAACATCAGTTTTGTACAGTCGTGAATACATTTACATTTTCGACCAACACTATTATTATTATTATTGGTTCAAATGGCTCTGAGCACTATGGGACTCAACTGCTGAGGTCATTAGTCCCCTAGAACTTAGAACTAGTTAAACCTAACTAACCTAAGGACATCACAAACATCCATGCCCGAGGCAGGATTCGAACCTGCGACCGTAGCGGTCTTGCGGTTCCAGACTGCAGCGCCTTTAACCGCACGGCCACTTCGGCCGGCTATTATTATTATTATTATTATTATTATCATCATCTTGTTTGGCCCTTGAAAGATCACTTATAACCACTAGTTATGTTTAGTCTAGTTTTTCTTCTTATTTTCGCGAAACGTCCTTGTAGTGTCACTGCATTTTTTTAGTTTCGGACATCTTTCAGTTAGTTGCTGTTTCTGAGAGTTGACCTATGTCTGTATGTATTCTGTGTGGTTGGCAACAATTTCCGTGATATCCTCTTGCGTGTCAGCTAGCCATTGTACTTTGGGTCCCGTTTATAATGTCGAAGATTTTCTTGATTGGTCGTGAGTCGTCCATTCGTACTGTCGAAGGAAACTAAATCGTTCTGTCAGCGGATACTATTCTTCTGAGGTTTTGTGCATCCATATACCGTATTTCTTCTTTGCTTCGAATATTTTTCGCAATATCTATCGTTCCATTTTATCGATGACACTGACATTCATGCATGGTTGACGTCTTCTTTTGTGCCCGAATTACACTTTGAATTCTTTCATTACGTTGGAGTCTCGCCTGGGTTTCCCCATGGCTAGGTTTATTTGGCAGACCCACCTTAAATCGTTCCGCATAGATCAGGTCCCTCCATACAGATCAGGGACGGCCAAGAATTCTGCACGCGTGTAGTGCCGTCGCCTGGCTGCACTCTTCTCGCACTGTCATTCCACGGCGTCAGCGGGAGGAGAGGGACACTTAACGCGACACATGTAGATAGCAGTTCAGTTGCGCTGAACGACTTGCATGCGGTTTTGTTTCGTATTTCATAACAACTTAGGTCACAAGCAAAAAAGGTTTCAATGTTATTTAACCCTTTTTGGCATGCTGAAGACATAATAAAATTTACATCTGGTACAAAATGTCTGCATATGAACAGACGCAGATAGTTCCATAGATTTTTGTCACTCGCCTTGCGACATTTATGAGACTCAGTTTCATAACTGAGAAACGCTTTCACACACAGGTTGATCGAACCATTCTATCGTCTTTGCAACCTCATTTTGGAGACGTGGAAACTCTTCTCGACGGAAACAACGTAGAACTCTTTGACAGTTTTTTCGTGAAATAATTTTTATTTTAAACACTAACTGCATCGCAGATTGATCAGTTCCATCTGCACATGTACAGGGTCGCTTTCAACTGAAACGGCAAATCGTCTCAAAAACACCTGAGACAACAGCTGTAGGATTAACAGTGTCCCTTCAACACGACAATGAATACTTCAAAATTCCCGTTTTCTTTAACACTTGTGAGCTGAATGGAACTGACTGTTTTTGTCAGAAGCTGCCCCTTCCACAATGCAGTTTTCTTTTTAAAATCCTCCCCACCGAATAAAAAATAGCTTGTTTCCTCACCTTGGAAAGCCTCACTTTCTGTAGCGTACAGTCCAGTCCACTTAAAGTGAGAGGTGTGCAATCCATTCTGAATGTTTTAATTTCCGCTTTCCTTTTTCCTTCAGGAACTCAACCGTAGCTGGTCTTAAATCTAAAAATAGTTCCAGGTACACGCCGAGACTTATCCAACGTTCTCTGCACTAATACATATCGTCTCCATTTCTTTCGTTTCCATCAAAAACCGATACTACGGGTCATTTAATAATACGTGCAACGTCAGAAGATATTTTATTCGTATCGCCATTTTCATCACGTGCCCCATGCTTACTAATCTAGTTAAAAGTGCTTCTTGATGTACGGAACAATGAATCCCGTACGAATCGTCTGCCGAGTATTTTAACTTTTTGCTCCTTCATCGTCAAATACATGTTTAAATTTTTTCTGCATTGTGTTATGATGCCGTTAAATAGCAAATTGGCGGCTCCCGTCAAACCACTAGATGTATGAATTACCTTTATACGATGAATAAATGTCGAAGTATTAACAGCGCTGACCACTATTATGCGAAACTGAAGAAAGTTGTGTCGACTGAAAACTTGTACACCAGATGGCAGAAGGAACAGTGTGGAATCGTGCTGCTAAGTTAAATGTCGCGCTCTACTGGGTAGTTCCGAGAGATGCCGAGACAAGCCGAACTTCGGACCACAGGGATGCAGCACATAATACACGCATGAAGTTTTGCACGCGTGGCCTAACCTGATATACGAGAAGCTGCTCCTAGATTCGTGACTCATTCCAGTGACTAATAGCCGACCGATTTGTGAACGATACTGGATCCTTACGTCTACTTGCGCGCTTCACGTTGCATTCAGCATTTCGTAACAAGTTTGTACTGTGCCACCTTCCGGTGCACAGCTGTAGATATTACTCAGTGGTCCTGCCACTCTTTCCCCACATATATCGGATACTACTTTTGTTTCCCATTATGAACGACTTACTGACAAGGGGAGGCCACGTCGTTTGGAAGGCGGATTTACTGTAAACTTCGTTATCTCGCAGAAATCCGTGGGGCAGCAAAATTTGTAAACAGTAGCGCTTACTTCTCAAGCGTTACTGAGAAAATCGCAAGGTAATTTCGGTCGTCAGATATATATCTGTGCGTGGCCATTTTAACCATAAAGCGACTGCAGCCAAGTTGTGCCGGCACGGTAGCTCAGCGTGGTCGGTCAGAGCGTCACACCTTTTTAATAGAAAGACTGAGCTAACGGATGAACGAAAAAACTTAACGTGTGTCATTGGACGTCCGCCCTGAACAAACTCAGCGAACAATATAGAACAATTTTTTTTTAAGGGGTTGGCGTTCAAGCCGCTAGATCGCTGGATCGAGTTCCATTCATCAGTTTTTTTATTTTCAACAGTCATTTTCTTTACTGTTTATATTACAATTGCTATAATGGGAAAATACGTGTAATCGGATGGACTTTTATTAAATTATCAATGTTACTTGACAGTCTACTAATTTCTATTATCACAAATAATATAATATTCATAACTATCGACTAGTAAACGACCAAACGCATAAAGTGATACTGAAAATGTATGCTTGGCCGTGTCTTCAAAACTGTTCGTATTTAATCGAAAGAGAACGAGAACTTTCTTCTTGGAAGACGCTATTAAAATACACTCGATACTGCATAACCAATTATCAGCGCCGAGGTTTAAGGAAATACTGCGTTATGCATGGTTTGCTTCTAAACTATCGTCTGAAAGAGGTTTTTGAAAATGTTAACTAGGTTTGTTTTTCCATGGAAAACGTCAAAAGACCTTGCGTATGCGGAAACATAGCATTTATTCAATGAAGCTGGTGCCGTTTAACTTTTTGTTTTCCGTGTTTTTACGAAAAATACCATCCTGCAACTTGTACTCGTAAAGTCGAAAGCGACGATTAATTGTACATCTTTCGAAAGCCGTCTGTGCCGGTCAAAACTCTGAGGTAACAAGTCGTTTCGGGCTCCTCCCAGGTATAAGGGATTTCTCAAATCACAGACAAGCATACATTTTTCAGTATCACTTTATGCGTTTGGCCGTTTACTAGTCGATAGTTATGAATATTTCATTATTTGTGATAAAAATTAGTAGACTGCCAAACAACATTGTAAATTTAATAAAATTTCATCCGATTACATGTATTTTCCCCATTATATCAATTGTAATATAAAGAAAATGACTGTTGAAAATAAAAAACAACGACGAACGGAACGCGATCCAGCGGCTTGAACGCCAACCACTTAAAAAAAAAAATTGTTCTATCTTATTCGTTGAATTTATTCAGGGCGAACGTGCGATGATACCTGTTCAGTTTGTTCGATGGTCCGTTCGCTCAGTTCTTTTATTAGAAAGAAAAGCTAACGCTGTGACCGAACACGCTGAGCTACCGTGCCGCCAACACTAGGCTGGAGCCGCTTCATGGTTAAAGTGGCCACGCAGATATATATGACGACCGAAATTATCTTGCGATTTTCTCAGTAACGCTGGAGAAGTACGGGCTACTGCTTACACATTTTGTTGTCCTCATGGAGTACTACGTGTGTACGAAGTTTGCAATAAATCCGCGTTCCAAACGTCGTGGCCTCCCTTTGTGAGTTCTGTTTGCTAGAGGATCTTCAGCGCAATCTCTTATCTGTTCGTATATTCCGTGTGCATATTAATGTGACCACGTGTCAGAAGCATGAATAACCATCTTTTGCAGCATGGACCGCTGCGAGACGTGCAGCAAGAGAGTCTACGAAGTTCTGGAAGGTACCGATAGGGACGCGGAACCATGCCGACTCCAGTGCCGTGGCCAGCTGCGCCAAGTTCCTCTGTTGGTGACCCGTGGCCCCGGACAGCCGAACAAGTTGGTCCGAAAGATTCGCTGTTGAGTTTATATCCGGGGACTTCAGTGGCCAGGATAAGCTCGTCCTGGTGATCTTCGAATCACGCGCGTACACTGCGAGCTGTGTGATACGTTGCATTGTCCTGCTGGTAGACGCCATCGTTCCAAGGAAAAACAAACTGCATGTAGGTGTGGACATGGTCCCCAAAAATGGATGCATACTTGTGTTAAACCATTGTACCTTCCAGAATAACGAAATCACCCTGGGAACGCCACGAAAAAAATTCCTCAAACAGCAACGCAACCTCTACTTCGACCCATCTGACTATTGTTGCAGGGTGTGGTGTTTGCTATCAAATGTTTTGCGCCGTACACACCATGCGATGGAGCATAAAACGTGATTCACCTGAGAAGGCCATCTGTCCCCATTCACTGGACGTCCAGTTGCAGCGCTGGCGTGCAAATTGCAGCCTTTGTGGCCGATGAACAGCAGTCAGCATGGGTGCATGAACCAGACGCCTTCTGCAGATGACTATGCGTAGCAATGTTCGCTGAACGACGTGAATGATGTTGATATGGATTCCACTGCACTCAGACTTCTTGATTCAGAGCTTCTCTGCCAGGCTATAAAGTTTCTTGTTTATGTGTTTGCTGTAAAAATACGGAATGTATGATTGTTGTTGATGAAAGAAGAGTGGGAATAGCTTGTGATTTTAAATTAATTTGTAATTCGTGTGGCTATGACTTCTCATTTTCCTCAAACAAACGGACACTGGTACCCACGAAAGCAATTTTAGGTTAGCCTATGCTCTGAGATGCCTTGGACAGGGCAGGGAAGGAGGAAATTTATTGTGTGCTTTTCTGAACATGCCTCCACCTTGTGCAAGGTTTGAAGAAATAAAGGAATGTCTGATGCTGTATGCCACACTGCCAAAGTTTCTATGAAGAAAGCAATGTAGGAATTGGTGGAAATAAACCAAAAAGCAATAGATCCTGGGGTATATATTCATGGCAGTGAATCTCCTACAAATGTTACTTACCTGTGTGTGTCTGTAGATGGGACCTGGATGAAAAGGAGTCATCTCTGTATGGAGTTCCATCTGTTATTGATATTCACACAGGAAAAGTTTTATATGTAAAAGTTATGTTTAAATACTGCCACCAGTGTGCAACAAGAAAAAACGTCCAACAGTGATGACAGCGAGAAATTGTGGCAAGAAAAGAATACAGTAGCATGATCTAAAAATTATAGTGGTTCAAGAGGGGGTATGGAGGCTGCTGCTGTTTTGAAGATGTTCTCCAGATCTGACGACCAGTATGGTGTTAGATATACTAAATACCTTGGTGATGGGGCTCCTCTTGGTTCAAAGCTGTAACATAAAAATCCGTACAATACAACAATAGAAAAGCTGGAATATGTTGGCCACATCCAAAAGAAGCTTGGTAGTAGGCTCCATCGCTTGCTGAAAGAAGAAAGGTGAAGTACTTGAGGATGGAAAACCACTAGGAGGGAAAAGGAAGCGTTATTCTGAAAGAAATTGATGGTCTTCAGTTATTTTATGGGATACCTATCAGAAAAAATACACTTAATTTAGTGGCAATGAGGCATGCTGTGTGGGCATTTTTTTTTTCCACAAACTATCCACTGACGAAACACCAATGCACAATCTCTGTCCGAAAGACGATTGGTGTAAGCTCGAAAACAGAAATGAGACGTATTCACATTAACACTCGTTACCAGAACCTGTTATGAATGCAATTAAGCCCACATTTTGCTTTCTTGCAAACCCTGATTTACTGAGGAAGTGACTTCACGGAAAGACACAAAATTGAAATGAAAGCTTTTGTACCCAGCCTGGAAGGTGGCGCATGGGTAGGAGCAGGAAAAGATGAAAATCTCTCGGTACTGCAGTGTGAATTAAAATGACCTTTACTTTAGCAACAAGACTAATACATAACTTTGCCCTGAGGTGCGAAGCTGAAGCAAAGTGTCCGGACGCCTGCTCTTGATCAAAATGGGGAGAACCTGCAGCGGAACTCGTGGATCTGCACAGCGCCTGCTAGAGGAAGCTATCGTCGATGTCGGTCGTAGTGCCAACTTACGTACTTGAACTTAAGCCGTGGCATCTTAGCGGTCGATAAAACATCCCTCCCCCTTGAAACAGAGCACCGTCGTTGAGTATGGCTTCAGACGGGAGGTGGAGGGACCCAGGGGTGGCGCAGCTGAGGGGATGCACAGCGGAACTGCCGGGGTGCGCTGTCCACCCGCGACCCCGAATTGCTCGCGAGGGGGCGAGGAAAATGCCCCGTGGAAAACCTGCGCAGGCCGCGCACCGCCACTGGGGAGGCCCGTATGAGGAGGCGGAGCAACGACCTCCATGGGCGACAGCGGCGGCGGTGGCGGCGTGACGGTAGCCTTAGCGTCCATCGGTTCCGGCACCGCGGGGGAACACGGCGACATCGACGAGAGGCGCCCCTCGGATGCGTCAGCGGCGACGACGGCAGGTGCGCCCGCGGAGGCGCCGTCGGTGGAGTCGTGGGCTGTGGCGGCGGAAGCCGCCAAGCCTCCAATTCTGCCAGAAAACAACCAGCGGCAGAAAACCGAGGACGGCACAAACGGATCTGGTTCCGGTGTCGCTCGACAGTGCCGGAGGGACCAGAAATGACAAATAAGGCGCGGTCAAGCTGGCGAAGACTGCGCCCCTGCTCCCAGCGCTGCCTGCCAGAGAAAACGCCACCAAATCATGCGGCGCCGAGCCAGAACGATGCGAAGCCACGGGCGCGAGCGGTGGCGGGTGCAATAGCTGCAGGAGCGACCGATGGGCGCGGCCATGTAGCAATTCCGCTGGGGAACGAGTGCCGCGCAGCTGAGAGCGATACGAAGCAAGTCCAGAGCGCGCGTTCGTGAGAGTGCGTGGCGCGCAACTTGCTCATCTGCAACTTAAATGTATGCACAAAGCGTTCAGCCTCTCCGTTCGACTGGAGGTGGAGCAAGGCTGAGGTCAGATGGCGAATGCCATTAGCAGCACAGAACGCTTCAAACTCTGAGGACACAAATTGGGGGCCATTGTTGGAGACGACTTCAGGAAGGCCCTCTATACATAAAATAGACGTCAAAGCCCGAACAGTACTCACAGATGCAGTAGAAGACAAAGGTACAACAGAAGGGAAGTTGCTGTACGCATCAATAACTATCGACCAGCGGGTGTCCCAGAAAGGACCCGCAAAATCAATATGAACGCGCTGCCAAGGCGCAGTATCAGTCGGCCACGCAAAGAAGCACTGGCGGGGAGCAGATTGAAGCTCCGCGCGAGATCGACAGTTAGCAACCAAATTCTCAATTTGTTTACCAATGCCGACCCAAGTGCAGTGACGACGCGCTAACTGCTTCGTCCGCACTATACCCCAATGACCAGCGTGCAACAATCTGAGGATTTCCGACTGCAACGAACGAGATACAACCACGCGAGACTAATCATTGTCAATTCGTAACAAGATTACACCGTGGAGTACAGACAAGTCGTGACGTTACGCAAAGTAACGCCGAACAAGTGGATCACGAATTGGCGTAGCAGATGGAGGCCATTGAGTACGAATATACTGCAAAAGGATCTGCAAAGAAGCGTCGGCGGCTGTCGCGGAAGCAATGCGACGAAAATCCACCGGAAGACCATGAGCTAATTCCTTATCTTGCAGGACAGTTCGGAAGAATCAAACACCTCGTCAGGACCGATAGGCAGACGAGACAAAGCATCAGCATTGTCATGCTATGCCGTAGGCCGAAACAAGATTTCGTAATTGTAGTTAGACAAAAACAAAGCCCAACGTTGGAACTTTTGTGCGGTACGGGCCGGAACTGGCTTTGACACGTGAAACACCGACGTCAAAGGCTTGTGGTCGGTGACCAAATAGAACTTGTGACCGTAGAAAAAATCATGAAACTTAGTCCCTCCATATACAATAGCTAAAGATTCTTTCTCGATTTGAGAATAGTTTTTCTGGGCTGAATTGAGCACCTTAGATGCTAAAGCGATCGGGTGATTGACAGAATTAATGCGGTGTGAGAACTGCTCCGATGCCGTGCGAAGATGCATCGACTGCCAAAACAACTGGTTTGGAGGGATCGAAAGGAATCAGACAACGATCACTCAACAAAGCAGATTTGAGCTTGTGGAAAGCAGCGTCCCGTTCTGGAGACTAAACAAAAGGAACATTGTTACGCCGAAGGCGATGCAAAGGCGCTACAATCTGCGCTGCATTTGGTATAAACCGAATATAATATGAAATTTTGCCCGACATAGACTGGAGTTCTTTCAAGTTCCTGGGTGCTGGAAAGTCTCTAATCGCACTGATGTGGTGGCGAGGGGCGGATACACAGTCCGTTAAACATCTGTCCGAAATACTGAATCTCAGTCTGAAAAGAATTGCACTTTTCTCTGTTACGCTTTAGTCCTGCCTGCAAAAGTACAGTAAATAAGACACGCAAATTCTGGAAATGGTCGTCAGGGGTGCGGCCTGATACGACTATATCGTCCAGATAGTTGGAACAATCAGGGACAGTGGCACAACTACTGCAAGTACGACTGAAAAATAGCAGGAGCCGACGCACAACCGAACGGAAGGCAGCGAAGCGTGAACAATCCAAGGTGGGTGTTGATCACAAAATAGCGCTGCGACTGTTCGTCGAGCGGAATCTGAAAGTATACGGCCCGCAAGTCAATCGTGGAAAAGAATTTTCCAGCACCGAGCTTAGCAAAAATTTCTTCAGGACGCGGTAAGGGAATTGTAGCTACCACTGTCTGGGGATTTACTGTATACTTAAAGTCAGCACAAATACGGAGACGACAGTTTGGTTTCTTCACACACACTATATGCGAAGTTCACGGCGAAGCAAAAGCAGGTTGAATTACACCAATGTCTTGCAAATGTGTAAGTTCAGAAGCGACGGCGTCGGTCAGTGCGTGCGGTATCGGGCGTGCGCGCCGGAAAATAGGCATGGTATTGTCTTCAACTACAACATGCGCTGCAAAGTCTGTGGCACAACCAAGGCCATCCGAAAAGAGTTCAGCAAAATCTTCGCATAGTTCGGAAACACTGTCTGCATGGTCACTAGCGTTGATGCGAAGTACATTGTCCTGAATTGCGAGGCCAAAAAGTTCAAATGCATCCATGCCAAAAACGTTCGTAGCACCACTAGAGCAGAGCACATGGAAAGACTGTGTTGTGGGTTGGCAGGATAGCCAACACCGTGATTATTAGAGGAAGCCGAAAGGCACGCGTTTTAGCTCACGCAGGCTGGCGTGTGGTCTGGAACAGGACAAGGAAATTAGAATTTAGAAAAACGGACGTAGCTGGAGGAATACTTAACTTTAATCCATTAATGATGAGCGTCGCTCTTGACGGTACATGATTACAGTATCAATAGTAACTGGTACTGGCGCCTTCCTAGGTCGTAGCAAATGACGTAGGTGAAGGCTATGCTAACTATCGTCTCGGCAAATGAGAGCGTATTTTGTCACTGAACCATCGCTAGCAAAGTCGGTTGTACAACTGGGGCGAGTGCTAGGAAGTCTCTCTAGACCTGCCGTGTGGCGGCGCTCGGTCTGCAATCACTGATAGTGGCGACACGCGGGTCCGACGTATACTACCGGACCGCGGCCGATTTAAAGGCTACCACCTGGCAAGTGTGGTGTCTGGCGGTGACACCACATTCCTCCCCCGCAAATCGGTGCACGGTTGTGGCATAAGGCTTCCGCCCGCCGTGGGGAGGACCCCATGTTGACGTATGCGACGAGGTGGGGAGCCTAACAACAGGCGAGGCTGTGCCACCCGCACCCTGCCATTCGGACCGCGGGGAGCTAGGAAACGCCTGAAAACCTGCTCCAGGGTGCACGCCAACATGCGGTGTATGCGCCCGTAGAGAGACAGGAGAGGCCGAAGGATCGACCTCCATCGGGCCGGGGCACCCGGCGGGCGAAGGCGACATATGGTCCGGAGCGGGCAAGAGTTCCATGGCGGAGGACAGCTGGTCACGGGAAGCGATCGGTAGCGCGTGACCCAGGGAGGCGCCCGGCGGTTGCAGCAACGCGTCCACTGCGGGCGTCGCCGGCGGGAGAACAGGCGGCGGCGGCGGCGACGCGTCGCCATGGGGGCAAAATGGAAGGCAGCGTCGGTAACACCTGGGGCCGAGCCGAGCCAGTAGATAGGTCCCCAAGGCGCTGACCGGACGGCACCGTCGCTGAAAGAAGACGGGGAGCGGCAGATCCCGTGCGACGACAGAGGCGCAGCTGATTGAGATGCCAACGCACCTCACCAGAGGCCCCCAAAACCAGACACACAGCGCGGCCGAGGCAGCGAAGAATGCGCCCTTCGAGCCAACGCCGTGAACCTCGATAGTGGCGGTAGTAGCCAACGTCGCCTGGGGCAAAGGCAGGTGTCTGCCGCTGCACAGGAACCTGATGCGGCGGATGTAGCAAAGACATCAAGGTTCGATGAGGGCGACCGTGGAGCAACTCAGCCGGCGAGCGACCATCTCGGGGCTGAGAGCGATACGATGACAAAAAGAGCAATAACGCGTCCTCCCGAGAATGCGACTCTTTCAACTTCAACATCTGTGACTTGAAAGTCCTGACCAATCGTTCAGCGGCACCGTTTGACTGTGGCGAAAACGGCGCGGACGTCAGATGTTGAATACCATTGGCCTTGCAGAATGACTGAAATTCTGCGGACATGAATTGTGGGCCATTGTCGGAAACAATAGTTTGTGGAAGACCTTCAATGCATAAGATAGCGGATAACGCTTGGATGGTGGCAGATGACGTCGTGGAAGACATCCGGACATCAAAAGGAAAATTACTGAATGAATCTACCACAACCAACCATCGAGCATTCGAGAATGGACCAGCAAAATCGATGTGTAAGCGTTGCCAAGGGGAAGTGGCTTTCGGCCATGCAAAGAATTTCCGCGGTGGCGCCGATTGTTGTTCGGCACACACCCTGCAAGAAGAGCACAGATTCGTAATCGCGGCATCGATTCCGAACCAAGTACAGTGCAGACGAGCAAATTCTATCGTTCTCACCATACCCCAATGTCCTTGGTGGAGAAGCTGTAAGACAGAGGACTGTAACGAACGTGGGACCACGACCCTGGACTGATCATTATCAGAACGCAACAGCAAAACACCACGTCGTACAAAAAGTCTCTCCTGGTGAGCAAAAAATCGGCGAACCAACGGATCCCCGATCCGTGACTTTGACAAGGGCCATTGCGTAGCAACAAAACGCAGAGCGGTAGCAAAGACAGGGTCGGCAGCTGTGGCTGTAGCTACACGACGAAAATCAATCGGAAACGATTCGACCACGTCATCGGTTTCCGAATCAATGAACATGCAAGCAAGTTCGGAGGAATCGAATGCTCTATCCTCAGCAACAGGCAAACGGGACAACGCATCGGCGGTTCCGTGCTTACAAGGGAACCTCCCCATCGCACCCCGCTCAGATTTAGTTACAAGTTGGCACAGTGGATAGGCCTTGAAAAACTGAACACAGATCAATCGAGAAAACAGGAAGAAGTTGTGTGGAACTATGAAAAAAATTAGTAAAATACACAAACTAAGTAGTCCATTTGAAGATAGGCAACATCAAGGAGACTGTGAGTCAATGAGCGCCGTGGTCCCGTGGTTAGCGAGAGCAGCTACAGAACGAGAGGTTCTAGGTTCAAGTCTTCCCTCGAGTGAGAAGTTTAATTTTTTATTTTCAGTTTATGTGACAAACTCTAATGTTTTCATCACTTTTTTTGGGAGTGATTATCACAACCACAAGAAAACCTAAATCGGGCAAGGTAGAAGAATCTTTTTACCCATTTGCTAAGTGTGTAAGTTAGGTGGGCCGACAACATATTCCTGTTATGTTATGCACATGCCGTCACCAGTGTCGTATAGAATATATCAGACATGTTTTCCTGTGGAGAAATCGGTTGACGTATGACCTTGCGATCAAATGTTTTCGGTTCCCATTGGAGAGGCACGTCCTTTCGTCTACTAATCGCACGGTTTTGCGGTGCGGTCGGAAAACACAGACACTAAACTTATTACAGTGAACAGAGACGTCAATGAACGAACGGACAGATCATAACTTTACGAAAATAAAATGTTCAGTCGGGGAAAGACTTGAACCAAGGACCTCTCGCTCCGCAGCTACTCACGCTAACCACGGGACCACGACGCTGCTGAGGTCAGATTTTCCTAAATGTTGCCTATGTTGCGCATGGACTACTCAGTTTGTATATTTTATTAATTTTTTTCATAGTTCCATACAACTTCTTCCTGTTTTCTCGATTGATATGTGGTCAGTTTTTCTAGGCCTATCCACTGTGCCAACTTATAACTAAATCTCAAGGGGGGGGTGCGATGGGGAGGTTCCCTTGTTAGCAGTGCACCGATACAAGATATGGTAGCGGTACTGCGAGAGAAAAATAGACCAGTGAATGAATTTCTGCGCTGTACGTGGAGGTACAGGCTTGGCCGGATGGAAAAGCGATGTCAAAGGTTTGTGGTCTGTGATGATGGTAAAGTGACGACCATACAAGAAATCATGAAACTTTGTAACACCAAATACGAGAGCCAATGCTTCTTTCTCGATCTGTGAATAATTTCTTTGTGCAGACGAGAGCAATTTGGACGCAAAGGCAATAGGGTGATCGGGCGAACCATCTTTGTGCGCAAGCACAGCACCGATCCCGAAATCCGATGCGTCCACCATCAACAAAAAGGGGCTTCCGGGGATCGAATGGCGTAAGGCAAGTCTTGTATGGCACGGAGATGCTCCGGACCGGGATGTATGCCTAGGGCATTGAGTACATGTCCCAGGTATGGTAAGTCACGAGCAAAAAACACACATTTGTCCTTCCGCAAGCGAAGACCATTATGTCGCAAGACCTGAAATAATGTTCTGAGATTGGCTAAATTTTCTTCTTCCGTCTTTCCGGAGATCACAATATCGTCCAGATAGTTTGCTGCAGTAGGGACCGACGCACAAACAGTTTGTAGATATTGCTGAAACAATGCAGGGGCGGATGCACACCCGAATGGCAGTCGTTTGAATCGATACAAACCAAGATGCGTGTTAACCACCAAAACGCGCTGGGATTCTTCGTCCACCGGTATTTGCAAGTACTCATCCGCTAGGTCCAACTTCGAAAAATATTTACCCGGGCACAGTTTGTCAAAAAGATCTTCCAGGCGGGGTAAAGGAAAAGTTGCAGTCACTAGTTGTGGATTCACTGTTGCCTTGAAGTCCACACAAAGTCTCAATTTTCCCGAAGGTTTTGGCAAAATTACTAAGGGTGATGCCCAGAGAGAAGCCTGCACACGTTCAGTTACACCGTGTGATTTCAAATCGTGTAATGTTTTTGCGACCTAATCACGCAATGCGTGGGGAACATTGCGCACTCTGAAAAATTTCGGTTGCGCGTTTACTTTCAGTTCCAAATTTGCTTTATAGTTCTTAGCGCAACCGAGGCTCGGTGCAAAAATGTCTGCAAATTCGTCACATAGACGAGAAACCCTGTCTGAAGGCACAGTCTGGTCCACTGATAGGACCTGATTTACTATTGACAAGTTAAACAACTGAAATAAATCGAAACCAAACAAGTTCACTGCAGAAGAAGAACGAAGGACATAAAATGACACAAGTTTTGTTTGTCCCTTGTATGTTGCAAGAAGGCTGCACTGTCCTAACACAGGGATCGTGTGAGCCGAATAGCTAGTTAACTTAACAGTTGCGGCACGCAACGGAGGTGTGCCCAGCAGTTTGTAAGTGTCTTGATTGATCAGTGAAACTGCAGCCCTGGTATCGAGCTAGAATGGTATCACATTGCCGTTAATGTCCAACTCCACAAAAAGTTTATTGTCCTGCTGACGACAAGAGCGACTGTCTCGTGCAACGTGAACTGACACCGGTACAAAATCACTTGCGACTTGACGGGAGTTCCTGCGATGTCAACGCACGCAGTCACTGTTAGAGAGAGTGGCACTGGGCGGAGTGGCATGAACTACATGAATTTCCATGGGCGAAGTTTTGCGAGTCTGAGTATCCTTGGTTCGATTCCGATTCCGGCGCGAAGCAAAGGGCCTGGAATGGTTTTGAGTTTCCGAGCTGAGCTTTTTCTGGCAAACACTTTGAACATGTCCTGTTTTATTACAGTAAAAGCAAATAGCTTGGCGTGACGGGCAATTCTGACGCGAATGTCGAGTAGCACACCGCGGGCATGATTTTAGCACTGCATTTGCTTGCCGGCGCGGTACACGTGGCTGAGAGCCTGGCGGTAGCGGCGCAGCTGGGCGCGAGGACTGTTCCGTGCAGCTCGCCCGGAGGGGCGGTTAATCTGACACGCGGGTGGCGAAGTTTCAAATGATTCCTGAGCAAAGTCAAGTGTGTCCTGCCGATCCAATATGTCCATCACTTGTTGAAGGGAGGGATTGACTAGTTTCAAAATATGTTCCCTTATACGAACATCAGAGACGTTATGTGCAATTGCATCACGTACCATAGTATCTGAATAAGGGAGTCCACATTGACACTCAAAAGCACAATCCCTAGTAAGGCCTTGCAAGGTTGCAACCCACTCCCTATTAGTCTGACCTGCCGTATGTTTTCTACGAAAGAAGGTATACCGTTTGGCAACTACACTCCTGGAAATGGAAAAAAGAACACATTGACACCGGTGTGTCAGACCCACCATACTTGGTCCGGACACTGCGAGAGGGCTGTACAAGCAATGATCACACGCACGGCACAGCGGACACACCAGGAACCGCGGTGTTGGCCGTCGAATGGCGCTAGCTGCGCAGCATTTGTGCACCGCCGCCGTCAGTGTCAGCCAGTTTGCCGTGGCATACGGAGCTCCATCGCAGTCTTTAACACTGGTAGCATGCCGCGACAGCGTGGACGTGAACCGTATGTGCAGTTGACGGACTTTGAGCGAGGGCGTATAGTGGGCATGCGGGAGGCCGGGTGGACGTACCGCCGAATTGCTCAACACGTGGGGCGTGAGGTCTCCACAGTACATCGATGTTGTCGCCAGTGGTCGGCGGAAGGTGCACGTGCCCGTCGACCTGGGACCGGACCGCAGCGACGCACGGATGCACGCCAAGACCGTAGGATCCTACGCAGTGCCGTAGGGGACCGCACCGCCACTTCCCAGTAAATTAGGGACACTGTTGCTCCTGGGGTATCGGCGAGGACCATTCGCAACCGTCTCCATGAAGCTGGGCTACGGTCCCGCACACCGTTAGGCCGTCTTCCGCTCACGCCCCAACATCGTGCAGGCCGCCTCCAGTGGTGTCGTGACAGGCGTGAATGGAGGGACGAATGGAGACGTGTCGTCTTCAGCGATGAGAGTCGCTTCTGCCTTGGTGCCAATGATGGTCGTATGCGTGTTTGGCGCCGTGCAGGTGAGCGCCACAATCAGGACTGCATACGACCGAGGCACACAGGGCCAACACCCGGCATCATGGTGTGGGGAGCGATCTCCTACACTGGCCGTACACCACTGGTGATCGTCGAGGGGACACTGAATAGTGCACGGTACATCCAAACCGTCATCGAACCCATCGTTCTACCATTCCTAGACCGGCAAGGGAACTTGCTGTTCCAACAGGACAATGCACGTCCGCATGTATCCCGTGCCACCCAACGTGCTCTACAAGGTGTAAGTCAACTAACCTGGCGAGCAAGATCTCCGGATCTGTCCCCCATTGAGCATGTTTGGGACTGGATGAAGCGTCGTCTCACGCGGTCTGCACGTCCAGCACGAACGCTGGTCCAACTGAGGCGCCAGGTGGAAATGACATGGCAAGCCGTTCCACAGGACTACATCCAGCATCTCTACGATCGTCTCCATGGGAGAATAGCAGCCTGCATTGCTGCGAAAGGTGGATATACACTGTACTAGTGCCGACATTGTGCATGCTCTGTTGCCTGTGTCTATGTGCCTGTGGTTCTGTCAGTGTGATCATGTGATGTATCTGACCCCAGGAATGTGTCAATAAAGTTTCCCCTTCCTGGGACAATGAATTCACAGTGTTCTTATTTCAATTTCCAGGAGTGTACATTGACTGATTATTTGAAATATCCATCTAACGCAGACAAAATTTTGTCGTAGGACAGAGCTGCTACGTCGCGTCGGGGAAATAATTTGACTATCACACGGTACGTGGTCACCCCGACGGAAGATACCAAAAAAGGCTGCCGCTCGTTACCTTGAATTCTGTAGGCGGCGAGATGGAATCCAAATTGGCCTGACCACTCCATCCAGCTTTCCAGTGCAGCATCAAAAAGACGAAACGTTGGTGCAACTGCGTGTTGTGGCTGTGTTAGCGGTGGAGCGGCGGCTGCCGCATCGTTTTGCACCGCACGTTGACCCTGGACGAGCTGTCCAAGGGCATCCAGTAAGGCCTGCGTCTGCTGATTCTGTAAGCGATAAAATTCGGACAGTACATCTGGAGATAGTGGCGAAGCCATTACACAAGTAAATCAGGGCAGTATAGTTACGAACGCGGTATTGTCTCGTCGCCAATGTTGTGGGCTGGCAGGAGAGCCAACACCGTGATTATTAGAGGAAGCTGAAAGGCACGCGTTTTAGCTCACGCAGGCTCGCGTGAGGTCTGGAACAGGACAAGGAAATTAGAATTTCGAAAAACGGACGTAGCTGGAGGAATACTTAACTTTAATCCATTAATGATGAGCGTTGCTCTTGACGGTACATGATTACAGTATCAATAGTAACTGGTACTGGCGCCTTGCTAGGTCGTAGCAAATGACGTAGCTGAAGGCTATGCTAACTATCGTCTCGGCAAATGAGAGCGTATTTTGTCACCGAACCATCGCTAGCAAAGTCGGTTGTACAACTGGGGCGAGTGCTAGGAAGTCTCTCTAGACCTGCCGTGTGGCGGCGCTCGGTCTGCAATCGCTGATTGTGGCGACACGCGGGTCCGACGTATACTAATGGACCGCGGCCGATTTAAAGGCTACCACCCAGCAAGTGTGGTGTCTGGCGGTGACACCACAGACTGTGCGGGTCGTTGCACCATACGTGGCTTGCAAACTGCACACGCCGAGCACTGATATTTCCTGTCCAGTAAATGCAGTCAGTGTGGAACGTGAACGACCAAGCGGGGGCGAACCAAGTAAGTCATAAGTTGATTTGTTCAGAAAAGAAACTGACGCACCAGTGTCCAGCTGCATGCAAACAGGACGTCCACAAATGTTCAAAATCACTAAAAGTTCCCTCGCGTCGCGATGAATGCGAGAGGAAGCGTCTGCAAAACTTGATTCACACGACGAGCTGTTGAAGCACGCGAAGCAGAAGGCTTTGAATAAATGGCATTAACATCCATAGGCTGATGTGAATCATGATTACGACTGTTTCCGTTGCGGTGACGCCCACGCGAGTCCCGCGATCGGGAGACAAGTTCGGAATTAGAGTTTCTCTTACTGCACACAGCTTGCACATGTCCTTTCTTCTTATTAAAATAACAGTGGGCCTGACGGGAGGGGCAACTGCTCCGTGGGTGGGCACGAAAGCAGTTCGGAGATGATTTCAGTTTCTTAGTGGGTGCCTCGTTTGACTGGTGTTGACTTGCGCGCGAGCGGCGCAGCGCGGCTGGCTGGGCGGGAGGACCCGTGTTGTGCCGCGCTAACAGTACACACACCCGGGGTCACGTCGAACGCGGAAGTAGCCATGTCTAATGTATCTTGTCTGTCTAGCAGGTGCACAACTTCCTGCAAAGACGGGTTTTTAAATCTGGGGATTTGTTCGCGGATGCGGTGATCCGCCACATTCTGCTCAATAGCTTCCCTAATCATTATATATGCATATGAGCGTCCACACGAGCAATTAAAGTCACAATCGGAAATTAGTCCCGGAAGGTCCGCTAACCAAGATTTATTCGACTGAGTAGGGCCACGTCGGAGGCGAAAGAATTTGTAGCGTGCAGCTACCACATTTACACGGTCACGGAAGTGGGAGTTCAAAGCATCAATCACTTCGTCGTAAGTTTTAGTTTCTGGGCGGGTGGTGGGAAACAATTTCGCGAGCACACGGTACTACACAACATCCACGTTGGCAATGGAAAAGCAGGCCGCCCTGTACCCGTTATGTGCCTCAATCTGGGCGATGTATTCTGGCCAACGTTCAACGTCAGGACTGAAGGCACGAAATAGCGGAGACGTCGGCGACGGCGTCGGTACAGGCGGTGGCGTCGAAGTCGCCGAAGTAGCTGCAGTTTGTAGTGTGACCAGTGCATTTATGGCAGCAAGCAACTGCGTCATTTGCTAAGCCTGAAAACGTACACGATCGGACAGCGAAGCCTGTTCCTGTGGCGACGTCTTATACTGAAGCTAGCACTAATGCTGAGCAAAACAGGAAATGATAGGGGAAACCTCGTCGCCAACTTTTGTATCCCGCCTGGAAGGCGGCGCGTGGGTAGGAGCAGGAAAAGGTGAAAATCTCTCGGTACTGCAGTGTGAATTAAAATCACCTTTACTTTAGCAACAAGAGTAATACATAACTTTGCCCTGAGGTGCGAAGCTGAAGCGAAGTGTCCCGGCCGTCTGTTCTTGATCAAAATGTGGAGAATCTGCAGCCGAACTCCTGGATCTGCACAGAGGGCGCTATCGTCGATGTCGGTCGTACTGCCAACTTAAGTATTTGAACTTCAGCCGTGGCATCTTAGCTATCGATACCACAAAAGTCTCAATAATTTAATTTGGATTAGTGCTCAAAAAGGACATTCTGTTGACCTCAAGTATTCGAAATAGGTGTCTGTGATGCAGTTTTACGTTTGAATAATGGAAATAATGGCAGAACTGAAGTGCTGAAGAGAGACGGTATATATCCTGGTGTGTTTACAACAACAGCATTTTACACCATCGACGAGAACATGGTCAAGAAAACTAACAGATCAGTGTCTTACCTGCAAATACAGTACAGGCAGATTCGAAGAGGAGAGAAGAGAAACCTAGAGGATGAGGAGTATCAGTATGGAGGATTTTAAAATTGAGTTAAGCTTATTACATGTAGAAGTATGAGAAGAAATTCTTTGAACCCCATTTTCTGAGTTTTACATTTTTTACGTCATTAGAAGCCTTTTCTCAAGAAGCATACGCACTAATGCTATGAAATTTTTAAGAACTGTTCGCAGCGTGTTGCTGTCTCCCTGGAACTAAAAAATACGAGATCCCGCAATAACATTCTGATTTTTAAATGATTGTATGGGCAAGAAAAAGTTAATTTTGGATGTACAAAATTAAAAACTCTGTTACTGTTACAGTTTGTGCCATAAATTAATAACTGTGGTTCAACGGTCTTAGCCGGCCGAAGTGGCCGCGTGGTTCTGGCGCTGCAGTCTGGAACCGCGAGACCGCTCCGGTCGCAGGTTCGATTCCTGCCTCGGGCATGGATGTGTGTGATGTCCTTAGGTTAGTTAGGTTTAACTAGTTCTAAGTTCTAGAGGACTAATGACCTCAGCAGTTGAGTCCCATAGTGCTCAGAGCCATTTGAACCAATTTTTCAGCGGTCTTATAACCATCTCAGGGCACTACAATAAAATTTTCAGATTAATTGCATGATTAGAATTTGAGTTATGGCTTTTTATAAAAAAGACAAAAAAATTAAAAACTCAAATTTCTCCCAAAATATTAATCCTGCATGTTTTATTTCATTTTTCGTTTAAAACAGAGTTCTTTTGCTTTACACATGAAAAATTTTATATTTGTACATTAATAAATAAGGCTGTAATGATTTCTTAAATAAATGTTTACATTTTCCGTTACATCCCCCCTTAAACTGTAAAATATAGTTAACACGTACCAGGTGGTCAAATGATGTTTTCTAGAGGGCGACGAAAAATTCGCGCACTCGGACTCCGCAGCGCGATTCCTCACATACTGAAAAAACAAAAATGTTTCTCACAAAATTTCACCCTATGCATATTTCGGACAATAAACGGACATAAAGATCGGCAATCTGGCAACAAGTAATCACGTGTACGGTAACTGTCTCCGTCAGGATGTGCGACAAGCGTTGTGCAGTTGGTGCAGCGGTTAGCGTTTTGGGTTAGTATGCAGGAGGTCGACGGTTCGATTCTGAGCTGTGGGTTGTTTGTTTTTATTTGCCAAAATTAGTCTGCGTGGTACGGTATCTGGCGTTTTAATCGTCATACAGCGATTGTAGTGGGGCTTCTACAAAATACTTGCAGTTACGTATTACGAACACAGATATGGAAATACAATCGATTTCATGGTCATCTTCCAAAGAACCTTTAGGATGTCGTAGACGCGAATTGTTTCGCTCCACTGCATCTACAAGATTCCAAACGTGGTCCCATCGATTAATACCAACTATTATTCTTGCCACGTTACATTCCGTTAGGGCCTTACGTCACCAGGAGGGCTAGCAACGTGCTTTGCACATGATTTCGATGGGATCATTAGGAGAGGGTACACAGAAAACAGGTTTGGAATCTAGTAGATGCAGTGACGTGAAACAAATCGCCTCTGCGACATGCAAAAGGCTTCTTTAAAAGCTGACCAATGAAAACGATGGTACCTCCACTTCTGTGTTCGAAATACATGACTGAAAACGTTTTGTTGAAGACCCACTGTTATCGGTGTATGACAATTAAGAAGCCAGGCACGGTACAATACAGACTACTTTTAGCAAGTAAAACAAATAAAGCCACGGCCCAGAATCGAACCTCAACCTCTTGCGTGCTAACCCAAAACTCAAAAGAAGTTTACAAACTGTCAACGTTATACGATTCTAGAACTCATTTACAGTTGGGTGTAGCACCCCCCCCCCCTCCCCCCCCCCCACCCCCCCCACCCCCCCACCGAAAAGCTTTAAAGAAACCTCGTCTTTCCTGCACAGTTCATGTTAAGTGAGTCCCATAAATACTGCTTATTTATGCAGTAATCAGTCACACTAAAATAATTTTCTTAAAGCACCCATACATATAAAATTATTAAAATATTTTTTACCGCATACTTTTATCAGAGACGCCTGGTGAAAACCCCGTGGTTGCTTGCGATTTTACATCTGCATAAAAAAGCGTTTACAAATATCGTACAGAAACACTTACGATCGTAAATTGAGACACTAAGTAGCTTGGTGCTATATTCAGCCTGATCTTACGTACGATTTGGAGCTCTGTACCATCAGAACAAAATCCTTAAAGCCATTTGAAAAATGACACTGCCGTGGAGTAAAATATTACTCCTATTGAGTGGCTCGTTAACGCAACATGCACTCGGAATTGATCTTTCACTTTGCAGGAACTTGTTGAGAAACTTCAAATGAATGCCGACCGGTAACCTAATCTGAAGAAATCCTCTTACCGATTGAGCTATCCAAGCTAACACAGTACATCGGCTGGCTGCAGACTGCCAGAACCCGTCTTCGACTTTTCGAAATATATACTGGTTGATACGTTAGTTTGTGACGTGTTCGCTATCTCCCGATATTTTATTACGTTCTTTGTAGCGATACAACATTGTCACTGGATCTTTTGCCACAGTCATTTTACTTTCATGACTGGAACACACCATGGTATTCTGGATGGATACAGATTTAAAAATAAATTCAGGTGTGAGCCAAGGAATTGTGTTGAATCCTCAGCTGTTGATGTTCTACTCGTATATTAATGGTCTGGCAATAATTTTAATAGTAGCTGCAGCTTTTTCTCAAATGCTGTAGTCAACTAAAATGAAGTACTGTCTGAAAAAATCTGCGGAAATATTTATTAAGATCTTGCTAAAATTTTAAAATGGTGCAAAGATTAGCAACCTGCTTCAAATGTTCGGGAAAATAAACTTGTGCACGTCTCAGGAAATGAAAAATATGTAGTTTCCTACGACTACAAATATGAATGACACACAATGGGATTAGTCAACTCACACAAATACGTGAGTGTAACTGTTTTTAAGGATATGAAGTGAAAATATCACATAGGCTCAGTCCTAACTAAAGCAGGTAGCAAAATTCAGTTCCTTGACGGTATACTGGGTAAATGAACTCAATCTACAAGGTAGATTGCTTACAAAGAGCCCGCATCTCGTGGTCGTGCGGTAGCGTTCTCGCTTCCCATGCCCGGGTTCCCGGGTTCGATTCCCGGCGGGGTCAGGGATTTTTTCTGCCTCGTGATGGCTGGGTGTTGTGTGATGTCCTTAGGTTAGTTAGGTTTAAGTAGTTCTAAGTTCTAGAGGACTGATGACCATAGATGTTAAGTCCCGTAGTGCTCAGAGCCATTTGAACCATTTTTGCTTACAAAGAAAATTAACAGGTAATACTAAACACCTACAAAGAAAGGTAACACGGATAGGAACAGGCTTGTTTGACCCACAGGAGAGCGTCACGCTTATACTGAAAATACGTAACTGGCAAGCACTTTTAGAGAGAGGCCAAATGTGCTGCGAGAGCCGGCGTACGAAGTTTCAAGTAGCATCTTTTAGTAAGGGATACAGGAATTTACCTAAACCCTCTACCTATCGCTCCTGCGGTACCAATGAAGACATAATTAGACGAATTACAGCACATGGCATTTAATGCATTATTCTTCCTGCGCTCCAACGCGACCAGAAGTGGAAGGAACGATAATAAATGATATAATGGGATAAACCCTCTGCCATGCAGTTAACAGTGGTTTTCAGTGTATACGAAGGCTGTTTGGAAAGTAAGATCCGATCTGTCGCGAAGTGGAAACCACCGTGAAAATCAAAAATTGCAACAGTTAGCTAAAACTTCCAGCTACTTCTCTACGTAGTCGCCGCTCCGACTTAGACATATGTTGAAGAGTTGTTCCAACTTTCCAATACCTTCGTCAGAGAAGGCAGCAGCCTTTGCTCTCCACCAATTCTCTAAGCTGATCTGCCGATGTAAGTCTGTGGCAAAATGTTGTATTCATAACCAGCAGTTCATGTGAGCAGAGATGAACGCAAGGGGAGCCAGTTACGAACTGTATTGTGGGCGTTCAAACGCTGCCGGAGTATCTTCATTGCCCCTGCAGAGTGCGGCCGAGAACTGTCAAATAGAAGGAAACAGTTACGTTATCTGGGCTGCATGACATCAGGCGAAATTTCTTACCAGGCCCTCATACTTGGCGGGAGACACAAACTCCTAGGTAGCTTTACGTGCTCCCTGCGCGCTCAGAACTGAAAAGTGCGACGTGCAAAGTTTCGTCGGATTTTTCACTGTCCTTTCCATTATGCGCCCGATCGGACCTTACTTTCCGAACAGCCGTCGTAGATGTAGAGGAAGAGAGGCAACGTGGGAATCGCACTTAAGCTCTTAAAATTCAATACAGCTGTCTCAGTAGAAGTTGTATTCCTATTTTTCTACCACTTAGGCATTTCCCATGCGCTTAGCTAACGAAGTCATGGCTGTGGGAGCCAGAAGATTTGTGCAATTCTAGCAGTGAACGTGTGTTTAGCATTTACTTGTGGAATTCGCTATTACCCTATGTTTTCTGTTAAGGACTTCAATAGTGCAATTATTGTCGCTCATGCTCAGGATATTTTAAAAAGGCGGTTAAAATGACAAAACTGAAAATCTCTTAAACGAAATAACAGAGACTTTAACTGGTTTCACGCAGATATGGTTTTATGTACAGGGTGGCGCAGGGGAACGGGAAATTTTGAACGTTACAGTTGGCAGCACTGTAGTGCCGGCAGATGTTCGAAACTTTGTACAATTGATGTGAACGCATTGCCATTTAGTAATCATAGAGAATTGGACTGGTGCGGAACGTGCAGTAGCTGTGAGAGCGTGTTACAAAAATGGTGACAGTGCGACTGCCGCGCAGAGAACATTTCGACACCATTACCAGCTTGGACGTCATGGACGTGTCCCATCTGCGCATTCGATTACAACGTGGGTGCGTAATTTTGAAGAAACAGGATCTACCTTGAAAAAGAAACCTCCAGGTGGCATTACAACGGTACGTACTCCAGAGACACCATTACCAGCTTGGACGTCATGGACGTGTCCCATCTGCGCATTCGATTACAACGTGGGTGCGTAATTTTGAAGAAACAGGATCTACCTTGTAAAAGAAACCTCCAGGTGGCATTCCAACGGTACGTACCCCAGAGAACATTGCAGCTGCTAGAGCTGCAATCGAGAGAAGTCCTCGCCGCTCCGTTCGACAGCATGCATCTTCACTAGGGATTAAGCGACGAAGCTTACAAAGAATACTGCACGAATTAGACTTCCATCCCTATAAGTTGCGGATTGTGCAACACTTACATGAACGAGACCCAGCGTCACGTATGGAGTTTAGTAGCCAGATATTGGCTAAAATCAACGAGGACGCGAATTTCCTTGGTAACTTATGGATATCAGACGAAGCCCATTTCCACCTGAACAGATTCGTGAACAAACAGAATTTTCGCTATTGGGCACAGGACAATCCTTGTGAGTTTCACCAGCGACCACTACATAGCGCCAAGGTCACAATATGGTGTGCTGCATCATGTCATGGTGTTATCGGCCCTTATTTTTTTGAACGTGAGGATGGTAGTGCAATGACAGTAACATCCGCTCGATATTTTGAAATGCTTCAAACATTCTTTACACCGAGACTGTACGAGCTTAATCTTAACGCCGAAAACATGTGGTTTCAGCAGGACGGAGCCATGTCACACACAGCTCGACAATCAATGGCAGCAGTTCGTCAATTGTTTGGAAGACGCATTATTTCACGTAACGGTGACATTGCATGGCCTGCGAGATCCCCTGATCTTAGTGTGTGCGACTTCTTCCTGTGGGGATATCTTAAAGGCAAGGTTTACCGTGCACGTCCTGCAACAATCCATGAACTGAAGGAGAACATTGAAAACGAAATCACTGCCACTCCCCAAGATTTGCTACACCGCGCATTCCAGAGTTTTTATAACAGGCTGTTAGAGTGTGAACGCCGAATGGGAGTACATCTATCCGATGTCATCTTTAAAAAGTAAAGAGACACTTTTGGACATTTTGATTGTGAAGACATACTGGATAGTGGCATACTGAATACATTCACTTTCGTAAATAAATTACTAGTTTTATGAATTTATTCATGGAAATAACGTTATTTCGAAATTTCCCGTTTCTCTGCTCCACCCTGTATATAGGCCGACGCGGCAAGTGAAAATTTGTGTCCTGCTCTTCATGTGCAAGGGGAATTTAAACAGATGGGGCGGCAGTCAGAATCTGGATAGAAGAGGGTGACGTGCCAGGGTAATTCGTGTAGTTGTGTGAATTGTTGCGCCAAGGTGGCTTAGTGGCTAACGCACCAGCCTAGTAAGCAAGAGACCTGAGTTCGATTCCCAACCTTGGTACCAATATTCACTCGCCGCTTCGGTCTACATACATAAAAATCTCCCACGTAACTTACATTAATTCAATCAGTCATATTCTACTAGAAATAACGTAAAATGGGTGTTTGTTTACTTTTTTGTAAAACATACCGACAAAACTTGCACATTAAGTAGGCACCGAGGAAAATGTCGCAAGCTAATCACTTATAAAATAATTAAACCATGCAGGTAACACACTAAAATCTCATATCTATACATTTAGGAAGCAAATAGAATATTCATGAAATCCTAAATTGAGCTCTTTATGCGTCCTATCGTCTGACTAAACTGAGGGTGTGTCGATAGACAACAAAACCATCATCGTCCTGTCTGAATGTGAAGAGAATCAATTAAAATGATGTGTACTGAAAGCTATGCAGCGTAAACTACGCAAATTGGCGGGTGTCCGTGCCGGAGCAGAAAGTCATGCGTCAAAGGCCTGGGTCTTATTTGCAAGCCTGAGTGACTTTAAGTACACCACGGCATGTTGTCCACAGACAGTACCAGCACAGTACTAAGGTGAATGACTTTAAGTCTGTTGTTAATCCATATCTACCAATGTATTCCTACCTTAGCGAATCCAGAAATGGTAAATGTGAAGCAGTAAAATGCACGTACAAATGCAATTACAAGGCACTCTCACTTAAAAGGTGCTGGTGTGATCAATTCTTAAGGACGGAACTCCTCTGTGTATGAACTCCTTATCGGGTAGCCATACATGGAACGAATTCAGAGACAAGTTGTAGGATCGTAGAAGGGTGCTATAGTCTGCACGGAACTGTAACGTAGATACAAAGGAAACTTAAGTAAGAACCTTAAAAAGATAGACCCAGTTGCTGTCTAAAAATTCTTCGTCGCAAATCTGTAATAGCGGAACACTATGTAAAAACCCTGCTACATTTATTACGCAGGATGTATCACAATTAATAGTGAAAACTGACACGGAAAGCAACGTAGCACAACAGAAGAAAAACGTTCCAGTAAACAAAGGTGTGCAAACGATAAGTCTGCGAAATTTTGGTGAATGTATGGTTCTGATTCGCTACTAGCTTCAGTATGAAATACTGTATTAGTTACTACATATATATATATGAAATGTAAACTTTTCGATTAATTCTCCATCTAATTTCGATCATATTTCACCCATGGTCTACCTTAACAACTGATATAATATTAATTCAGCACAGGTTACAATTACTTGTTAAAGGAAGTATTCCTTTTGTCTTCGCATTTGGATACAATACTACACTCGTCTCTGCAGTGAAATTAATTTTTTCAAACATAACATAAACATCTCGTTAAGTTTGAAAGTTCTATGCACTTCATTGCTCTAGTTCTTTAACTGTATCAACGGATTCCTGTACAATTTACTTAGAAATTGTCCCACATAGAGGAATCCATGTGATTGAAGTCAGGTGATATTGGAGGCCAGAGCACAGGCCGTGCTCCAGGTATCCATCTTGGACCATACTGGAGCGTTAGATGTCTTACATCAGCAGCAAAATGTGGCGCTGCCCCATCACGCATATACCAATCACGGACAACGGGTGAAATGTTAGCCGAATTGTATGAGTCTGAATCGAAGTTTAAATTTCAAATATACTTATACTATCTAGGAAAATAATTTATACTGGCATCAGTGGCGACTTGCTTGCGGTGTAATGGAAAGTTTTTTTTTTGTGTGTGTGAGCCTGTACATTTACCAAGTCAGTTTCCGCTATTAATTATTTTATATCTCACAAAGTGATCATGAGAATAAAAAAAGAGATGCTAGGCGGCACGCAGAGGGGTGTCGAAATCATTTATCCTTAGCTTCATGTGCGAAAGGAATAGAACAAGAAATCTCTAATATTACAGCGAAGAACCTTTCGCCATGCAATATTGAAACATCAAAAACACAACACATTACCATACGTAATACAGTGAAGGAAAACCATTGGCATTCAAAACAGCTTCCAGTGATCTCGGAATTTATAAATACAGGTCCACTATGGTTTTCTGCGGTATTGCGGCAAGTTCAGGTAGCGATGATGGAGGTGGATAGGATCACGCATACTTCTCTTCCAAGGAAACCACAAACGCTGAATGTTTTTGAGATCTGATCACTGTGTTGGCCAAGGGAGATGCGACAGTTCAACCTCGTGCTCACAAAACCAGTCCTGGACGATGATAACTGTGTGAACGATTCTTGGAACACAGCATCACCAGTGGGGCACAAATATTGTACCATCGGACTGACCTGATCAGAATGTTGTACCATCTGATGGATCGACCAGAAGTTGGAAACAGTCTGAAACAAGACTCATACGACCAAATGACATTCTTCCACTGCTCCATAGACCACGTTTTATAGATTCGACACCACGTTCTCTTGTTACGGGCATTTGCGTCGCTGATGCGTGGTTTTGGAATACCAACCTCGCCCTGCAGTTCCTTGCTTGTGGGGCTCCCTTCCCGTTGTTTTGGTGCTTACAGGGTTTGTGTGCGCGACATTCAGTTCTGCAGTGACGGCTCCTGCTGTGGACCTTTTTATTTATTGTCAGAATCCTCTTCAATGGCCGTCTATCACGATCACTCAGTATATGCCTTCGTCCACTTTGTGACTTAGCGAATGATGTTTCTCCACTACATCTTCCATACGACGCCTTTTGAAATACCAAACACTTCAGCTAGCTTGGCTACGGAAACACCCGCCATACGAGCCCCAACAATTTGCCTACGTTCGAATTCACCGAGCTCCGATATCATACCCTCACAATTACACAGAACACAGTTCTGACCAAGACTGACACTTGCAACGTATTGAGAACATTGCACAGGTGCGGTTCGTGTTCAAATACAACAGCGCAACCTGCAAGCTTGGCTAGCATCCATATTTTTGCCCATTGCCCGTATGCGTAAATCTAGAGCTGCCGGTGTCGTACGCTGAGCGTTAATAGGAAGCTGTCCCTAACGAAAACGATCGTTCATTTGTAAGTGCCATGTCGTCTACTTTACGTGCCAAACACACTGTGGAACAATAATTCCCTATACGCTATAGCAATACAGATGAAAAATACACGTATCTCTAGTTTTGGCGCACAGATCATGGTCCTGAGAATAATGGTTCCGACACGGCCCAAAAAAATTAACCTTTCATGTTCATACCGCAAACGAGAGAAAGAAAACATTTTTTTCAGTAATGATACGTTCGATGCCTTACAGGCGAGACCACAAGGAAAAACCACCAACTCGACCTCATATTTTAAGGGTCAAAAAGCACACTTGCAGGATGTCAGCGCCAGCAATCGATCCCGCGCGAAAATTTAAGCCATAATTTTGACAGAAAGCCCTTATGACATTCCGAATGGACGGCTTTTATATTTTGCGCACACCGTTTGTTGTCACTCACTCCGCCCCACTGTAGTCGCGTAATGTCCGAGGGCGAGGTACTGTACAGTGGAGTCAGTAAGAGGTTTGTGAAATACTGTTGTGACGTTGGTAACATGCTTTATTAAAGCGCGCATTTTCTAACATGCAGCTCTCTGCTTCAAACATGTTTTATGTTGCGATTCTCAAATAAGGTGTAAATAAATAATACGAATGAGTGTGTCGTTAAAGTTAGTAGCGGAACGCTGTTTCGTTATTAACATTTTTATTGTGGGTCATTTTCTTTGAATTTTAAGGACGACAATGTTGGAGCACGAAGTAGATTCCGTATGTTTCCGGCTTGACCTTGAAAGAAGGAAGGAAAATTGAATTTGCCGGCCGGAATGGTCGTACGGTTCTAGGCGCTACAGTCTGGAACCGAGTGACCGCTACGGTCGCAGGTTCGAATCCTGCCTCGGGCATGGATGTGTGTGATGTCCTTATGTTAGTTAGGTTTAATTAGTTCTAAGTTCTAGGCGACTGATGACCTCAGAAGTTAAGTCGCAGAGTGCTCAGAGCCATTTGAACCATTTGAAAATTTAATTTAAAGTCCCGTCGACATCGAGGTTATTAGAGACGGAGCACAAGCTAGGATTTTGTCAAGGATGAGGAAGGAAACCGGGGGTGGCCTTTCAGAGAAAACGTCCCGGCATTTTGCTTGAGCGTTTTAGGGAAATCACGGAAAACCTATGTCTGGATACCCGGACGAGCATTTGAACCGTTGTCCTCCCGAATGCGATCCGGTGTGCTAACCACGGCGCCACCTCGTTCGATGCCTGACTCTGAATACGACCGCGAAGGTTAAAATGCTTTGGGGAGCTAGCAACAGCTGTCTGTAGACGCGCACTCGAACTGCGGCCCGCTATTAGCCTCAGTCGCATGGTTACACTTGTTTGCCTGAGACGTTGCGTTATATGATGCTGCAACGGAAGAAATCGAGTATAGCGCAGTGATAAAGTTACTGACAAAAGAAGAGCTCGTACCAGCTGAAATCAAAGTCCGCTTGATGGTTTTTATGACGAGGCTTTCCCTTCATAGTCCACTCTGAAGAAATGGTCTAAACAGTTTTGTCTAGGCAGGAAAAGCATTTCTAATGACGCAAGTGTTGGTCGACCTGTTGATGTGGTGACTGGGAAATCGTCGCTAGTACTGGGAGTGAAGTTGCGAGCGACAGGCTGTTGGAACTCAAGGAAATTGCAGCAAAGTAAGGGTTATCTAAAACGACCATTTTCCTTACATGATAATTTGTACATGCAAAAGGTCAGTGCAAGATGGGTGTCCAGACTTCTCTCTGCAGTGCAGAAGGAGCAGCACGTGATCTATTGCACCAACTATTTTGAGCCGTGCTGTCGCAACCAGATAGAAGAACTGGATTCCATTTTTATGGGCGATGAGACTATAGTTCTTTAATATGACTCTGTCCAAAGAGAATCTCTTGAATAGTGTGAACCAGGTGAAGCTCCACAAAGAAAGTCATTACAAAAAAAAAAACTTCTGGGATTCCAGTGGAATTCTCTTAGTTGATTTCCAACAAACGAATACCACTGTGGACGAACAATACTACGCATCACATCTGCACAAATTACACGACTCCATCAAACTAAAGAGGCGACGAAGATTGTCACGACAACGTGCTAGTGCACACGTCGGAAATTGTGAAGGCTGTAGTAAAGGAATGTGGCTTCCAGGAGATTGACCACCCACCCTATAGGTCAGATATAGCCCCTAATGACTACTACCTCTCCTCTAAACTGAAGAAAGCTCTTCGAGGAAGGAAATTTGTTGATGATGAAGGACTGAAAGTTGCTGTAATGGGACATTTTGTTGGTAAAGAGGCAGATTACTTTTTGAAAGGCATTGAGTTGTTAATTTACAGATGTGAAAAGTGTATTGCAATAAAGAGTGATTACGTTGAAAAATAGCACCATTTTTTTGTTTTTACAACTTTGAAAACGTATTCAGTCCGGAAAATTTTGGAACCTACCTCGTACATACACAGGAGATGAGCTATTCTTCAACGTGATTGGCTTAATTAAATTGTAAGTCGAAAACAATTGAATTCATTTCACAATAATTACTCAGATGCTTAGGTTTACTCATTTTGCTTTTGAGGTGTGCACACAGCTGCTGAATATCAATACGAGAATATTGTTCAATAATATTGAAGAACGTATATGCTCGTGCGGTTGACATACTACATGACAACTTGTATTACCAACACATTTTTCGCATAGAATAACTTGGTTCTCGAACAAGATTTCACAACACGTGTGGCAGAGGTGTCGACCTCCCGCCTCCTCTTCAGCCCTCTGGTTGTCACTCCACTGCACAGTACTTCGCGCTCGGGCACAAGGCGCCTGTAATGGGACGGAGAAAGTGAGGAACAATCAAATGCGGGAAGTTTAATAGCTGTTCGTTCAGGAAGCGATATCTGCGTACAATTAGAATTATCGCCCAATTTTTCGCTCGGGATCGACCGCTGGGGCTAGTATATTGCAAGTGTACTTTTTTCCCATAAAGTATGAGGCCGAGTTGGTGATGTTTCCTTGTGAGTAGCTGAAGAAAGCCTTAGTAGACGAGGAGGCGCTCGAAGAAAGAAAAGTTAGAGTTGCACTTCCCGTCGACGACTAAGTCACTAGAGATGGAGCTCTATCTGGAAAGGGACAAGGAAACTTGCCCTGGTTACTTTACACGACCAATCATGACGCCAGCGCAGATACAGAGAAACCATGGAAAACCTATACGCCCACTAGGGTATTTAGATGCTACTCCTCTCGAATGCTAGTACAGTAGCTCAATTATGGTGGTCATTCAGGCACTACTACTATGAGATTTGAGGCCGTTGACTATGAATTCATTCTAGAAAAGGAACTGTATATTTTTTTTAAAACGACAGGTTTCTTCCCTGTGAGTTCTTGCACTGACGCCAGACGTTATACATTTCAAAGACTGAGCTGAATTCTGTTTCGTAGGGCCCAGTAGAAGTCAAGTGCGTCCTACACTCAACGTCGTAGCTTCTAGTCGATCGCTCTTCGTCTTTCATGTTATTTGACCTGTCGCTTTCGATAAATGATAGCCCAGAGGCATTAATCTCTGTTAATGGAAGAGTACAAGAAGTCAAACGATACCGTGGTCTGGCGTTAAAAGTGAATAGAGTGATTCATAGGCATTAAGTTCAAGATCTGAAGCGCAAGGAGAAAGGAGCGCGAAAATACCTTCCTATAGTGTAAAGCCTACTTCGAATAGTCTCAAAATGGAAGCGTGTGGCAAGCAGCATGATACACGGCTTCAAAACCTAGCGTTTCACCGAAGTATTTGTTTTTTGGGCCTTGATTGATGCATCTTAGGAAGGTAGGTTACATCAGAAATACATTGGTGTCCAATTTTAAAACAAAAAATGGAAATTTTGCAAGGTTACGTTTATTTTGCCGCAAATGGTTCAAATGGCTCTGACCACTATGGGACTTAACATCTGAGGTCATCAGTCTCGTAGACTTAGAACTACTTAAACTTAACTAACTTAAGGACATCACACACATCCATGCCCGAGGCAGGATTCGAACCCGCGACCGTAGCAGCAGCGCGGTTCCGGACTGAAGCACCTAGAACCACTCGGCCACAGCGGCCGGCTATTTTGCCACAAAACTGTGTAAACAGGTGAGATCAGAGTAGAAAAAATGTGAAGAATACACAACGTAAACAACTCCAACATGCATAACTAGGCGAAAATGTTCTTCGTTTGTTCCAATTTAACTGATTTGCACACACGTTCCGACAACTGGGCAATGTGCTCACTATGTGGGGTGACCACCTTTGGCAGCAATACAGGCCTGACAAGGACGGAGAATGATGTGAATAATTTCGTCAATATGATGTTGAGGCAATAATCCCCAATCTTCCTGCGGAGTCTTGAAGAGCGGTTGGTGGATGCTGACGTGATGCAACTCAGAAATGCTCTATGGGATTCATATCGGGAGAGCGAGCAAGCCATGCCATGCCTGCAGTATCTTCCGTTGCCAAGAAAACATCAACCACTCGTTGACTATGAGGTCGAGCATTATCGTCCATTAATACGAAGCCTGGGCGCACAGCTCCTCGCAACAACGGCACATGAGGTCATAAGACCTAATCACGATATCTGACAGCAATTAAAGCTTTCCGATTCACCCGTACAATTTCATGAAGTTGTGTTCGAGTGGTCAACATAATCACTGCCCACACTATTAGGGATCTTCCTCGATATCGGTCTCTTTCCACAATATTTGGGTCTTGAAATCGTGTTCCACATTCCCTTCAGATGCGAATTCGGCGAGAATCACTGTGCAGACCAAATCGGGACTCGTCTGTGAAAAGAACATTAGCCCACTGTTCGACTGCTCAGGTGGCATGTTGATGACCCCACTCTAGACGTTCCCTTCTGTGAAGACGCGTCAGACACATGGAGCAGGTCTCCGACAACAAAGGCCACTCTGTCGAAGCCTTCTCTATACCGTTTGCCTCGATACAACACGTCCGGTGGATGCTGCGAGGTCAGATGCCAGTTGTTGTTCAGTACTAAGGCGGTACCGTCGTATCCTTACGGCCAAATAACGCTCTTCTCTTTCTGATCTCATACGTGGGCGGCCCAGCCCTGGTCTTCGGGATACAGTTTCGGTCTCTATAAACTGTCGCGGCATCTGAGCAACAACAGAACGGTTCACGTTAAGCCATCGGGCCACATGAGTTTGCCAATGTCCTGATTCCAGTCTTCCTATGACCCTCTACCGCAGAGAGTCTGGTAGGCGTCTTCTCTGTGCCATACTGGACCGTCTATGACTGCGTACACAGCGATTGTGGATGTGGGTCTAGCAGGAAAACACTACTCCTCTTGATAGGTGCCCTGACGTCATCGTTGGCGTGGTTTTCCGTTGACCAAAATGCCATCGTCCGTGCAGAACACGATCGTACGGACATCTGTTGACAGTTTGTATGGCTATATCGTGAATTAGACACAGGACGTGAAAAAAGTGGTTTACTACTTAAATTTTGGACACGAGTTTCGCACATTGCAGAAGAAAGTGCATTTAAGTGAATGGATACTTCAAGAAATCGATTTAACAATCCTTGTGAAATGGTTTCCGTAAAATAAGTTTTTTAAAAGGATTTATTTCTTGTAAATAAATATACACGTTATTTATTAATGCTATAGTACACCCGCCATAAAACGCTTTATCTCTTCTCTTACAACCTGGCGCATGAAATGGTTTTCCACAACTGCCATTGGGACCGTATTTGGAAGTCAGTCACAGCTTTTCCATCCGATTCTTCCTGTTGCATTTCCTCGATGTGCTGCCACCACTTGATCAATTCCTCTTTTGCTGTGCAATACTTTACCAGGAAAGCTTGGTACGTGTGTTCTGCGACTTCTTTCATCAAGGGTAGGATTTTCTCAGCTTCTGTTATATTCGAATTCCCAAAGTTGCACTGTGACAAAGCATTCTGTTCTTAGGACTGTGCCATTTTCCCATGACGTGGGGTTTTATTCTCAACTGTTCTTCTGCTAAGCAGACGTGCCACTGATAGTCACCAAACATTTTCTTCAGTTTGGCCTGGAATCTGTATTTCTCTTTGTTGTTCTGTGTTGTCCAAGTAAATTTACACGGTTGCTAATTACATCACTTCATCGCATCTCTTGTAACGGGTGGCTCGCTGGAAGCCTTTCAACCATTTGTTCCGGTCCCGACCAGCGTCGCCACAAAACACTTAGCACGCCTGACGTGCTATTATGTGGGAATCCATTGGTTCCCTTAATGCACGGCCCTTGAGAACGACTTACTGTTTACATTCCAGTTCCTGTCCGCATAGGAGAAAGGTTTATTGTTTCCTAATTGGATTCACTGTTATGTAGATGTTTAGAAGTGCTAGGCGTCTCCACCAAAGAGTTTCACTACGCAACAACTGTCTAGCCTAAATCCCAACGTAAGGCCATCAGTGAGGTAGGAACCTTAGCACCGAAAGCACTTGTAATACGAATACCAACGTACAGACAGAACAGAACTGAACTCATGGACGAAGAATGCTGCTATTTATGCAAGCATCAAATATTGCAGACTGTGCAAACATTACGAATATAACGAATTTCGAGAATCTTCCAGAAACGTAAATATTAAATAACAAACAACTGTTGTTGGTTTGGCGGTCAGTTCAGAACTAACGAACCACAGCCCGCCAACCCAGCACGCTGTTACGCCACATTGCATACACCGCAGCTCTTCTCAGTGTCTAGTGAGAGATTATGAAAACAGTGGATTATAAAAGTGACGTAAGCACACCTTTAACGGCGTTGACTTTTGGATGAAGGAATATACAGTGATAGAAAACATACCACCATTCACAGGGAAATGTTTCTCAAAATTAGTTGGGGAATCTTCTAAATGTGAAAGCGAGGACTGTTGTCACTGCGCAGTTTCATACCAAGTTTACTACCTAATGGAGATGAAATGATGCTGCATTCTGAAACTTTCTCTTCAAATTTAGAACATTCCCGCCTGTTTTTGTAAGATCTTACTCGGGGGCGTATGCAAGCTTTAGATGACTCTACTGCTCTTTACATGAAAATCTGCTCCCGTTGACGAAAGCTTATACTTCAATTGCTGATTTAGCAAATGAAAAATCCATTTGGGTATTATAACTTATTGATCATTTTGTATCGGCACCTGGAACAGTGGTGTCCACACTTCGTGAGACAGAATAATATGACGACAAAACATAAAGTGCATTGAAATCACTTAATCACAATGTAATAGACGCTATGATGGTCAGCTATGATCAGGACAGCACACACATCCATGCCCGAGGCAGGATTCGAACCTGCGACCGTAGCAACAGTGCGGTTCCGGACTGAAGTGCCTAGAACCGCTCGGCCACAGTGGCTCGTAGCGGAATCAGTATATTCATCTGGCTAGATGGAATGCAACATTATACTGATAAATGAGCCTACACGGTCAAGTCGTTTTTTTTTTTTTTAATTTCAGTGTATTTTGTAAACAGTGAAATATCATCACCTATCGTCCCACCCCGTGAAGTTTCATTTCGTTTCCTCCTTTACTTCTGGTGCGTCACTTTTTTGTCGGGCAGTGTATACACTCTCGAAACCACTTTGCAATACGTGACGGCGGTTACTTCTAATAACACTAGTTATTTTCCGTCCTATAACGTTCGCATATAGAACGAAGGAAAAACGACTATCTACATGTGTACATGCCCGTCGTAATCTCTCTTATCTTATTCTCAAGATCACTAAGTGAGACATTCTGTGGCAGTAGCAGAACTGTCTCACTGTATTTCTTTTCTGTATAACCTCATACGGCTTCACGAGAAGTCTCACGTTTCTTCTTTACATTTCTATTTAAGTTCGCTGAGTATACCTGTCACACTTTCTAATGGTTGTAGAGCCTACTGACCTATTAAGATTCCAGCTATAAATGTAGATGTAGCTGTGGATTACACCCCGTCTCTCATTACTTTACAGATGCGCTGAATTTTGTCGGAACACGTCGAACAAATTTACGTCTTCAGTTCGTGTTCCCCAGTTCTAATTTTACGTGTACACTCTATTTCGTACTGCTTCATCGTGCTATCCTTAAATATCGACGTTGAAAGATAGGTACTTTCACCCAATGGAAATTAATCTCCAAATAGTTCTGCATTCTTAATTTCCTAATTATCACGTAATGACGACAATTTTCCTGTAGACAAAATAACAGTTATAAGTCAATCTGATTGTGCTGATCCCCTTAACTGACAACTCGTTTATGTATATTGAGGACGTTGATAGTCCTATTTGGCCCTCATGTGGCACATCCGATGTTATTTTAGTTTCTGTTCAACATTCAACTTCCAGCAGAAAGTACTAGCCTTCATTAAACAAATATCTTTCGTTCCAATCGTATATCGTTGAAGATGCTCTACATAATATCATTTTGGTTTCTTATGTTATTTTATCCATGTTGGATCTTGAGAAGTCTGCGGCCGTTAATGATAGTTGTAGCCAGCCACAAATTTTTTAAGTGTTTTATTTCAGTGCCATAACGGGTTTCGGGCTAACATGCCCATCTTCAGATGGCTAATATTTTTCGTTACATAGATGTTTTGATGAGCAGCGTGTCGTCTTCTCCACATTGCACAAGAATATTTGAGTATTTAGCGCCGCTTTATCAACTGTTTCTTTAATAAAAATACGTTAGTGTTCCACTTACAGACGTTCCAGTAGATGGCGATATGTTTTGGTGTTGTGTTGTGGTCCATGTGGTTATCTATCTCGATCTATATGTTCTTGAATTCCACCATAGCACACGTATTGTAAATAAATCACTGTGCCATACTTCATAATACTCTTAAAATGCGTGATGAGCATCACACGTGCGTTATACACTTGATACTTTTCTTTACAATGCATGGATTATCATTAAGCAAAGATACTGTGACATCATATATTAAATATTGACCAAGGACGTAAACAGAGCAAAGATGATGTGTGGGATGTGCAATATGTAACAAGTTAATAACAGAAAAACTTTTGTACCTTAAACGTAAACTAATTATTAAAAGATAGTGGGATTTTTTTTTACTATCAGTGGAAATTAATGACGAAATACTTCAAAGCCAACCGACTGCATATTATAAAGTACTCATATACGTACATAAATTTATGTATACAAATATTTGATTATCACTATAGATCATAAGGTAATTGCAGGAAACACAAAATTAACAAGTTGGAGGTTGGGATGAGAGTAACACATTTGTTCATGATGGTAGTTCATATTTATAAAGCTATATACTCGTATCTTAAACTGCAGTGATGTGACTGTTAGGTGTGCAGTTTATGTTTTATTTCTGTGAACAGCCCAAGGAAAAAGGACGTTAGCGTATTTTTATTAATGAAACAACTGACTAAGTGGCACTAAATACTCAAATATTCTTGTGCAGTGTGCAGCAGACGACATGCAGTTGATCAAAACATCTATGTAACGACAAATATTAGGCATCTGAAGATGGGCGTGGTAACCCGAAACCGATTATGGCATTAAAGTAAAACATTTAAAAAGTATTAGTATCTGGTTGCGTCATTCACCAACTATTTTTGTTTTCAGTCCAAAACGTAGTCCGTGCCAAACGGTTTCGGGAATCTAAGAAACGAATTGTACCTATCAAATTACGTTTACTATTTTCAAGATATGTTTGGGCGAAAAACAACCTGTATTCCACACAGTTCGTTTCTGTAAGCTACACTGATTCTCTATTCGTGCATGAACATCGTAATGCTAGAGTCTAAAATATCCTGTATGATCTTGCTACAGACGAATGTTAGCGATACTGACGTGTAACTCTGTCCACCCGTTATTTTATCCTTTTCCTACAAAAGACTGAACGCTATTTTCAAGCTGCGTGACGCTACTGTCTGCTGCAGGTATTCTGATATGAGCTAGGAAACAAGCTATTTCTGCTCCCTATTCAGTGTGGCACTGAATAGGAATTCCGCCGGTCCTCGTGCCATGTTTAATTTTGCAGAGGTCCCGATTCAGGACATTTACGTCGTAGACCAAGAGTAAATACTCTTATGACAGAACACGAAGTGGACGACGAAATAAAATTAAGTCTGTTGGACAGAGTTTACAATTTCAGTGTATCTGGCAGCTAGTGTGCGCCTCTTGGTCCCCGACTCCGGACCATTGACGTAGGGTTGCCTACTGCATGCACAAACAGCGAGGTTTTTCAGCATTAATCCTATAGGTTTGTACCCAGGGGTCACATACTAGTCCTTTTGTGAATATCACCCCAGATTTTTTCTTGAAGACGACGAAAATGTGAAACTATAGAAAGAAAGGTCTTCAATGTTTATCAGAAAACGAGACGCCTTGTAATACATTATAAAGGCCTTATTTTTCGTCATATTAGTGTACGCCAACGCTGAAGAGTCGTTTTCTTTCCTTGTTAACTCACAGCTGAAACGCAAATCTACAATAAAAGCTTTTATATTCCTACTGCTTTCACAAATATTTTGCACCAATCGAAATAAACTGCTGAAATGATGTATGTACACTTCGAGAGTGTCAAAAATACTAATCTTACTGCTGCCTAACGAAGAAAATGTGCAAGTAGTCAGTCAGAAATTTGCACAAGTGGCAGCTGACTACGAATGCCTCTATGGACGATACGAACGCAGTTAAGTCGCTGCTAGCCCTGTGCAGACGGTGGCCAGAAATACATAATAAAACGTTATAGCTCTACCCGTGCATCTTCTAAATTGGTTTATACAAAATCTTTTGCTTCAGTTAGCACTGCTTTCTTTCCTAAGTACATACCTTAAATTATTTGTTAATTTATTTTTAATTATCATGTACACAGCAAGTCGAATCACGTGTATCGTCTACACTCAAACTTCATGAAACTTCACCTCCCTTTCCATCACTCTCGTTCAGTGAAATTAAGTTAAGTAAGGTGTTGCCTTACTGTGTGTACAGAACTATGTACAGAGCTCTCACAGCGTTAGAAAGTATGTGCTAAACTCATGAAATGTTCAACTCTTGTTAGAAAAACAAAGAATTGAGAATCAACACACGAATATGTTATATAATTCACATGAGGTAGTGAATAAAGCCAGTATCGTGGCCAGCCGCTGTGGCCTAGCGGTTCTAGACGCTTCAGTCCGGAAACGAACTGCTGCTACGGTCGCAGGTTCGAATCCTGCCTCGGGCATGGATGTGTGTGATGTCCTTAGGTTAGTTAGGTTTCAGTAGTTCTCAGTCTAGGGGACTGATGACCTGAGATGTTAAGTCCCATAGTGCTTAGATCCATCCATCCATCCAGTATTGCATGGTTACCAAATTACTTGTATCTGTCATACCTACCAGATATCATTTGGAGAGACTTAACTTTCAACGGCAGTATGAATATCGTGGTAAGGAAGGCGAATGTCAGAGACTCAGCGGGAAGAATCATAAGAAATTACATTTCATCGACACTGGAGGACACTTACATAAGACATAGAGACAGATACTATGTAGAACCTTAAAATGTTGATTTAATGGAAACGATAGTTAAGACCGAATAAAGAGCTCCTTAGGCGGTGATGGTTGTTTAGCCAGAGGGAACACTTCACGGAGACTCTACTCTGTAACTACTGACAGAATTTGTTCCTCAGTATATTTGTTTCTTATATATTAAGTTTCAGAATTTGTTTAGTTGTTTGTGAATAATATATCTAGAGATTGAAGCTTACCAGTTTCTTCAAGGATATTATATGCCATATAAATCACGATCTGATATACCTACGGATCCTAAAGTGTTATTTAGCAACACATAACAAGCTAAAATAAAAATATATTATGGTCAGTCTTAGTAAGCTAACATAAATATTCTTAAATTAATTTCGACAAAGTTAATAATACTGTTACTGCGTACTCCACACGCAGTGTCTAGCAACATTATATGTCTTAAATAGCGCGATCGTCAAACCCAGAATGAATCTTACTTTCTGCTGTTACAAGCTAAAAATGGACATAGCGAATGTAACAAACACATTGGTGTTTAAATTACAGCCTGCTGTTCCTATTTAGGCTTCCGCGAATTTCATAGAATCACTCAAGGAAACTTCTTTTTCGTAATCACGTCGACAGTTCTGACTTTCTGATTTGATTCTGGTCTCTAATGATCTCCATGTCAACATGACCCAACATCTTGAAAAGAAAACTATGGGGTCACTGTTGTTCACGATCTTACAGGGATATTCGACTGACATATCAGCGTTTACTCGACACATAACTGAAGATAACGTACCATTATATCAGTTCGTTAAGTAAAAAGGTTTCGGATTTTAGTTCCGACAGTGGACATGTGACAAATTGTGGGACGATAACAAAGAAATTGTGGGACGTTACTGAATTTATGATGTTGGTGTTGTGCAAGTTGTAATAATTTGGCAGAGGGCATCCGTCTCTTTTTTCGTATGGTGTTAACCATTATTGCGTAAGTAGAGTCAGCAGAAGGTAAAATACATCTACATCTACATGATTACTCTACAATTCACATTTAAGTGCTTGGCAGTAAATAATATGATTAGTTCATCTTAGGTGGCTCAGCAAGCAGTTTTACGCAGTCTAGTATTATGTTTTATGGCTTGACAAATTTGTGTACCACGCTTCTGACTCCCCCAGGAAGCATTTGATGTCTCACTATACGAATCAGAGAATATAGTCATAATACGTCTGAAGCCAACCCATAGTTCACAAAATCTATGCCTCGGCCGGCACCAGCATCTAGCACGAAGCGGCGTGTACAACATGTGAGAGGAAGGAATACTGGACAGCCTATAACTTACCATATTACGAACCAGTAGAAACGATAACATTTTGCGCATCTGATATCGAGGGACAGCTTCATATAACTCAATGTAGAGGGAGTTGAGAGTCAATCAACAACTTAAAGAAGAACTGAGTGTAAGCCAATAGTTGCCATATGTTACGTGGATAGTCTTGACTCTTATTTCTAATACTTATAGTAAGAACCACAATATGTTCATCTACATCTACATAGATACTCTGCAAATCACATTAAGTGCCTGGCAGAGGGTTCATCGAACCACCTTCACAATTCTCTATTATTCCAATCTCGTATAGCGCGCGGAAAGAATGAACACCTATATCTTTCCGTTCGAGCTCTGATTTCCCTTATTTTATCGTGGTGATCGTTCCTCCCTATGTAGGTCGGTGTCAACAAAATATTTCTGCAAAAAATTTTGTTAAATAACAAACCACTGTAAAATGTTATGAAACATATTTTTGAAAATAATTAACGTAGAAGGGCCATAAAAAATTGTTCAAATGGCTCTGAGCACTATGGGACTTAACATCTGAGGTCATCAGTCCCCTAGAACTTAGAACTACTTAAACCTAACTAACCTAAGGACATCACACACATCCATGCCCGAGGCAGGATTCGAACCTGCGACCGTAGCAGTCGCGCGGTTCCGGACTGAGCAATATTTTTGCATTCGGAGGAGAAAGGTGGTGATTGGAATTTCGCGAGAAGATTCCGTCGCAACGAAAAACGCGTTTCTTTTAATGATGTCCAGCCCAAATCCTGTATCATTTCTGTGACACTCTCTCCCATATTTCGTGATAACACAAAACGTGCTGCCTTTCTTTGAACTTTTTCGATGTACTCCGGCAGGCCTATCTGGTAAGGATCCCACACCGCGCAGCAGTATTCTAAAAGAAGGCGGACAAGCGTAGCGTAGGCAGTCTCCTTAGTAGGTCTGTTACATTTTCTAAGTGTCCTGCCAATAAAGCGCAGTCTTTGGATAGACTTCCTCACAACATTTTCTATGCGTTCCTTCCAGTTTAAGTTATTCGTAATTGTGATATCTAGATATTTAGTTGAATTTACGGCTTTTAGATGAGGCTGATTTATCGTGTAACCGAAGTTTATCGAGTTCCTTTTAGCACTCATGTAGATGACCTCGCACTTTTCGTTATTTAGGGCAACTGCCACTTTTCGCACCATTCCGATATTTCTTCTAAATCGTTTTGCAGTTTGTTTTGATCTTCTGATGACTTTATTAGTCGATAAACGACAGCGTCATCTGCAAATAACCGAAGACGGCTGTTCAGATTGTCTCCCAAATCGTTTATATAGATAATGAAGAGCAAAGGGCCTATAACACTACCTTGGGGAACGCCAGAAATCACTTCTGTTTTACTCGATGACTTTCCGTCAATTACTACGAAGTGTTGCCTCTCTGACAGGAAATCACAAATCCAGTCACATTTCATAAGCACGCAATTTCACTACGAGCCGCTTGTGTGGTACAGTGACAAAAGCCGTCTGGAAATCCAGAAATACGGGATCGATCTAAAATCCCTAGTCAATAGCACTCAACACTTCATGTGAGTGTAGAGCTAGTTGTGTTTCACGGGAACGATGTTTTCTAAACCCATGTTGCCTTTGTGTCAATAGACCGTTTTCTTCGAGGTGATTCATAATGTTCGAACACAATATATGCCACTGAAGCTGCTTCGAAATGAAACACGTCTGGCATCGAAACACACAACCTTTCATCTAGTCATAAAGGCTGTATTTATACCTTAGGAAGATACCAATATTCTGTTTCACGACTAAGGAAGTAAAGAAGGTTGATAAAATAATGACATACTCAAAGTTGTTTTTCCATACAGACTGCATCTTATATTTCCGTGAACGAACAACGATACGTATTTCTTTCTTTTTCCTGCTCTGCGAATGTTTCATCAGTGCAGCATCAGGACCACGAACATGCCGTTCCCATAATAAATTCCTGTCACTATGGTTAAAAACATCACTTACAGTATGCGAATTCTGTGCGTCTTGACATGTTTTTAAGTACTGCTTACGAACTGCCAATGAAAATATTCATTCCACTATTTGTTCTCCTCATACTTACGGCCATAGCCCCTCATCTTTTTAAAGTGTTCCGACCGACTGACTCGCATCCTATGCCTAATCAACTCAGTGCAGCTAGCTTTTGTAACTCCATCAAGTACTGACTACATTGAAACTGCTAATTTTCTGTCTGCTTTCACACTGGTCTAGAGAGATTTAACTCTTTATACAGCACAGTTATAATAAGGTCAGATACATCTCATGGTAAATTAGGAACCTTTATTCCCTTGTATCGATTCGAGGAAATACTGCAAGTTAAATAGACCTCATGCTTAAGGGTCACTCTTACGTTAGGCTATACAAAGAGCAGAGTCGTGTTAGAGTCTGACGTGAGTCTCTTCCGGCTTAGTCTTTTTGTCAGTTCTGGCTGATGCAGGATGATTGTTTAAATAAGTTCACAGACACTTCTACATCCTTGTCCAAAGAGCTATTGTGCTTTTCCTAAAGTCATTTCAGAGGAACAGTAACAATAACCGAGTCTTAGAAAATTAATAAAACAGTGAAATCAGTATAAATTACAGTAATAAAACTCTGGAAGAAAGAGAACTTTATGGCATTTCGGAAAGATTTTTTCAGTATTTTCCAAATGGATATCAGACTCACTATTTCACATCTAGACAGCAGAACGGGTTCAAGAGATAATTTGAGAAAATCATTTAGAAGAACGTACAAAGTCACAAGATGCATTTCCAGTTTCACCATTGTAGTACATTGCAATATGACATGAAATTCAGAGGGGTTACGTTTAACCGAATTCTTTGTACTGAATTGAAAACTAAACGAGGTAGAGAAATTAGAAGGTAAAAATAAGAATGCCGAGAAAAACATTAGGTACACAAAAATCATAGAAATCGAGAGGGAAGAAACTAGTAGTGAAGTAATAGAAAGTATTTAAAGGATGACGGAGTCAGTAATAATCAAATGATTTATAATTTGCGGCCATTTATACACACTATACACAACAGACTACTGTTTTAAGTATTTCTCGCACGGAAGCTAAAATTTTAATTGCAGCGCAGCAGGAGATCTGAAAGAAATATAAAAAGTCTACTTAATAATTTCAACAATTTTTTTTTAGTTGCTACATGAATTGTGTTTATCTGCGTTTTTATTTATCACTTTTACCGTTCTTGCAGTCATCCAGTGTATTTGGAGTTGCAACGGCTTAGACATAGTGAAAGAATATGTGCTGCTCTGTAGCCAAAAAAGCGTCCACCAATAAAAGGCAACTTACTTTGATTTTGCAGTACTACATCGTACGTGAGCCGCATAAAACGATTCGCTAAGACAGCAGTATCATTCAAGCGGTTATCGATCACGCTGCAAAACACCACCCGTTTACAGAGAAACGTTGACGAAAAGGTTCCTCACAATGATACTTGTATATAGGTTGCACCAGCGATGTGATGTAACGGGTGTTGTTGATGGCGTCACGCGTGAATGCAGCTTCATCAGTGAACAGTATGAACCGAATTAATGGGTGATTAGCAATTACCTATCGACAAAATACCAATCGCCAAACCTCATCACCTGCGTGAAGATGTTGTTCTCGATAATGATGAAAAGGATACAGTCCATACTGACACGGTATGTTCCACAACTGTTTAGTGTAGAGCGTGGACGCGTATTGAAATTCTTCTTGTCTCTCGACTGCGTTCTGCCTACCTAAGAATGGGGAAGTGTAGGAACATTTTGTTCAGTTGGACGTCCAGAAGGGACGAGTCTGCTGTGAAATATTCCACACTTGAGAAATGCGAGAAAAAGAGGAGTAAATATTGTTTGATCCGGTGCTTTGTTGTTAAGACACCATTTATGATATTTTTGACAAGCAGCAAGATTATTACCGTTACAAGGACTGTGAAAGGAAATATTATGTCGATGTATTGAGCACGTGTAAAGATGTGTTAGGTCGTACATTTAAAGTGTTTTATTACGACAACCGAAAGAAAACGTAAAATTGTAATTATTCCACATCCGTTAGCAATAATACATAAACGTTAAAAGACAAGTATACAGTTCGAAGCCTTTTGCCATCATGCGTGATTATTAGTCAGTTCGTGCACATGGGAATATGTCACATTATGTCACGTCCATTGCACACCCGACATCGTGAAGGAACATTTCCAGCTTCGTACCCCAAGAACTTGTCTCCAACAGAGGTGGATGCTTATTTTACAGTAGCACTTCACATAAGAGCCCAGCAAAACGTCCAATGAATTAAAATGTTAGCTATCACATCGCACCATATTATCAATTTCTTTTTGAGTAATAGAACCCAGTGCGTTGTCCTGGACGGCGAGTGTTCATCGGAAGCAAAGGTGTCGTTGGGAGTGCGCCAGAGACGTGTTGCAGGGTCGCTCTTGTTCTTTGTGTACGTAAACGATCGGACGGATAGGGTGAGCAGCAATCTGTGAATATTATACGATGACGCCGTTTTATATGTGACAGAGTCGTCTTTAACTGACTGCAGGACGATACTGGATGACTCGGACAGAATTTCTGTTTGACGTGGTAAATGATAGCTTCCTCTAAATAAGGCAAAATGTCAATTAATGTAGATGAGTAGGCAAAACAAACATGTAATATTCAAATACAGTTCTAATATTGTACTCCTTGACACAGACAAATAGATTAAATATCTATCCGTAACGTCGTAAGGCGACGTGAAAGGGAACGAGCACCCAAGATCGGTTGTAAGGAAAGTGACTGGATGTGCAGATTTTAGGAAATCGTCTCTCATCTATAAAGAAGAACCTCGTACAAAACACTTATGCGACCCATCCTAGAGTCGTATTCGAGTGTTCTGGTTCCCCATCATATTGTGTTAATGGAATGCAACGAAACAATACGTGTTGCTTGTTGACGGTGGGATCTATCAACACGCGAGTATTACGGAAATCCTACATGAACTAAAATGAGATTCCCTGGAGGGCAGCAGACGTTCTTTCCGCGAAACACTATTGAGAACCAGCATTTACGACACACTGTAGAACGATCCTACGGCCACCAACATGTAGAAATGGACAAAAACGTGGAAATATCAAAAAACACAACACGGTATCATGCTTAATACGGTATAGGGAAACTGTTGGTATTCATGACAGCTCCGACTCGTCTCGGAATGGATAAATACAGGTCCTGTATGGTTTTCGAGGGGATCTTATACGATTATTCCTGCAAAACCGTGGCAACTTTAGGTAACAATGGGAGAGGTCGAATCCGACCATATCCAAAACAGACCACAAAGGCTCAATGATACTGAGATCTGATGACTGTGATGCCCAGGTGAGACGCGACAGTTCACCCTAGCGGTCAGAAAATCGATCCTGGACAATGCTAACCGTGTGAACAGGAACCCTGAGAACACAGCATCGCCACAGGGGAACAAATATTGTACCATCAGACGGACCTGATCAGTCAAGGTGGTCACATAGTCCTTGGCACTGATGTGACGTTGCAGAGTAACCATGGGGCCCATGAAATACCACATCGTGGCTGCCAAATAATCACCGAACTCCCGCCATGGTTTATACTTGGTAGCAAGCAGTCAATCGTTGGCTCGGGACGGCGTACACCAGACAAAGTTGGCCAAAAGTGGGAAACAGACTAAAACAAAGCTGATCAGACAAAATGACATTCCTCCATTCCTCTATAGTCCAGGTTTTATAGTTTCGGCACCACGTTTACCTGTTACGGGCATTTGCATATATGATGAGTGGTATTCGAATTCCAGCTCGCCATGCAATTTCCAGAGTTCACGAATGTGACATTCAGTTCTGCTGTGACTTTTGCAGCTGTCATCCTCTTATTTTTTGTCAAAATCCTCTTCTGTGACCGTCACGCACACATTCGTCTACCCTGTGACATAGCGGATGATATTTCTTCCAATTTTTCGTAAGAGCAGAATAAATCTCCGATGCGATGCCTTTTGAAACACCAAATACTTCGCCTATCTTGGTTACCGAAGCTCCCGCCATACGAGCTCCAAGACGTTGCCCACGTTTGAATTCACTTAGCTCCTACATAATACACTCACAACTACACAGAACACCGTTCGGACCACGGCTAACACTTGCAACGTATTGCCATTTCACAAGTCCCGTTCGTGGTCAGAAAAAACAGCGCCATTTTCAGGCATGGCTAGCACCTGCACTTATTTTCAAGCATGCAGTTCTCGCCTTGTTTCCATATTTTTGTTCAACCTTGTATATCTCGCGTAAGGAGCGTGAAGACAAGATATGAAAAATCAGTGCTCGTACGGAAGCATATATATAGTAACTTTTCTCTCATCCCATTTGCAAGATGAACAGGAAACTATGTACCGTATGTTGGCTTGCGAAGTATGTATGTAAATGTAGACATAGAAATAGTAGTTATGTCTGTTGCGTTTACTTCCCCTTCACGTTTGCCATGGTTGCTCAGGAATTTCATACTTGTATTTTGCCCTTCAGAGTAAAGATTAACAGAAAATAGTGACATTATGTGGGATTCAACCGCCGTGTGTTGGTCTCAATACCACAGGGCAAGATAGGAAAACGAAATATGTGTAACAAATATTAAAACACAAGTTTATTTGAGGTAAAGTCATAGACATGTATGACTATACATAACTGAAATATTAAGACGAAGCAGTTCGAACAACGTTGAAAGGAATTGTCCTGGTGATTGTCTGTGGATGTCGAATCTAGATAGTTCATTCAGATGAAGGCTTATCGTCTGCTCAAATCATGTCTTTTGTGCTTGCGGTTATTCAGGTGAGGAAATAGTGCATTGAGATATTTGAGGGCAAATTTGAACAACAGTAGTGAATTGAGAAGTATTGTCACTGGAAATAATCACGTTTCAACATTTAGTATTTCAACTGTCCAAAAGCAAACTCCATTTCCTTTCTGGACTTCACAAACATTTGTTGTTACCCCTTGCTTAGTAGTTGGAAGGTAATGTTTTTGCAAATCTGCAACATTTAAATTAACTGTAAAAAATGCAAATAACTGTGTACAATAAGCAAACAGACTACGAGAAAATAGTTGGTGACTCCAGGAGGAATAATAAATATCTACAGTTAGCCGACGCAGGATGATCATTATTGCACAAATCGCTTATGGAAACCCTTAAGAGGATCGTAACAGACGATCGGGTATAGCTTAATAGAGATAGATCTATTTCAAGGAGATGTTGGAAACTGATCAACAACAAACATATTCCAGCATTATTAATCGAGGAAGAAATCGGGGCAGAAAATACGTTACCACTTTATCAATACATTGGCACAAAGAAGAAGAAAATTACTTTTAGTAATTGGAGGAAAGTTTTTTACCGTCTATATAAAAATGCAGATACTCTCTACAAGAATTTTCATCTGTATTATTTTCATTCACTGCACAGATAAACAACTTAACGTTCACTGGTTCCTTTCTTGTGTATACTTTCGTATAACGGCAAGCGATTTGTTTCTACCAATAACCAGCTGATAGATGAAATTTCATGTGTAAACATGCGCGAATACGAGTGAGAAGGGAGACGGTCACCCGTGTTTCAGTATCTCAGCACATCTTCATTAAGCACATTGTTACCAGTTGCATATCAGTTCATGGCACAAAATTCTGGTGCCTCCTCGAAGTCAGCAGCGGAGCCGTGAACTATGGTTTTGATGGATGTGGAAAAGACGGGGGAAGAGACTGCCTTCTGCGGAATAACGAACATTAGAATAAGGTGAAGATTGGAGAGCGTAACACCAGAAACCGTTTAAACTAGAAGGCATCATTGTCCACTACGTGATTAGCAGTAGAAGAAAGCAATAAATGCAATCTAAAACAATAAAAATAAAGACATGTAATGATTTAATCTCGTTGTCCATAACTGTCTTTCTTAGAATGGTCTTTATTCTTGTTGAGCGAAAACGCTTTTCTTGTCCGGCTGCCATTTTTTTATGTGTTACACGCTCATGCTTAAGCCCACTACTATCATGTTTTACGTATTCTCAGCTCCTTTGGTAATCATAACCGCTCTACCTAGATATCTGCATCATTTACAACATGGTAAGCCGTATTATTATTTAAAATTCCTGAATTTGGGTTGTAATTAAAGGTTGCTCTTCAGAAAATTTCAGCTCGTCCTCGTGTGATTATATGATACATGCATGCATACACTCACGTTTTGGGCAACTGCACATTCATATAGAATGTCATCGTAATCGGTTTCTAAATCAGCGGACTTCCAAGAATCTTCTCTCAGGTATCAAATAATTGTCATTCTGCCGTAAATATCCTGCTAATATTTAAGCATAAGATTTGCAACCTTTTCCAGCTTTTTCTCTGCTCTGACTGCTCATCTTTGCATCCAGTAGTATGCTTATAATCCAAACTGCTGTGCAATAACCGATGCGTGGTGAATTTTCTACTGTCATTGGTACGCATTTCTCCTTGTGTGTGTAACTGGATTTCTTCCCACCTTAGAGAGTAACAGAATCTTTTCGCATTTCTAATACTTCACATTTCTTTCTATTTTTACGCATCATTCCTTCCTTATCTGGGACTGCTATTACATCGTCTCCTTTTGGACCAGTTTTTTGTCGACCGGTGTGGCCGTACGGTTAAAGGCGCTTCAGTCTGGAACCGCGTGACCGCTACGGTCGCAGGTTCGAATCTTGCCTCGGGCATGGATGAGTGTGATGTCCTTAGGTTAGTTAGGTTTAAGTAGTTCTAAGTTCTAGGGGACTGATGACCACAGCAGTTAAGTCACATAGTGCTCAGAGCCATTTGAACCGGTTTTTCTCTTTTCTTTCGGACTCTTCTTCAGCCCTGAATATCGCCTTATGACAAATATATTTTTGCCTGTAATAGTAGATCTGACGTTTTTATAACTGCTGTAATTTTCAGTATTATCATTTTTATGTCATTAATATTACTGCAACGGTACTTCAGTATTTATATTGTAATGTTAACTGTAAATAAAACTTAAGAAAAAGTGTGTTTAGATCGTGATCACGCCGGTTAAAATAAATAAATACTATGCAGTTGTAATGGCCGTGTTATCGATAGGGCGTTAATTTTCCATGTTATTTCAGCTGAGTACTCATTTTTATTCATCGAACAGAGTGGATCAGGCTGACAAAACTGAAGAAATTAGCTATTCTTGAAAGTTAAAAACTCTTGGCTTAAACGAACAGATATTTATAGTAAAATAAACAAAATGAATGAGTATGGCAAGAGAACAGCGTATTAAGTGTGCAAAATGATTTGACGAGGTGGGAGAAGCTAAGGTACCAATCTAAGGGTAATGGTTTAAAGTCATGAGAGACTGTGTACCTCATGTTTACTGACTGCAACACACCGTTCGGGCTGAATGTATCTTCCGAACCTGTTCACCAGCATTATATTTGCTTTTACGACGATAGTTCTCATAATGGCATCGTGCTTTCACTGAACGACAACGTCAGATATGATTGTCACATTCGGTTTTTCATCAAGCTGATCTGGCTTACGTTCAGGTTGGTCTGATGAAACCTGAAAATTGACGTGATTTTCGCACGCTGTATGTTAGTGTGCGGTTCCTTAGTCTCTGGACTTCTCAAAACCTCTCCTCGCATATCAAACTCTGTCATCATCCCATAACTACAGCCGGCCACGGTGGTCTAGCGCTTCTAGGCGCTCAGTCCGGAGCCGCGCGACTGCTACGGTCGCAGGTTCGAATCCTGCCTCGGGCATGGATGTGTGTGATGTCCTTAGGTTAGTTAGGTTTAAGTAGTTCTAAGTTCTAGGGGACTGATGACCATAGATGTTAAGTCCCATAGTGCTCAGAGCCATTTAAACCATTTGAACCATAACTACAACAACGTTGAACATCTTGGCTGTATGTATGCATAACTCTAGACGCTTCTCCAGCTCATTCTCCATTGCAACCATATGTCTGAGAAACAAACTACCGCGTAACGATCGTCTAAATCAAAACCATGCAGCACCCCGGAAGATACTAAATGCTTCAAATGGCTCTGAGCACTATGGGACTTACCTTCTGAGGTCATCAGTCCCCTAGAACTTAGAACTACTTAAACCTAACTAACCTAAGGACATCACACACATCCATGCCAGAGGCAGGATTCGAACCTGCGACCGTAGCGGTTCCAGACAGTAGCGCCTAGAACCGCTCGGCCACTCCCACCGGCGGAAGATACTAAAGCTGTTGCTTTTGTCGTCGGCATAACTTCCTTCTCAGTTTAAATTATACCCGTTGACAACCTCTATCCAACAGTATACCAGTGTCTGTTAGAGTCCACATTGACTCAACTTCCCTCAGGCCTCTCTCATCATCTTTTCCTCTCGCTCCGTCGCTCAAGCTTTATTTTTTCGCCACTGCTGCCACATCTTGCTGTTAGTATATCATTTTTGGTAGACAGGAACGTTAATTATGAGAAATGTATTTATTACAGGCTAATGTGCAGTTCACGACTGTAATATCTATATTTATCATGTGTAACGTGTGCACTATGCACATTGCAATGTTTGTTGTAAACACAATCTCCTAGGATGTATGGTTAGACATAAGAGAGAGCATAAAGGGCCTGACATTTCCAGGTAATATAAATACATAATTAAATATAAATAGCAATTCGATTGCTTGTAATATTACACCTCCCTCGGCTGTGGCATAACGCATTTCGTTGTTCTAAAAATAACGCTTTGATATATTATTTTTCGTTCATAGCATTTGTAAGTGATTAGACTCTCACTTGAGAAAAATATCCAACTGCTGCCTAATCATTTTCACATTTAACCGACGAAGGTGGCAAAATAAATAAAGGAATGTCAATGACAAACGTATCGAGCGGAAACAATTGGAGAAGCGCATTAACATGTTTAAATGTTTTAACCACAAAACAAATTTAAGTGTAAAAATATTTCCATTGACCACATTATTTCAAAAATCACCACTCATTTAATGTTATTATATGTTAAATAGCATCACCATTAGCATGCTCAGCAGCCCAATAAGTAATAAACGCAGTATGGATAAAGTGGTAATCATTATACTATAGCTATACGGTATTCACAGTGTAATTGCTACAAATATTTTCATTATTATTGTGCCATACACATTATTATACATTGAAAGAGAAAAAATGTCCAGGCCATTGATAATGAAGCCACAGTTCTCTTACTTCCCATGATTTCTGGACTATTATTGTCGCTGTAAAGTACGGCAGTTTTATGCATCTATCTCCAGACTTCTCCTGCGATTCCTAGTTCCGCAGCTCGTGGTCTAGTGGCTGTGGTTGCTACCTCTGGATCACGGGGTCCCGGGTTCGATTCTCCGCCGGTTTGGGGTTTTCTATGCCCGAGGACTGGGCGTTTGTGTTGTCCTCATCATTTCATCATCATTCTACGCGTATTTCAGGTTAACTGTAAAGAACATTTCCAAGGATTCCTGGTAAGACGTAAGACAAACACTGAATGTTAGGTAAAATAAACACTAAGTAAATATATAAGATGAAAATAGATTAACAAGATTAACAGACATAATATTCGTTTATTGGTATGAGAGCTTCCGTTCACTGGGCAGTCCCGTAACGAGTAGTTGAGGCATTCCGCTATCATTCTTGCATTAAAAAATGGCAAGACAGCATGTTGAGCACATTCCCAGGTTTATCTGTGCCTCTTCTACAGGTGAGCGCTTGACTGCAAAAGCTCTGTCCGCAAATCAGCACGGATCTAGAAATCATCACTCTTGCAAAACTCAATTTGCCCCTTCCTCCCACGATATCTTGCGAACCATGTATGAATGACAACAGTTAGATTTAATATTCCTAGATTTCCGGAAAGATTTTGTCACGTTGCCCCGCTGCAGACTGTTAACAAAGGTGTGAGAGTACGGTATCGGTTCACCAGATATGTTAGTGTATCGAAGTCTTTTTAAGTAACTGAACCTAGTACGCTGTCCTCGACAGTGAGTCTTCATCAGAGACAAGAGTACCTTCAGGAGTGCCCCTGGGAAGTGTGATGATGATGATGATGTTTGTTTTGTGGGGCGCTCAACTGCGTGGTCATCAGCGCCCGTACAAAGTCCCAATTTTTTTTCTCAGTCCAATCTAGCCACTGTCACGAATGATGATGAAATGATGAGGATAACGCAAACATCCAGACCCCGGGCAGAGAAAATCCCCAACCCGGCCAGGAATCGAACCCGGGACCCCGTGATCCAGAGATAGCAACGCTAGCCACTAGACCACGAGCTGCGGACACTGGAGAGTGTGACAGGCCTGTTTTCTACGTATTGACATTATATAGCAGATAAGGTGTACGACTGTTTGCTAATGACGTAGTTTACGGGAAAGTATCGTCGTTGAGTGACTGTAGAACGATACAGGAAAATTTAGATGAATGGTAGCTTTCTCTGAATGAAGAAAAATCTGTTAATGAAAACGAGTAGGAGAAACAATCCTCCAGTGTTCGAATACAGTATCAGTGGTGTACTGCTCGACACAGTCATGTCGATTAAGTATCTAGCAATATGAAATGGACCTAGAACGTAATGACGATAGTAGGGAAGGTGAATGGTCGAATACGGTTTATCGGGAGAATTTTAGAAAAATGTCGCTTATCTGTAAAGGAGACCGCATATAGAACATCAATGCGATACTTCCTTCTGTTGGATGTTTGGCATCCCACCAGGGCGGATTACAAGACGACCTCGAAGAAATTCAGAGACGGGCCGCTAGATTTTTTGCCGATAGGTTCGATCAGCACGTGAGTATCACGGAGATGCTTCGTGGATTCAAGTGGGAATCCCTGGAGGGAATACGATGTTCCTTTCGCCAAACGCCGGTATTTGCAGCTAAGTGTAGAACGATTCTACTGCCGCCAACTTACCTTTCGCTTAAGAACCGCGAAGACAAGATAAGAGAAATATGAGCGTGTGCGGAGGCATATTGACAGTCGATTTTTCCTCGCTCCATTTATGAATGAAACAGGAATGGAGATGGCTAGTGGTGGTACAAGGAGCCTTCCGTTGTGGACCATGTGCTGCGTTGCGGAGTGTGTATATAGATATGAATGTAGTTGCCTTGTTTGTACGGGTGAAAGGCCTGTATCTTCCTCAGAAACCAGTAAGCAACTGGCAGATCACGCAAAACACCTTCAGGTATCATGGCGAACTTTTTGAGTTTCGGATAACTGGAAGTACAACCGTTCACGAAGAGGACAAACTTCGTTCCTTTCAGTTACTCAATCAATCGTGAACAAAATTCAAGCACTGAATATACAACATTCCTCTGTGTTCGCTGGTAATGTTCACGGAGATTCTAGTGAAGTGTAAATAGTCCATTTGTTGGCAGGATGGCGGCTGATCATCCAAAGCACGAAGTGTTAGTTCACGACCCTTGCTCAGCACAATCCTCGAGACATCTTATCTCTTCACTATAACTTGTCGAAATAACGACTAGGGCACAGCGAACAGTATAAACAGTTGACCCAGAATATCAACACAGAGAGTTCACAGTCCTGTTTCTGAATACAGCCTCCCTATCCGGTGACCCGTCGGATATGCGCCATCAAAATCGCGACGTCGTTCTGTCCAACTGCGGAACATCTTGGATGATTGTTTGCTACATGGGGCTATGTTTTGTGTTGTATGACAAGTTGTGATTCTGTATCGAGCTGATGTGGTTGCGCCGCGCGGGATTAGCCGAGCGGTCCGGGGCGCTGCAGTCATGTACTGTGCGGCTGGTCCCGGCGGAGGTTCGAGTCCTCCCTCGGGCATGGGTGTGTGTGTTTGTCCTTAGGATACTTTAGGTTAAGTTGTGTGTAAGCCTAGGGACTGATGATCTTAGCAGTTAAGTCCCATAAGACTTAACACACATTTGAACATTTGATGTGGTTGCACCACGAGATACCGTGATGAACCTTTAGATCTACTGACTTACAAAATTTTATCTTAAATATTTAAGACATCCTGTAGGTGTATAAAATGCTATTACAATGGTGATGGATCAATTCTGCGAGCAGGAAGCACTTCTAACAGATGCGTCGAGACTCGTAGATGATTCGCAACGGTCGCGAATGTCTCTGGTCCAGATTTTGCAGCCTATCGTTCTCACGAAAGTTTGTGATAGTATTGATTATATTCGTTTTATCGAATTCAATATACATCAACATGCTGCTCTGTTGTCGATTGAATTATTACAAGAAGTACCAATAGAATGTGACATTCAAGGTGCTTAATTCTATTTGAAAACGTGTGAAAAACATCTCCCTCATGAGTTACAGAGACAAAAATTGCTTGTTTGTCGAGAGTAAAATCTCCATTAGGAATTCGCCAGTACTATGTACGAAATCACGCCAGAAAGATACGATGCATCATCTGCTGACTGAGGAGGTCATGCGTCATAGAAGAAGGCAGTAATAATATCTGCATTGCAAATTTCTCAGGTCTTTCACTGATGCAAGGAGAGGCAAAACATCCTGTAAGTCATATATATGAAAACAACGTACAACCAACACCATTGTATCTGACCAGAATACGATGTATCCGCCTAACAAGGTGTAAACCTCTCTCAAATATAAAAAGTATCAGATTGCCGGCGAGATGTACTGACAACAATGACAGTTCATATGTTTATGCGTCAGTGCTTGCAGTTATATGACGAGAGGAATGCATTCAGTGTAAGAATTTGAATTATGGTATTTATCTGTTTGTTGCGCCGATCTGTTCCTGCTTTCCCTAGCTATTTTCAGAAGTTTGGCGGTGGGTTGGTTAATCATTAAACTGGATACAAGACGTTTACCATTCGTTTGTTTCCAAAAGCCATGTCATTCCTCATTACTGATGTATATCAGTCACAATCTATAAAAACACAGTTTGTTGTGCAACATTGCCGCGCGTCAAGCATAAGCAGCTACTAGCTTCCACCACTGACGTCTCTCTCTGACCGACTGACAAAGCACTTTCCCCCTTTTTTTTTTACACAATTTTTTTTTACGCTTTCGAGTATGCGGGTAACGTCACATTTAGTAGTCAGTTCAAAAACTATGTTTTAATAGCTTTGATTCTTGGGATTATACTACTTTTTGGTTAGTTGCATTTAGTTTTTATAATAAAGCAGATAACTGAAAACATAAGAATAATTGGCATTTTTATATCTTTTAATTATGCTAGTCAAATTTGGTCATTAATCGATCTTTGAATCGATTTGTAATAGACGTGATTTAGAAATATAAATGTCGTTGTGCAAAATTACCTTTAGTTTGCGTGCACTAATAAACATTTAAATAAAGCTATAGCCAATTCTACTTTTTCTCTGAACGTAAACACAAAAATTGTAGAGAATTTATTTTACAAAGATTTGGCACTTTTCTGTAACGTGATAAAATTAGTTTGATTACGGTTTGGATTATATCTCCTTGCACTGACTAAGGGGTTAGTGTTTGTATACCTGATTTTGTCTAAATCTGGAAATTGAGTCGTAATGTAAAGAAAATGGTGTGGTACCGTTCTCCTCGTTAATGGTAAATGTAGATATTCTAAGGGCTTGTTTCATTTGAAATCGTCCGAAGTGTCAATTCGAAATATATCTTTATTTTTTTTGCCCCTAGTAGCTAACATCAAGTAATATCAACACGCTAACTTTTAAATTCCAACACATGCTGGAAGTGCCGTGTACAAATTCACAAAAAGCAGTTTTTTTCGACGTAGCACACCCACTGGATGTGTGAGAAAAAAAATTCAGTAAAGATAGCAATAGGATCTTGTGTGAATGAAGTTCAGATTTTCGTAATACTACAAATGCAAAAAAATTTCTGTTTTCCTACAGAAAGAGAGCTTGCTCCAATAAACCAAATTAACTGGAAAAAATTTATCGAGAAACACATCGGAAAAATTTGTGGTTAAAACTGAAATGATTGAGTTTGTGTTGTAGGTGCAAGCAATAAAATCACTGGTATTCGTGAATGTTGCATATACCATGAAGATAACTGTAATTTTCAAGGACAAATGTGGAATAAGAAAAAGCTGTATAGATAGGAGAAAAATCCCACCTATACCCGAACTTACACTTTGATACTCCATCATTCCCGTACTTAAACTGCTTGGTGCATTTTTACGTACGTCTTACGATATTTTTTCAGAAATCAAACGCGAATTTTGGAACACGTGTTCGAAAGTCAATATTCTATGTAGTAAATGTAGTGGTAGACTCCTAGAATCGTGGTAAATTGAGAAAGGCAGATTTTGCTTTTTCATGCATCACCCTCATCTTAAGGTGTGTCGAGTCTTGGTCAACTCATAAAAATTCTGAATTATATACAGCTATGTTTCTAAATAATAGTGCCAAATAAGTAAACATAGTTCAGTATCCAGAATGTACTACAAAAATTAGAGAGCCAGTTTTTCTGACTAGTTATTTTTCAGAATATCGACAGGGAACGTTTTTACGGAAATTTCATTTCTGCTTCACATATACCATGGCGACGACATTATGAAACTGTAGTCATTAGTGTACAATCTCCTGCCATCTTATCGGCTAAAATGAAATATACCTGAAATTTCTCAAAATAATCTGATATTAGGGTGGACTCATTCCCTAATTCTTCCCAGTTTTGGGTAAAAATGTCGAGCAAGTGGATCACTACTTCTCATTTTGCAATAGCTACAAGGTATAAATATTGACTCATTGAAAGTTTCGATGTTGTTGCTTTTACTCCCAACCAATTAATAAAGAATATTACAAACAAAAGTAAGTGAGTACTTGTATACGAAAGGCAGTAATATTTCTATCGTTTTCAGTCGGTGGGTTCAGCGTTTCACCCAGTAAACTCATGGAAACAGTGACAAGAAAGAGCGTCGTGTATCGCAAGGTTCAAAATGGCTCTGAGCACTATGGGACTTAACTTCTGAAGTCATCAGTCGCCTAGAACTTAGAACTAATTAAACCTAACTAACCTAAGGACATCACACACATCCATGCCCGAGGCAGGATTCGAACCTGCGACCGTAACGGTCGCGCGGTTCCAGACTGCAGCGCCTAGAACCGCTCGGCCACCCCGGCCGGCGTATCGGAAGGATTCAGTGAGTAACATCAGGGCGTTGAAACTATAGAATAACCAGTGAACGTCACCAACGTTCCACAAAAAGGAAAGGACATGTGAATATCCATTACGGGGATGTAGATTTATTTCCGAGAGTGTTACGCATACCCCTGTCACAAAAAGGCCTATTTATGATTAGTGTAATTTTCGCATCTCATTGCATCGTCCAAAGAGAGACGCGAAATGAATGAAACTGTGATATTCGTGGAATCCCCTAACTCTGACGCTGTTCGCCGCTCCAGCCAGGTGGAATGCTATGTAGATGGCTCCTTTTCCTTTTCTTTTTTTCTGCAGCAGAGCCCACAGTCTTAAGTGGAAGTTTCTGGCGGTGCGTAATTTCTATATTCGTTGTTCGTTAGTGAGGCTAGATACGCATGTGGACAAAGAGTCGATAGATTGACAGGAACGCTTTGATACGAACTCGTGTCCGCCATTGCAGTGCAGATTGCTGAGAAAAAAGTTGCGCGCTATGTATGGACCGTCCCAGGGGGTCGGTGTAGTCATAGACACGAGAAACGAGTCGGTAAAGCATAATGGCTGTCGGGGAGGAGACTGCCATAGAAAACGTCGCACCCTTGCACCCCGCATGTGACTCCGCCCCCCGCCAAGCACGTGTTCACGCAGGGGTTCGAACCCAAGAGCGGCTAGGTACCGAGTCGTTGCAGTCGCGTAGAGGCAGCCATACTGCTGAGACTTTATAATTCAACTATTGTATTTTCTGACCTAGAAACTGCCGTTCACTTTCAAGGAGACACCTCCAGGAACTTAAGTATTTGTAGCCGCACATACAGTAATAGCGTCTCGCATTCGTCATTATAAACGATATTACTTCAATAAAGAGAGCAGGACGACGTATCTAAGGACCCAGACGTAGTGTTCTGTGTTTTACGGCAACTTCAAATTGTTCAAATGGCTCTGAGCACTATGCGACTTAACTTCTGAGGTCATCAGTCGCCTAGAACTTAGAACTAATTAAACCTAACTAACCTAAGGACATCACACACATCCATGCCCGAGGCAGGATTCGAACCTGCGACCGGAGCGGTGAGCGACTAGCTATTTTTCAGAATATTGACAGGGAACGTTTTTACGGAAATTTCATTTCTGCTTCACATATACCATGGCGACGACATTCTGAAACTGTAGTCATTAGTGTACAATCTCCTGCCATCTTATCGGCTAAAATGAAATATACCTGAAATTTCTCAAAATAATCTGAAGCGCCTAGAACCTCACGGCCACTCCGGCCGGCACGCCAACTTGCATTTCTTTTTTTTTTTTTAATCTCATCGTATACGTATATCATAAACATCAAAACTGATTAAGTACAGTTTTGTATCTTGCTTGTAAAAATTAGAACAGGATGTAACGGTCCTAAACCACTTTGGAATATCAGACTCGTAAGATGTAAAGCACAAAAGAAGACGAAGCTAGAGGCCAACAACGTCTACCAGACACGAAGTCAGAAACGTATTTAACAACAGGGACGCGCACCAGATTAAATTAACCAGCAAGTTCATCATCTAAGAAGATGAATGTCGTTCAGAGACAGAGACAATGAGCTATAATTGAAACTTAAAGGCTTGCGCAAAGAGCAAAAATTTTCGCAGGGACAGAGAACGCAAATCAGAAGAAAACTCAGACAGCAATTAGAACATAATACAAAATGCTTGATTTGTCAGAACTATTCAAATATGTTTTCGAGAGTGTCTGAGATGGTACAGTAAATATATGGTAAGAGAAACAATTGAAAACAATAAGAGTATGAAGAAGAAAAAACAGAAACTTAGGTTGCGTAACTATTACATTTCCTCTGTTACGTTGGTAGATGACAAAGTTACTAGCTGGGATAAAATTGTAGAAGATTCCTAAGATTTATTTAAATGTTTTCATAGTTCCGCAAATTAATGAGAAAGGTGGGCAGTCAATAACAGCGATAATTACAGTTCGGAAATAATGCCAGATGCAGTGTATAAACCCATTAGAGGTATGGAGAAAGAAAGGCAGGAAAGGCAAATTAAAGATGATGATGTTTCAATAGAAATAATAATATTCGTAAGATATGTAATGTAAAAGGACATTGCGAAATTATTTACAGAATGTCCGCATATGTTGACAGTTCTTCAAAATTCGAACAATTTTGCAATTGTGTTACTTCTGTAGGAAATATACGGAGAGTTCAGAAGACACTGTAGGTCTATTTGTCTCCGCATAATGATGTAGACAAATTATAGAACGTAGAAATCAGTATGAATTGACAGTTTGCATGCGATTAATAGATTTTGAGAACATTTTTTTATTCAATTTCAACAAAATCTGTAATGACAGGCCCTGAGAAACATGGCCTTGGTTCGAAGTATGTTAGAATAGGAAAGAATCTGTGCGTCGGAGCTACAGCTCCCACCTGAATCACGAGGGGAGATTTATTAAAAAAAAGAAACTGCCAGTGTGTTTGACAAGGAAATACTGTCAGCGTTTATGAATAATTCTGAATTATATCATTGAAGAATGGGCGTTTAATACAGCAAAGATTCTTCTAGGAGAGACAGGAAAGTAGCCGACTGAAGTGGAAGACGTAATTACGACTATAATGCAAACGAAGAAATGACAATCGGAAGATTTCGCTAGACGAATAGGGGTGACAAGGAAGTTCTTAGCTGGAGTCTTTTTTTCTTCTGTGATCAAATCATAGGTTGGTTTGCCGTAGACAACTTGTTCTGCCTTTCGCTAGTATCTACAGCTTGGTTTATTCTCTGCAATCCGTTCCTTTCATAAACAGCTAAATACATATTAGACAAGGTCGCCCTCTCCTATTCTTTCCTTGTAATATCCCTTCCAAATTTTCTTCATGTGTCGGTATATGGCCAATCGATGCATCCACCTCTTAATTAATACCTTCTCTAGATCAGCTTTCACTCTTATCTGTGCCAAGACTTCTTCCTAAATTACTATGTTAACTCACTATGTTTTTAACATTCGCTCTTAAAATTATAGCTTAAATAACAAAGTTAACCTCTTTAGTGCAGCTCCCAATGATCACATGTCACTGCCATGTAGCACAGAAAAGTCTTTACCAAATTCACTCTTATTTCATTTTTGATATTTTCTGGAGATTATAATTTTCTTTCCTCGTTGTAAGTAAGTATTCTATTAGTAATTTCCCGTTCGCTTCTACCATAAAATGTGTTGCTTCCCAAGTAGGTGAAATATTCCACCTTTTTAGCAACAAATTACCTACACTTATTTGTGCTGGACTGGAAGATACAAGAAAAAACCGATATGGAATGAAAAGCGGACAGACAACATCATATAATCGTCTTGAACTTTTCAGCTCCGTAGCTTACGTGCATGAAATGTGACCATTAGAAACATTAGAAAATATCTAGAAGCAGCATTAACACTTACATATCGCTGAAGTCCGTAATGCACGGAAATGTATTAAGCAGGGTCACATTCCGGAGTGATTGTTAAAAGGCTGCTACTGATGCTGACCATCATCTTCAAAATGGTTAGGGATTAACGTAAAATGTAACCCATACCATTTTAGGCATACGTCAGTCTTTCAAATGTTGAAACAGCATTGGGCACAAGAACACTGAAGTTTAACATCCACAGCCGGCGTACGCGTTTTACTTGTACATGAAAGAGAGAAGGAGAACTGCGCAGTTTTCAAACAGACTCAGTATTGCTTTTTTGTGCATGCGCTTGATGGAGACATTACTTTTTTCTAAATTCTGCGGACATTAATTAGCAAACTGCAAAAAAATTTATTACGCTTACTCGCTAAATTTTGAAATTTCTCTAAAAGTTACATCAGGATCACCTCTTATGTATCGAAAGAAAAGACTATCAGGTACAGAGATGATTAAGTTGAATTAAAGAACGTAATATAAGCGCAAAGATTTCCTATTTCCACAGCGTTGTCGTCATCATCATCATCATCATCATCATCATAAACACTGACAACAAAAACTGTTCTAAGTTCCTTTCTGTTGAGCAGTCTCAACTATTTTTAACTGTTACTTTTCACTTTCACTTATTTAATTTCCATATTTTCATTTACTTATGTTTACTTCTTCTTATTTTCTATTGATTTTGAGCTACCTCTAATATCCCGTTTACCTATGCTTTTATAATGATATATCAAACTTTTCTGAAATAATTACAAACCACTATGGATTACCTTATTTCCACGTTTATTCTGATTGATCTGAATGTTTTTCCGAAATTCTCCTTTTTCCGACATACAACATTTTTTTTCTTACTTCGTATGACAGATCTTATGCAAAGTGAAATCACCATTCGTTTTAATGATTGAGGAAGAAACAACAGAAATACCAGAGTTTAACTGGTGTGCATAAAATATTAACAGATAAAGCAATGGAGGATTCGACAGACTTTCCAAAAAATATTATCTCACACTTGAATCATGTGTTCTAGAGACAAAATCTGTAGTGAACTATCAATTCCTTAAAAAATTTCCCATCATTCACTTCATATAGCTTGTGCTCGAAAGGGTGCAAAAAAGCGCAGCTCGTTTTGTATTCTCACGTAATAGGGGAGAGAGCGTGGCAGATATGATACGCGAGTTGGGATGGAAGTCTTTAAAGCAAAGACTTTTTCGTCGCGGCGAGATCTATTTACGAAATTTCAGTCAACAACTTCCTCTTCCGAATGCGAAAATATTTTGTTGAGACCAACCTACAAAGGTAGGAATGATTATCAAAATAAAATAAGAGAAATCAGAGTTCGAACAGAAAAGTTTAGGTGTTGGTTTTTCCCGCGCGCTGTTCGGGAGTGGAATGGTAGAGAGATAGTATGATTGTGGTTCGATGAACCCTCTGCCAAGCACTTAAATGTGAATTGCAGAGTAATAATGTAGATGTAGATGTAGATGTAGATGAAATTCACTGTTATTGCCTAGTTGTATTCTGTACAATTCCGTACATTTTCTGTTTCTCTGTCTTATTATAGACACGAAATACGGACGTTCGGTGTACAGTCCATTAAAAACCACGAGTTTCTGAGCGAACAATGGAGGGATGCGTTTTAGTTATCACTAGTAAGACAGGAAAACAAACAAATGGGACAGGGAATGAGATAGTTTGGAAGACGTAACTGTGACGTAACGAAAATAAAATGGAGATGGCAGGCGGTAGTTATACGCTGGATAAGAAGACATTAGAAGCATGGAAAAAGTCTTTATACAGTAGTCGATGCCAAATGACAGATGTGAATATTTATGTACCCATTTACCGCTATAGTATGCTTGTTGCCGTTCGTAGCATCTAAATAAGAAATTACTCAGGAATTTCAGTGCTGGACCAAAAGCAGTTATTAAAAGTTGTTCAAATGGCACTAAGCACAATGGACTTAGAATCTGAGGTTATCAGTCCCCTAGGCTTAGAACTACTTAAACCTAACTAACCTAAGGACATCACACACATCCATGCCCGAGGCAGGATTCGAACCTGCGACCGTAGCATCAGCGCGGTTCCGGACTGAAGCGCCTAGAACCGCTCGGCCATTACGGCCGACTGGTTCATAAAAAGATCAGGGCAGTAGATAAACAGTTTTTCGAAAGGTGTCGCTGTTGCTGGACAATATTCATATACGTTACATTAGGTCTTCGGAAAGAGTCAGACTGGTTGCCTTCTCTTGAATGACAATCCGAGATTAGTAGAGAGCGTAACAAAGCTGTACACAAGTGATTTCAGACAATTGACGATTCGGTCAGGCACAGATTTTAATAATTTTCAATGTATTGCGTATCAAACGTACACAAAAACGCTCCAGATTAGTAATGAGACAGCTGTTAAATAACGAACCACTGTAAAATGTTAGGAAACATATTTTTGAAAATAATTAACGTAGAAGGGTCATAAAAATTGTTCAAATGGCTCTGAGCACTATGGACTTAACATCTGAGGTCATCAGTCCCCTAGAACTTAGAACTACTTAAACCTAACTAACCTAAGGACATAACACACATCCATGCCCGAGGCAGGATTCGAACCTGCAACCGTAGCGCTCGCGCGGTTCCAGACTGAAGCGCCTAGAACCGCTCGGTCACTGCGTCGGCAAAACGTTAAGGAATTTACGACGTATGTAAAACTTACATTAAGCACATAAGCAGTTTCAGAAAGTGAACTGCTGGAGATAAAGTTGTGCCATATTTTGAGATTCAATACCGCGAAGAGCAACCAATATCTATCATAGCAGCGAATGTTACTTTATTGTAGTCCAGCGACACACCATTCATCGTCGTGGAATGTAGGAACAATGAGATATAACAACCATGAAGTGAAAGAAATGGCAGGCATGTCAACAGAACTACACGAACTTCGAAAAAGACTGTCGTCGTGAATTTGTGTGCAGATGTTTCAATGACTTTCATGTGGTGTGTGTTTGTGTGGGGGGGAGGGGGGGGGTGTCGGACTGCGGGGAGCACCTACCCACCCGTCCACCAACCCTGGTCAAAGAGTGGAAAAATCTGTAAATTTTCAGAAAATATGTAGGAGGATCGTTGTGAAAACGATCTACGACCGACTGTTACCAAAAGAGTATCTCATGCTCATTTTTCATGATGTGTTGGCAGAAGAGCCAACACCGTGTTGCTAGAGGAGGCCGAAATGCACGCTTTTAAGCTCACGCAGATTGGTGTGAGGTCTGGAACAAGGTAAAGTAATTGTCCTATAAAGAAAAGAACGTAGTTCTTGGAATACTTAACTTTAATCCATAAGTGGTGTACATCGGTCTGACGGTACATGCTTCAAGATAAATATCAAATGCTATGGCGCCTTGCTAGGTCGTAGCAAATGACGTAGCTGAAGGCTATGCTAACTATCGTCTCGGCAAATGAGAGCGTATTTGTCAGTGTAGCATCGCTAGCAAAGTCGGCTGTACAACTGGGGCGAGTGCTAGGACGTCTCTCTAGACCTGCCGTGTGGCGGCGCTCGGTCTACAATCACTGACAGTGGCGACACGCGGGTCCGACGTATACTAACGGACCGCGGCCGATTTAAAAGCTACCACCTAGCAAGTGTGGTGTCTGGCGGTGACACCACATTTCATACTGATTTTAATTAGTAGGCCTTCAAGTTTATTTGTCTCCTTTCTAGGGAGCAGCTTTCTTTTGCTTTTAGTTCCGCACTCGCCTATTCATGCATCTGTCATTTTCAAACAGTACAACAGTTTTATTACGTGAAGGAATTTCCATAGACGTATTTAATACTGCAGCCTTAGTTTTATTTTGTTCCATTTTAGGCTCCATCATAGTTAGCAACCACCTGCACAGTCGACTTTAATCCACTGACCGTGTTAACTCTGGAGCAAAATTTCTTCCATTGTTTTTTTTATGACTCCGTAGTTAAGATCTTGCTTTCGAATTCTTTCAACTCTTCTCGCATAACTGTTCGCACAGTTGCTTTAACTTCGGTAAGGATTCGGCTTCGCCCGAATATGCTATGAAGCGCTCTCTGCTCTCGTAGTAAACTGTAATATTGTTACGGAACTACAGTGGGTTCCTCACTTCTCTTATTACCATCCAAGAGTCAAATATATCTCACGTGCGCCCAACACAATTTCTGAATTTTTACCATGGATCCTCAACATTCTACTGCCTCGTGAAGTAAAAATATCGTTGTACCTCTCTTAACTTCTCAGAGCTTTGGCGTAACAGATTTACCTTCTTTAATGTATATCATGCACCTTATATCTGTATAAATTTTGAGTGAACTTCCTATCATTAAAATCGAGTATTCATTTTTGGGCCACCTTTTATTTTCACATGAGAAACACGAGTAATTTTCCAGAACGGCGTAATGGTAGTTATCGCGAATGTGAAAGCGATATTCGTTCTGTTCAGCTGAAGAAATTTTGCAGCTAAGGGATCAAATGGGGTAACCATGTTGTTGTTGTTGTTGTTGTTCTTGTGGTCTTCAGTCCTGAGACTAGTTTGATGCAGCGTTCCATGCTACTCTATCCTGTGGAAGCTTCTTCATCTCCAAGTAACTACTGCAACCTACATACTTCTGAATCTGCTTAGTGTATTCATCTCTTGGTCTCCCTCTACGATTTTTATCCTCCACGATTCCCTCCAGTTATGAATTGGTGATCTATTGATGCCTCAGAAAGTGTCCTACCAACCGATCTCTTCTTTTAGTCAGGTTGTGGCACAAATTCCTCTTCTCCCCAATTCTATTCATTACCTCCTCATTAATTACGCGATCTACCCATCTAATCGTCAGTATTCTTCTGAAGCACCACATTTCGAAAGCTTCTATTCTCTTCTTGTTTCACTTACATACATGGCTACACTCCATTCAAATACTTTCAGAAAGGACTTCCCGACACTTAAATCTATACTCGATGTCAACAAATTTTTTCGTCTTCAGAAACGCTTTCCATTCCATAGCCAGTATACGTTTTATATTCTCTCTACTTCGATCATCGTCAGTTATTTCGCTCCCCAAATAGCGAAACTCATTTACTGCTGTAAGTGACTCATTTTCTGATCTCATTCCATCGGCATCATTTAATTTAATTCGACTACATTCCATTAGCCTCCTTTTGCTTATGTTGATGTTCATCTTATATCCTCTTTTGAATACACTGTTCATTCCGTTCAACTGCTCTTCCAAGTCCTTTGCTGCCTCTGACAGAATTGCAACATCATCGGCGGACCTCAAAGTTTTTATTTGTTCTCCATGGATTTTAAATCCTACTCCAAGTTTTTCTTTTGTTTCCTTTACTGCCTGCTCAGTATACAGATTGAATAACATCGCCGCCCGCTGTGGCCGAGCGGTTTTAGGCGCTTCAGTCCGGAACCGTGCTGCTGCTACGGTCGCAGGTTCGAATCCTGCCTCGGGCATGGATGTGTGTGATGTCCTTAGGTTAGTTAGGTTTAAGTAGTTCTCAGTCTAGGGGACTGATGACCTCAGATGTTAAGTCCTACAGTGCTTAGACCCATTTGAACCATTTTTTGAATAACATCTGGGATAGGCTACAACCCTGTCTCCACTGCCTTCTCAAACACTGATTCCCTTTCATGCCCCTCGACTCTTATAACTGCAGTTTGGTTTCTGTAAAAATTGTAAATAGCCTTTCGCTCCTTGAATTTTACCCCTGCCACCTTCAGAATTTGAAAGAGAGTATTCCAGTTAACATTGTGAAAAGCTTTCTCTAAGTCTACAAAAGTTAGAAACGTAGGTTTGCCTTTCCTTAATCTATCTTCTAAGATAAGTCGTATGGTCAGTATTACCTCGCGTGTTCCAACATTTTTGTGGAATCCAAACTGATCTTCCCCGAGTTCGGCTTCTAGCAGTTTTTCCATTCGTCTGTAAAGAATTCGTGTTAGTATTTTGCAGCCATGACTTATTAAACTGGTAGTTCGGTAATTTTCACACCTGTCGACACCTACTTTCTTTGGAATTGGAATTGTTATATTCTTCTTGAAGTCTGAAGGTATTTCGCCTGTTTCATACATCTTGCTCACTAGATGGTAGAGTTTTGTCACGGCTGGGACTCATAAGGCTATTAGTAGTTCTAATGAAATGTTGTTTACTCCTGGGGCCTTTTTCTGACTTAGGTCTTTCAGTGCTCTGTCAAATTCTTCACGCAGTATCATATCTCCCATTTCATCTTCATCTACGTCCTCTTCCATTTCCATATTACTTCCATCATGTACATCGCCCTTGTATAGACCCTCTATATACTCCTTCCACCTTTATGCTTTCGCTTCTTTGCTTAGGAGTGGTTTCCCATCTGAGCTCTTGATATTCATACAGGTGACTTCTGTTAAATACAATAAGGCTGAACATATAAGATCTTCTGGGGGTGTTAGTAGGTTCGTCGCACTCGCGACATATGCGATCATAGACAACGCCGGATGTCTACAATGAGAGGAGGAAGCACTGGGTTACAGCTGAGAGCTACTGTCCTTAATCATTGTTATTCTCATAAGGAACAACACCTGTGTTTTCGTTATCTTCTTTGTCAACACTCTCTGACATACAAGAAAAACCCAACATTACATACACCGCTAAATGACTCTTACGTCTTATTTCGTAGCGACACCCCACTGACACATTTCAAGGCTGTTGTAGCATATATTGAAGCGCTAGAAGTCAGTAACTACATACTTTTAGAAGTGCACTGCTGATGTTCGCCCAGTGAAGTTGGCCCTCATCATAACCATGTGCCTGACTGAAACAAGTGTCGTGAAACGCACCTACGCCAAGCAATGCATCTGTTTCCATGTGTGTTACAGGGTATACCCAAGTACCTCCTCATACATGAAGCTACTTTGTGGACTTGCAACAAGACGCAGAGTTTCTTCGAGTGCTAGCAAGCGTCAAGTGAAGGTATTTTTCCTTACAAAGATCGATAGGTAGAAAGAAAAATGTCAAATCAGTCGATCACCGATAACGCGGCGTAATATATTCACATTTCATCATTGGTAATTGTCACTGAAGGAAATGAAATCCACGTGCTAGTCTTCGATCATATTTGTACTCCCTATTCTACTCTCTGTGGAACATTCTTCTTATTGCACTAGTATTATATGTTAAGGCACACAACCAACTTCAGTTACGAACTGACGATTGTGCTCAATTCATAGTTTCGGGTGTATATGATACTTTGCGAGTTATAACTCGTTCCTTAAACCAATACAAGCATCTTGAATTGAAACTGTGCAGTTAGCACTGTCTTCATTCCGAAACAAGAAACTTCAACATGCGGTCCATACAACAATTATATCAAATAATCGCTGTTTTTGCTGAGTATGGAATGTCGCAGGCGTTTTTGCGAATATGACTGATCAGCTGTTACGAAGATTCTTTAATCCTTTCTATAGAAAACTACTTCTTACTGCTATTTACAGACTCATATCGCTGTGATTTCACTTCACCCCTTAAATATTCATATTTATTTACTTTTCCTAGATAGTGAAATATACATCCGGCTTCCCACGCCCGGTTTCCCGGGTTCGATTCCCTGCGGGGTCAGGGATTTTCTCTGCCTCGTGATGACTGGGTGTTGTGTGATGTCCGTAGGTTAGTTAGGTTTAAGTAGTTCTAAGTTCTAGGGGACTGATGACCATAGATGTTAAGTCCCATAGTGCTCAGAGCCATTTGAACCATACATCCGGCGTTTACCACATTAGGTAATGGACTCACTTGAATAATCCACGTTGACAAAAGCAGTTACTTGTAAGATTTCGTCGACTACTTTAATCTCTGTTTCCTAGGCGACTGTAATTCGGCTTCACAATCAATCGGGAGGAACAAGGCGTCATCTGATCTCACTTAGAAAAATTTCAGAGGCTGGAAACAAATTAATTTGACTGGTACAGAGTTTCAGGACAGTGTCAATATTGCCGAATATTTAGATATGAAACAGCAATGTTTTTGTTTTTTCGCGTATGAGAGCTGCTCTTCTCGGTGCCGAACAACCTATCAAAACCTGTGTTGAACTCTGTTACGCTACTGACAGCATTTACAGCCACGTCATTAATAAGGATGAAGCGAGGTGGGTGAAAATTCTAATAAAATTGTCTACGATGACCGGTTAGCTAGACATATGGACGCTATAGAGGCTCTGAAGGCTGGAAATACGATGTGTAAATAGCACGACTATTTGCAAACTAGTAGGTAGGAATAGGCAGAATACACTTACCAAGTAGGGAATACGACTTCATTTTAACCAGTGGACTAAGGAATGACTGTGCCAAACAGTACGGTATCATCTTGAGCGTTGGCACAAAGTGACAAAGACTCTGAAAGTGTACCATTTTCTGTCGTCGTAGTTAGATGGTGGGCTACTTACAAATACTTATTTGAGTGTGAATTTTCTCAACAATGAACATTACTTGAAAGAAGCTTTATTCTCATAGGCGATAAACCGTTTTTTGACAGTATCCTTTAACCCTTCAGTGTTCGTCGATGTATAACGGAAAACGGTTAAGGCATCTTCTGTCACTCACCATCGACAGGATCATCTGGTGATCATAAAACCGCGGAGAGCCCACGAAACCTTTGTTCAGTTACTGATAACCCAACTAGGCGTGGTCGTTTCCAAATGATTCGACCATTGCAATTTTGGTCAGCTAATGGACGAGTCTGATGTGGTGCTCCGTACATTGTAGCTTTGCAGACATCCTCATGACTTGACAAAACCCAGTGCATCACGATGTTCGTCATACGAAGTCGTGCCATCGTATCATGTATTTCCTTCTTCATCCGCTGTATTTATTCATCATTAAATTTAACATATACGAGGATGCGTCTCTTAAACTTCTTTCGAAGATGGCAAATTTATTTCTATCCAAAATCCTGTTGGTCCAGTATTTAGGAAATCTTGATCTTTGTACTAAATTACAGGGATTTCTATCCCAGCTTATTCTTAGCCTAAGGAGAGACAGTTACCAGCTGCGTGATTTTACTCTTTTAAGTCGAGATCTCATTCACTGTATGCGTTGAACTAAGCTAAAAGGTACCTAAAATTCTCCGGTAACATATATCTATTACTCCAGAAACGTCAAATGTGGCAGCTGAAAATACCATCATGGTTGAAAGAGAGCGGTACTGTAGCGAATAACCCATTGAGAAAACTGAAATTTGCCTTAAAAATTTTTTGGTCCCATTGCTTACAGATGTTTTTTGTGGTAGGCTTCTCTACCAATACCTCACACACTGTATTCTTCCGAGTGTGCTTTTCAAGGGAAAGTTGCTAATGAATCTTCTCCCCCAAGATCCAGCGCCATATCCTCGAATTCGATTGTGCAAACAATTCTTTGTTGAGAACTTTGGTCGTATCTCTGTGGCGTAAACGACCCAGTTTCTCGTACGTTTGTATCCATAGCGATACTTTGCTTCCACTTAGGATAACAACTGTAGCGTAACTTTTGTCTGTGCGTTCGTCAGGCTTTCCGGACACTTCACCCTGCTGCACCATACAATGAACGCATTTCTTGTATCTTCGACAACCAGTCACGAACAGTAAACAGTAGTAACGTCCAAAGTAGACGCTCCACAGACGATTTCAAATTTTTCTTAATGGAGAACCATCAACGTCGGCCTGGCACGCTGTCGATATGAAACTTAAACAGATTATAAGCATCCGTCTTAAATTCATCACTCACTCAAGACCTCGTACAGCATGGAATATTTACGCCAACCATTAGTCCTAAATACTTCCTCAGCCGTCTGTATGACTCCGATCCTGAAGAATTGGGACTGTCTGTGTCCCAATGACATTAATATGGACATTGCTAAATAACCCAGAAAATAAAAAGTATATACAACTTTATTAACTTATTATACATACGTGAAGAACGCTCTGCTATGCATCTGTGGAAAAAACAATAAAACTAAGGACATTAATTTCTGTGTAAAATGTGTGTTCTATTTTTTTCTGAGGAATTCCGCAATCTTATTTCACCACGAGATAGTTTGTTGATCCCAAGGAGTAATCTAACTCAAGAAATATCAGCATCTACCGGCAGATGTGCCGTTTGATCCTGAATGTAGAGTTAAATTTATCACACAATAGAAAAGGGAATGTAAACTGAGGAAGTGAATAGCAGGGTGCCAAAGAGTTAAATGTAAATAAGAGTGCAGCCAACTTCGTGTCTGAGATAGGTAAAATGTATTAGCTTGAAAGCAGTTAGTTCGTTTAACGGTAAATAAAAAAAAGGCAACATCACGATCTAGGCGGGTGTTGAGTAGAGATGGTGACTTATAATTTATGACTATCACATTGTGTACACAATGTGACAATCATTCGTTGAACAGTTTTCTTAAACATTATTGCCAATTTTCTTCTTTTCGAAAATAACGGGATACGAACATTCCTCGGGTTCCATCCTCATTGAGTCTCATCATGCCATCGACAGCGTATTGTGTACTGATTCACCAATCACAAGCATCGAACAGTTGCAAGACAGACTAGTCACACTTCGTGAGTAACTAGCTTGGCGTACCCACCTGATCGAATGACCGTCAGCGAAATGTGATGACTGCGGACGAGTTTGAAACTGCCTTACCTGGAGAACAGGAGCAAAAGGTAAAGATAGATCACATGTCTGCTGATGATAAAATGTTAGTAAAGCAGTTGGCAGACAAGAAATATATTAACATAAGTCTCTCAGGGTACTGTATTGGGCCCAGTTCCTTTTCTAGATATATAGTACATAGATGACTTCTCTTGTGGTTTAAGACATGGAGAAAATGTTACCTTTGCTGACGACAGCAACATCATAGTTGCTGATAAAACACTAGACCTCCTATCAGAGAGACCAACAGAAATCGGCAAGAACGTTTGCTATTGAGCATCGTGGAATAAATCAACATTGAACAAAAAGAAAACAAACAGTATGCACTACAGGATAAAGAAAAAAACAGCTCCATCGCGTTAATCGTAGCTGATAAAACTGTATCTTGTGTAACAAACGTAAAGTTTTTAGGGATGAGTATTAGTTGTCAGTTAACATGAAATGAACACACAGAAATACCGACAAAGAGAATGTTATCAGCATGTTATGCTCGTAGGTTACTATTATCAGTTTGTAGAATCAATGTCTTGCGGTGCATCCTGTTCCTATTTACACTTAGGTCATAGCTATGGGATTCTTTTCTGAGGACAGAGGGCACAAAACATGGACACAATTTTTAAATTACATACAACAGTTGTAAGAGTAATAACTAGAAGCATTAGTCGGGCTCACTGCAAATAACTATTCAAAAAGCTAGATATGTTTCCTGCACCAAGTGAGTACATCACAAATCCGTTGTGTATATCAAGGAAAACATCACTACGTATTCCACTAGTAGTACTATACATAATCATGGAACATGAGCCAGTTTGGACTTACATTCACCAAAGAAAAATAAACAAAACCTAAAAATAGCATTTTTATCAGGGAATAAAACTGTGCAATAAACTGCCCAAGGAAGTGAAAAAGGTAACTAAAATACGCCTGTTAAAAGAGGCAGCTAAATCATTCTTCATAAATGATGCATACTACACAATTAAAGATTACTTACAGGACTAAGAGTAGTGTTCAATAATGAAAATGGATAACTACAATACCTTATCACATCACATTACTTGATCACAGTGTAACGCTTTTACAGGAAAATTGTGTATGCTAGACTGTATAGTCCATGATAATGTCTTGCCATTCTCCTAAACTCAGAGTAATATTCAAGAATCTATCCGACGAGTGTTTTTTAAGCCATTCGTGGGTTTCGTCTATGAACCTCAGTCTAAAATCTGTGTTTTCTACTAATACTTTTATATAGTCGTCGCAAGTTGGATGGCCACTTACAGATGTAACTGTCGTGACAACTCTGTTGGGCTTTATTATGGTGCCTGCATCAACAGCAAAGAGTACAAGTTTTACCAGTGAATGACGGAAGGTCATTTATATACTGCGACAGCAGGGGTATTTCCTTCCACAAATGAGCCCTGTGGAACGCCAACATTAATTTTTCCACAATCGGAGGAATATAAGTCATCAGAGCCACATCAGCCACCTGCCATGGCCTTTTCCTCCCCGTCAGTAAAAAAATATGAATGTAATTCGCAAGCGAAAGAATATTGTGATCTGCACGATCAAATGTCTGATACTGATCACAAGAAGAGCGTTGTTTCTGCTTTCTGTGACACTATGAGAGACTCTGATCCTCTTGAATACTGCATTTAAAAAATTAAGATTTAACATACTATCGAAGACGAGATCATTAGGGACGTAGCACAAACTCAGATTGCGAAGAAAATCAAGTATGCCGTTTTCAAAGGATTCATCCTGGTATTTGCCTTAGTGGAATCACTATAAACCCAAATTTAATGGCTAGACGGGGAATTCAACCCCGGTTCTACCGAATATGAGTTCACTGTCTTGATCACCGCCGTACCTTCTAATGGCGCCAGTGAGGCCGTGGAACATAGCATCATCAACTAGGAAGATAGGAAAACAGGTACAAGCGGACGTGAGACTGCGAAGACGGGTCGTAAGTTGTGCCCGTGAAAGGCAGAGGTCCCAGGTTCGAATTACGATCCGGTAGAGCGTTTTAATCTGCCAGCAAGTTCCACATCAACACGTACTCCACTGTAAAGTGAAAATTCGTTCTGAAAATCATTAACTACATCGGGAGTCCTCATTACGCGTCACACTGTTGGGACGTTACGAGGCTTGATCCAGGAGAGCTGGGCCGAGACTACTGATGGTGAATTTTTCCAGCCACATACAGGTGAAAGTATCTTCGGTCAACAGGAATCAAAATGGCTGCAATGCTACAGCAAAACGACAGAGCATTAGCGACCTCAGCAATTCAGATATGTAGTGTACTGCTCAATGGCCGTGACGTCTGATGGAGATTGAACTTACACTTCGCAGCTCTCGTCGACTGCAGAATGACCTCCTCCATGCATTCCAGCACTGTCTGCGCAAACATCGGTTATGCAAAATCCACTTTTCTCACATGACATCCTGAAAGTCATGGATCAAGGCAATAAGGTAGATAAAGTATTTTCTGACTTCCGAAAAACATTTGACTCAATACCACATCAACCTTTATAAAGGAAACTAGCATCATGTGGGGTATAAAACTAAATTCATTACTGAATTCACGATTTCTTGCTACGGAGGAAGCAGCACGTTACCTTGGATGGACAGTTCTCGACATAAGTAGAACTAACTTTAGTCTCTTCTCAGTGTAGCCTTTTAGGACACATCCTGTTCATATTGTATATTTATGCCCCGCAGTCGATATTATTTTTTAATTAAAACATTTGACAACTAGTGCTACTGTAATGAAGTACCGCTTGAAAAAAAAACTTTCCAAAATTCGGTTAGATCTCGGTAGTATATTTTCTGACAAAAAAAGTGAAGCACCAGAAGACATGGCCGGATATGAGAGTGACTTCGTTCACGTACATACAATCGGCGGGTATGCAAATGATTGGAGTTGCAGTTCTCTACGACAAGCAGACCAGCCACTAGAGTGCATTAGTTTTATTCGTGTTTAGTGTCGTGATCAGGTCTGGTAAGGTATAGAAGGGCGTGGACAGCGTTAGATATAGAGTGATTACTGTGAAGGACACGGAGATGCCGCGTACTCGTCCCAGACAGCGTTATCAGCACATGACGGAGTTTGAAAGGGCCCTCATTGTGGGTCTCCATTTGACCGGCCGGTATCCATATTTGTCGGCATTCGGATGTGACAGTGGCCCGATGGTGGACAACATGGAAAGGTGAGGAGGGCCGTACTCGTCGTCAATGCTTCAGTCGACCGCGTTTGATCACGAAAGGGATCGTCATACTGCGCACCAAGCACATCTGCGCCTGGTATCCGAGAACATGTGATGGACTTTCTGCAACCTTTTGTGCCACCCACACCATTGATCGGAGACTTGCAGCTGCCGGACTAGGGAATTACCGTCCCATGCGTAAGCTGCAGTTAACACCACAACACAACCGGCTGTGTTTCGATTAGAGTCGTGACCAGGGATCATGACTGCTAATGAATGGTATCGCATAGCGTTATGCGATGAATCGTGGTTTTGCACTACCCCAGAAGACCATCGTCGATGAGTACTGCGGCGACCTGGAGAGAGGTCCCACTTGGAGAGGCATGGCGGTGTTGCTCGTGAAGTCATGGCGTGGGGATCCGTTGAGGGACGTGGATTAACTACATGAGAGCATTTTTCTTTTTAAATTTGGACACTCCCTCCCCCCTTGGTGAGATTTGATGAGATATGGTGGGACCCCACCCACACACGTGAGATGTACCCTATAATTTTTAAATAATTAAAATGTATTTGGTATGTTCATGCTTTTGCTTTATATCACCGAAAATAGCCATCAGGTTGCTCGGATGTAGTTTTATTAAACAAAATTGTATCAATTAAAGTGAAGAGCATTCTTCAAAATGGTTCAAATTTCTCTGAGCACTCTTAACATCTGAGGTCATCAGTCCCCTAGAACTTAGAACTACTTAAACGTAACTATCCTAAGGACATAACACACATCAACGCCCGAAGCAGGATTCGAACCTGCGACCGTAGCGGTCGCGCGGTTCCAGACTGAACCGCCTAGAACCGCTCGGCCACAGCGGCCGGTTAAGAGTGTTCTCTGAAATTCTCTGCCATTTGGCAGCTTTCAAGATAACTAATTTAATTAATCTCGTTATAGTGCATCCCAAACGTAGTTATCATTTTAACCACCAATTTCACCAAAAAATGTAGTACCTAGATTTACAAAGTGTATTAAACAACGTTTTTAACACGCGATTAAAAACACTTTATTTTAAACACGCCAGTTCGGACGGACAGGTGGACTGAGACAGATGGACAAAAAGGCTCCGCGAAAATTTTATTAACTGCTTTGACGGATTCCTGAGAAATTGACCTTTTATTGATATAATATTTACATTAAATGTCATTCAACATTTACTTACTTTGCATATGAAAGACAGAATTTAATGTAGCTTCCTTTGAACCGTATGACTACGTAGCTTCTCAGTCTATTGATTTCTGTGATCGCTAAGAGAATTCTTGTCCGTGAACTTCAGCGATTGCGGTTCGTTGATACACACTGGCGAAATTCCGTCAGTACACAAGAAACTCGTGCGATTCATTATAGAGTATTGCTCAGGTAGCTGGGATCCATACCAAAAATGATTTACAAGGGCTATCGAAAGTATACGAAGAATGGTAGCACTAATAGTAACAATTTGGTCTGACACATGAGGGAATATCATGGGGATGCTGAAAAATCTGAAAAGGCACGCGCTTGAAGACAGACGCCAACTATTCCGAGAAAGTCTACATGAAAATCTTCGAGAACCAGAATTAAGTGTGGAAACAAGGAAAATATACTAGGAATATACCACAACCACATACGTATCGCTCTCGTAGGGACTGCAGAGACTACAGTAGACAAACTACTGCGTGCATATGGGCATTTAAGCAATCCTTCTTTCTGCGCTCCATACTCAACTGGAACAAAAAGAAACCCTAATACGTCGTACAATGGGAAGTACCCTCTGCCAAGCACTCCGCAGTGGACTGCAGATCCCATGTAGGTTTCAGGCCAATAGGCAGTCCAGACCAGTAGTTACATGTGTCGTCTTGTGAAGAATTCCCCAACATGTGATGAAGGGTTTCCTCTGTGAAATACAAGCCCAGCAGTGTACTAAACAAATTTTGTGACTGCAGTGTTCACAAGAAAGAATGGATGTAGCGGTGGCAGCTTTACTGGCCCGTGGAGCAGTGGAAAAAATTTTGTCGGCAGAGTATATGGTGTAGCACTCATATGGGCGTTTCCGGAGCTACCGAATGACAGTTTAACTTTCAGTTGGTGTATTGTAGTGGTACTGCAATTTAGTAAGCTGTTACAGTAATCTGGGATAGATCACGATTTGCGCTCAGACTACCAATTTTGTTCCACTGTTGATATTCCTGTAGACATTTTTATATTGTAAATAAGTTTGACGATTTCGCTATTTTCAAGATTAGGAGAAAGTAGGCGAAACTAATTCCAGAAAAATGAAGTGTAATAGCAGTCTTGAAGAGGAGTGACAGGGCTTTCTGAATGGAGTGAACGTTCTGAGGAGCACACAATATGAACTGAGCGCAAACGAAAGAGAGATAAAAGTAATAAAGCGTAGCTAAAATGTGAGTCCCGATAAATTTAACTTCAACATTTCTGTGAAAGAATTCTGCTGCCTCGGAAGCAAAATGCCGTATGACGCTCGAAGCAAGGAGGATATAGGAAGAACATTAGCACAGGAAAAGAAGGAATTCCTTGCTAAAAGAAGTCTGCTGTTATCAAAAATTGACCTTAATTAGAGACAGAAATTTCTCTGTTTGTACGTCTTTGGCACACCACTGATTGGTAGTGAAATGGTTCAAATGGCTCCGAGCACTATGGGACTTAACATCTGAGGTCATCAGTCCCCTAGAACTTAGAACTACTTAAACCTAACTAACCTAAGTACATCACGCACATCCATGCCCGAGGCAGGATTCGAACCTGCGACCGTAGCAGTCACGCGGTTCCGGACTGACGCGCATAGAACCGCTCGCCCACCGCGGCCGGCTTTGGTAGTGATTCACGAGCTGTGGAGAAAACGGAAAAAGAAGGGCACTGAAGCACTTGAGAAGTGCAGTTATACACTGAGACGCAAAAGTCATGGGGTACCTCCTAATACCATTTCGGACCTCCTTTTGCCCGGCGTTGTGCAGAAACTCGACTTTTCATGGACCCAAGCAGTTGCTGGAAGTCCCCTTGGAGAAATATTTAGCCATGCTGCCTCTATGAGCTCCGTCATCAGGCCACATGTGGCCCACGGGGACCATCCGACCGCCGTGTCGCCCTCAGATGAGAATGCGAATAGGAGGGGCGTGTGGTCAGCACACCGCTCTCCCGGTAGTTATGATGGTTTTCTTCTAGCGGAGCCGCTACTATTCGGTCGTGTAGCTCCTCAATTGGCATCACGAGACTGAGTGCACCCCGAAAAATGGCAACAGTGCGTGGCGGCCCGGATGGTCACCCATCCAAGTGCCGTCCACGCCCGACAGTGCTTAACTACGGTGACCTGACAGGAACCGGTGTATCCACTGCGGCAAGGCTGTTGCCTATGCTGCCTCTATAGGCGTCAACAATTAAGGAAGTGTTGCTTGTGCATGATTTTATGCACGAACTAACCTTTCAATTATGTCTCATACATGTTCGATGGGATTCATGTCGATCGATCTTAGTTGCCAAATCATTCGGTCGACTTCTCCAGAATGTTCTTCAAACCAATCGCGGACAATCGTAGTCCGGTATCATAGCGCATTGCCATCCATAAAAATTCCATCGTTGCTTCGGAACATGAAGTACATGAGTGGCTACAAATGGTCACCACGTAGCCGAACATAACCAGAACCCAGTCCATTCGATGGAAACACAACCCACACCATTATGGAGCCACCACAAGCTTGCCCATTTGCCTGTTGACAACAGGAGTCCATGGCTTCGAGGGTTCTGTACCGCACTCGAACCGTATCATCTGCTCTTACCAACTGAAATCGGGACTCTTCCGAGCAGGTGAAGGTTCTCCAGTCGTCTAGGGTTCAACCGATATTGTCACGAGCCCAGGAAAGGCAATGCAGGCGATGTGCTGTTAGAAAGGCACTCGCGTCGGTCGTCTGCTGCCGTAGACCATAACACCAAATTTCGCCGAACTGTCCGAACGAATAAGTTCGTCGTACGTTGTACATTGATTTCTGCGGCTATTTCACGCAGTGTTGTTTGTCTGTTCGCACTGACAACTCCACGCAAAAGCCATCCCTCTCGGGCATTAAATTAAGGCCGTCGGCCACTGCGTTGTCCGTTGTGAGAGTCAATGCCTGAAACTGGTATTCTGGTCACGCTCTCGACACTGTAGACCTTGCAATATTTAAATCCGCAAAGATTTCCGAAATGGAATGTCCTGTGCGTCTAGATCCAACTACCATTCCGCCTTCAGAACTAATTACCAGCGTGCGGCAATAATCACGTCAAAAACCTCTTCCCACCTGAGTACAAATGACAGCTCCGCCATTGGGCTGCCCTTTTACACCTTGTGTACGCAATAATACTGCCATCTGTAAATGTGCATACCGCTATCCCTTGACTTTCGCACCTCACTCTAGAAAGCTGCTAAGAACTGAGCGGACGGATAAGGTAAGGAATCTGGAGGCTCTCCGCAGAAATCGGCGAGGAAACGAATATGATGGAAAGACTGACTAGAAAGAGGAACAATGTGACATAATATGTGTTGAGATGTCAAGGAATGACTTCCATGGAACTAAACGGAGCCGGGGAGGACAACAACTATGGACGAGGACAAAGTTTGGATTAATAAATAATCGAGGACGTAGAGTGTAAGTGCTAGTCTGGGATGAGAGAGGAATTCGTGGCCTGCCGCATCATACTAGTCAGAATAATGACGTCCAATATGAAAAAGCTGCCTTTCGGTGACATACACAATTTTTTTTATCAAAGCAGCGGAGTACAACTTAAATAAGATTACTGAAAGAACCAGTTAGATTTACACATAGCGGAAGCAGTTTGAAGCTTTTACGTTGGATTATATTGGTACCGTTCACAAAATGTCAACTATTGTGTCGTGGTTAGAAGCAAATCAAGTTAATTTACTGGACTGACCTGGCCTGATCAAAGCTCCAGCGTGAGCTTCTCTGATATTTTTATCGCGGTAACATTGTCGATTTTACAGTATCTGATCAAAACTATCCGGACGCCCTTATGTAGAGGGGAACTGACTACTAGTTGTCACGAGAGCAGGACCCGCCAGTATAAAAGGAGGCGGAATTACCGAGTTGCAGCTGAATGAGTTAGCCACGAGAGATCACTGCATTCCATCGTGGACTAGGCATTTGATGCCACCTGTGTAAATAATCCATCACTGTGATTTCAACCATTCTAAAGCTACCAGAGTCGTGTGTTGATGATTTGATTGTGAAGGGGAAACGCGATGGCTAAACCAAGACAGGCAGACCTCATGTACTGATGGGCTGGGATCATCGACCATTGTAGAGGGTGGTTGTGAAAAATAGCATGAAATTAGAGAAAAGAGTCACTCCTGCGTTCGAAAGTGCTACCAGCAGTCCAGTTAGCACAATGACTGTGCCGAGGAAGTTAAAAATATTGTGGCACAGTGGTCGAGCAGCTCTGGTTAAGCAACACATTTCTGTAGTCAGTGTTAAAGACGCTTGATGTGGGATAAAGAGTAACTGCCCTGTGGCAATCCGGTGGAAGCGTTTGAGTTTGGCGAATGCCTGGAGAATGTTACCTGTCATTGTTTGTAGTGCGAAGAGTGAAGTACGAAGGAGGTGGTGTTAGGGTATGGGGGTGTTTTTCGTAGTTAGGGTGTGGTCGCACTGTTGCGCTTAAGAGAACTATAAACGCGAAATGAGATGAAGACATTTTACAACACTGCATACTGCCTACGGTAGATGAATAGTTAAGAGACGATGAGTGTATGAACATCAGAATGCCCCTGTCAGCATGTGTAAGGCAATGGTTTATGGATAGTAACATTCCTGAAATGGACTGGCCTGCCCAGAGTCCCGATCTGAAACAAACAGAACACCTTTGGGATAAGTTAGAACGTCGACTTAACTCAGACCACTACGTCCAGTATCACCTGCATACTTTTGATCATATTGTGTATATGAAATCAGTTTCCCAAAATACTGCCTTTGAAAAGAATGGAAACATTTTGTATCTTCAGTTTATCAGAAGTCCACGTTCTTAGCTGAGCGGTGAACTTACCCGACTGTCATACTGGAAGATCTGCTTTCCAATTAGGTGGATTATCACTGGAAGGAGAACCGCAACGTGGTGCGTTCAGCTTCTTGAAGCCAACTGAGGAGCTGAATGAGTGTGAAGCAGTAGCTAAAAGGTCGGGAAAATGACCACACGGCCCTCCATACCTCATGCAGTGCCACTGTTGAATGAGGACGACATAGAGGCATTTTTAGAGAAATGCCTTCTCCGTAAATTAATGATATCAAACGAAGGCTGCACACGATATTAATTAGATGTTCCTGTTTATAAAATCAATATGAAGAGTGATGTACGGCCACATAGAAGGAATCGACGATAGTGAACGAGTACATCTTTCTAGAATGACACTCCAAATCAAACGTAAAATCACAGCAGGTGTGTGATGATCACTCTAGCACTTGATGCATCTTTGCCTTATTAACTGTCGCACTATAGGCTGCACTCTTCTACTCATGTCTAGGAAGCTGTATGGGAATAACTGCAGCCGTGATACTTTGGGACTCCAAGGTTTAAGTTTGACAATCACTGGTGCAAAGTAGATACATCAGCGAGGTCACAGACCCCAAAATAGGACTAATTCTTGAGTGCACTGCTGGGCCTTCTTCCTCAGAGAATGGATACAAATACACTGAGTGATAAAAAAAGTGAAGCACTCAGAAGACTTTGTACTCGTGCACATCATCGTCAGGTATGTAAATGATTACAGCTGTAATCCTGTGTGCCAGATAGAATAGCCACAATAGTGTATAAGTGTTGCTCGTATGCAATAGTGTTACCTGGTCTGGAAGGGTGTATAAGGGGCGTGAACAGCCTAATATCTTGAGAAATCGCTCTGAGCGACATGAAGATGTCACGTACTGCTGTGAAACAGCGTTGGAAACACCTGAAGGGGCCTCGTTGTGGGTCTCTATATGGTAGACTGATCGAATCGGCAATATCCAAATTTGTGGAGCATTCGGATCTGACAGTAGCCCGGTGCTGGACTGCATGGGTACCAGAGGGGAGGCATATTCGTCGCCGAGGTTCTAGTCGACCACGTCTTCCCATCATAAGGAAAGATTGTCACACTGTGCCTCAAGCACATTGTAACCCCTTCACATCTGCGTCTGCCATCCGAGACACATTCTGTGTTATCCCGCACCACTGGTCGGAGTCCAGCAGCGGACAGAATAGGGAATTACCGTCCTACGCGTAGGCTGCTGTTAACACCACAACATGACGGTTGCATTTTTAGTGGTGCCGTGAGCGGGAAGCATGGACTGCCGATGAATGGCGTCGCATTGTGTTCAGCGACGAATCGTGGTTCAGGACTACCCCGAATGACCATCGTCGGCGACTATGACGGCGGAATGGTAAGAAATCTCTTTCTTACAGTGTAGAGGTGTAGCTGTGTTACGCCTCGCGCCTCGGTGTGACGAGCCATCGGGTACGACTTCAGGACTCGGGTGGTAGTGATGAGGGAACTTCAAATGGTTCAAATGGCTCTGAGCACTATGGGACTTAACTTTTTAGGTCATCAGTCCCCTAGGACTTAGAACTACTCAAACCTAACTAACCTAAGGACATCACACACATCCATGCCCGAGGCAGGATTCGAACCTGCGACCGTAGCGGTCGCACGGTTCCAGAATGTAGCGCCTAGAACCGCTCGGCCACCCCGGCCGGCCGATGAGGGAACTCTGACGGCATAACGATACTTGACGGACATCCTGCGTCCTCAAGTTTTACTTTTCTATGAATTACATGCGTGGTGATGACACACTCCCGTGGCCAGCAAGCTCGACAGATCTGTCCCCGATAGAACATGTGCCAGTACTTAGGATGTAACGGACCTGTGACAACAGTTGTGGGGCAGCTTGCCTCAGGAGGGGATACAACGGTTTGATAACACTCTGCCCAACTGATCAGTGCACGTAAATTTGACTCAATTTTGCTATCATGGAAATAAGATCACATACCCTCTGTGCACGTGCCCATTTCTTTCCACCTGTCTTTCAGATTGCTTCACTTCTTTTGTCAGGCAGTGTACATTCTTCACGTGTGCCAGTGGACAGTGTTGCTCCGATCAGCCATGAGCGATATCCTTCATCCGTAATTTCCAATTAAATTCGAACTTCGATCGAGGAAAAAACATTTTTCCTTATGGCTTAAGGCGAATGACGAGACAATTTTTTTTTTTTTTTTTTTGAAAGGGCACTTCCGATTTCCTTTCCAATCCTCCTGCAATCAGAGCTCGTGCTCCGTCTGTTAGAACCCCGTCGACAAAGGTAGTTAAACCCCAATCTCTCTTCTTTCATTCGAGGATAATACTCAGGAAAGCAACAGTAAGTGCTTCTTTGATTCAGTTATCACGATATATTGATATTTTTTAGTGTGATTCAGACGTGATACTCAGTAGATGAAATTACGAGACCTATATCATTTTTATTCGTGGGCGTAAAGCGGTTCTCAACTCGTAGGATGCTCTGAACACAAATGCTTTGTTATCCATTGTCTTCTTGGAGGTAGTACGCCATTGCCTTCTTGCGAGATAAGAACCGTCTGCGACTTTCTTGAAAATTTTATGCATGTTGAGAGTGCAATCCCTTCACCTTCTCCATTTCCCCGGATGTGCTACACACTAAGCATTTTGGGAATGGAGAGCTATAAGCGGCAAGCTGAATATTTGAATCGGTTGCGGAGGTGTTCTCGTCTGCAACATACAGTCCAGCTCTGCTCACGAATGGTTGGTGTCTGCGTTTGAATCCCTTTACGGTAGTTACTTAAAGCGTCCTTTATGTTCCAACTTGCGTTTCCTGTATCTACCACACATAAAAATATTATCTATTTTGCGTCATTTGATGGAAAGATCTCCTTCGACGTCCCAAACCATTTAAGGAATGTTGGAGTGTTAATGCTGGGTGGGACAGCTGGTAGAGAACAATGGTACTCATAATGGGCCTTCCACGTGACTTCTATCTGTGAACTGAAGAGTAATAGCACTCTGCATGTGTGTCTACGCGTCTGTATGGACGTCTCAGATTGTTGTGGAACATTGGTTATCTCATGGAGGAGCGGGCTGCAGATACCAGTTCCTGCAATCCATATTTAGGTTTTCCTGGTTTGTTTCAGCCACTTAAGACGAGTACCGGCATTATTACTCCGAAAAGACCACAAGTTTTTTTTCATGTTCAGTCGTTATCCAGACGAGCTGGTGATCCATCTCAATGGCTTTGTGATCTGTAGGACTCCACATCGCATCCGGCTACCTACGCTTACGTTTCCCGAGTCCCTACATTGAGAGCATGAGGATAGCTTATTTGATACTGTCTGCCATTGTTCTTCAACTTAAATGGGAAGTCCCTCTCCCCAAATCAATACAGTCTGGAACCGCGCGACCGCTGCGGTCGCAGCTTCGAATCCTGCCTCAGGCGTGGATGTGTGTGATGTCCTTAGGTTAGTTAGGTTTAAGTAGTTCTAAGTTCTAGGGGACTGATAACCTCAGCAGTTAAGTCCCATAGTGCTCAGAGCCGTCAGAACCATCCATCTTCAAAAGTCGGAGGAAGACGACGGCGTACCATTTCGAATCGTCACGTGTTGATCAAGGCATTATAGAGCTCAAACCAACCTTCGGGTCGCTGATAGCAGGAAGGAGGTGTGCGGTGGAATTATTCGCAATAACCCCCCAAAACGTGTTATACATGAGGTCAGTTTCAGCTTTTTTTAAGAAATGTTTACTCGGTAATGGGTTCATTATAGTGAAACTGTGGTGTTTCGGCAACGAATACGTTATGTTGGATGGGACCACACTCCTCGTTTCCGGGAACGGCAAGAACGCCTCGCGTGTTGGGCGTCGAGAAGTAACGCCTCGCGTGTTGGGCGTCGAGAAGTAACGCGTCGCGTGTTGGGCGTCGAGAAGTACCCTCTGCCATGCACTTCACAGTGATTTGCAGGGTACAGATACGGATGCAGTGGACGAGCTGAGAGGGGTACTGCACGCCTCTGTTCAGCCTCGACAGCAGTCCTCGCCCGCCCACACCAGCACACGTTCCGAAAGAATTCTTTTCGCCGACTTCGGAAGTCACCTGGAACCGGCGTAGAGGGGGGCGAGTGTGAAGAAAGACGGCCGCTTCTTACGGCGTGCGTGAGTGTGCGTGCTAGGTCCGCGCTAGTGCTAGCGCAAGGGCGGGGAGTGCGTGTGATTGATCAGCTGCGGGGCGACCAATGGCAGGAGGCGGCGCGGGCGGCGGGCTCCGGGGCGGCCGGGGCTCGAGCCGCGGACACCTGCGCCGCCGCCGCCGCCGCCACCGCCGCCTCCGCCACCGCAACACTTGAGACGTGGACGTGGACGGCTCCTTACCAGGTGAGTCTCGCGCGGCTGGCCGCGGCCGCCTTGGCGCGGCGCGCCTGCCCCGCAGTCTGTCTCCGTGTGTTGGCGGGCGCGCTTCGTCTGTTATTGACATTGTTAAAACAGTTCGCTTTCCAGTGCGCATGCTCTACAAAAGGCACTTCGTGAATTGATTGATTCGTTAATAAGCAGTCGTGCAATTGCGATAGCGGCCAGCGCGAAAATATTCAACCGGCGCGCATCGATCTGCGCAATATATGCGTAATAAATATTTGAATTCGGAACGGCAACGCCTCTCGTCGCGCAGCAGGAGGGGGGAGGGGTGGGGCGGGAGGCAGGGAGGGGGTAAAAAGGGGAAAAAAGAAGGGACCCCACTCGCGGCCGGCTTTGGCACTGCGCTGGAAAACATCGAACTGTGTGTCGGTGTGTGTAGTTCGTCATCTTCGCAACCAATAATTTGCCGACCGAACGAATGACGTGGGTGGGCAGCAACAAATTTTCCGCTTTGCACCTAATATAAAGAACCGCTTCCCTCGAGCAAACAACGAACCCTCTTTTATTCGTAATGTGGCTTTTTAGGGAATGTTGTTCGAACGTGTAATTGCAGAGGGAACTTGTGATATTATATGCATCAGTCTATCCTGTAATGTTTATGACGTGGGGCGATTTGCGCTCTGCCTGACCGTGTATATCACATATTGTTTCACTATTCTCGGTAGCACATAGACAGTTTAGCACTCTCTTGTTGGTCTTGTTTTGCCTCAACAGTCTTACATTAAAACTTAATGGTTGTGTTACGTCCGTTCCACATGTAAATGACTTGAGAATTAGGGACGGGCTTGCTCTGTGACAAATCTCCGCTGCTGTAAACTGTTTTTGAAAAATGATTCGTGTTCATCATTTCTGGGAGGATATGTATGCTGAATATGCTGATTACGTTTGAAAAACACAGCCTGGTAGAACAGCACAAGATCAGCGTTTCCTGCAGAGCACCTTACGATACGTTTTCTCTCCTTCTAGTTTTCGTCATCATTCGATAAATATAACTTGGGAAAGCCTCTTGGAATATCGTATCGAGCTAGAAATGATATTTCCCATAAAACGGTCAACATTTACTCCTCTGTCTTAAAACTAGTTGACGTTTTGGTAATTTTTCTCAGCGTATTCACAAACATCAGTGTACCAACTATGATTATTGCGAATAGCATGGGCAAGATAAGAGTTCTCCATGCACTCTGCGCTATCGAGAAACGCACGATATTCTCTGTTGACGATGTCGATAGATCTGCTTTTAAATATTTATTTTGATGCCCTATTCTCAATTGAATCAATGTAATAAGCAAAATCCTGCGTTTTCAAAAGATATTGCGAAGTAGTATTTACTCTGCACTTCTCCCACTTATTGCTTCACAGTTTCACTGTCCACATCTCGCAACAGTGCAGAATGTAGTGTCGCTATAAAAACCGGGAAAGACGCTTATCTGTTTGATCCACAAAAGATAGTATCGCTTTTCTGTTTAGGCGTGTTTCTATGAGTGGTGACAAGTATCTAACAGCTAGTATGGTAATATCGGCGTATATGTTGAAGTTTCTAGTACAACACCGAATGGGGCGGTAGTAGAGGAAGCCTACATTACCCTTGCGACAAGGTACTGAACTAGTATAACTTGCTTGTGGCTATTTAAATTTCTGCCGCTGCCAGGAGTAGAAGTAGTGGCTGTTTTCGATGGGGCACCGTAAAGCAGTCGCGTCCCATTGTCAATTTAAGAAAATAAATTGTTAAGTTACTATCGTTATATACTAATTTTCCAACGCTAGTAAACGCTCACTTAGGTATCTTCCGCCAACAGCCCATTTACGACATAGTGAAAACCTGTCTGAATACAGTGTCAGTTTTACCGTGTCAATAACTGCCAATTTATAGACCCTTCGCAAGCTTGCCTTCCATCAATCCCGCCAGATCTTGAATAGTCCACACCACATCTCATGGTTTTGACTATCATTGCGACATGTCGTTGTTATTTGTAGTGAACATAGTGCTTGTGAGTTTAGTTAGCATTGTTGTGTACCCTATGAACAACGGCAGCTGTTTTCGCAGTACAGTATGTTTCATTGCAAGAAGTCGATTTCAGATTTTTGTTACTCTTTCTCGCGAAGCTCTCAGAAGTCTTGCACGGAATCTTGACGTCCCGCAGAACACAGCTACTTGCTTCGTCTCTTCAGTTAAATAGCTAGAAGGAAAAAAATCAGTGTTCGTGTTTTGGTTAAGCTGTCTACGTTTGCATTTCCATGATAGTCTACGAAAAAGGTGCATTTTCTGCACAGATATGTGGAACACGGTCAAAGGAACGACGACTGCTCGTCGTAGACATTAAGCTCTGTTCTACCTTCCATATTTTTCTTATACCGAAACCCGCTGAACTGTCATATAAATCTCTCATCATCATTATGAAATACGTGAGCCACGAATAACAACGTTACACGTCTGGCTGCGAAACTCTTCATTTATAGAGAATTTACAGGCCTCGGTATTAATAATTGGGATCAAGTTTCTTCACTGTCGCGGTTACACAGTTTAAGTGCCTACTGTGTATTTTATGTGGTTACTACGTTTTTTGGGTGAATTCTGTGTATTCTAGCGAAGCGTCGTCTACCTCTTCTTACGTCTCTGCTTCTGTAGTTAGACCATAAATTCAAATGCGTTTGTGCGAGTAGTCATTTTTTGACATTCGCTAGCTACTCCTCGATTCTACTGCTAATTTTTACCTAAATCACTTTCCAGGACACCCAGAATTTTTCCAAATTGCTTACGTGACAATCAGCATGTTGTAGGCACTACATATCCAACATTAGCTTCTTAAATGAATTACTGAGACATGGGTTCTTATTTATGTTCCTCTATACCCAAGAGCATTAAGTATTTTGCAAATCGTTAAATCCAAAATTTATTTTGTCACTCCTTCCGCTCACACGTCCAGCTACGTACTTCAGCTGTGAGAGGGATGGATGGAACTATTTTAGAAGTAATACGTAATTCCAGTAGCGTTATCGTATAATCGTGTACGAGAGACCAAGCTGTCATTATTTCCTATGAGCTCAAAGATCCAAATTATTAACAGTAAAAACTGATCCACAATCTGATGAATAATGTCGGCTGAAAGAAACCAGATATCCCCCCGTATCCATTCCAGTGCTCAGTCACCTACACCTTGCCTTACAGAAGTGTCGCTGATAATCCCAATCATCCTGCAGTGCAAGGAAAGTCTGTGCATTCCGAAGTGTCTGACGAACGTTCATACGCGCAAGGTAGCTCTGTAATTTATGGGCACAGGGTAAATCAGACTCAGCTGATCTCAGAAAGTCTATGATAGGCCCAACACACACTGTAAGTATCTTTTCCGCTAACTAGAGCTTAGGTAAGGTTCTCCAAATCGACACAAAATAAATGGACAGCGACTGCTAATATTACAGCACGAGACACAATCATTCTGTAATATCTTCGAATTAGACATGATAATAAGTACTTCCAAAAGAGGTATCGCGGAACTATGGACAATGTATTTCAAACTTACACTAACCCCCTCTGCAACTGCAATACGAGACCAAGTAGTCATATCCATTATGTAGGGTCAATTACAGTCGTAGTCTCTAACGGCTCTGTCGTTGACGCTGCTTCGTGTATTTATACACGTAGCGAGTCTCATTCGACATCACTAGCTGATATATACACATTAACGAATATTATGTCTGCCATCACTGGTGAACGATTTTGTGGGGCGCTGTTTAAGCTAGCGTATCTGTAGAAACCCCCCCCCCCCCCCCCCAGAGAAGAGGTGAGTACCTATATTTTGATCCTCCAATTGCGATCAAACTTTCTGATACCCGTACTATTAATGAGTAACCCTCGATCCTTTCTACCAGATAGCTGTTTCATGCAGACGCAGAGCCGACCAGAACAGTAAATTGAGAAATGCCAGAGAGATCCCAAATTGATTGTAAAAATTTTGCTACCTGTAATTTCTACGCTTCGGCGATATTGAAGGTGTTGTCTTCTCAACCTTTGACCATTCACTCTTAAAACGTCTCGCCTTCACTAACATTACTGCTTGTCTATGATTTCCGGCCTGCAACAAACGTTGAGATCGTTTTCCTTTATCAAGACAAGATATTAGTCTTTTTCTCTAAGATATTCACTTACATTCGGATTTGGTAAGAAAGGAACTTTGAATTTCAAATATAATTTTACAGTAGCTTTCCCTCCCAAAAGAGAAATATATATCTCCGTAATAACAACTCGAGAAATTGATAGTATACTTCGACGTGTGGCAGATCTTTTCACTACCGTAACTATATACATTTGTTTACGTAGTCTGGATCCATCAACGAATTCATTGGAATAGATCTAAAGATTGTCCAGGCATACCAAGAAAGTTTCTTGCTTAGAGTAACGTGAAAACGACTGGATGGCCACTGTAAAGTGAAGTGCTTACAATTTTCAGTAGAAAACTAAGAACTTCAGCAAATGAGGAAGTGATAAAACGTACGTCTCAGAAGACGCATTTCGTAGACGCAGAAGATAAGCTGAACAGTTAGGTGAACGGTACATAGTTTCTCAAGCCCGTCATCCTTCCGTGGCAGTTTCGCTGCCGTGGATAGTACAATTGAGAGCTAAAAAAACGCATTTCGCTTGGTGTGAGGTAAGCGGTGAGAGTAAAAGGAATCGCAAAGTGAAACTTGCGGGGAACATATGCATAATCCCACGGTGGAGGGTTGAACAGAAACGCGTGGTGTCCGGTTGCCGTGGGGTTCGCGTGCCGCTGCCACCTAGAACCTGATCTGCGCTCCCTTCTAGCCGGCTATTCGCTATTTCTCACTCCCTCAGCGCGAGCGTTTGTGTAACGGTACAACTAATGCCGGACAATCCACACAACGACACGAAGGAAAGAGAACGTTTAATCTGGTGCCGTATAACTGCACTCACTGTACAGCGCGTCGCAGAAGGTGATTTATACTTAACCGTGAACTTCTGTCCCCTCACGTTGCATTCACGGGTGTTGCGTAGGAAAAACATACGCTTATATGCCTCTGTGCTACCTGCACCCTGATTTTTATCTTTAATGTTGCTAAGGGGGTATTGTGTCGATGGCTTAGGAATATTTGCAATTTCCCCACTAAACCAAAGTCTTCAAACTGTATAAGTAGTTTTCCGCGATATATCAAACATCTTCCTTTAAGTATCTGACAATTGAGCTTCTGCACAAATTCTGTTACAGTTTGCAACAGATGACTACAACACTGTATTCCTCGTATATAATGTATGTATCATCTTACTGTAATATGGAATGAATCATTTAAATTTGTCTAATATTTCACCAGATGGGCTGCAAATATTTTATCAACTATACTTTTAGTAAACACTGTGAAATGTACCTGTGAAGAAAACCTTGCTATTAGCTTCACGTATGTGATTTTTCGAATTCAGTATCCCACAGATTGATACTCTCATGCATCCAGATGGAGCTATTGTCTCATTCGTGAATTCCCTTTCCTACCTGCACATTCCAGCCCCAGGAATATCTTAGTTAAGACTTCTAGTCTCAGTAAAACGGATTATTAACGAATTATGTTATTGATTTCTACTGATCCTGTTGAAAGAAAAATATTCATCTCCATACTTCCTGTTATTAACGAACAACTGAAATATCCATTATTAGAATTATTTTCGCATTCTTCCTTAATGGACCAGTAAAATAAAATATCCATAGATGAAAATGAAAATACATATTCTTAAATCCCTAGGTATGTTTTACTTCCTTCTCTGTTACTGCATGTAGACATGCCTGTAATCTTCCATTGCAGAACTGAGTATTATTGTTGTCACTGGTAGACAACTCTTTCACGTTCTCTTATGGCGCTACCGCATGCTGCCTATAAATTATCCTTGTCGCCATTTTTTCTGTTTTCCGTCGTTCCTTAATTGTGGTTTAAAATTAGAAGAGGTAACACCGACGACAATTTCACATCATAAAATTTGTGCTAGAAAAGTTGATTCTAACCTAAGAAACAAGAGAAAGACACGACAAAATGTAACATAGTAACATGTTGTAACTACCACATAATACGTTTATCATATATATGAAAAGAAACATGTACTACAGGTCACTGAAGATGCTTCACAAACGAAAGGAGCGAAATGCGTATGGCAATAAAGAAATTGCCATCAATTAGTTCCATAGACGAAACATACTTCCACTTATCGTCTTTGTATTTATTAGGCGAGAGAAAACAGCCATCATCATAATTTCAGATATCTCGTTCTCTCTATCATGGCAAATTGTGTGCACTCTTCGGAAAACCTGTTCTCAGGTACAGATATTTTATATTCGACTTTGTTTCATATCTCGCAAGACTGCCGAAATGCTACGCAAATAAAAACAAATCCCTGACCCATTTCTTCTTAAGTGATTTCCCTTTAGCTGATCAAGTATTTCAATTAAAGGTGTGTCTCTACATTCAACATCAATACCTTAGAATATAAATCACGCTATAACTATATGGTTGATCCATAATGAGAAAAAGCAAAGAACTTAAATTTCAGAACTTAAATGTTACAATTATTTACATTTCACAGGATGCTGAGTCGTACTCGAATGGATTTCCTTGTTCATAAACTTTGCGCTCTTCACGAAAATGTTTTCAACTACGGTTCAGTTCAAAAGAAAATGATAATAATTTTTGCGCGAGAAAATACTGCTACTCCTCTTTATGTCACATCATGCTGGTGGACAGTACAACAGAATATGTGTCCTGCTTGTAGTGCATCCAAAATAAGAGAGTGATTTTATTAACTTTTGGCCAAGAATACAATTTGTTTTACACATTCAGTAACACACATACTTCCATGACTTGCGCTTCCTTACATGTTTTTGGATTCTAAAGCTCCTGCAGCTTTTACTTTCCAGTATATAATAGTCTAATGATAATCTGTCGTATTTAAACCGTTTTAAGAAAGGACTGAAGACTCTACTGAAACAAGAAAAATCATGTCAGTTTTCTGATAGTTGTTGTAGTTCAGAAGGATAGTGGACCTGTCTTGTTTATCATTATTGTGTCGTTCTGTTCCCAGCGCCTTATATTTTTCTATTCAAGTTTAATAATCTAATGTTGCCTAGTGGTAAACCACAAGGATCATATTCTAATGCACCCATAAACAAAGTAAGTCAAATTTACTGCTTTTACCTTGCCCTTAGACTCCACACCTACCACAAAGTCTGCCCAGCGAAGGGAAATTAACCATTGTTCGCAATAGGTTTTCAATTTGCTTACGTGTAATATTTAGTTTTTAGTCGCCTCTTACGCTTCTCTCTCTCTCACTTTGATTATTACGACTTTGCTAATCAACCTAGGATTAGCGTCTGCATCTGCTTATTTTTCAAGATATTATACGCTATCGTAGAAGTGTAACTCAGGTACATGATTTACTGTGATTTGGTTGGTTCTTATGTGTTCAAACTGTCGTTTCCTTGGACGATGAACATTTTTAACGTTTTTTCTGCTCGTTTATGTAATTCTAATGGCACCTTTTCCTTCACTCTCAGTTTTTCTGTAAGGAGCAGTCAAATGAAAAGGAGACGGATGGAGAAAGGTGAGTGAACCGTTGATTATTTCAAAAGTAATCGCCATAACTGTTAATAAATTAATCCCACTGTGAGACAAGACGGCCAGTGCCTTCATGGAAAAGTGTTTGCGGTTGCCTACCGAACCATAATTGTACCCAGACGTAATTCTCTTCGTCCGAAGTAAATCGATGGCCGCGAATGTTTTTCTTCAGGGCTGCAAAAGTAGGGAAATGACGTAGAGAGAGACCGGGACAAGATGGAGCAAGTGTAAGGGCTACCCGGCTAAACTTCTGCCAACAAAATGCCCGCCCACATCCTACCAAGTTGGTTTCGACTACGCTGCACAAGTTTCGCTGGGAAGCCCTTACACATCCTCCGTACAGTCGCGATCTCCCACGTGTGATTCCATATTTTTAGTGTCCTGAAGAAACACATTCATGGTCATCGATGTGCAACGGTCGAAGAGGACGAAGTCTGGGTACAATAATGGATCAGTAGGCAATCACAATCATTTTTCCGTGGGGCACTGACTAACCTGCCTCAAATCAGGATAAGTATTTTAACACTTACCTCGATTAATTTTGAAATGATTAACAGGTTACTTACATTTCTTCCATGTGTCTTATTTTCATTTGACTGCCCTTTATAATCATAATATATAATATATAATATTCAATTCAGAAAGTAGACATTTTGTTCTGAACATTGTTCTCGTCGAGGCGTCATCTGTAGAAACATTAGAGACTGTCGAAGGTAAATTACTAATTCTAGCTATTGATATCGGTAGAAAGACGGTACTGAATAAAGGAACCACAAAAATATTCTTAAAAATCAGATTTCTTATCATAGTGCTAAACTGTCTCCTTGGTGATTTGCCTTGGGTTCATTGACTGTCCAGCAGAGGAATATGTTACAGTTTTTTTCTGTTTCGTAAGCCATACTTTGTCTTTTGCTGAGCCGGCCGAAGTGGCCGTGCGGTTAAAGGCGCTGCAGTCTGGAACCGCAAGACCGCTACGGTCGCAGGTTCGAATCCTGCCTCGGGCATGGTTGTTTGTGATGTCCTTAGGTTAGTTAGGTTTAACTAGTTCTAAGTTCTAGGGGACTAATGACCTCAGCAGTTGAGTCCCATAGTGCTCAGAGCCATTTGAACCATTTTTTTGTCTTTTGCTTCTGGTAAAACGATGTTGTGAAGTTAGGTTGTTGTTTCCTTCGAGTATTTTAGTTTAGTAACCTGTTAGCACGTTCACATTATGACAATGCAGTCATTATGTTGCAAGTGTCTCTGTTTTCGTTATGGAGTTGTTCTGCTCTTATTTCCAAACCATTAACCTATCTATCTATTTCTCGTTATCTTCAGACGAATTTTTCCTATAGTACAAACTCCGAAAATTGTTTCCATAGACTTTAGTAATCTCATCCTGCGAACTATATACGGTACTGACAAAACAGCACAAATCAAGACATAGAAGTGCGATTCTACACAAATTCATTATGGTCGTAAATTTCTGTGCTAGCCAGAATTCTATCTACTGCTTATTTCCATACCTTTCAGTCTCTGTCTTTGTGCGGCTTTCTTGCATTTGAACACGTTAGTTTATAAAAATGGAATTTTCTAAATATTCTAAATTAGCTAAGTTGTTTGCCGTCCTAGTATATAGCATCATATCTGTTTCCACTCGTAACGTTATCTGTGTGAGGCGTCTGAGGTGCGCCGTTCTTCAGCTTACAACAATAATTATGGCAGGTACGTACCACATCGATACATTTGTTGTTCCTCACAAAATATATGGAGATTTTCTTTTTCTTCTTTCCTTCTGTCTTCTACTTACAAACAACCTACTTTCAGTGAAGCATTTAATTATTTATTGAAGGAACTTTCATGTGTAAGTAATCCATCTTTATTCATTTTATGTATTGGGTTACAATAACATCAGTCCTGGATGCACGGAACGTAGTAATATTTTGCATGATGATTTATGAAATCTCAACACGTAACAACAGCTACTTATCTAACGATGATGTCTTTGTGAAGCGAAAATCAACCTATAATGCAACTGAAGTAAAGTAGCGCACCCAAAGTGCAAATTTCAATCCCAGACGTAGGCTAGGTACATCAGGCAATTACTGTAGGTTTCTTTCACGTGCTCCGTTCGCTTACTTACAAATTGTTTTTTCGCTATTTTCGTGTTTTCCTTATGTATTTTATCCATCATAGCGTCCCTGTTTAATTGTCATGCAATCATGGATCACCATATTGGTTGAATAATAATTAAATACTTTCAACAGCAATAATAATAATGGTAATATTGATAATATGCATGCTTAATGCTTTACTTTCAGAGAACTAATACTTGTTAGTCTACGGGAAAGATGTCGTTCATGGCTTACTGTTTAAAATCATCCCGTAATTTGCGTGGGGTGATTTGGGAAATCCATGCGGTACACAAACTGGAATACATGGACAACGTAACAATCCTATGTCCTTATTACCGAAGCGTATTTCCGCATTCACTTGTTCTATTAGGTTAAAATAACAGTTGTCCTAAGTGCATGGAATCTACTTCAGAAAGAAAAGAAGTTTACCATGGAAACTGCCTCCAATGTGAGACTGAAAATATCAAATTTATTAATGATCACCTATAATTTTTCACTAGTAAACATCGTCTGGTTTTTTATGCTCGCAAATTATATACGTATGCAGAATAGTTACAATAATGTCCCCAGCCTATTTTCACAGATACAGGAACTGTTCTAAGTTTTCTATCTCAAACACGTTTCATCACATCTGTGCCATGTTGAGTGTGTCTGTAGTAATTAAGGTATGTAATTATGTAAGGACGCACTGACAATGGAACTGTTTTAGTTTTTCAAAAATAAAAATATTATGAAACAGGTAAGGTAAAACATATCTAGGCCAGAAAATTAAGAAGAATTACAGATGGAACAGAGTCCTGCAAATTTTTGTCGGTGCCCCTAGAGGCTGCGTCTTGTCCAAGGAGGATCTATGCTTTTAGTTGTTTATTTTGCTCTCAAAGAACACTTCACTGTAGTTTCCTGCTTTTAGTTTCATCCGTCTAAATCCTTGGATTCCTTGCATACGGAAATAGCTCCGTTATTCTGCCTTGTTATACTTTTAAATCTTTATAGTTTTTGAAAATGACCCATTATTCCTAGAGCTTAGGACACAGTGTAAATTCAACACATTAACATCAGCAAAGCAAAGTCTGTTTTAAAAATTTATTGTCCGTTCCTCTCTTTGTAAATGTAGGACTATAAACTCGCAGAGATGTGGTTTGAAGAAATTCAAATTCTTCAAGTAATTTATTCCACAGCCACCGAGTTCAGCCGCTATTATCACTGCTAAATTAATCGCAGGTATGTTGCTAATAAAATGTGACTGTTTGATGTTAGTTTTCTTCTTGTCAGAGGTAAGACTGCTTCCATCATTTCTCAACGGACAGTAAAACGATTATAGCTCGAGCGGCCACGCAGATTTCCGTACATGTATGGGGTACTGGCGGGTAGACTCCTTGTAAGAGCTGATGTGAAGCTGCGTAATCATTTCTTGAGAATCTGCTGCCTGTAGTTTCTGCTTCCACTAGACAGAAAAGTCATTTTGAGAAATTTCTTGTCTGCTTTAATTACCGCGCCAGAATTAAAGTTTCATGTGCCTGGGCTGACCGATGGTCGCTTTACCAGCAGTGAGCCAGTGAAGTAATGTACCAAAAAAGCTATGTGTTTTCATCGCCATAGACATTTCGCAATTAACGCTATTTTAATCATCTAGAATTTGCTCATTTGAAGTTCAGTTTTATGTCTTAGCAAAAATAGATTAAGTTGTAATAGTAAGTGAAACATTAGTAACGAATTATTAAGTTTTTTTGGTGGGAGAAGCATACTTTTAGCAGAATGACATTATCAATTCCAGCACATGGTCGATAGTTTCAAATTTAAATACTGAAGAGAAGTTTTATTATATCGTAGCTTATGGAATATAAACTAGACTCTTCTTAGATGTTAGAGACCTCTGTTACTAGGTCTAGCATATTTGCTTCGAGGAACAAGTTTCTTAACGTACTGCTCACTCTTTTTTCTCATTTTCTGTTGATATTTATTATTATCTCCAAGCTTTTTGCACAGAGCTAAATTTTATCTAATTCATCTGAAGAATGAAATTACCCACACCATATCCCAACAATTTTAGCATTTATAGAGAAGTTCACGTTACCAGTAATTATCATTAAGCTAGATGCTTTTGTACGCCTTCTGTTGATTTTAGTGTGTGCTTGTCGTTCTGTAAATTATCTTTGATTGTCTTAGGACTGTGGTTTCGAGCCTTTCTTACGTCGTTGCCCTTGATCTGATTGCAGTCAGATATTGGCTAAAAACACACCCCTCCTCCGCCCACCATCATTAGCGCCTAATTAAACTGAACAAAAAAGGATTTTCTTTGAACAATATTTTTTAGAAATGATGAAAGATGAACTATATTTAGTTTTTGTGGGTCTTTCGTTAATCCACGAACTAACCGTTCTGATATTTGAGTTGTTCTCCGTCAATGCACATAATAAATCAGGCTTCAAACCCATACAGTACCTTGGTTTTATTTTCGTTGCTATCACAGTCAAAAAACTATTTGCACATCCCCAATTTCCAGTGCATTGTGAGTGTTAGCTACAACTCCTTCTCATATATGAAAGCTAACTATCCAGTCATGGAAGATACTTGCTACAAAACATGCGTCCCATTTGGTACTCCTCTACGTAGTGGCATTTGCCTCACCTACACTTTGTACCTCCATTTAAAATCAACCAAGTTAAAATGTATGCATTATACATACTGTTTATAAATAACTTGACTTATAGGCTCCTTACTGCTGAACTGGAGGAAACTGGAGGGCTTCAGGCTGTTAATGCTTTGTGTCTGACCACTCTTGTAGTAATAATAATAATAATAACTGCTGGCCAACTGGAAAATGATTTAAATCCAAATAGAGGTGTTTTGCAGTATATGCTTCCTGCAACCACCCTAGAAGGAAAACAAAGACAGAGGATGAGATGGTCAGATGAAGTTAATCGACACCTCATGTTCTGTTATTACCAAGCAACAAACCTAGGAACCAACACAACTGGATACAGATCACAAGTATACACAACATTTATTACCAGATACCCAGAATTAAAATTTTTAACAGAACAACGACTAGCTGATCAGATCCGTGTAATAATCAAAAATAACAGGATACCCCAGTCAGAATTAGAAAACATCAAACAACAAGTACAACAAATACTGGAACAAAATAATGTGCTGTCAGAAGAAGAAGAAAATACAGTAATGGACTCAAACATCCCAGAGCAAAAAACAAGGGACAACACGCATCAATTAAACAATCAGAGGAAAACGACATCTTAAGACAGCCACCAGAACAAGCACAAATAGAACACGAAGTGACACACATGTTAGATATAGAAGAAAAATTCCAGCTGACATATATAGAATACAAAGACACAAATACAGACATTAGACCATTCTAGCATAGACCGCCAAATAACCCACAAGTCGAAACAACAATAAAAACTATCAACACAATCATACACAACAAAATAAATAAAAACACAACTACGGAAGAGTTACAACTACTGGTTTGTATAGGAGCACTCACTACACTAAATATACACACTAGGCAGAGATCAGAACCAACCAACACACAGAAGAAACCCACAAAACCAGCATGGCAACACAGGCTACAGATCAGAATAGAAAAACTGAGAAAAGACATCGGACAGCTAACACAATCTATAAGAAATGAAATGTCAGAAAAAAACCGAAAAAGGTTAGGTAAAATCTCACAACAAGAAGCGATAGCGCAATTAGATGAAAAGAAGCAGAAATTACAAGCATTGGCCAAACGACTTAGAAGATAAAAAAAAGTGAAAATAGAAGGAAACAAAACCAAACATTCAACACAAACCAAAAGAAATGTTACCAGACAATAGATGACACACACATTAAAATAGACAATCCACCAAACATAATAGACATGGAACACTTCTGGAGCAACATGTGGTCAAACCCGGTACAACATAACAGGCATGCACGGTGGATACAAGCAGAAACAGACACATACAAGATGATACCACAAATGCCTGAAGTGATAATTTTGTAACATGAAGTCAACCAAGCAATTAATTCTACTCACAATTGGAAAGCCCCTGGAAAAGATAAAATAGCAAATTTCTGGCTAAAGAAGTTCACCTCAACACATTCACATCTAAATCAATTATTTAACAGTTACATTGCAGACCGATACACATTCCCTTATACACTTACACATGGAATAATTTATCTGAAACCTAAAGATCAAGCAGACACAGCAAATCCAGCTAAACATCGCCCCATAACATGCCTACCAACAATATACAAAATATCAACTGTAGTCATTACACAGAAATTAATGACACATACAACACAGAACAAAATTATAAATGAAGAACAAAAAGGCTGATGCAAAGGAGCACGAGGATGTAAAGAGCAACTGATAATAGATGCAGAGGTGACATATGAAGCTAAAACTAAACAAAGGTCGCTACACTACGCATACATTGATTACCAAAAAGCTTTTGATAGTGTACCCCACTCATGGTTACTGCAAATATTGGAAATATACAAAGTAGATCCTAAATTGATACAGTTCCTAAACTTAGCAATGAAAAATTGGAAAACCACACTTAATATCCAAACAAATCCAAATAATATCACATCACAGCCAATACAGATTAAGCGTGGGATATACCAAGGAGACTCATTAAGTCCTTTCTGGTTCTGCCTTGCTCTGAACCCACTATCCAACATGCTAAATAATACAAATTATGGATACAATATTACTGGAACATACTCACACAAAATCACACATTTCCTATACATGAATGATCTAAAACTACTGGCAGCAACAAATCAACAACTCAACCAATTACTAAAGATAACAGAAGTATTCAGCAATGATATAAATATGGCTTTTGGAACAGACAAATGTAAGAAAAATAGCGTTGTCAAGGGAAAACACACTAAACAAGAAGATTACATATTGGATAACCACAGCGACTGCATAGAAGCGATGGAAAATACAGATGCCTATAAATATGTAGGATACAGACAAAAAATAGGAATAGATAATACAAATATTAAAGAAGAACTAAAAGAAAAATATAGACAAAGACTAACAAAAATACTGAAAACAGAATTGACAGCAAGAAACAAGACAAAAGCTATAAATGCTTATGCTATGCCAATATTGACCTACTCATTTGGAGTAGTGAAATGGAGTAACACAGACCTAGAAGCACTCAATACACTTACACGATCACAATGCCACAAATATAGAATACATCACATACATTAAGCAGAAAGGAAGGAGGAAGGGGATTTATCGATGTAAAAAACCTACATTATGGACAGGTAGACAATTTAAGAAAATTCTTTCTAGAACGAGCAGAAACTAGCAAAATACACAAAGCAATCACTCGTATAAATACATCGACTACACCACTACATTGTCATAACCACTTCTACAACCCTGTAGATCACATAACATCAACAGATACGAAGAAAGTAAATTGGAAAAAGAAAACACTACATGGCAAGCACCCGTATCATCTAACACAGCCACACATCGATCAAGACGCATCCAACACATTGCTAAGAAAAGACAATATATACAGTGATACGGAAGGATTCATGATTGCAATACAGGATCAAACAATAAACACCAGCTATTACAGCAAGCATATTATTAAAGATCCCAACACCACAACAGATAAATGCAGACTTTGCAAACAACAATTAGAAACAGTAGATCACATCACAAGCGGATGTACAATACTAGCAAATACAGAATACCTCAGAAGACATGACAATGTAGCAAAAATAATACATCAACAGCTTGCCTTACAACATAAACTTATAAAACAACACGTTCCCACATACAAGTATGCACCACAAAATGTACTGGAGAATGATGAACACAAATTATACTGGAACACAACCATTATAACAGATAAAACAACACCACTTAACAAACCTGACATCATACTCACCAATAAAAAGAAGAAATTAACACAACTAATCGAATTATCCATACCCAACACAACAAATACAGAAAAGAAAACAGGAGAAAAAATTGAAAAATACATCCAACTGGCTGAGGAAGTCAAGGACATGTGGCATCAGGATAAAGTTGGCATTATATCAATTATACTATCAACTACAGGAGTCATACCACACAATATCCACCAGTACATCAATTCAATACAGCTACATCCAAACTTATATATATAATTACAGAAATCCGTAATTATTGATACATGTTCAATTACCCGAAAGTTCTTAAATGCAATATAACATATATCGTACAGTTAAAAGGAAGTCACGCTTGATCAAGGTCCGCGTCACTTTCCATTTTTGACCAGACATAACGTCTGAGAAAAGAAAGAAATAATAATAATAATAATAATGTGTATAGCACTATAGTAGCCCTTATGTAGGTTTTACTGTTTCCCACGGACAATTACTTCATTTATCTGTTCCCAAGTGAGTAATGAAGCAGTTTCTCCTACATTGCAGAAACTATCTATAGCTTGAAGAAGACATTTTCATGAGATATTTAACATGTGTTACGCATATGTGTCACGTTTACCATCATCGATGTACTGTACAAAGTACAAACTATGTTTGTAGTGGGTGGACTATGTGAGGAACCTTTATCCTCCACCGTACTGTGTCACGCATTAATGCTAGTACTCGAGATAACTTTTAAATCAGCATTAGAATTTAACAAACTAGGGATAACAGTAATGATTGTTTAAAAAATTATTTAGTGACATGACTGAAACACAAACCATCCGTTTTGGTTTTCACCCCTCAGAAAATTTAATGTTGCCTCCCAGGTGGTTATAATCCCGAGGATGGGAACCACTGTCTTAGGGAGACACCGAAGGTACGGCATACTTCTCTCCCTAATCAACGGACATTTCGCGCAGAACTTGTACTCATTTAGTCCATATCAATGAAATTTTCACTTTTGCCTAATTCTTGTAAATATTAAGCTTTCTCGTACTAGTGTAGATATTCAGTTACTCGAAAATGTAAGTCGCTCATTGGTGCGAGCTGTCACAAACTTTTAACATTCACAGCTCGTTGTGTAATTCTATATGCCAATTATTTTCGCTTCTATTAAGTTCTAGTTTTTCTTAAGTCTAAATAAATTTTTAATCTGAGGAGAAAATTAGTATCAAAATTAGCAAAATGTGATTCATATTAATAATATCTTAGTCTTAGTACGCCCATATGTCTCCCACCTGATCATTTAAAACACAAATATACGTGTAAACAGTGACTACACTACGTTTACACAGAAGAAACAAATGCTAAGCAGTTATATGTGGTGGTATGGTCACCTGAGGACGACTTGTACCCTTAATTTTGTCTTTGTTTTGTCGCCAAGTAGCACCAACGTGATCAATTCAGTGATAGTGGAGACGCAGTTTCTTCTCGCGCTCCGCCGGAAGGCATAAACGTCGCATCTCCCGCCTGGACTCGCCACAACCAGATGCAGAAATGTTTTGAGCAGTGTATGAGAGCTCAAATGAACTCACGTTTGAGGGCGACCACTATTAACTGGTGAGTACGCGAACGTCAGCCTCATTTTCTATGCGTCACTCCTCCTACACTTAACGTCTTCGGAGAAGTGCAACAACACAACCGCAGTAAACTGCTCGGAGACTTTCATTTGTTGCTTAACTTGTATGAAATTTATCACAGAGGAAGGACACAGCCCAAGGTCTAAAAGTAGTCCCGTGGTATCTAGGAGGCTTTGAACTTAACAGTAACTCGGGTTTCTTAGAGCTCTCTCTCTCACTCTCGCGCGCCGTCTCGCTCTCTGTCTCTTTCTCCAACCTCTCTGTCTTTCTGCTCTGTCCAGGTATTATAGCCAGTTGTATGTCTGTAAGCCAGTTATGATTTCTTTGAGAAATATTTTTTCCCCGTCTCTTTTTCCATCCTCTCTGCCTTTTTACTTTGTCGAGGTATTATGTCTGTAAGCGAATTATAAATTTCTTTGAGACATATTGTTTTCCCGTCCATACGCCTTCTTATTGTTTACCTTTCACGTCCCGTTGATAGGCAGTGCTTTAATCGGAGACTACTGGTCAGTTTTGGTAAGAGTGGCGAAGGAATCGGTTGTCACGGAAACCATTACACGGTCTATTAAGATGAACCTAGCAGGATTTGGATCCGCCCGCTCTTGTATAAGAATCAGGTGTTTCATATCTGGCTTTCATCAGTCGCTTCCTGAAACCTCTCTAGAAACTGAGCATGTGATGTGCGCCAAATCGGATCTAGAACCCAGACACCTAGTCTCAAAACCAATGCAGCTGCATTACAAGAGAAGAACGCACCTCATACATCACACATCTACTCCACTGCTTTCTAACGAAACTTTGGGTTAATAAATATTTCACCACATCCCCACGTTTATAACTCTGTAGGAATCTACTTATATTCATGTTTCCTCTATTTACGTTCTTGTTATATTTTTCTCAGTTTCCTAAGGCTCTCAAGGCACAACGTTTCGGATGCGGAAACGTTTATTTTGTACCACGTGAAGAGTAAGAATTATGGTACCAACTTCAGCGATTACGAACACTTCTGTATCTACAGTAAATATTGCAGAAAGCGAATATTCCAGAATTCGAATCAAGAATAGCTGTCTGCATGGGTAACTTATAAGTAGATATTCTGGGAGTAGTGAAGCAACTTAAATCACTTAATAAAACCAAGTCTTTCGGCCGATACTGTCTACCGATTACGTTCCTTTCAGATTATGCTGAGGCAGTAGCTCCATACTTAATAATCATATACAACTGCTCTCTCAACGGAAGATCCGTATCCAAAGACTGGAAAGTAGCATTGGTCATACCAATATTCAAGAAAGGCAGTAGGAGTAAACCATTGAATTACAGGTCCATATCATTAACGTCGACATGCAGCGGGATTTTGCAACATATATTCTGTTCGAAGATTATGAATTACCTCGAAGAGCACGGTCTATTGACAAATAGTCAACACGGATTTAGAAACCATCTAGCTCTTTACTCCCGCGAAGTTCTGAGTGCTATCGGCAAAGAATTTCTAGATCTCCAGAAGGCTTTTGACTCCGTATCTCACAAGCGGCTTGTAATTAAATTGCGTGCTTACAGAATATCGTCTCAGTTTTGCGGCTGGAGTCGTGATTTCCTGTCTGACAGGTGACAGTTCGTAGTAATTGTCGGAAAGTCATCGAGTAACTAGAAGTGGTTTAGGTTCAAATGGTTCAAATGGCTCTGAGCACTATGGGACTCAACTGCTGAGGTCATTAGTCCCCTAGAACTTAGAACTAGTTAAACCTAACTAACCTAAGGACATCACAAACATCCATGCCCGAGGCAGGATTCGAACCTGCGACCGTAGCGGTCTTGCGGTTCCAGACTGCAGCGCCTTTAACCGCACGGCCACTTCGGCCGGCAAGTGGTTTAGGGCGAGCTCCAATGTAGAACAGTAAGGTTGCGGGAAGACGAACTAAAGACTGCGTTTTAGTGGCATAGCACTTAGAAGATGCAACAGATCTACTAAAGAGACTGCCTACCCTAAGCTTGTCCGTCCTCTATTGGAGTACTACTGCGCGATATGGGATCCTTACCAGATGGGATTAACGGAGTACATCGAGAACGTTCAAGAAAGCGTAGAACGTTTTGTGTTACCAAGAATAGGGGAGAGAGCGTCACGTGTATGATACAGTACTTGGGGTGGACATTATTAAAACAAAGGCGTTTCTCGTAGCGGCGGGATCTTCTCCCGAATTTTCAGTCACCAACTTTCTCCTCACGAGGAGAAAATATTTTGTTTCCGCCGACCAAGACAGGGAGAAAGGACCATCATAACAAAATAAGGGAAATCAGAGTTCGCTCGGGAAGATGTAAGTGTTCGTTCTTTTCCGTTCGTTGTTCGAGAGTGGAATCACAGAGAATTATTGTGAGTTGGTTCGATGACCCTCTGCCAGACACTTAAGTCTGATTTGCAGAACAACCATGTAGATGTAGATGTATATCAGTCCTCCATCAATCAGTAATGTTTGTGGTTGGTGGTACTTTCTGATTGTCCCATATATCACATTTTCTTCAGCTCCATTGACAGATTGTGCGTGATGAGAACAGCTTCTAATGTGCCTTCGTAGATGCGTCTTAGATAGCAAGTAGATATCAACATGTATGACGATTAGAGGTAGCTCGTACCTAGTTCCAAATTTTGTAAACAGATTAACAGCATGTATTATGCACAGTTTTTATATGGCTAGCGGTAAAATATTTCAGCATTTATGTTAGGAATCGGACCAGCCATTGAAAATTCGCAGCCGCTTTGTATAAGCTCGTCACCCACAGTCAGTACGACCTGATTCAGACCCCAAACATGTGAAAAACATGTCATCATAGGCCGTACAAGGCATTTGTAAGTAATCTCTTTCGTTCACAAAGCTGAAGATTACGAATATCTTCTCAGTGAGGCTTTTCTTGCTGAGTGACCCCTGTGGCTAGCGATGTAGTAACTAACTGTGTTTAGCGATAAGTATTCAGCCATGTAGTTCTTTAAAATAGTTTAGTGGATTCTCTTTATTCGATATACAGTTCTTGTGGGATATCCTGTGACTGTACGAATAAAAGGCAATTTGATCTTGATTATCACGAAGTCAAATTTCAGGTGCAAGTGGTTGATCGTACAGTTTCTATAGATAGTCAAGTGGGACAAATGCATCGTAGATATCTGAGAAACTGATGCTAACACTGTTGCAAAATTTGTTTTACGTTTATGTAAGTAACCTATCACCATCATGGTACCCCTATTACCATCTCTTGTAAAAGTACAGAATTATCTCTTACATATCTACGCTTCTCTGTGCGTATTTTACTTAGTGCGGCAATGGTTTGTTAGAAAGAGTTATTGTAACGACAAATATGTATTGTACGTCGAGCGAAAAGTACCATTGTTGAATTTCAGTCTTACATGGCTTTAAGCAGTGAAATATTATGTGTACACCACTTTGTAATACAAAAAAGACAGTGCATAACGCTAACCTCAGCACCAGACACACAACTAGAAGATAATATATAAAGATATGTAAGAAGAAGTACTTGAAAATGAGAATAAATTCTAGAAAAGTTTCGTACTTGTCAAAATAAACTAACATTCATAAATGACTGGTGGCAGAAATTAATTCCTTTACGAGAAATAATCTGATTATTTAATGAGCTAGGTTCGGCGATAAGAATATCTCACTCGAACCAGCTCACCAGTGGCTCGCACCGGTCGCTTATATACATGCTCTATTTAGTGAAGTTAATTAGCAATTCGTCTTCATCTCACTGTCCCCTTCAGTCAGAGTACGACGGTCAAACTTATTATTTGTCCGTAACCTGAGAGCTAGTAAAATGTGAAAAATCTGTTAGTCGAAAGAAACGTGTCAACTTCCTTAAACTTCAGTCAGTAGCTTGAAGGTATGACACGGTTCCCAGTCCTGTTTTCGCAAGTGTGGCATATCATAAATGAATATCGCTACCTACTGTTTTAGCCTGTAATTTTTCTGACAGGAAACTGGAGCAGCTGACTGAAATGATCAATCCGGAAATATACTGTTTTTGGTCATCATCTAAGAGTTCTCTGAGAAACAAATCAGTCAGCAATTCGTTCCTATACTCAGTTTATCTTCTTTTCGTTTTCAATCTGTTCTTTCAGCTCTTCCCAGATAAACCGGGCTGCAAGATTTAGTACTTGTATCACCCTTGCTTTCCGGAATACTTTCGGCATTTGGTCGCCATCAAACTGCTCCTGATCTAGTACTCCATACCTTCTGTTTTCACGATTATTGGAGTTACTGGACTAAACTGCTGGTCCGTTATGTATCAGACGTATGACGTCCATCTACTTCGTGTCCGAGTGCAGTGTTACTCCCATTACTTCTATGAAGTGGCCCACTAATCACACTGCCAACTCTCTAGACCACTGCTCTGTCGTTGAGAATCCCTGTAAGGCAGGCATGACACAGGCGTCAAACGAATTCAGAGACGCGTGAGTACAGCCCATCAGGTAGTGAAACAGAAATGCTCAGGGAAATCTTTCTAAGAAAGGAAATTTGAAAGGACCGCTGTTATTCTCTATACACATAAATGATCTGACGGACAAAGTGAGCTTCAGTATGCGGGCCGGCCAGGGCGGCCGAGCGGTTCTAGGCGCTACAGTCTGGAACCGCGCGACCTCTACGGTCGCAGGTTCGAATCCTACCTCGGGCATGGAATCGTGTGATGTCCTTAGGTTAGTTAGGTTTAAGTAGTTCTAAGTTCTAGGGGACTGATGACCTTAGAAGTTAAGTCACGTAGTGCTCAGAGCCATTTGGACCATTTTTCAATATGCGGCTATTTTCTCAAGGTGTCGTCGCTGAGTAACTGTAGGAGAATACAAGATGACTTTAAAAAATTTCTAGTTCGTGCGATGTGTTACAGCTTCCTGTAAATGCAGGAATATGTAAGTTAGTGCAGATGAGCAGGAAAACCAAGCCCTAACACTTGTCGATGTATTAAAGACATGATGAGCAGTATTTTTTGAGCTTATTTCAGTTACACACTACAAAAACAAAGTTGCAAATATCTGCCGAAACACTAGAGCAAATGCGCCTGGAGACTCTTAGGAGAAACACCCTGTATATTTCGGAAGTCATTGTACGGTATTGGGTTATACGTCTACATTTACGTACATACTGCGCAACCTACCGTATGTGTACTATGTACACCTAGTGTACTATGTAAAACTACTAGTCATTTTCTTTCTTGTTCTACTCGCAAACAAAGGTAGAGAAAAACGACTGTATGCCTCCGTACGAGCCCTGTTTTTTCTTATTTTACCTTATCTTCGTGGTCCTTACGCGAAACGTACGTTGGCGGCAGTAGAATCGTTCTGCAGTCAACTTCAAATGCCGGCTCTCTAATTTTTCTCAATAGTGTTCCGCGAATGAACATCGTCTTCTCTCCAGGGATTCCCAGTTGAGCCCACGAAGCATCTCCGTAATACTCATGCGTTAATCAGACGTACCGGTAACAAATCTAACAGTCGGCCTCTAAATTGCTTCGTCGCCTTCCTTTAATCGGACCTGATGGGGACCCCAAACATTCGAGCAGTACTCAAGATGGATCGCACTAGTGTTCTATACGCAGTCCCCTTTACAGATGAACCATTCTTTCCTAAAATTCTCCCAATAAACCGTAGTTGGCCATTCGCTTTCCCTGTCACCGTCCTTGCGTTCTCGTTCGTTCCAGTTATATCACTTTTTCAACGTTACCCGTATTTATTTAATCGATAACTCTGTCAAGCAGTACACTACTAACGCTTTATTCGAAAATTACGGCTTTCTTTTTCCTGCTCATGTACATTAACTTACATTTACCTATATTTAGAGTAAGCTGCAGCACATCGCACGAACCAGAAAATTTGTTTAAATCATCTTTTATCCTCCTACAATTACTCAACGACGACACCTTTGGCAAACAGACGCATATTGAAGTTCACCTTGTCCGTCAGATCATTTATACATAGAGAGAGTGACAGAAGTCCTATCAGATTTCCCTGGGACACACTGAAGGAACCCGTGTCTCTGATGAGCACTCACCGTCGACCCACACATGTCTAGGAACCTATTTCGTATATTCGTAGCTTCGGTAACAGCCTGCAGTGGGGCACCTCGTCAGACGCTTTCCAGAAATCTGTGAGTATGGAATCTCCTTGTTTTCTTTCATCTTTTCTTCGCAGGATATAGTTACTAGAAAAGGACAGACTGAGTTTCGCACAAGCGATGGTTTCTAGATCCGTACTGATATATGAACAGAGGTTTATCGGTCTCAAGGAGTTTATTATATCCGAAGTGAAGTATGCACTCATAACAAAGGGAGTAATACTGCACACGGACATGAAGTACACCGATGTCTTACTTCTGATGCATAACGGACCAGCAGTGAAGTTCAGTGCCTTTATTAATTATGAAAACAGTAGGTGTGGAGTATCTGTTCAGGAGCAGTTTGTTGGCAACCAAGTGTCGAAAGTAATCCGGAAATCAAGGGCGATATAAGTACTAAATCTTGCAGCCCTGTTTGCCCGGGAAGAGATGAAAGAGTAGATTGAAAATGAAAAGAAGATAAACTGAGAACAGGAATGGATTGCTGACTGTGATTTGCTTCTTAGAGAACTCTTAGATGACGACCAAAAACAGTACCTTTTCGGATTGATCATTTCAGATAGCTGTTTTAGTTTTGTTTCAGAAAAATTACAGGATAAAATGGTGGGGAGCGATAGTCGTCTGTGATAAGCCGCACCTGCGAAAGCAGAACAGGAACCCGTGTCATACCTTCAACTCAGTGACTGAAGTTTAAGGGACTTTACACGTTTCTTTCGATTAACGGAATTTGCACATTTCGCTAGCTCTCCAGCTCCAATCAAATAAGTTTGATAGTCGTACCTCGACTAACTGAAAGGAGACACTGAGATGAAGATGAATTGCTAATTAGCTTTAGCGAATAGATCACGTATATAAGTGTCCGATACGAGCCATTTGTGAGCTGGTTCGAGCGAGCTATTTGTTATCACTGAACCAAGTTCATTAAACAATCAGGTTATTTCTCATATAGGAATTGCAACCAAACATTTCTTGAAGCGGTATTTCACGTGCTCATTCGAAAGAGCGGTCCCAGGTTAGTCTAGTACAAAAATATTGAACCGCTCTATCGAATGGGCACGTAAGATTCCGCTTTAGAAATTATGTTGTTTGTAACAGGAAACATACCGACGATTTCTGTCGACACTGGGCATCGCATGAACTTCGTGATGAGCGGCATTAGTTTGGGCTGTCAGGCTACACAGTGCAGAAAACGAAAGTGTATATATCTTCCGAAACAACAGAGAAATCGCGCCCGACCGTTCATAGGAAGGACACCCGGTATATAGGATGAGTCAGGAGGAAAGGTACACGCTTTCAGGGGTGATGGTATTGGTGATGCTCAACAGAAAACTTCACATGAACGTGGGTCCTATTCGGAATGGTTTCAGATACAGAACATGTTTAATGTACGTTGTTATTTATTTTCTGTATTGTTCAGCACATTGTCATTGTTTACAACGTTCCACTGTAATGTAGAGAAACTCGAGACAAACAGTTTGATATCGGTCACGTGTGATCTGTCAAGTTGGGAATATACCTCACATTGACCTGCAAAACTACCTAAGCTAAGCGCATGCACGTCACGCGAGATTTGCAGCATTCCGTTGCTCTCTTATCGGAAACTATTATCTCTACAGAAAAAAGTGAATATGACTTTTTTGTAGGAAAGTTAATGTAGTTGAATTTTGTACTGCAACATGTTTTCGCTAATGGCCGCGATTTTGAGTTATTCAAGAAAAAACTTACAAAACTGACACAAAAAGCGTTCTATCTCAGAAACCACTCAGAACAGGGCATATGTCCACATGAAATATTTTGTTCAGCGTCACCAGTACTACCACCCCTCAAAGCATGTGTCTTTCCTCATAATTCACCCTGTATGTAGGTGTGAATGTATATGTATTATGCTTTAATGTTTTTTTTAACTGCAAAATTTTACATTTCTCTTCATTGCGTCTTAGATAGATATTTCATAAGTATGTCACATGATTTTACTACATTTGCTGTCGGACAATAATTCCTCACAAATTAACTCATTATTTGCAAGATCCCTCTGACGCAACTAAACATATCAGCTAGATCATTAACAGATTACATGAGCAGTATCACAGTACCAAAGGACAGTCACTAAATCTCTGTGACGTAGAATAAATGTGTGCATATACTTCTCCAGACTTCTGTCAGTGCCATGATTTAATCGGGCCAATGACAACATACTTTTCTCATCATGGTGGCGATAATTTCCTTACCTTACTCCTTTGGAACACTTTGTGCTGTTCTGTGTCAAAATATCGCACTGGAATCAGAACAAAGCACAGTACAGGAGCAAAATACTGTCTCTTCTAAAGATTAATAAGTACACACTTGTATACAAAATCGAGCGATTGTCTATAGACATTGTAGAGGGTCTGTCTACAGACATGTAGCTAGACAATACATATACGCAGTCTAGATACTTTGTCTCGTGAACACACTTGAATGCCTTGTTCCTCGAAATTTGCTAATATGGCTGACCTTGTTGTGATCGCGGCTTGTGCAGTGATAATAATGGACAGTGAAGGAAATCGAAGGAGGAGACGTTGCTGGAAGCGTGAACCGTTTCTAGAGGGGTCTCGTTTCGGCTGTAATTTACTTCCGGGTTTGGAAGTAGAAGACAGCATGTTTTTTTTTCAACATCACTCTCCGAAACGTGATATTTTTTGACCAGTTCTTGCTGCGATTTTGTACATTCTGAACTAGATTAGCTCCCGCTGCTTCCCGTAGACTGTATGGCCAGCACAGATTTTATTTTTTTCATTAAATGGAATTTTTGTGTCGATCACAAATTATAACATCTTCTAAACTTCTGACGCTAGTTAAGGCCTTAGAACATGATCTTTACCGAATGTACTTCTGACCTAAAAGCTATTCTGGTAGTTGGAATAGGAGGTCTTTTTTAATGCTGCTTATTGAGTTTTTGCAGTCATACGACAAAATAAAAAAATTCATCCCCTAACATACATTTCTTTAGAAGCCGAATACAAATTTTCATAAATATAGGTTTAAATATGTTTTGATATAATAAAACATTTGCATAAAATGTTCATCCCCTGTTCCACTCACTTAGGGATGGAATTTCGAAACTAAACGACGCCTACAGCACGAGGCCAACACTCTCCCCAAATTTCTAGTTTCTTGCCTTAGTGGTTTGGGTTGGGCAATGATGAGTCAGTCAGTCACTCAGTCTGTCAGAACATTTACTTTTGTTTACAAAGATTACTAAGATGATGTCGCGTGAAAATCTCCAGGCAGCTGCGACATTTTCTCCGTTGGCCATATCATGATAAGTGACGTTTAACAACAAGAAAAATGAAAATGATAAAAAACCGACAAAGCGTTTTCCACGGCGCAAAGAGAATAATTGGAGACCATGTCTACCAACACGTCCACACTACGAACTGTCTAAGTCTTGTCTCATGTCCCCCATTTAAACCAGGAGTCAAAAGTTCTGCAATTTTGTTGTGAAAACGTGTCTATAGGCAAGAATTATTCCTCAATGATATATATAATACAAAATAGCTCGATTGTCTATAGACACTGACTAGATACAAAATAATCACTCAACTTTTTATATTAGTGTGCACAAGGCCTCATTTGGATTACCTCCTTGAGTTAGCTGTGAGAATGGCTGAAGTTAGGTTGGACTATTACAACCATGAAAGGACCCTATCGCCCAGAACTGTACGAAAGGTCGCCATATTTGACGTCTCGTGTAGGTACAGTCCTGGACGGTAGGGAAGTTTCCCATTGCGCATGCGCAACACCCACGGCTGGAAGAAGTTACCGTTTTTTCTTCTCGCAGTTGATGATCGTGTGACAAACAGCCCAAGGATAAATTCACTGTTTACCTCTAGCAAATTTTACGGATTTACAGCATTATTGAACTAGTATTAGCGACCTAATGCAGCACGTTAATTAACGGCAGCGCCCTGTCACGTCATGCGTTATTGCGTTACCAACAAACATGGCAGCAGCCGGTAATTTTATTCTCACCTGCATCTGCGCCCGCGCCCGCTTTCCCTTTGCCTGTTCACCGTTTCTTTCACACATAACAAATCGGTCTCTCATGCAGGCCGCTACCACGTGCTTGTCGAACGGAGAAAAATTCCGTGGTTATTCGTTCTCGTAAAATATAATCCTACGTTAGTTGTACTCTATAGAAACTGTGTATCTCATGTTATTACGCAACGGTTACTGACACAGGCATTTATAATTCGAATAACGGACATGGCGCTTATATTTGCTGAAATTCCTTGCGATTACGTGTTTGGATATTTTATCGGCGAATATAGTAATTCTTTCGTATAAAACAGGGGTGGCCAATCCGCGGCCCGCGGAGCGCAAATTTTTCATCCGCGTAGCTGTTTCAGATGAAAGAAAAATTTAACTTTTATTTCACATAAAATGCCCAAAACAGCATTCCACCAAGTGGCTTTTGTATCATATCCAGTTACAATAGGAATATCTCAGATCATTAATTCAGCTATCGTTAGATTTTCGTCTATATTCCTGTCTGAAAAAATCACTATGTTGGATTTATTTTGAAAAGCTTGCTCGCCATCTTGAAGAAAATGTAGTTTGCCTTGGCAATATGCAACCAACAATCAGCAGTAGTATGGATTGCGCAACCGGATACGTTTGTTGCGTTGCGCGGGTGAGACGAGTGCCAGACGTAGCCAGTACATTCCGTATTTAATTTTACTGCAAGCTCGCAACACTATTGGCCGTAAAGTTACGGCTCTTCACAGGTATATGTGGTGCACATTTGATAGCGATAGACCTAGTATAACTTCAGGCAAGTAAAGCCAGTTTTTATCATTTTGCAATTAATCTGTTAAGCTTGTCTTTAATTTTAATAGGCTTGCATTTATTTTATGTATTCAGTTATTTATTCAATACACAAATCGACATTAGCAATGGTTTCTGCCTCAGTACCTTCTTTTAATTTTAGTAGTACGCAATAAATAAATATTAAATTGACACAATGTGTTTTTAATGACGACGTTTAAGGATTTCACATGAAAAAGGTAGAACAAGAACCCTGCTAGTGCAACTTCACCCACCTGTCTCTCTCTCTTTTTTACAGCAACTAATAATGTTATCGACTTGAAATGTAGAATAGTTTTGAGAAACAATCATAACGAATGAAGTCAAGATTTTAAACTAAGGCTGCTAGTTTAAGTGGAGCATATGTAATTTTTATATTTATGATACATGAAGTTCTTAGCATTCCTAAAGCAGTTGAATACCAATTTCAAAAATCCACCAGAGAACATACTATGAAGTTTCCCAAGTGTGTATAATACTAAAATGAAAGACCGGTAATCGACGAGTGTAGTTCTGTGATACGATGCTAGCCATCCGTGTGGAGGGCCACCGTTTGATTTCCAGGTGAGTTGTATTTTTAAACATAGGTGAATGATTGATATATATTTGTAAACATAGTCGTAGCATTTCTGTGAAGCATGAAATACATATAAAGTTTGAGAAAAAAAACAGCACTCGAGACTGGTAATTCCTGGATTACTGGTTCGAGTCTAGTTTCGGTTATTACTTTTTTAGTTTTTTCCCTCCAATTCGAATACCTGCGTCATATAAAAATATGCTAATTAGCACATGTATGTCATTTTTATGGAAAATGCACCTCTTCTTATTTCTCATTACGTATCATATACAAAAGTTCAGTTTTCATTGCAGATATAAATCCCAAATCATCGATCCTTTATATATAAGGTTGTTTTAAAAAAAGAAAAACACTTCAAGATAATTTTTTTTATCTTCATGTACCCTACGTCTCACGAAAATACCCGTGGAACATGTACCTTCCTTTAAAATACTACAGAACTGGGAATCGAAGGACACCCATGTGGCAGTTGCCCGTCGTACCACTGTGCCACACAGCCCATCAAAGCAGTCAACTTGCCTTGCGGTGTTAAAAAACTTGGGGGAACTTTAAAGTAGATTTTGTAGGGAATTTTTGAGAGTTGCATCGAGCTACTTTAGGTAACTGATATTTGATTCTGAACTTCACGAATCATATATATAAAAAATTACAAAACTCCAATTACACTGTGGTCTCTTTGTCAGTTTCCGACTTGCAGTAAAAAAAAAAAGTCTGTTTCAGTTCAAGACGTAAACTTGGTATGGCCTCAACTAGTAAACAAATAGGACCTAAGAAGAGGAAAGTTACAGAGGAGTGAAGAACTTCTCAAGACAAGTGGACTTTATACAATATTTTTTGTGGAATATAAAACAAATCCGTATGTCTGATATGGAAAGAATCTGTCTCTGTTCCAAAAGAATATTATATAAAACGGCATTACGAGACTAATCACGCAGTTATATTTGATAACTACAAGGGACAATTTCGACAAGATCAGTTAAACGACTTAAAAAGGAAACTTTCTGCTCAACAGCAGATATTTACAAGAGCGAAATACCGAGTGAGGTGGCGCCGTGGCTAGCACACTGGACTCGCATTCGGGAGGACGACGGTTCAATCCCGCGTCCGGCCATCCTGATTTAGGTTTTCCGTGATTTCCCTAATTCACTCCAGGCAAATGCCGGGATGGTTCCTCTGAAAGGGCACGGCCGCCTTCCTTCCACATCCTTCCCTAAACCGATGAGACCGATGACCACGCTGTCTGGTCTCCTTCCCCAAACAACCAACCAACCAACCAAGAGCGAATTCAGCGAATTACGCAATAGCTCAGATATTGGCAAAAAAAAAAAAAAAATGAAATCCATATTCAGATGGCGTATTGGTTAAGCACTGCTTAGAGATCGTCGTTGAAATTGTGTGTCTAGAAAAGAAAAAGGATTTCTCAAAAATAAGCCTGTTTCGTCAGACTATTATTAGACTTGTGGACGACATTGGAAGACAAACTGAAAATTTTAAAAATCGTGCACCTGGGTTTATTTTTTATCCTCTAGCTTTGGATGAATGCACAGATATGGCGGATACAGCCCAAGTGGCAATTTGTCAGAGATGTTGATGCCCATTTTGATAAAGTAGAAGAATTAGCGGCACTGTATTCACTTAAGAATACCACGAAGTCACGAGATTTGCTGTAAGTAGTTATATCGACATCAAGTCGCTTTGTGTTAAAACTGAACAGCCAATCGGGGCTAACAACGGATGGTGCTCCAGCAGTGGATGGGAAACACGAATGTTGAGTTGAGCTGGTTGAAAACAGGGACCGCAAAGGTGACAATACGGTGATGCAAAACTTTCATTGTATTACCCGTCAAGAGAATTTATGTGCCAGGTCCTTAGAAATGGACCATGTCATGAAGGTAGTTGTCAAAACAGTGAACTTTATTAACTCAAAAAGACTGAATCTCCACCAGTTCCAAGGATTTCTGAAGTCTTTGAATCGAGAGCATGGTAACATTTCGTATCGTAAGATGGCTAATCCGTGCGAAAATTTGAAGCAAAAATACAATCATTTTTTGAAAACAAGTCAAGGAACTCGCGGTGTTCGAAGATAAAGAATGACTTTCCGACTTCGTGTTCTTGGTCAATATAAATAGCCACCTAAATTGTGTTAATACTCGACTCCAAGGAAAAGGTCGGCTTATTAATGTCATATATGATCTTATTTCCGCATTCAAAATGAAACTTGGGCTTTGGGAATAACAGTTACGAACAAAAAACGTCTCTTTTATATCTGACTTGAAATACGAATTCGAAAACCGATTTCAAGATTTTAAGAAACATCGTCTGCTTTTTTCTGTATTTGCTAGCCATTCTCCGTAGACATGAGTTCACTACCGGGACATTTACAAATAGAATGCTGCGAAATGCGTTGTGATGTACAGTTAAAAGAGGAATTTAATCCCGTTGGTTTGCAAGAGTTCCATAAATCACGCCTAGAAAAGAAAAATATGCAGCTTTTTACAGAAATGCTTTAAATATGATTTCATTATTTTGAAAAACGTGTGTGAACAGCATTTTTAGTCGGATGAATTACATCAAATCATAAATAAGAACACGAATTACTGATGTTCATGTGGAAAACTCTTTGTGCGTAGCAACAGTAAGACAGAGCCAGACATCCCACTAACATTGTATTTCGCTACATTGTGTAATAAATGTTCTTTCCTCAGATTTGTTTTATTTTCTTTAAAAAATAAATTAACACTTCTTGATTGTTTTGATTCACAAAAGAAAAATGGGTATTACGACCCGCGGGAATATCCCTTCTCAAAAATTTGACCCACTTGCCGAAAAGATTGGGCATCCCTGACATAGACAGAATTTTACGTACTTACAGGTCTAGTCTGAAAATGATGGGATAAGTAAGACGTTTTACTGTGAACGCAGTCCATGGCTAAAGTTAGTGATAAACGTGAATCGGAGAGGACGTCTGTAAGATAGTATCTTGTCATCTAAAATGATTATTGTCAAATAGTTTACGTGGGACTACGTCATCAAAAATGATTTAGTTTGTTGCAATGCTTGCCGTTTGTAATGCGACAAATATATTCGAGAACTTCAACATTGTGAGCAGGAGTTACGGCCTGTGATATCGGCTCAACTAAGTGTGGATCATTACTCGCACTCTACAGTGCAGTGTATGAATAAACAAGATACAGATCAAACAGGAGCATCGAAATAAGAATTAACTGGTACTTCCTGCATTACCATATACTAGTAGTAGCAGTTGTTTCATCCATTCGTCGATCAGTTTTACAGGGATAGTGAACATGTCGTGGTATTTCAGCTGCACAAAGAATAATTCATATATACAGAAATTTACGTACTTATAGGTCTAGTCTGAAAATAACGGGATAAGTAAGACGATTTGCTGTGAACACAGTCCATGGCTAAAGTTAGTGATAAACGTGAATCGAGAGGACGTCTATAAGACAGTATCTTGTTGTAGCACTCACTCAGAGGTAAAAAGCCTTGAAAAGTAGTAATTTCTCGTCTGCGGACTACGAATAACGCCTGCACGATACTGTGTAGTACTCGTAGATAGTCTGAGACTCGTATGTTCCTTCTAAGTATTCTAATTTCCATAATATCGGTATAAGATATCAGTATTAAAAACATAATATCCAGTTACTCTGTTCTATAGCTGATACTATTTCATCAAACGCAACGTGGAGGAGATGATGTGGTTTTTATTTTAATCTATCTCCTCTAGTGTACAACCGTTATTATTTTCTTTTAGCTGGATTACAAACATCCCTTAAAATGGGAAATTTTGTCATGCTCTTTAAAAATCGCTAAAGTGAAGTTTGATGCATATTTCCTACTACTACAACAATAACTACTACTACTAGTAGTAGTAGTTTACTCATCCACAAACAATACACATTGAATGGATTTTGTCAGAAAACACGTAGCATAAAAAATGAAGAGCATATAGTATCCTACAGTGGAAGACCTACACCACATTATATACAGAATTACACACACAAACTTGATGAAACACATTTATGTATCACAGACAGCTGACGTTTACAAAAAATAAAATCTGAGTTCTAACACATTTATTCAACTATTCATTCAGATTAAAGAAAGAACTTGATTAAAAATACTGTTGTATACATATTCATTCATTCGAGGCTAACCGAGCGAAGTGGCGCAGTGGTTAGCACACTGCTCGCAGTCCAGAAGGACAACTGTTCAAACCCGAATCAGCCATCCTGATTTAGGTTTTCCGTGATTTGCCTAAATCACTCCAGGCAAATGCCGGGATGGTTCCTTTGAAAGGGCACAGCCGATTTCCTTCCCCATCTTTCCCTCAACCAATGGGACTGATGACCTCGCTGTTTGGTCCAGGCCCCCAAATTAACCAACCAATCATTCAAGGATCATCTCACAATTACATGGGGTTTGTCATGATAATACAATGAAAATTAATTATTTTTTAATAAAGAAGTTCTCGGTTGCGAAACAAAAACCGTTTTATTCAAAAATGATATTTATACGGATGGTATACCAGATGAGAGTGAGAGATGTTTTATGACAATAAATAGCTCCAAAATACACACGCGCAGAGTATGTTGGTAAATTTCTGAGGATAAAACGGGTAGTCTGTTATCCTGGAATTTGCCTGAAATGATTTGCGGAAAATGTAAATCAGGATGGCCGGTCAGAGCAAATACCAACCTCTCGAATATGAAATCAGTGTCTTAACAATTACACTGCCTCGTTCGAAGTGTCGTTACTCTACAGTGTCCTCCTGATCACTTCTATGATTACGATTTTCCTTACAACAGAACGAACACTGTATAGATATAGCAAGCCATTATCTTGCTTTTTCAAATGTTCCGCATTAGTCATACCAAATACTATCGAGCCTAATGTAATCAGTATTTTAAGAAACAAGACGGAAAATCCAAGTCAGAGGCAAACACAGGGGTTGGAAAAAAATATTGAAACACTGCGAGTAATGCACGCTTGAACATAAATGCAGATGCTAGCCATGTCCGCAGGTTACGCTATTGTACTTGACCACGAACGGCATCTGTGTAATGACCGTTCAATATGGACAATCGTGGTCAGAACAGTGTACTGTGTTCTTGTGAGCGCTGTATGTCGGAGCTAAGTAAATTCAAATTTGGGAAAATAGCTGATGCCCGTATGGTAGGTGCTTCCGAAACCAAGGCAGCCGAAGTGTTTGATGTTCCAAGAGGAATTACTCCGCCTACAAGGAAAGCGGAAAAACATCATCCGCTATGTCACAGTGCGGACAAGAGTGTGTGGTGAGTGGTCGTGACAGACGGTCATTGAAGAGGACTGTGGCGAAAAACAAAAGGACGACAGCTGAAAATGTCGCTGCAGAACTGAATGTCGCTCTCGTGAACCCTGTCAGCACCAAAACAAAACGGAGGGAGCTTCATGAGCAGGAAATTGTAGGGCGTGCTGGAACTACAAAACCACTCATCGATGTTGAAATTTCACGTAACAGGTAACATGAAGCCGAAGCTATGAAACCTGTGCTATGGAGCAATGGAAGAAAGTAACTTGGACGGATGAGTCTTGTTGCACACTGCTTCCAACTTCTGGCCGAGTCAAGAGTGAAACATTGCGGCGGTTCTTTGTTGATTTGGGCAGCCGTATCAGGGTATTCCATGGGACCCATATTTTTGTCCATCCCCTGTACGCTGTGGCTGTAATAAAGCGACTGGGCAGTACAAGAGGCAGTAGCACTTAAAATTAGATACGAATTTATGTTTTACGTCCAGAATCATAAGTCATAACAAATCTACAAAATAATTTACGGAGTGGTAAAATCTTATAAAATAAGGAATAAAACTACTCATGACGGGACAACGTATGCGAACCATGTTTGCTTGCAGACAACTAGATGTATCATATTACCAGTATACGTCACAATATTCATTAATATAATATTTTGAACCTCAGAAGTACGTTGTATTTCGCATGAAATGGCCCCTACAACCTAATCATTATTATTTAGCAACCACGCATTACGAGCTCACTCCAGCAAAACTACAATGCTCATTCCTGATTCGTTCTGGAATCACAGTTCTTACTGTTGTTTCCGTGGAATACTTAGAACTAACAGATTTTTGGAACTACTTACACCATTCTGATTTTCTTACATGCATGTGCCAATATCTCTTTAATGGTAGCCTATTTTCCACTCATAAACGCTTGGTTAGCATTCATTTGTTGAGACACAATGCGTATGATCTAGTGAGTTCCAGATATGCCAGTAACACGTTACCGAGAAAGTTCTAACAAGCTCCAACTCTTATATCATTTTTCAAGCGAAAATTACTTTCTCTATAATAATGAGCATGCACCTAAAATTCCGTCTGCCGGCATAAGGTCAGAAAAAACATCTTACAGAAATGATGTTTATCACAATGATTTCTCCCATTCTAACACGTTAATTCTTCAGGGGCCCATTTTACTAGAAAGCGGAACACACTGATTCTGTAATGAGTGCACAGCTTCCACGTTGTGATTTCTAACAGTAACAGACATGCTAAGGCAAATAAGACAGGCCGCCCCAAACATATCCAAAACGAGTGGTGGATTACCCGACATACGCAAGTAACTGTTAACCTCATAGCTGCCGACTCATGAAAGAGACATTTTGTTTCTTAAATTGAAGCATTTATTTTTTCCTGGGACATTGGAAAGAGCATCCGAAGAGGACTTCAATGACATAATCGTGTGTGGAGCTCCACCTAATAGTAATGAGGTAACAGCACCACAAACAGATGTCCCGCCGTCAGGAGAAGAGCGACCACAAACGTCTTTCCTACTGCACCAAATGTAAGCAAACACTTGTGTCAGGTGAGGATCGTGTCATTGTTATGAATGTCTACCAAGTGCTCAAAATGTTTCCCTTGGAAACAGACACAAGCTATACAGCAATTCTCATACATAATACCGCACGTTCAATTGTATGTATACTTGCCCCGTGTTTCACTGCATTTCAAGTCTTCAGGAGTAATCCCTGTAGGCCTGTTGTTGTAATCTTATCCACAGGTAAAATTACATTGGTGGTATTTTATGATTTCTGTGTTCCAGCGATCTGCAGAAGTTCCGTGAAGAAGGTCTGTAATTATTTTATTTGCGTGTAACGAGGAGCACATAGTCATGGAGTGCCTTATGTCAGGGCGGCTGTAGTGCAATAACTATGGCAACATATCTGTTGGGAACTGTAGATATTTGTGACTATTTATAGAGCCCATTAATAAAATAGGAACGAATGACGCCCATATCACACGTTGACAGACCAAGGTCGTTGTGTATCCGTTTCTCTCAGCCAACGTCGATTTTTGACTGACCAGTAGCGAATGTTGCGAAATTTGATTTTTCCCTGGTTTCAAAACGATGCTTGATGCATAAAAAATAAATTAATTAAAATAATTAAAAAAATTGAGCGAAGAAACACTGCATTACATTGCAATTTTATAGAGACCATTCAAAGAAATATAACCGACTTTGGAAGTCATCGACATGTAGCTGATAAAGGAACGATACATGGGAAGTACGATAAGCGTTGAAATGTAATGTTGGTAGGACACTCCTTTGGGTGAGCCCACTCGCATGTTCGAGCTGCCTCGTTGTGACATAATGATTGTGTGTCTAGCTGTTAAAATGTTAGCAGCATTTCTCTCACAAGTTGCTGTACTTCTTCAATTGCGTTTTTATTTCTCACTCTTTCAGTTTCTTGAAATATTTTATGATGTTTGCAAAATCAGATCTATAGTGCTTGGCACGATCAGTACACCTATCAGCAAACAACCGCATCGCTGCTCAAACAGTTGGGTGACATTCGTCATAAACGAAAGCCATATACACCTTTTCGTGTACCGTATACACTGTAATAGTGTGAACAGCTTCACGAACAAGGTCTCTGAACGCCGCGTGAATTACGTCTGTACTTACTTTTAGTGCAGTAGCGTAATATCCGTGGACACTCTCCTAAAGACGGCATAATGGTTTGTGACGTCTTTTACTTGCTATTATTTCAGCAACTTTCATACGAGTTATATCGTTGAATACCTCTGCCCCCAGTGCCAAAGGAAAAAGTCTATAGTTCCATAGACAAAAACAAATTCTATCTCATAACATTGCAGCTACAAACATTAAAAATTACTTCCATATGTCAGAAAATTGGTCACACTGTTCGCTGTAGCTTAGAACAAGGGTTTGAAAACTGTGCGTCGTGGCTCTGACGGATGTCACGGAAGATTCAAGTAATAATAATTTGGTTTATTTGCTTTCGGAGTAAAGAAACTATGCGTGCTCTAGTAATGATCTCTAGCGGCCCGGCAAGTATGTGGTGTTACTAGGGCACCGTGGTAGATGCTAGTCGGATCGCACTAAGTGACTCGATCATTTTTATACATTAACACTCGGTCTTACGGTTGTTTAGTATCAGCAAGTAGGTAATAAAAATAGGTAACGTCCTACGTATGTGAGGTAGGGTTTTCAACATTGGCAGTCATCAACACGAAATACAGATCGGAAGGAATGTTGAGAAATAGAAAGAATAGTCTTGTGACGAGATTTGAAAAACTGGTGATCCAGTAGCAAGTAAATTTTTCCAGTTGCCTTCGTTGCAAGAATAGAAGGTAATAACATTACAAGCTGATTAAATGTATTATGTCAACAGTTAGCAAAGAAATAACTAACTAATCTTATACATATTTTTTCTAAACTTAAGTTTATTTACCCCGCACGTCAAGTCGGATATCACGTGAAAGGAGCCGTGGGTGTTTATTTTTACTTCAAGGGAGACTCAAAACTTCGAAATCCATTGGCATAGGGGAAGACAAATTTTGATATATTTGCTCACTGATGGTATATTTGAGGGTACTTCTCTGTGTGTAACCCACAAACCAATGTACGGTGCATAACGAGGGGCATATGCATATTAATTTAGATTTTTTTAAATTTTCTTTACCTAACAAAGAAAACATTTTCCTTCACAGAGGAAGAATGTGTTGCAAGAAATATTGTACCAGCTTTCAGAAAACATTCTTTACCCGTAAGATATTAAAAATAATTACACCTATTAAACCAGAATTTTGAAGAATATCAATCTATGCGGGACATCCGAGACCGAGTAAGGAACTTAAAATTCCTTACAGAATTTGTATACCGCCGTCTAATTTGTATTTGGCCATGCAAACAAACATTTAACTTGTATTTGAGAGAACTTTTATTAGTGTCTTACTGACATTTATTGAACGCTAAACTACGCTTCAAAGTGACACAGATACATGACGCTATTTTTCTAGATAGTCGCCAAGGTTCTGTAAACAACGGTTGGAGCATTCTACCAATCGTTCAATTCCTTGACGATGGATTTCCTCTCCTTGGTCAAGGAGCCATTCGAGAACCGCCATGTTAAAATCTTCATAGCTGGAAAACCTCTTTCACCACAGATGTTCTTTCAACTTGTCGAAAATCCCATGGTACAAGATCTGGACTGATTAGCGGCTATTCGTCACCCACGTCTTCGCATCATTTCACTACAGCTGCACACGACATTGCATTTGGTCCATATACTGCAAAATTTCACGGCCAATCTGTGTACAATTTAAACTTTTTGTCCACAAGAATCCTACAGCCTCACTTATTTCAACTTTAGAGTACATCTCAAGATGCCGCGCCATTTCACAGACACAGTATGATTCACCTCTTATCTGACCGTAGCAGAACTGTCTCTGCAACTTACTTACTGAAATCCCTACGTATTTGTAAAGCTGCGGCTAGTGACGCACTAAAAATGTGACGAGTTTATACGAAAATTTTACTGTTTTTTTCCACACGTGGTTAAGCCTAGTTGCATAAATATTGTTTATAGGAAGCGCACGAATACACGAATATCTCATGCCAGTACCATCACAGACACTAGCTGCTAGTTGGTAAGGTAATTTTCATCACGTTGGTATTGTAACCTGCGGTACACAAACGAAAAGAATTTGGAAAAACCGGAAATTATGTAGTGTATACTCCGCGATGAATCGAGGTAATATTTCATTCTACTTTTTCTTTCGTTGCATATTACCCTTTGAAAACTGATACAGCATGTGTCGACTAGTTCTGCCTTGCTTATTTTTCCTGGTTGTCCCAGTGCTTTTCAAGTTATTATGTTTGCATGTCTTTGGGATTATGTGTGCAGTCCATTCCGGGCCAGTTCTAGAGATGGGCGACCCGTGCCAACGCCTAGGGTGGCAAATATTAGGGGGCGGCAAATTCTTACAGTTTAGTAACGATCCAAAAGGTTGAATTAAACAAGACAACGAAACTTTGTATATAAACAAAGAAGTGTGAGAGCAAGTTGGAAGTAGGGATCATTCACAAATCTAGTGTCTTACCGGAAATTATCTACGGAATTGTGAAACAGATGGAAAATGACTTACTCGGTCACCTCGGGTATTAGAATAGCAAAGATTGTTAGTGACAATGTTGCTAACCCCCCCCCCATGAACCATGGACCTTGCCGTTGGTGGGGAGGCTTGCGTGCCTCAGCGATACAGATAGCCGTACCGTAGGTGCAACCACAACGGAGGGGTATCTGTTGAGAGGCCAGACAAACGTGTGGTTCCTGAAGAGGGGCAGCAGCCTTTTCAGTAGTTGCAAGGGCAACAGTCTGGATGATTGACTGATCTGGCCTTGTAACAATAACCAAAACGGCCTTGCTGTGCTGGTACTGCGAACGGCTGAAAGCAAGGGGAAACTACAGCCGTAATTTTTCCCGAGGCCATGCAGCTTTACTGTATGATTACATGATGATGGCGTCCTCTTGGGTAAAATATTCCGGAGGTAAAATAGTCCCCCATTCGGATCTCCGGGCGGGGACTACTCAAGAGGATGTCGTTATCAGGAGAAAGAAAACTGGCGTTCTACGGATCGGAGCGTGGAATGTCAGATCCCTTAATCGGGCAGGTAGGTTAGAAAACTTAAAAAGGGAAATGGATAGGTTGAAGTTAGATATAGTGGGAATTAGTGAAGTTCGGTGGCAGGAGGAACAAGACTTCTGGTCAGGTGACTACAGGGTTATAAACACAAAATCAAATAGGGGTAATGCAGGAGTAGGTTTAATAATGAATAGGAAAATAGGAATGCGGGTAAGCTACTACAAACAGCATAGTGAACGCATTATTGTGGCCAAGATAGATACGAAGCCCACGCCTACTACAGTAGTACAAGTTTATATGCCAACTAGCTCTGCAGATGACGAAGAAATTGAAGAAATGTATGATGAAATAAAAGAAATTATTCAGATTGTGAAGGGAGACGAAAATTTAATAGTCATGGGTGACTGGAATTCGAGTGTAGGAAAAGGGAGAGAAGGAAACATAGTAGGTGAATATGGATTGGGGGACAGAAATGAAAGAGGAAGCCGCCTGGTCGAATTTTGCACAGAGCACAACATAATCATAACTAACACTTGGTTTAAGAATCATGAAAGAAGGTTGTATACATGGAAGAACCCTGGCGATACTAAAAGGTATCAGATAGATTATATAATGGTAAGACAGAGATTTAGGAACCAGGTTTTAAATTGTAAGACATTTCCAGGGGCAGATGTGGACTCTGACCACAATCTATTGGTTATGACCTGTAGATTAAAACTGAAGAAACTGCAAAAAGGTGGGAATTTAAGGAGATGGGACCTGGACAAACTAAAAGAACCAGAGGTTGTACAGAGATTCAGGGAGAGCATAAGGGAGCAATTGACAGGAATGGGGGAAATAAATACAGTAGAAGAAGAATGGGTAGCTTTGAGGGATGAAGTAGTGAAGGCAGCAGAGGATCAAGTAGGTAAAAAGACGAGGGCTAGTAGAAATCCTTGGGTAACAGAAGAAATATTGAATTTAATTGATGAAAGGAGAAAATATAAAAATGCACTAAGTGAAACAGGCAAAAAGGAATACAAACGTCTCAAAAATGAGATCGACAGGAAGTGCAAAATGGCTAAGCAGGGATGGCTAGAGGACAAATGTAAGGATGTAGAGGCCTATCTCACTAGGGGTAAGATAGATACCGCCTACAGGAAAATTAAAGAGACCTTTGGAGAAAAGAGAGCCACTTGTATGAATATCAAGAGCTCAGATGGAAACCCAGTTCTAAGCAAAGAAGGGAAAGCAGAAAGGTGGAAGGAGTATATAGAGGGTCTATACAAGGGCGATGTACTTGAGGACAATATTATGGAAATGGAAGAGGATGTAGATGAAGATGAAATGGGAGATATGATACTGCGTGAAGAGTTTGACAGAGCACTGAAAGACCTGAGTCGAAACAAGGCCCCCGGAGTAGACAATATTCCATTGGAACTACTGACGGCCGTGGGAGAGCCAGTCATGACGAAACTCTACCATCTGGTGAGCAAGATGTATGAAACAGGCGAAATACCCTCAGACTTCAAGAAGAATATAATAATTCCAATCCCAAAGAAAGCAGGTGTTGACAGATGTGAAAATTACCGAACTATCAGCTTAATAAGTCACAGCTGCAAAATACTAACACGAATTCTTTACAGACGAATGGAAAAACTAGTAGAAGCCAACCTCGGGGAAGATCAGTTTGGATTCCGTAGAAACACTGGAACACGTGAGGCAATACTGACCTTACGACTTATCTTAGAAGAAAGATTAAGGAAAGGCAAACCTACGTTTCTAGCATTTGTAGACTTAGAGAAAGCTTTTGACAATGTTGACTGGAATACTCTCTTTCAAATTCTAAAGGTGGCAGGGGTAAAATACAGGGAGCGAAAGGCTATTTACAATTTGTACAGAAACCAGATGGCAGTTATAAGAGTCGAGGGACATGAAAGGGAAGCAGTGGTTGGGAAGGGAGTAAGACAGGGTTGTAGCCTCTCCCCGATGTTGTTCAATCTGTATATTGAGCAAGCAGTAAAGGAAACAAAAGAAAAATTCGGAGTAGGTATTAAAATTCATGGAGAAGAAATAAAAACTTTGAGGTTCGCCGATGACATTGTAATTCTGTCAGAGACAGCAAAGGACTTGGAAGAGCAGTTGAATGGAATGGACAGTGTCCTGAAAGGAGGATATAAGATGAACATCAACAAAAGCAAAACAAGGATAATGGAATGTAGTCTAATTAAGTCGGGTGATGCTGAGGGAATTAGATTAGGAAATGAGGCACTTAAAGTAGTAAAGGAGTTTTGCTATTTGGGGAGCAAAATAACTGATGATGGTCGAAGTAGAGAGGATATAAAATGTAGGCTGGCAATGGCAAGGAAAGCGTTTCTGAAGAAGAGAAATTTGTTAACATCCAGTATAGATTTAAGTGTCAGGAAGTCATTTCTGAAAGTATTCGTATGGAGTGTAGCCATGTATGGAAGTGAAACATGGACGATAAATAGTTTGGACAAGAAGAGAATAGAAGCTTTCGAAATGTGGTGCTACAGAAGAATGCTGAAGATTAGATGGGTAGATCACATAACTAATGAGGAAGTATTGAATAGGATTGGGGAGAAGAGAAGTTTGTGGCACAACTTGACCAGAAGAAGGGATCGGTTGGTAGGACATGTTCTGAGGCATCAAGGGATCACCAATTTAGTATTGGAGGGCAGCGTGGAGGGTAAAAATCGTAGAGGGAGACCAAGAGATGAATACACTAAGCAGATTCAGAAGGATGTAGGTTGCAGTAGGTACTGGGAGATGAAAAAGCTTGCACAGGATAGAGTAGCATGGAGAGCTGCATCAAACCAGTCTCAGGACTGAAGACCACAACAACAACAACAATGTTGCTAACTGAATTTCTACCATGCGCCTACACAACACTTCAAATGTACCTGTGTCAGCATGAAAGCCTCTACGCAGGCGAGAAACTTTATACAAGGGCATGCTGAAAAGTAATTCAAATGCCTCCGAACTCATTGCTCTGTCCTCAGTATCGGTCGAGGTGTTACATGTCATGAATATTACTTGGTCAACTTTCTCGCTTCGCCGCTAGAGAGTTCCGAAGTGTGGCGTGTAACATGGCGTTGCGAAACGTATGTAAGTCGGTGTGTTGGAAACAACGTGCTATAATCGGGTTTCTAACCGCAGAAAACTTCGTCCACAGCAACCTCTCCTTCCGTGCGTCAATGCTAGACCACACACTGCGACATCGCAACCATCTGACGTCTTGGATTCGCTGTCATCGATCGTCCTTCATCGACTTGGTCCCATCCAATTTTCATCTTTTTCCAAGAATTAATGAACAGCTTCGAAAAGTTCACATTGATAGTGATGAAGCGGTGAAGCGGAGGTGAGGCTGCGGCTTCGTCAACAAAGTGAAACGTGATCCAGTGATAGTATCAACAAACTGGTCGCTCGTTGGGAGAAATTTATTCGTCGCCATGGTGACTATTTTGGAAAATAAATATGTAGACGTGAAGATAAAGATGTACAGTGTTAATAAATTTCGTTTTATTTAAAAAGCTTTAACAATTTTCACATAAGAAATTCGAAGCCATTCCTTTCGATTCGCCCTCGTAATAAATAAATTACGATAAATGTCAGCATACGATGGCCCAAGAGTTCCTACACAGAAACCTTAGATACCTATAGTAGTATCGCTGATAATAACACATTGTAACAAATAAATAAAGAATAAGTAAAATATGCACTGTAAACTTTTCGCTTCTGTTTCACTGCCTTATGCCCCATACCTGCCTCCTGCCTTAAAGATGCATTCACGCCAGAGAGATGTATGAGTAGGCGTGATACGTGCAAATCAGATATCATAGGTGAATGAGTTTGTTAAAAACTTGACTATATCCGAAAACTCAAGAACTGGGGGGAGGGGGGGGGAGAGTGCTTGAAATTTCTGAACGGGGGGAGGGGGAGCAAAATCCCTGGAGCCGGCCCTCGGTTAGTTCTATCTTAGTGAATTATACATTGCTTTCTATAACTTCGGATGCATTATTTTCTACGCGATATATGTATTTCTGTCCTTGAGTTTCTGCTTTTCTTGCAAAAACAAAGTGTTCTACTCGGTTCTTCACTGTTTCATGTAAGCTTCAGGTGGTAGCCGTTCAAATGGTTCAAATGGCTCTGAGCACTATGGGACTTAACATCTATGGTCATCATCCCCTAGAACTTAGAACTACTTAAACCTAACTAACCTAAGGACATCACACAACACCCAGTCATCACGAGGCAGAGAAAATCCCTGACCCCGCCGGGAATCGAACCCGGGCGTGGGAAGGTGGTAGCCGTCCTTACTGCCGAACACCGTACGCTGATATCTGGTCATTTTTTATTAAATTGTAAGCTAAACTACTTATAGTCAGACGAGAGGTTCTCACATGGAATCTCTGATACGTTGCTGTATCCCTGGAGAATTGCGTACTGTCTCACAGCCTTCCACAGTACGGACACGAACATTGTTTACATCTTGTAGCGACGTTCCGTACATGTGTTTTCAAGTGACTTAACAAATAAAAGTCTAGCTCGTTTAATATCGGAGCGTGTGGAGGCCAAAGAAACTGGTCCACCTCCACCTAGCCATCTGTCATGGAATCTTCTTGCAGTGCCCATGATGAACATTGAACAGCGTATGATACGTGCCTGATGCTGGTATGGCGATGAAATTAATCGCACGCCAGCACAAGCAATGAAGCGAGTCACATGTCGAAACCTGTTCCGTTGGAACAACAAACATTGGTGGTGAACCTTTGGATTATAGCTCACTGTACATTCTAACAAAACGTAACTAAGAGGGTATTTTGAACATTTCATATAAGAAAAAGTTTCATGTAATGCTGTTACGTTATTTTCCTGTGTGTTTCCCACGATTAATTTGATTACGAAGAGAAGTATAAAATGAGTTCTAACATTGAAATTAAGCGTTTCCGAAGCCATAGTCATACAACACATTTTATTCCTCTATGTGTGGGGAATGTTTCGTGAAAGTTTGGACATAAATTCTTGTTACCACATTCACCAGTCTACATTTACAGGATTATTCATGCCCTTTCGATAGCACTTGAAACAATGTACCATAGTCAGTTTCCTCTTAAAGGAAGTGATCGCCGTTCCTTGTCATTTCTGCATTCTGCCGGCGCGTTTCTGGCGTTTTCCACCTGCTTCCTTCCACGTAATACAGTAGTAGTTAACTTCCACTTTCTGCCACAGTTAGTTGTCTGAGAACAGCCCTAAGTTTGCTCAACTATTTATCAGTTGAAACTGTCGGCGAAAGGCAAATGTCCCAGGTTCGACTCCCGTTCTCGAACACAGTTTTGCTCTGCCAGGAAGTTTCAGATGAGCACACACTTCACTACACAATGAAAATTCATTCTGGAAACAGTGCTCGAGGTTAAGCCATGTCTCCGTAGTTTGTTTCTTCCAGGAGTGATGATCCCACAAGTTATGGAGTAGAACTGTGAAATTAGGAGATAAGGTACCGGCGGATGTAAACTGTGGGAGGAGCTGGTGAGTCATGCTTGGATATCTCGGTCGGCAGAGCACTTTTCCGCAGAAGGCAAAGGTCCCTGGTTCGATTCCCCGTCCGGCACACAGTTTTAATCTGCCATGAAGTTATAAATCAGTGTGAACTCCGGTGCACAATGAAGATTCATTTAGTTATTTACCAATTAACTAATAACTTTGGAAACAGTTAAATTCTGTAAGCACCTGCACATCTTATAAATGACTGAAAAACAGTCCCTTCTTTCACATCACTGAATTCAGCTTGCAGATTTCCGACTACGAGAACAGTAAAACATATTCCTTAATGGTGTTCATATATCTTTCTGTGAATATTTCTTCTCTGTAAAAATAGTAATACTTAAGCCAAATCGTACGTAAGAGTATTACAGTTCTGTGCATCATTACGAGCTGGCATGACTCACTTCATACATTTCCCTTATCTCTTAGAGGAAAGAAATGAGTTTCACTTTGAAGCACCTATCTAATAAATTAAAAATGTTTTGAAACTGCGAGTTTTGTTCTAGAAATTTCCATTCCACTGTGCAAACTGCATAATGTTTTAGCCTACTCGAAAGTTAGACTCTGTCATCTGGAAATTTAATCAAATTAATAATGGAATTGTCACTTGAACTATATATCACTCCCCTAAGATGCAATATGTCTAATCCTGTGTCACCTACAGGGAAGGGAAGCTGCCCACAGAATCATGCAAATTTAAGAGAAACAATGTGGCACAACAAAAAATGTGTTACTAATGTGGCCCAGTTAAGCATGAAAATATGGGTACTACTTCTCACACAGATATATTAATGAAGGTGCTAATCTAACTACCAAAGGAAACTAAGGGTCACTGTAAACAATTTGATTTATTATCATAAGATCTCAAATAAAATGATTTAGCCACTAAATCAATCATATAAGCACTTAATAAATGTGCAGAATTTTTGTAATCATGAACTATAGTGTTGTCACAGGTTGGTGGATACATGAAAGCATAATGTGAAACTATATCGTGGATATGGCCAATGAATGTGAAAATGGCTTGTAATTTGAAGTAAGAATCCGGGAAAAGTAAGTACAAACACCGACAGATTCACCAAAGTACCTAATGGGTGAAACTACCTGGGTGTGAATGTTAAAACTATGCAATAAAACCTTGATGCAAAATAAATAGCTTTGAATCGCCGTTGGTTTAGTGATTGCACCGCCAGCTCAAGCTTACCATTCTTGAAGGGAGTGAATGTTGAAGATGGCTGTAGCTGGAGATTCGAACTGAACTCGAGCTTTGAATTCTGCTCTGAGTCAGAGCCATCTCTCTCGCTCTCCCTGGCTGTCTATGGTGACGTGCGTTCTCGACGTTGGGCCTGAAGCAAGTGTACTCATCATTCTTTCAGCAGCAGGTGTGTTCTTTCGATCTTCCTGAAGCAAGTGTGTTCAGACTTTCTTCTCCAAAAAATAGCTGGTTCTGCCAGCGTAAGAATCAAACCTGACAACCAAAGCAGACATTGTGAGTTCCAACCAATAATAATATGGAAACAAGTTTAACAAATTCCCACTTTTACAGATTTTGTCGTGGTCAACTAGTGTTGGTGTGACGCAGGAAGGAAGGCAGGAAATCTCTCCGCTCCATGACAAGTTTCCAATCCCAGACAACCAAAGGCTTTGTACATAAGACACGTGCGAAAAAACGCGCTATATGCCCAAATAATTACTGTGAGACAATCAGAATCCTAAGCGAACATTCCTTCGTAGTATAGCACAAAAAATGGCCAGTCCCGTGGTAGCATGTTGTGTGTGCTTCATCTGGCTTTCAGGTTTTTATCGCACCATAAGGGATTCCTTCTAGCGTCTTTCACAACGCTGTTTTATGGATCACAGGACGCCCTCATACGCCTGCTGTGCAGAGATGGAACAGTGTGACTTCCCGGTTCTTTACCTGCTCGGACGCTGCTTTCAGTGCTGAACAAGTTTACAACGCTAAGGCTGCAGAAAATAACGGATCCCCTCGCCATAAAAAAATGAAGAAGCAGAAGTAATTAGATGTGCAGTCATTGACAGTACCGAATATTGTCTGCTGTTTCCATGCAGCATTAAAGAATCGACTGAACTAACAATTAGGATGTGGATATTACTTTATAAAAAGATTGTGTGAATTTTGAACATAAGCTGCGGTGTGTAACAAATTAGACAAACATTGTCGGAAATATACTAGCTGTAAAGACACAATCTTTGTACTGTACTCTGGCCACAGGTTTTACAGTCTTCTATTTACATCGCCAGTAAGTTTCGTACTATTCATAAGAGGTATTCTACTCTCTCTCAGACACACACACACACACACACACACACAAACACAAACAAACAATACTCAATATTTTTACATAAATGTATCCTTACCACATCATCATTAAGTATTTTACTAATGTGAACTGCTGGATGTCTTTACATTGCCTATCACATTTTGGCATTCTATCACTGTGTCTAATGAATTTAGCTAACCTATCAAGAGTCTGAAGCCATACAATTATCATATACAATACAGAAACATAGTTTAAGTAACAAAACAGTTTGGTGCAATGTAGAAAAATCATCGAGAGTGCTTATGAAATAATCTATATTCAAAAATTTGAGCACTCGACTGAAGGCACTGGATCATCTTACAAACGCTTGCATCTGACGAACAAATACGACACTTATTACTCTGTGGAACATATCTAGTTCTCTAATTTTCCTAGTGCAGATCTGGTCCTACGAATATATTCTTCCACAGACGACAGAAATCAGAGTAAAGTAACAAAGACTAATTTCAGAACAGTTTCTTGATGATTATTGTTCACGCACTGAAATGTCGTCTTGCACACCTTATGGGTTAAAAAGAAGTTCCCAGTTCTCGGCGAATGTATTTAGGTGTACGCTGCAATAATTTACCTTTATCCATTACCTTCCAACAACAAATGTCTGCTGCTTTAAAGACAAAGACTCTCGGTCTACAAGACAAAACAATTGCTGCTAACATTACGATCTTAAATGTGATTTGAGGCTTTCTCGGCGTATTCCATTCGTGAAATCTTCTCGGGTGATCAGCCGAGTAAAGGCGTCGTCTTCTCGCAACGTTTCGAAGGGTTTCGTACCCATCATCTTCAAGCGAAGATGATGGGTACGAAACCCTTCGAAACGTTGCGAGAAGACGACGCCTTTACTCGGCTGATCACCCGAGAAGATTTCACGAATTACGATTTTATCTTAACATATGAACTTTCTTCATATTTGTCTCGATCTTATCTACAGTTTTCAGGGCCTGCACTCTGAGGTTGTTAAAGGCAGGTTAGATCTGATTAGGTAATGCATACACCATGCAACCTCGTGTGACAAGGTACATTTTGAATGCCCTTTTTATAATGTCAGGTGAAACTCAGATATTCCCAGGCAGAAGCGCACTAATTCAGAAAGCAATGATTAAAAGGTGTCAGTGGTTAAATATAGGTAGCGAGGATAGTAAAATGCTAGTAACTGTGCGTTCCCAGAACTCGCCCTCACGTAATACTAACAATTAAGACGTAGAAATTGGGGACTGCAAGACAAACATATGTAGGAAAGTCAGATCAGACTCTTCATGACACAGATGTTCATAGAAAGCAGAAGAATCGTTAGATCTAGTTATTGCAAAATTGAGTGCTACAGCAAAGGCATAAAAACAAGAGAAACTAGCGTAACTGCAGATTGATAATCAGATATTGCTATCGCCCGCTATATTCGGAAATGTCAGTTTTAGGGTCATTCAGTAGTAAGGGAATTCCCGGACCAAAAGGTGGTTGTAGAGTGTGACTTTCATCTATTTTCTATGAAATAAGAAAAGTATGCGTACATTATAGGCCCTAAAGATGGTCTTCCAAAGTTATACCGCTGTATTCAATCTGGCAGCTACCTCGCACATCTAGTCTGATAACTCATATGGACGACAAAAATTTTAGAAATCCTACAAACAGACGTGGTGCTGGGGCTCTTTTCGGCAGTATCATCAGACAAAGATTAACGACCATGATGTTAGTACAGCAACAGTGGTCACCCAACTCAAAAATTGACCGAGAACGCTAAAAGGGTCGCTCAGTAAATTATTTTTTTCCTCAGAACTTATTTATTCTTACGAGTTACAAATTGGCGACTGAATCAACAAACACTTGTTTTACAAGTACTACATTTTTACGTAGTCTCCATCACGTTCCATGGCTTTATCCCAGGATTGTGTAAGAGCATGTTTTCCTTGTTCGTAAATGCTCAAAGTGATGCACCTGGGTTTCAACACTTGTAACGATCCGTGGCAGAAAGCCATCCCAAATGGCGTCCAACTCCTCCAACATTTCCGATGAAACGGCTTTTCTTTTAAACATGTGGTCTGTTGTCAGGATTCGGGACCCATCTTGAGCACACTTTTGAAAATCCAAAAGCTCAGTCATTGCACGCACTCTTCCTATGATAATCGATAGCTGAACAGCCAAATGTTGCTCTGCATGAATAATGGCATCTGCGTGATTGAGCATGTATGGAGCAGTGGCTATGAGAGGACGTCATGAAAGTAGACGATCATTGAACACGTAAAAAGGTGGAAGTGATTGCAGAATCACCGACCAGTAGTTGGGCTCAGCCATAATCGTCAACTATCTAGGGACATCCATTGAAACGACTTAAAATGTGAACGTAGTTGTGTGGATGGCAGGTTCCAGACTTACAAAAATGATAAGCAATTGTAATTCATTCGTGGAAGAAGTCGCGTAGAAACAACTGTCTAGTCGGTATATGATTGCTCTCATAATTATTATGTTTTCTCTCGTTCCTTATTTGTTTCTACATTAATAATAATAATAATTGTAGTAATTATAATGTTATCATCGTCTTGTTTAATATGTGGTCCGTCTATGCAACTAAATAGAGGGTTATTTGTTTTTTGCCGTACACGTTTCGCTTTCTTTGATTTGCGAATCATTCTCAGTGGCTTTTTTTGGGATCTTGTAACAATACACGTGCCGCCCTGAAGTGTACCTAATTGTCCTGTGAACAGGAGGATGGCCGATTTTCGGCGTGAGCAAATTTTTCGTCACTTTCACTGTGTTTTCTTTATTTGAACATGTGTTTGGAGTGTGTGTTTACTGTATGCCACTCGGGGATGCTTATCAAGTGGGATGAGGGGAACACACAAGTCAAGGAAGACCTGCCTGGTGCATCCACAGCTTATTTAGTCTGTCAGAAGTCTTTAGAGGGAGAAGGTACAGGAATGGATTAGAGTGTCCCTTATAGGTCAGTTCTAATACACAGATGTCAATAATTACGTAATAAAACTTCTGGCAGATTTATCAGCGCACACTCCGCTGCAGAGTGAAAATCTCATTCCGGAAATTACGTAACAGCCAGTAGCGACATAACTCTCGACTAAAGTCTATAGCGAGAAGGGGAAATTCTGACTTGTGCAGAAATGCACTCTTCTTCCCGAGAACTATTCGTAAATGAATCAGGAAGAGACTAATATTACACTGACACATTATGATCCCTTTGCCAAATACAGCACCACACTTCGAGACGGTACGGAAATTCCGCTGGTCAGGTAAAATATGAATCTGTAAGGAGTAAAGGTTTCGTGTAATATGTGAGACGGACATGCAGAGGTTCTATGAAGGTAATCTGTCATGTGCTGTAACCAAACTTAAAACATTAAAGAGTGTTTAGATTGATGAAAATGGCAACAGCTGCGCCATTGCTTTATTGACCACGATTAGTTTCGTAACGTTATAGTCACATCTTCAGGTAACAAACTGTTGACCTTTCAGTACATACTGTCCTTAAAACACCGTATGGATAAATAAACAGGAAACTGACGTCACATAGCTATGTGACACTAGTGTATCTGCCCACTGCCTGAGGAAACGTCCCATACTGATCTGGGCGACGTCTCCCATTGTCTCTCTCTGGTTATTTTATTCATGACGGCTGCGTACTTTGCGACGATTTACCCTTACGAAGTTTAAGGATAATATGTACTGAAAGATCAATACTACGACACCTGAACATGTGACCATAATGTTACGACACTAGTCGTGATCAATTAACCATTTTGACGCATCTGTTGCGGTTTTCATCAATCGAAATTTGTCATCACAGCTGAGACTGCTCTTCATACCAAACGATTAAAAGAGTATATAGCAAAGTATAATTTAGCAAAGAAAACTGAATGACTTAGACATATGCAAGCAGCAACAACAACAGCTCCATCATTTTCAGGAGAAAGACATCGGCAACAATACACAGTATGTCACATTGCTAACGTAAGAGCATTCAGATTAAACGTGTTGTAGTACTGAAATGTGTGTTATAATGGTCGTTGGCTCTGAGCAACAGCTCTAAATGTACACGTGACGATTTACGTTATTATAAAATGCTCGTAACATGAAGTAATGTTTGAATTGTGAGTCGGTATCGGAATATTAAAATATTATTTTTCATTGTACAGTCACAGGCCCCCTAACGCCAATCACGTCAGAAAATTATCATACAAGAATTACATTTTGCGTCTACCAGCCGTGAAAAAATTTATTTATTCTTTTTGTCCCATGATGTACAGGTCTACAGTCTGCTTATTTCTCCTTCCTATTTCGTCATTCTCGCTTTTTTTGTTTCACGACCTCCTGATCTGTTTTTCTTTGGGCGCAACGTTCTAGTGACTCATTCATATCCACACTATAGCGACCGCTAGCTGCCATCTGTGTCACCTATAACCCTATTAGCAGCGCACTCCAAATAACACACATAGAAAAAGACATGCATGATGTTCATTGATTTGATCGTTAAAAATTCTCTTGTCCTAGGGCGCATGACTAGCAAGGTCTAATCGTTTTATAATTTCCGAGGTACAATTGTTATCTTCAGAGAAGATTTCTGAATCATTTTGAATCACACAACGAGAAACGATGCTCACTATGTACAGGGCTATTACAAATGATTGAAACGATTTCATAAATTCACTGTAGCTCCATTCATTGACGTATGGTCACGACACACTACAGATACGTAGAAAAACACATAAAGTTTTGTTCTGCTGAAGCCGCACTTCAGGTTTCTGCCGCCAGAGCGCTCGAGAGCGCAGTGAGACAAAATGGCGACAGGAGCCGAGAAAGCGTATGTCGTGCTTGAAATGCACTCACATCAGTCAGTCATAACAGTGCAACGACACTTCAGGACGAAGTTCAACAAAGATCCACCAACTGCTAACTCCATTCGGCGATGGTATGCGCAGTTTAAAGCTTCTGGATGGCTCTGTAAGGGGTAATCAACGGGTCGGCCTGCAGTGAGCGAGGAAACGGTTGAACGCGTGCGGGAAAGTTTCACGCGTGTATCTGGACATGCTGGAAAATTGGCTCATGCCACAACTGGAGACCGACAGAGCCGACTTCATCTTTCAACAGGATGGTGCTCCACCGCACTTCCATCATGATGTTCGGCATTTCTTAAACAGGAGATTGGAAAATAGATGGATCCGTCGTGGTGGAGATCATGATCAGCAATTCATGTCATGGCCTCCACGCTCTCCCGACTTAACCCCATGCGATTTCTTTCTGTGGGTTTATGTGAAAGATTCAGTGTTTAAACCTCCTCTACCAAGAAACGTGCCAGAACTGCGAGCTCGCATCAACGACGCTTTCGAACTCATTGATGGGGACATGCTGCGCCGAGTGTGGGAGGAACTTGATTATCGGCTTGATGTCTGCCGAATCACTAAAGGGCCACATATCGAACATTTGTGAATGCCTAAAAAAACTTTTTGAGTTTTTGTATGTGTGTGCAAAGCATTGTGAAAATATCTCAAATAATAAAGTTATTGTAGAGCATTGAAATCGCTTCAATCATTTGTAATAACCCTGTAGTTAGCTTGCTTTATCGGCAGAATTTTAATATTCCTAGTGTCTTGACTGCTGTGGTTTGCTGATAATTTTGCATACTACTAACAGCTCCCTTTTGTAAATGTTTGTATTTAATTTATACTGTTTCCGTGCGGTTGTTAACATTCTCAGCAAGCTTTTCACACTGTTTCTAACTCCGTAAAAACAGTATCATCTAACCAAATTCAGTTTACATGTGCCCTCTCTTTTCATGTGTTAATCGGTTCTTCTATAGATCCTTTTTTAGGAAATAGACTCCGCATTGAAAAAAATATCTTCGTATGTGTCGCATCTGCGATATGAAATAGGGTGAATGTTTTGCTAACTTCTCAGACGTCATGTTCTGCTGTCGGTTCCGTTCTAAAAATTCTAGCAGCAACGTTTAAATATCTCGAAGCAGCGTGACCCATATTTCATTCGGCTGCCAGTCCAGGCTTAATCTTCTCGTTTATTTCCCAAGTACACCAAAAGAAACGGACAAGATCACGTGAACAAAGATTCTACTAAGTCTTGATCCGATTTATGATTTGTGTGCTACAGGATGATTTTGTTAAATGGGGACATAATGCAGAAAACCATTCCTGAGAGATTAGGAGCAAAAACGGTCATAGGACTAAAAATGTGTTCCAAGGTAGATACATCCACTTCAAGGTGGAGATAATAGATCTTTGACAATGACACCGATATCAAAACTAAGCAGGTGGCCCGTCAGCAAGGAGTACACCATGTGGGGCGACGGACAAAATTACTTCGCCGTTTACAAGAGCCTGAAAACTATTTTTGCGGTCAGCCGGAACGCGATAGAGAACATACTGACCATAATTTCCAGTCTGCAAGTCCTCATTACTCTTCGTACTCACTGACAGGAAATGTTCCTACTTGCTATTTATTGAGCAGGATCAAGAATTACGATTATAAATAAAAGTTGCAATGGATTAGTATATTCAGTAAAGTTCACACACACAAAATATAATAACATTCCTGACGGTAATAATAATAATAGTAATGGCCCTACCGGAAACAGCAATATTGACAGTTCAGAAGTGACCTCTACGGGAAGTTCCAAGTAAAATATCTATCACCATGACTTCTAATCATCAAAGTTAATTGCACGCCTTGAAGGTGGAAAATGATCTCCCCACTTGCCACGTGGTTTTGTCAGCATTACGGGCGGCAAACAAACAGTTACTTCTGTGAAATCTATGCAATCCAGGACAGTATACAGTCCTCGCGAGTTCATTTCCTACTTTTACTGAAAACGCTTTTGGTAGCTATCCGCTTGTGACGTCATCTGAGGCACAGTGTACGCAGGCATTTGACTGACGCGGACAGGTTGATATCTCGGTGCGAAGTGCCTGTTCCACTGCCTCTGTGGCTGTATTTACAATATATATGGGTGCAGCGTACTGCCGAACCGAACATCTGCTATCAACCGCACTAAGCACAGGTACCAGCATCTAAATGGCTCCTTTCTCGAACATGTTCTTTAATAATTAACAATCTTCTTAATTTCTTTTGGAATTGAATTTAAGTTGGCTTTAGTTACTGAAAACGTTTTTGCACGTCTGCATTTAATCTTTGCGGCTACAATTTTTAGAACGGAACCGACAGTTGAACATGACCTCTGAACCGCCTCTTTAAGAATCCTTGTAATGATTATTATTTATAATAAAGTCTTGAAACTTGATACAGCTGTATTATTTGATCAGTGTAACTGAGTGCTGCAATTAGAACATACTATAACAAATAAAAATTGTACCTTATCTATTAAGAATAAGGATGTTTGTGTTTCAAATTCAGTTTTTAGTAAATAACTTGAAAACTAATAGAGGTAGCTTATTGGTGTCTCATATATAGCATTTTTACTTGTAACTGGGGTTACATACGCATTTTCATCTCTCTGAGTCTAATATTTAGTGCCTTCATATTTTCGTAAAAACGCCGATTTTGACCAAAATATTCCTCCGATCAAATTGAGACCTGTAGTAACTTTTGAGTGTGACATCTGCACTTTCTGAACAGCTTTTAGCTTTCTAGCTTCATTATTTAGAGCCACTTAATTTTTTCTTAAATTAATACATTTAGCGAAACATATTTATTAGATAATTCAGAGGCTTCAACATGTTAACGTTAATATAATGAAGAATACTCTGACAAAGTTTGGAAATGCTATTTTAATTTTTAACTTCACTCTTAGATCATGGTGCAATCCTTTGTATGCCAAGGACAGGTGGATTATGATGACATGGCGCTGGTAGTAGTGAACTGGGGTAAGTCCTGGCATATCCACTCGCCTCTGAATCCTTCAGAGTGATACAGCGCTCTTTTCGCCGCAGCCAGACGACCTTGAACATTCTCCACGGCAACTGTCACTATTCTTATCACATACAACGCGTGCAGGCATCATTACGTACTGACTGACCTTCACGGTGTCGATTATCTCACTGGTTCGTCGAACAGGTCACCTCTGTCCTGCGATTTCTTGTCATCCATACTATTCACAGGCTACCTTTACGATGGGCTATACCTGTGGGGTAGGGAGAATCCCCACGGCATGGTGGCACCGAAACATCAGCATCGGTTCAGCTTTAATGTGTGGGCGCAGATTATTGGCGACCGCATCGTGGAACCAGTAATCCTTCCATTACGCCTCAAATGCGAGGCGTATCTGCACTTCTCTGCGTGACCCTGCTTCTCGTGCTGGAAGACGTGCCTTCGGTGGTACAAAAGGTAATGTGGCTACTACAGTATGGTCTTCTCTGAGTGTAGTACAGGCAAAACATTTTCACTTGCATCGTGTGTTCTAGTGTATGCTTTCAATTACGAAACCTATACTGTCAAAATTCTTTTTCCGCCACCTTCAAGTGGATGTACCTTCCTTGCCTTACGTCCATATGACCAATTCTGCTCTTTATCTGCTCAGGAATCGTTTCTTGCAGTCTCTCCCCATTTAGCAAAATCGTCCTGCACATGTGAGGTGAAGAAAGACCTGTACTTGTAGACGAGACGGTGACTACTAGATTTTGGATCCAGTTTGCTAAACACTGACCGTAACTGCAGTTTTAGTTTTACAGCCATGAAATTGCAAGAACATGATATGATGATAAACTGCTTCAAAGTCTTCCAAGTTGTGACAACCATACGCCCTTCGTTCACCTGAAAAGTCAATTCCATTTCCTGGCAGAACTTAAAATAGAATGTCTCAGGGAGTCCGTGAATTATTAAGGCGTTTGGCTCGCTGGCAAATCAGCATACTGAAACTTGATTAACAACACTCGCACAAAAATTTGCGATATCTTCTACCTGATGGTTATGTCCCTTAACACTAAAGTGGTCAGTGGCTGTATGATGCATATGCAGACACCTAATCTGCGATACAAAATATTTCGAAAAGGTGCAGTCGCTTCGTATAAGCGGCTGTCATTCCATAGCTGACATCAACCTGTACATGCCAAACAATCATCACTAAGTAAACAGCCCGTCTACAGCATAATCAAACGAAAATCCACTCACGAAGTAATCCATCCCCTGGATCATCAGTACCGTGACACTTCGTAAATTGTTCCTATATCTAGACCCAGCAAACAATTTAGAATAAGGTGTGTAGCTACACTTAAACCCACACAAAATGAGAGCTATTTTTTGCTTATTACAGCCAAACTTTGCGCCTTGGGGGAATAGTCCATTGGTGTTTCTGTGACATGAGATACCCATTCGACGTCACACCGAATAAGAGTCAGACTTTTCACAGCAGCAATACTGCCCATGCTACAATCGACAGTATCAAGTACTTACGAAAAATTTTCCTGTAAGAATCTTTTTGGTATATGATTTCATCGGATATTTGCCACAGATCCAAAATTTACGAACATCCTTTAACATCCCGAGAAAGTTTCCTTCATCAGTGACAAAATATTCAATTTCTGTAAATCTCACCCTAGGGAGGTAATACACATCTTCCCACCAATTCAGCAGAAGTGCATAGCCAGCAATAGTGGTCGACAGAAGTTAGTTAAATTATGAATACGATTCACACTTGTTTACGTGACTCTTTCTTCATCATTTAGATTTTCGAACTTATTCGTGGAGATTATCTTATAAATTCCTGCTCATTGTGTAATTCTGACATTTTAATCATCTTTAAGCTTTCCAATTTGAGGTAGGTCCTTATTCTACGTATTTGTTATTATTACTTGTGCTGGCATGCTTAAAAGTTTCTGCATGTCCGATGCTTTTAAAAAGACGCTTTGTTTGAAATACATGTATTTAGGTGTAATAATAAAAAAAAAAGGAACGATTCAAGGAATATGAAAACGTCAAGAAGTTAGTTGCAGTTCGTTATAATGCTATTAGTGCGTACTTTTGATGTCGCAGAACTTCAAGTACTCAAACACACACACACACACACACACACACACACACACACACTTAGACATTTGTTTAGAAAACCTTAGCGACATATTTTGTGCTGTGTTGTTGAATCTTCTGTGAAGCTGACATGGTTGCAAACTGTAGATCGTTGTTTGAATCTCTGACATGCAGTTCACTATGTTTTCTTTGTTGATTCAGTGGACTTTTCCATGAAGTAGGAGATTAGTGTTTAATGTTCCGTCGACAACGAGGTGATTAGAGACAGTTTTTTCCTGTGAAATGAAGATAATCAGTAGGCCTAAACCCACAACATTTTAAACCACGCCTATTCAAAATTATTTCATTCATCCCACCAGTGCACATATTTATGTGATTTCCATGGAGAAGGTTTCGAGGAACTGCTATCCTGGTTCGCAATGATTACATCCATTCTTTTAGAATCGTTGAAACACAACTAAAATTTTTTGATAACTGTCTTCACAGAAACACGCGCAACATATGTAAGAGCGACTACTCTTATCCTGAGAATCAAAATTCAAGAATTTTTATCATTTTTAATAGACGCATGCATGATATTTATTACTCACTTTCATCTAAGAAATAAGGGCACGTAGATATTCTTTTCCCATTATGTTTTATCTCTGTCAAACCGGGTAAACCGACGGCCTTTGGCTAATTTCTTTCTTTCTCTTACGCTGGTAACGGTAAAATAAGTCATGTAACAAGTGTTCAGAGGCAGACAGAATGAAGTATACGGGGAACTTGTGCACCGGTAAACAATGTGCATTTGTTCACCAGGCACAGGCCACCAACCTGCGACTGCCTTCAGCCGTAGAAACATCGATATTTCCTTCAACAAGCTCCAACATGCTATTTCGTCTTGTTTTCCAAGATCAGCTTGTGTTCTTTATCAGATTACAGCCTAGTGGAAAGGACGTTCAACGCCATTCTATTGTCACTGATCGGGAATAAATCGACAAAAAAAAAATCAGATTGCATAGATAAAGTATTCTTTTGTAAGTGAAAATACACCATTGTTTAAGTTAACTGAACAGTTGCTTTGACATTATGGCATTTGATATTTTTTATCGCGTCACTGCGGCACTGAGATTCCGTGTCCTCCTTCAACGCACTGACATAAAGTTCTATTAGGCAGCGACTGGTCGCAGTTCTGGTTAAGGTGACACATCTGTCTTCTACTTTCATATAAGTGGGAACGAACACATCTTTTTGGCTCTCGACTGTATCCTTGATTTAAAAGAAATGTTGTTCTTCCTTGATGACGCACCATTTCACTGCTTAGGTGATAATCAAACTCTGTATCTGTTGGTATGGAACGTTTCTAATATTGATATGTGGTCCTCACCAGAAACCACGACATAGACATACGCAACTCTTTTCAAATGGTAAACAAGTACTCTCGTTTACAAGAAAAAGTCTCCTCAGCACTCACAGAATTAACATTGCTTTTCCTTTATCTGATGTTAACCTTTATCTGATGTTAACCAGATGCATATTATGTCCTGGACGGCCGGGTACTGGAGGACGAGGTATGGCCATGAAAAGACGAGTTTCTTCTGAGCCCAGGGTACTTGATTGTGTGATTAGCTCACTTGCAGCACAAACAATCACTGATCAGACAAATTCTATAAGCATTAATTGACACAGCTTCTTGCATCAATCACAGGCTCTTTAAATCAACAAATATTCGGAACGACTTTCTTCCTAAACGGAGTTTCCACCGACTGTTGTCGGGCAGGAAGGGCAGCTGTTTCAAAAGACAGAAAGATTTTTCTTTACTTAACTGCAGTATAACCTAAGTTCGAACAACGATAACTTGTTGACCAAAAGACGATACACATTATATTCAATCGCTGATAATATGTTGGATATTAATCGAAGGGCCCGCTACAATGACACGTCACGATTCAATTAACCACCCACTGGATAGTTCACCACCCATAAAGAAGCAAGGACAAAACTTTGAACTAGGAAACATCCGATGTTTTTGTTGACGAGGAACACGAGATTCGTATGATTTATTCAGAAGAACCAAACGATGCCGAATTAAAAGCTTCCATTGTAACAACTGCTCTTCTGACATATTTGTGAGTTTTGTATAGCACACAGTTATTCATATCCCTCACAACATAACTGCATAAATACGTTCACGTCATCGTACTACCAGTTTCTCAAATCATGAAAGATAGGAGATAACAACTGTTTTCTTAGTACTGTAAACTTACAGCCCTCGTAAAGCTCTTGAAAGTAAACTTAACGCATCAGAAGGTTTGTAAAACAGGCTCAAATGGCTCTGAGCACTATGGGACTTAACATCTGAGGTCATCAGTCCCCTAGCACTTAGAACTACTTAAACCTAACTAACCTAACGACATCACACACATCCATGCCCGAGGCAGGATTCGAACCTGCAATCGTAGCAGTCGCGCGGTTACGGACTGAAGCGCCTAGAAACGCTCGGCCACCACGACCGGCTAAAACAGGCTTCCTATGTGTGTTTGAACTCTTGGGTTGTCTGTTGTGTAACAGTTATCCTCTCCCATTGTTAAGTAAGTTTGCTTGATCGCTTTCAGTGCAGTGGGTAAAAAAGTTTTGCTTTCTGTCGTGCTGTTCGCTAATTTGGAAAAAAATACTGAAAGATTGTTTCTAACAAATCTGATATTGTGTTAGACAATATGTAATCTTAAAACCCAACAGAAAACACCGGATATTTGTCTCTGTGACAACTATGAAATCCGTGTGCATGGACTTCAGCGGTCAGTAGATTCATCACAGACACCTATAACCGAAATATTGTTACTAAATTATCCGTTCGGAGCTTTCTTAGGTGCGCTCAGCATCCCTTCTCAGTGCAATCCTACATGTATCTGACAAACTGAATCAATAGGCCATTCCGCTACCCATCTTACAGGAATTGTTATGAGCATGCTGTTTTCCACTATCTGATTCCAGGTGCTAGTCACTTCTGACAATCCAAAGTTTTATTTATCACAGGTTTTCTTACGACATGACTAGTACCAGTTTCGATTCGTTAATCCCAAAATTAAGAAAACAGAATTTTTATGTATAAATGTATCAAAGATACCACATTATATTTTACTTCATTTTGATATAATTGCAAAGGTATGCACCAGGTCGATTTTTCATCATTGTCCAGATTATTGTTATAGTTTCGCATCAATTGAGTCAGTCACTTAGATAATTGACTTAAAAATTACAGGATCCTATTCTGAGAGCAATGTACCCATTCATAAGTATGACCATGCTCCATTAGGAGAAAGCTTAGCGGCGCTTCCGTTGTCTGCTACTTGACAGACAATTGAGGTTATTTGTCCTTAAACCGTAATAAGATTGCACGCTTGTGGAGTGTCGTTAGTTGAAAAATAATCCCAACTCTTCGCTTTTATTTCTTTAGGTTAATGAAGGAGTTGAAAACAAATCTAATACATGATATTGATTTTTTATGTATGTCAGTTAAGATTTTTATGAAATGCATTACGTATATTGTAAATGAGATTTTTAACGTGATCCGTTGACTGCTCAGATTTGTATACAAGCTGAGTAAAATAGAGTGAGAATTTTCCAAGTGAACAGCCACGTTAAGTGATCAGACAGTGAGTTATTAACTAGTAAAGTTAATCCTTCTTAGCACTAAAAGTAGCCCGGGAGATTCCTGGAGCCTCTGCAGCATAAGGTGTTCCCTTATTTACCACAGTTACCAGATCCTGTGCATAAAGTTAGTTTTCTACTATTCTTTATTTTGTTAGAATAGTTTATTTTGGCAGAAGTCAAACCTGCAACAACGGATTATAGTTAAGCTCCAGTACAAGCCAGGTGAACAGGATGTTACGCTGGTTCGCGAATCTGGCCTCATTCAAGATTACAGGCCAATGATATACACACACTCCGGCGTTTTCACCCGTTAAGACAAACATATTCCTGAGAATATTTTATATTAATTATTAATCACCGGACGGTGTATTAATTGTCCCTCCATACACAGAGTTCTTCTTAATTAACGTGTGGAAACAATGTATGGTTTCTGAGCAGCTACCTTTATTATATGGCCAACATATATATAAAATGTTATCTGCACCCACCTCCCCTTCGCTGCTTTTGTCTAGGCACATCTGGAGTAAGGTCGCTTGCCGCGTGTCATGTGATAGTTCCCTTTCCATCAGCCTTCTGACTTATGTGATGCGACACGCCACGACGTCGTCTCCTTTAACACCCTCTTTATTTCTCCCGACGTCTTCGATTATTTGTTGAATATATTCCAATATCTGTCTTCCCCCACAGTTTTTGCCCGCTGCGGTACCCTACGCAAACTGTCAGCTATTGACATCAGAGTAGTACTGTTCTCTCCCACAGCGACTGTACTAGCCAACAGGGTTTCCACTTATCCATGGACATAGGCTTACGCACTTCACGTAACCAAAATGTCTATAAAACACGGAGAAAGCTGTAAAAAAGAGTAAAATGCTTCTATAAAATTCTGAAGGTTTATTTACATTTCACTCTGGATGACACTGAATAAAAAGTCGTACTGCTCTATGACCATAGCTTACCTTCTTGTTTTTAATCTCTGTTATGTAGCTGCATGATCATGACCTTGAACTACCGTGTAACAGTTCATGCTGAGTAAGGGGTAAATACCGTAACAGCTGGTCAATGTTGTAGAAATGTCAACGTTAGTACCAGTTTAACATAGAGTTGTCGTTACGATTCGTCCACTTTTCCCATTTACTTATACGATTTAGACAGAAGTAAAATTGTCAATTTTGGGTAAGGCAGTACTCGAGGAAAATATGTATTTGCACAATAAGAAAAACTGCGTTGAGTGATGATTTAATTATTTATGGATGTAACAACAAAATTCATGTCTATGGACAAGTATTTTGCAACGTATTACACGGTTATAATATTTGTCCGGTTTCTTTTATTTATTTGGTCTCTGTCTGCCCAGCTATTTAGCTACAGGTGACGTTAGATCATAGCGGGCCAAAGTTGGAAGTGAAATAGGTAAAACCAAGAACAGTGTGAGTGAAATGCGACTGGAAATGGAGGTAACTTCCAGTGGCAAAGACGACCGCCGGATCTGACTTTATGGTTTTTTTGCTGTGGGTTAATACAATTCGTTACTTTATGAAACACCTGTAGAAATTTGTCGTGGAACAAGTTGGTTAGGTGCTATGTACCTGCCTCATTGTGCAACTGATAGTACGGATATTTGAAGTATCTAATTAGAGCAGGTGTAATAGACAGCCGATCAGTTGCAATAAATGGTGGTTTTCAGTTAACCTTTACCATTGTTTCAACGGATTTAAACCCGTCTTCCTCAGAAGGACAAGAAAAAAACTTTGCATGAGCAATCAATCAGTAACGCTATCTCCACTTGAAATGTGTCGGCAACGGTCTGTTTGTCCGTATGTAAATATTAGGCCCCCAAAATCAAATGTTTTTACTAATGTTGAAACCATGGTAAAGGTTAAGCGAAAACAACCATTTATTGGAATTGATTGGCTGTCTATTACACTTGATGTTCCGTAACCGTTGCCGTAGAGCAGCCATGTTCAAAATGTTTCATTAGAATGAACAAGCTTTCTTTTGTGTATTGTAATATAGGCCTAGCGGATTCGTGATAGCAATGTTTCGCTTGTATTTAAAAGGTATCTTGAGTAGTTGGAATTAATGTTATCTTCATTTACACGTCTTGATATCTTTCAGTAACATTCGCAGACACTAACGATGTATCTCAAACAAAAGCGCTTCGGTTTACCAGGGTATAGTATTTTACTGCAAGAGATAACGTTATTTTGTTTATTACAGAAGAAAATGTAAGGTCTATAGTTAATGCGGAAAACGCAGGTGCAAGAAACATGTTACACAATAACACACGTGACATATACACTTTCACCAAAATTCCGACATACTTACGGAAACCTTGGTAATCTACATAGCAGTCGTCGTTTATTTCAAGATATACAATATCGAATGGACTAGCGTACGTGTGTTACCGTTCCCGAAGTGAAATTACTCTTTGCCGACAAAGCAGCAGTAGTCACTGGGTCTACTGAAAATATTATCATATTTTCATGAGACCTTCGTCCAAGAGATACTTCAAGAGAATTGTCGATTCTTAATTTACGTAAGCGATTTAGCAGACAGGGTGAGCAGCACTATCAGATTTTCCCCCTAACCTTGCTGCTATCAACGAAATTATTGTCGTTGGGTGATCGTAAGGAGAAGTAGGAAGACGTGGAAAAAATTCCATCTGGTGCAATGAATGGCAGCGTACTTTAAATATGGATAAATCCCAGATAATGCCTAGAAAGAACACGATAGTATCTGGTCTCGGGATTAGTGGAGATCATCTTTTGTACACCACTTCATTTATGTATTTTGGGGTAATACTTAGAAGCAATATGAAATGGAAAGTTGAATGAAAGACTTCTGTTTGGAAGGGTTCTGTCAAAGTGATGTGCATCTGTAAAGAACATAGCACACAATATGCTAGTGTAACCAAATTAAGTATATTTCATCAGCTCTTGGAGTCCCTATCAAGTCGACAAAGCTATAAAGATCGAAAGCCTTCAGAGAAACACTGCGAAGTTCGTTACAGGCCAGTATAAAAATGCGTAAGTATATCACAGTCACTGAGGGAACTGAAATAGGAATCTTTGGAAAAAAAGCGAAGTTGCTGTCGTGAAATCGTGTTGGGTGAATTTAAAGTACCAGTACTTGAGGAAGACCCTGCGGCTATACTGCTACTACCATGTTATTTATCGCACAACGACGATGTTAATAAGTTAAGGAAAACTAGGTTCCATGTTGAGTGATACAGGAGTCATTATTTCTCTCGCTCAGGTAATCGTATTAGCGCTTTCCGTCACGCAGTGTAAGTGGCTTGTAAGGTTATATATGTAGGAGTGGGGCGTAATATACAGGGGCATATTGGTTCTTCAATGAAAAGAGGAATGACTTGGCACGCTAACTCCTAGAGTGGAAAAAAATAATGTTGATGTGCATGGGTCACGACTAAATAGTATAGACAGCGCATCGGGATCCTGTCATTCCACCATTGTCATATACACCCACATACGTGAATTATTCTGTTGCTCACTTCACTTCATAATAACGAAGCTCCTGTCTGGTTAAATAGCCGAATCCGCTTTGCAGACCAGAACTTCAATCCTGGATGTCTATTTAATATCTGGCGTGCCAACTAATTGCTTTCTTTACCGTATCATCCCTTTTTTCGGTTAATTTTTTTAAGTTCGAAACCTTCCTAGACGAGCGTGGAACTTTCACCTCATTCAGCAAGCCGATATCTCTGATTTCTTTGTCGTATACATTATTTTATAAAATGAAATTATCTTCATTTCATAGAATCGCTCAAACTTTCACTGGAAAACAGCTCCAGCTTTCTGAAAGGAAACTATCAGGCCATTACTCACTGGGAGAATTCGCGTGAGATGTAGCTCTTCTGCCAAATACGTCTTATAAATCGCTCCTGTGGTTCATTATCCAGTAGGAACGACGGAATAAACAGGAATGTTTAAAATAGTTTCGTCGACACGGAAGCCACAAATTGCAAATTACCTGTTATGTACACCATAAAGTTGTTCACTAACACCCTACTCTGAGAGAGTTCAACTGATCTGTGAATTACTTGAATAGTCGGTTGGTTGCTACTTTCCCCATTAATGTTATAGATTCTGAAGGAATTTTGTCTATGCATTCCACTGTGTTTGATAGCTTCATTTCCAAAGCTTTTCCAGACTGTGGCACTTACAATGGATCCCCTATTTCTATGTGATACGAGCTATGAATAGCTACTATACTGCTTGACTGACAATTTTTCCGCTTAAGAAAGAACTAGTTTTAGATGGGGCTTCTAAACTATTCACCAACAGATTCTATGACATAAAGAACTAAAGGAAGATTCACTGCGTGCGGTATTCTAACGTGGTTACGCTATTTTCGCGAACTCTAAAGAGGCGCATATAAACGGGCATTGCGTTTCCTGTTATTTCCGTACTGTAGTTACCACTTCACATAATAATGTATAGCGCATGAACTAAGGTGACTGTCACATGCTGCTTAACGGTAGTGGACCAACTGCAGAGCTGAAAGTATTCTTTGGTCAAATTACTTGAGTAGCACAATCACAAGAAACTATAATAAGGAAAAAGTGGGCTGCTTTGTGACTGAGGTATAACTTTCTTACCATAACGCTTTGCAGCTCTTCATTCTTAAACACTGTAATTCGGGTCAACATTCAAGATACAGCTCTACTGCAGGGTGTATTTCCTTAGCACTGCCATTTGTGTTGGAAGCTGCAAGTGGATGCATTACTCTTAAGCTGGTCGCAAAGCTATTTTGTTGGGAGTTTGAAAAACTTGTTTGTAGAATTCTGGTAAACTTTCTGCGTGCTGTTGTTAGCTTTTATGAGCTGATTAACTGAAGGTAAGTTGATGTAAGGAGTTATATGTGCATATCATTTTGCATAAGAGTTGTATTTCACAAAAATGTTCTTCAGCCACTGGGGAGCGAAAAACGTTATTCCCGCAGTTCATAGAGGTAACTTTGTGAAAGCACACACCTGCAGAAACAAGCCTGGCATTGAAAATTGTAGAAAGGAGTATCATTAATGACATTTGGGAGATTTGTTAATGATTTATTTCGTATTTTAACTTTGGTTCTAAATATAACATACAGTTGCACATAATAAAGTATTTAATGTATCATGACTGTTTTTTTCTTCAACATTGAACTTGTAAGAAAGTGTCTAACAGTTTGGACTAATTACCTTGTTTTAGAGGGTATTTCATTTAATGTGCCACTAAACAGATACGTAAATAAATGTATCAAAATTTTAATTATTTGACTTGTTTAGTGCAGTTTACTTTTTTCATTTTTATTTTGTTTCAAAAAGAATATGCATACAATTATTTAGATTTTTAAAAAATTGGAAAATAAATATCTCCAAATTGGGGAACTTGTTGGCTAATGTTTCTCTGTGTATGGATAAAGTAAAACTCATAAATCCGGGAATATCTGGAACAAAGTTGTAACTGTGTGTCATAAAGAAACACTAATTGAGCCCATTTTACAGCAGATCAGTTTCACCCTTCTTTCCCTGTGTTACACCTAATATCAAGCTGCCTAAAGCCGGATATAAGTTCAGCCAAAATTTTTACGAAGAACCTAACAGTATTCAGAAAGTATAGATTAAATACCCTCGGTGGTGGTGTGTTTATGTGCTGTCAGCAGTAATTTACCTTGAAGTGAAATTTAAGTAGATAGTTCCTTTAAGTTAGTGTGGGTGGTGGCTATGCTCGAGAACCGCAATAAATTATTAATTGGTTCCTTTTGCAGACCCCTCGATGCTAAGCAGTTCAAAGAAAAGCTTAGTCTCATTTCAAATAGGTACCCCAGTCGTACAGTTATACTTGGTGGTGGCTTCAATTCACCCTCAATATGTTGGCGAAAATACATGTTTAACGTCAGTGGTAGGCATAAAACGTCGTTCGAAATCGTACTGATTACTTTCTCCGAAGCCGGCCGATGTGGCCGTACGGTTAAAGGCGCTGCAGTCTGGAACCGCAAGACCGCTACGGTCGCAGGTTCGAATCCTGCCTCGGGCATGGATGTTTGTGATGTCCTTAGGTTCGTTAGGTTTAACTAGTTCTAAGTTCTAGGGGACTAATGACCTCAGCAGTTGAGTCCCATAGTGCTCAGAGCCATTTGAACCATTTTGAACTTTCTCCGAAAATTGTTTTGAACAATTAGTTCAGGAGCCCACTCGAAATGTAAATGGCTACAAAAACATATTTGACCTCTTAGCAAAAACCGGTGTTGAGCAAAGAGGTAACACCATGACGGATACAGAGATTAGTGGCCACAAGGTCGCTGTAGCAAGAATGAATGCTGTAACATCCAAATCCACCAAGAATAATCGCAAAGTATATCTGTTTAAAAAAGCAGACCAAAATTGACCGCTTCCTAAAGGACAGTCTCCACTCCTTCCAATGTGAATCTGTAAGCGTGTATTGATCCCCCATGGTACACAAAACAAGTCATAACACTGTTGAAGAAGCTACGAAAAAAAGCAAGCCAAATTTAAAAGATCGCAAAATCTCCAAGATAAGCGAAGTTTTGCAGAAGCTCAAAATTTAGCGCGAAGTTCAATGCGAGATGCTTTTAATAGTTTTCACAACGAAACTCCGTCTTGACTTCTGGCGGAAAATCCACAGACGTTGTAGTTGTATGTAAAGTACATCAGCGGCAAGACACAGTCAGTACCATCACTGCGCTGTAGCAGTAGTAATGTCACTGATGACAATGCCACTATAGCAGAGTTACTAAGCGTGGTTTTCCGAAATTCGTTCACCAAAGAAGACGAAGTAAACATTCCACAATTCGACTCAAAAATTGCTGCCAACATGAATAACTTAGAACCAGATATTCTCGGTATAACGAAACAGCTTAAATCACTTAATAAAGACAAGGCCTCCACACTTAGCAATAATATACAATCGCATGCCGCCGAAAGGTGCGTACCTAAGGACTGGAATGTTGCACATGTGATACCAATACTAAAGAAAGGAAACAGGAATAATCTAGTGAACTGCAGACCCATATCACTAACATTGAATTGCAGTAGGATCTTTGAACGTATATTGTCTTCGAACACTATGAACTACTTCACAGAAAACGATGTAGTGATATATAGCCAACACGGATTCATAAAATATCGTTCTTCGGAAACACTACGAGATCTTTAATTTCACGAAGCAATGAGTGGTATCGACAGGGAATCTCACATTGATTCCATATTTTTAGATTTCCAGAAGACATTTCGACATCGTTCCTCACAAGCAACTTGCGTGCTTACGGAGCATCGTCTAAGGTGTGCTGCTAGAGTCCTGATTTCCTGTCATAAAGATCTCAGTTCGTAAAAACTGACGGAAAGTCATTGAGTAAAATATATTTAATATCTGGTGTTCTCCAAGAAGGTGTTATAGGCCCTCTGCTGCTCCTGTTCTACATAAACGATTTGGTAGACAATCTGAGCAGCCCTCTTATATTGTGTGCAGATAATGCTGTCATTTGCCATCTTGTAAAGTTATCAAATGATCAAAACCAATTGCAAAATTGCACAGACAGTATATCTGTATGGTGCGAAAAGTGAAAATTTACTCTGCATAATCAAAAGTGCCAAGTCATCCACATAAATACTATAAGGAAACCGCTAAATTTCCGTTAAACGATAAATCACATAAACTCAAAAGCTTTGAATTCAACTAAATACTTAAGGTTTACAATTACGAAAAACTTAATTTGGAACGACCACATGTTGTGAGATAAGCGAACCAAACCCTGCGATTTATTAGCAGAACAATTATAAAACGGAACAGGTATACTACAGGGACTGCCTCAGTACGCCTGTGGAGTATTGCTGCGCGATGTTGGATCTGCATCAGATAGAATTGACGAAGGACAACGGAAAAGTTCGAAGACGGTCAGCTCATTTTGTATTATCGGAAATTGGGGGAGAGAATGATACCCAACTTGGGGTCGCGATCATTAAAACCAAGGAGTTTTTCGATGCTGCAGGACCTTCAGTTGAAATTTCAGTCACCTGCTTCCTCCTCCAAATGTGAAAATATTTTATCATCGCTCACCTGGATAGGGAGAAATGATCACAATAATAAAATAACACAAATATGAGCTTGCACGGATAGATTTCAGTGTTCGTCTTTTCCACCCGCTGTTCGAGGGTAGAACGGTAGAGAAATAGCTTGAAGTTGATTCGGTGAACCCTCTGCCAGGCATTTAATTGTTAATTGCAGAGTAATCATGTAGATGGCGATGTAGCGGTGTATGTCACAATTTTGTTCTGAGCTAGGGCAAAATTCTATGATAGTTAATATTCCGTAATCCGAAAACGTCATTGCAAACAACTATTTTATTTCTATTAAAATTAAAGGATGAAAGTTATTAAATTCCACATACGTGGAAATTAAATGTCACACGACATATTTGTGTAAGATTATGTTGCAAAACGTGATAAAGTGTCCCGAGCTGCCCAGTTTTACGGTATCAATTAACAGCTTTTTGAATTTCTAAACCAATTTGTTTGGGATGTTTCATCGCAGCGCGTCAAATCTTCGATGCATTAAAAAATTCCATGATAGGCAACCCATGAACAGATTGACAGCTCTTCAAAGGCAAGCTAAAGATGAACAATTAAATGTGTTACAATAACTTAACTTGTGCACAAAATATAATTCCCAGAACACACGTCAAACGGACGAACCGAATCCATCAGGTAGAATTATTTTAGGAGGCAATGTACTTATTTTGTTCCTACAACAATCAAATATTCAAATTCACAGCAACGCATCATACAGAGGTGATTCCGTGATGATTATACAAATTTCAGGGTTGATGGAGAAAGTTTAATGTATCAATTTGAGGTAACGGAACCTGGTCCGGAAACGACCGACTCGGTAGTTAGAAGCGAATATCGTTCTGGTAACTCTGACAGTGGAATACTTGTACCGGTGCTGTTGTTGCAATTTTCAGGGGTGGTACTGTGGACCAAAACTGTGTGCCTTAAGACCTATGGGCGCTTCTTCAGTAGAAGAGATGTGTTTCACAGTATCGAAAGTGAACAAGTAGTCATAGCTTCTAATGTATTTTTTCTTGATTTAGTACATACTACCTTCTCTGAAAGTTGTCTACCCTAAAATCTTAGCAAAAAGACTGTCGACATGTGTATAGCATTCCGAGGTATCAGCTTTCGACTAGATCTTTTCTGGACCAGGGTCCCTTACCTGAAACTGACACATTTACCCTTCTCCATCATTCCTGAAAATCTGTAACATAATCACAGAATCACCCTCATAAGTTGCAGCAGAAACAAAAATGCAGTGCCCTTTTACAGTTCGTTCAAGCAGTTCCTGTACCTCTAGATCAAACAGTATGTTGTAAATTGAATATTGTAACACGTAGACATAAAAATCACGTATCCTGCGGATGTGCAGCTTCGTGCCTTAGAGAGAGATCTACAGAGAGTCCAAGCAGGAATGGTCATAATTCGGAGATATGATAGGGAGGATCATAAAAAAGTCTAGTAAACATGGACTTTAAGATGCATACCTTCACTGTAGCGAAGACGGACAGAGTCTCATAGCTCTTAAGGTATGGACTTTAGAGCCCATGTTTACTAGACTTTTTTGTTTCGATTGATCATTCCTGTCGTATCCCTGCATGTTGACCATTCCTCCTGGCACACCCCGTATTCTACTTGACTTCTTGCGCAGCATCCCAGGGAGCGTTATGCTTTGGAAAGCTTCCGCGAGGCTTTCACGAAATTCATCATTAGTCTTGTACCGACGCTGACCAACATGAGAGATGACCATTAACCACAACCAGATATCTGTATTACGATAGTCCGCGTAGGAACCGTGATAACATCGCGGACAATAGCCATAAAACCAAACACCGCATTCCTCGTGTATGAACTGCGATATGTTGCACATTCACCAGAAAATAAAAATCCTAGATGAAACATGTCATCTGGAAACTGTGTCACCAAAGCACAGCGCGCGTCAACTCGCTGCTCCATGTAGTCGTCAGGTAATTTAGTCACAAACATCAATCTGAACCCCTTAATTTTCAAATCTTTTTGAAGTGGTCATGTATTTTTGAGCGGTTCCTGAAGTTCAGCTCCTTAAATTGTGTATGGATTTCAATGGAGACTGCTCTGTCTGAGCAACGGTGACATACGTCTTCGCTCCTGTTTTCATAAGTGATAAGGACATCCAGTATCTAGATACACTTTGGTATGATTTAATTTTTTAAACTGATAAAACGCACATGTCTCCGCGTGTAGCAGAAGAAGAAGCAAAACCATCTTAATGGCCGACCGTGGTGGACGAGCGGTTTTAGGCGCTACAGTCTGGAACAGCGAGACCGCTGCGGTCGTAGGCTCGAATCCTGCCTCAGGCATGGATGTGTGTGATGTCCTTAGGTTAGTTAGGTTTAAGTAGTTCTAAGTTCTGGGGGACTGATGACCTTAGAAGTTAAGTCCCATAGTGCTCAGAGCCATTTTTGAACCATCTTAAAGCAGTTTTAGTTATCTGTTCCAACAGTATATGTAATCACTACTGGAACCAATAAGTGGCTTTCGCTAACAAGAATTATTTTGGAGGTAACTCTACGATCCTTACGTATGTGATGCCTAGATTAAAACTAGCGCAGAAAGGGTTTTTCTGACACGAAATAATTTGTTGACATATCGCTGGAAACAATAACAACGATGACATATCAAGCAGAAAACATGTAGAGGGACATTAAGTGGAATGCCCGCATGAAACAAGTAGTAGATGCCACTCTGAGATTCCTAGGAATAAAACTGACTGAATGTAATTCATCCACGAAAGAAGTGGCTTACAAAACAGTTGTTCGACCGTTTCTTGAGTATTTCTCATCACTCTGGGACCCTGCTTGGTTGGCTTAAGAGAAGAGGTCGACATCCAACAAAGAGCGGGATTGTTTAGTCGACACGAGAGCGTTACGGAGATCCTCAACAATTTTCACTGGCAGATGCTACAAGAGAGGCGTGGTGCATCACGGAGAGGTTTACTTGTGATACTCCGAGAGACTGCCTTCCACGCACATACGTCTCGCGAGATGACGGAAATTGAATAATTTGGTCTAATAAAGGTGTTTACAGTGAGTCATTCTTTTTAAGCGCCATTCGCGAGTGCAACAGGGAAGGGGGGATCAGATAACGGTACCAGACGTACCTTCTGCCACACGTAGTCGGGGTGTTTGCAAAGTATAAATGCAGATGTAAAGTGCTCTAGTTAAGGAACAGAAGAACTGCCGTTTACAGAAGCTTCTGGCGACATCTATCTAACCATGTCTTCGCTATTTAGAAAACATTGTCAAGACATGCCAACAACATTATTCCGAGCGACCTGATTAACAGCAAAGTTGAAAATTGTATCACTGAAAAGGCGGTATAATAAATTGTCGCTGAGCACCCAGGACATGAAATGCGTTGTGTACCTTCAGAAAATTCGCCATTTGTGACTGAGGGTTTAATTTTACTCCGTACGTTATGTCAAAAGACTGGATAATTGTTTGCGAACTGAGTGCACGCTATGCACGAACAAGATGTAAATCAGGCTGTGTGTTATTTGACAAAGATGTTTCTAACAAGCGTAGTCTCCTTTACTAACATTATGATACTGTGATAATAGAGTAAAACAAAAATGTATCTGGTGTTCCCAAAGGAAGTGCATAGGTTCCCTGCTGTTTCTAATACGAGTATAATGATGGTGGAGACAATCTGAGCCACTCCGTTAGATTGTTTGCAGATGCTGTCGTTTAGTGCGGTAGCGTTCTCGCTTCCCACGCCCGGGTTCCCGGGTTCGATTCCCGGCGGGGTCAGGGATTTTCTCTGCCTCGTGATGACTGGATGTTGTGTGATGTCCTTAGGTTAGTTAGGTTTAAGTAGTTCTAAGTTCTAGAGGACTGATGACCATAGATGTTAAGTCCCGTAGCGCTCAGAGCCATTTGAACCATTTTGTTCCTGTCGTTTACTATCTAGTAAAGTCGTGAAAAGATCAAAAATACTTCCAAATTTACTTAGACAAGATATCGGTGTTGTGCGAAAAGTGGCAACTGACACCAAATAATAAAAAGTGTAAAGTTATCCAAATGTGTACTAAAAGGTGTCCTTTAATTTTTTGTTACACGATAAATCTAACAAATTTAAAGTCTGTAAATTCAACTAAAGATATAGGGATTACAATTACTAACAACTGAAATTGGAACCATCAGTTAGAAAATATTGTGGGGAACGCTACCCTAAGACTGCGTTTTATTGACAGAACAATTAGAAGAAGCACCAAGTCAATTAAGTAGACTGTCTCGATTACGTTTGTCTGTTATCTTCTGGAGTATTGCAGGGCAGTGTGGTGCTCTTATCAGATAGTAACAAGGGCAGCTCGTTTTTTGCTATTGCTAAAAACAGAAGAGACTGTCACGGGTATGATACACGAGTTGAGGTGTCAGTTATTGAAGCGAAGGCGTTTCTCGTTGCGACTAGAACTTTTCACGAAATTTCAGTCACCAGCTTTCTCCTCCGAATGGGAAATTTTTTGTTGAATTCCATCTGCATAAGGAGGAATGACCATCGTAATACAATAATGGAAATCAGAGCTCGAAAGGGATGATTTAAGAGTTATTTTTCGCACGTGGTATTCGAGAGTGGAAGGGTAAAGAAACTGATTGAAATTGGTTAGATGAACCCTCAGCCAAATATTTACGCATTAATTGCAGACCAGTTATGTAGATGTAGATATAGATATAGAACTCCAAATCAGTTCTACAGTACGTCCAAACTCACCCTCATACCAAACTTTCTCGCAACAAAGTTATGTCCCTGTAGACTGTGATTAAAGAAATAATAATTTACACAAGACATAGGTATCTAGTTATGGGTTTCAATTACGGGAAGAAGATACGAAGACAATAAAAACTGTGCTATTTGATTTTCAGTGAAAACTTCAAAACGTTTTTAGAACGTTTGTGCACAAAAAATTAAGTAGGAAAAATCGACAAAGTTTAAATCACTGCACCAAAGAACTCAGATACGAAACTGATTTGCAAAGCTCCCGACGCCAAATTTTTATAACAGTTTTTTCTTATTTTGTGTGCATTATATTCAAAACTGAAATTCACAAAATAATCTTAAGAATTTGTAGGGCTGCATAGGGCGACGAGTAGGAAAGATTTCAGCGGGGAAATATGTTCAATATTTTGAGTTCGAAGCCTTATCCAAAAAAGTACTATTTCCGTATCACAGAAACAAATATGTATGCGTATGCAATGTGAATTCATAGAATTTTAGAGTGACAGACAGGACAGTTGCGACAAACTAATATGGCAATGTTCAGTGCTGAAATGCACACGAAATGTTCTGTATTCACGGGTAACATTTTATGCTCGCCTTCTTCACAGGTACGACAGAGTTCAACCCTGGGCATTGTTAACACATCGGTGTTGTTTACATATATAATACATACAGGACTCGTAGTGACTCACTACCGCTCTTCCACCCAGCAGACTCGACAGAGGGAACCACTATATTTACAGATTTGGTAGCGTCGAAGAGAAACACATTGTATCTGAATGTGGGCTCCTATTCAAACCATTATCCACTGAATGTCCTCTAAACGTTATGAGAGTTTGTAAAAATTTTGACTTACTCTGTATACGAAATCAAAAACAGTCGCGATTATAGTTGTAGGTAGTAAAGGCATCCACATGCAATTAACGTGTGGAATACCTGTCTTGTGGCTTCAGCAGTAATATCTACACCTATATGTACACATGAAGAGTGGAAATGGAAATCATTTTTATTGCAAAATCTGACATTTGTCATGAGAATGGAAAAACAATGTATCTCTGTTTGTACACATCTAATCTGTATCCAAAAAAATTGAGAAGATAGTCTGATACTATAGAATTATGCTACTTACTGCATTACGACAAGAAATACTGGACAAATTAGAAAATATATGCTTTATTAAGAACATTCTAACCGCCACACCACGAAACTAACTGCTTCTGTGTGCCAAGGTGATTCTTGTAAAGAAGAAAACAGTAATCAGTCACTGGTAATAACGCTATTTATTCGCACAAACAACGGCGTTATCTGTTTCGAACTGATAGGTTCATCGTCAGACTGCTATTCACTATAATTATACATCTCTTGTTGTTTACATTAGTTGTAAACAGCCAAAAACTAATACATCTGTTGTTTATATTTGTTGTTAACAGCAAACAACTAATGTAAACAGCAACAGATGTAACATTAGCGTGAACAGCCGTCTGAAGATGAACCTCTCGCTTCCAAACCTGTCATGGGGCTATTTACGAAAATAGCATTATTAACAGTGGCTGGTTGCTGGTTGCCGTTTTCTTCTTTGCAGGAATAAACTTGTGTTTTGTACACAGACACTATCTCAGAAATGTCAGTTTCCGACAGAATATCAAAAAGAACGTTTTTGTTCCAAACGCCATTAATACTGAGGAACTACGTTTTATTTGTGTTAATACAAGTATATCAGTACAGCATTAGATTTTTCACTAGTAGGACTGTTGTGATCAAAAACCATTTCTCATATCTTTTAAATTTGGGAACTCCATAGGGAAGCACAGCTTGAAACAAATACCATGCACCATATACTAACGCATATTTGAATGCCTTTCCCCATGATTTCGGACATGGATTGAATCTAGAAACATGCGACAGAGTACCGACAACATAGCAGCATGGAAAACTGCGTTTTGTGAAAAAATTGCACTTAGAACATTTTCCATTGGCACGCTCTGTGTAAACTCAGTAAACCACTGTGAAGTGCATGGCAGAGTGTCCGAGAGATAGTTAGCGTCGTGCCACTCGGGTACGGACCATAAGCAAAATGAATGCTTACACAAATCTGTGCGTACTGTAATTTGTCTAATTTTATCATCACTATCCCTAGCGGAGTGATACGAAGGGGACTGAAGATTATATCTCTGGATTCTTCAATCATTATTGGTTCTCGATATTTTGTGAAGAGACTTCGCTGAATAACTTTCGTCTGTCGTCAAATGTCTGCTAATCTAGGTTTTTCGACATTTCCGTGGCCCTCTTCGTCAGTCAAACAAACATGTCAGCATTCGTCTGCCCTACTTGAAATATGTTCAATATCCCCTTTTAGTCCTATCTGGTATAGGTCCGACACGGTTGAGCAGTTTCCTAAGATGGGATGAACAAGTTATTTACAAGCAGTCGCCTGTGTAGATTGAGTTCATTTTCCCAGTATCTTGCAAGCCAATCGTAGTCTCTCGTCTCCCTTTCCCACCACTGAGCCAATGTGATCATTCCATTTCATATCCCCACAAATTGTTTCATCCACTTGTTTTCATGAGATCACCGACCCCAGTTGTGACTCACTGATATTATGCAATGTTTCGTATTATGAAGAGCATAATTTTACATTTCGCTCCATTTAAGGCAAGTTACCAGTCTTTGCACAACTTCGGAATCCTATCAAGACTGAATAAACATTTTGTTCATCATTTCTCAAACAGTAATTTATTACGATAAGTGCGCCATCTGTAAAAAGTTTGAGGTTACTACTAATACTACGTGCAAGATCATCAATAAACTATATTAACGGCAAGGGTTCCAGCACACTACATCTGGGCACACCTGAAGTATTTCCACATCTGCCGATGGCACTCCATTCAAGGTAGCATGCTGCGTCCTCCCTACGAATAAATCCTAATTCCAACCACGTTTGATTTGATACTCCGTTCGATCGTAACTTACCAAACAGAGTGCACGGAGTACTGAGTCAAATGCATTTACCTGACTGTCTTGATCCTTGGTTTTTCAGGATTTCATGAAGAGAAAAAGGCGAGTTGTGTTTTGCACGAACTTTTTTCGGAATCATAATGGTTTGCAGGACTGACGCCATTCTGTTCGGCACACTTAATAATGTTGACTTCAGAAAACAGACGCTTATCAGTGAGATTAGACAGTGGTTCTGTGAGTAAACTCTGTTACCCTTCTCGTAAACACACAGTTGTGATCTCTTATTTCTTCCAATAATAGGCAGAGTTTTTTGTTCAAAGGATTAACGGTATAGGCCTTCTGTTGCTAAAATGGAAGCTAACTCAGCTTTAGATTTTGTGCAGAAACTGACAGGGATCCATCGGACCTGAAGCCTCAAACTTCTCCACAAAAATATTATAATTATAGTGCAACTTCAGGCACTATTTTATCGATCTGAAACAAATCATAAATTTGATGAAGAGACACATTCCGTACTTACATTCTATTGTTGTACTACATCATGTACTTTACGTACGTATTAAGTGATTGTGACTAATTGCTACCTGAAAGCAGACGTACTAGCTGCATTGTAGTGTGAACTACTACTTACATATTTACATTCTTATAAGTTAAACATTGAAAAGCAAAGCAAAGACCTGCGTTTTCGGCCTGTTAGGCCAATTAGGATCGACCGACCGCCGTGTCATCCCCTGTCAGTGCCGGCATTGAATGTGGTATGGAGGGGCCTGGAGTCATCAGAACGATCTCCCGGCCGTTGCTGGCTTTCTTGACCTTGGAGCCGCAATTTCTCACTCAAGTATCTCCTTAGTTCTCATAACGAGGCTGAGTGCACCCTGTTCCAGACCTCCTACCAAGAAAATATCCCTGACAGTTCAAGGAATCGAACTCAGGTCCTCCGCATAGCAGTGACACGTTCAATCCTGAACTACTTAATAGATATCACAAAATTGTGACTTAATTAAGCAAAGGCATCTATATTTTCGAAATTCGGCGCAGATGATTTATAGAAACAAGTCAAAAACTTCTGATCAGGCTGGTGCCATTTAATGATGTTGTTCATGGAGAATTACTGTAGGCTAAGCAGCCAAAATCCAAAATCACCAACCCACAAAGCCTGATCTAGTGGCAATTCACCATAAATCTAAATAAAACCATCAACCGGAATTCTGAATTGAACGCTACAGTGTGTAATATGGTTAACGGTATTACAAAACATATTCCCTTCCCATCTCCATCCAACCTATTGTGAGTGACTCAACGAGAAATCGAGCACGACGTGACTCGCGAGTTATTTAAGTTTTCAAACAATTGCAGAGAGTGATTCTCTTGTTAAGTGGTGGAAAAGAATCGTAGATGAAATTGTGGATGAAACGCTGGACCTTTAGATAACTAATGTCACACACTAAGTTGCAACCAATGCACCAAAACAGGAGTGGGGTACGATTATAAAATATACAGCTGTTTCGTAGAGAGCAGCATACCAATTTATGTGACTGGAGTGCTCATTTGTTATCTACAACAATTTTCTGAAACTTACACTAGTGTTCAGAAAAAAAAAACAGAACACCCTGAAGGACTAGAGAAAGGACGTTCATATTCAGAGGACATGTACATTAGTACGTTCTGCAGAAACGATCAGCGTTCCAGTCACATCGGTTCCGCATGTGTCCTGTTGCCTAGTAGGTGCGGGGTCTGCCATGGGCCCTGATAGCTTGTTCCTTGCGTGATGGCATCGACACGTAGAAGGCGTGAATGGCGTCCTGTGGTATAGCCATCCACGCTGCATTCATTTACTTTCAAAGTTCATCTGCGGTGGTTGGCATTGGGTGTCAGCGCTGCAACCGCCGTTTCACCATGTCCCATACATTTTCGATTGGCGACAAGTATGGTGATCTGGCAGACCAAGGCAAAAAGCTGACACCCTGTGACACCAAGAAGGCACGTATTCCTGCGGCAACATGTGCATTGTGTGGTGTGACCGCCAGACACCACACTTGCTAGGTGGTAGCCTTTAAATCGGCCGCGGTCCGTTAGTATACGTCGGACCCGCGTGTCGCCACTATCAGTGATTGCAGACCGAGCGCCGCCACACGGCAGGTCTAGTCTAGAGAGACTTCCTAGCACTCGCCCAGTTATACAACCGACTTTGCTAGCGATGGTTCAGTGACAAAATACGCTCTCATTTGCCGAGACGATAGTTAGCATAGCCTTCAGCTACGTCATTTGCTACGACCTAGCAAGGCGGCAGTACCAGTTGCTATTGATACTGTAATCATGTACCGTCAAGAGCGACGCTCATCATTAATGGATTAAAGTTAAGTATTCCACCAGCTACGTCCGTTTTTCTAAAGACTAAATTCCTTGTCCTGTTCCAGACCTCACGCCAGCTTGCGTGAGCTAAAACGCGTGCCTTTCGGCTTCCTCTCATACCCGGTGTTGGCTCTCCTGCCAACACACAACGCATTGTCTTGCTGAAAACCGGCGTCTGGAGCGTTGTGCAGAAAGGGTATGGCTACAGGTTGAAGGATGTCATTCACGTAGGTCACAGTCGTCAAAGTGGCGCGGACATGCACCAACTCTGACTTGTGATTGCACTCAGCAGCATCTGACACCGTTAGGTCTTAAGCTGGCGCTGTGTGTCTTGTGCGAATGCAGTCACTGTGATAACGCTCCCCTTTTCGGTGGCGAACCTAAATGCGATCATCACTTTGAAACAAAGATAACCTGGATTCGTCCGAAAACGCTATCTGATACTATTCCTATCCCCAGTGACGTCATTCCATACAGCAGTGCTGTCTAGCGTGTTTCTGCACATAAGGTAGGCAGAGAAGTGGACGGCGGGCACGTAACCCATGCCATAATAAACAGCAACGGACTGTTACTCCTGATAGTGTACGATGTGTTACACTGTTGCGCCAGAGCCGAGGAGGACGCAGATCTGTCCTGAAAAGCCATTCGGATGAGGTGTCGATCTCCTCCAGCACGAGGGGGGGAGGGAGGTCTAGGAGGTGCGTCCTGACCCATCTCGTAGTGTTCTACGGACTTCTGTGACCCATTCTGCACACCCCCGTTGCACTGCCGAAACACTTCGTCTCACATGAGCAGCATTTTCCCGGATGGATGCATCACATTCTCTCATGCCAACAACGTGCCCTCTTTCAAAGTCATTGGTTTTTTGGTACGTTTCGTGCATATGTGTGCGAGGTATCCTGCACCTCTGCTCAAGTCACACTTGTCTATTACCTTAGGTTTATAGAGACAAGGAGATCCGCAGGCACTTTTTACCGGTAGGTGGTGTTGCCCTGCTATTCGATGTCGATCTTGAACCCTTGTGCATTTCTGCAGGACATACTAATGTACATGACCTGTGAATATGAACGTCCTATCACTGGTCGTTCAAGGTGTTCTGTTTTTCTGAACATCAGTGTATTTTTTATTGTACGCAGCGTCCCGTGCCTGCTCGCCATGCTACGGCCAGGTGGTCGGCAGAAAGTTTATGATAATTGTTTCTGGTTTTGGCCTTGACTGTAGCACGACTCGGCAACCTGAAGATGTTCTACGAACGAAACCGATCGTAACACAATAAATTTGTAATAATACGGCTGTGGTGGTTTTCAGTAACCATTAACTTCTGAAACATGCTTCACGACCGTAGCCGACACCTGATGCGTCTGACATCAGAAACTTTCTGCAAAAAGGAGGAGAATCTGGAGATGAACGACGTTTGGAGCAGTTGCACCTCTTCATTGTCAAATGTAATTTCGCGAAAAGGAGCCATAAGGTTTGATTAATCCTCCGCTGACTAATGTCTGATATTTTGGGAGGCACTACAGACTCCATGAATATTAAATGCGTTATTTTCGTTGCAATTTCCTTTCACAGTCATACCATGATATGTTCCTAAAATGTGATCAGTTTATTCACATCGTGTTTATGCAGTTTTTCTGATACTAATATACTAAGATCATAACGGATCCTCTCTTCTCTGAACAGTTCGGATTCCAACCTGAAGTAACTTTTACCGTGTCACTCATTTCATGCAATATGATTTACAAGCGTTGGCACACCAGCGTACTTCAACAACAATAATCTAGATACATCTAAAATACGTAAATTATTTTTTAGAAAAGCAGAGAGGAATTTCGAACTTTACCATTCACGTTCCTTCACTCTTTGTTTCTTGCATTTTGATTCTTACTCTGAGGCAGATATTACCATCGTTACATACATCCCCTTTTCGTCCTTATCGTAACTGAATTCTTATCTTATAGTGTACTGATTGGTAATTTCGGAAGGTAAACCACAGAGAATTAAAAAAACAAAACGCATAAGACAATCCATATATGGGCGTCTGTGTGTGATGCACATAAGGAATTAGGATGATTTTCTTTAATTTTGAATCTTAGCCACGCATTAGTAGCTACCGTTAAGCAGATGTAACTGTACAATTTCGGGGGTTGGCCAAAACTATGGAAAACAGCCGGAAATGTATGCTTGAACATAAATGCAGGTGCTAGCCAACCAAGCCTTCACGTTGAGCTGTTGTATCTGACCACGAACGGCACGTTTGCAATGTCTTCTCAGTATGTTCCAAGTGCAGGTCGTGATCCGAACAGTGTTCTGTGTACTTATGAGTGCCTCATGTCAGAGATAAATAAATTCTAACGTGGGAAAATTGTTGGTGCTCATATGGTGGATGCTTCCGTAAGCAAGGGAGCCACAATGCTTGGTGTTTCAAGGGGCACCGTATCGAAGATTTATACCGTGTACAGAAAAAGTGGAAAAACATCATCCTCTAAGCATAACGTGGACGAAAATATGTGTTAAGTGATAGTGACAGAAGCCACTGAAGAGAACGACAGCCGCAAAAGGCATTGCAGAATTGAATGTTGCACTCGCGAGCCTCAGCAACAAAGCAACACGAACGCAGCTCCGTAAGAGGGAACTGCAGGGTGCGATGGAATTCCAAAACTGCTCGTCAGCTATGGAATTACCGGTAACAAGATAATTTGGTACCGAAGCAGCAAAAACTGAGCTATATAGCAATGGAAGAAAATAATGTGGACCGATGAATCTTGTTGCACATTATTTCCAACTTTCCGACTTTTCGTCCCAAGAGTAAAGTATGGTGGGGATTCGCCGGCCGGAGTGGCCGAGCGGTTCTAGGCGCTACCGTCTGTAACCGCGCGACCGATACTGTCGCAGGTTCGAATTCTGCCTTGGGCATGGATGTGTGTGATGCCCTTCGGTTAGTTAGGTTTAAGTAGTTCTAAGGTCTAGGGGACTGATGACCTCAGAAGTTAAGTCGCATAGTGCTCAGATCCATTTGAGCCATTTTTTTATGGTGGGGGTTCGCTGTTGATTTGGGAAACCATATGGTATTCCATGCTACGTATCGTTACTCTACAATTTTAGATTACTTGCAATGATTTTGTGCCAATTTTGGCTGATCAGACACAACCAATAGTACAACGTTACTTCTTCGATGGTGATGCTGTGTTCCAAGAGGACAGCTTGCATCGCTCACGGTTGGTTTCGTGAACACGAGGATCAACTGTCGCATCCCTGTGGTCACCAGTCACCAGATCACAATATTATTCAGCCTTTTCGGTCTACTTTCGAAAGAAGTGTCCGTGATGGTTTCCCACCTCCATCGTCGTTACCTGAAATTGCCAATATTTAGCAGGAAGAATGGTACAATACTACCTTTAAAACCATACAGGACCAGTATTTATCCGAGCGGTTCCAGGCGTTTCAGTCTGGAACCGCGCGCCCGCTACGGTCGCAGGTTCGAATCCTGCCTCTGGCGTGGATGTGTGTGATGTCCTTAGGTTAGTTAGGTTTAAGTATTTCTAAGTTCTAGGGGACTGATGACCACAGATCTTAAGTCCAATAGTGCTCAGAGCCATTTTTGAACCAGTATTTATCCATTCTGAGACGACTGGAAGATGTTTTGAATGCCAACTGTTTTCCTACCCGTATTGGGCATGGTACTGTGTTGCGCTTTTGGTGTTTCCACATTCTTGTCCACCCCCTGTATAAGTATTGTACTTAGACGTAGAAAGATAGTATGCGGACTCATTATAGAGGTATTTTCAATATATGAACAGTTCAATAAGTGTAAGATAGTAATTTTTCTTCCTTCATTAGAAAACATTACCAACAAAGTGATGTCTTTCTCAACAGAATTTGATTTATAGGGGATGTTTCCTCGGGGTCCAGAAAGAACTCGAGAAAGCCATTTATTTTGTTATTAACCTATACGTCATTGTTCTCATTCTATAGATATTATGTTCCAGGTGAATCAGAGCTCTAACGACAAACTTTCATAGGCGGTAGTATGGACCAAAATACGATAAAAGTATCTGGTAAGCATTGGCTCTAAAATGCCTGCCTCAAGAATATAAGCGTTTTTTGTTTTAGGGCGCAAAACCAACTGATGTCATAAGTGAGTATGAGCACTTGTTAATTTTTGCTACTGTGAGACACAGTTCTTTTACTGATAGCTCTTTGCTCTCGTTATTCTGAGAGGTGGTGGTATGGACCAAGGCTAGAAAAAAAATCCAGTAAGTATGGGCTCTAAAGTGTCTACCTTAAAAGCTGCACTCACTTGTTCTGTAGGAGAGATATGTTTCACAGCAGCGAAGATGCCCATATCTATTAACGAATGCATCTTAGCGCCATTGTCTGGTGGATATTTTTTATTGATTTGGTCCATATTGGTGCCACTGAAAGTTTGTCAGTTTAGTTCTGGTTCACCTTGTATAAACAGAGTTTCCTGTTGCTGTAAATGACTGTACGTTTAGTTGCAGTCTGTAGTAGGTAGCGCATACAGACAGTTGCACAAATATTCAAAAGAATGATTAGACGAGATGGCGCAATGATGAAATGCTGAATCTGTTTCCTTAGGACAGCGGTTCAGCCATCCCCAAAATCATTTCGGGGAAATTCCGGAATGACTCCTTTGAACAGGTAATCGGAGATTTTCAGCGCCCAACCGAGCTTTAGTTCTCTCTCTAATGATGTTGCTGTCGACGGGATGATAAAGCCGAGTCTTCTTTCCTTGAAGTGTGCGACACAATACTTGAAAAGAACTATCTCTTGTGGATTAGACGCAAATGAGATGCAATGCTGTAACTCTTTTTGCCAAAATTGGCATGGAATGTACTGCTTTTCTACTTAAATATGAGTCAGCGGGGCGAAACATGAGCTCTGCCTGGAGTATGCACCCTCAACATTTGACATACCATCGTCTCCAATTGCGACATGTATGGCTATAAACCATAGCAAGTGCAATTGCTCCGGATTCGTACTTCCCGGCCCTCATGAACGTAGATAAAAAGAAGATTCAGTTCAGTAAAATACTGTATTTAATTCAGTACCTCGGCAGATAAAAACGCAGCAAATATCGACCGTCACCCTTTTAAGTAGGATCACTTTTTCAAAGCGTTGTTTCTATATCTCCAACGGTTCCAGAAATATTTTATTAAAACAATGCACACAGTCGGTCAGAATATTATACTTAGCCACCTTGTCGCGTGCACTTCGTCGTGACATGAATGATCCTAGCGTTTAGTGCGTGTAACACGTCAGAGATCCACGGTAATGTTATATAATTTTTGTAGTGTGTGGGTTGGCACACTATGACAGCCACGATATGCACGACATAGCTGACCTGAAGTGCGTTTCGGCTTGGGATGTGAACTGGTATGTGTCATCGTGCCCTTCAGTCCGTAATGCTGGCCTTTCTAGAAAATACAATAACTGGTATGGAAGAAGTCACCCATAAGATTATTAATAAATAAATCCAAAACTTTGCATTGTTTTCTTTGCCGACAACGGGGGCCGAGATATACACTCCTGGAAATGGAAAAAAGAACACATTGACACCGGTGTGTCAGACCCACCATACTTGCTCCGGACACTGCGAGAGGGCTGTACAAGCAATGATCACACGCACGGCACAGCGGACACACCAGGAACCGCGGTGTTGGCCGTCGAATGGCGCTAGCTGCGCAGCATTTGTGCACCGCCGCCGTCAGTGTCAGCCAGTTTGCCGTGGCATACGGAGCTCCATCGCAGTCTTTAACACTGGTAGCATGCCGCGACAGCGTGGACGTGAACCGTATGTGCAGTTGACGGACTTTGAGCGAGGGCGTATAGTGGGCATGCGGGAGGCCGGGTGGACGTACCGCCGAATTGCTCAACACGTGGGGCGTGAGGTCTCCACAGTACATCGATGTTGTCGCCAGTGGTCGGCGGAAGGTGCACGTGCCCGTTGACCTGGGACCGGACCGCAGCGACGCACGGATGCACGCCAAGACCGTAGGATCCTACGCAGTGCCGTAGGGGACCGCACCGCCACTTCCCAGCAAATTAGGGACACTGTTGCTCCTGGGGTATCGGCGAGGACCATTCGCAACCGTCTCCATGAAGCTGGGCTACGGTCCCGCACACCGTTAGGCCGTCTTCCGCTCACGCCCCAACATCGTGCAGCCCGCCTCCAGTGGTGTCGCGACAGGCGTGAATGGAGGGACGAATGGAGACGTGTCGTCTTCAGCGATGAGAGTCGCTTCTGCCTTGGTGCCAATGATGGTCGTATGCGTGTTTGGCGCCGTGCAGGTGAGGTGGAAATGGCATGGCAAGCCGTTCCACAGGACTACATCCAGCATCTCTACGATCGTCTCCATGGGAGAATAGCAGCCTGCATTGCTGCGAAAGGTGGATATACACTGTACTAGTGCCGACATTGTGCATGCTCTGTTGCCTGTGTCTATGTGCCTGTGGTTCTGTCAGTGTGATCATGTGATGTATCTGACCCCAGGAATGTGTCAATAAAGTTTCCCCTTCCTGGGACAATGAATTCACGGTGTTCTTATTTCAATTTCCAGGAGTGTATGTTTCCCTCGTCATAATACTCTATTTATTTATTTTAATTGTCTTATACAACATTCATCCAGTACGAGCAGATCTTTTATTATGCAGGCTTGTCCTGTTTGTATACCATAACGCTTTGGGTTACCTGTGATTTCTCGTTCCTAAGGACATATAAGGGACGGTAAATCAAAATGAGACAGATGGTAAAAAGGTAAGTAAACTGTTTATTATTTCAAAATCAATTGCCATAACTCTTCATACATTTATCCCACTGTGAAGCAAGACGGACAGTGCGTTCATGGAAAAATCTTCGCGGTTGCTTACGGAACCACGATTGTATCTAGACGTGCACCTCTTCACCCGAAGCAAATCGCATGGGGAGAAATCGGAACTATATGGCGGGCCCACATGTTGCCAACGTTGAACTCCGCAGAAGTTTCACTGGGACATCCTTACACATCCTTCACACGGATTCCATATTTTTAGAGGCCTGAAGAAATACACTCGTGGTCGTCGACGTGCTTCGGACGAACAGATGCCCGCCTGGGTACAATCATGGTTCCATGAGCTACAGCAAACAGTTTTACTTGAATACATTGACCACACGCTTTATATTAGGCGTTGCAATGATAATTACAGAATGTGGAGTTGGGTAATACATGAGATGTATCGTTTAGTCGAGACGAGGGTAATTCACCGTGCACGCCATTGCATACTTGGCTCAAAGGGCTGAACAGCATGTACCAGTTAGTTATTCGTTTCCATCTATTTCGGTAGATACTAACAATAGCAGAATGTGAGCTTACAGTAAGTCTAGATATTTCCGTGATGCTAGTTGCCAAATAATCATAGTCTGGCTACCTACGAAGCAGCTTGATGAATCAATTACATTCTTCATGACTTCCATGTGGAATCGATAGACTGGATTTTGTTCCTTTGGCACGATAGACGTGTCGTGACAGTGATACAGCAGACTAGTGTCTGTGTCTTATCGACAAGAGATCGTTGAAGACTGAGAAGCCACAAAGACTTACTTAGAATCAAAGGAGAAATTATGACCTGCCCTAGTAAAGTAACTACACCAGCCCAGACTTATACCAACTCTAGAACACTGCCACGAACGTAATTGGGGGGAACAGGCTGCAAATGAAAACATCATTGCTATCATTAAACTTTTAATGTTTTGACGCTAAATATGTCAAATCGTGCATAGATTCAACGAGGAAAATAAAATCTGATGCACTGAAAGCCCCATGTGAAAGAAAAGTGAGGTCACGTTGGTAAAAGTAATGTAGAACGCAATCTGGCGAAATAATTACGGCTTTCACAGAAAACCATATGACTCCTAATCCGGAGTAGGGGGCTCCAGACACACTTCTTTCCGATTTTTAGTAGGTTTCTTTAATCCCATAAAGTGAATGGTTCTGCAGTGACCGGGTCATGAAACCGCAAATTAAGTTATTCATTTCCTAAGAACTTTCCTTAGATCATCGAAGGACTACAAAAGCTTGTTAACAGAAGAAAATACAGAAAGCTGGCCACAGGTACGTGAAAAGCTAAATGATGACAGAGTGTTATCTGCATCCACGTACGCATTTGTAACCTACATGACACTACACGTGCATGACGCTCACTCAGTTCTCCGCTTCGAGTAACCTTCAATCCGGTACCATTTCTGGTCACATTCCTTTAAGTGGATGTGAATATGACGAATACCACCTACGATGAGTGTAAAAATTTTCCAGAATACTAGCTACTGCGCTGAAACTGACGTAAACAGTCAACGTCACAAGCTGCTGTGTCCGATTTTTCAGTCAAATATACAAAATTTAAAAAGAAAGAAATACATAAGAATACACAATATGCAATGTCTGAAACAAATAGTAATAAGTTAAGGAACATTCGCTTGTTTCTTGATCCAAGTATATGAAAGGTATTCGGGCATCAATATCGTCTCTGAAAACTGTCTCCGAACGAATTGTCGTTTTAGGGTGAACGAAATGCACTCGGTATTAAAAATGAAAAGCAATAAGCATACATTCAGGATAACAGTATCGAAAATGTTTGTACTGTGTTTTACCTCGATATTAACTAATGTCACCGACTGTTTGAATTAATATATTGATTCTAAAGGTGTACATACTGCACATCATTTCGCTAGGACTGTTCGAAATACATACTACCGGCACATTTTAAATAAAATCTAATGATTAATATTTTAAAATAAAAAGGAACAGTCCAAATCTAAATTTATCCATCATTAAACCAAGTTTCCAGACCACACGGGGAGTTGTTGCTCGGAATCGCTGTATAATCCTATAAGGTGTCCGTCACCAATTACGGTCTTATACAGCGGCTCTAGGCAGCGGCTCTTCATGTGGTGTGGAGTGTTGATCTGACGATATTTTTATACTAAAACCGGTTATCTGCTATAGAACGAAAATAAATTTCTATTTCGACAGTTAATTTTTATTTTTGTCTCAAGTACAGTCGCTGAAGTTCCAGCATGGTGTCAAAAATTAATAACGAAATGTTTGTTTACAGGGACACATACTTTCGCTCATTGCTATGTCCCAAGCCTATTTTGTAAACTCTATGGTAGCTTTGTGTTCTCTACGTCTCTCTACCACGTATTCTTCATTACATCTTCAATTACCTACAGCTTTTCTACTTTTGTTTCTTCCATACAACACGTAACTATCTCAGAAGCTGTCCTAATCAATGCTTGGGCTGCAACTCTGCATCCATATTGCGCAATACAGAGCACGTCCATCAGCTCCGAAAATATTTAATCTTCTTTCGTCTCCAAAATAATGCAATTTTATCGAATCTTCAGTATGGCTGCATTGTTCAGTAGCGAATGGAAAACGCACAATCCATTTCATCACTGTAATGCATTTCCTTTCATCTGTACTGCTCCTCTCACGCCATTTTGGCTTATCACGAATGCTTCCTGTAGGCTTTTTGTTTCGCTTATAGTCACACGTAGTCCTCTGATTATGTGGGAAATTACTCAAATCAGTCAACATTCATTAAGGAGACAAACAATCACAATATGCTACAGATAGTTTTTGATCTCTTACGATACATCCCATACCTGAATATGTGATACCTTCGTAAATCTGTAAGAAAATGGGGGAGATGCATACATTATCTTCTTATGAATGCATATCTTATTGATTCAGAGACTTCATTTTTAAATATTGCAGTGACTTCATGGATGTATCAATAAAGAAACCAAACTCATCTGGTTAAAGTTATAAAAAACTAGTTACAGATATAGCAATTCGTTTTGGACAACAGAATAAAAAACCAAAATTCATGCAATATTTTTAGTTTTTGTATTGAATAAAGCTTTTCTTGAACCAGATAATGTTTTTCATTACTACCCTAGATCCAAAACAGATTTAGCCACGTCTGTATTCAATCCAAAACCGATACACAGAAAAAATAATAAGACTAACACTGCTATTCTATTCGCCCCTCTTTAAAAGGTGCATAAAAACACCAAGTTTCTTAGAAGGTAAAGCTTATGTTGACTTTATTTGAAAAAATAATGCGAATGAAACACTTTTGTTCTGAATGGCTTGGAGTTATTTTTTAGTCAAGCAGTTTTTGTTCGCAAGCTCTTCGTTACTTCTGGACCCACGACTTGTGGATTCGAAGAAATCATTTTTAAACATGTAACTGAATGTATTAATAAACAAACCAAGTAAATCAGTTTAAAGTTACAGTATGTTAATTAGAGATACAAAAATTTGTTTTCGACAACCAGCCAAAGAACTACAATATATGCAATATCTCTATTTTTGTACTGAATAACACTTTTTTAAACCAGATAAGTTTTTTCCTTGTTCACCCAGATTCAAAGCAGGTTTTGACACGTTCCTACTCACCCCAAAGACCAATACATAGAAAAAGTAATAAGATTACAACTGTTATTCTATTCACACACTCCACCGCCTCTATGGAGTCAATAGAAACGCCAAGTATTTATTTTCTTATATTGTAAAATCATGAGCTAGGTCCCAAAACTAATTCCTAGAATCCCATATAATTTTAGTTTCATATTTAGTTTTAAAATTACCAATTTTTTATCTTTTGAAGTTGCAAACTGTGTTTATTCAGCCCATTTCAAGGAACTACATTTTTGGTACACCTATCGTACTTCGGAGCTAAACCTGATGACGCTATATAACATCAAGAATAAGAATGCCAAATGGTCAAGTGCGTTACCCGGCAAATTAACGTAGAATCAAAATTTTAACCTCTCCAAATTACTGAAACCACCCTTCAAATCTGGTAGATCTCATTCACATACTGCTAGGTTCTTCCCGTTTCACCATTCAACAGGCTTAGCTCCTTAAGACAATACTGGAACCTGGAATTCCACTGCCGAGAAGATTCGCGAACCTTTCTCGACAGCCTAAAATCTAGATCCCTATCATGAGATATGCTCAATAATCGAACAGTCTTCCGTAAATTTCGTGATGGGAAGGCACCGAGGCCCAGAAGGCGCATTATTTGCTTCACTTCGCGAGAGACGCACTTGGTATTCGAATCAGTAACTATTTGCTGTGAGTTACACATTGAGTGGGTATGTATTTTCGCTGTGTTAATCTCTGCTCTCTGTCAGTTATTTATCTCAATGATACCTTACCATTGGTACCATACGGCTGTCAGTTGTGTTACATTCTCTGCACTACAACTATTTTCGACGTTAAAGAAATAGTAAGAAGCCCTAAACTTTTAGCATCTTCTTCACGTAGCGTACCACAGCCAAACATTTATTGAATGAATACTGAATTTTTTCTTCACTTAGGCTGTTATTTATATATTTTCACTGCCGGTTTCGGATTATGAACCCATAGTCTAGCGAATATGTATAGAGAAAGGTATACTTATGTTACCGATACGAAATAAGAACACAGCGGTGTGAAAGTAAGTTAGCAGAGGACAAAGTTACCTTTAAAACTGCCAAGGGTCGAAATTTGCAGAGTCTTCAAAATCTCTGTTTCACTTTATATTCGTTTACAAACTTTTCTAGTTGTTTTGACAGTTTTAATATTTATTTATTTTTATTTTTTATTGTTTGGTAAACGTTTTATTCGTTAGTCAACACTATATCTGTGCACATTTTCGGCCTTATGTACACAAAAAGTTGTCGAAATTGTCAAAACACCTACAACAGTTTGTACACGGATACGAAGTATTTTTTCCGCTAATTTAAATTCACTCCATTGTATTCTCATTTCATATCGGTAACTTACGTATGCTTTTATGTAGTGATGTTTACTAGCCAATGGCTTCATAAGCCCAAATCGTCAGTTAAAATAAATAAATAGCACCCTAAGAGAAGAAAAATGTCGCATCAACTAAATAAACATCTGTGCGTTTATAAAACAAATCGTAATTTGTAAACTGTCAAATAACTATTTAATTTGTAAAAATAAATAGCTAGCAAGCAGCAGGCTATGTAATCACAACGTAATCTCAGCAGTGTGTAGCACTTGAGGAGACTAATTCAGGCGGAAATCGCATCACCCGCTTATTACGTTATCAAATGCTCCGTTATGTATAAGTGTGCCTTTATTACAAGTGACGATCAAAACGTTTCCGTTTGAGGGCGTTACTGCATGTATGCAACGTAGCGCGACTGCGATACGGGTATACAGTCACCGGCACGTAGGGAAGGGCTTACTGTGGCGTTCGTGTCTTCCCGACGTGCCTACGGAAAATGCGGAAACATGGACTATGGCGACATTGTTACCAAATGTTTCCGAATAGAGCCAACGTGCTCTTGTTCTCTTCTTGGCTGCCAAAGACATACACCGATAGACATCCATCGGAGAGAATGGGGCAGCATGTCCGTCGAAAATCAGCACTGTGGAATGGTGCACGAAGTTCATGATTCCGCACGTCCCCATATAGCAAATGTGGTAACGCGAAATTTACACCTACTCAAGTGGGAGACATTCGAGCACCCGCCTCATAGCCCTGATCTCTCCCCATACCATTATCGAGTCTTCCTTAAAAACGGTTTTGAATAGTCGACGAGTCCAGTCGGACGAGGGTGTGCAGCAGCCAGTTACGGACTTCTTAGCGCAGCTGGACGCGGTGTTTTACCAAATGGATGTCTTCAGCCTGGTGTGTCGGTGGGATGATTGCCTCAGTGTTCACGCCAATTTTGCGTGATTGGCATGTCGTTCCTGGACTGCACGGTCTTGAAAACTTCTTGGCCGCCCCTTATACGTACATGCACACAGCTGTTTGTGACTGTGACTACATTGAAGCAGTAATACTTGTTTGTTACTGAAGGTGAGACACAAAGCTACAGCAACTGAAATTTCCGGTCTTTCGTATTAACTCACATTCAACATAACTATTCATCCACATTCATCTCCTAAATATCACGCCTTTCGAAAATAGGCTTGTACACGTTAGCTCCAATAATATATCCAAAAACAACATTCAAATCTAAATTCAAGAAATTTCTGCTTCATTCTTGTAAATGCTTGTGTGCTATGGACTGAAAGTAGACGGATACTCATAACTACAATGAAAACAATACATATTGCATTTTCAACGTTTCAAACCATACTTAAAAAACAAAAAACATACAACATCTGAATTTTCTAGTCTACTACTCTGTTTGGACGGCGATTTGTTTTTTGTACGAACTCAATTAACAGCCAGTTATCAAGTTTTCCAGATACTTCTTACACTCATTATACGCAGTTCTGGACATCGTGAAAGAAAGTAGCGAGTAGCGATTCTGTTCCTGGAATACGTGACCTTTCCACGTTGGAGCTGTTTACCCTAGCAATTTATGACGAGTACAATGTAACTTTTCTAAATTATTTGCTAAGTTCTATACATGAGCCTGGTATATGTTAAATGATTTTAATTCAAATGAAACGTTACTATTACTGATTAATATTCGATGATCTTGTACAAAGAAGTTGCTACAAAAATTTGTTGAAAACACCGGGAATAACTTTCCCAGTCGTGAAACATTTTCATTTGACTTTTTGTATTGCTCGTAAGACAAGTTAATGGGCTTCTAACTCGGTCTTAATACTAGCTTCGCTAGATAGAAACACCTACTAATTCTCCAACTGACATACGGTACGTAAGTTAAGTTTTGCTGTCGAAGACAGTGTTCCGCTCTTTTTAAAAATAAGTAAAAAAATTTGCTAGCTAATGTGTCGCAGCAACATTATGGCTGCTGATTTCTTGTTCTGCGCAAATCTCATCTGACGTATAAGGGTACAACACTGTCAGAAGTTTCAGAATACTGGCAACTTCAGTGGAGTGCCTCGAAGAAAGTGTATTTATAAGGAATTCCTAAGATATTTTGTGTCTGACCCTGTGGAAAACACGTTTCGAGGAGATTGTAGTCGCAATGCATTGCTGTGATGTGAAAATAAAAGTTGGACAAAATATTTGTAAATCGCTCCCTGGAGAATTCCTCGCAATGAAGCAGATTTCCGACGTTAAGATACTGTGTAACAGTTGACTACTGTATAACTACCGTCACTGTCTTATTCAAAACTTTGGAAGAGAAGTAGATAGTGTTTACGGGGAAAATTGGCGTATTATTGACCTCTTTTTATTTTAGAGACGATCACATAATATGATTGCGATAATATCAGCTTCAGCTATCCATTGTCCATATTCAAATTCTGCGCGTCATGGGCGGCATTTGGCGTGAACGCTTTCTTCGTCGAATGCCACCTATACTTATTTAATCTCAAGATGGCCAAAGTATAGCTGAATCTGGTTATAGCTATTATCACCTTAAGGTTATCACCTTAAATAATTGTGTCTAAAATAAAAGTTGTGTGTATCCGAAACCATCTGTTAATAGTAAAACATTATGCGTATATTCACCTGAAGGGCTAGTTGGAGCTTTGCTAAAACTGGAACTATACTAATGGGATTCATATACAACACCGTGGTATTTTAGGCTATCGATCGGGTGCAACTAGTTTTATATTATCTAGTTCGTGGCGATTTTCATGTTTCACCTTTGGTTTATATTAGCTTCTTATACAGTTTTCATTAGCGTTAAAGCTCGGATTACATTTATGTCTTCTTTTACATAGTTAATGGCGTGTGTATATGAATCTGCCATTAGATAAGCTATCACTTTAGGAAGAATTTTATGGTCCACTAAATGTATGAAACGTTTGCAGAATAGCTACATAAGTAGGTTCCACTGAAGTAGAGGTATAGGACAGATATACATCTCTGCCGTATGTTGTCAAAAGGCACCTTACGAATTTAGTGTCAGATTCTGATAATATTGCACATTAATTTTTGTTATTAATAAATTAACTCAGTTTTACAGAACTACCGCATATCATTCGTCCATTTATTACTAGCATGCGAATGCTACCTTTGCACTGATCTGTCAGAAAGAACAATTCCTTCTGCTTAATCTCACCTAGGAAATGGCATCCCTCCACACGTACACTAGTACACGGGTAGCTACCTTGTATACAAGAAAAAACAGTGGTCTAAAATGTAAATTGTGTGGCATACATGATTACGCAGTTACTCACAGACACAAGAAAGGTGTATGTCAAGGCCGAAGCAACTGTTAGACAGATAATCTCAGGTACAGAAAATAGAAAAACAAAGACCAGTGTTAATGGAGTTCCGTATTCAGTAATCTAGCACTTCCAAGATCGCCTACTGGGGTCTAATAATTTAATTCTTTTAGGCGCTTTGAGAAACAGTGTGTTGGAGAACAAAATGTAGCGTCGTGCACTTTTTTCAGTTTATGATACAGCTGACAGGTAGAAAATTAATGTTAAAGCACTGGTGTCTGGGAATGAATCACTCGTGGTTTTGGCGGAAGAGTGGATTATTTTAGAAAAATCACAGAAAATCTGCATCAGATTTCTCGAACCAACATTTGAAACCTTCTATGGTGAAATTTTCTAACGCGCGTCTTGGAAGTGATCATTTTTACAACCAGAAGGAAACCACAACTACGTATCAGTTGAATAACTCTGGCTTAAAGAAAAGTAACCAAGCGAATTTATAAACGACTTGATCGGCACCTCAGTATGCATGCACATGAGTGCCCCACATCAAAATCAAGTACCAGTCACTTCATCATAATCGCAACACCAAGTCTCGCTTATCTACTACTTTAGCTACGCATGTACTCCTTCTGCGATGCTGATATTCGTCTCTGCAACGAAGTACCTTGCACTTTGTGCAAGAATTAATGTTCTGTTGCATTTAATAAAAAGCTGAAGATCTTCCTTTCATCAAATTCATAACTGTACCTAAAAATTAAGATAGATGGACAGTTTTTCAGAAATTACAAAGTAAAACATCTTCTCCCATTTACGCTTTTTTCTGTTTTCATTTTGCAGTCAACGAAACCCATTTCCTTTGGCTGGCTCGTAATTACTTGTATTCTATCGCATCTCTCTTTCTCTCCCCCCCCCCTCCCTCCTCCCATCGGCCCCCCTCCCCCCGTACCAATCCTCGCACGACCGACGCTAGCAGTGCCCTCAGACAAATTTTGCCTGGCTCTAATGTTTCTGTTCTACATTTCGCGAACTAGCATAAATTATGCTTTGTCACTGTAGCTACTACTGTTTTCCATTATTTATGTTGTTATTACTTTTAAATGCTATATCCGTTAACAGTGATTGGTAAAATACTGCAACTGTAAAAGTTGTGGGTTTGTTTGTTTCTTATAAATGACTTTCACTATTTTCTTTCATTTACTTCTCGCACGACGCATTTCGACGAATGGCTCTCATTACAGGTCCGTATTTTCGCGTATTATGGCATTTATGTATAAGTTCCTGCATAAAAGGGTTACAAGAAAACCGTAAGTAGAAAAGTTTTTCCAAATTCTCGATTAAATACAGTACATATAAAAAGTCCAGCGCTTGTTTATATATTACAGAAAGGCAGCACAATTCACAAGCTCACACGACGTCGAAACATAGGCCTAAAAATGTCATAACATACAAAAAAAAAAAACGCTCTTGAAAATGGGAATAATTTCCCGAAATGAAGGAGATAACGGGAAATACGTGACTGTACTGAGAAAAAGTTATTTGAAAAGAAACAAACCTAGAGGATGTAGTGATAAAAAGTTCAGTTGTGGGTAGAGTTATAGAAAAGGGTGAACAATTACGCAATTGCTTGACAGTGAGATAGATACAAGGTAGCATGAGGTGCCAGTTCTATATATGTAAATTTTTTAGATCATAAAAATAAATAAAATATTTAAAAATTAAAGTTGTACAGATAAAAATAAAGATAGGGAATTTGCGAGGTCCAAGAGATAAATTAGAACAACGGTCGTAACCTGCGGAAGAGTTACTATGAATTCTCTTACGGCCTCGCGTGGTAGCCGCGCGGTCTGGGGTGCCTTGTCACGGTCCGTGCGGCTCCCTCCGTCAGAGGTTCGTAAGTTAGTTTAAGTTAGATTAAGTAGCGTGTACGCTTAGGGACCGATGACCCCTGCAGTTTGGTCCCATAAGACCTTACCAGAAATTTTCAAATTTCCAATTCTCTTACGTAAAGTTCTTGGCTGTAAACACGAAATATAAAAAAAAATCGATAAAGTTGCTTACAGGAGAAACGATAAGGCGACTCGCCGAATATCCCCAGTGAATGGTGCATAAAAGAACATAGGACGTTGGCCAGAAGCGAATGTTACACTAAATTAAGTATTATCAATATTTGGCGAGGAATATATCAGGAATGTTGTGACGCTTACCATTCGGAATATAGTTTGGAATGATGCCCGTAAAGAGGAGAAAGCGGATTACTAATCTAGAAAAGAGAGAAAAATATTCTCTGCCAACGCATTTGCGGATAAAAATATAATTTAAATCAAAAAGTAATGTTGTAAAGACTATACGTTGTATAGATTGCTCCGTAAACGTCTCGGACAAATAGAGAAAAACGTGTCCAGAACTATTCACTTCAGCAATTGAGTAAATAACAAAAGGTACAAACGCAAGGAGATAATTATTTTGAACTCGTCATGCGTATAAGTGATAATGTCGGCTGCAACATTTGCGTTGATATAAGAGCTGTAAAATATTCAGAATAAAAGTTCTCGCAAAATGATAGGGCGATATCAGCAAAGCATATCCTGTGTAAGCAGGCAAGGGCACTGCGGAATACGTTTAAGACTTGCTGCACCCCAGAGAACTAAATAAATTATCTTTGAACCCGAAGAACAGTCTTGTTTCTTCAGCGAGGCTGATAGCAAGCGGCGGAGCTTGTATAGGTGGTCATTGAGATGGTCAGTAGAATCTCCCAGCCCGTGGTTAAGTGCAATTCTCAGCTATATACTTTCCACAAGCGCAGGCCTATATGTATAGAAAAATATCGAGAAGAGCTAGTAGCACATCGGAGCTTGAGTAGGTCGGTAAAGGGGGTTGTGATAACGAGAATGATAAAGCATTTCCGGCAACACTCGGGGACTGAGGACGTAATAGTACTATGTCACAAATAATCAACACTAACTAAAGGGTACAAATACGACATCGCAACTAAATCGTACATTCTCTCGACGGTAATTTGCTCATTCACGTGTCATTTATTCTTTGTCTTTCCTAGCGTTTTTCCTCTCTTACGATGTCTATTGTTTTCATGATTTGAAGAATTTATTTTATTTTCTGTTTCTGGCCGGATGTATTTCCTGTCACCTCAGTCTCCAGTTAACCTGAAGGACGGAAGGTGCGTGCCCCACCTGTCTGATCTTTGTTCTGTATGTTACCGTATTTTATGGTGTGAAGACTGTGGACCATCTCAGTATTAGCCGAAGATAGCATGTATCCGCCACTCGGATTAGATCTGGGTCTGGCTCACCTCCCCACTCAAACTAGTGCGATCCGTGGTAAACTACATACTAAGAGGCCACGTAGTTTGCAAATAATACGAGCTAATCCACAGGAAATTGTATCTTTGTATGTGTGGGACTGAGTGGCGCGTATTACATCTATCTGCTGTACAGCTAACACAAACAGCTCTCAGATTTCTGCAATAAGCCATATTTCACGGAAGAAGTCATACATTTGTTTTAACCCAGGAAGGAAATAACTGTTTTTCGTTTCATAGGGAGAAGAAAAGTTTGTCTACCTTTGCACTTACATTTTCAAACAATGGTTATGTCGCAACAAATATTTGTAACCGCGATAGAAACATGCTGCTTGGCCATGCGGCTTCATCGACAAAATGACTAGTGGTTTCAGCACAAGGTTTTGATGGAAACGTGTTTGCAAAAGCGTTAAATATGTTACGTTTTCACACTCAATTATTAGAGTAAATAGAGAGAAAACAGCGTAAAAAATGAGGTAACGTAGTTAGTGCAGTTTGCAAATGACAGTTATCCGTGAAAAGGGTATTATGACACGCATGTTACGAAATGACGTAACCTGAGAGGCCATCGCGTGTGTGCGTTCTTGCAGTAATTACCAGACCTGTCGCGTAAATGCTACTCGACTGTGAAAACAACTACCGTAAATGAATTATCCGACCATACTTTCCCATAATTACGTCTACCGTTCTTTATTACTCGTCTTTTTGTTGTCACTGCGCTTACGTTTTTCATCATTTCTGCTCCATTATTTCAATTTACACACTTAGAAAGCATGGCCGTTTACTTGTTCAAGAGCGAAACAGAAAAGAATTTTACCCGATAACAGTCTACGAAACGGTGAAACTTTTTGACGTTACTTACTTTCGTATAATGTAGATGCTTCTCCGTTGATCTGTACGAGAGAATAAAACTGAAAAATGTAGTCTACTTAAATATATTGATTGTCAGTAGGAATTCCACAGCTATGGGTATATCCCACGTACAACATACAGAGGTCCCTCTCCATTCCTGTCACGGATGCAGCGTGAGAAGAATGAAAAATTATATGCCTCTGTGCGAGCTACATTTAGTCGGCGTTTATATACCCGGCTTTGTGGATGTGCTATGTAGTGGACTGAAGGATATTATCGGATCCTGAAATAATGAAAGTTACTGGACGTGTATCTTCGAGTATTCGTCAGTTCATTATACGAACAGAAGTATAATCATTGGTAAACGCTTGTAATTTGTCAGTGGTTTCTTCAGTTCTCGAATTCAGCACTAGTTGTTCCACATTCACATGTTGCATTACATTTTCAAGAACGGCTTACATAAAAACTGAAACAAACAATTTCTACTTGAATTTAATTCACATTAAATTATCCGTGGTACATGGATAAATTATAAAGTGCATGGATAACTTCCATAGTGGTCTCTGGGCTGTGGAAAAAGGTCAACGATGTACCTTTATTTAAGTGTAATACAATGAAATAGTTAACATTATGAAATATTGTTGTATTACAGCGCTAATATTGATTATGTTGCAATGTAGAACATTACTTTTAATCGTTTCGTTGAATATACCTTTAAATAACGTGGGAGGCGTTATCTAGCAGAAAATTATCCTATCCTACTTATCTTACACTACACCCTGTTTCCCATAACTCGTTTAATACGCTCGGTTAAGTTGTTGAATACCTGTGTACCGTTTGTATGTTTCCGTGTCCAGTACTAATGCCCTTGAAGTCTTTGTAGAAGTTGTTGTCAGCACTATTATAATTTCCCGTGTTTGTAACAGGAAGGAAGCAGTTATCAGATCTTTTGAAAAACCCTCTGTATGATGATCTAATATTCGCAACACACAATCCTTCAACACGTTACGGTATTCTGAAACTTATGTGGCGTAAGTTTCAATTCAGCAAAAGCTGATTCTTCAATCCATTAGTGGATTTAAATATACAAAATAAACTTATCTCTCCATTCTCAAATCACTTATTACTGTAATTACGCGAATTGCAAATGTAGCCGTTTTTAGTTGTTGTATATTTATGTCAAAACGACTTTTCTGCAGTCTTCGGATGAAAATTTGACGTAGCGAAATGGCGAGAAACTCTGGGCACGTACGTCGGCTTCCACCATTATTTTAGTCGACACGATTGTTGTCCTCTTATGTGTTACATTGGCTGGCTCTGAGCACTATGCGACTTAACTTCTGAGGTCATCAGTCGCCTAGAACTTAGAACTACTTAAACCTAACTAACCTAAGGACATCACACACATCCATGCCCGAGGCAGGATTCGAACCTGCGACCGTAGCGGTCGCTCGGCTCCAGACTGTAGCGCCTAGAAACGCACGGCTACCCCGCCCGGGAATGTCATAAGAAACGAACATCTGCCTCTAGAAGCAAAAGACTCAATATTTATTTGAGCGTATGTACAGCTCACAAGGAAATTAAATGAACTGCAGTCTACCGATACACTAAGGTGAACTATTTAAGAAAGCAACTGTTACATTGCCCGAGTTGCTTTCTTAAACAGCTCACCTTAGTGTATCGGTAGACTGCAGTTCATTTAATTTCCTTGTGAGCTGTACATACGCTCAAATAAATATTGAGTCTTTTGCTTCTAGAGGCAGATGTTCGTTTCTTATGACATTCCCGGGCGGGGTAACCGCGCGGTCTAAGGCGGAGGTTCGAATACTCCCTCGGGCATGGGTGTGTGCGTTGTCCTTAGCGTGATTAAGTTTAAGTTAGATTAAGTAGTGTGTAAGCTTAGGGACCGATGACCTCAGCAGCTTGGTCCGATAAGACCGCACCACAAATTTCCAAAATTTTTCTTATAACATTTATCCACGTCCAGAAGTCATGTTAGTGGATTGTTGGATGTAATAGTAATGGAATCGTCTTTCTCTAATCTGTACACAAGCTCTCCCAAACATTTGCAGCAAAAAGCTGCGGATTGCTGTAGAATCCAAATGGTGGATGAGAAGGGAATTTTCAGATGCAAAAATCTTTCCACAGGAGAAATTTACATTGCGCTAAAAAATCCTTCAGCCGAATGCTCCTCCAACTTTTCTGTTGTGTTATTAATCAGTTGGTACCATCGGATTTTGTGTGTGGCGGCATGCGAACAATAAAAATGAAAATATAGATGATCGTTTCATAATATGCTACGAGAGGTTTCGAATTTGTCTTAACCATGTGAATAATGAAATTCTGCTACTGTTTGACAAAACCTAAAACAACTAAATTAACATCATAATCAAGTAACATAAATAAGTAACTGTGTGACGGTGCCGTTTCAGAGAAAACATTTTTAGGTTATGTCTGTTGTGAATGTGTAAAAAAAGAAACAGGAATCCTTTATAATTAATCGTCATTAAATTAACAAATATAAGTTGAAATATCACTTCAAGTACGTTAGATAGTCAGTTGAAACGTAATACACAAATCTTAATTGCTACGAACCACTCAATAACCTCAATTCTGAGGTCTGTCGTCGCAACACTTTATGAACAAAGATCATATTGGCCTTACGAAAGACCATTATAACGAGAGGTAAATGACTACAAGAATATATGAACTAACATTAATAGTTACACATTTTCAAGATAATTCTTGGTGCTGCAGTAAATTTAGATTTAGGAACATGTGAAACTAGAAGTTCAGTGATATTAAAAATTGAAATACACTAATATCTGTATCAAACTACTTTGGTTTTAATATTTTAAAAGACCTGTAAGTCGTATTTGTTGTTGTCATTGTGTGTGTGTGTGTGTGTGTGTGTGTGTGTGTGTGTGTGTGTGTGTGTGTGCAGAAAGATAGTCATAGTCAAGGATTAATGAAGAGGGGATGCGGGGTTGGCGGAGAAATGGGAAATACTGCCGAAGAGTTGCCGAAGAGAGATACAATATTGCAGTACTCAGAGTGCCTGAGCTACACTGTTCGCCTCAGATACATTCTGAAATATTTAAGACATCGTAAATCTTTTTCCACTAGCATGAACTGTGAAAAAGTCGTCACTAAATGACATTTTTGTAATTTCTTCTGCTCTGCAGAAATCAACGGCGGTTCACCCTTCAAAATCCGATTAGTAGCGACGGAGATTTTGAACATTTAGAACTTAAAATTTATTTGTTCTAAACATGGGTTCAATCCTTGTTTTATGCGGATGCTCGTGTTTTTATACGTAACTGTTACGCCCGACTGCTAGGACGTTCCAATTGTACAGTGGAGAAAAGTTTAGTTTCACATTGTTACTAATCATACTTGGCTTCAAGTAGCTGAACCGAGATACCAACTGGAAGGCAAAGAACGTGGCATCTAAGGATTATAGACCATTTAATATGGTAACAAGGTCTGCTCTTTCTTCTACCAGTGCCTAGAAAAAAAAGGTCCAAGTCAAAACCTGAACAGATATGTATCACACGGAACTGAGGTATAAAGCCTGTTAAATAATAACTTAGCATCACAAATTTAATGTCGAAATAAACGCTTACATTGCATACCTGCATCAGCAACAGCAACCAAAAGGAACTCTCAAAATAATGTGGTTATAAACACTTAGTTAAAATTCATCAAGTCTACAATATACGTACCGTCTACTGCAATACGAGTTTGCAGTCGGTGATGCAAGGAATTTTGGGTAGACTGAAGAGATTCCTTGGATATCACTGCACCGGCCACGGTGGTCTCGCGGTTCTAGGCGCTCAGTCCGGAACCGCGCGACTGCTACGGTCGCAGGTTCGAATCCTGCCTCGGGCATGGATGTGTGTGATGTCCTTAGGTTAGTTAGGTTTAAGTAGTTCTAAGTTCTAGGGGACTGATGACCACAGCTGTTAAGTCCCATAGTGCTCAGAGCCATTTGAACCATTTTGATATCACTGCACCTGCTGCAACAACGTGTTGCTTTTACTCCTTCTGGCTCTTCGGCACTTGTGCATAGATTTCATATTTGAATTTGCCTCAGCAAATAAAAATTCTATTGACTTGAAATTAGGCGAACATGCAGGTCAGTTGATAACACCTGCACGTCCTATCTAGCGACCAGTAAAGAGCCACAAGAGGGTAGTGAGCCTGTCACTCATCCTACTGGTACTATATACAGGTACGTATTTCAAGTGATACTTTCTCTATAGGAGAGCAGGTAGCATTTCAGTATGGAATCGAGCATATCTTTTACCATTTAAGGTTTCTTCAGTGAATTAAGTAGTCTCCAATAACTCAGCACCAAATGTTCACACTCTACGGTCTCTTATGCTCAAGGTGTCTCAGCCGTGTGAATTATCAGCGGCTCATGAAGAAAGAACCTATCGCCCTGATGTCACACCAGAGACGAACGGCAGAATTCCAGCGTCTTTTGTGGTCTGTCTGGTGGTGAAGTGACGCATGACACGTGTGGAAGCTGCGAGCAACCCGGGCTGACTTATTCCAGAGGCCCTCACAATCTCTCTGGACATCACGTGGATTTTGAGCAACAGCTGCCAGAACGTCTATTTCGTTTGCCCCGATCGTTGCAAGCTTGCTCCTTAACTTTAGCGCAGTCTTCCACTGCCCTTACAATAACAATTATCTGCACATTCGTCGAATTATCATTCATGTTGGACATTGTCTGTCGGTATACCTTTCGCGTATACCACTCAACTGTTCTCTTCGCGTTCCGTCTGCGTTCTCTTTGCTATCAAATATACAATTCGGCTTTAGAAGTCGTTTAACAACTGAAAATGCTTTATTCCCTTTTCTCTGTGAGATACTGGATGAGTTAAACAAAGGTTTCTAAATCTAGGGATTTTTTTAACTAAGGCGTTTGATTGTCTTGATCACAAAATATTGCTCCAGAAGTTGGACCATTACGGAATACGGGGAGTAGCTCACAATTGGGTCACCTCTTACTTTATCAACAGACAGCAAGAGGTCATTATTCACAGTGTTGAGGATGGCTGTGTAGTGGCGTTTGAGTGGGATACTGTCAAATGTCGGGTGCCCCAGGGATCACTGTTGGGGCCACTCCTCTTTCTTATTTATGTAAATGATATGTCCTCTAGTATTTCATGTAACTCTAAAATATTTCTGTTTGCTGATGACACTAGCTTGATAGTAAAGGATGTTGTGTGCAACATTGGCTCGGTTTCAAACAGTGCAGTGCATGACCTAAGTTCATGGCTTGCAGAAAATAAACTAACGCTAAATCGCAGTAAGACTAAGTTTTTACAGTTTCTAACACACAATTAAACAAATCCCGACGTTTTAATTTGACAGAATGGGCATATGATTAGTGAAACCGAACAGTTCAAATTTCTAGGTGTTCAGATAGGTTGTAAACTGTCGTGGAAAGTCCACGTTCAGGATCTTGTTCAAAGACTTAATGCTGCCATTTTTACTATTCGAACTGTATCTGAAGTAACTGAACGTTCGACACGAAAATTAGTCTACTTTGCTTATTTCATTCGCTTATGTCGTATGGTATTATATTTTGGGATAACTCTTCACATTCTAAAAGGATTTTTCGCTCAGGAACAGGTGGTTCGTGTAATAAGTGGTGTAAGATCCGATCATCTTATCGACCGCTGTTCACGCATCTGGGTATTTTGACATTGGCCTCTCAATGTACTTATTCCTTAATGTCCTTTCTTGTCAACAATATCAGCGTATTCCCAAGAATAAGCAACTTTTACTCAGTTTATACTCGGCAGATATCAAACCTGCATTTGGATCGGACTTCATTAACTCTAAACTGAAGAGTTTCCTCAATGGTCTCTCCTTCTATTCTCTCCAGGAGTTCCTTGAAAAATTAAGATGATTCTTGTTGTATTGTTGATTGCGTTTACTTAAATTTATGGCTTGCCGTTTTTCGGTTTCATAAACATTTTATTTTTATCTGTTATTATTTTTACGTTGTAATTTCATTTACTGAGACGTTCCATGACCTTGGAGATTTGCTCCTCAGCTTGATGTTACGGAACTTGACGTGTAAATAAATAAATAAATAAAATGAAACCTAGATTTTCTATGTGCCCCTTTACACCAGTATCAAGGTGATACAACACTGGTCCTTCCTTATCCGAAATAACGCATTTCCTCATCTGGGAATGATATTACGAACATCTGCATAAGTCAGCAACACGTTCAATATCAAAATAAATTAATCCTAAGCTCTAAATATCGTTACTAATCTGAAGCTATTAATCGTATTCTGAAGAGTGAATTGCCGTTGAATTTTCTTCTTTAGAAACACGACATTTGCAGCAGAAATTTCTGCAGTTACATTTGTGCTTATTCATCTACGTGAAAGAGATATTTTAAAGAGTTTCGTAAATATTTGGCTGAATCGCTTGGATCTACATCTACATCTACGTAATTACTCTGCTATTCACAATAAAATGCCTGGCAGAGGGTTCAATGAACCACCTTCAAGCTGTCTATCGTTCCACTCTCGAACTACACGTGGGTAAAACGAGCACTTAAATTTATCTGTGCGGGCCCTGATTTCTCTTATTTTATCGTGATGATCATTTCTCCCTACGTATGTGGGTGCCAACAGAATGTTTTCGCAATCGGAGGAGAAAACTAGTGATTGAAATTTGATGAGAAGATCCCGTCGCAACGAAAAACACTGCTGGCCACTCCAATAGACGTATCATGTCTGTGACACTATCTTCCCTTTTTCACGATAATACAAAACGAGCTACCCTTCTTTGTACTTTTTCGATGTCATCCGTCAGTCCCACCTGATGCGGATCCAACACAGCACAGCAATACCCCAGAATAGGGCGGACAAGCGTGGTGTAAGCAGCCTCTTTTGTAGACCTATTGCACCTTCTAAGTTTCCTGCCAATGAAACGCAGCCTTTGGTCTGCTCTACCCACAATATTATCTATGTAATCGTTCCAGTTGAGGTTATTTGTAATCGTAATCCCTAAGTACTTAGCTGAATTTACAGCCTTCAGATTTGTGAGACTTATCGCGTAATAGAAATTTAGCTGATTTCTTTTAATACTCATGTGATTAACTTCACACTTTTCTTTATTCAGGGTCAATTGCCACATTTCGCACCATACAGATATCTTATATAAATCATTTTTCAAGTCGTTTTGATCATCTGATGACTTTACAAGACGGTAAATGACAGTATCATCTGCAAACAATCTAAGACGGCTACTCAGATTGTCTCCTTTGTCGTTAATATAGATCAGGAGCAATACAGGGCCTATAACACTTCCTCGGGGAACGTCGGATATTACTTATGTTTTACTCGATAGCTGAACCGCATTGTCTATTGTTAAAATTATCATTTCAATTAACATATATGAATTTGTTCTCGTGTTTGCTTATTTCTAATGTTTCAAGAATCCCAAGTTTTCTGACATTTGGATGCGTGTATTAGTAACTGTGGGTAGCATTGTCATTAGGGTGGCATTTATCATGATGACTGGTGAAATGTGTTGTTTTTAATCTTTAGTACAGCCGTGTGTTCTTTGTACTTGATTTCAAAGGATTCTAAAATCAGGCTCTGTCTGTACATTCGATTCCACAGACAACTGTTTGCCTTATTTATTGGGTTGCGTGCTAATGTGTAAATCCTCTTTATAGTACATTCTGTATGCGTTATATATAGAGATGCTTCCTATTTGATAGAATATTTTACCTATAAATTGGAATGTGTCGGGTATTTTTCTTTCATTATATTGTTTCGTTATGTTTGTTTCGTTGGATGCCATCGATGTATTTACTCTGCTTACAAAAGGTGAATGGAATTCAATTTCATGAGCGATCTATTTAATTATATTAACTTTTCTCCTGATGCCCACGTGTCATTGGTGGTATCTGGTAGGTTCTGTTGATAAAGAAATTTAATTCTGCCAAATTTTGGACCAACAGATGACAAGATATGCTGCATACGGTCGTGACAGATCTTTTGAATTTCGAATGTTGAGCTGGTTTCCCTTAAATGTAATTCTCAGATCCAGTAAAGTAATACTGTGATTAATTTCTTGTTGCAAAGTAATTACTAATTGCAGATATTATTTAATTCATGCATGTCATATTTTGTACCATTATGAAAATAATTACGTTATAAATACGTCGGTAAGAACTATTTTGAATAAAGAGATGGCGTGGTTCAGGTACATTAATTTCCATATCGTTCACAAGGATGCCAGCAGAGAATATGAATTGGATCCCAGCTTTAGCATATACTACTGATAGTGAAGTGTCTTCCGGCAGCAACACAATAAGATCACTCTAATGTACACCATGTTTAGGAAAAAATTGCATCTAGATGAGTGTTAATACCTCTAAAGACGTCGTATCTAATTAATTAACTTAATTGTGAATGGTTAAATAATTTTATTCACTTTAATGGCGTGTCAGTGTACTGATATTTTTCTCGGAGAAGTATTCTATCAACTTTTATTGAATCAGCTGAAATGTTGCATTGTAAGTTCCATATGGTTTCGTAGTGAAAGTAAGATTTTTAGGAACTGGGATATGCCTCTGAGTTTGAAACATAAAACATACGTTTACACATTGATTTTTGCAATATCTATACTGCAACGAGGTACAACTTCACCTTAGGTTCTCTTTGACTTTGCCTTAAATATCGTCGAGTATCAGTTTCATAACGATGGTGGCTTTTTCGAAATTTATTAATAAACTACGTAGTAAATTTAAATTTCCATCAAACCTTATAACCCTTTTTCTCTGCTTTTTTTCTGCTTCGTTAAAGATTTCTGTTTATATTTGCTGAGAGTCATGCAGCTGTTAATGCCTTCCTATATTCGACTTTACTAGTACTGAGCAAGAGTTATATTTCCTTTTCAGATAACACTAAAACAGAACTAGAAGAAATACTGAAGATTCCCTGTGTAGTTCAGTTGTAAGAAACATCAAATTCTCATGTTTGTGAACTATGTCAGTTTTTTTAGCACACCATGTTAGCCCAGAAAATCGGGGAATCTTCAGAAACACACGGATCATGTTATGGATGAAAAATTTAGCCAGCGGATAAAAGAACAGTGAAGCTAATGGGGTATTAACAGTTACAGAATACGACAATTTTCGTAAAATCTATGTTTCTCAATTCGAAACAGAAAACTTCTGGGATGGATGAAAACACACTACTGAATTGGTATACTGAGCATACAGACACAGTTCTGTTCATTCTTAAGTATGCTGATGCAGTTGTAATTCATAATACTCTTTAAAAAAAGGTCGAAAGTGAAACAGAACTGAGAATGTGAATGGCGTACAGTGATAGCAAATCCTCGTGTGTCATTGAGAAAACATGTGTTTTCTAAGGGAGACATGGTTTATCGACTGACAAGAATCGTTTCAGGAGCGCGCTTTTATTATTTTGGCAGATCAGAAAGTGTTGCAGGTGATTTGGCGATTAGAAAGAGTGAACATTCTAAGCCGGTAATAAACGTTTATAAATAGATTCTGCTCTTCTTATGGAAAGTTTGAATATTTCGGTATTCGAAAATTCCAGTAGTGTTCAAGGTAAACAGATGTCGCTAAATTTTGCAGTATTCACTAGATACAGTTTACTACTTCCCAACAAATCTCAGAACCTGAAATTACAATTTATTGAAATAAGGAAACAGCGTGTAGTTTTAGACTGGAAATAGATGATGATCTAAATTTAAAAACGCCATCCTTATTATTGGTTAAGTACTTTGGTTCAGCTTATTTGGAATACGTATGATTACCAGAACACGTGACTTAAATACTAAAAATCATGTTTTTTTCTGTGCATTCCACTCATTACTGAGTTATGAAAACTGAGATAAAAACTGCAGAAGACAGAAATGTGTCTGGTATCTTAGAAAGTCCTGCGGTGATGTATTTGTAAACAACTTCTCGTTTTTATAATTGTTTCCCATCTTATCAAAAGTAACTAGACACAGTGATGTAATGCGGAAATGACCATTAGATGTCATAAAAGGCAGACCCGCCAATATAAAATAAGGCTAGGTTGTTCTGTATTAGTAACAACACAGCAGATCGGGCAGGAGAGCTTAGAGACTTAGAACGTTGGCTACTCACTGGTTGTGAAAATTCGTATGAAATCAGCAGAAAGAATCACTCGTGAGTTAAAGAACGCTACCTGTAGGCGAGCTAACACGCAGACTGTGCCTAGGAAGTAAAAAAGAATAGGATAGAGCCGTCGAGCAGCTCCTCGTAAGCCACACGTTTGTGTAGTCAGCACATGTGGTGGTGAAAGAGCGACGCCACTGAGTGGTGGATGACTGCAACCAAGTGATCTGGAGTGGGGAATCGTGCTGTGTACCCTCCGGCAGTCTGAAGGAAGTGTAGAGGAAGTGGTGTTACGGTATGGGGGTATTTCTTTCGTGGTTGCAGTGTGGTCTCCTTATTTCGTTAAGAAAACGCTAAATGCAGAGGGATATGGACACGTTTTACAGCATTGCGTTCTGAGTAAAGTAGAGGAACATTTCAGAGACGACGACTGTATCAGCGTAGCAATGATCCCTGTCATAAAGCAGCAAGGGTTTGTGGACAATGACATTCCTGAAGTGGACTGGCCCGCCCACAATTCCGACCCGAAGCCAATACAACACCTTTGGGAAGAGTCAGAGCGCCAAATTCGCTCCTGACTCCACCGATCAACATCACTACCTTATCTGGTTCTTGAGGAAGAGTGGGCTGCCAGTCTTCCACAGACTTTCAAACTCCTCACTGAAAGTATCCCAGCGTAGTTAAGCCGTTCATACAGGCAAAAAATAGTCACACCGCAAATTAACGTCAACTAACTATACGAGTATCATCACTGAAATTACGTAGGCTTGCTTGTTTACAAGTACTTGCCAGGGCATATTATCTCTTTTATGGCGGTATAGTTGGCATACTCGATTGATTTACACAATTTTCTGCGTACCAAATCCTTCTTCGCCACTGAACAGTATTTTGATAGTGATTATTAACAGTATTTTGAAATAAACTAAGATTCTTTCGTGAACCTTTTTTGCGTTGTTGACCGCATCGCTATAAAAAAAGGTACCAAATTTATGAGACTGCTGAAAGCCATCTTCATCGAGGTATGTAATAAAATATTTCCCCTGAAATGTCAGTATTGCTGAAACGTGAGACAGGTAAAGGGAAGCTCGTTTGTCTGTCGGCAACTTTCTTATGAGCATCTCTGAGAATTATGAAATGGATCATTTCTGAAGATTTCCCCCACGACGCAAAAGTCTGCAAATTCTGTGTATTACAGCGATCTAGGGACAAAGGTTAAACAGGCATATCATAAAGAGAAGTTTCCATTCATATCTCTGCGTGTTAAGAAATGTACAGTCACAAGTTTTCTCTTTTATTCTCACAAACCTCCTGCATGATCAGTAGTAAGCGAACATCTGTCTCTGAACATTTTTAATTTATACAGAAATCGTATTTTAAGTGCTTTCTTTCCTCCTACGCGCTCCCATTCAAGAGAAACCAACTACATTTCGTCCGCTCTAAGTAGTCCTGTTAGTTCCGATAAATATTCTATAACATCATGCAGCGTTAATTTAATTATTAACATGTTTCGTTGATCATATTCGTGACAACTCGCTATGACGTGAAATGTGTCAATAGGTGTAGAGGTAATATACATTTTCATTTTGGAAAGATGGCTCCATTATTCTGCCAAAAACCCGTACAAAGAAAACAAGATATTGTTATTGAACTGATTGAACGAATGAGTATTTTATGTCACGGGCTGTCTTACGATGCATACTACCGTCCATCCCTTACATAGAATTAAAATGTGGACAGCAAACAGTCAAATTTCATAATGTTAGTGTCATACCACACTTCTTCATGTTCAAAATATTTCCAATAGGCAGGATATCGGTGAATATCTAAGGAAGCTGTACCTAATGGTGTGATTTGGAAACTTAACACAAACCTTGAAAGACAGTCACAGTTAGAGTAAACAGTGTGTAATCTTAAAAATCACAGTAGATTTAATATAGTTTTTCTTTTAATTTTCCTGTGTACCGTATATTTGTCTTAATGATCTGGTGCAACCTGATTCTAAAACAATATAGTAGTTTCATATCTATATAACTTGTTTTCTGCAGCAATTAGTAAAAGAAGTCATACAGAACACAAAAATTTTGCATCTTAGTTTTTAAAAGCCTCAACTGGAAAGAAAACTATCTCTACGAGGGGAGTACGTACGTCTTCCTGTTGATAAAGATTGCTGTCGAATTTATGTTGTTCATGGTAATATTTCGTTACAGATTACAGCAACTGTAGTATTATTATCGCCAGTTCGTAAGTACACAGCGTGTGAAACCGACTGAGGACGACTATGTGCTGATGTTTGCAAAGTTGACACCAGAGAACTCAACACGACCGTCTACAACATCAAAATGTAAATACCATATATCAGTCTCCACGTTAAGAAATAATAAAACTTTTGAAAAATTAATATTTATATGGCCATATTCTGTGAATAATGCAGAAAATGTGGTGACAGCCACTACTCAAAAAACTTATTAATTTAATCAGTTACAAGATCCTCTCGCTTTTGCACGTTTGTCTTGCATCCGCAAGAATTTTTCAAAAATTGAACGAAATATTTATTAATTTATGCAATCAAGGGAACACAACATTACGCACTGTGTGCAATCTACTTTATTGCTCATGGTTCGAAGTTAATAGCACGTTGAATATAACCAAATATGTATAATACTGCCACTAACTTCGAGTACAGAGTGGTTGCGCACTACAGGTTCGGTAAGGAGGTAAAGTACGTGCTTTGAAGGATGATAGCACTAGTTATTCTGAACAAAAAACTCCATGTGAACATATGTCCTGTTCTTAACAGTTTCCGAGGAAACTAATGAAAATAATGGGAAACAGCAAGAATGCAGGTGATAGTAAAAGAAACATTGTGATCTTATGTTTTAATTTCCACATTTCCTCACAAAAGACCTTCAAAGAGTCCACCGTCAGCTGCAGTGTATTTTGCAGCTCTTGTAAACAGCTGCTGTGTTCCTGATCTGAGCTTATTCGTACGGTGCTTAATTGAGCACGCGCTTTTAAAATACGAGCCAGAAGTTCCTCCTTCGCGTCCACTCTGCGCTTGTAGACTTCGCTCTTAAGCCAACCCCACAAACAGCAATCAAATGGAGTAAAATCGTGTACAATCCTCGTCCAACAAATGATTCACGGCGATCGATCCAACGCCTAGGATACGTTTCAGTGAGTACCCTGTCACTGGCCGTACGGAATGGGCGGGAGGTCCGTATTGTTTTGACGATACACATCACTGTAGTACACTGGTGCAGCCACTGCCGGGCTAATACGTGAGGTAAACAGCGTGTACACTAGCACGACTTGTCGCCCCACCATACGTAAGTGAGGTGCTCATTGAAATGATCGGTAAAGGCAACATTACCTAGCCTAATGTTGCTTCGGTTGTTTCCGCATTTGAGTGCTAGTGAAGAAGGACATGCGACTGGCGGCCTTGATTTTCAAACAGCTGTGTGTCGGATACGGTTAAGAAAAGGGGTTATGTTCATTTGACATCTTCGTTCAGAATCACCAATATTATCACCCCTCAAAGCATGTACCTTTCCTCCTGACTCACCCCGTATAACATTCCCGACGGCATTCATTATTTGTCATAAACACATTTCACGAACGGTGTATGTTGAACTTATCTTTTTGACGCATGATTCTGGAGAGTAAAAGGGAATTATCACTTAGAATGAGAAGAATTTGTGTTCGAGGTTCCATATTTCTAATTTTTTTCCTATGTAAACACTGTCTTCACAGTCTTCTTTCCTTTGTCTACTTTTTAAAATCATGTCATTCAAATGAAATGAGCATATGTTATTATGTTTTAAGATATATTCTTACAGACATTATCTCGCCTATATTTCTTATTATATGTTGCGTGCTCAGAAGTGGTATGGTCGTTATCGACAGGAAATTCTTAGTTTTTCACTCAAACAACAACACCAACGTACAGGACGAGATATAATCGTCAAAACAGCTGTACGACAGCATCACTCTCCTACATCTTTATCTCGTGTTTGAGCAGTGTGTAACTGCATACGGGATACTGAAGTATTTTAACAACATTGTATCTTATCATGGCATACTCTGTTTACGTCTTGAAGCTACATTGTCTCATAGTTCCAAATTATTAATGGCCGCTATAGTAATGGTTAAAAGCGTTATCTTTTAAAAAGGTTGTCTGCGTCACAGTTAATGAATACACTTCCTCCATATAAAATACTGTGTGATACTTCCTCAATTTGCAGAGTAATTGAAGTGCACTGTTCTCAAACAGTCAATTTGGTTTTATTAAATGTTTTTGCTGCCTCTACGATTGCCAAAAGGAAAACAAGTCCCCAATGAATTCTTATATCCGGCGGCAGAATAACTGCAAATAACAGAACTTACCTGAAACGGTTGCTAACTCTGAGAAGAAATTATTTCGGATGCTGGGCGCTTGTACGCATGCACTTCAGTGCTGCACAACGTCTATAAATTGTAAAGAGGTGTGCCTGTTGCAGATGAGTGACGTAGCATGGATGAAGTATCTCGAATGATCAAATCTTCTCTCTGTCGTACTCTTAAACTAGTAAGCAGTTATTATATTGGAAGTAGAATAATGACTTTAATAAACACTTTAACACTTTTTCATATTTCTTTTCGTAATTTAGGAGAAATATAGAGAGTGTAAGTCGACCAGTGTAATAATAGACGTATTTCGCTAACTGAGGCTGATAATAATTCCGAATCCGTTTTGTGAGGAACTGAATCGTTAATTGTAATACGCTGTAGCTTTCATCATGATTTCAAATTTTTGTTAGGCTACCTATTAAAATAATTTGACGTAAACTGTCTCAGTCTCCGATCTGTAGCTGCTCATAGTATGTACGACGTGACACGGGTTCGTTAATATGTCATCAACAGTTCACAGTATGGAAACAGGGTTTTGGAGAACTAATGATTAAATTTAACTGCATACTGGAGGTTTGTTCTTTTTTTTCTTGATGGAATCATCTGAGCTATTTATGGCATCCAATTACTTTTTAGAAATATAAGTGCAGTGACACGATGCTGCTTTATGTGAGCAGTTGAAAGTCTGCGGAAGACAGCTTGAACAATTTCTAAGCGTGAGGTCTAGGGTATCGAGGAACGTGTCGTTACCATCCATTCCGCATATTTGCCGGTTGTTTCTCGAAACAGTGTCACTGCAAACTTTAACAAGCATTATATCACTCATTCCTCTTCTCAACAGCCCTAGAATGCGTTATAAAATGGACATCGATCCACTAAAAATAAGTGCAGCTGCTTTAATATTTCAGAAAATAAATAAATTAAAAAATTACTATCAGTATATTGCTCTTGTCACAAGAAATCGAATGACGTTAAAAAATAATTTGTCGCCATTTTTAAAAAAAATGGTTTTGCATAACAGGAAATAAAACATTTCCAGTGTTAAGCTAGAGAAAAATACCCGTCCGTGTACACACTATCATTTAGCGAAAATCTTCGATATCTGCAGTAGTAGTGGAAATTTTAGGGAGCCCATATTAGACTGACATATCTGCATACACATCGTACTGAAAAGCAGTAACAAAGTCCGATCACTTCCGGGCAAAGAGGCTGCAACTACATCGCGCTGTACCAACGAACAAGAGAAGTTACTGCTATGCAAGGAAGTCTGCCGCTTGAAATAACTTACAAAATGTGAGATGAGCAGCTAGACACTTCGAAGCTTGAAGGATAAGCAAAATTTCTTGTTTCCAACGCTAACTGCAAATTTCTGCACTTAATTTGTCTGTTGTTCTTTTCACTGTAAATCTGGTTGAGAAAAAAAAGAAAAAAAACTATCGTTAGACATGTAAGTTTAATCATAAATGATTCCATACAACTCTAGTTACTGTATATAATTAAATGTGACGTTTCTTACTTAGTTCCGTTAGAGTGAAAGGAATTACGGATGCCGTAACGTTTAGTATGACCGTTTAGCACGACACGTGGTGACAGGGCGGGAACTGCGAGCAGCTGGTTGCGGCCCTCGCTTCGAACCCCGGGCACGAGGAGGTGCGGCGCGGAGTGCAGCCAGTCCAACCGGTTGTCGCGGTACCGGGTTCGAGTCCGCAGCAGCTGTGCGCGCCTCCCCTTCGAGACAGAGCCCCCAAGCCGGATGTTGCCCCTCGACACTTTCCCAATCAGTCTCCTCGTGTCATCCCGCTGAGTCAAATCGTAGAAATACCAAAATATTTTCATTGTAAAAATGTTACTGATTACACTATTGTTTCTACTGTCCGGTGTCAATATTACAAGGGCTGTTAGCGGTAAATTGCATCCTTAGGTGCGTTACGTCATTACTGTCTTATTAAAACTGCATTCTCGGAGTCGAGTTCTGAAACAGTTGTGGCGTGTGAATATTTGGAATGTGATCGTCAAAGATCTGCTTTCTAAGTTTCGACCCGTACATTTTTGTGTGACATTGCAACTAGTAGATTAAATCATAAATTCTGCCCCACTCGAGTGCCATAAAACGTTGTGTCCATTGCACATTTGCTACAAAAACAGCTTTAGCTCTCGATAAACCTCACATCGTGCCCGTCTCTACAATATGTAAGTACTGTTCTTCAGATTTTTGTTGGTTAAAGTTGGGCTAACCCTAAATATTAGTCCGGAGGGAAGGAACGTTGGCAATTCTCCTGTGGGGCACTTGTAGCGCATCATAAGGAAAATTCAAGATAATCTATTTGTGATACGGTTCTGTCTCGCAGCGAAAAAGAATTCGAAAGTGAATACAATACTTAAGATGTTTATTTTGCTTCTATATCTTTCTTTTAATGTCACCGACTGATGCATCTATTAACACCTAGATTAGGTTGGAAAGCTCCATTTCTATTGTGAATTGGCAACGTTATGAGAATCGCCACTAGTTAGTGAATGATTAATGTTACTTGCGTTGGTCACTAAATTGAAATGCCATGTGTTACAGAATTGTGTAATTTGTTATGGTGCATTACTTGGGAATATTTCTTATTACCACTATGATTGGTTTCATATTACCTTATTGGTAACTTCAGGATGACGTCTGTTGGATACAAATGTCACTGATTCCACTATTTCAAGACTACAGACTGATAACTAACTACTATCCCATATTTCGTATGTTTTTTCCCAAAATCATGTATGTTGATTACGGGCTTATTCTAAAATTTTACACCACGCAGACGGCGCAGGAGAGAATGAGCACTCAGTAATGGAGACGTTCTGAAAATGTTTCGTGATGCTACTCGATAAGTGAAGCTAGCATAGTTTGAAAAAGTCTTTCATAGGACAGCACAAACAGATATTATTGCTTATTAGAAATGTTTCTTTTCCATAAAAGACCTGCATTGAATTATCAACTTAGAAAAGTGTAAAATAAACAGTTATTTATTTGTATTTTAGTTTTACTCGTCACAAATTATTATTATTATTATTATTATTATTATTCTACGTTACTCGGCGTTTAAAGCTTGTTGTAGTGGGTCGATTGTCTCTATGGATAAATTTCTCACTGTTTACAGCCTGTGTGAGACGTGTAGATATGCAGTTAAGTCAGCTACAGCGTTCTGTGTCAAACTAGTGACGGAATTGTATTCTAAATGATTGTCTAATCACAGCAGTTACTTTCTAAGCTAATACAGTATCATTGCACAGAAGCTTAATGTAGCACCACGAACTAAAATGTCGTCGTAAATGAGACGTCGTAGCATCTAAATAGCGCTAATTTGATTTGTCGGTCTGTGTACTAGATGAATATTAAGAAATAAGTGTTAAATAAAAGTTAACATGTGAGACATAGTTACCGTTTTGCAGCTGTGAAGAATCAGAGCCAGCGGAATGGGCTCTTAACGACGTCAGAAACAAACACCAAAAAGAGTAGCTGAGGTCCTGTGGACTCCGCACTTCCTTGACATTCCTGCTCCTCCCAGCAACCTCCGGATTTTCTTCCATCCGTGACGATAGAAAAATTGACGCACTGTACATTCTCATAGGTACTTGTGGCATTTTACATTTACAAATAATTAATTTGTGTTTCGAATGTACACAAGACCTGAAGAACAAAAAAACACACAAGAAATGTTCGCAGAATAGTGAAGCCAAACACTGAAGTTAGCATACAGGGTATCCCAGGAAGGATGGTCAGTATACGGGTATATGATTGGAACAATCATTCGAAGCAAACATGGACTCTAAAATATATTCATCAAGAGCTGTGAGAACTCTATCTTCGATACTGTGGAACAAATCTCTTCTACTGCCAGCTCTTCACATTCCATCTTTCGAGAAGTGTCAGCGGAAGAAACACCGTCCAGTAAACTGCATACCTTAAGACCTATGAATACTTGTTTATCTCTTGTACCGAACATGTGCTCAAGGTATGCGTTATAGAGCCCATTTTTAATAGGCTTTTTTGCTTCGAATCATTTCTATCATACCCATGAATGTTGAAAATTCCTCCTGGAACACCCTGTATGTTCGTAATTGGTAGCATTAAACAGGAACAATACAGAATCGAAGCGTTTGATATGTGGTGCTACAGAAGGATGTTCAATATTAGGTGCACTGATAAGATAAGGAATGGAAAGGTTCTCTGCAGAATCTGCGAAGAAGGAACTTTCTAAAAATTTTTACGAGAAAAAGGGACAGTATGACAGGACATGTGTTAAGATATCAGGGAATAACGTACATGGTATTAGAGTGACCTGTAGAGAATAAAAATTGTAGGGGAAGACAGAAATTGGAATATATACAACAAATAACTGAGGACGTAGTGTGCAAGTGCTCCTCTGAGATGAAGACGTTGTTGCAGGAGAGGAATTCGTGACGGACCGTATCCAACAAGTCAGAAGACAGCGCATTAAAGCACAAACCAGTAGCGATTTTCATAGCATTCATGGGCTTATGACTTATCCACTAATATTAATAATGACAATATTATAAACAAACAGTAATTTTGGCTCACAACTTGTAGCTACATCAACATTCTCAAGTGTGTGAAGAATACTCCGTTGAAAAGTACCGATTAATACGGGCTGAACTGATTAGTAAATCCTATGTTCAAGAACATTCGTATTGCATCCTTCTAATGATTTCTCATGTCATCTGATTACTCCTGAAACTGCATTTAATATTCATTGGTATACAACAAAAGTGGGACTGTTTTATACAAGACAGGTGTCTTCTCAGACCGGTTCGATACTAGGAGTAGGGAGCCATGGCTATGTCATCTGTTTCGACATACTAGCCTGATACGATTTTTCGTTAATTGATCGATAAATATAACAAAAACCACTAGAAAAATTCCCGCCATTCTCCTGTGATACGCCTCAAGAAATTCCTCGGTTGCTAATTTAGTACAGCTCTATAAACCGGATTAACAACGAAAATAAAGTGAAGCAGGACGATAACTACATCTATTTGTATTAATTTTTTTGTTTGTGTAGAACAGCGTACTTTTTCCGACAGGTGTCACAAAAGCCTATTAAGGAGGTTCTCCAGTATTTGCTAATGTTATGTAACTGACCTCACTAAAAAGCTGTCCCATCAATAGAAACATTACCGAAGGAAATTTCTAGGAGTTGGAACGACGTTAGTTCAACAATTTCAGTGAACATCCGATTTTGTGTTGTCTTTGTGATTTATCCATTACAATATTACTATTATTGTGCACCCGAGGCTGTGAAACCATGGCTTTGTTTTCAGCGTAATACAGTTTTCAACTGCCAGTAACAATTTTATTTAAACAATTTACCTTATACACGACGCGTCTCACCCGACGTTCTTATTACAATACGGTTACGCAAAAATGTGGAAATAGTCATACAAATCTGACATTTTCTTGTCCTACATTTCATTCTGTATGAAAGATTTAGTTTTGTATGCAAGAAACATGGCTGTCTCAACGCTCAAAAGTATGATGTCGCGGAGAGAAAAAGAGAGAGAGAGAAAGAGAGAGAGATACAGAAAAGCAATTGTAAAATTATGGGAGATATACGGCACTTTTACAAAGGCGTAAGACAAGTAAAGAGATCGACAGATGAACTAGAATTCCATAATACATCTTATAGCAGCATAATGGGTAGCAATTCGCCCGAGAGATAACACAGATGTATACATTTCAAGAGAATTTTATTTTTACAGTCTCAGTTGTATGACATAAATGCTTAATGTAAACATTCGTGTTCGGCTGATTACTGGCTTAGCAATACTAAATGGCGGCTCTGAGATATTTTTGCATTGTTACGAAAGTAAAAAATTCGCGATAAAATCATTAAAAAAAGCATTGCAACAATTTCGCGGATACGATAGCAGTGCTCTGTGTGTTTTTAGTTATTAGTGTAGCTGCTTAGCTGTTTTCCTTTTCCATGCATTGTGTCCGCGATATCACTATACGATATAGAACGAGGTTACTGCTTGACAGAAATTAAAATTTCCGTTAACAGTTTGCATACAAGACACACGATCTTCACTTTTGTTGGTTTGCTCGGCTGTCTGCCAACTGAAAATGACAGTAGCACTTAAAGGCTTAAAAAGACATATATGTGCTTAATTAACAATGGATAGGCTTAGCCAGTGGGAGAGTGTTGCGCAGATGGTTGACAAACCGCATTTGTAAAAGATAGCACGCGAGATTCAAGAATGGGGAAGCAAATCGTAAGTGCCCTCTTCAGAAGAATAGTCCCAGATTTTGCATTCTTCGGTTTGTGGGAAATCTAAATCTGGATGGCAGGATTTGAGTATGAACCACAACCATCCGGACTCTTCATTACTCCTGTGACACAACAACTGGAGACGCTTGGAGGGTTCTGTTAATTCGCCACTTTTAAATTCTACCCAACTTCGCAGAGGTGTTAATCACATTACTACACTTTACACACGAATCTTTCCCTGCACAAAAATAAAATTAAGGCAAGGACACATATGGAGGCATACAGGCAGCCGTTTCTGCGCAAGAGTCCAACGGGCAGGGCAGTGACGTCAAGCAAGGTGTATGTAAACATCACAGTCGTTATTATCAGCAGTTGCATCAGCATCAACCATCTGACATACCTGCTGGATCAACACTCCTCCAGAGTGCTCCAGACGTCACTGCTTTCAACCATATGCATTTCCGTTGTTCATCCATGTTTTGCACCTTCTATTCAATAGGTCGTCGCCTCGGTGTATCCTTATCGCTTAGAATCCAAGAAAGTACTTACTTGCTCCATCTATCAATCATTCATTGCTATTTCCATTTCATTTTCACTCCAGTCCGTTCCCTGGTCTGTCCTAGTTACTTCCCACCACCGCTTCCTGAGAAAGCCTTAGGTTAATGTTTTCCGCATTGAAAATTGTTGTTTTGTTGCCGGAAATCAGAACTGATTGTGAATTTCCCGTTTCACAAATTTCAGAAGCTTAGTTTCGAGAATGCTATTGTTTTTAACAAAATCAATCTGTTTATTTCTTCTGTTGACCGTCCAATCGTTCTCGTCAAGCGGTTTAAACACTATAACTCGTGAAATGTTTCTATTACCGCATTACTGTACTTAGGGACTAAACGTGCAAGTGGATAGTGGAATATTTAGCACACTCGCGGTTCAATGATCAACAGTTTACAAGTGTAATAGTAGTTTCCTCCTGGGTACAGCAACATTTGATAAATTTCTATTGAGTATACTATAACGATGGTATTATTCGATAAAGAGAGCTGCATCAAACCAGTCTCTGGACTGAAGAATACAACAACAATAACAAGAAATTAGCCATTTCATGTCTTTGTTTATTTCATTTTATTCACTTCAGATAATATTTTGAAGTCAATTGTGTTAAATATGAAGGAGTATTGTAAGTTACATAGCAGATAAAAGTAGAGAAAATCAGTCAACGAGCTACGAATTTTAACCAAATTCAGTTCACCGAAAGTGGCATCTCTAGTCCACACATTGCTCCTGATAGTATATCTTTCGAATAAACGCTTTTTGGATAGCTCCGATAGAGGCAAGGCTTACAACATTCCCTTGGCGTGGGCTTGTTTTCCGCGTTCCTCTAGAGAAGACTGCGCGGCTTGTCATTCTACACCAATTATTTTAGGCCTTTTTACAGTTCAAACATTGCTATGATTTTTCCAGATAAACATTTCTTTAACTTCTCATTTGCCTAATGGTTAAAATCGAGCAAAATCATCGTGACGTGGTTCGAGTGCTGCTGCGCTAGCACGAAGTGCGAATCCTGAATAAAAAATAGACGAAACAGGCATGGATCCATTTCGAGGCGAAAGGCTTGTGACAGTTTACTGTCGCTGTGGACTCCCCTGGTACTTATGAATCACTCATCACGTGCCACTGGATCAGCTTCTACTGGGGACTGCCGTCCGACCCATCCAATGAGTCAATTTTTCACGAAGGGCGGGCCAAGGACGATGTGGCTTTCGACTATACACTCCGCGTATCCTATTAAACACGTTCACTTTCCCGTCGGAAAGTTAGGGAGTATGGGCCGTCATCTCACGTCCGTCCTCAAGGTCACTTAATTTAGGATGTACAAAGTGTCACGCAAACACAGAGCGATACTTCTACAACAGATGATACATACCTCGCGGAAAATTGTTTGTCGTACTAAGAATGGCACAGAATGCTTAATATCCAAAGGAGAACTTCCTATCCGCCACTGATGCGGTCGTGAAATGTGTGATTACATCCTGGAATAAATCTAAGACGCTTGGTAGCGTTAAAGTGTCACTCATTTCCGGAATTTACGTCATATGCAAGAGTCATAATCATAATTCCCGGGTTCTGGATCATTAGGAGCAAGTGATAAGAGTGGCTAATATATCTGAACAGTATTTAGGAGGACCGAGTTCCGCCGTCCAATTCCCTACTTCTGAATCAGTAGCGACAAATGAAGTGGTGCAGTGGTAAGACGTTTGAGCAGTATTCATTAGGACCTGGTATAAGCTCCACGTTCCACCATTTTGGTTCTGGTTATCGTAAGTCACTTTAAAAACAGTGATGTCATATCATCTCCGCATGTAGAAATCACAATGGGCGTTCCGCAGAATGCAATCATGGGGCCATTACTGTTTTTGCTCTATGATGATGATGCATCATTTTATTTGAAACAAGGGTTAAAATTAGTTCTTGTTGCGGACGATGCACGCATTGTTTTGAAGCTTATTAGAGAACCATCCACACGAAAAATAACAAATGAAGATGTTAAAGTTATCTGGTTTTGCTCAAATTAGCTAGCTTTACACAAAGTAAAATGCAGCTCATCCATATTTGTTCTGCCAAAAATACACCATCTGCTATTAATGTAGTTTACCAAAAAAAAAAAAAAAAAAAAAGAACAGGTTAGACGAGTCATTTTAAGGTACCTATAGTTAACTTTATGATTGCTATTCTGTTCGCTGTTCAGTGTGAATATAAGCTGTTCCCAGAACAAGAAATTTTTGTGACTATAGAGTATAGCTTTGAAATACAGTGTTGTTTGAGGCCCATGATAGTCTTTGAATAAATAAAATTCGTCATAATTGATTAACGCTATCCTTTACCGATGTGTTCTATATATGTCATAAAACGTGAAAAATTTCTTGGAATGGTGCTGACCGATGATACTGTTGTCGAAGTGTTGTGTAAGATGGTATCATCCACGTCTAGCATTTCAACATGAATCTTAATCATGGTTAATTTCTTGTAAGAAGGAATTTGGGGTACAATCCGTGGAGATCTCGTTATATAAGGCGTAAACGAGATAAATGTTCATATTTTCCGTAAAGTTGACGTATAGAAACAATTTTATGTAACTTGTATCATATTAATGTCTTCTAAGACTACTTTCTGTTTTAGACTACTTCAACAACTTAATTACCTGGCTTCTGAAAACCGTAACCTCAGCAATTTTACAACATTCACGCTGAATATTGCTACATAAATTGCGCAAAAAAGGAGCTTATCACCAGTTGCATAATCGCGAATGTCTATTGTTTCGATTCACTGGAACTAGGGAATGACGGATAGAATTCATGAAACCAAAAATGTAACTTTATTGTGAATTCGAAACAAAATAATGGTGAAAATAAAGGCATTGTTTTGGAAAGTGCACATCTTTGATATCTGTGGCATAAAAACGTGCAGTAGCCTGTGTGTTATAACATGCTTGGTGGTTGAGACGTTTCCTCAGAAACAGTGCCCCCCTCCCCCCCCCCCCTCCCCCGCCCCCTCCGGGTGGTCTTGGTGTACTCGTACGTTGTCGTCTCAAAAGACGAACGAGTTGCCTAAATGTTGGCTATAGGCCTGGACAGTAAGTTGGAGGATCCGGTGCGGATAATTCAAAGCCCTCAGATTAATATCGATAACGAAGAGGAGAGTCCGAAGTCGGACCAAAAGCTGACTGAACAGCCGTCCTGTTGAACTCGTTGTACTATATGCCTGAGACGTGCATTGGATGCCTGAGATGTGCATTGGTAACTGATCACCTCTGCAGTCTTCTAGGATGATGATAAGGTGTCCGACAAATCCTGCTCTCGTCGATGAAGAGAAACGGACGCTATTGAGCCAGATCCAGTTCCAGGCGTTGCCTGGCCCATCTCGTTCGCGATGGTGGGGCTTGTTCTGATTTCATAATGGACGTACAGAGGCCAAACTGAGCGTGAGGAAGGTTGTGTACTGTGCGGCTTGCAGTTCTCCCAGCTACCTCCAAAATGGCACCGCGCAGTTCTCATGTTCTCTCTTCGTGTTGTCTACTAGCCATATGTTGAAGGTAGCTTTCACTAACTGATGTTGGTGACCGTGCAACCATTGCGAAGAAGATCCTCAATAATTTGTTTCTGGAGATAGCGAATGAACGTTCGATTGACGTCCATGTGGTGTATGGCAATTCAGAGGGCAACTTCGGTGCTAATGACATTATGTCAAAATGGGCGCACAGTGTAAGCTTGAAGTGATCCTTCGAGGCATATACATAAAATGAACTGTGCTCACAAGCCGCATTGTATCTTTCACGATTGAAAATTCCAGTAAATTTGCACGGAAAATAAACGTTTACTTTTTCTCCCATTACACAGTTGGCTCTGCGTAGCAATTTCCGATGCGGAAAAGGCTAGCGAGAAACATATTTCCGACATAAAAAATAGAAACTATGCCAATCATGAGGGCGCTGCAAAAGTTTCTCTGAGCAGTTTGTGTGAGATATAATACGCGACTTTGGAAGCCATCGACGACAAATAAGGACACCAGCTATTGAATGTTGGTGACTAAACGTAACAGGGCACATAGGCTTTGCAATGATAATCACATATGATGGTGTGATTCTTCTTTCGTCATTTCGTCCCAAACATTTCTAGTGACAGACGGGCGTAGTGATGAAGATGCCGACTGCCTATTTTGGAGAATGTCGTGCTTCAGTTTCCCATACCCATATTGTATTTATTTATTTACCCGTCAGCTTCCGTAGGACCAAATTGAGGAGCAAATCTCCAACGTCATGGAACGTGTCAATACATCAAATTACCACATAAAAGTAATAACAGAAAAAATAAAATGTTTATGAACCCGAAAATAGTCAAGCCATAAGTTTAAGTAAACGCAATCAACAATACAATAAGAATCAGCTTAATTTTTCAAGGAACTCCTCGACAGAATAGAACCGCTACGGTCGCACGTTCGAATCCAGCCTCGGGCATGGATGTGTGTGATGTCCTTAGGTTAGTTATGTTTAAGTAGTTCTAAGTTCTAGGGGACTGATGACCTCAGATGTTAAGTCCCAAAGTGCTCAGAGCCATTTGAACCATTTCATTAAGTGAGTGAACGCTGCTAATTCTTGGCAATAAGCTGATATTGTTAACGGGAAACGACAGTAAAGAATATATGTATTGAGGGGTCAATATCAGAATACCCAGACTAGTAAACAGGGGTCAACAAGGGGTTCACGAACTTACACCACTTATTCCCCGAGCTGCCCGTTTCTGAGCCGAACATTTATTTCAGAATTGGAAGAGTTATCCCAAATATAATGCCATATGACATAAGCGAGTGAAAATAAGCAAAGCAGACTAATTTTCGTGTCGAACGATCACTTACTTCAGATACCGTTTGAACAGTAAAAATGGCAGCATTAAATATTTGAACAAGATCCTCAACTTGGGCTTTCCAGAACAGTTTCCTGTCTATCTGAGCATCTAAAAATCTGAACTGTTCGGTTTCACTAATCATATGCCCATTCTGTGAAACTAAAACATCGGGTTTTGTTGAATTGTGTGTTGGAAACTAAAAACTAAGTGTTACTGTGATTTAGCGTCAGTTTATTTTCTACAAGCCGTGCACTTAGGTCATGAACCGCACTATTTGAAACCGAGCCAATGTTGCACACAACATCCTTTACTACCAAGCTAGTGTCATCAGCAAACAGAAATATTTTAGAGGTACGTGTAAGAATAGAGGGCATATCATTTATATAAGTAAGAAACAGGAGTGGCCCCAACACTGATCCCTGGAGCAGCCCCATTTGACCGTATCCCACTCAGACGACACATCACAACCATTCTCAACGTTGTGAATAATGACCTTTTGCTGTCTGTTGCGAAAGTAAGAGGTGAACCAGTTGTGAGCTACTCCCCGTATTCCGTAACGGTCCAACTTCTGGAGCAATGTTTTGTGATCAACACAATCAAACGCCTTAGTTAAAACGAAAAATATGCCTAGCGTTCGAAACCTCGAAGATAGAATAGAACATAACATTTTCAGTTGTTAAACGACTTCTAAACTGAATTGTACATTTGATAGCAAATCGTGTGATATAAAATGATTAATTATCCTTACATACACAGCCTTTTCAGCAACGTAAGCAAACACTGATGGCATAGAAAAAGGTCTAAAATTGTCTACATTATTCCTTTCTCCTTTTTATAGGGCGGCTTTACTACTGAGTACTTTAATCATTCAGGGAACTGACCAATCCTAAAGGAAAAATTAGAAATATGGCTAAATAAAGGGCTAACATGCGCAGCACAGTACTTTAATATTCTGCTAGGCACTCCATCATATCCCTGAGAGTCCTTAGTCTTCGGTGATTTATTTATGGACTCAATCTTCCCGTTGACTGTATCACAGAGGAGTATTTCAGACATCAGTCTCGGAAAGGTATTTGTTAAGAGTCTCTGTAGAAACTATATTTTTATTTAATTCACTAGCAGTGATCAGACAATGATCGTTAAATACTGTACATATATCTGATTTATCAGTAACAGAAATATTTTTACTACGAACTGACTTTATATTGTCGACCTTGTGCTGTTGACCAGACACTTGCTTCGCAACTGACCATAAGGTCTTAACTTTACCCTGTGAATTAGCTATTCTATTTGCGTACCACATACTCTTTGCCTTCCTGATAACATTTTAAGCACCTTACAGTACTGCTTGTAATGAGCTTCTGTAGTTTGATCGTGACCATTTCTGACATTTTGATATAATTTCCGCTTTGTTCTACATGATATCCTTATCCCACCAATCAGCCACGAAAGCTGCCTTTTACTGCTAGTACCTCGTTTAGAGTGTTCTAATAGAAAGGAACTCTCAAAGAGCATGATAAATGTGTTAAGGAAAGCATTATATTTGTCATCTTTATTAGCGGCACTATAACCATCCTGCCACTCTTGTTTAAAAAACTCTCTGTTGCTGTTGGATTAAATTTCCTACGTAGTTTGCAATTATATGTGACATTTGTTTGAGTAAAAAAGCCTTTTAGTTTTAAAATTTGTGTAGTATGGTTTGAAAGACCATTCATCCTTTTACTAAGAGAATGCCCATCTAGTAATGAAGAATGAACAAAAATATTGTCTATGGCTGCTGTGCTACTGTTCCCCTGCACACTAGTTGGAAAAAACACAGTCTGCATCAGATCATATGAATTTAGGAAATCCTTTTTCTTGCACCATCATATACAAAATAAATATTGAAGTCACCACATGTAACTAATTTCTGGGGCTTCCTATAAAGTGAATTAAGAATCCTCTGTGGCTTGAGTAGAAATTCTCTGAAGTCAGATCTCTTTAGATAAACGCTAAAATGATTCTATGGCTTTTTTGCGGTTGTTTGTCGCTCAATTCTGCTTCAGCAGATCTCAAAATCTACCCGCTGGTCTTCCTCTAATTCTTACATCTTGCCTATCTTTCTTAAGCGCATTTAACGAGAGCTACATTTTACAGATTTTAAAATGTTAGAATAACGATTTTGACCTTTCCATGTAGCTCTGTGTGTTGATTAATCTTAAACGCCTTGAGAATCAAAAAAGGGTGTGAAACTATAATGATTAGAAGATTACAGTCTCACTAACGAACTGACAACTCATTCTGAATGTGCGAAATGTGAAGTTATATAACAACTATAGAATTAATGCATCACAACTGTTTTCAATAAAGCCATAAAAATCTGAAATGGAATGATCGGAGAGCTCTGGTTCACTGTAAGCTAATCGGAATCTGCAATTCCCATACAAAAAGACAATCCTCGTTTGATCATTATTAGAATATTGTTGTATGTGTTTGCGATCCATATCGGGGTTCGTTAAGAATACCCTGAAGCGTGTGCAAACCTTGACAATAATGGTGGCCCAGGAGTACAATGTAACTCACGGAGTTCCTCGGCATGACTGATAGAAGTGTCCGTACCTGTTCACAGTTAAGTTTTTCTGCACGTTATTTCCAGACACGACAGCGAATATATTCATCCTGTCGTCATTACACATTTCCTACCCTCTGTCTCCAATGATCCGCTATCGTCGTGGCGTTTCGCCAGTAGAGACAGTGTTGCTTGCGGAAGCAAAATCATTTGTGTATGCTATCTCTGGGATTTTGATGTAAAGGCGTATTAAACGAGCTTCTTGCTAGCGGCTACGCCACGGTGGTAACTCCGGCTCCCGTCAGATCACCGAAGTTAAACGCTATCGGGCTTGACTATCACTTGGACGGATGACAGTCCATGTTTGCCGAGCGCTGTTGGTTAGCGGGGTGCTCTCTGCTCTTGTGAGGCGAATTGAGGAGCTATTTGAGTGAGAAGTAGCGGCTCCGGTCACGAAAACCAACAGCAGCCCGGAGGGAAGTGTGCTGACCATATACCCCTCCATAACCGTATCCGGTGAAGCCTGTCGGCTGAGGATGACATGCCGGTCGGTCGGTACCGTTGTGCATTCCGCGGCCAGTTCGGACGGAAAAACGAGCTTCGGAGCACTTTCTCAGAATATCACTGCCGTCGCCATTCACCCAATACTTATCTGTATGAGAAAAATAACGCTTCTCGTGATAAAGTTTTCCTTTTGGTATATCTACTTTCTAGTTCAACGGTAACAAAAAATAGTTCATTATCTTCCACAAGCGATAGCTTGCACGCAATTCGGAAGTGTAGCTGCAGGATGCGAAAGAAGTTCAGTGTACAGCAAGCCCACATTTAAAATACAGTATTGGCCTTTCAGTAGCCAACTGTTGTACATTCACTTAACATTTGTATAGACCCAACCAATTGTAGTTTTAATTGATATTTTTACTACAATCGTACTGGCTTTTTCAGCATACAAAAATAAAAATATCTAATGATGTACGGTAAATTAATTTCGGGGCGTGAGCAGCTACGATGTAGATGAGCATTTTTGTTTTCATTATAGGTTGTACGAAAAATCAGAATATTTATTATTATATTTTTTAAGAAAATCATTCCCTGCGTTCCACGTTTCGAAATAACGGTCACACATTGTTCTTCTTATCAACGCATGCTTGTGCGATAATAATCTTCTGGCAGCTAGTCTGCTGTTTCTTTGGAAACTGAAGAACAGTATTCTTGGCTTCTTTCAAAAGCAGCTAAAGCGTACATGGAAAATTCTGCAAATACATTTACAAACAACGGAGGATTTTATGATGCGTCGTGATTTATACTATAAACTGTTTCATTGCAGGTGTTTATATTCTGAAACAGGGAAGGGATATTTCATCATTATTATAATCTAAACATGTTATCCCTTTTACCATCCTGAATAACTAAAACGAGCAAATTAGTTACGCCGATTTCAGGTCCTGAATAATGAAACATTTGGCCTCAACGTTTCACGATTATTTACGTTAAAAGAGGAACTGTAGAAGAATGTGTGCAGCAGATTGGTAGTAAATTTTTCCTGTGACTATAATCAGTGTATGCGTGTAATGTTTACTTTGAGTATTACCTAGTATCTACGACTCTCATCTCAATTTTTAATCATCACGAGAATTTTTATTGTAATTTCTGTGACAGAAGAGGTATTAGGGGATATAAAACCAAGCGATCATACAGATACAGCAGTGTTATTTTTCGAGAAAATGTCTACTTTACATTGTTAAAATAAGTGCGTGGTGTAAATAACATTGATAGAATAGTTATTCAGTACCAGTGAACGAAAGCAGATACTCGTTTTGTTGCTAATCTGAAGACACTTGCGACTTCGTAGAAAACCTGCGACAAGTGACTGTGGCACCAACAGGTAGGCACGTCTGTAAGTCTTAGGTGTTCCCTGTTAATGGGAACAAAACTGCTGAACAGATGTCGGATCCGACAATTATGTCACCAAAGATGTCATCACCACTTCGTGCACTACTCCTCACATTCCTTCACTACCTAAAATTTTCTCAGTTTTGTACACCTTGAAAGCGACTGCTTAACGTTTGATTAATTTCGATTAGTTATGTCCTTAAATTTGGTAAGATGAGACTTGATGAAGATTCTCGCATGATGGGAAACCTTAAGCATTTCTGCTTTACATGAATATCTGAACTATACGAGACAAAAGGACAAGGATTAAGTATATTTAACACTGCCCACTTTTTTTTCTTGTTTCAAGTACAGGAAATGTTTCTAAAGGGTGGCCTTGTCTGACAGTATTGATTTCTGTTTCCAGTTCACAGAACTTACTTCATAACTATCAGCTGCAATTGTTTGCGACATTGTTTTCACGAGTTAAACAGCTAAATTACTATTTGTACCATTTCACCGTGAGCTTCTGAAGCCTATGAAGCATTTCTCGTATTTCAAAGGGAAGCTGTTTATACAGTTTCTTCTAAGAACGTAACATGTATGTCACATATAATTCGTAGCTTTTGGAAGAGATAAGAAATCTAAGGGTTATTATATTTGCTCTGGTGTAATTACATTCATTCTTTGTTGAATTTTTTTATGTTACGTATTTTTTTTTAATTTGCTTACATTCGTTCGAAATGCAATTCAGTAAGGGAAAAAGTATTGTCATTAGTTTCGGCATTTATTTACATTTTATTTATTTCCACATCTTTCGTAACTGAAGCATCAACGAGTGCAAACGAACTACATATTGACACTGCTGCCTGTGATTGCCCCGTCGTTTGGGCAACCAACGACCGCAGTAGCCACATATTCGTCCGCTGCGGGTTAATAGAATTTCGCCACATTAATTACAGCGAGGGAACGTTCGTCTAGCTCCTTTATTCCACAATCCATTTGTCCAGCACCGCACAGGTCTGTCTGAAGTAACCAAAGAAGTCTTCGTGAATGGCGAAATTGTGGCAGTTTGTTCCGATGCTGGGAAAATGCTGTAGGTTGTCATTAATCAGAGGTAAGTTTTAGTAAACGATATTTACGAGAACAAAAGGGGATTCAATTCTATGGAGACATATGAGGGATGAATAATGACAGAATAACTAAACAATTGTTTAACTTGTTAAACAATTATAAATTCAAAATCGAATGGGTAAGAGGAATAGGAGGAGATACCGAAAATGTCGGTCTCTCCTTGGACACAATACGAAGTAGAATACTTTTCAGAGAAGAAATAAAAAAGGTAGGCTTTCAGGCATAAAAAAATCAAGAACTGGAAAAAAGTGAACACAAAAGCGAAGGAACAACATTCTCGAAGAGTGAAAGAAATGTCGGCCCAAAAGTGTAGGCTGAGAACAAAAAAAACAGAAACAACACTAATTAATCGTAGTTTCCAAAAGGATTATTCGAAATTTAAAGAAAAGAATTCCTGCTGATTCCAAAGTAAAAGATGTATCAAGGTGCACTAGAATATTCTACGTAAGGGAAAACATTCGAAAGTAACATTTCATATACGGAGATTTTCGGCGCTTATAATTTAAACTGGTGTAATCTAAGAAAGAAGGCAGAAAGTGATGTGGATTATAATTACTGACTAAAACTAATTTCACTGGCCGATGAACGACGGAGTTACCTAAGTATTACGAGACAGTACAGAAGGGGTTGCACAAATAATCTACTGTGATCTTTCTGGGTTTTCTTCCTAGTTGTATACCCATAGTATTTATGGCCTTCCCCTATCCTCTAACCATTTTCTCTAACGCACTGTTAAAAAATAGGGGCGACATCTCCTTGTCTTATTTCTGATTTTATTCCAAACTTTTCTCACAGTTCTCCTGTAAATTGATGTTGTGTTGTTTAAAGTTCTTTTCATTATTTCTGTTGTTTTTCTGCTGAGTTCAAACTTTTTTTGAAATGTTGTATACTCTATTACTACTAATAGAATCGTTCGCCTTTTTAAAGTCTACAAATGTTACTACATGGTTCAAGCTTCTGATTTTCTTACTTTCTAGGTGTGCTTTAAGTTTACAACCTGTCGTACACACGATCTGCTCTTCTTGAACCCTCCTTGTTACATGTCTTCGAAATTTCCTTATTTTATTCTTAATTTCCAATCTATCACAGAATAACTAAAAACACTAAAAATAACCGGGTCATCTGCAAATAAAAGGATATTTGAACTCACTTTGCCATGTTTAAAATTATTTGTCAAGAGTACCTTACTACTGCCGTGTGACTGATCATACGTATATAGTAAATACTATGATGACACTGAAAATCCTTGTTTTACTCCGTGATCTGCAACTACCGTCTTCATACTGCTAGTTTCTCAGTCTCAGCTTTTCCTATCGTGTTACTGTATAACCTTTCAATTATGTTAACCAGATATTTGTGGCAGCCTTTAACACCCTGTAATTTACTTGTATTAAAATGCCGTCTCGTCGTTGTTATGATCTTCAGTCCACAGACTGATCTGATGTAGCGTTCGATGTTACTCTGTACTGCACAAGCTTCTTCATCTCCGAGCACCTACTGCAACCTACAACTGTCTGAATCTGCTAACTGTATTCATCTCTTGGTCTCCCTCTACGATTTTTACCGCCCACACTTCCCTCCGGTGCTAACTAAATTGGTGATTCCTTCTTGTCTAAGAAAGTATCATACCAACCGATCCCTTCTTTTAGGTAGGTTGTACCACAAATTTTTCTTCTCCCCAATTCTATTCAGTCCCTCCTCATTAGTTACGCAATCTACCCATCTAATCTTCTGCATTCTTCTGTAGCACCAAGTTTCAAAAGCTTCTATTCTCTTCTTGGCTAAACTGTTTATCGTCCATGTTGCACTTCCATACATGACTACACTCCATACAAATACTTTCAGAAATGACTTCCTGACACTTAAATCTAAACTCGATGTTAATAAACTTTTCTTCTTCAGAAACGCTTTTCTCACCAATGCCAGTCGTCATTTTATATCCTTCCTGCTTCTAAAATCATCCGTTATTCTGCTTGCCAAATACCACAACTCATTTCCTACTTTAACTGTCTCATTCCCTAATCTAATTCCCTCAGCACCACCTGATTTAGTTCGACTACATTCCATTATCGTCGTTTTGCTTTTGTTGATGTTCATCTCATATTTTCCTTTCAAGATACTGTCCATTCCGTCCAACTGCTCTTCCAAGTCCTTTGCTGTCTCTCACAGAAAACATCGTCAACAGACCTGAAAGTTTTTATTTCCTCTCCCTGAACTTCAATTCCTATTCCAAATTCTTATTTTCTTTCCTTTATTGCTTGTGCAATATACAGATTGAATAATATCAGGGATAGGCTACAACCCTGTCTCACTCCCTTCACAACTACTGCTTCCATTTCGTGCCCCTGTACTCTTATGGTTGCCATCTGGTTTCTGTACATATTGTAAATAGCCTTTCACTCCCTGTATTTTACCCCTGCCATCCTTATAATTTGAAAGAAAGTGTTTCAGTCAACACTAAAAAGCTTTCCCTACATCTACAAATACTGTAAACATAGGTTTTCCTTTCCTTAACCTATCTTCTACAAGAAGACGTAGGGTCAGTATTGCCTCGCGTGTTCCTACGTTTTCTCCGGAATCCAAACTGATCTTCCGCGAGGTCGGCTTATCCCAGTTTTTCCATTCTTCTGTAAAGGATTTGTATTTTGCAGCCGTGCCTTATTAAACTGATAGTTCGGTAATTTTCACATCTGTCCGCACCTGCTTTCTTTGGAATTGTGATTACTGTAATCTTCTTGAAGTGTGAGGGTATTTCGTCTGTCTCATACATCTTGCTCACCAAATGGAAGAGTTTTGTCATGGCTGGCTCTCCAAAGGCTATCAGTACCTCTAACTGAATGTCGTATTCTCCCGTGTCCAAGTGCTTTGTCAAATTCTTTACGCAATCAGATACCTCCCTTCTCGTCTTCTTCTACGTCCATTTCCATGATATTTTCTTCAAGTACATCTCCCTTGTATAGACTGTCTGTATACTCCTTCCACTTTCTGCTTTCCCTTCTTTGCTTAGGACTGGTTCTCCATACGAGTTTTTGATTTTCCTACAGATGGTTCTCTTTTCTCCAAAGGTCTCTTTAATTGTTCTTTAGGCAGTATCTATCTTACCCCTAGTGGAATATGCTTCTGCATCCTTACATTTGTGCTCTAGCCATTTCTGCTTAGCCGTTTTGCACCTCCTGACGATCTCATTTCTTAGACGTTTGCATTCCCTTTCACCGGCTTCATTTATTGCATTTTCATGTTTACTCCTTTTATCGATTAAATTCAATAGCTCTTGTGTTACCCAAGGATTTCTACTAGCACTCGTCTTTTTACCTACTTGATCCCCTGCAGTCTTCACTATTTCATCTCTCAAAACTACCCATTCTTCTTATACTGCATTCCTTTGTCATATTCTTGTCAATCGTTCCCTAATACTCCCTCTGAAACCCTCGACATCTGGTTCTTTCAGTTTATGCAGGTCTCACCTCCTTAAATTCCTGTCTTTTTGCAGTTTCTTCAATTTTAATCTACAGTTCATAACCACTAGATTGTGGTCGGAGGCGGCTTCCTCATTCGTTCCTTTCCCCAATATTCGCACACTACTTTCCCTTTTCTTCCTTTTCCTGCTATCGAATTCAACTCTCCTTTGACTATTAAAATTAATTGCTGTACAATATGGTAAAGTGAAATGTGTAGCTTATCTGCTCTACAACATGATTTTGTTTACATGCTTACACCTTTTTATGTTAGATAGCTTCTGCATGTTTCGTTCGAATAGCTAATATATAACCTCATATCTTAAAAATATTCCATGTTATAGAGGATTCACCGTCAATAGATATTTGTCCAAAGTTGTCAGAAATTTATAAGGAGAGTAGGGTACAGATTTTCTGCGTTCAGTTTTTTATTTTTTTATTTATTTTTTCCACTTGCGTCTATAATTTACGTTAAAACTGGTAGACTAACGAAGCAAAGAATTCACCTTCGCTTAAAGCAGACGATGCGTCAGAACCCACACACCAAAGAGAATTTTTATAACACAAGCGCAACAATAACTACTTCACGAAAATCACTAACATACCTTAACAGCTCACCTATCAGCAATAAACAGTCTAGTGCCAGATCCCCGAAACTGCTACATTTTTTTCTAATACTTTCATAATTATAATACCATAAATCACATTCAAAGAAAAGTTGGTTCGGATTAGTCTATGACATATCTGCAGAATAATATGTACAAAAATTACAAAAGCGTTCAGAATATCAGTAACAGGGTCTACGACAACGCAAAGTTAACAGCTGCCAATGGAAACAATAAACGCATATTTTTCTTTTAGGTATTGCAATAAGTAAATATAAAAATAATCTATGCTGTCTGAATGTTTATAAAATTCAGAGCAAATTGATCCCATAATAAATCTCAAAGCTCATCATCCAGTCATTCAACAACATGTGCAACGTACGAAGGAAACACAGCTATACTCAGTAAATAAAACCAACAGTAGAACAGTCAGAGACGAAGACTGTGATAAAGAGACACATTAAATTTTCCAGATAAATGAAAACACAAAGAAGATGAATAGCACACATTAAACCTGTAACAGTCCGAGAAGTCAATATAAAACCAATAAAACAGGATGCTTGCAAGTTGAACTCGCGCTCTGAGGGTTCTGTACGAAGTTAATTACGTATGTAGATAGTTCATCTATAGGTTCTGATGCGTGATTCTGCATTTATCAAAATATGTGGCGTAAATGTCCGTATATTACAAGCTCAAATGTTTTACACCAGCGAGCTACCGTAGACCCTAGTATTTGACATGAATTTCAATTTGATACATGTACCCAGTGCTGAGAGAAAGGGATCTTAACAGATGGCCGTACCTTGTGATTGCAATGACTTACGTAGACTACGCTGTCAACGGGCTTTAGACATTTGATATAAATTTCAACTGTCTACCTCTGTCCGCTTCTGAGAGAAAAGGGTCTTAACAGACGGACGCACAGACAGACGGACACAAATGGGGAAAAAATAATTTTTATATGATATCGTTACAAATTACCAATTTTAGGATTCTACAGTAAAACTAAAAATTACATGAGATGTATCCCTAGAAGACATCCACAGGCAGTCGAACCGATTCTGGTTACGTGTTGATAGTAAAAACACTGCATGCTGCTTTTCCATAAAAGCCCTAGTTTATCTGCGTCATCGAATTGGTAACCTGAATTTGAGATATGCGTATTCATGCCATCAATTCCAAAACTTTGAAATCGGGTGTAAAGAATACCTTCAAAGTCATCCACCTTTAAAGAGTCGCTCCACTTATTTTCAGCAGGTGAAAAATAACACCAAGAATCTGCAGATGAAACTTGTAGCGATAAAAATGTTTGAGATGTTGTACAAATTTTTAAATCTGTGGTATGACCATTACGGAAGAAAACTGCTTCGGTAACTGAGCGCCCCGATTCCTTAGGAGCGCGTGGAAAACGAGACTTCGATCACCACTACTGCCACAAATATTTCCTCGGTGGACAAACGGAAGAGGGATCCACTTAGCTTCATGTGGAAAAATGAGCTACTCCTTGAAGAAGAAGTGTTGCTTCAGTTTAGAAAGCTGACACTGACGACAAGACGAGTAGAATGCTAATTTCATGGCACTCCATTTCTGCCGTCCATTAATGCCTCTGGCAGAAGATGAAGTAGTTAAGGAATTCGAGGCCATATAAATTATGAAAGGAATGATCAGCACGATTAGGTGCCGGTAGTAAAAAAGAAATAAAACTCTACACACATAAACCGCTTATTTCCTACTCCTCAGCCACTCACCCTGATGGCCCGGTCGATTTTAAGTTTAAGATTGGTAGCAACACAACAGCACAAACACATCTGAAAATTAAGGAGGACACGAATTACTGTGCTCAATTGCACGCGGAAGCGTAGTTCACAGAGACAGAAGGGGTCCGTACTGGAGACATTTGCTATGCGGCAAATTTAGATGTAAATTATCAGAGTAACCATAAAAGTCTGGAACAATCATGCGAGTGCTGTTCAGTAAAATGTGAGAAATGAATAAAAACTCTTTCCGGTGTTACTAGTAACGTATGTTCAAAAGCACGCACGCCATGAGTGCCTACAAACGAAATAGTCCGTATCATTTACGTCTGAATTAATCATAATACCTGACTGTTGTTGGTCAAATGGTCATTTGTTCAGTCCACAGTGGAACTCCAACCTGCTCTCCAGTGATACGAATTGAGGGTTAGCTTTTGTACTCATATATGATGTTATACTCCAAACAAATTCTCGAAGAGTATCATTTCAGGTCCATTGGTGCAGCACGTAACACGAGAAGAATGACAGCATTAGAATGACTACCTTGGATTCACGAAATATTTATGTTTATGAAGCAATATATGAGGTCAGTGCACACAGTCATTTCGACAAAATCCTTCGATTTTTTAAGCATTGTTTGGTATCATAATACATTTTGCAGTACATTTTACAACCTATAAATTGTATGTTTCGTCACTTTGCAGTGCGCTGCCAAAACATAACCAGCACGTTGGTAGGCACCGACTCAGGTACATGAACAATAGGATTCAATTCCGCTTCGAACAGTTTGGTTTAGGTTTTCTGCCGTCTGCGAAAGGGAAAAAGTCAATATAGTTCTTTTGAAACAGTTAAAGTCATTTGCCTTCCCCATGGATTTCTGATACAAGTTTGTTCTCCGTCTCTAATGACAATCACGCCGCACTGACATAAACACTAGTCTTGCTTTCTTCCATCGGTTTGTAGGAATTTTTTGTAATAAAATGCGGATAATCAGATCTTTCTTCTGACGACTGCATAGCTTCACACTTCATTCAAAGCGTGATAAGCGGTTTGCCCTGCTTTCGTGTACATATGGAGCATGTCTTCAAGTTTAATCAATGTGAAGGAGATTGCTGCCGATAAAATCAAATTACAATACTTAAAAAAAGGATCGCTCTCCACTCTGAAGAAATGTAAAGTTTCTAGAATTATTTGACGTATAGTAAAAGTTTTTGATTTTATTTTGTTTAGGAGAGTCACCATCGACCGTAGGTAGTTCACACACATTTACTTATTTGTTTATTTTTAGTAGTGTCCTTTAGTGGACAGCAGCGAGTAACATTTATGCAACAACATTGTATGATCTTAATGTGTAAAACCAATGTAAAAAATATATGATATTAATAATTGCATCAAAAATGCTTATTGACCTAAAACTATTATACATTTTCTACAGTATCACACGACACGGCTCAAGTAATAGATTGTACCTAGCATAATGTATATGTAGCCTGAATGAAAAAGATTTTTTGTGAAACAGTGTCCACCGACGATTTAGTTGCTCTGGTGTTTAACAAAATTAAAAGATAAGTTGACAACCAAGGGTAACGCAACGCAACCATCGATGTTATTTCGTATGTGCACTCGGATATCTCAAGGAATATTGTCAGAACTCGTGAACTAGCGAAAACAAGCAAATCTAGAATAAGGGTGGCCGAACGGTTATGTAAACTCTGTTTCTGCAAAGCTGTAACAGTATTGGCTCAACTGTTGGGAAAAGTATGTTGCATTACAAGCATTTTCCACTATAAGAAAAAGGCAGGCGATAGAGTAATATGTACAGCTGTCTTTCGAGACGCTTACCTTGCTGCTTGAGATACGTCACACTGTCTTCTTCGTCAGATAACTTTATTATGAAAGACATTAATACTTTTCGAGATGGTGGGTCTATCCCTTGTATAAACAGAAATGTTGTTTTCTTGAACTATTTCTTTTCACCTTCTTAATTTAAAAACTCTTTACTATCTTTTTATTTGAAAAATAGTCTATACATATGCGGTATTAAAACAAGGCACTTACCAGAGATACCACTTATGGAACAACATATGATTTCAGGCCTTCACGCACACAGTTTCTTTTTCAGTTTCCAGTACGTGATAACATCATAATTTACGTTGTCCTCTACTGAAGGGGTCGTCGCTGAGCGATCTTGTCACTATCGGGGAAATTTTCCACAGGATAAAATACAGCCTAACAAAGTCTCTCAGGCGCATTCTATACTTCCTCCCTTCTATGATGATATCATAGTTCAGGGATATTTTTATGCCCAGTGCGACACCCTTCCTGAACGGTGTTTTAGAAAATTTAGGTACATTTGCTACGAGACTGCGAGACTACAGGGCTTTGGCACGCACATTTAACAGGTTGCCACAAATACGAAAACTAGCAGTGATGAATTGTGGATTTACAGATTACTCTGAAAATTAAAAAGATACAGTAGAATTTACATCACATAAACATTCTGATACTATGCTGCAACCCACACATGCCATCTAACGGGAATTTCAGATTTTAACCAGCACAGGAAGAGCATATGATCGTAGTCGACCGTAACATTTCCGCACAACTGAAAAAATAATACTCCAATAGGCAAAAAATTTTAAAAAATATTTGTTTCATTCAATTTTAATGTCGAAGATGGTATAAAATGTGAAAGAATTTGAATTTGTTAAGTATTATAACATTACTGAATAATTATTAAGCCTATATTCCCGTTTTAGATTAAAATTCTGGAAATTCACGCTGCAAATGGCAGCTTCATCTAAATTGCAACGCTGTTATCGAATATCGAACACAGACTAAATTTAGTTCAGTAATTGCACCACAGGTTGAGCGTGCTATTGTCTCCAGTATTACGATATATGATCTGAAAATATATCCTCACCTCATTCTGTGATCTTATCGAATATTTCACGTGAACATACTAAGATTTCCTTCACTGACATTGTGGCATACGTATTTATATACTGATCGATACGTGAAGAGTGAATCGGGATGAGAAATTTTTTGTTGGAATAGAGGGAGATGCTGAGAAGAAGCTATATACTTTTACGGTACTATTTAGGTTTCCTCTGTAAGCCTTGAATATCATTGGGTAAATGAACAGATTTTGGAAGCAAATTTATTCTCCCCTTTCTAAGCTAAAGTAAGTTCTTATCGAAATTAATGGCGGTCAGTATTTTTTATAGTATTCTGATTATGGGCGATATTATTTCATCTGAGTCCTAATAAATCACTCACAACTAATTTACGTAGAGAATACGTATATCATGACGCTAATGTTATAATACGTTTTAAGTCATACAGTTGTCTACAAGCCAGTCATGGGTTAGTACAGTATGTTAGTCTTATGGCATGCCTAGCAGGAAAACTTTCTTCGAGATAAAATACCCTAAAAATAATTCATATGGCATTACCGAATGAAAATAAGTGAAGTATGTTAAACCGCTGACAAATTCCTCTCCAAACTTTGCGAAATCATCAGGCGCAAAAGAGACAAAACTGAACTATTTATGAAGACTCAGTTTTAAATTCTCATCAGTACTACCCGGACGCCTGTTAGTGGACATTAAAATGGGGTGTGTGTTCACTCTTCGTCTTTATGAGATTTGAACTCTGCTGGGGATACTTTCAGTGAGGCGGCCGAAAGTCTGTGGAGGTTTGGACGCTGGGAGCTGAAGCGGAGTCGACATTCTGACTCATCCCAAAGGTGTCCCATTGGATTACGGTAGGGACTCTGGGCAGGAGAAATGTGTAGCTTATGACGAGTTGCTCAGACGGTGTACCCCTTCTTGTTAACTCCCTACACACCGTCACTGTGCTAACTGGACTGTTGGTACCACTTTGTTGCTCAGGAGTGGTTCCATCTGCCAATTTCATACGATTTTTTTACTATCATCCATCGCAACGCTCGATGGTCCCTCTCCGTCACTAATGAAGTTCACGTGGTCTGGGTTTAGCTTTGGTTGCTTCTTCGCGCTTCCTCTTCAAAACCAAATCATCAGCAGTCGCCCTGGGTAGCATTAGAAGTGTTGAAATGTTCCTGAAGGACTGCTACTCAGGTGGCATCCAATGACTAGTCAAGTTCTTCTAATTCACTGAGCTCTCCCGACCGAGGCTACTGCGTCTCTACTGGGAACACAATACTGCTCACACACATTTATACTGTCATATCCGCCTCTCGTGACATATAGGGGTCGAGTCCACATTACATAGGGGCGTCCATATTAGGACTGTTGACATTGTTAAAAGTATCAGGAATCCGATATACCGATATTTAAAAAAAAAAAAAAAAATATCTGCCCCCGACATACCGACAAAAAGTATCGATATATCGAGGGAAAAAACATCGACATATCGGCCTATAACAATATCGACTGCAAATCATAAATATCCTGCGGCTTTTACAGTTGTCTATTTAAGTACTGATTTATTATTAGATATGCTGCACATGAAAACGCTAGCAGCCTGTCTATCCCCCTTAGAGCAAGAGTTGAAGGAACATCACTTAACTTAAAAATTTGTAAGTTAATAATGGGACTTCGTGATGATGAAATTTATTGTATTTGAATAATTTTTTGGTCGACTGTTGTGTTGTTAATTAACATTTGTGTACATGGTGCATTGCTATGCAGTATTTCATTCCAGTTAATCTCTCATACCTTTTTTTCTTAATTTTTCATTGGTTACGTTGTCGGAACAAACTTTTTTGACGCTAGTGTAGGAATATTGGGTAGTGAAGCTTAACGTTGCAGTTTCTGATGGTGGCGCCGAGCGTCGATTCTGCCAGCATTTCCCCACGTATATCTACCCGCCGCAAGGATCAATATTGTCATTTTGATTTTTGCTCATGATTTTCAGTAGATGTTTATATAGAAGGCCAAGTGAAGAAATCGGACACTACTTGCGTTAAAAACTGTTCCTTTAACGCAACTTGTGTGCTGTTTCTTTATATGGGAAGTGTTGTTATTCCATTGACACCGCCACCCCCCACAGAAATCGGACCTTTTTTTTTTTTCTTTGTTTTTTTTTTTGCCACCTTTACTTGCTTCATGCAGTCAAAGAGAAAGACTGGACGTGATGAAAGCTCAAAACGTAGTGAGTCTCCTCCACACAGTGAAAGTGAAATTATGTTCTACTACAATTTCAAAAGAACCATTTGAAATATTTACCGAAAATTGCGGGAAAAGTGTAATATAAAACAAAAATATCGGCACTCGATATCGCCATTTTGATATAGACATATCGATACATTGGGGAAGAAAATATCGCCGATGTATTTCGATTTTTTCTGGAGAAAATATCGGTATATCGTTATATCGGTATTTTATCAACAGACCTAGTCAAAATACTTTTGACACAATGGTGTGATAATTGTTTAAAAAGCCGAATCTAGTTGTGGAATGAAAAAGAAGAAGAACACCCTTTTCCACTGAACACATGGACACCTGCTCCACACCGTCTTCCCCTTCCCTGGCTGCTAGCTGTTCGCATCTTCACACAACTCCAGCTTGATGCCAGATTCCTTAATGCCAAATTCTTCACTCTTAAAATAAATAAATATGCCTCACACCTCCCTCACAAAAATTCAGTCCCTATTAAATTCATAAACCCTAACTTCCCTAGCTCCATTCTCGTTTAAAAACCTCTCCACCTCTCACCCACACAACCCTCTCCCAAGCCTCTCATCAGTCTATGATAGCATTACAGATCATGTATCCCAACATCCGTTACCTATCCACAATCATAATCCTTTTAACGCATGTTCTGCCCCAGAATAATGTCCATACCTTCATCCTTAATGAGACATTCATCCAATCCTTTCATAACATTCGAGACTTTCCGTATATCCTCTGCTGCACAGCTAATCCCCTTTCACCTGTCCTACAGTGAAGTTGCTATCAGCCACCACAAGAATATGCCTATTCAGTGACAAACCTTAGCCAATATTCCCACCAAACATCTTTACCCTCCTCTTCAGAACCCTAACTGTTACTGATGCCACCATCTACATCTCACCCAATCACCCCATCCCTTATCACTTCCTCACCCACATCGACTGGACCTTTACCACCTATAATATTGCCGTTGATCTCAACATCCATAGTAAATCCCCTGGAGATATCCAGTAGTGACTTCAGTTTACAAACACTCTCCAAGGTGACACTGTCCTGATCCAACAGCACACCTATCCGGAAAACCCCACCATTCCAGATATCGTCCTAGCACCTCCCAGTCTCCATGGACGCCTCACTGCAGAAGTCCTCGACCCAGTTGGAAGTGGCGACTTGTTTTCCATATTTCCTACATTCTACTTCATCCTCATGCACCTGCTCCCAGTCTCCATCCAAAAGTTATCCACAACTACTCTTGCGCCTACTGGAATTTCGTTCTTGAATCCATAGAAAACCTGACTAGATGCCACCCAATAACCTTCTAGTAACCTGACGATATCCCACATGCCACATCTTCCCTGTAGACTTTGTCAGACGCTATATCAACCATATATCCGCGCACATGTCTACTGAGGTCATGTATCTTCATTGCAACACTTTCCCCTCCTCCCTCCCCCCCCCCCACCGAATTCCCTCCCCCCCCCCCAACCCGACTAACCCTACTCCTTCTCCGAGTATCCCGTCGCATACTCCGCTCATTCCTACGGGCTTGTGAACTGGATGCAGTCTCTCGCCACCGGCAAATACAGCTACACAGCAGGAATTATTGCATGCTAAGAAATGCCGTAACTGGCGTCAAACTTATTTTATTTATGGCTTGAGAACTGTTTTATTCAAAATTATTACTTGTTTTGTAAATAAAACCGCATTTTCCAGCTGCCACTTCATTTATTTATCCCAGACGCGTTTCGCCCTTTTCTTGTTCTAAGGCATTATCAGTGGGATCTATAACGATGCAACTTTGTTAGTTTTACATTATTAAACAGTTCACATCGCGATTTTTATATAAAGCAGTAATTAATTACGATTTGCTGATGCGTTTCCTCTCATCTGGTTTGGAGGTCGCGCTACCACTTTGTCACTGACAAATAAGCACAATTCTGCGTTCTGACTTTCTTCACACTGTTCACCATGTATCTCCTTCTTTTTTGTGGCGTACTATTATTCCTTTGCCACTCGATATAACTATCTCGTCGGACACTGCTTTTCACAACGTAAATATTGCAACTCTATTACGTGTTTCCTCCCCTTTAGCATGTTTACCTACTTGTTGCCAACCTAACGAAGTATAGTTCAAAACTAACTTCTATTCATGATGTTTATATCATGTGTGTGAGGGAGAGACAGAGAGAGCGAGAGAGAGAGAGAGAGAGAGAGAGAGAGAGAGAGAGAGAGAGAGAGAGGAGAGAGCGAGAGAGCGAGAGAGCGAGAGCTGAAGAGGTTTTTTTTCGGGGAGGTCGGAGGTTGTTGGTTTTGATTGTATGGTGTTGTACTAGTTGTTAACGAGTGGTTGAAAGCTTTGGTGACAGCTGATTTGACTTTTCGTTTCAATATTATGTGGAGGGATTCATGGATAAGTGAGTGTAAAGATATTGGGTGGTATTATTATTATATTGGATAGTATTTTTATATCAATCCTCTCTGGGAGCGTTATTCTATTATTTTGTCTCTAAGTGCGTAAACAATGAATTGCTTGGCATGTGTACTTGATCATTAACAAGGTTTTCCTTTCGGCTTTGGTTTTCTGTGTGTGGTAATTTTCTTGCAGGGTTAGGAGGTGTTTTTTATTGTTGATTCTAATTATTTTCATGTCATCTTCACTAGTGATTAGCTTGTGGTCATGTTCTCTTAGATGTTCTGCAAATATGAAGTGGTTCGTCCCATACTTCCAGGTACTGATGTGTTCTTTGTTTCTGACATCAAACGTTCTACCTGTTTATCCTATGTATCTACCTTCACAAGTGTTTAATGGAATTGATATATACCTGCTTTCTGGTATATGTCTGTGTTTTGTCCGTTTTGGCATGTATTTTTGCATAGAATTGTCTGTTGTATATGCTATGTTTATGCTCTGTTTTTTGTAAATGTTGTTGATTTTATGGGTGAGTTTGTGTTTGTATGTCACTGTTTACCATCTTGTGTTTTCTTTCATCTTTCTCTGATTATCCTGTGTAGTTGTTGTGGGACTGTATGTTTGTGTTTGGTTCTGTTGTGTTGTTGTCTATGGTTTGGTGCTTTCTGCTTTTATTTTATTTTTAATTTTGTTGTTTAGCTTTGTGACAATAACATTATTGTAACTATTATTTTGTGCTACCTACATTATTATGTCCAGTTCTTTTGGGTAGCTTTCTTTGGTGAGTGACACTGTGTTGAGTCTATGGAGCATGTGTTGAAGTGTTACTTGCTTTTGTTTGTGAGTGTGACTGGCTCGAGGATTGGGGAATGATAATGTCTGTTGCTGTGGGTTTATGGTAAATTTCAAACATATGCTTATTGTTTTGTTTTTTGGTTGTTATATCCATAAAGTTAATTTGGTTGTTCTCTTCTCTTTCAATTGTGAATTTTATATTTTTATGCATCTTATTGATGTCATTATGTAGTTTTTCAATTTTTGTTTATGGTTCATCTACTAAGCAAAGGATGTCATCCATATACCTGTACCAGTACAATTTGTATATTATTTTGGTACTATTTTTGTGAAAATTATCCGTTCAATGTGGTTTACAAAAATATTTACTAAGGCTCCTGAAATGGGGGACCCCATTGGCAAACCATCTTCTTGTAAACAAAATTCATTACTGTATTGGAAGCAATTTTGCTCTGTTTAGAGCTTTATTAATGTGCACATATCCTTAATCTATTCATTGGGGAGTTGACTATAAGTTTTCAGGTTCTTATCTATGATTTCTATTGTTTCTGGTGCTGGTATGTCTGGAATCTTTTATTGGATCTGAGTTTAATTTTGTAATGTTATTTTATGAGATGAATTCTTATGTTTTTCAATGTATTGTTCTTTGTCTATCAGTAGTACTGTGTTGCCGTTGTCTGCTTTTGAAATGGTAACATTTTCACTTTTGAGTTTTCTCCTAAGTTTTCCGAGTGTTGCAGATTTTGTTTTTCTGTTGTTTTTGTGTTGTTGTATTTTTATACTGGTTATTATATTGTGGATTTCTTTTTTTACTAGTTCTCTAGTTAGTCCAGTGTTGACACTGTTGTCCTCATTCCTATGTTCCCTTGTCAAAACATTTTCTGTTTCTACAATTAGATTTTCTAAGTAATTTTCATCTATTTCTGAATTTACGTTGTATTGTAATCCTTTCTCCAACAGCTGTCTTTCTTTACTGTTTAACTGTGTGTCAGTAAGGTTCACGCAATCAGATTTTTTATTACTTGTATTTCCCATTGTTGCTTCAGCTCAACAGAAAGTGAAGTCTCAGTGGTTCTCACTGTCAGCTACGTACACAATTCTTGCATTAAATGAGACAATCTCTTATCTCCCATCTTAGCTGACCAGAGATGACCACACGAACAGCTCAAAGGCTGGTTAATACCATGTTCCATGACTTTTTCTGCACGAGTCAGTTGTGACAGTATCAGTGAAAAAGCCAGTGTACACATGGGTTAAATAGAATGTATTTAACATATCAAGAAATTATGACTGGCAGAGGATGGTAGCAGAAGATTTTCCTTGCTGTTAACTGTAGTTAAAAGAAGGCATAAAATAAAAAATATATAATCCAATTCTTATTTATGCATTTATTTCGGCTCTTATATCCAGATATCCTTGACCAGCTAAAATTACGGTATGCATGGTACATGAGCTGTACATAATACTAATATTAGTAATAATAACAGTGATGATAATGTAGGGTGTCCTACTCAAACCTCCCTGATTTTGAAGACCCATGAAAGAAAAACAACAATAGATACGACAATGAAAAATGCACCACATTGTAGAACATCTCAAAGAATTTATTTGTTTATCATCAGTACTCCTCTACATGTGAACCATTTGTAGCACGAAGAATATCGAGTCTATATTCTGTTTCTTGCCAAGTTCTTTGTAACATTTCCTCTGTTACTGTTGCAATCGTATTAGTGATATGAAGTCGCAACGTAGGAATATCAACCACTTTGGTCGCATACAGGCAGTCCTTCACGAATCCCCACATGGAGAAATCAAGCGGCATAATGCCACGTGAACGCGGTGGCCAGGCAATGAGTCCTCCGCGTCTGATCCAACGATTGGGAAATTTCCTATCCACAAATTTGCGAACATCCGTTGACCAATACGGCGGAGCTCCATCTTGTTGAAAAATGATGGGTTGCAAGTCTTGTATCTGAGTGTACACAAACTGCTACAATATGTCCAGATGCACTGACCCATTCACTGCTTGTTCTGCAAAGAAGAATGGTCCAACAAACCTGTCATGCATTAGCCCACACCAGACATTCACGTTAGGGCATCACGAATATCTTCAATAACAATGTGCGGATTTTTCGAACCCCAAATCCGAACATTACGCCCATTAACCCTTCCTGATAGAAGGTTGCCTCATGTAAGAATAAACATCTATCCATGAAGCTGGCATCCATATCAATGCAGCATATCTGCCGCAAATTGTTGTCGGCGTGGTTTGTCCTTCGGCTTCAGATGTTGCAGAATTTGCACTTTGTAAGCACACATACTAAGATGCTGGTGAACTACACGATGCAGTGTTGATTGAGGTACACCAAGTTGCCTAGATGCTTGACGAATCGACTTACGTGGGTTTCTGAGAAACGTTTGTCTAATGTTCTCGACTGTCTCTTCTGAAACTTCGTAACGTACTCTGTCAGAATGTTTCAAGACGCTTCCTGTTGCTAGAAACTTCCTATACCATTCCTTAGTTGTTTTCTCATCAGGTGGTTCACATTCATACACACGACAATAATTTCTTTGTTCAGTGATCGGCGATTTTGTTTCTGCAAACCACAATACTGCTTGCATGCCCTGCTGTGGAGTCGGCATTTTCACTTCATACGACCATGCTGCACTCTGGCGACGTAGCTTGCAACTGCTGTTAATAATAATAATCAGCAGCAGATACTGTGTTTCTGCCCGACCAGCATCCACTTTTTCTTTTTCTGTGGGACATTCAGCAAAATTGCGCTCGTATACTATTTCTACGCGAAATAGCTTACACACTTGTTCGTATTGGCAGATATGGTCTACTTTCTCGTATTTCACACTCGTCTCCCCATTAATTTCAGTTCAAACAGTTTCTTTCTAGGTCGTATGAAAATTTAAAGTTTACTGCACCAGCCTCTTGCTCTTAATAACACACTTCCTTTTTCTTTACATGCTACACGCGTTGTATCCACTGAAACCTATTACTTGTCATTGCCTATTTCGTGTACAGTAATGACATTACAACAGTAAACTTCAGAAGCTTGATCCTTAGAGACTATAAAAATTTCATATCGTCAAATAGTTCCTCCAATATTTAAAACAATTTAATGGATGAGGGAACGGACTGATGAGGAAGACGTAACTGCGACGGTAATTAAGGTGTAGTAGAGATAGGTGGGACATGTAGTGAAGCGAATACACGGTCAATGGACCGAGGGAGTTCTTTCTGAATTACAAAGAGACGGGAAATGCCATACGTTTTGGAACGTCTTTCGCTTGCCGATCACTTGATGGAACTACTGTCTTCTTCTATTATTTTTCCCTATAAACCCGAAACTATTTTCTCTCTCATTCCTTGTATGTCATTAAGAAAAATATTCTTTATTTCCCTAGTATGCTTGTTACTTCGTATGCTTGTTACTTCGTATGCTTGCTACTTCAGCGTCGAACGCACCGAAAAACAACTATTTATCTCGTTTCCCTATTTTTTTTATCTTTAGTGGTAGAATCTCTATTTATTCTAACAATTATCCGTTCTCTCGTAACCATACAATAAGATACATGCCTATGTTAGCATCTGTAATGTCGACGTTTCGATCCTTGTTGATACGTAGAAGTCATGAAGTACCTGACTTCGGCATCTGCGTAACTTGCATCAAGGAGTATACCACAGAGAATGAACCACTCCCGTGCAGTAAAAACCATGTTCTGTAAGAGAGTTGGCTGCAAATCCAAAGATTCATTACCTATATTTTTAATATCCCTAACGTGAGTTTCGTTATCGTTTTGATAGTATTTTCTTTCTGCGAGATGACGAGTTAGATCCTGATGCTGAAGAATTCACAACCCAACAAACACACAAACACACACACACACACACACACACACACACACACACACACACACACACACATCAACTTTCAGGTTCTCACTTTGAACTAACACAACCGCATTACCTCGACCATTTACAGGCTGCGATACTTCAGTACTGATTAATCTGTGCATCGACTTGCTTATATCAACGAGTAACTACCATGACGTAAACAAAAATCTGTTATGAACAGAATATTATGTGCCACTCCACAAGGGTGACATGACAAAATAAAGAACAGAGGATATGAAATGCAGACCGAAAAGTATTACTGAAAAAGAGTGATTTGTTAACAGCTAATATAAATTTACATGTTAGGAAGTCCTTTTCAAGATATTTGTCTGTAGCCTTCTGCGGAAGTGAAATCTGGACGATCAGCGGCTGAGACAAGAAGAGAATAGAAGCTTCTGAAATATGGTGCTATAGAAGAATGCTGAAGATGGATGGTTAGAGGGGGGAGGTTGATGCGGGAAGTGTAAATTGTAAAGGAAGGCCAAAACTTGAATACTCTAAACATGTTCAAATGGATGTGGGTTGCGGTAGTAATGCAGAGATAAAGAGGCTTGCACAGGATTGACAATCATGGAGAGCTGCGTCAGACCAGTCTTCGGACTGAAAACGAAGACAACAAAGTAACTGATATATGCAGTAGTTATAAATTTTAGACAAAATTTAGTAGCACTAAAAATATTAAAGAGAAAAAGACACTGTTTTCCCGTCCAGATCTGTTTGCAAATTCTATATTTAGTACAAAAAGGCAAGATAGCCCAGTATTTCATTTCTAGTTAATAATTCCTCTCTCTAGTTTTCTTTTACGTAGTTTCGGCTTCGCATGCTCATACTTCTATAGCCGGTTACCAATCTTGTAATTTCAATGTCATTTTAATCAAAGATCGTACTAGAAGTTATATCTGCTTCTGAATGACGTAAGTTTTGTTTCCTACTTAGGCGGCGTGCGTGTTTGTATTTAAGGTGCATGTGAGAAACCATAATTACCCTAAGCTATTGTGAAATATCACTTGAAGACTACATTCATCCAGTCTAGCGCACTACACAAACGATAGATAGTTCAGCAGGATGATTCTATCCGCGTCTAGCCGACCCAATAGGAACCCATTCCGTATGTCTGCAATAACAGCCTTCGAGTTTATGAGTACGTTACTTCTGATAACAAATATATTGACGAGGAAAAAAGTGGCAACATCTTACACACTTATCTGTATTCACATTTTTTATTAAATAAAAGCATAGCCTTATAATGCGTGATAAGTGAAGAATGCTCAACATTTCCTAACCGGAAAAACACATAACAACAAAATACTTGCAGGGTAATAAAAACGAAGTATTCAAAACTATGAACGCAAATGTACTCTTTGAAACAGGTTTTGTGTTTCCTTCTATCTCTCATCTCGTTGACGTAATTGTGAATAATATACGTGGCATAATTGAAGACTGTAACGCGACGTCTGAAATGTTACTCTAGCAACTACAATTTCAAGGCAGTAGGCTTCAAATACAGGATACTTTGACTGAAATTATCCTTCAATCTATACGTTCGCAGTTCATTTATTTATTGGAATAAATAAGTAGCTGTCGATCTTAATAGTTCCTCTATTTTTGTTAATTACGATTTTAAAGTAATGCACTCAACACGTGTCGGCAAATTGAGCTCGGAGGAAGGAGTTAAGAGTTCAGCTTGCCGTCAGCACCCAAGTCATTAAAAGTTTAGCTTTTCGTCAGTACCTAAGTCATTAAACGTAGAATACCGGCTCGAATTGCGTAAGAATGTGGACGTAAAATTATAAAGTTATTTCAGTCAGCGCTCAGATAAACTCTTTAATGGCTGTACTTGGTTCAGACTGATTAATCCTTATCAATATAAAAAATAAGAAATATTGTTCGAGTGTAAATAGAATGGCGTTACATTAGCAAACTAAATAAATACGTAATTCCATTATGTAACATATAATATTGCTTGGCCGATGGCTGCGTCGAGGCGTGCTAGGAGTGAACATTTCGTCGAGTCACCTATAAGATGACTGACTGGGGCTAGCGACTGCAAGTCCTCATGCAGCCCGATGTTGCTGTGAAAGATATTACAATTTAATCAAAAGGCAGTATGAAGTTGAGGCACACTCTCTGCTGCACGTTTCTTACTGCACTGAGAAAACTGTGGAACAAAACTACAGCTGCCCGTAGTACAGCTAACACTGTTAGAATGTGCACAATGCCTGGTGGCTACATGCAATCAGTAAAAGACATTTTGATTTTCGTGCAATTATTTTACCTAGCTTAATGTGTTAAGGTAAAATAGTCAACATGTTTGTCACTGCTTATTCTGATGTCTTAGGAAGTGCATATTTTTAATGTGCACGTGGTAGCAAAATGAGCCACGTAGTGCTATTTAAGTTGTCCTACAATTAAACCTACAATAGAAATATATAATAAAATTACAGTACACTTTTATTTTTTTAGTAGTTAGTACGGCTTGCGATAGCCGCTAGATGGCAGGCCTCATACATAATTCCACATTATTAAATTAAAAAGAATATCTCGGTTTACTTAATAATTAACTGAAAGTGCTCATATCGTGAGAGTATTGAGCAGAGAAAGTGCCAGTTTTGTGTTTTTGCATAGAGGTCGTGTTGTTTTCGCTAAGTTAGCCACGTGAACTACACAATGAATTGGTTGGTTCTGGTTTCCTAGTCTTTAACTTCAACTTTTTTCAGTATTTATCTGCCTCCTTTTAATTTTTTGGAATTATCTACCATCGATTTTTTCGGCATAATATTAGCAGACATAAATCGTAAGTATCATTCCATGTAAACGTTTTTTAAATTCAACGAATGGAAATGTACGATATTATAGACAGAAAAATGAGTTGTTTCCGAATAGGAAACTGGACAAATAGATTGCGCACTGCTGCAGATAACAATATTTAGATTTAAACAATACGTATTCTTTGACTAATACAACAACTCTTATTACGCCGGAAATTTCATACGACATGTGTTTCCATTCAAATACGACCACGCAGGAATGTTTTGAAAAAGACACTACGGTTCTGTGTATTCCTATTTGTTTGTATAAATCTGTGCGAGTCAGAATATTTGAAATACTGAGACCTACCATCCTAAGTTTTTGTTCTTGAAAAGAATGCATTTTAGTGTAACGTCATCAGTAAAGAGGTATCAAAGTACAGACGAACAGAAAGAACGTATATCTTAAAAGACAAAAAAAAAAACATACGACAACTGATTTTGAAACTGTGATTCGTAAGCATGCCTGATTTTCACAGTATATCTATTTCAAGAATAATATTAAATAACAATTAGTCACTCAACTATGAATTATTTTCTATTGTTAACATAAATAATCCAAAATATAGTGGTATGAATCTTTTTTCAGCTATTTTCTAGTTAAGGGTTAACTGTGCGTGGTGTCTAATGTCGTCTCATGTGTTCTAGACAGGTGTTTGTCATCTCATTGCCAGTACAGAATGACTGTGAGGAAAAAAGTGATGAAAACATGAAAATTAATACGAGAATACTTAAACGGAACTCTCATGGTACTGCATCCCTTACAGTGCAATACCTTCTGTCTGTTCGAATTGAGAAGGTTGAAAAAAACATCATTACAGTGAGGTAAGGGTACAGAAGTTAAAGTAGATACAGGTAAGAGAATCTTTGTACATACATTATTTTGGCCTGCGGTCCGCACGTACCACCATATAACTCATTAGTTTTGTGTTGCACTACATAAATAATCAACGACATTTTGACTATCAGTAATTTTGTTACGGTGAGATAATCTATCAGTGTGAGAGCAGTCACCCTGCGAATAGTTGTTGAGTCAGTATTCATTGGTTTCTTAAGTATGATTTCTTCTGACATAAGTGATAACATTCATGCAGAATAAAAAGTAACGGTTGCACATTCTACTTTTGCGCTAATTTCAGATACTTCTTTATCGTGGATTATTAACAAATTTTTGAGCTTATCTAATGCCTACTGTTATCGCTTCATCTAGTCAAAACGTATGTACACTGTTTTAAATCTTATATTATCATTGGACTACATACATACCACAGTTATTAATTTATTTTCAGATATGCTCTTTTAGTGCAACGACTGCTCATTGTCTAGAAAATTTGTCTGATACTCTATCAAAGGCTTATGCTGCCCAAGGCGTCCAATAATTTACTGTGTACTAGAAGCAACTTTTTCTCCTGAGGTTCACGCTTCCCATATATCATTCACAATAACTGGCAAAAAATAAGTGGATATTCATTTTTCAGTGTACCATTTCGTTTTGTTACCTCGAAAACTGTGTCACTAAGTGGATGAGTAACTAAAACACGAAGTTCACAAAGTTAGACGGGAAATGTGCGAAACATGGGACTGAAAGTATTGTTCCTGTAATAGCTATGTGTTAGTTGCGTAGTGCTGGATGGAAAAGTGTACTGTTGCTCTTACTTTTGCAATATGTCACGGCTCTTTCCACAGAACATTTAATTTCAAACAGTAACTAATGTTTATTACTAAATCGTTTCTGGTGCACTTGTACATCGTAAAAAGTATCGATCGTTCTGCTTAGCCGAAAAATATTACTTTAACATCAAGACATAGTTCCATACCATTTGTCTGAAACTTTGTTTCCGTATCGAAAACCTTTTATATAACACTACCGATGCCCACATAACGTACGACCTGTCCAAAAATACACAGGGAGTCATTACAGCAGAACGCGATGATTAACTTCTTTGCCAGTTAGAAATCAATTCAGTACAAGTCTACAGAGTAATCCCGAAGACACAATGTTGTAAGTTAAAAACAAAGACGTTCATTTCACGGGTTTTAATTTTGACCTTAACGCAGCAGAAATATAAACAGGCAATATAATCCTAATGCAAAAATATAACGAATCGTAGAGGGCAAAAGAAGAATACCATAAATGAGACAACCCAACCTAATCCTGGATGAAGGGAAAACGAAGGCGAAGATGACAGCAAAAAACCGTTTAAATTAACGTGGCTACAGACGTGATTTGAATTGTGTCAGAAGAAGACCTATATCAAGGGACAAATAACATTAAATAAATTAAACAGTCGAAAGTTAGCAAAACCGCCGCTCATAACGGATCATTTGAAAATATCACTCTACCTCTATCAGAAGAACACGAATATCAAGTATCGAAACATAGTATAGAGAAATATTACAGACGGCCGAACTTCCCCTCAAGGTCTTGGTTCCACACATTTAAAGCAAATAAACAGTTTATGACTTCCGTAACTCGCATGAGATTTTGTCACGTATCATTCCTTAGCCATCTTCAGAAAATACTTGTACGAAATACCTCTTACTGTGATTATTACGCGGTAAAGATAGCAGATACAAACCAACTTATCTTTGTATATAGGCAATCGAGAAAGAACAAATTTCTTACAGCAGTTTAACAGATACCATCAACCATCATCCATTCATACGATAATTCTATTCATCCAAATGATATACTTGTGTACTGATTTTAAAAATAAATATGGAATTTTTTAATAAATATAACCTTAACCTGTAAAGTCCTGAAAATTCCTAAAACACTCAGAGAAGGCTGTATCACCTGCAGATCAAGGTTCACTGAAAAGCACATAAAAATATTAAGATTCTCCGCTCTCTAAGTACAGAGAAATGACTCTAACTTCTGGAATATGCAACATAATGGGTGTACATCGTCGCAGCGGTCTTTAGTCGCTATATTTTTATGATCTACGAAATACGTCTCTCAGCATACTCTTCATACACAAAAAGGAAAGGTACCTAACGGTATTTGTTCTTTAAAATTCATGGAACAGGGAATGCTTGTTGACATTCATATAACGATGTGTTGTAAGTACCAATCAGCAGAAAAGAAGTAGTGATTTTTATCATCTGAAATCCCGCTGTCGCAAGAACAGTGTTTTAAAACCATAAAAAAACTATTCCAGGAGATTCTCTTTCTGATCCAATCTCCTGTCAGGAAGCTACATGTCTGAGAATTGGCATCACTTTAGGAGAAGGGAAATTTTATCAATGATTTATATTTGGCAAAACGAGGAAAACATATTTCGAGTTACGTTTTAATTGTGCGTTGCTGTCCTCTTCGAAGATATGTCTAGCGCCACTTGTTGACTGTTTTGATTCGACTACATACATACCTGTTGTCTGGTACTTCCGCGTCGAAACTTACATTCAGTGCACTGCAACCTGATAAACTATTCAGACTGGCTTATGTGCATCTTGTACAGAAATCAGCCTGGAATTATATAGTTCGATAATGTGAAAAGGAAGCAATAGTTGAGAATGGAGTTTGACAGGTCTGTAACCTATCTCCAGTGTTAGTCAATCGGTACAATGAGCAAGCAGTAAAGGAAGCCGAGGAGAAATTTGGAAACGGCTAAAGTCTGCCGATGTTATTGTAATTCTGTTAGAGACGGCAAAGGACGTAGATGATCAGTTGGACAGGCTGCACTATGTCTTGAAAAGAAATTATAAGATGACCATCAGAAAAAGAAAAAAAAGGTAACTTAATGCAGTGGAGTCAAACCTTGCTATACTGAGAAGGGTTACTTTATTTAAAAAATGCACAATACTGTGCTGTATGCAATAAAAAAATAACATTATTACAGATAGTACAGTGTTACGCATTTTTTTTTAAATTTCTACATACTGTTGACCATCGCAAAATGTTGAGAAGAGCCGGCCGTTGTGGCCGAGCGGTTCTAGGCGCTTCAGTCCGGAACCGCGGTGCTGCTACGGTCGCAGGTTCGAATCCTGCCTCGGGCATGGATGTGTGTGATGTCCTTAGGTTAGTTAGGTTTAAGTAGTTCTAAGCCTAGGGGACTGATGACCTCAGATGTTAAGTCCCATAGTGCTCAGAGCCATTTGAACCATTTTTTGTTGAGAAGAATTACTTAGGAAACAAGGCGGTAGAGGTAGTATATGTATTTTACAATAAAGGCGCGACATGACTGACTGCGGTCTAAACGAAGAGGATATAAGACGTAGACTAGTAAAAGCGAGAAAAAGGTATCCGTAAAAGAGGAAGTTGTCATACTGAATATAAATGTGTTTCGAAGTCTTTCCTGAATTTTATTTCTTTAGAGGGTAGCTGTGTATAGAAGTGAAAAGTGGACAATAAAGAGTTCAGTAAAAAAGACAACAGATGTTTCTGAAATGTAGTGCTACAGAAAAGTGCTGAAATTCATGTGGATAGATCGAATTACTAAGGAAGAGGTACTGAATTGAAATTGACAGAGAAAAGAAATTTGTGGTGCACCTTAACTAAAGTAAGCGATCGGTTCACAATACATCCTGGGGCAACAAGTGCTCGTCATATGGTAGTGGACTGAAGATTGGGGGAGGGGGGGGGAAGTAAAAATTGTTGTAGTGAGTGGCCAAGACTTGACTACAGTCCTGACTACAGGAAGATTCAAATGAGTGTTGCAGTGATCTTGCATAAAAGTAAAGGCTTGAACAGTATAGACTGCCGTGGCGAGCTGCATCAAACAGTTCCTCCAACCAAAGACGACAAAAGTACATCTACTAGCGAAAAAGAAAAACTTTTCATTCAGAGAAACCGATGAAATATTTGCTGATGCTGCCATTTTGTCATGAAAGCCGGATCTGGGTATGCTGGTGAAAGTAAAAAAATAGAGTTAAATGGAATTATAATTGTATTACTATACTAAAATGAACAATAACGATTACGACGATAAAAGTCAGGTATCATCTCTAGGCGATACAAACATGCCTTAAATCACATAGCAAAAAATGAGAATAATGCTAAAGCGGTAAGAATGAGTTTTTTTCTGCGTGCTGTGTTAGAAGTTATATTTAGAAAAGAACCGTATACAGTCAATATACAACGCATTGATAGACAAAGAAAGACAAGCAGATGGCATAAAAATACTGAAAGGGCGAAAAAGTATTGGGTGGGAAGAGTTAAGGAAAATGTTACAACCACTTCGTTCGGTGGGACATAATATGTTCTGAGTGGTAGTGCGCGTAAGAATTTGATCACGTTTCGTGAAGATAGTCTTTTTTGTCACGTATTAATGCAGCGAGAGTCTATTCGCAGTTTGTGCTCCTCTGAGAAACAACAGACACTACTCGCTGGCTGGCTTCTCAGCCGCACCCTCGTAGCACATGTTCCCCCGGCCAACCAGAACAAGTCTGCAGAGCATCCACGTGGCCGTGACGTCACCACTCGTCCTATGTGTAGGCTTCTCATGCTTCCTTGAAAGCCTGCTCAAAGACAAACGAATACTTTTCGAGAAACGGAATGCTTAAGGCTTAAAGGCTCGTCATGTCGACACTGTAATAAAGAAGTAGCCCAGACTCGATTGTCGCACTAAGAAAACGTTGCAAGTCCGCCGCAGAGATTTTTTGGAAGTGAGATAGAATCTAGGCAAAGTTTCTCGATGTGCGTCCTATGTCATTAAAATATATTTGCTAAATGATTTCCTCGGTGTATGTGTTGCGTATAGACCATACGTTAATGTGACGCACACTGTGGTAAAGTATGACATCCTGCTGTCGTCCGTTTGCCCACTTCCTATGGAATATGTGGTAAAATTATGTTTGATACCAGACGTGGATGGAGAACTTGTCGTCTCTTATCGAACAACTGTTCTTCGTTGATGCCGTAATTGAAGGGCACGTAGTCACCAGGTACCAGTGCAGCGAATCAATAAAACTATATTCAGCGGTCTGTCTATACAAAATTAATGAACAATGTTTCCCGCGAGAATATTTTTTTTTGCTTTTCATATGCGACATTTTTTTGCAATGGAGTATTTGTAGCTACTGCAGTAGCTTGTTGCACTACTGCAGGAGGAGGGGAGGGTGGGGATAGGAGGGGTAGGAAAAAAAGGGCGTGAGCGCGAGTGCAGTTTGTGGCAGCAAATTGTGAACGCGGCTGTAGAAACATGGCGGCGCGCAAAAGTGCAGTGGAGGGGAGTCGAACTGCGGACCCCGGCGAAACCTCGTTCCCCACGTTTGCGGCCACAATGTGCTCTTTGCATAACAAAGCGGCCCACAGCTTTCACACACCTTTTTTAGTCGATATTTTTTTCGCTTCAGAACCTGTGCGGTTTTTTTTAAACATCTAGCTGATCTGACTGCCAGGGTGGCAAGCGTATACCACACACTTCTACAGATACTGACTGCTATCCGAGCGGCTTGAGCCGCGTTCCCTTCTCCCTATTAATCACCGGTTGGGCTCCTCCTTTTCTAGCACAGGACTTCAATGCTATCCAATTAAAATCGTTCCATATTACTTTATTTTATTCTGAGCCGCATTATTTTTTAACTGATTTTATGTCTGTATCACTATATATCGTAACTAAAAGCTTTCCTCGCACTCTTCAAAGTGGGATCCGTGTAGGTGTAGATGCGAAAATCGTGCCGGAAACATAAACATTACAGCTTGCTCGTAGTGCAAACGAAGTGGAAGAAATCATAAGTACAATATGACAGTGTAAAAGCTTCATGTACTGACAGATTGAAACAAAAAAATTTTTTGATAACTCACCCGAATTTTCTTGGAACGCAGTTTTTTATTGTTTTGTATTTATTTTTTTACGACAGTACTGAATATCCAGTTCTGAATGGCCATGCAGATATTATAATAATGGTTAATATAAAATGGGGAGTTTATTTCGTATCTACGCTGTTACAACATTTTACTTTAGATCATACGTTGAGGTTTATTTGTTTATTTAAGCTTAACATTGCCGAATTCCTCCACGGCATTCGCGTATAGAAATAACTGCTATGGAGGTGAGAAGCTACATGTATTAAAACTTTTTGTCTTACATCACTTATTATCTACATAATGAAATTTTCATTCTGCAGCGAAGTGTGCGCTGATATGAAACTTCCTGGCACATTTTAATTGTGTGGCGGAGAGAGACTCGAACTCGGGACCTTTGCCTTTCGCGGGAAAGTGCTCTACCAACTGAGCTACCGAAGCACGACTCACAGCCCGTCCTCACAGATGTACTTCTGCCAGTATCTCGTCTCCTACCTTCCAAACTTTACACACAGTTTTAATCTGCCAGGAAGTTTCATCAATTATTGTGCTTCTGCGGACATTTGGAAAGAATTGCGGATAGGAGGAACGACACAATAATTCATTAAGTTGCCGTTTACTACTCAGATACGTCACCAAAGAGCTGAAAACTATCTCTCTACGATGTTTCTATTACCTTACGCTTCGTATATTATTTATTAAAAGTGCATTAGACTTTCTCTGAAGAGCGTAAATAATTCGTCGTGGTTTCAAATGCTGCGCTTAAATTTAAAAAGAAATCTGATGAAAATTACAACAGGCTGCCAGCCAAACTTGATGCTTCTTATTCAAAGTTTCAATTAAAAATGTTATTTAATCTTAATGCGTAATCGAGCACATTTTTGTCTTATATACTATTTCTGGAAACGATAGGTCAGTAAGCAAAGAGCGTACTCTTAATGTGTCACTGTTATGTCGAAACAAGTTTTGAGAGTAACGGAAGTACAGGAAACAACGTTTTGCAACGACATTTTCTGCCAATAAATGGAAAACATACAGTATGAAAAAAACTAGTTCAGCTGCAAACGAACATAGCTCTACATTTTTATTTTGGTATGTTTTAAGGAATAAGAAGAAACAGTGTTTCTCTTGAAATGTTCGGATTAGATGATGAAAAGTCATCGAGTAAAACACAGGCGACATCTGTCGTTCCCCAATGACGAGTTAGAGGCCCTCTGCTGTTCCCTATCTATATAGACGATTTGGAAGACAATAGGAGCAGCCCTCTTAAATTGTTTGTTGATGACGTAGTCGAATACCGTCTGTTAAAGTCATCAAAAGATCAAAACCAATTGCAAAATGACTTAGACAAGATATCTCTATGGCGTGAAAAGTAGCAATGACCGTAAACAAAAGTACGAGGTCACCCACATGAATACTAAAACGAATCCGTTAAAATCGGTTACACGATAAATCGCCCAAATTTAAAGGCTGTTTTGTATTGGCAGAAGACCTATAATATGCGACAGGTCTACTAAAGACTCTGAGTGCGCCTGTCCTTCCTCTCCTGAAGTATTGGTGCGCTGTTTGGGAACCGTATCAGATAGTATTGACGAAGGACGTCGAAAAATTCGAGGAAGGACAACTCGCTTTGTATTATCGCGAAACAGGGGAGGCTGTGTCACGAGTATGACGTACGATGTACGAGTTGGAGTGACAATCCTTAAAAAAAGACGTTTTTCCTTGCCACGAGATATTTTCATTAAATATCAATCACCAACTTTCTTCTTCGAATGCCAAAATATTTTATTGATGCTCATCTACGAATACCTAGGGATAAATGGTCACTGTGGTACAATCAGAGCTCAAAGATTTAAGCGTTCGTTTTTGCCGCGTGCTGTTCGAGAGTAGAACAGAAGAGACTTAGTCTGGAAGTGATTCGATGAATCCTAACTTAATGCAAGTTACATAGTAGCTATGTAGATGTACTTATATTGGTTGGTTGTGTTTACTTCGGCTTGACCATAGCAAGCCGTTTCAGGTGACTTGGTGTATGGGCTGTTGATGGTAAGATGACTCCTCCATCACCTTCTGTTCTATGTCTTCTATGACACAAATTAGTTAGTATCTCTGTTACTGCTATCGTTAACGTAATTTCTTATTTAAATTATATACGTGGGTAAACAATCAGAGGGAGAAACGTACAGTCCGTTTCTCCTTTAACAACTAAGACAGTACAACGACAGCTAAATGTTCATTTGTCATTGTAGTCATATTTGTAGTTATTACAAGCTGATAAAACACATATGTTGGTCTATCAAACATTTATTACGAAGGATAATCCAAGTGTAGTCTGTTTTTAGTTTCCATTGCTGCTGAATAGAGATTCAGGGGCAGCTATGCTAGACTTTCGCGATTTGGTCGATTTCCATAAGCAGTATTCAGCTGTGTGTACCTGGCTCATCGCATAGCGTTTTGGCCCTCCATAATTTTATTATTTAACGACTTTCGTGAACCACAATGCAAAAGGCGCCGGACTGAGCGAAATATGGTGCCCATGTTGATGGAGGTTCTGCTGTTTCACTCAGGCGATTGCTGGGATGACCCCCTCGTGAGATTCTTTACCCACTATGCGTTACTCAACTGGTACTCCCCATATGATCAGCTATCCGACGGTAAGTTAAAAAGTACACCTCGTCAATTTTTGGAGCATGTTTCATGACCTTATTCTTCGTAACAAAATCAAATATTTAAACACAATTGACTTGCTACGAAAATATAAGTGCTGTTACATTATCCTACCCGCCTTTCCGTTTCTCATATGATAACTCCAGTACAGACTTTCATGTATATTTATTTCCAGGTAAATTTGAGATTTTTGCCTACTTATTTATTTAATTATTACTGAATTTGACCTGTGTGGCAATGGCACGAGATTATAGATCACGTTATAGTGAATCCAGAACATTTTAAAGCGGTATATAGTTTTAGTGTTCTCTGATTAAGGTACTATTTTTATATGTGAAGAAGATGTTTTCCGTAGTGTTAATGGGCAGGAAACCTCAGTGCAATACAAATTTGAAGGTCAATACATCCTTGTATATTTACTTTATATACTTCCATTAAGTTCCAAAGATGTTAACATTGCAGTTGAAATATTAAGATATTATGAAGATACTTTACTTATACATTAGTAAATACTTAACTGGATACAACATTAACTCTTTTACTTTTTATAAACTACTACCCGGAGTAAATAAAAATGAATCAACGCGTTTCGTGGAGATGTATTTGCGTATTGCTACATATTTTATATTTTTGTTGCTTTTTTATTCATGTTCTTCATGAGTTCTGAGTTTCATCAGATCATTGGAACTATCGGGAGCTTTTCTCTAGTTAAGGTAATGTGTACAAATTTAACAATATACGATACTTATCGTGGGACATTTTCTCGCTGAAACTGTCGATGAATTCTATGTATGTTGCTTGGTAATTTAATTTCTGCAAGTTTTATTGTCTAAATTACTATAAACTGACGGACATTAACGCTGAAGACAAAAATTCAGTTACTTGGTTCTATGTATCATATTGACGGTACTCGCTATGATGACGTACATGCCATTGCTACAAGTTTTACGAAGTTCCGTTTGAAATTTATTTGTGCTCTACGGGGTACTCGTGTGCCTACTCACGTCTACAGTCAATTCGTTCTTTCTCTTTTTCAACTACACAGTCTTTAGTAGATGCACAGTTAGAAATAAAATCGTCTTACTACGTGCAAAAGACTACGGAACATATAACTGATCAATTAAAAATACAAATCACGGCAACCAATTACATTTATTGTTGTTCCGACTACTTTTTTCCGATTAGTGTGCCTATATCATCAAGTGGACTGATTTCAATTAATAAGGGATAGAGAATCTGCATGTACGAGTTTTTGGAATTACTTGGGACAGTGTCTAGCAGCATAATCCAAAAAGAACTATTTTAGTACAACGCCTAATTTTGGTTGGATGCTTTAATTCCACAGGTGATCAGTAGTTTAGAAACAGATACCTTTCAGTTGTTACAGGCTGATTTTGCAGCCGCATATAGATCACGTACACTTTCTACAAACTGAACTAAGCAAAGGTAGAGTGCAAACAACTCACAAAATAATAATAATGTTGTAAAAATTCACTAAATTTTATGAAATCTTTTTGATGGTTTTCATTCTGTTAAGTTGATACTGCACGTGCGAGCGCGCGCGCGCGCGCGCGCGCGCGCGCGTGTGTGTGTGTGTGTGTGTGTGTGTGTGTGAGTAAGAGTGTGTGTGTGTTTTAGAGAAACAGAAAGACAGACAGAGAAGAGAACATGGTGGCACTTACAGAACGGTACATTGTTAAGCACATGAACCCCAAATGTATGTCACCTCGCTCTTATAACATTATGCCTCTCCACATCATTACATCAGGACCACAAAAATGACCATGTTCGACAATGCTGAACGTAGCCTCATATGACTAATTGTGGGAAGACATAACGCACCCAGGAACGTTGACAAACGTGATCCTTCTAGTGGTCCAGGTGCTATGGTGTAGGGAGGAATGTTGCATTGACGTATCAACATCTAAATCTCTGAACACGGTACTCACTCGTCATTGCTATTGAGACACTGTACTCCAGACGTTCATTCGGCCCTGTCTTCGTTTTCGTGGTTGAAAATGCGCCATTCCAGCGAACTGCGCAGGTGGAGGAGCTCTTGGAAAGAGAAGGTATTCGGCGAGTGGAGTGACCTACCCGTTCCCCCGACTTAAATCCAATCCTCCAGCAACCAACCAGCAGTTGTCAACTGCGCTGGTGGGAACGCCCGACCACAAGAACTGCTTACCAAGCTTGAGGACAACATGGGAGCACTTTGCAGATCGTGCATTGTCGTCCGTGGTGGTCTCACATCCTAAAGAAACATGTTTTACCTTTTGTAATGTCCAGAACACCATCATAAATTACAGGCTCTTCTTTGTAATGGTTGCCTGTGAATAAAAGGGTCATTTCTGTTCCTCTCATTGCGTATGCCTTTCAATTGTCTTTTTGTACTATTCTGTTGCAGTTCTTTCTATGTATGCCCCAAGTTTCATCGAGTTATGTTAGTTGGGTACTTTCGTCCGAGAGAGAGAGAGAGGGAGAGAGAGAGAGAGAGAGAGAGAGAGAGAGAGAGAGAGAGAGAATCGCACTGCAGATTTTGTGTATATATATGGACAAAATCTGCTGTGTAATTCAATAGTCTTGGCCCATAGGACAATATCGTATTCAGCGATATGACAGAACAATCGTTAGAAGCAAGAAGGTCTGTAGTTGAGTCGGCGTGAGTTGGTCCCTGACAGTTGCAACAGGCTGGGCGCGACAGAGTTGCGGGCCTTCCTCATCCGATAACGTAATGGGATTTTGTGAAGGTCTCTATAGCAACGCCTCATTGTTGTCACAGCTCAGTAGACTGCTATTATTTTCGCTTGCTGCCGTTAGCACTCCGCAGTTGAAACTAGCAACAGTACTGAGAGCTGTCAGGGACATTTTACGCCGTCTCGACTAAAGTAAACAAGAGCTCTAAAATGCGTATCGGAAGACCTATGGGCAATTCAACATCATCGATAACGTAAAACAATCTATTCTACTGTAAGCTGTTTGTTTTCCACATTTTCAGGAGTGGTAGTACGGATCCAAACAAGCAAAAAATTGTGCAGGAAATATCGGCTCTAAAGTGCATACCTTAAGAACTATGAGCGCTACTGTGAAACACATCTCTTCCACTGAATAAGTGCTCATAGTTCTTAAGATACGCATTTTAGAGTTTATTTTTACCAGAATTTTTTTTCTTGTTTTGGTCCATACAACCTCTACCCAAAATATGGAAAGCAAGAAGCTTGCAGCATAAAAGATTCGTTTCACTGTATCGAAGATGAAGTGTCATAACTCTTAACGTATGCATTTCAGAGCGCATGTTTACTGTACTTTGGTGCTTCGAATAATCGTTGTCTTATTCACGGATAAGGCGTTTGGTCTAAGACTATTGAAACACCAGTGCAGACTTTTTCCTATGGGTGATGACTTTTGAATCATCCTGTACTTCTATTAGATACAAACCACTGGGAAAAGCAGTCTGTCAGTTGAGCAATGTCACCTTCGCTCTTCTCATAGTTTGCGTTTTGTCTTTAGAAAATCTGAATATTCGATTCTATAAATATTAAAGTACTCTCCCAAACTGCGATGACCAGCCACCATGTTTGCCCCATCAACTCCGAGGTAATCACCCGCACATAACTGTCCTAGAAATCCTGCGACAACAACGTTCGTGCAATACTTTGTTCCTAAATTTTTAACTATGTAGACCTTGTTCTCATTTCATTACTGACTACAAAGCTTTCTATGTTTACAGCACTCAACTATGTAATAGCATTTCCCATTAGAGAACCTATATATATCCCCATCTTCATAAATAATGTAATGGGTTACCTGTTGGCGTAATGGTACCACTACCTTAATTTCCCACTTACTTCCTGTATATCACACCTTGAAATCTCAAGACCGATTCCAAGATGTGTAGTTGCGTTTTAGTTCCCTATCTCCTTTTGTTACTTCACGTGAGTCTCTCTATGGTCCTGTTTTTCTTCTCTCCCTCTCGCCGTAAGTTTGGTTGGGCGTAACATTTGTTATTGGAACTACAGAATGAAGAAGCGCTCGGCGCCTAAGTTCCTGTGATAAACGGTGTATCTAACTCAAAAACGAGTGAATTTATTCATTGCATCTTATCGTGTCCACTCTGTCAACCGACGCGCATTAAATATTCGGTCTTCCATACCTAAAGTTCATGTGATGTTTCTTTGATATACGATTATTATATTTTTATTAGAAACCGACACCCCAATTTTGTCTTAAATTCTGACCGTCACTTTCCGGGAATTTTTTCCATCGACAGATTAAATATGTAAAGGTTCAAATAATTTTCCTGTGGTGTTAACTAAACGCTACCTCGAAATTTCTGTAGCGTTTTCTGCACTATATCATAAGTTTTTTCTTGTTTCAAATATTTTAATTCATATATTGTTAAATGTCTGAATCTGAAATAGACAGCTGATTGTGTGCTGTTATAGACGGCGGTAATCATTCACGGGTTCTAACTGTAAGTCAGATAGTAAGTTAATTAAACCATGCTTTTCTTGAAGAAAAAAAGGATGGGATTGAAGTTTATCGGTCACTATCAGTTTATATTAATACAAAATATTGAAATGCATCTAGCAGAAGGCTATGTAACAAATTACACAGAAAAATAAATATCTTAGTTGTATACGTCTATAAGGCCTTTCTGTTAAGCTGGAAAGTCTTAGAACGACTCTTTAAGTAGTGCTTTATTCGATCCTTAACCTATAACACGGGTACGGTTGTTTCTCCATGTCGCCTCATCTCCATAGAAGGCATTTCCGAATGTTTTCGCACCTCAGAGCACAATTTTCGCAGAACTTTTCAAGTAGGTGATACGGAGATTTTTTTTCAGACTAAGGCTTCGTTTAACAGACAAAATTGGTAAGAGACTTTTTAGGGTTCCTTATCTCAATTGCTAAAAACGGAAACCTTATACGATCACTTGATTGTCCGTTTGTCATCTGTCTGTCCGACTGTTAAGACCTTTTTTCTCTGGAACAGATAGAGGTATCTACTTGAAATTTATCTCACATATTAAAGTCTGCTGCCTCGCGGTCTCGTGAAAAATTTAAGCGTCTAAGTCAGCGAAATCAGAAGATGCGTCCATTTACGTCATAAACCTTGATACTCGCAAACTCACTCTTCAAAACCTATAGATGAAGTATGTATATACATACCGGGGGTGGTGTAATAGCGACAAAGCGCGTGCCTGCAAACTGAGAGTTCGCAGGATTGAATCACGATCAGAAAAAAGATTTTTTGAACTTTGTTTTAACGGAACCCTCACCTCTGAACGATGCGAGAAGTCGCCAGAAACCACACGTGGTTCGGATCCCACGTTAAAATGTAGGGCCCCTTTCCCCGGTTGGATAACTAGGGTAGGTTAGGAACACCCAAGTCGCGCTCCAGTGACGTCCACTACAAAGACTTGCACCTGGCCATTGAGCCACACGAAATAATTACTATTATCTGTATACATAATTAAGTTTGTACGGAACCCTCAGAGCGCGAACTCTACTCGTGCTTCTCAGATTTTTTGTGTTTCGTCAGCCTCGTTGTAGTATTTACCGGCACGAAATCTAGAACTATTTTTAAATTAGGTGGAGTTCCACTATTCTACAATGCAAAATATGGTACAATATCGGGAAATCCGAAGACAAAACAGGTACTTGTTGCACGCTTTCTTCTGTTTGTAAGAAATTTTCATTATTGATACATCTGAGAGGTGCATTCAATTACTAAATTAGAGTAACAGACGGTTTTCAGTCTTTAAAAATAGTTCATTGCCTTGGCGTTCATGAAGATTCCTGTGGTTTCGAAACTATGTTTTGCAGCGATGCAGCGCGTTGGAAACAACGTTCTTGAGGAAACTGAAAATATGGTGCATATAATGTTAAAGTTAGAACGACTGTCGGGCATGTAGTTTACATATGAAAATGATATATTATTCAATAATCACAATATCTCATGACAGCACTATTTTTGTCTTATCTGTTATATATAAAACAGTTTATGACGTAAAAGTATTGTGTGTTCGAAGTGTTCTGGTTACTTATTTTTGCATTATTCGCACTGTTTTGTTACAACACTTCTCGAAGGACGCGTACTACCATATTGACATATTTTAAGTTAGCGCTAATTGTGTACTGCAGGAAGAATGTCTAACTGCGTTCGTAAGTTCTTTTGGAAGATTCATGCAGCAGCAGACAACCTCTATGCTCTCCCACAAAAATCATATTAGATTATACCAAGTACTGTTGTCCACAGAATCGCTTATGTCGTAACTGATCGGGAGAATGTGGCGTGGGATGTACCATTAGGAAGTGTTCATAATGGCTTAGTAGAAAGTGATAATACCATAAGTAAAATCTAGAGTAAACTGTTCATGTTCAGATGTTGCTACCTGTACTACACCAAATCGGTGACTTGTTTCCCATCTCCTATTGTGAAAGAGACACATGGAAGGTATAACTAAGTAAATAACTAACATGAGCATAAAAGCTAAGTAGAGATAAACTGCATAAACGCTAAGATGGAAGACGCTAGAATAGTTCTGAGAAGGTGACCACATCTGCGCGAAAGACTGCTTACGAAGGTATCATTCAAGTCGGTACTGAATCTGTACCTACATATCTCCTCAGCCAAACGCTATATGCAATGTGCTGAGTTTGTATATGCTGAAGTTTCCTCCGTTTCATTCAGGCATGGAGATTGCTTATATACCGCTGTGCCTGCTTTTATCGGTCTAGTCTTACCCTCAAGGCCTCTGTGGGAACGACACATAAAGGACAGAGGAATATGCGTGCACCCTGCCACGACAAACGCGTCATTAAATTTTCTGCCTACCTTTGTGCTAGGTAATAAGCGCCTTCTTCAAGCCTCTGCAAGCGTACGTTTTTCAACATGTCCATTTGATTACGCTGCGAGTAAAATAAATTGCTATCATCTGCCTGCGAATTTCTGCACACGTCCGAAGTACCTCGTTAGTTCGGTCTCATGTGGCTCGCATGCACTTGAGAAGTATATCACTACACACAGTAAAGCCATCTTACAAACACTTTCCTCGTTGGACGAAAAACAGTTCCTTAGTATACTACTGCTGACTTGTTTTACTTACAACTGAATCTTTATCACTATCTCCCTTAACACTCTACTTAGCTTTTACGCTCATGTTAGTTATTTACTTAGTTATACCTTCCATGTGTCTCTTTCACAATAGGAGATGGGAAACAAGTCACCGATTTGGTGTAGTACAGGTAGCAACATCTGAACATGAACATCGCTGTTTTCGTTTTTGAAATGATGTGCGAAAGATGTACATTGAGATGCGAGAATATTCAGAACACTCATTTCTGGAGATCGAACAAAGCACTACCACAGTTTTCTACTCAAGAAAAACCACACCATATATAGAATACAAGGATCTTTTATCGATATTTATATTTTTGTGTAATGTATTTCAAAGCTTAGTTGTGGATGCAGTTCAGTATATTGCATTTAAATAATCTGAAACTCTCCGAAGTATTTCGATCCAGTTACTTTGCTTTCCTCCAAGGGAAACTTATTTTAATTAGGTATAAACTTTACTCTGTTTACTTCTAAATAGAACTCATGCATGATACTCAACGTAATGAGACACAACATAATCAACAATATATTTCTGTTTTCAATTCTTATCCATATATAAAACAAAACAATATAATTTAGTGCAACACTTTCTTCACAGATTCCGATGTAGTTAACAGCACACCAGAAATATCGCTCATGTTCATAGTTAATATTTTCATGACAAATATTCGTAGCATGGGACGATCAAAATTTATGTGAAAATTGGGTGTTTTGGTTTCAGAAAATTATAAAATAATTTTATACCTAAACTAAAATCACAGAAATTTCATATGCTTAAGAACTATTATTGAAAGTGTTTCGCGTATGTAGTGTACCTAACAGTAATTATAAGTAAATTCGCTTGTCCTAGAGTCGCATACACTTTTTATCATTATATGATAATATTCGTAGAACGCAGTTGTGATTAGTTAACTGTATCGTCACAAGCGACGGTATTTTTATTTTGTTTGAGATGTTCAACTTTACATTTCTCAGTGTTAAGAGGTAGTTTCACATCGGGTTATATTTTATCCAAATCTGACTCAACATTAATACTGCTTTTATTGGATAACACATTCTCACAAATAGCAGAATCATTTGCAGAAAGTATGAGAATTTTGGTTCCAACTAGGTCATTATAATTGACTACATAATAAACTAACCGTTTCTGCTACAAAAAATACTGTGACATATAATAACACACCTCCACAAACAATTTCGTTTGTCTTCTGTACATGAGCGTTATTGGTGCTGTTTTCCAGTCACTGGGACTAGTTCCTGCTGATGAGATTTGCGCAAATGATAACAAAGGAAACTATGTTGTGACTCCTCCTATCCTTAGTAATTTTGTTTTTTACTTTTATAATTTATGATGCTTTTCAACATCAGCGGCATTGGTATCTGAAGTGGAAATTTTCTTTGATTTTATCCATTACCAAGTTGTATGTGAAGATACAGATAACCGTTTCAGTTTCAGTAGTTCTATTACATGTTTGGATACTAAGTTTCGCTCCACTAAAGCTTTATTGAATGATCGAAGTTACGTTCTGTAGCGGTTAGCGGTCTTGAGATGAGATCTAGATACTGTTTAAATTTAACTTTTCTAGTGACCATGTGTGTTTCAGTTAACATCTGACTGTCTGCGTCTTGATACCTACGTTTCTACAAATTGTGTATCAAGCAGTCTTTTCTACGAAACTTCCTGGTGAATCTTTGTGTGCTAAGGGCAATCCTTAGCATTTTTAATCATCCTTACAGATTCATGTAGTACTATGAGGAACTGTCCAACACTCTTCCTTTCTTTAATAATGAAAGTGAAGAATTTTTCTTATTGCTTGTGTATACACATGTTTCGATGTGAAAATTGTTGCCACAGATGCATTATAATTAGTTGTCTCTGTAGTAACTACCATATGTATACAGAGTCAAAGAGGCAAGTTTGAACACTGAATAAACTTACGTTACTGGTTGATTACACTGTCCAGTTAACATGCAGAGATGCTTGTTTTATAATTTGACAGTATGTTGTCTCCTACACCAGTTACGAAATTTTATACACAGGATGGTCAGAAAAAGTCTGAGAATTTTGTAAGGGTGTTGCAGTTTAGGTTGTAGTGAGAAATATTTGTTAAGAAAACTTTCGACACGTCGCGCCATTTCTTGAATTAGTTAGCATTGAAGTTAGCAAATCAGACCGTTGTACCCGCTGATTCAAGCAGCTCGCCAGAGACGATGTCGCCAAAATTGTTCTTCGTTTGGTTTTCTAAAACCGAAGAAGAGAGCGACAGAAAAATGTGACATGAGACAAGCATCGAAGCCTGACCAAAGGCTTAGCAGTCTCGCGCGCTATCATCTACGCTATGAGAACAAGTGACACTAATAGTATCTGATGGGCTGTTTGAATTTGGGCTCGCAACGTCCTTACTGGCTAACTTCAATGATAATTTACTAGGAAATGGCGCGACGTAATCGAATATTTTTTTACCATTATTTCTCAGCACAACGTATCTTGCAACATCCTTAAAAGTTTCCCATATTGTTTCTGATCACTCTGTATATACTTTTAAGTTGTGATTTAGACCAAATTTTCGTTTCTTGTCTTCTGCTGCATATACGCCACTTTCCATACCTCAAAACAGCCAGTTGTTTAGGTAAACATTATTATTAGAGTCTGACTTCACTCAGTCCTCATTTAAGCGTCTGAGACCCTTACCAAATTAGAACGCTTTGTGGAATAAACAGCATTTCAGAAGATAACAGACATTTAAAACATGTTTGTTTAGTTACATATACATTCAACAAACGCCAGCTTACTATTTGCTCTAGTACTCGGAAAACCTGTGACTAGAGAGGTATCAAAGAACTGTTGTCCATACACATACGTGTCAGGCCTGCATGAGGAGACACCCAGGCATCCATACCAAGAACGGAACAGAAGTGGAATAAAATTGTATTGGAACCGACAGTGTCGTCTAGCACAAGCCGCACGCGTTCGCCTAGCACAAAGGTGAATGTCGGTGCATGTATAGAAAAATGAAACTATGGAACATGCAAAATCACTTATTGTGTATTTAAAAATACTCAAATTTCGAAATTTTTGGCGAAAGAATAACCAGTATTCGTTGCTAAGAAACGGTTTTAGTCGTGGAAACTGAAACAAATATTCAGCTATGAAACCACGCAGTTTCAAATGCTTTCGAATTACATTCCATACCTGTACTGCACATGGCGTATAGTATCCTGCTGTGTCTTCATTTCAGTAGATATTTTCGTAACGTGATGATGAATTATTTAAAATTTCAATTTTCGGCCATTTTATCGAATATTTTGTTATTAGTGTATTCCTTAGGCAACTTTAAAACTTCCTTATCGTCTTTATAGTTTCAGCTTATAATTGTATAAAGTCATGTAAAGTTATATAACACTCCTCATCAAGTTGTAGCTTTTGTGCAGATACTGTAGAATTTCCCTTGTGTTGTCAATAAAAGAATGTCGTCTCACCCTCACAAAAACCACGCAAGTTTTCTTTATCATTAAAACCACAATAATACTGTCTCACGATCGTGGAAGAGGCCACTAAATTGAATGAAAACTTATTAAATAATTTAAAATTATAATGAAAGTAATAATAATAATAATGATAAATACTATTGCGTGTCTGTGTGAGAGATTTGCTTGAACTTGTCCTTAACGCGCAAAAATTGGAAGGTGTCGAATAATTTATAGAAATTTTCCGAATATTTCACTATAATAATCACACAGTTTGATTGGATATGTTAAAAACCCTGAATTACGAGAACAGAACTTACTACATTCTTTTAATTTGAATAAGTTAATAAATGCAGTTCATTTGTTCCCTAGTATAAAAAGAGATTAAAATAAGTCCAATAATTACACACAGGCTCACTCAGAAGCTTGCTGCGAAAATTAAAACGTTTTTTACAGCGTATGATAACTACACAGTGGAACCAGCTTCATGTCCAAGGCGGGTGCATACATTAAAGCATAACTGTATAATGGGACCAGATCTACGTCCAAAGTGGGGGCATTAAGGCATAGAGAACTTTTCGAAAGAAACGTATTTCTGTGAGAATGCCTACGCAGGATTCTCATCATTTCTTAAAGGATTTTAGATTACTCCTAAGTTGGTTCCTGAAACATAACGCGGTCGCTTCTTCCCCTGGTCCTTCTCCAACAGAAAAACTTCTCTCTCTCTAACGACCTCGACAGTGACAATACACTAATATGTTAACATAGTTAGTTGCTTCATATCTTCAGAAGTTGCCTAGAAGCTCACGTACAATTAATTTGGATGGATTGAGCGTATTTCAGAAGACCTTGATCGTAAATCCAGGTATGGTTCCAGCTCGGTTCCGCTTGGATAGAAATCCACTGTTTTAGCCCCGCCTGCCTCATTGACAGAGATGACATTTAATGATGTTCAATCATACTTTTTTTAACTTCAGCTTTTGAAACGTAGTAGCGATCGTACATAAAAATAACTAGAGATCTGTAGAACACTTTTTGTAATACAATCTCTAGTACTGTATGGCAACTGAACAGCTTATTTTTCAATGAATAGTTCTGTAGTATGTCAATTGCAACAGAAAGATGGTACATTGCACGTGTGAGTAAGTCATCTGCTGAATCTTAACATGAAGGTTTACAATTGTGCATATTTATTTCTAGAACGCGTTTACGAAAGTAGTGTTACTTTTATTCTGACGCAGCAACGCGCAACCTCTTGATTTTGTTGTAACGATAGTATGTATCGTCTCTTAATTGTTTTAAAATAGGTACTTTCCCCTTTTTGTAACGCGCTGATTTGATCGTCATTTGAGCTGGTGCTTCGCAAGCACCACCACTGTGGTGAAGCCATGTTATAGGAAATGGTACGTGCATAATTTAGCAGCTACTTAAAATGTTCGAATATTTAACAGGTGTAAACCGTATGTGTTACTGGGCTGGAGCACGGAAGGGACCATAGCAGTGCTCTAGACAAAAAAAGTATGCAAAACCCCCGTACAAAATTCACAGAGAAATAAACCGATTTCTTGCAGCCCTCCAATAAATACTGATCCCCATTATCGTTATAGAATCACACCATAGTTTTAATGTATCTCCAGGCAACTGTACACGTGTATATCCCATCTTCTACAGGATCCCTTGATACATCGAAAAATTCCCTACTTGTATTTAGTATTTTTCATCAAATGTATACTTTTGCACGGAATCTGCCGAAAGGGATTTCGATGCTGTCGAAAGAAGTCAAGAATATAAATTTTACTTGAGTGCAGTGCAATTAAATTACGTAACTTTATGTATCCTTATAGTACAGAGCAAATATTTATTATATTATAAACTAAAATATTAATTTTAACTTTTTCTATGACTGTGCTCTTCAGTGGAGTAGGAATTTCCTAACAAATGTCATTACTTCAGTCTTTAACAACACCACATTGTCCATAAACCATCTGATGTCCTCCACTTGGCTGTAAACATTCTGCAGTATAGCTCCACAGTACTCTTAAAGTCTTTATAGTATTATATTCAAGCTTTGCACTATTTTCTAAGAAACTATGAAACAACTGGTCATAACAATAACATCAATGACTATATGTATTGTGAAACAGTTATCAACATACGAAATTTTTTGAAGAGGTATCTGCAGAATGTTACCGAACTATCAACGGATACAGTTCGTATAACATGCGTCCGTATTCCAAAAGTATTACCACTGTAAGTTGAGTTTCGTGGAAAAAAAGAGTTCGGCAACTCAGTAGAATGTGGAAATCTGCAGACTAAACGTATTTCTTCATTTTTAAATGACGTATGACTGCAGTTATGAGTATTCAAAATTGAGCTTTACACTTCCGTATTTCTGAGGTTAGGGAATTCTGCTGTAAGGCTATTCTCAACTCGAAAGCTGGTTTCATCACCGTACCTTACTGATTACGATCCAATTCTGAGATGGTACAACTAATTCTCTCTCTAATATTTGAGCTGGAGGTGTCAGCTACTTATAAGGGGGCCTGCAACGTAACGAGGACTCAGAACCACTGTGTTCATACACAATTATCATTGCTAGAGGGAAAAGACGCGACAAGATACAGAAGAAAATCTTAGAACCAAATGAGCATTGCATCCCAAACCTTCAGGTTTGTAGTCCGATATTTACTCATCTAAACAACGAAACATAGAGAGTACTACACCAAGTACGAAACTGTGTGTACCGAGTATCATCAAAATTTAACGGTAATCCACTAGATTTCCGCCAGTCGGTTTTTTTAAAATATTTCATTAGCTACCGCTTCACTAATAGGACTGATTGAATCTGAAAAAATTGAACATTAAAAAATGCGTCTTCTGAACACCAAAAAGGTTGATCATTTTTATATATAATAAATAACAGTGGAAGTGAAACAGAAACCTGTGTTAGACGAGGATTCATTTGCTTCAGAATCTGAATGCCTCTTTAAAAACAGTCCTCAGTTACGAAAGCAAGAAAACTCCCCTGGAGAAAGACTGCAATTTTAGGGAGAGTTACTAGTCACTTCACCGCCCTCAGCTATCATGTGCTCAACAATCGTTGTTAAACGAAGGGCAGACACGCTGTCTTGACGTTATTTCTTGAACTTGGAGGTGTTGTTTCCACTGCTTCTACCTATCTACGGACATATTGCACAACTTTTCGACTGTCACTGGTTTCTTTTCAGATTACATAACTATTACTGTACTATTTTTTTACATACAAAACATCATAATTTTTAGAGGTTGCCGCAATTCCTTTCAATCCTGCCTGTTGTGACAGAAATAAACGGCATTATCGTTATAAAAGGATCGTTCTCGGACTGCAGTAAATATTAAAAAATAGCCAACGTCTACATACTTTGTCTTGGCTTGGATATATGATTACCAATATAATTTTATTTTATTTTGCAGAACGTAATAATACAAAATTATTGATCGTAGTAACGAATAAGGACAAAAAATGGTGACTATGAAACAGAATATGTCATGGATTCATGGATCATGGAAAATTTTTTACTCAGTTTCAACACATTCCGCATAAACAGCCCTATAGGTTACCAACCCTTGTTTAGCGTATGAAGCTGTGTTGTTTGCTTTGGCTGTAGATAAATTTCATCTAAGATTGGGAGAAATTCATTATATCATCCCAGGTAAAAATTAAACACCACGCACTTTACCGACCTGAATGCCTAACACTGAATAAAAGGGATGAACAAAAACAGCTGGAAAAGAAAGAAAGGAAAATACTCAGAAAAATTTTAGGACTTAAAAAGGGCAAAGGCAAAAATTGGACGAAGAGGAGAAATGATGATCTATACAAAAGCATAGAAGCAGTCACAGACACAATAAGAAAGAGAAGATAAAGGTTTTTCAATCATATTTACAGAATGAATGAAAACAGGCTAAAGAATAAAATTTTTAATTTAACTTCCAAATTTAAAAAAAAAAAACACCACGGTATGGCTGGTAGAGTCAAGAAGAGAGATGAGAAAACATAGCATCACAGAAGACATCATATAGGACAGCGAAAATTCCAGGATACTGATCAATACTGCGAAATTTCCTATCCAGTGGAAAAAAACGCAACCTAGAAGGGTGATGTCAAATGAACTGAGGCAGCCCATAGCCAACGCATGAGGAAGTTCTGGGAAAATCAGAAGAGAAAGATTGTACCTTAGACTTACGTTCTAAGCAGTCTATAACTGGCCAAATTCTCTAATAAAGATGTCTAAATTATTGGACAATCAATCGGTCGAAAATAAAACTGTGGAATCATAGAAGCAGTCGATGAGTTTTGGAGGATAGGAATGTTGAAGATAATTCGATTGACACGAAATAAATAAACAAATAAATAAATAAACAGTGGCCTGGAGTGCTATTGGTAAGCTGTACAGACTTCTCAAAACGTGGCTTGCAATGAAAGATTTAAAGTCAATGCGTATTGCCAGCTTTAAAGTGTGGCGGTGGGAAAATGAGAAAACCATTAGAAATCTGAATATTTCTCGGTGAAAAATGGAAACATGAGTGTCGTAATTACTGCTAGAGACAGAAAAATAAACAGATAGAACCGGAAATACCCTGTCGGTTAAAAAAGTTACTAGTCAGGATGAACAAAAAAGTAGAGATAAGTTAAGATGCTGGTTTCAGTGCTTCACGTGTTCTGCGTAGTCTTACCCCAATTTAAGAATAACGTACAGAACGTTCACACAACCATGTGAAACGGTCAGAAAATTCCTTCTTTGGAATGTTCAACTTGGCTTGAATGTCCGCGTCATCAAAGCGTGACCTTTCTCGGGAACTTATGAACTTTGTCATTTTGTGGTTGACTTCTGTCTATAGCACCAAGTCTCGTCACGCGTGACGATTTTTCCAGAAAACAACTATCTGCATTTTGCATTTCAAACCAGTCGGTGCAGGCATCCACGTGTCGTTGTTCTTGCTCTGGAGTCAAGGTGTGCGGGACTGACTTTGCGCACACTTTTCTCTTCTTAAAAATGTTCTGGAGAATGTCTCGAACACTTGATATGGAGATGTTTCTCCATTGCGATTTGTGACACAACGAGGTTGACACACTACTCCACACTGCCTGCTCACGACTGGCTGGTCGAATGTACATCTGTTGGTTGACTCTCCGCCATGTTACTTCGCTGATGTCATTTATAAGCCAGAAATAAAATCAGCCTCGGAACTTTTTGGACGGACGGTGTAAACTGGATTGAAAGATGTAATTATGACCGAAGTAAAAGTGAAACTGGTATAAGAAGGGCATTTACGCAGGCGAAATGGTGCTAAATGGTTTAGTGAAGTACTTTATTGGATTCCAGGAGAAAACAAAAGACTAAGACGACGACCCAATCGACGGTGGAAAGAAAACGTTAGAAAACTCGCCGTAACAGTATGTATCATATACTGGAAGCTGTAACTAGTGAAAACGTATAGAGGAGCTCTTTATCTAGTAGTCGCTGATGATGATATAAAGTGGATTAAGGACGGGAAATACCCACCATGGTTTAATAACGAGATTCGGAAAATGCTGAGGATGCAGAAGCTGTTGCACTCTCGGTTCAAAAGAGAACGCGCAAATGACAAGCAAAGTTTAATTAAGATTCGTGCGTTTGTGGAAACATCCACGCGCGAAGCGTACAACTACCATCACTGTCATACCTTAGCAAAAGATTTGGCAGGGAACTCGATAAAATTTTGGTCCCACGTAAAGTCTCTAAGCTGGTCTAAAGCTTCCATCTACATCTCCATCGATACTCCACAACACAGGCCAAAGAAAAGTTTTTTCGAAAAACTTTTTTTTTACTTTGATAGCTGATCTTTATAGATTTTTATGAGCTGAATCCACATCTTGCCTTAGTTTTTTGTATCACCAATAGTTTTCGAGCAGTATGCTTTTTATTATATAGTAAAAAAATCCTATCCTATACGCTAAACGGGGAAATTAATGAAACGCTTTGTTACAACGTAATCATGGTTTCTATTTACAGTAAGCTACTTAAAACAATGATATATGTTAATAGAGGTTTCACTTGTTGGCTAGAATTGGTTTGGATTGTCTTTCTCTTTTTTCTTTGAAGCTTCTTGTGTAGCTTTTTCAACGATGAGTCGCTTGCTGAATTTCTCGGTGAAGTGACCAACAATAGTCCCCCATCATGTTGGTATTCCAGCGGCCTTGGTAGCGTTTTTCCATCACTTTAATGTCCAGGTGAAAACGCTCTCCTTGCTCCCCCCTAACATCTCCCATATTGTCCGGGAAGTAATCAAGTTGACTGTTCAAAAAGTAGACTTTCAGGCTCATTAAAAATCCTAAAGTTTTAAACTTTTGTAACATTGTAACTATAATAGAAACATATTCTGGGTCTTTTTCATGTCCAAAGAACGTTGTAACGACTTGCTTGTTGATACCCATGCTTCTTTCTCATTTAAGCTCATTGTGGATTCAAAGTTAACATCAAACATCAATTTTCTAATGTCAGGTCCGACGAAGATGCCTTATTTTAGTTTAGCTTCCGAAAGGTGTGGATACTTTTGGCACAGATACTTGAAACATGGTCCATCTTTAGGCAGAGCCTCTACAAACTGTTTCATTAGGCATAGCTTTATATGTAGAGGTGGTAGGAGTAAGCTTTTTGGATCTACAAGGTTTTTGAATAAAATGTTCTTCTCACCAACTTTTAAAGACTGCCTCACAGGCCAGTTCTTTCTGCCCCAGTGTTGGTCACTAGCCCTACCGTTCCATTCACACAAGACACATGGAAATTTGTGTAAAGCCACCATGCTGACCAAGGAGCATTCATGTTTCTTGTAGATCGCCACATATCATCCAACCATGAGCAGAATTGCCTATCTTATTTAGCACTATTTCTACGTTTCCATAGCTTTCTTTCATATTTACAGGATGTCCAACAGTTATAGATGCATAATACTACCATTATGTAATAAAACAGCCTTTAAACTAGTTTTGGATGAATCAGTAAACAACCTCTTGTCTTCCTCTTTGTGGCAGTAGCAGTACACTAAATCACATTCTTGTTGAAAAAACTGGGAAAATTGCTGCTCTCTCTTTCTATACATGTTCCAACTGCCAGTAAGTTCTTTTCTTTTAATCTAGAGCCAAGAAATTCAGCTTTTTCTTTCCTTAAGCCCAAATCCCTAACCAAATCGTTCAGCTCGGTCAGAATAAACAATCTGGGCTCTAGACTTTCTGTATTACAATGGAATCCATCATCATCTGGTTCATGTAAATCAGATTGTACATCAGCAAATACTTCTGTTGGAATAGAATTTAAATGATCTAGTGGTTCATGAACCGGCAACTCTACACCATGCCCTACAGGTCGGACGGCGGACGGAAGGTTACAGTAGCTCATTACCTTCTTGTTTTTCGAATTATGACCAGTAATATCAACATTGCAAAAATGGCTCCCTCCATATCACAGGAACAGCAAATCTAAAGGCTTTTTTCTCCTTTTTGGACCATTTTCTCAGACCTTCAACACACACACAACATGCCTTATGTGACGCCCAAGAATTATCTTGAACACGAAATTTACGTCCAACGTATGATAGCTAAACCTTTTTCACGAAGTCTGTAATGTTTCTTTGGTGTTTTTTAATCACAAATTCACCACAAATAAAATAAAAACTCTCAGCAGAGTTTTACAACCACGATTAAACATTGTACGGAGCACATGTACAGGAAACGGGAAAGTGAGGTTAGGCTGATAGTAAACAAAACACCATCTGTTAACACAAAAATAGAATCGAACCTTTTTTGCCTGAAAATGTTTTTCAGCATTGCTACCAACGTCATCTACAGTCATTACACCTCCTTTTAAAATTATTTTAACTATACAAAAGCTGTTAAATTCTTTAAAAAATTTCTTAATTTAATGAATTTAGCTGTAAAATGTGAAGAAATGGTGGGTGATACAGTTTTTTAAGTACCATATTTGGATTTCCCACCCTAAAAAACAAAAGAATAAGGTATTTTCAGCAAAAAACTTTTTCCGTCGCTGGCCTGTGACAATCCACCTTATGGCGCGTTCCGGATGGTTCCCGTTCCAGTACTAATCATTTCCTTTCCAGTTCCACTTGAAAACAGACGAGGGAAAACGACTGTCTATATGACTGCATACGAGCCCTAATTTCTCGTATCTCATCTTCGTGGTCCACACGGTCGTGTATGTTGGAGGCAACAGAACCGTTCTGCAGTCAGCTTCAGACGTCGGTGCTCTAAATTTTCGCAATAGTGTTCCTCGAAAAGAACGTCGCCTTCCCTCCAGAGATTCCCATTTGAGTTCCCGAAGTATCACCGTATCACTTGTGGGTTGTTCGAACCTTCCAGTAACAAACCTAGCAGCCCGGCTCTGAATTGCTTATATTCTTCCTTTAATCTGGCCCGGTACGGATCCCAAACACTCGAGCAGTACTCCTAATAGTTCGTTCTAGCATCCTATATGTCTCCTTTACATATGAACCACACTTTCCAGGAATTCTCCCAATAAACAGAAGTCTCCCATTCGCCTTTCCTACGACAATCCTCACATGCCCGTTCCATTTCATATCGCTTTGCAACGTTACGCCCAGATATTTAAACGACTTGACTGTGTCAATCAGGAGACTACTAATGCTGTATTTGAACATTACGGGATTGTTTTTTTAGTCATCCGCATTAACTTACACTTTCTACATTGACAGCTAGCTGCCATTCATCACACCAGCTACAGATTTTGCCTAAGTCATCTTTTATCTTCCTACAGTCACCCAACTTTGACATCTTACCGAACACCACAGCATCTTCAGCAAAACAACTGAAGCTTGCTGCCAACCCAACTGAAGCTTGCTGCCCACCCCGTCCGCCAAATCATTTATGTATCTAGAGAATAATAGCGGCCCTATCACACTTCCCTTTGGCACTCCTGACGATATCTTTGTCTCTGATGAACACAGGCCGTCGAGGACAACATGCTGGCTTCTATAACTTAAGAAGTCTTCGAACCACTCACATATCTGTGAACCTGTTCCATATGCTCGTTCGGTCTTTAACAGTCTGCAGTGAGGCGTCGTGTCAAATCGAGAATGATGGAATTTTCTTGTCTCCCTTCGTCCATAGCTCGCAGTATATCATATGAGAGAAGAGAAAGCTGAGTTCCGCAAGAGCGAAAGAAAATTTATTATATTCGAACTTAGAAAATGTCCAAGGATTCTGCGGCAAACCATGCTAGGGGTAGTGGTCTGTATTTTTGCGAGTCCGTTCTTTTGCCTTCCTTTTACACAGGAGTCGTCTGCGTTTTTTTCCAGTCGCTTGGGCCTTTGCTCTGGACTAGAGATTCACGATAAATGCAGGCTAAGTAATGAGTCAAAGCTGTAGAGCACTCTTTGAAAAACCGAGTTGGGAATCTATCCGGACCTGGTGACTTACTTGTTTTAAACGCTTTGAGTCGTTTCTCCACGTCAGGGATGCTTATTACTATGTCGTCCATGGGAAGTCTGTTTGATGGTCAAACGACGGTACGTTTGTTAGATTCTCCTGCGTCAACGACTTCTTGAAACTGAACACTACTGAGAAAATTTAGAGAAACAGCATTTACAGCCGACTGCAGAATAATTCCGTCGCCTCCAACACACACTGCGCATAAGAACCACGAAGATAACATACGAGAAATTATAGCTCATACGGGGACATATAGACAGTCGTTTTTCCCTCGTTCTATTTGCGAGTGGAACAGAAAAGCAAATGAATAGTAGTCGTACGGGCGCCACGCGCCGTAAGATGGATTGCGGAATATCGATGTAGATGTAGGTGAATAGACAGATGTAGAAAGGGAAGACATCAAGGACTGTTTGTATCCTCTTCCTTCCTAAGTGGTATCTTGTTCTCAATCTCGTGGAATCTTGTTCTAAATCTCTCACGACGTCATGGTCAGCGAAACGTTACGTATGATTTTACACACTCTTTGACATTCATCGAATTCCTCTTCGGTGTTATATCATCAGGGTTTCGATTCCTCTGGCAACGCGTCTCCTCCGTTCTCCATCTATTGCAGAACTTTCCAAACTGTGTATCCCTACACCTTGGGGTGTCGAGTAGTAACTTCAAGGGTGTCTCGAGACTCGTAAATTCAGAACGTAAAACAAATGAAAATTTGGTAATAAGCTAATACAAAACTCCGTCCCTTCGTTTACCGTAGCCATGGAACAGATATTAAACGAGTGATCAGTGTGCTGTATTCCATTATTTTGTGAATGGAACTTCTAACCATGGCACTACCTTTCTCTCTTTTGAAGCTGTGCATTGGCACTCTCTATCGGTCCATGTTTTATCAAGCTCTTCTAGCGGCAATAGTGGAAGATTGTACATTTTTCCTTCAGTCGGTATCTTTGTTTCGTTCGTAATATGTGTTATTATTTCGCTTTTTTCAAAGTGATGGAAGTTACAAAAGTCATCAGAAGTGGATAAATTTATTGTCGTAAAGAGACCTTTGGTAGTTTATGAAACATCAGATGCAGAACGACAGTCAATCAATATGCCTGGAGCTTCAGTAGATAGAGGAAAACAATCAAACAGTACATCTGAAACCTCTGTTTCCGCAGGCCATCATTCAGTAGCAAGAACACGAAGGTAAGGGGTTTCACGTGGTACGGAGATGAAGGATGTCCTAAGACAAAGTTTCCAAAGCAAGCATGGTGCCGAATAAATTGATGCGCTATATTTAAACCAAACACAAATATTTACAAGCAAAAAGCTTTGCGATTACAAAGAAATTCTAAGACAGAAAAATCAGCAGAATTCTCTGTTTACTAAGAAACTGAATACCTCTGATAAAGTTTAAGAAACTAGTTATGTTGTAGGTGAGATTGTTGCAAAAATTGCTTTAACTGATGTTGTTGCAGAGAAAGTCATCAATCCAGCTTGCTGTGCTATAGTGAAAACAGTTTTTGGCCATGAGTATTAACGTGATATGATGATAATTCCCTTTACTGATAATATAGTTAGAAGACTAAATCACTCATGGAAAAATTTCTGTAGTAGTTGGAGTTAGAGCTACACCTTTTTTAGATTGAAGTCAACTGATAGATATACCTGCTTAAAGGAAGTCCCTCTGACAAAGAAATCACCTTCAGAGGAGGTCAGGTATGCAAGTACAGAAGGAATTAGCATATTTCATCAAAATATGAGAGGTATTAGAGGTAACGTTAGTGAATTGCTTATAGATGTTGACGCTGACATTATTGGTATATCGGAGCACCACTTAAATAATTTGACAATTCAGAGGCTTCCTTTAGCAGGATACAGAGTAGCTGCCTGTTTTCTAAGGAAGTGGGCGAGTGGCCACGTGCGTAAAAAACAGTATTCCATTCGAGTCCGTAGACGTGTCACGGCACTGCACTGAACAGCTATTTGAATGCTGTACATGGTCAATTCAATTTAGTGTCCTGACACAGACTGCGGAGCATTTCCTCTCAAGCTCTGAAGGTTCATCGTTCACTTTATAGGAAGTACCAAACATTACTTATACGTGGTGACTTAGTTATTAATTTTGTATGTGATTGTGCAAGAAAAGGGACGTTGGTAGATCTCGTAAACTCATATGATCTGATGCAGACAGTGTTTTTTCCAAACAAGGTACAAGGGAACAGTAGCACAACTACAGAGAATATTTTTATTCATTCTTCAGTACCAGATTGGCATTCTGTTAGTAAAAGGGAGAATGGCTTTTCAGACTATGATGCACAAATTTTAACACTAAAAGGTTTTTGTACTCAAATAAATGTTATATATAATCACATATTTTGTAGGAAAGCTATTCCAACGGCAATAGAGAGTTTTTTAAACCTTGTTAAGGAACAAAAGTGGCAGGATGTTCATAGTGCCGATAACATAGGTGACAAATATAGTGCTTTCCTTAACACATTTCTTGTGCTCTTTGAGAGTTGCTTTCCATTACCCCGTTCTAAACGGAGTACTAGCAGTAAAAGGCAGCCTGGGTGGCAGACTAGTCGGATAAGGATATCATGTAGAAACAAGTGGGAATTATATCAAAATATTAGAAGCAGTAACAATCGAGCAACAGCAGCCCATTAGCTACAAACATTGTAAGGTGCTTAAAAATGTAATTAGGAAGGCAAGGTGTATGTGCCACGCAAATAGAATAGCTGATTCACAGTATAAAGTTAAAACCATTGGTCAGTCGTGAACGAAGTGTCTGGTCAGCAGCGCAAGGTCGACGATATAAAGTCAGTTCGTAGAAAAAAATATTTCTGTTTCTAATAAATCAGATGTATGTACAGTATTTAACAATCATTTTCTGAGCATTGCTGGCGAATTAAATAATAACTTTGTTTCTACAGGGAAACATATAACTCTCTTGGAAAATACCTTTCTGAGATTGATGTCTGAAATACTCCTCTGTGATACAGACAAGGAGGAGATTGAGTCAATAATTAAATCACTGAAGACTAAGGACTCTCACGGATGTGATGGAGTGCCTAGCAAAATTTTAAAGTACTGTGCTGCACATGTTAGCCCTGTACTTAGCCATACTTGTAATTTTTCCTTTAAGAATGGTCAGTTTCCGGAGCAATTAAAGTACTCAGTAGTAAAACCACTTGATAAAAAGGGAGAAAGGGATAATGCAGACAGTTTCAGACCTATTTCTATGCCATCAGTGTTCACTAAAGTTATTGAAAAGTGTGTGTATGTAAGAATGATTAATCATTTTATATCACATAATTTGCATTCAAATGTACAGTTCGGTTTTAGAAGCGGTTTAACAACTGAAAATGCTATATTCTCTTTTCTCTGCAAGATACTGGACGGACTAAACAAAATGTTTTGAACACTAGACATATTTTTTGATTTAAATAAGGCGATTGACTATGTTGATCACAAAATATTGCTCCAGAAGTTGGACCATTATGGAACACGGGGAGTAACTCGCAACTGGTTTACGTCTTCATCTACATCTACATCTACATCCATACTCCGCGAGCCACCTGGCGGTGTGTGGCGGGGGGTACCTTGAGTAACTCTATCGGTTCTCTGTCTCGTATTGTTCGTGGAAAGAAGGATTGTCGGTATGCTTCTGTGTGGACTCTAATCCCTCTGATTTTATCCTCATGGTCTCTTCGCGAGATATACGTAGGAGGGAGCAATATACTGCTTGACTCTTCGGTGAAGGTATGTTCTCGAAACTTCAACAAAAGTCCGTACCGAGCTGCTGAGCGTCTCTCCTGCAGAGTCTTCCACTGGAGGTTATCTATCATCTCCGTAACGCTTTTGCGCTGCTCTCCGTTGGATCTTCTCTATCTCTTCCATCAACCCTATCTAGTACGGATCCCACACTGCTGAGCAGTATTCAAGCAGTGGACGAACAAGCGTACTGTAACCTACTTCCTTTGTTTTCGGATTGCATTTCCTTAGGATTCTTCCTATGAATCTCAGTCCGGCATCTGCTTTACCAACGATCAACTTTATATGATCATTCCATTTTAAATCACTCCTAATGCGTATTCCCAGATAATTTATGGAATAAACTGCTTCCAGTTGCTGACCTGCTATTTTGTAGCTAAATGATAAGGGTTCTATCTTTCTGTGTATTCGCAGCACATTACACTTGTCTACATTGAGATTCAGTTGCCATTCCCTGCACCATGCGTCAATTCGCTGCAGATCCTCCTGCATTTCATTCAATTTTCCATTGCTACAACCTCTCGATATACCACAGTATCATCCGCAAAAAGCCTCAGTGAGCTTCCGATGTCATCCACAAAGTCATTTATGTATATTGTGAATAGCAACGGTCCTACGACACTCCCCTGCGGCACACCTGAAATCACTCTTCCTTCGGAGGACTTCTCTCCATTGAGAATGACATGCTGCGTTCTGTTTTCTAGGAACTGTTCAATCCAATCACACAATTGGTCTGATAGTCCATATGCTCTTACTTTGTTCACTAAACGACTGTGGGGAACTGTATCGAACGCCTTGCGGAAGTCAAGAAACACGGCATCTACCTGTGAACCTGTGTCTATGGCCCTCTGAGTCTCGTGGACGAAGAGCGCGAGCTGGGTTTCACACGACCGTCTTTTTCGAAACTCATGCTGATTCCTACAGAGTAGATTTCTAGTCTCCAGAAAAGTCATTATACTCGAACATAATACGTGTTCCAAAATTCTACAACTGATCGACGTTAGAGATACAGGTCTATAGTTTCTATAGTTCTGCACATCTGCTCGACGTCCCTTCTTGAAAACGGGGATGACTTGTGCCCTTTTCCAATCCTTTGGAACGCTACACTCTTCTAGAGACCTACGGTACACCGCTGCACGAAGGGGGGTAGGTTCCTTCGCGTACTCTGTGTAAAATAGAGCTGGTATCCCATCAGGTCCAGCGGCCTTTCCTCTTTTGAGCGATTTTAATTGTTTCTCTATCACTCTGTCGTCTATTTCGATATCTACCATTTTGTCATCTGTGCGACAATCTAGAGAAGGAACTACAGTGCAGTCTTCATCTGTGAAACAGCTTTGGAAAATGACATTTAGTATTTCGGCCTTTAGTCTGTCATCCTCTGTTTCAGTACCATTTTGGTCACAGAGTGTCTGGACATTTTGTTTTGATCCACCTACCGCTTTGACATAAGACCAAAATTTCTTAGGATTTTCTGCCAAGTCAGTACATAGAACTTTACTTTCGAATTCATTGAACGCCTCTCGCAAAGCCCTCCTCACACTACATTTCGCTTCACGTAATTTTTGTTTGTCTGCAAGGCTTTGGCTATGTTTATGTCTGCTGTGAAGTTCCCTTTGCTTCCGCAGCAGTTTTCTAACTCGGTTGTTGTACCACGGGGGCTCTTTTCCATCTCTTACGATCTTGCTTGGCACATACTCATTTAACGCATATTGTACTTAAACAGATAGCAAAAGGTTATTATTCAGTGTTGAGAATGGCTGTGATGTGGGGTCCGAGTAGGACACTGTCAGTCAAATGGTTGGGGGGGGGGGCGGGGGGGGGGACGGACCCAGGGATCAGTGTTAGGGCCACTCCTGTTCCTTATTTATATAAATGACATTCCTTCTAGTATTACAGGTAATTCTAAAATATTTCTGTTTGCTGTTGACACTATCTTGGTAGTAAAGGATGTTGTGTGCAACATTAGATCGTTTCAAATACTGCACTTCATGACGTATGTTCATGGCTAATAGAAAATAAACTAATGCTAAATCACAGTAAGACTCAGTTTTTACAGTTTCTAACACACAATTCACCAAAACCCGACGTCTGAATTTCACAGAATGGAAATGTGATTAGTGAAGCTGAACATTTCAGATTTCTAGGTGTTCAGATAGATAGTAAACTGTCGTGGAAAGCCCACGTTCAGGATCTTGTTCGAAGACTTAATGCTGCCATTTTTTACTATTCGAACGGTATCGGAAGTAAGTGATCGCTCGACACGAAAATTAGTCTACTTCGCTTATTTTCATTCGCTTATGTCATATGACATTAAATTTTGTGGTAAGTCTTCCCACTCTAAAAGGATACTTTTGGCTCAGAAACGGGCAGTTCGGGCAATAAGTGGTGTAAGTTCGCGAACCCCTTGTCGACCCCTGTTCACTAGTCTGGGTATTCTGACATTGGCCCCTCAATACATATATTCCTTACTGTCGTTTCTCGTTCACGATATCAGCTTATTCCCAAGAATTAGCAGCTTTCACTCAGTTAACGCTGGCAGAAATCTAATCTGCATTTCGATCGCACTTTTTTAACTCTTCTGCGGAAAGGTATGCAGAATACTGCTGCATCCATTTTCAATAAGCTATCAGAAGAAATCAAAAACCTTAGCAGTAATTCAAGTGCTTTCAAACAGAAACTGAAGAGTTTCCTCATGGGTCACTCCTTCTATTCTGCGGAGAAGTCCCTTGAAAAATTAAGCTGTTTCTTGTTGTATTGTTTATTGCGTTTACTTAAACTTATGGCATGACTTTTTGGATTTATAAACATTTTATTTTATCTCTTTTTCTTTTATGTTGTAATTTGATGTACTGACACGTTCCGTGACCTTGTAGATCTGCTCCTCAATTTGGTCCTACGGAACTAGACGTGTAAATAAATATGTCTGAATACATTCAAATTTCTGTTAAGACTCGAGTTATTGAAACATATTTAATATCTGATGTATAACGGGATGAACCTACCCATTTAAGTGGTCTATCTCGTTTCATTGTGGAGGAAGCATATTTGAACAGTATCTCTGTTGCTAGGAAGTTCCCTTAACTAGCAAAGTCAAAGACATTTATGAAGTAGTAAATGGATACATGTAGACAATGAAATTGTTGTGGAGTAATTGTGTCAGCACTTACACAGATTGAATGACAGTTTCCATAAAAGCATTCACACACTGGCGAAATAACGAATATAAAACTTGATTATTACGCACTGCTTTCTATACAGAGAAACGGTTGTATCAAAACCCATTGAAAAGTATGTGAAATCAGTTTTAGACAAGATTTTTGATATGATAAATTACTTGACGAACAGGTCTCTCAAGTCAAGACTTGTTATAATATGTGACGAACTAGGAACGCAGCGTTGCAACCACTTTCTTCGTATAAAAGTACACCGACTATCCATAGCATGAATTCTTAGTCGTGAATAAAAACTTAAGGAAGCGATGTTGCAGTTATCTGACGAAGAAAACAAACCTGAGTTTGTGGTTACGTTAAAAGACGAGCTCTGGAGCACAAAGGTAGCTTTCCATTCTGATTTATTCCAACTACTGAAAGAGACAAATGCTAGTATGCAAGGTAAGGATGCAAATCTCTTTATCGCCACAGACAGAAGGGCAAGCTCAGGAAATAAAATATAGGTTGAGAGAAACAGAACAAAGCAAATGAAGGAGAGGTTGGTTGGATATTTTCCAACACTAGAAATAAACCATTATGACTGGATAAGAAATCCTTTTCAGTAGTTGCCCACTTCAGTTTCTTGAAGACGAGGAACTGTCTGTCAGTCCTGAAGAACAACCGAACCTTAAAAATCAATTACTAAGACTCAGATGTATGTAACTTCTCGATTTCTTTTTAGCAAGATTATCCTCAGCTAAGTAAAAGAAGAACATTGCATCGTTCTTCTTAACAACTCAGGCACTGCAGTATCGTATTTATCCACCGATATCAGGCAGTGACTTTCAACTAAAACGTCCTCCCCTGTAAGGAAATTACGTAATGTGTGTACGAGTGCGCCGGCCGATGTGGCCGAGCGGTTCTAGGCGCTTCAGTCTGGAACCGCGCGACCGCAACTGTCACAGGTTCGCATCCTGCCTCGGGCGTGAATGTGTGTGATGTCCTTAGGTCAGTTAGGTTTAAGTAGTTCTAAGTTCTAGGGGACTGATGACCACATATGTTAAGTCCCATAGTGCTCAGAGCCATTTTTTGTGTACGAATGCCTGTTGTCACGCAGGAACAATGACCAATGGAAGTTTGTACCTGCCCATGTTTCGTGCACAGAGAGCCAAAGCAGTTAAGGCTTCCGCTCGCGTAAAGAGAGAAATCTGGGTTGGAGCCCCGGTCAAGCATAAATTTTCACTGTCGTGACTCCCTGATAGAGCTGATGGTTCTTCGTATTCCCAACTTCGAATACATTTCATGTATTTTATATTTGGCGCAATGTATGCATGGCCGAAGGGACATCGCATCAGTCTTGTTAACAACACAGACAGTGCAATATCGGTAAAGAAAGAGCATCACAATGGCCCGCCCTATTCACGTGCACAGAAAATGAAATATGGAAAAAGTAACTCAGTGAGTCACGGTATTATTGAAGGACTACAAAAATTTTGTTATTGATTCTTGCCGTTTTTTCCTTCATAGTGAACTATCGTAGGTAACAAGATTCGGCAACACTTTGTAGCAACCAACGTGAGGACGCGTCTTGTGACACACCATTAGTGACATTGTCGGTGGACACCTCAATCGATATAGTGTTCATAGTTTAGCACTGTATACATAAAGCAAACGCAAATTTAATGATTCCATCTTGGATGTTAGCTGTTCTTCGCTTTCATGGGAGATCAAAGTGAGGCACGCGCGGAGAAACGGGCTAACCCTCAAATGTAAAAGCTTAAAGATAAGTGCTACCATCTGTTGCTGCGAACAGGAACTAGCAAAATTGACTTTGTCCTCAGCCCTAAATATAACAATAGGGTGTAATACAAAGAAGAGAATTTCTTGCGTTTCGGTACATATGATTTTTATAATGTCAAAAACGGGCTAACCCTCCGCTACACTCCGGTTTCCCTGCAGCGGAAATAAGCTGAAGAGCCGAGCAGCAGAATAGCCAATACTGTGCCACATGATAAACAGACAACAGATAATTAACTGTAATTTGAAAAGGTTTGGGGGCTGTGGTATATTATATTGGAACTAATAAAGAGTAAACACTAACTATAATCCTTGTGTAATATGTAATATTAATCACCTTATGAACCTAGTTTTGAGTGTTTGAAGTGTTCATTTGGCACATTCAGTACTCAATACAAATATCGGTAGTGAACATGACGGATGTAGAACAGGGGAGCGAAAAACCAGTGGAAATTATCGAAAGAGGAAGCGTAATCCACAGAACTGGCTCAAAGAAGTTACGAAGAAGCGAACAGTGGTAAAGAGTACACTAATCATAAGGGTGTAGTGAAAAAGGAGAAACCACAAGGTTGAGATTGGGCCTATCCGAGAAAAAGCTTCGATATTGTACCTGCAGGTACACGGGAGAAGTTGTTTCGTGACTTCCGAAATCTAGGTTGGAATGGTCTTCAAAATTGTTGTATATTTGGCTGTGTGAAGATGACTCTTCTTAAGTGGAGGTACACTGATGATCCATACAGGAGTAGGGGGCAGACAGCCACCATCTATTAGGTTACTGTAGGCGAACTAGACGTTCAGATTTGCAAGAAAGCTTGTCTAGCCATATTCGGTATAAGCAATGGCCGCCTATCCCATGTGATTCAACAAAAGAAAACATGTGAAACTCCTGAAGTTAGTTTCTGTGTTTCATTAGGCAACAAAACACTAGCCGTACATTCGCTATGATACAGCTATGTGTAACATGACGTTAAAAATTAAATATTTTATTTAGCGTGGGGTCACGTAACAATTGCCCAAACCAGCGAGGAGGACCAGGAATTTGCATGGGCTCATGTACGAGTAAATAGATTTCCTGCGCAGTCCAGTCACTACTCCAGGAAAAAGAATCCCAACCTGACGTACCTGCGTGTGCAGATCGAAGCGTTAGCGAGATGTTCAGTCTTTATTAAAAAAAGGTGCATGTATTGGTATGTTTTGCAAAATATTTTATCAGTTTTTCAATATTGGCTTTTTTCAATACTGGCTTTGCAAAACCACGTAGTGTCACCTGTCAAATTTCTTATTACCTTAAGACGCAAAAAACGGTCAGAAAAAGAAAGAACTAGAAAAACAACTGAACTGTCATCTTAAGCAGGCTAATATTGCAGATGAAAATCTGACAACGGATTCAGAATATTCAAAAACTTATCATTCTGTTATAGTCATGCCTTTCATCAGCGCATGCTTTTTCTTGCGACATCAGTCTATGATAGTGGCCACTGGTTCGATCTACTTAAGCCATACGTGATGTGTTATCACCAATTTTCCCTTTTACAGGGCTTTTTACTAGAGTTAGTGATAATTTGTGGCTGTGGATGTTTTACAAAACAAATCTTCACATATTATGTTCTTCTCTATTAATTATTATTTTTCATGTAACATTCCAATATAAACGATATGACAGACAAGAAACAATAACTGGTCAATGCTGTATGGATTTCAGTTAAAAAATAAGAATGAAACAGTTTGATACATTTTTTACAGCCTCATTTACACAACCCCAGTTTTCTCCATTTCTAAATACTGTGGGTTAATTCGTTTTTCCGTGCATGTCCTACGAATTTCATAGTTGTGGAATGAGCTTAATACTATAGGAAAAGAAGGAAGAAATAGTATACAGTTGGACATTTGCCCACTTGTGTTACAATGATTTTAATAACTGTACATTACTGGTAATATTCTCTGAAATTAGACAGACTATAATAAAAGAACATTAGACCCATCAATACAGCCTACTTTCTGTGTGTAGGATCTGCGGGATCTGTTATTGAGGCTACTTCTTCTTGCATTCCACCGACATCTCAATAGCATTGGCTTGCCAGTCTGACCTCAATGGTATGGGACGCTTATCACTGTTGCTGGCCGTTGCATCCAAGGTGCGAGTTATAGCTTGCTGGCTTTTGGTGAGACTATCTTGGCCGTCGGACATCTCAAATGCACTTGACATTGCCTCAATGAGTGTTCAAGATAGCTCTCTCCACGTCACTCGCTCTACAGTAACATTATCTGTCAGGTGTCTGGGACAGCGAGCAGCCGTTCTCCGTTTCATTCGGACTACAGTAGGATAAAGAACGTTATCATGGGAGGACAACAACTCCGATTGCGGTTGCGAAGCCGCACAACTCAGTGCGGACCGTCAGAAGATGTGCGCCCTCACGGAGTAGACAAGGGAGGATATTTTCATTGGCCTTAAATGAAGCGCGTACCTCCACCATTCTTATCCAATGCCAGAGGTGATGGTAACAGCAAAAGTGGAAAAAATTGTTTGCAGTGCAATTTAACGATGTCTTGTGAATATTTTTTTAACGTAAAACGCTGGTCTCTAGAAAAGCTCCTACACCGATTTCTCGCCGCTATTTAGAAATCTACTATTAATCTTACCGTGTCTGACCAAACTGTGGGGCAAATCTCCATAGTCATTAAATGAGTCAGTACATGTAATTAACACAAACAAAATGAAATGTAGACGAATCCTATGCGGATGACAAGCTGTGAGAATGTGTTATCATAGTCAATAATATAACATATGAATTAGCTTAATTTTCCCAGGAATATAAGGAGCGATCCACGAGGAAATTCCTGAATTTAGCCTTGAGTGTCCGAGTATTACTGTCAAGATTTTCTAGCTTGTGCCAAGGCTGTTAAAAATGGATCCCGCAGAATATGCACGCCTATCTGCATAAGACTCAAGGAGATTCGCTCCAAATGCAGACTGACTTTCTGCCAAGTATTAACTGAGTGAATGTTGATAAATCATGAGAATAAGCTCTTGTTGTTAACAGCAGACGACATTAAAGAAAATAAATATTGAGAGGCTAATGTCAGAATTCCCATGCTCCCGATCAGGAGTCGATAACAGCTTCGCGAATTTACATAGCGTATTGCTCGAACCATCCTTTTCTGAGCCGCAAATAGCCTTTGTGAAGGAAAGTTAGGCCAGAATATAATGGCGTATGTTATAAGTGAATGAAAATAACAGAGTACACTAAGTATTGCAGATACTATTCTAAAGTAAATATAGAAGCATTCGTTTTTTAACAAGTTCCTGAACGTGAGCTTTTTACGACCTATACTGTGTATCTGAACACCTAGAAATTTGAACGGTTCAGAGTCACTAATTATATGCCCACTCGGCGTAATCAAAATGTCAGTTTTAGTTGAATTGTTTCTTAGAAAGTGTAAAAACTGAGTCTTAGTCTGACGTAGCATTAATTTAATTTTTGCAAGCCACGGACTGTGAACTGCAGTATTTGATACATTGACTATGTTACACTACCAAGTTAGTGTCATCAACAAACAGAAATATTCTAGACTCAATTATCACAACAGAGGCACATCATTTATACAAGGTGTTTCGGTAAGAGCATGCAAAAATGTAACTGGACATAGAGAATGATCCACTGATCAATTTCAGGTATAGAACCAGGGGTCATAGACATGGAGGTAAACTTGTCTACCGCACTGTCTAGCATTACTGTTTTCCAGCTTATTTACAACTCACTTGCGTACAAGATTATACGTACTGTGCTGTTTGTTTACACGTGCATTATTTATTTCCTGCAAGGAAACAAGGAGGACAGGCCTGATTACCAGAAAGTCATGATGTAGGTTTCGTTTAGTTTGCTTCTCCATAAGTTGGCTCTCTTGCACCGTATTTTCATTGTCCCATCACAAAACATGCTATGAATCAACGACAGACTCATTCATTACTCAGTGGTATTAAGAGTCGTGAAGTACAATATGATGAAGCAGTACCGGAACAGTATTTCCTTGTCGCTGGAATGGAAGGAGAGATCCTATTCCATGGCCTGCGAGCTCGCCTGAGCTGAATGCCTTTATTTATTTTCTATGGGGATATCTAAAGTCACTTGTGTATTGGGCCCCAATGGCTATGGAGGTGGAATTAGTTGCCAGGGTTGTAGCTGCCTGCGATGTGATTCGAAACACACCAGGGATATTTGACAGCGTGCGTCAGAATTTTGTTCGCCGATGTCATGCTTGCATTGAATGCATGGCCGTCAGTTTCAGCACATTTTGTAAGATACGGTGGAGAGAGTACACTCATTGTGTCATTGATGGTATTTGCAATTAAATTATGTAAATAAAAAAGTACACAGTGGAAATGAAAATGATCGTATGGCATTGTTGGCCGGGAGGCCCCATTCAGGGGAGTTCGGCCGCTGTATTGCAAGTCCTTTTTAGGTGAAGCCACATCGGCGACTTGCCAGTCAGTGATGATGAAAATGATTATGAAGGGCACATAACACCCAGTCTCCTGCCGGGCTTCCTGCGTGGTAGGCGGTAACGCTACTGCTACGTTACGGAGGCGGACAAAGTACACACTAATATCATTTTATTCCTATTATCTCCTTAAACTGGCTTCTCCAACTCAAGGCTCCATGCCTCAAATTGTTCAGTCGAGCATCCTCTCTGTCCTGTTAAATTTTTGCACACTCGTATGGAAACACCCTGTATATATAAGGAATAGCAGAGGTCTCAACACTGAACCCTGAGGCATCCCTACTGCATTGTGCACCTGTCGGACGCCACCTCGTAGCTCTTCTCATTATTGTGGAGAATGATCTTCTGCTGTAAGTATGAGAAGAACCAATAGAGGGCTGCCTGTCTCATGCCATAGTTGTCCAACTTCTGCTGTAATAATTTGTGACCCACACAAAGACCTCAGTTAAATCAAAGGAGATGCCTAGTGGTCGCAACTTTTAGTTTAATCCGCCCAGTGACTCATCGAGAATTGAAAATACAGCGTTTTCAGTTACGAAGCCTCTTCTTAAAATAAACATTACGTTTTACAGCAAATCATGTGAACTACAATGATCAATTAGCATTATACATTATACTTTTCAATAACTTCTGCAAATACTGATGGCATAGATATAAATCTAAAATTCTCTATTTTACTCCTTTCTTCTTTATTATGAAGAGAATTACTGTTGAGTACTTTAATCATACAGGAAACTGACTATTGCTAAAGATTAGGTTATATATGTTGCTAAATTGCTGACTAACATATGCAGCACAGTGCTATAGTATCCCGCAAAGTATCCCATCAAATCCATGACAGCCCTTTTTCAGAGTAATCATGTAGGTGTAGATGTACATACTTGCGGCATAAACTTCCTGCCATATTTTTTCTTTAATCAGGTTTAAAAATTATTTGATGCCACTGGATTAACATTTCTAAATACTTCGTAATGTCCGTGCACAATGTTAAAATTTGTGCATCATGGTCTGAAAGGCCATGTAGCCATTTATCCTTTTATTAACAGAATATCCCTCCAGTAGAGAAGAATGAATAAAAATGCTGTCTGTTATTGCGCTACTGTTGCCTGAACCCTGTTTGGAAAAATACAGATTGTATCATAATTCTTTTACTACTTAGATGCCTGACCTTTTTCGAAGATGGTTCTTTTGTTAGAGTTGGTACGTAGCAATAGTTTATTTGTTTAAATAACGCACTGAGGTGACTGTTAAAAATTGAAGGTCTCGTATTTGCATGTGTCTTTTTGTTATTATCTGGGAAAACGGATAGTTGGAATACTGTGCGGACGGGGGCTAATGGGCCAAAAAAATGTAACAAATTCCCTAAAATTATAACACGGAAAATGCCATCACGACAACACATTATAGTAATTCAGGCAGTGAGACAACACTATCCTTGGAATTTCCTAAACATTTTTTGTCACACACTATAATGTCAAAGTATCCTAAGTAAAGCCGGCCGAAGTGGCCGTGCGGTTAAAGGCGCTGCAGTCTGGAACCGCAAGACCGCTACGGTCGCAGGTTCGAATCCTGCCTCGGGCATGGATGTTTGTGATGTCCTTAGGTTAGTTAGGTTTAACTAGTTCTAAGTTCTAGGGGACTAATGACCTCAGCAGTTGAGTCCCATAGTGCTCAGAGCCATTTGAACCATTTTTTAACCTAAGTAATTTTGGATCATAAATTAAGATAATATTTGCCGCTATTTTTAACCCATTAAGTCCCAAATTAATTTTTTTAATTGAGTTTTTTATTCCTTAATTATAATGCACATAGTGTATGAACCACAATAAGTACAAAAATAGCCAAAGAATATTTATACATGCTGATATAATGGCCGTCCTCAAAATAGGACGCTGGGATCTAACAGTATCGTATAACATACTAAACTGTATTCAAGTCTTAACTATTTATTTCTTGTGAAATGGTAAAAAACACTTCACACACAGTGTTACACGGCATTTAACACAATATGTTTTTGGTTTCCCGTTGCATTTAGCTCTTACACATCTTCTTTGCGTGCTTCTTTTGTCAATCATATGACCAATTCCATCAAACCTGATGTCTGGTATCACTCTCAACTGACTTGATGGATATTCCATTGGACGTTCAATATTTTGGTCTTCCAGTTTCCTATTTCAGGTATGTAACTGTAACAGCACGTTGTAAATCCAGTGCATTTTTCCCATGTATTAGTCTGTAGAAGAGCCAGGCATTTATGAGGGCCATTTCCAGTATACGTGTAAATAGGACCCAGCACCATTTTTTCCCTCTAATTACCGTCGCATATTTTCCAACTAACCAGTCATGATGGTCAACACCTCCCATGTACGCGTTATACGACTTCAAAACGGCAGGTTGGTGCACTTGTGTCTTCTTACTTGCCTGTCTGCTGTACCGCGTAGCTGCTCCCAAAGGTTCAACATTGTCAAAATTTGTACCAATTGTAACGCATCTGTTGTCGTGCCATCGAACAAATAAGACTTCACCATTCCTGTCGAACTGGTAGTCATATTTTCGTCGAACTGTCTTTTTCAGTTCATTGCTGCTCGGTAGTGGACAGTCATCAACTCGATTCTCTCTAACAGTCCCAGTTGCTCGAAAACCCAAATTTCTCAGATGAATCAGAAGATCTCTACCAGTGAAGAAATTGTCAAAGTACACACAACGATTCTCGGGTTTTTCAATGCAGCCCAGCATGTTTAGGACTACTCTTGATCCCAATAGTAGGTCATTCCTTGCAGTATCTTCCGGATCCTTTCCACAGTATAAATCAAATTTGAAACAGTAGCCACTTGCTCCACAAAGAGACCACAACTTATAGCCAAATCTAATAGGCTTGCCTCGGATAAACTGTTTCAGCCCACTTCGTCCATTGTATTTGACTATCATTTTGTCAATTGACAAATTATATATATATATATATATATATATATATATATATATATATATATATATATAAGAGGGGTCGTTACTTACATCAGCAACATAATCTGGTAGAATTGCCACGTTCTAAAAAGAAAATACATCAGCAGTAGCAGAGTTTCATATTAGAACGTGCAGCAATACAAATAACTGAAATAATAACACCAAGTACCAGTGTCCTATTTTGAGTACACCAACTTTTATAACAATGGAAAACAATGAATATAACTCCAATTGAGCTAACAATGCAAGTAGTTTAAAAGACACATTGTTGACTATAAATAATCACAAAAAGATCTTTGCCACATATTTCAAATATTACTAAATTGTCGCTAAAGTAAATACCTGTAATAATGAAAAGTGTGCCTTAGTATTCAATAATCAATTAATGGTAGGATTTATTGCTTTTAATTTCCTGTAAGCATACATTTGCTATAAAAAGCGTCAACAAATGACGTAGAACAGTTATAGTTGCAAATTAATAATTTATTGTGTATTTATAAATAAATATGTGCTCTGTCCTCAAAATAGGACACTGGTACTTAATGGGTTAAGTAGGAGCACTCTGCTGCTGGCACTTCACCATGATCCCTTCACAATTAACACGAATAATGAGACTCAGAAGACTGGACTAAAGAGAGAAGGTGGAGGTGGAGTGGGGTGGGTTGAGGTGGAGGAGGGGAACTTGACTTACCCGCCATTTTTAAGTCACTCTATTGGCCTAGATTAATGGCGGGAGGGAGCTTGAATTTGGTCTTAGAACCGGTCCAGTGGATGGATGACTTTCGTTTTCCCACCCTTTTTATGTCATACAATTGCCCTAATAGTGCGGGTGGCGAGGGGGTGGGGTTACCTTGACATGTGATAGGCATCAGGTTACATGGTGAATTTGAATTTACCACACGTAATCGCCAACTGTCGGCAAGCCTCCATATCAGCTGGAATTTCTCTAATTTTACGGCCATGATTATCTTACCAGATACATGTAGCAGTAGCTTATATACTGCGTAACTTTTGATGAAGCGCGCACTCCCGTAATTTTAAGACTAAACCTCTCCGCAGTGAACAACGTTTCTCTAGTAGTATGTGCAACATTACTTTCGTGAAATTCTCAGTGAAGCTTAAAAAGTAAACCGTAACGATTCGCACAACTCTCTCAGTGCGATCATCCTTACGTCCTTCATTAATCATACTTGGTAAGGTAGAATAATGGAAAACAATGACGCTAACTACTGTAAAAAATATCCAAGAAGATAAAATAAAATACTTTAAATCAACAGGAACATAAAAAATTGCAAAACATAGAAAATGATTTCCAGAAAAACAATTCCCCAAATTGCTGCAGAGTATTCAAACAAAAATTAACAAAGTACTCTCCTCCATCACTCCAATTAAAAAATGAACGTGGGGAAATTGCCCATACCAACACCGAAAACTGTGAGATTCTTACAAAATACTTTTCTAAATTACTGAGTTTTATTGTTGAAAGCATTCAGAAAAATTTGAGTTCCGCCATACACAACGAAACCCACCCTCAAAGCCACCAAGCTTACAGGAGATTAAAGAGATAATTCAGTCACTGAAAAATAACAAAGCATCAGGAGAGAACCAAATCATCGCAGAATTATGGAAAAAAGCAGGAGAAAATCTTATTACAAAACTCAAAGAAATTATACATGAAATCTGGAAAACTGAAAAAATCCCCACAGATTGGAAGACAGCAATCAAACATCGTCTGTACAAAAAAGGAAGTAAAACAGGCCCCAACAACTATCGTGGAATCTCTTTATTGTCAATAACATACAAAATCATGTCTGAAGCCCTACTAAACCGAGTAGAACCTCAGCTAGATTCAAAACTAGGCGAATACCAAGGTGGATTCAGAAAAGGTCGATCATGCGCAGAACAAATCCTTAACTTGAGAAACTCGATGAAATATTTGCATAGTACTTCAAACAAAAGATATGTCATTACGTTTGTCAACTTTAAAAAAGCATACGACAGTATAGACCGAGAATCCCTTTTTGAAGTGTTAGTGGAATTTGTACTAGATCAAAAGACAACAAACATCAAAACAGAAATACTCACGGAGACCTAATGCAAAGTAACATTTATGGGAGAACTGAGCACAGAATTTGAAATAGACACAGGAGTACGACAACGGACTTTCCCCAGTGCTCTTCAAATGTGCTCTTGAAAAAGTGGTTCGAGAATGGAGAAAAGGAGGTGCACCTGCACACAGACTGGGACCAAAACGTAAGGGCATAGAATTAGACTGTTTAGCATTTGCTGACGACATGGCATTGATCGCCCAAGACATTACCGATGCACAGAAACAGCTAGAATTGTTACAAGAGCAGGCAGCAAAAATAGGATTACAAATTTCATTTGAAAAAACAAAATTTATGACTGACATCAAAGATGCACCTTCTGATCTCAAAACTGGTAATAACTACATCTCTCGAGTAAAAGAATACAAATATTTAGGTGAACGGATTGCAGAAAATTGTAATGAAATCAAATCTGTCATATCAAGAGTCCAGAAAACGGAGACGGCTTTTCAGCTAACAAAAAACGTTTACAACAAAAAGAGTCTCTCGTGGAACTGCAAAATACGACACTACACAACAGTAATTAGACCCGAAGCTCTATACGCATCTGAAACTCTAAACATTCAACACAGAACACTAAAAGGGGAATCAGAAGTGAAAGAACGTAAAATAATGAGGAAAATCCTAGGACCAAGAACTAAAGATGGTATGCATTATCCAAAACCTAATGCAACAGACACAATGCACATGAGAAGAATCCAATTCATCGGGAATTTAGAAAGAATGGACTCATCAGGTTAACGCACGAAATCCATACATTTTTAAAGAACAAAACTACAAAACCGAATTGGTACAAACAGACGGAAAAACACCTGAGAGAATTAGGGTCTCCAAATCTACATGACAGAAATGAAATTAAAAAAATCACAAACACAAGGGGTTTTGAGGAATAAGAGAGAAAAACTAACCGACATACGTGGTCTACGCAACGAAAGCTAGCCAGTTCGTTGCTTATAAAGGAATACTTGGCGAAAAGTAAGGCCAACAAATATTGATTACGCGTGGTCCTAAGTGATCCATCCGTGAAGAAGAAGAAGAAAATACTTGAACTATAATCGATATGGTTTATCATTTATGCAAACTGCGTTGTTACCAAATTAAGCTACTGTTATTTCTAAAGCATATTCACTTCTATTGAAGTTTTATAATGTCTCAGAATTACGACTACTAGTGCTCCACTTTTGACAAATACCTTTAATCAGATTTTTTTCTCAATTGTTTGACCGTTACGTATTCTCTGATGTTGTTGGTGTGATCATGCATTTTAACCAACCGTTAATTTTCTGTTCTTTCAGACGGATCTGTAGACTAATTTTAGTTGCTGTCGCGCAGTGAGTACGGATTTGTGCAACTTCGTTACTGCCACTTCCTGATGTATGAAATTTCGGATATGCAGTAAGTTGAAGTTGACTTCTTCCTTCAATTTTTTTCTTTCGTTATGAGTTCAGTTTAAATAAAGTATTAATTTCAATTAAAAATACGTCCTAATACAGGAAAAATATCTTCGAACAAGATTTTTTCATTAATACTACGCAAGTTCACGCTTACTCACTAATAGACTGCAAATGGTCAACGTGTGGGTTACAATCGCTGTCTCTGGCTCACTCTGGAGATGACTCATGTATCTGAAGGCGAAATATTTGTGAAAGAAATCCACCAAAACATACTGCGGCCTAGGAATTGATAAAAATGGTCAGTACATTGGAAAAAATGAAATATCACGGCGGCGCATCTGGATTGTTAGCTGTGGAGAAGTTTGGTGACACTCTTCGCATTATTTTCCTAATTCTTTTTTTTTTTATTTTTTAGGTACATCTCCGAGTTCAAATGGGAAACTAAATGCTAGTGCACGTGCTTCCTGCCTCTCAGTTCCCAGATATCCAACGAATTGGTTCAAACGCAGCGAGAAGTCAACTACAAGTAAGTGAGGTGTGAACCCACGTATTAAACAGAACCTTTCCATCAAGTATCAAGTGAATTTCCTTGTCGAGCGAAGAAGTCAACTACAGCTGATGGAAAATAATGAGTACGAATTCCCAGACTAAATAATCAGTCATGACAATTTTGAGTGATTTACTGGAGAAGATAAGTAATGAATATATGTTATGTTTGTAATACAAAACAAATAATCCTGAATATACTGTTTGAAGAGAGATTATTTTCACATATTATGGAGTCCGCTTGCATTGCCAGCCAATTTTCGCTAAGTATGGTCTCTTTTCCAGAATATATATTTGATAAATTTACCACTGTTGTTGTTCCCGAAACCATAAATTCCCCCAGGGAAATCTTCTTATGAATGATTGCAGAGAAAGCAAAGTGAACCAAGTTAGTAACGGAGAAACCACTGCAAAACAATTCTTTCCAGAATATTCTCTGACACTATCGCTTATTTGGTGGACACGTTTTAGAATTTTTTCTGTATCATTTGAAATAAAATTCTATTATGTACGAAGTATATGTTGCAAAGAAACAACTATAATGTGATGCTCATCCATGAGTCTGTTGTGTACATCTGCTTAAATAACTACATGTCCTGCAGTAAGACAGTGAACTTGGTTATGGAGGACAGTGGTTGAAATTCCATCTGGCCATCTTCATTTAGGAATTTTGTGATCTGAGAAATCGATGAATGGGAATGTTGAAATGGTTCCTTTCAAAAAGTACATGAAAGCTTGTCGTATGGAAGGTTGTACTTCGTCTATTTCGCCCTCGCTGAGAACAGGGCGTTATTCAGGACGAGTGCGACTAAATGGAGACAAACTGCTGAGAAACAACCCTGAGAAGATAAGGAGCAATAAAGGTCATATGGACGTATGACGGGAAAAGCATTTCAAGTGAGGTACACCCAGTTGAAGGTGGACATAAAAGATCAGTAAGAGTGTAGGTTCCAATCATTGAAAACACTAATGAGAACACACCAGGCAAGTGGAGATGTTCTTTCTGCACCAATGTAGGTCCACACTCGTTCCTTGAACGGAACGAGTCGCCAGCAGCAGTGAAGCGGATCCCCCCTAGCACCGATGTGTGAATGCGCCACCGATATGGCCATTACTGTCCACTTGCGTGTGGAGCTGAAACCGTAATACACACAGAACATTCCCACTTTCCTGGCGTGTTTTCACGTGTTCTTTCAATCACTGAATCGTGTAGTGTCAATGATCTTTTATTTACACCATGTAGAACGCATTTCCGGCCGCACGTCTGTACAATGTATTTTACTTATTCTCCTCTCAGAGATGGTTTCCTGCGCTTTTAGCAAAATCGATTATATTTTAATTCTCCTTCCTTCCACATACGTACTAGCTAAAACTATTGTAATGATTGAAAACAAGCGGGCGCAGACTGCAGATAAAACTAGGTCTACTTCACCAAGTCTACAATGTGTGCGTGTGCTCCTTAGCTGCGTACTGGTGCGAATACAAACGCATAAAAACGAACCGAATCAAAACGACCCACCTGAGAGAATTGGGCGGTGATGATTTTTTCTCTTTTTTTCGTGACAGCGGCGGATATTGAACGTGTTTTAATAGTAAGATTAACTGGAAACATAAAAATAAATAAGCTATTTACAGAAAATAAATGATCGTTATTCGCCAACAAAATCATTTTTTTCTAGATGGAAATTTATAGGTTTGATGAGAAATATAGCAACAAACATTTCTTTATCTATAGCTTCCATCGATTTCAGTACAGTTGGTAGAGGGAGACTTCAGTTTATTTACGCAGTAAATGAATTTGTTTCCAACCATCATCTACAGTTGTTCAGGTATCAAAATTTTATTTTAACTAGCCATTTTTTTTGGTTTAGGAACCAGTTGAAAACACATCGATCCAAATATGGGGACCAGTGTGTATCTCAAACTATTTACAAATCAAGTTAGGACCCTTTTGCCTTCTCAATTATCAGTTTTGGAAGAGGAATACTGTCCTGGTGGAAGGACACTCTTTTTTAATGCTAATCTTGGTTGCTTCCACTCCAGTTCATCGGGCGAAGGTCCAGTAAGGTTGAATAGTAAGATACAGCCATTGTCTTACACTTTTTCACATATTCACTCGCCATGATACCCTGTGACATCCAACATACAGTCACCATCCCTTTTTCTCGCCAACGAAAATATTTTGAACATTTTTTCTTCTTTGGTCTGCTGTCATCTTCGCCAGTCGGTTAATTTGACAGCAGTTCTGTATTTATTGACCAACATAGTCTACAGTCATATAATGACGCCAGAAGTTCTTCCCATTATGGTGTAATCGTTCCTCGGGAGCAGATGGTCTGTAGTTAACTTACCCTGCGCTCGTCACGCACTCGTTTTCATCTTCTGGGCAGTTTTTTTTAGATGTTATTTAACCATTCGAGTGAAACGCACATCACCTGAGCAATCTCATGGTTAGAAAAGGTTACATTCTTTTGTCTACTGTTGACCTTTAGTTTGTCAAACGAGTAGCGGTTTCGGTACCAACTGCAATCATCAGGCCTTCCTACGATCGATAAGTAAAGGTCGATGCTTTGCATTAAAGAGACGTAAATTGCTGTTAGGAGTAACGATGGAGCCCCCTACGTATGGAAGTTCTTTAACGAGTCACAATATAAATAACATTTATTCGTGGATTTATTTCACCAGGAAAGATTAGGGTCTTCAACATTACAATTTGCACAGTATGAGCAGTAGATGTTGATAATAATAATAATAAAACAATAATAATAGCATATCGTAATACATGGAATTTAAGAAATTGAAACTTTTTAATATTAATTGTGTTAAACAATTTCTCACTAATTTCTTGTTCAGTGTGAGCAATGACTGACATCTAACAGAAATGTGTGGCAGTAGTACATGGGGAATCCACGTGAAGAAGATGATCGGTGACAGGAATAGCCAGAAATAATAGGATAGGATTAGCAGATGTGATGGAAAGAAGATAACAGTAATAGAAAGGGAGGAGAAGAAACATGAATAGTTTAGAGTGTGACAGATACAATTCACTGTTGTACAGAAGGGAAACAGCTGGGATATGCCTAGAGGGTAACTACACCAATGACAACATATAAAGCTTTATTGGAATCTAGGAAGGTAATTGATAAACATAATAAAGTAAAAAATCATCACATGTATTAAAACATTGAGGCCAGGGCAACACACCTAAACTGCCTTGTTTTCATAGATCATTTATATACAGTGCGTTCCTGTACAAAACATCTATCTAACCGTGAAACATGCAGTTTGCGTCTATTCCACACATAACATTGCCTTTTTCTTATTAGTATAAAGACACATCCACTTGCATAAACGAATCTGACGACTGTGTATCGTAGGTAAGAGGCTGCTTGTATTTTAAGGTTACACTTCATTATATATTTTAGCTATATTACAAAAAAATATTTTACAAATATTTCCCTAAGAGCTCTTTGATTGTGAACTGTAACGTACTCGACCGTAAGACGGTTTAATGATGGCACTTGGTACCGAAGCCTGAATTCTGTTAGCAAAATTACACTATAGATGGAAGTAAGTTAACAAAAATTCAGTTTTGCTTGTCGATGTTCCAGTGGGGCAGTTTCTTCGGAAGAACCGCCAACCTAGGACTACACGTATAGTCCTCAAACCACCGAACGGTGCATGAAGCAGGCTACTTTATGCTAATATTAGGTACTTCCGGTACTATTCTACTCGTCTATTGAGCAAGGAGAAAATGACTGACTCTCACTACGTGAAGTACGTGATGGACTTAGCACAGTTGACGTACAGCCTTCCTCAAATAGTCTTTTGTCATGACGGACCCAACAGGTTTTCGCGAGATGAATGTCATATTTCTTGCAAATATCCTCATTTAAGTTCCCCGAGTACCTCTGTTCCGTTTTCGTATTGGCTATACCGACTTAATTCTATCTATGCAGCGTGTCTGTGATACGTCCGATGCTTGTTGCCACGCCGTAATAAAGATTCCAAACATTGGAACAATACTCTAAAACTGGTCACACTAGAATCTGGCATGCAAATTCCTTTACAGATGCTGTGAATTTTCTCACAACTCTCAACAAGTCAAACTGTTCTTTCCTCCTTCCGTACTAATGATCCTATGTATTCGTCCAGTTTTCGAATTGCTTCTTAGTTTTACGCAAGATGTTTATACAACGTGACAAGCTCCTTACATTGGATACTGTTGGATTGTTTCTCTTTGTCATAGGCATTATCATGCATTTAAAGTAAGCTGTCATTTGTTACACCAAGTGCAAATACTGCTAAGTTGTTCTACTTTGCTTTAAGGTCATGCAGCGACGATACTTCCTTGTAGACAATAATATCTTTATCGAGCAACCTGATACTACTGCTGATCATGTCTGAAAAATCGCTTACACAGGACGAACCAGAAATCCACCTGCTAACTATCACAGGTGGTAGTAGGGACCAGAACACGAAAAAGCGTCTAGCACACTTGGGTCCTAAAATGCGTACCGTAAGATCTATGAAAATTTTTTTAATTTTTGCTGCTGTGAGATACATCTCTTCTAATGAAAACTCTTTGCTTCCTATATTTTGAGAGGTGGTACTGTAGCCTAAAGCAAGGAAAAATGTTCAAAAACAAGGGCTCTTGAAGTGCATATCCTTAGAGCTGTGAGCACTTGTTCATCTTCACTACTTTGCAACATATCTCTTCTACAGAACAAGTACCCATAGCTCTTAAGGTATGCGTTTAAGAGCCCATGTTTACCAGAAACTTTTTACTTTTTTTTTGTACATACTACAACTTCTGAAAGTCTATCGATGGACTTGTGTTTCAGACTGTATGTTAGAGATTCTGTTACGCTTGGATCGGTCCCACGTCTAATAATTTCCTTCCTGTTGATCATTCGCCGTCCAGCATGGTACGTTGTTCGCCAATAAACATGTTTTTCGTATCAGTCACATATTTAGAAAGACAGTCAGTGTGACGATACCTTGTTTCGACAATATGGTACAGTGTCGAAAGAGTCCCAAAAATTCAGAAAGACGGAATCTACCGGTTCATCTCAATCTACTGTTTCCAAGATATCGTCAGTTATAAAGCAAACTGTTATTCACAATAGTGGTTTTTCTCTATCCTTGCCACTTCTTAAAAGAAGATTATTTTATATCCAGGAACGTTATAATGCTAGAGCACAAAATGTGCTCCAAAATTAGCGATTCTGATGTTTAATTCTGAGCAACCGTTTTTTTTCTGCTTTTGCAGATTTGTGCGACCTGCCCTACTTTTCAATTATGGGAAACTATTGACCGTGCGACTGTTGATTTCTTTTATCCAGTATGTCGTCGAGTGGTGATCCAGACGCACCATCAACCTCCTTCACCTTACTCGTATATGGCCCACATTCCACCCTTTTCTTAGTTTAAACTTGTTAGTACTCCTTCATAATCGTTTATACTTTTCAAACACGTGACACAGATCACTTAAGAGAACTACAGAGCGTTACATATGTCTGAAAATTTTAACAAAGTCGTTGCATGATTCACGGTAACGCACAGTCAAGGGGCCTAAAAGTTGCCCTGTATTTTTTAGAAGTTTACTAGACTCCCTAACTTAAGGGGAAAATCTGAGCGCAATCGTCGCTGTAAGCAACTGATAACATTTTCGTCATAATACGAATCGAAAGCGTGGCTCCATGCAATTTAGTCACTTGTTTTAATGTGGCGAAGGTGTATACAACATGATAAACGGCGTAACATGATCCATTAATGATGCGTATATTATAAGTGAGGAAATAAAGTAATCTCCTCTTTGTCACGAATCTAAAACATCATACAGCGATTTACTTCGGTAACATAATCCATTTTCTTCACGTCGCAAAGTGCAACGTGTTAACACTCCATTAATAAACAAAACAGCATCACTCTGTCACAAAAGCCTACAAATCGCGAAAGGCCTTTTTCCCTATAGTTCTGTTAACGGTGACGCATTCGGCGCCGGTTAGAGTGGAGGGATGAATCGGTCAATATTCAGTTTGTTGTAACATACTTCGTACGGATAGAAAGTCCACGCGTCGAATATTATTTGTTTGTTTTAGGGTTTACTGAGTTTATGGTGCTGCGCATTTCGAGCGCCGGGAATTCAGTTTCAGTACGGCTAAATACGCGCAGGATCATATTGGCTGCAGGAGAGATGCGCATAGCGTTAGCCGTATGACTGTCCCTCATTGTCCCTAAAATATTCTAAGGGCACTGGCACACTCACGTTTCGTGCACGAGTACGAAGTCACCATTAAACTTCAAGTACACACTAAGACAAAAAAAAGACGCACCACGAAGGATGTATACAACTTGGTCAGAAATTCATATTCTTTCAAGCATCGACGGAAAATTATAATCGTAAACTTCTACTGATTTTTGCATACGGGACACTTAAAACTGTCATATATTATTACGGGGTTAATGCAAAAGTTGATAGCACACCTACAGGATCTCTTGATCCATATTTTTTTTTTTTATATACGATTTTCTCAAGACCTAGTTGTGCATTAGAAACGTAATATTCCGGTATTTCAACTGAAATAACAGATTATCAAATGCAGATGATAGTCATCTTTAACTCTCAACGGTCTCCTTTCTTTTTTTGTATAAATGATCATTGTAAGATGTATTTTCAGTCACTCTAGATGTCACTTGGAACTTTATACAAGAAAATATTCATCAGGATTACAGCAGTAGTTTCGGCAATTGAGATGCATTTCTCTTGTTGCTCTTTGCTTCTGGTTCCATACCGCATGTCATATATGATGGAACAGCTTGTGTTTCGAAACCATATCAAGGTTTCTTCTGATGATTTATTTTTCCAACGAATAACAAATATTACAACATTTACAACTGCTGTTCTTGTATCGTCTCGATCTTTGGGAAGTATCCATTATAATTCTTCGGAGAACCTTAGAGTGCTAACTGTTATTAATCTACATTTGTTTCCCAATTATGACAGCTGAAATTCACTCAGACAGATGCCTTATCATATTTTGGTCGCCCAACGCTACTGTTAACAGCAACGTCAGATTTGAAAACCCTCGTCGCACAGTATTAGTATGGCATCTGCCTTCATCTCCTTTACCATATAATCCTGTGATGCGTCTTCCCTACAAAATAAAGTCTGTTTTAAGCTATTTTTTTTATCTGACGATCGATAAATGCAGGACTCATTTTCTACTGTACCCTTTCTGGCATAATGACCCTTCTAACAAGATTTCCTGCACTCTTGATGAAAAACAACAGCGGTGCAGTTCTGCAAAATATGTTTACCTTACTTTCTCGTCTTAATATTCTCCATAAACGTCTGCATGTCTTTTTCCTTCACTGTATCACATCTAGCACGCCCATCACACTTTCACCATAAACAAAACATTCATACGTCGCGCTGACTTTCACTGATGCACGTAACTAAACAAGTCAGTTGACGACTGATACCCTATCCAGTATCAGATTTAGCAGCTAAAACAAAAAGAAAAAAACTCAAACTTTTTCGACTCTTTCTTTGACTTTCTGAAAACACATTTCAGTTCACTATAACTTTTCTCTTGGAATTTTTTTTTCGTTACATGGGCCAATTGTACATTTTATGGCGACGAAAAAAGTGTTTTCGGAAAATGAAAAATTTGCGTTTCCTAATGTAGCATGAAAGGGATGGAAGTAAAAATATGTCTTGAAAGCGCGTTTTAGATACGTTCACATTCAAATGTGGTACTTATTTGTAGTAATGAGAACGAAAATTGAATAGTCATGTCCTAACACTTACATTTATTCGGTTGATTGCTAGGGTTGGCAGACAGAACACAGAACACAGACGAGACAACTGCTTCCGACTTCTACCGACAGGTACCAGTACCGATCAGAAAAAGTGGATGAAAGTGACAAGAAAACTTTTGATACAAGCTATAGTTGAAATTAGTAGGCCTATGTGTCAGCAAAAGTGCAGTAGCCGCCATTGTCAACCTTAGTGATCTGACACTGTCACAATATGCTAAATTTATTTTCATATTTCTTACTGTTATTAAGTACTAAATTTCATCTACATCTACGTGATTACTCTGCTATTCACAATAAAGTGCCTGGCAGACGGTTCAATGAACCACCTTCGAGCTGTTTCTCTACCGTTCCACTCTCGAACGTCACACGGGAAAAACCTGTGCGAGCCCTGATTTCTCTTATTTTGTCGTTATGATCATTTTTACCTATGTAGGTGGGTGGCAACAGAATGTTTTCGCAATTGGAGGAGAAAACTGGTGATTGAAATTTCATGAGAAGATCCCGTCGCAACGAAAATCGCCTTGGTTTTAATTATTGCCACTCCAATTCACGTATCTGTGACACTGTCTCCCCTATTTCACGATAATAAAAAACGAGCTGCCCTTCTTTGTACTTTTAACATAAACTTTGTACATTTGAACATAAGCGTTCGTATTCTACGGTTTCATTAAACCTTATAATGTTCGTCTGTCATTTCTACCGTAGTCGAGACCAGGGTAGCATAGTGCCTAAAGCACAAGACTCGTATTCGGGAGACCCGGGTTCAGACTCAGAGCCAGCCAACCAGACTTGGGGTTTCCGTCGTTTTCCAGTTCACTATTGGCCAATAACAGGATGGTTCCTTGAAAATGCTTCCCCTCTAATAATAAAAATATATGAGCAAAGCCCCATCTCTAATGACCTTAGAAGTCCAGGAGACACCAAACACTAAACTTACTTTCTTACTTCTACCATAGCAGATGATCAATAGGTCTATGAAGTGGAAATTGTGCTTGTGTTATCAGCACTGAGCAAGAAGGAAATTCTTTTCCATGTACCTCGCCTCTCTTTGTGACGATCATTGTGCTGATTCGCCCACTTTCTAACTCTTTAGTGTTTGAAACTACACCACTTGATGGAAAGAGGGGGACTGTCGACACATATGCGCAGATGTTGACTGCGATCTCTAAACAATGTTTACAAAAACAAGCCTCCCTGGAGATAACTTATAAATACACACAATATAAATAGAGCCCTTTTGTATTCCGTTGCAAGTCTAGTGTGTTACTGGTCTTGCAGAAAACCCGCACTTGTTTTGATGGGGTGAGTGGGCAAGGGCCGAGATAGAAGTTTTGCAGTACACGACACGACACGACACGAAGAAAAATGGTTGTTATTCTTGGTTGATACGTGAGGAGTTTTGCAACTTTGCACTTGTGTCTTGTAGGGATTCTGTATACAATAACTATAAGAAGTCAATTATTAAACTTTAATCCACACTTGTAATATCTCTCTTTGCTCTCTCCCCGAAGTATCTCGATTCTTATTTCGCTCATATTCTACCATCTGTCGTTAATAATAACAATTCTTTATTCAAAATCTAATGCAACATTCTTGTATCTCAAAATAGAAAATATTAGAATTTTGAGACAACTGCAAGCTCATTTGCTCCTTAGTAGAGGGGTGAGTGTTGTACCTTGCTACACTTTGGCGTCTAGCTAGTGCCTTAATAGAAGGTTAATGCATTTCCATGTTCCATGTTTAAGTAACGACATTCAATTTTTAAGTGTTGAAGTCTTTTTGTGAAATTACACAATATACTACTTAAAACTAAGGTATTTCCAAATGCAAACACATGTTCCAAGGTACAACACGGTCATGTACGTAGGACAAATACTCAACTGAAATTTAAAAGCAATGCAGTCTAGAAGAACTAGTCGGTACTGCATTTAATCGTTGTCTGTTATATTGTTACTCTATCACTCACCAATACTAAGTAAGTGAAATCAAACTAAGCAGAAGTATTACCAAAAAACCAATTACAAGTTAAATACATTCTGAAATAGAAGCTATTGGAAAGCAACACAAATTTACATTTTCGTGATAGGTAACATTATTAAGACAGTAAAGAAACTCAGTTCATTTGCAATTATCGCATGTTCCTTTGTAAAAGATATTCTTCTATTTCAAGGTACAAGATGGTCCACGTCCGACGAAGTGTGGTTTAACTGGCCACACGTTATAAAAATAGTTCTAAAAATATATAGCATTTTACTCTCCACAAAATTCTGTAACTAAAGAATGATAGTATATCCCAAATAGCTTTAATATATTATACAGCACATAAACGTGTTGAATGCGAAATATTTACAAATCTGAAAGAAACACAACGTCATGCCTGACAACAACAGAAACTATAGAAAATGGTGGAAACAACTTATGCCAGTCTCTAGTCTGCAGTCCTTCATGGGAAACTAAAATGAGTCATTAGACTGAAATACTTACAAAAAAACATCATGTATTCTCTCGTGCACTGTCGTCTAGTTTCAACAATCATTCTTACTGTAGCTGAGTTCTTAATTCATGTTAAAATTTTCTTTCTGTTCTTTTTGCTCTATGCACGCATTTTTATTTATTTTTCTAGTAACGTATAGTCTAAAGCTTACGTTACTGAATGTCATTGTAACTTTTCTACGAACTGAATGAAATTCTAATGGTCATTTTTAATGTTGAAATTTTTTTTCGTAAGCAGTTTTTGACATAAGCTCTTACTTCCAATTTAGTACGAGTTACAACAATAGGCAGAGCATTTGCTAATTTAATTTCTGGATGTAGTGGGCTCCTTCCATACCGTGGTGCTCTGTAACTTACGATATGATATTTGTCTTTAATTATAATATTATGTTTACCCAGACTGGAGTTTAACTGTCGTCACAGTATTTAACAGCAGTCGCGCTTAACAGATAGGTATTGATTCCGATAGGGATCCAGGACATCATCCTTATCTCACAGGTTTCAAAAATTCTGATGAACAATCTAATGGCTAGATTTCAAATACTTGATCACATGTGGGGTTTTTCTTCTACTAAACGTTCCATTAGACTAAATACGATTTCCCAGATTTGTTATAAGTTTTTGATTATTAAGTCTTTTGGTTGTTAATTTTTATTAATTTAATGCCATCTACAGCAGTACATTTATTATAATTTGGTCCATAACAGATTTCTCTTCAAGCGTAGAGACTGTTTACAAAATACGCAGTTAACGTTAGTTATATAAGTAAGTCACACTTTATTTACATCCACCACATTTATGAGGTCATTTGTCAGGAAGGTGTACCGCTAACTCTCCCTATGATTCATTTCATCCATTGTCACTTCCTTTTCCTCACTTTTGTAAGTGGGTATCATGAGTTGTTACGAATTTATGCAGTAGATAACGTTCATTTATGAGTAATGATTTAAAAATTAATTACGAAGGACTTGAGGCTATGATAAATACAGTGCGTTTTTTTTTTGTTTTAGTAGAGTATGGTGGCACGACGCGTCTGTGTGGAACATTTAAGACAGTGAATTTTAGTATGCGTTAACAATTTCCATTGCTCTGATAGTATCACCTGAGTAAATTTTGGTTGTGTGTGTCATTTCAGCCTCATAATATTATAAGAAGAAGACCGAAGGACAGGAAAACAGTCTTCCCCGTTTTGTTAACAGTCTTCCCCGTTTTGAAATTCCTGCTTGTAGCTGCATGTGGCTCAGCACAGTGTAGTCTCTTGGATATGTGCAGTGTACCGAACTCTGGTCCTCATGGACATTAGTAAATGGCCTGTAACCACTGTACTGAAATTAAGCTCTTAAAAATCTCGCTATATGTAATTCACAAAATAAAAATTGTCCGGTAGAACATGTATAAAATATGACATCGCGGAAATAGGACTGGTTGAAAATGTTAAGTTACTTAATAATAAATTCCGTTGAGTGAAGAATAACAAAGAACTACTGAAATGCCAAAATACATTATTATTTACAAATGTAGATGTTCTCAGACAAAGATTCCATAAAATTAATTATCTTAGTTTGGGCTAATTCCTCAAGCCAAGCCGAAATTTTCTGAATGCAGAAGGTACAATATGATTTTATTGTGCTGTCAATTATAAAACGTTCTGCTGGGACCTGTTGAAAGACTTGTATATACTACCCATTGTCCCTTTGCATATTTATTTGTTAATACCGAACAAAGTGACGCAGTAGTAAGGAGACTGGACTTTTCTTCAGGAGAAAAGCGGTTCAGATCAACGTCCAACCATCCAGAGTTCGACTTTCCGTGATTTCTCTAAATGGCGTAAGGCGCATTCCGGTTTGGTTCCTTTATAAGATCTCTGATGATTTCCGCTCCCAATTTACCTCAACTGAGGCTTGTGCTCCGGATCTAATGACATCGCAGTCGACACGACTTCAACGACTAATCTTCCTCCCTTAATGAAATTCGTTATAAACAGTATATCACTTCATTCAACCAAAATCTCTACGTATAGGTTCAACATTTTGTTTCGAAAAGATGCTCGTTATTCAGGAAGTGACGTTTTCAATAGCGAACCAAGCAGCAAAAAATTTTAACTATTCCAGAAATATAGTTTAAGGGGAGACTAAAATATTTCTTGGTGCCACCTTCTTCTCCTGTTACCAATAAATTACTTGAAAGATTTAATTTATGTACATTTTTAATATTGCCATGTAATGTTCGAATTTCGCACGTGTGAAGTCCAATGGCATGTTCAGCATAAGCCGAAGCAATTTTTAATGTGACGCTGTTTACCTATAATGACTTTGAAAAAATTTTTGTACACTAATGTAAGAAATAATTGTATCACTCTGTAAATGAGAATGAGTTCTATTCTTTTTTTATTTGTTCCACATCCTTGAGTACCATTGCACTAAGGGTCTGTAGAATGAAAATTATGTATAAACATTGTAACTCTTGTGTGAAATAAGTATTCTAAATTATGTTATTCTAACATGCTCCACATGAAAGAGGATTTTCTCACTCTGAGTCTATGGAACTGAAAACGTGTGTAACCAAACGTAAATACCGTGAACGTGGCTGTATCCATACATTAGACCTTGCCGGTTTATACCGGTTTCGTTATTCGTTTCTTGAGTTCTTCATTCACACGACACTACTTGTCGTAGATTTGTGCATTTGCTATGTGATGTCAGTTTTTCACTATCTTGGTTGTCATTTGTGCCTTATGTTCTTAAGTGTCCCTAATCAGTAACTACGTTTCACAGGGCTAATGGATCACTATGTCAAGAGTAGCTTACCTGTATGTCAGTTGTATTTCACCTATGATGTGCATTCTGTTTTGAATAGCAACATTATATGTGTTGTTGCCCATGTTACTGTAGCACATGTAGTTATCGATTATGTCTGAGTGCCTTCCGCAACAGCAGTTTTAAGTTCACAGTTTTTATCCACATTTGAATATTTTACAACCGACTTAAGTGTGGTAACTTGGAGAAATATTCTATCAAAAACACGCTACCACACCTTTTTGTAGCGTATTCTAGAAAAAGATTTCATTTGCGTAGTGTCTTGATAACAGGTAATTTCCTCCTTTGCTATACTACAATAGTGTAATTAATTATGTTAATGCAGCAGTCTTACATGTATAGAACCAAAGAGAGAGCAACCATAGCAGATACAAACCTAATGTCTGTATTATAACCAATGATATTACAACTGTACTTGAAACCTCAGTAACACACAAGGACAAGAGAGACGCTAGATTGGAAATTAAAACAGGTTCGTATCGAATTTTAGCAGAATCTATTAATTTTGGGTAATGTAACATATTTTTAACATTTGGAATCAAACGAGGATAGTAGTACTGATGCTTTATATTTAATTTCAAGCGTGGTAGATGTGGCCTGCGCGTAAAATTTCTGCATTTATGAAATATTTGTGTTTCGACTGAGAGATTGTTGTGGAAGCATGGAATCATTGTTAAGAATTTTGTAACTCCTGTGGTGCTTCTTTTAGTAAGGACTAATACGCAGTTTTTCTTGTGTCTTGAAAACTACATTCTTCACAGGTATTCCTGTACATTCACTTTTGTCCATAGGGACATCACCTCTTGCGAATGTGGTTCCCTCATGGGAAGGTGGAGATATTTCTCTCCGCAGGGCAACAAATGGTTTCTTTCCCGTCCTTCTCCTGCCAAAGTGCCTCACAGTCTCTTAATGTCTCTACGAGGCTTTACACAAAATCTTCTGGAACAAGAGTATGCATACCGTACATCAACGATCCATATCTTATGAAAGGCATTTACATTTGTATACAGGTAAACGGCGGAGGTTTTCTTCAGAAGAATGTTATTATTGCAGAAATATTTTCATCGAAGTGTATACACTTTGGGCCTCGGTAGATCATTCTTATGATGAAACTCCAATGAGACTGCGTTAAACGTGCGTGCTCAGTGGCCGGCAAGGGCGTAGAAGATTTGCGATATGCTATACTTACGTTCGTTGTGGCAATGTTCTCGACTACGTGTGTTTATTAGTAGCTGACTGCTGTATAATATTTCCATTATTATATCGATGACTAAACAGATTAATGTAGATTATAAACTATCGGAATGTGTATCAGCTCATCAGACTAATCTCATAATTTGACGTGCGCAATAGCTCCTGTGCAGACGCTGATGCGCATACGCCACGTCAGTAAGGTACAGTTCAGTTGAGGACAGATAAATAACGAATTCTGAATTTCCAAGCTTACTACACTTTACAATAAATTTTAAAAAACCGTAGTCCATCTCGAAATTAAGGAGAAAATTATAAAAACTTTGGCTGACACAGATGTGCCCTACCTTCGCACCCATATCCACTGCCGTAAGGAAATTTAAAAAAAAAAAGAAAAAAGAAGAAAAGAAAAAGAAACAACTGAGCAAATAACTTCATCTATGAGTTTTCCGTTTAAAGTAGGTTTGTTATTTAAAAATAGGGAAGCAAATCTCATGCATAGGTAATAAATATTTAGACATAAAAATAACGCATATCACCAACTGACCAGTGCAAAAGTTTGAACGGGCAGATGTATACCAAATTAACGCACTGTGAGCCCAAAACATAAAAAATATAGCACCATGTATCGCTACTGTAGTATCGTATGCATTGCCCTTTTTGTTTTATTATGTATTTTTTTATAAATGTGTGTCCTTGATTTTTGTATAGATTTTGGCGTGTCAGAATATTCATGGAAAAAAAGAGAACGTATTGCTTCAGTGTCATTTCACTGAGTTTCAGTATGTTACCATAGGTAATAGTTGCTTGCGGAGTTGGATGCTTTGTTTGTGTTGACGTGAGCGATGGTTTCTTTTTCTCCCTTTCCTATTCTGTTGGTCTAATTGGCAGGTTCAATCATTACTTCACTGTGTTGCATTTTCCTATGTGCCGTGAAGCCTCAAAACAATCACAAGAGAGCAGAACGTAGCATAGCAATGCAAGGGAGCGTCCACTTACGATGAAACTATAATACTGAAATACATTTCAATATTTAAAAAAGAAGTACGTTCAAAGGAGAAGACTCGCCACAGGAAATAAAAGGAAGAACATTGCATATCGAGGAGGAAGTGAAATAGATAAATGTAAAATAACATGTAATATGCTACTAGCATTTTCATTTATATTGTAAAATGACCTATTTAATCTGAATGTAAATATTAAATAAACGTTACTGTTTATACTCGTCAGCGAACTGTTTTAGTACTGTGGCTATTAATAACATATTTTAATGACTTAAGCAGATAATATTACCAGTGTCCGTAACGATTGCATAATACAAGACATGATTCAAATAACTGTTGGGAATTCCAGGATTCTTTTAGGGAGTTCAAGTTTGCTGCGGCGACTGACAACTTATTCTGGATGCTATTAAATGGAGTGTAATAAACATGAGTAGGCAAAAAACCCAACTAGCGTCAGAGATTGACACAAACAGTAAATTTGTAGAGACAGTGAGTTAACTCAGATAGTATTTGATCAGCATTCAAAATGATAAAAATCTTGCAGCGGAAAAGTTAACTGCCAGGCCGAAGTTCATTGGAAGGATTATGAATAATAAAAGGCACCTATGAGAGACTTGTACAGCTAGCTTCGTGAGTACTGATTGCTGGTCCGCCATCCTGAAACATGTGAACTGTTTGATCAGTCAGTCACCTAAAGCTCCATCATAGACCATAAACTTCTGAAATGTAACGGTCACGGGAGTAAAGCAAATTCAGGTAACATTTCATTTTTTCTACAGAACAGGTGGCGGAAACATCGCCAGTGCGAACTATCGTCTCTTTATGGCAACTTAACAAACTAGGTTGCATGATAACGAATATAAGTGCTTAGTACGGACGCTCAGCGAGCGCCGCTGAAACAGTACCAAAAATTGCACTGCTAGTCGCATGGACGCCCACTTTGAAAACCCAAAGAACCTTTATGCAATAAATATTCTTCAAATACACATCTTCTCTGTATACAGACGACAACCGAGAATCATAGTGATCCAGTAAGAGGAGATAAGCAATCGTTTTTTCTTGCTTCGTTCGTACGTGAAATACGAAGGGAATGAATAACGGAAATGTCAGTTATCCTCTGAAATTCCATACAGTGGTTTGATTTATACAAAATATACGTATTTGTAGCTTACACTTCTCAAAAAATATTTCTGAGTGATATTTTTCAATATGAAATGGGATTTATTCCTTTTAATGTTTTGTTGAAAGCAGCATAAATTTGCTAACCAAATTTTATGTTTACCTATTATGGTTATTAGAATAACAAGCATGTATTTTCACCGTATCAAAGCTGAATACAGGCATTAGTTTATAAAATGTTAATACTTTCAGAAAAGTCAACGCATGGAGCAACTCATATTCAGGTATACACTGTTCCTTACTTTGGTAGCATCCGCTCATTAAGAGGAAACATAGATTCGGAAATTCAGTAAAGGATTAACCTTACTTGAACTTTCTTTTCCAGTATTTTGTTTTATCTCGAGTATTTTACAACCGCGATGCCACTGCTGCAACAAAGCTCCTTGCATATAAGTTATTTGTAATTACCACCCTGCTTTATGGATCTGAAACCTGTACATACTGCAGACTTATTTAGGCTTAGGTCCTCCAATGCGCCGGCCGCGGTGGTCTAGCGGTTCTAGGCGCTCAGTCCGGAACCGCGGGACTGCTACGGTCGCAGGTTCGAATCCTGCCTCGGGCATGGATGTGTGTGATGTCCTTAGGTTAGCTAGGTTTAAGTAGTTCTAAGTTCTAGGGGACTGATGACCTAAGATGTTAAGTCCCATAGTGCTCAGAGCCATTTGAACCATTTTAATGTTTCCTTGAAGTACTCAACCCATCATGCGACTTGGTCATCCTCTCTGATCAGAAGTTTGTCATTTTTATCCTTTGTGGAGCCGTTCTAAATACTATACACTCCAGTAAGTCCTCGAACGATACGGTACAATGTCCTGATGTCTTTTTCGAGAGACATGATTTTGCACCTCTCTACTTTTCGGTTCTAACTATTCCTTTTTTGTTGACCATGTAACTACTCTTGATTCGGCATATTTTCGCTTAACTGCGTGAAGCTCTTCTTGATGTGTAGCTTGTTCACTCTGTTGCTTTACCATCTTTTTTTCATTTATCAGATTCCAAGTTCGGCCTTGAATCCATCGTTCTTTCTATGTTCCACTCCGTCGTCCAATTGTCTCTTCGGCACACGTACTCACAGAATCCTTGAATATAAACCATTGCGTTTCGACGTTATCAGGTAGATTTTGAAGTGCCTGGAACCGATTTTTAAGGTTGATTACGAATGAGTTTTCTACCTGTTCGTCTTTTAGCTCTGCCGTTTCAAATGGTCGCTTAGACTGTCGGCGTTACTGCGCTTTTAACTGAGGTGGTCAATTCCATTACCCGTAACACGACAGTTTCGTGTGTATCGCATAGACGACTTCTATCAGCTATTTGTACAAACGTAATCTAATTTAGAGTGTTTCCATCAGGCGAACGTCAGGCCTTCTTGTGCATCATTATGTTCAGAAAGAGACTATTGTTAGTTCAGTGACCGTGAAGGCTACAGACTAATCTGAAGCGTTCACCATTATCACTCATGCTTTCTGCTGTCGCAAAGGGTCCAACAACATGCTGAAAACCGTTAAGGTCGTTGCTAAGTAAGGCATTCATATCACCCGTAAGAATTGGAAGGTCAATACTGGATCGTTCATCAAATACATCGTACAAGAATGGCACCTTGCAACGCTGCTATCACAAGCGATGCCTGAGGAGGATTCCACATATAATATGGCAAGACAGACGCAAAAATGTCAGCAGTCTTGAAGAGTCACATACAACCAGTACAGAAGCGATGCTTGTAAGAAGCCAGTTACGATGGACAGGGAATGCAGTCCGCGCTCCCAAAATCTCACTCACAAACAAGTGTTTTCCTGCGGGTTAACAGTAGGTAAACAACGTGTGAGAGGTGAGAGGAAATGATTCAAATATGTAATTAAGGCTAACATGAAGATGTGTCACATTAATATTAGCACCTGAGACACCTCAGCTCTCGAGAATTCGTCCTGGAGATCACTAGACCACCAGGGGCACTTCTTTTTGAAGAAAACAGTCGTCAAGCAGCGGCTGATAAGAAGCAGCGTAGAAAAGAAAAGGAAATACTGAGACGAAACTGAAGGATAGAAGCTGCACCGCCTGTCATCACTGTGCACCTCCAGCAGGTGATAGTGCAGTCACCTCCTAGATATGAGTGTTTTCTTTGATATAGTCTTAAATGTAGATGTTCCACAAGCTCCAAAACAAATACACTTTAAACAGTTTATCACGTTAGTGAAGTCTTGTATGGAGCAAATTTTAATCAAGTAAGAAACAGTGCAGCAAGTACTGAAATATTTTTCAAAAGCTGTATTAAATACAAAGTTCAAATGTGTGTGAAATCTTATGGGACTTAACTGCTAAGGTCATCAGTCCCTAAGCTTACACACTACTTAACCTAAATTATCCTAAGGACAAACACACACACCCATGCCCGAGGGAGGACTCGAACCTCCGCCGGGACCAGCCGCACAGTCCATGGCTGCAGCGCCTCAGACCGCTCGGCTGATTCCTCGCGACAAATACAAAGTGTCTGTAATATCGATCCAGTATATATTCAGTTCGGATGCTATGCTTCTCTGTAGCAGATAGCTCCCAGAATTAGTCTGTATTTCTTCCACTTCAATAGATTTTCAGTGAGTGATCGCGACATTTTCTGTGTGATGTGATGGAACGCACGGTATAAGCACGTGAAGCTCTTAGTGTAAAATCAGATTTTCCTTAATATGATTAACTCATCTTAAAATATAAACGTTGTACATGTTTTGTGTAACGTGTTCTGGGAAGAACGTTTCGAATCATAGCCGTTTCTTCTTTAGCTGCACATCAGAAAACCTAGTACATTGCAAGGTATAAACCTGTTGCATGTGTCCCATACAACTGGAAAAAGCCCGATTATATAAACGTCACATTGTGTAGCTGTTATCTTTGCGCAGCATATTTGAGCTTAGTGTTGGAGTAAGCTTCAGGAAGCTTACGAAATAATTTCTTCGTAGAGTAGTAAGACGTCGTGTACAGAACGAATTTGCTTCCCTTCAACATTAAACTGGTGATCCCTAGACGTCTCAGAATGTGTCCTGTCAGTCGATCCCTTCATTTGGTCAACTTGTGCCACAAATCTCTTGCCTCCCGTATTCTTTTCAGTAACTCTTCATTAGTTACGTGATTTACCCATCTACTCTTCAACGTTCTTCTGTAGCACCACATTTCTAACTGTCTAAATTGTTTATCGTCCATGCTTCACTTCCATACACAGCTGCTCCCCAGACAAGTACCTTCAGAAGAGACTTCCTAGCACCTAAATCTATATTCGATGTTAACAAATTTCTCTTCTTCAGAAGCGCTTTGCTTGCCATTGCTAGTCTACGTTTTATATCTTACCTACTTCGGCCATCATCATTTATTGTGCTGGCCAAATAGCAAAAGTCATCTACTGCTTTAAGTGTCTCGTTCCCTAATCCGTTTTATCATCAGCTGGTTTAATTCGACTACATTCCATTATCTTTGATTTTCTCTTGTTGATATTCATCTTATATCCTCCTTTCAAGACGTTGCCCTTTCCATTCAACTGCTCTTCCAAGTCATTTGCTGTCTGTAACAGAATTACACTGTCATCGGCTGGCTACAAAGCTTTTATTTCTTCTCTCTGAACTTTGATTCTTGCTGCAAATTTTTCTTTGGCTTCTTTTACTGCTTGTTCAATATACAGATTAAATAACATCAGGGATAGGCTACAAAGCTGTCTCACCTCCTTCTCAAGCACTGTTCCATTTCATCTCCCTCGACTCTTATAACTGCTGCCCTAAGAATTTTAAAGAGAGTATTCCAGTCAACACTGTAAAAAGTTTTCTCTAAGTCTACAAATGCTATAAATGTTGGTTTGCCTTTCCTTAACCTATCTTTTTAATATAAGTCTTAGGGTCAGTATTGCCTCCCTGGAACCTAGATTTCTCCTGAATCCAAACTGATCTCCCCCGATGTCGGCTTCTACAAGTTTTCCCATTCTTCTGTAATGAATTCGCGTTAGTATTTTGCAGCCATGATTTACTAAACTAATAGTTCGGTAATTTTCACACCTGTCAGCAACTGCTTTCTTTGGACTTGGAATTATTACGTTCTTCTTGAATTCTGAGGGTATTTCGCGTGTCTCACACACCTTGCGCACCAGGTGGAACAGTTTTGCCATGGTTGGCCCTCTCAAGGCTATCAGTAGTTCTGACGAAATATCGCCTACTCCCGGGACCTTCTCTCGACTTAGATCTTTCAGAGATCTGTGACACTAGAGCTGCGTGTCCTTGGGAAAAATTACGGCTGAAGTTTCCGCTTGCTTTCAGCCGTTTGCAATACCAGCACAACAAGGCTGTTTTGACTGGTGTTACGATGCCAGATCAATCAACCATCCAGACTGTTGCCCCTGCAACTACTGAAAAGCCTGTTACCTCCCTTCAGGTACCACACCTTTGTCTGGCCTCTCAACAGATCCCTCTTTATTGTGGTTGCACCTACGGAACGGCTACCTCTATCACTAAGGTACGCAAGGCACCCCATCGACGGCCAGGTCCATGTTTCACTGGGGGGACGTTCTCATATAGCAAAAGCTATTTTTTTTTCTATCGTTCTTCGTGAAACACAGTTGATAATTTTCCTTGAATTATTAGCGCCTTTATCTGTCAGACAACCAACCGTTTGTCTCATTTTAATTATGTTTCGGCGAGATTCAGATCGTGGCAAGCCAGTTGAGCAGGTTCGTCAGATTTTCTTCTAGACAGGTTGCAGCGTTTTTGCTCAGTGCGGAGGAACGTATACAAAAGGTTCTATACCAAACCGTTACGGACAAGACGCAGGACTCTTACTCGCATAGAGGGGTGCTAATTCCTGCCTGTCGATCGTCATTTAGGTTTTGCGTGGTTTCCCTAAGCCATATGACTAGTTTCCTACATAATTCTCCATAAATTTGACTTTTTGCTCCGTACAACTGTAGTTTTACATCGCTCACGTCAGTCTGTCGATGAATTAGGGAGCAAGTTTTATATTCATGCGTAGAACATCTTTTTGTGGAACCGATAATCTTCTCTGTAGATATCAACATAATTCTGTGACTGAATTCAAAACTTCCTAGCAGATAGAATACAGAAAATATTTTTTGACTGGGTAAAATCTTCAGACATGAAAGTAACTCCGGACATACAACAAAGGAGTGTTGCAGTGTCATTAATAATCACGATTTCTTTAAATACCACGGTGCACAACACTGTGCGTGTGATGCCGTTGTTCACAGATAATCCACTACACTGTATTGAAATGTGGGAAGACTTGCAGAGTTTTACTACTTGATGCAAGAAATGAGAGTTGATCTTTAACATAAACAAATGTAATATAATACGCGTAGATAGACGGAAGGACCCAAGTAAAATATCTAGTAGTAAGCGTCTGGAACGCTTGAAGTATTCTTTTTCTACCTATTCTGGAGTACTGCTTGCGAGTCTAGGACCCTTACAAGGTAGAGCTGATAGATGAGATGGGAGAAATACAAAGAAAAGCAGCAGTATTCGTCACTGAGCGCAAGAGTGTCACGAATGTACTCATCAATCTCCAGTCGCAGGCGTTGTGCATCAAGGAGAGTTTTCCTGTTAAAATTACGAGAGCGGAAGCTCTAAGGAGAGTCAAGAACATGTTACTTGCTCTCACATACCTCTTGGGAAATGATTGTGATGGAAAACAGTTTTTCCCGCGCATCATTCGCGATCGGAACAGGAAAGGGGGAAGTGATGCCGGTACACGAAGTACACACCGCCACGCACCGCAACCTGGCCTGCAGAGTGTTGATACAGATGTCCCGAACGACTTCAGAGTTCAGAAAGTGCTCAATCTTCCTTCCTTTCAAACTGTGGACACAGTAATAGGAGCATTCGTGTTATTGCCTAAAACACCTCCATTCATTCATATCCAACCAAAACTAATGGTCTGAATAAGGACAACACTATCAGGTTTCATCGACACACAACATACGCAAGTGTATACCATGCGCCACGCACCTCACAGCTTCTCGAATGCACGTCTCAGTGTCAAGCCTTGTAATGCAACTCTGCACTCCTTAAAACTTCGTCCGTTGCTCCACAGATCAATGACAGCTTAGTTTGCCTATAATAAAGAGAAGGAACCTAATAGTTTTCAATTACTATATTAATGGTAAACGTTTGCGTACTCCCACAAGTTTTAATATTTAGGCGCAATACTAAGGAGCGATATAACTTGCACGTACACGGGACATTTCTAGTACTTGAATTTGTTCTGTGGATTCCGAGAGAACGCGGTGCATCTATAGAAGAAATCACATTAAAAACAACTCTTCTAGGGTACAGTACCGGTGTTTAAGAGTTCCTATCAATTAGGCACAGTAGAAGAAGACACACCAGTTCTGTAACGCGTTGCTAAAATCGTAACGCGTCAGTATTGCTCATACGAAAGTGTAACGAAGATTCTGAGACAACTCAAATGGGATTCTCTAGAATAAGGACCATGTTCTCAAGAGATACTGTTGGGTAATTTCGGTAATCGATATTCGAACAGGACTGCGCATTGATACTTCCACCACTTTGGCTTATCTCGCGTAATGACCTTATGATAAAATAAGAGAGACTGGGGCGTGTCAGGAAAAGTGAAAGACGATTTCCCTCGCTATAAGGACATTACACAAAATTCCTAAAATCGTACGAAGTACCTTGTAGTATGCATCGCGCTTGCGCAGCATACAGCTTGTCCAAAATCTTTAAGGCTAACACTATGCAGATGTTTGGGGTTCCTAAGCTGAGTAATATGAGATAAGGGAATAATTTTCATAAATAAATACATCGTTTTTTTATAAACATAAACATCTTGTACGTTATAGCGACAACCTATCTCGTAGCGATTTTGCAGAGAAACGAGCTCCAGTCTCAGTGTTCGCATTACAGCATAATCCACTGACAGTACTAAGCTGCGGATCAAAATCATTTGACATCATTGTTTGTAAATATTGTTTAAAAAAGGGCGTCACTGTTTTTCTACCTGTAATTTCCAACACTGTATTCTTCAAAGAGCATTTTAGGGGCAAGTAGATAGGGCTTATCGACAACCGCGCTATCCTTTTTCCTTTAATTCTCTAGATCATTTCAGTAATGGCCCATGGTAGAGTCAATGCCTTTTCAGTCAAATGCCAGGCGAGCTGGTACTGTGGCAGAGGAAGTCCGCTCCAAATTTAGTTTTTACCGGACAACCAAAGAAAACCTTTCGAAAACTGTTTCAGTGTATTCAAAATAACGTCGATGAATTGCTTCACATAAACATTTTAGACCGCACGTAGTAAAGTTCCTAGTCTGTAATTTTTACCAGGGTATGAGCGATGTCAGCGCAATAAACTACCATGGCAGCCTAAACTGTAAATAACAGACGTGCATTCGGCTAGGCAGTGTGAAGTAGTGGACGTTCGAACGTAGTGTCCCAACCTTGTTCCATCACGAATCTAAATTGAGCAACATCTATAATTAAGCGTTCAATCCATTCTCCCGCATGTTTTCAGGAAACTAAAAGTGTGTACAAAGTTTGTTCCTCTCACCCTGGCTTCTGACCAAAAACTATGATGCGCGCATGGCTACCGTTAATTAATTGAAATGTAAAACGAAGACAATTCTTTTCTGTAAAAAATCATCACACGTGACGAGACTTGGATTTGTCAATATGAACCTACCAAAAAATGACAATCCTTTGACTACGCAACCGACATTCAAGCCAACGTGACGCGTGCATTGGACAACATGCCATAGGACAATTTCACATGGTTGTATGACCATTATCTGCGTTGTACTCAAGTGTGCGGAGACTATGTAGAACGTCTAGAGCATTAATATCACAATCTTAATTTCTGTCAGTTTTTCGTCAATCCAATGCCGAAAATGTTTGTACTGATATGGTGGGTTACCTGCGTCATTACCGGTAGACAGGCAATGTGATCGACATAAATGTGCGACGACGCGACCACCATCTTGGTATTTCACTTTGCGAACAATTTTTTGTCGAGAACATTGGTCTCATCCCTGTTGCTTCAACGACCTTCTTTGTCGAATGTTTCTGTCCACGGTGATAAATGTTGACGTTTGTGGCGGAACTTTCCTATGTACATCTTTCTACCTGCAGGCACTACACCCTGCTGCACCTTCCCATGACGAGTAATGCTCCACCTTCCACATTCAGTCATGTAAACTCCACCGTGGACATCTCACGTACGACTGTGTATTGTAACACCATCAACGGCGATATGGTGGGCGCTTGGTTGAAAGGAAGAAACTTAAGCAATTTACAAACATGTTTCTCACACACATCGCTCATTCAAGATGTCGAACCGTCTGGAAGATTCATTTCTGACCTTTGGTTCCTTATCTGGATATACTTTTTAGGATCTCTTATTGCCGACCCTAAGGGTTTGGGGCGCAAATGAAGGCCAGAGGCGCCTGGACTGCGCCACAGACCAGACAACAAAATCCTGTCGCACGTTAGTAGAGTACACACTTCGTAGGTCTTCATCAGTATGGTTTTTGCGTGTCTGAGAGATGACTACGTTTAGCGCTGTGCTGACGCTTCCACTTCAAAATAACAACGGCAATACAGCGTGTGGGCAGCTGTGTCAGTCCGTAAACTGTCTCTTATGTTTTATCAGAACTTAAGGTCCGCTATAGTTACGCTCAGCCAAACTTATTCAGTTCTCTCAGTTAACTTATTCTGATTGAAACCACGGTTCTCGCGTCTACGGACTCTACCATTGACATGTTCTCTCGACCAACTGCACGATTTTTATCCCTTTTGTGTGGAAAGGGTCAGTTTACATGTTCACATGTTAGTACAGCAGCAATATGGCAATTTACTGGTTACTAAATAGCACACTGACTTAAATTTAATAAGAATGAAGATGTTAGCGTTTGCCACTGCTCATGTTTTAAAATTTTAAATTAAATTTAAATAAAAGTTTTAAAATTTTCTTTATCATCTAATTACAAAAATTTGCTCTGAATATTTCAGGAAATGGTGTGAACAGAGAAAATTTTAGTAACGAGATAAATCACAATGTCAGTCCCATAGGGCTCAATTTTTGTGGCCACTCTTACTCCTAGTCCTTACATGCGTGAATGACCTTACACTTAACATAAACGAAAACAGATTTAATGAATTTTAGTGACGGCACATCCTATCCTGTTAGATACAAAGCAACACAAGAAACTGTTATCAGTGTTTCTCAAAGAATTATTAAGTGGTTCTCATGCACTGCACTCTCCCTAAATTTTGTAGAAAACAGAGTATATTCAGTTCTGCACAACCAAAAGACTAGTTGAAACTGTGCTAATTAAACTAACTACCACTTTAATATGCTGAGCTAGTTAAGACGGTTTTCACAAATTTCAGTAAGTCTGCTTTGATAATAGACAGAATACTGTCTACTGTAACTGACTAAGATAGCCAATCCCAATGCTCTCACCTCAGTGCATCTAATGAACCAGTAGTAAGAATTCCATATAACGTCATAAATAATTAATACACCAGTAACCACTGAGGCCACAGTTGAATACTCCTAACTGGAATTATTTCAGAATGCCACTCCCGTTTAGGGTGATTCAGATGAACACAAGATCCTTCAGTGCTAAGTGCGTATCCCAACAGTCTTATCTGATTTAGTCTCCTTAAATTTGCCTTACACAGAATAACTCGCTATATCAAAAAACATCTGTTTTGTACATCTATAAATTCTTTTTGTATTTTTCACAACAATTCTTATTATTAATATTAATATTATTATTATCATCATCAGAGGCAGCAGCAGCAGTAGTAGAAACAATGCCAGTATCAAATTTATTAGTTCATACTCAGTATTATTTACTCACATTTTTTCTATAGATATTCAAGTTCCTTAATACTATCTGTCATATTAAAATTTTTATTTCTTGGGTAACTATGATGTAAAAAAGGTGCTGTATGTATGAAACAGTAGTCTGATGTAAAAGAGGGCCTGATGGTCCAAATTGTATAAGGGTTAAATAAACAAATATTTCTGTAGAATAGGTTCGTGGATAGCTTTCCTCCAACTTAGGTCTGAGATGGCAGTGTAACACACTCACACATCCTTATGCACACTCACAACATAACAGATTATATATATATATATATATATATATATATATATATATATATATATAATCTGTTATGTTGTGAGTGTGCATAAGGATGTGTGAGTGTGTTACACTGCCATCTCAGACCTAAGTTGGAGGAAAGCTATCCACGAACCTATTCTACAGAAATATTTGTTTATTTAACCCTTATACAATTTGGACCATCAGGCCCTCTTTTACATCAGACTACTGTTTCATACATACAGCACCTTTTTTACATCATAGTTACCCAAGAAATAAAAATTTTAATATGACAGATAGTATTAAGGAACTTGAATATCTATAGAAAAAATGTGAGTAAATAATACTGAGTATGAGTACACACATATATATATATGTGTGTGTGTGTGTGTGTGTGTGTGTTAGCATGTCTGGAGTAATTATAATTATTTAGAAGATTAGCTATTGGCTCTTGAAAGAGTCTTTGCGGATAAGCGTAATGGTTATATCTGGTATGATGCGGAACCAAGAGCAAGTGGATCACTGTAAAATTTGTACGTCGGTATTTCGTAAGGTATCTTGACTAGTTTGCAATAACTGACTGCTAAAATGACTATCGAATATGAAAGTGCAAAGCTTAACACGAACTAAGTTATCGTAGTATAAAATGACACTTCCGGTAAGAATTGGTGAAATCAGTTTAGTACGAAATCTGGGACTCAGGATTAACAGTAAAGTAACTGCTGTGTTCAGATACTTTCGCGATATATGTTGTGTTAAGTTCTATCTTTAACCTTGTTCTCTCTAATTAATGTAGGTTGATTCTTAAAAAGAAGAAGACAGCAACCAGCCACTATTAATAATGCTATTTATTTACGTAAATAGCGCCGTAACCGATTTCGAACTAACAAGGTCATCATCAGACGGCTGTTCACAAGATTCACTAGATGCACTTTACATAACCGTCAATTTTCAGTTCTTATGGTCCCACTGTAGCGAAATATTCTTGGTGTGTTGGTGCCCTACGGTAGAAAACAATGTCAAGAGAATTTCCAAACGATGTAATACAGAGTAAACAAATATGTGAGGTTAAGTGGTTATAGTACTGACTTCGAAAATTCCGCGAAATTTTGTTGAGAAGTTGCTAGAGATGTTCTTTCTCAGAGATATTACAATATATAGATTACTTTCATTTCACAGTATGAATGTTTATAAAGAATAAATATAAGACAATCAACGACTAAAACACACACTGAAACCTTACATCATGAGCATATAATGTTACAGATGAAGTTGACAGATGTAGTAACTAGTTTGTGTGAATGCTACTTACACGATATTATGTAAATACTGTGCTATATACAGGTAACAAAATAACTGACAGTAGCAATTATATAAACATCGCATGAAATTTTGTATCAATTTTACAGTTGCAGTAATGTGTGACTGAGCAGGCAGCTATATTTTGGTGTAAAGCAGTGCCAAACACATTCATGTATTAGAATATATGCTTAGCTTTGATTTGATAGTGGATTTTTTTTTTACAAAGAGTCAAGGTAACATTACAAGCATTTATATTACAGAAAATAAACGTTACATTGTGAGCATACAACATTCAGTGAGCATTAATTACAAATAAATTCAGAAAATGTAGTAACCAGTTTGTGTGGATGTTACTTGTATGGTATTGCGTAAATACTGTGCCATGAACAGGCAACAACATAGAGATGAGATAAAATGAATAATGTGACAGTAGAAATTATATTAATGTAGTATGGCTCACCAACATTTTTTTCAGCTTTTGTTGATGTTCCTCTTATATCCTCCTTTCAAGACACTGTCCATTCCGTTCAACTGCTCTTCCAAGTCCTTTGCTGTCTCTGACAGAATTACAATGTCATCGGCGAAAATCTTGCCAACAGGAAAATTAATTAACAAAATGCAAAATAAATTTTCCGCTGTTTCTCTGGCGGGTTGCCTCTTGGCTGAACGCACGCTGTAAAATTTTGAAACTGTTTCAAATAGGATGCAGGAATGGAATGTGTCGAGTTAATATTGAAGAGACAAATGGTTCAAATGGCTCTGTGCACTATAGGACTTAACTGCTGAGGTCATCAGTCCCCTAGAACTTAGAACTGCTTAAACCTAACTAACCTAAGGACGTCACACACATCCATGCCCGAGGCAGGATTCGAACCTGCGACCGTAGCGGTCGCGCGGTTCCAGACTGTAGCGCCTAGAACCGCTCGGCTACCCCGGCCGGCAGTTGCAGAGACAGATTTTGTACTCTCAACAATGACGACTGTGTAATTACATGTTTAAATGGCAAGACATCTCTTTTATTAGTATTCACTATTTAAATAAGTCACGCTTTGGTTCTCTCTCTGATTGAGTTAACTTTCGAAAATGGATGACAGTTCAATACACAAAACAATAGAGGTCAGTCTCCACTCGTAATATAGTTCATAGAAAGGGCGAAGTTCACAGTGTCCCTTCCGTCTCAAATAACACGGAAAATAGCTCAGTATTCTGCCAGGGAAATCACAAAACATTTGCATTCTCTTCATGAGACCACTTACGGTTTTATGCTAATCGATGTATTATTGGCTTCTGCCTTCCGACGTCGTAAGTTTTGAATCTAGAAAAATCTTCGTTTTTAATTTTTTGTTCTGGCTTTTCTTTTCTCTACAAAAACTCAACTTCTTGCAATATCCTCTTCTGCGTCGAGTTTCAGAATTAGTTTCCTTTTCGAAATTTCGGTATACTATTATAACAATGGTGAAGCAATCGTTTTCTAGAATATTCAACACAATGTCTCTGTGTTCTTCATGATCTTTTCCTCTTTCAGGCACAACCAATACTTTTCTGCCTTCTGACATACAATTAGTTTTTTATTAGTCAGCTCTACGGACGTGCCCTTGTGTTTAGATACAGCTGAGTCCTCATCAAAACTGAGTATATTTCAAAACATTGCGTTATTTTCTTCACACTACTCCGACCTTTTAGTGCTACACACAAACATCTTCCTCTTATAAAATATAAGAGATTTTTCCACTAGTAATCAGCATGCTAACTCTGTCCTATGTAACACTTCCGAGTCACATTGTAGATTGTGTTCTTTCAGTCCGTAGTACTGTGCTGGCAAATGTTATCATAGATTAAACGTTCCGTACTGGACCAAAGTTTCAGAATACACAGAAGTTACATACAGCTGCATTTTCAGAATAATATTGCAAATTCACTCAGGATATTACACTACATTTCCTTTACATTACCACATGAAATAATTAAAACAAATTAAAAATAAATGTCTAATTACGAATATATTACACATTTCAGCGATATGTTAGACTGGTATGAAGCTATTTGTTAACCAAAATAGAGCCTGAAGATGTGCCAATTATATCAAGCCAACAATTAACGTAGCAAATAACCCGCAATCATTAAATGAAGTAAAGTAGATTGTTACAAATATTTGGTTGCGTATGGTGATGTTGATGTGAACTGGAAGAAACCTATTGCAGAGCTTCTCAAACAACTGAGTTCAGCAACTTCCACTCTTAGCGTAATTGTTATTTTTGGAGTGAAGGCAATCAACTTCTAAACGTATGTTGCTTTTATCCAATCACCAATGCCTTAAGATTTAAAATTATGTCATAGATCATCATTTCGGAAGAAATTGTTGATTTCACAAAAGTGGGCAGTGAGACAACACGTAGAGTTTACCCACCGTGGTCTTGTAGGCCTTTCTTTAAGGACTGCACCTTCACAATACTTTTATTCACTAACGGATACTAGAAATCTAAAGTCGTCATTGCTTCAGCAGGAAATTTAATAAGCGGCCACAGAATAATAAGAAGCCACAGAAATCTTTCATCGTTTGTCCAATAACATAAAATGTCTGGTAGCTAGTAAGCCAAATTATGAATCTTATCTAAAATCATTTCTTCTAGACCATGCCTCCCCTATTGTTTGTTACATTTATTATTTAGAATATTCATTCCTAAGAGCATTTGAAGTTGAGTGGACATAATTTTTTCTTGTTCTTTCCGAATTCTCTTCATACGCTCGCTGTCTTCTCTCCTGCGTTGTTCTGACCATTTATTTCCTCTTGTCTTTTCCGCTTGTTTTTGTTTACGTGTATATATTTTTATGATGTTTCTGACCTGTTCATGTCGATTCTCAGCTTATTTTTAATCCCTATTTGCATATCCTTTCTTTCGTTTTCTCATGTCCTCACAATTTTTGGAGAATTGTTTCCGTCTGTTTGGCGAACACTATTTTATATTTGAAATGCTTCTGAAATTTCTCTCGTGAATTTAAATTATGATTTTTACCTATGAATGTGGTGGATAATTGCCCTTTTTCTGTCGACACTGAATTCCTCGAAAGTTCGGAATAAATGTTTGCCAATCTATCGAATCATCAGCCTTTTAAAATCGACAATAGCTACCTCAGAATTTCTACATATTCATACTTGCAAAATTGTCCTTGGATTCCATACAAGATCAATCATCCTTTGCAAAATCCTGCCTAATACTAACCTAGTGAGGGGTCTGCCTGTTCTTCCAGTCGACTTAAAAGTACTTTCGAAGGAGTTTTGTCTGCGACTGGGAGTAGTGAAATTCCCGTGTAATTATTCGCATCGGTCTTATTTCCTTTCTTGTGAAGAAGATGAATTAGTGCACATTGCTGCTCTGCAGGTATTTGTTCAGTTTCTCTAATGTTTGTTATAATTATATGTGTTGCTTCTGTGAGGTTGCTGTCATTTAATTTCCATATTTCTACTATGATTCCGTCTTTCCGGGAACAAAGAACAGACTGTTTCCTTTAGTTCCCCGAAAGATGATAGTTACGGCTCGAGACTGGACAGGATTTTTCAGAATCTAGTTTTTCTGCCGGAGGCTAATATTCGAGAAGTGAGTGGAAGAACTTGGTTAAAACTTGACGGTTTTTTTCAGTGATCCATCTGGCAGGTGAATTCACAGATTAGGTGTCTGAAGCCCTGTTATACTTTTCTAAATATTTTGTAAAAGTTTATGGCGTTTTTCTTAACGAAATCTTGCTAAATTTCTTTAAGCCGGTTTATATCGTACACTCGTTTTTTACTTCGTATCGCCATGCACGATCATTTCTGAATCTCTAAGAATCCTGCCATTTTTCTGGGGTTTTGTTGCTGCTGAAAATTTTCCATGTTAACATTCTGTCTTCTATTGCCTGTTGAAAGGTAATGTTCTGCCACCTGCGTTTTCTCTTTCTTGGAATTTTCTTCAGTACATCTGCAATTTCCGTCCAGTTCTTGGTGCCTGTGGATATTTTCTATTGTAGTCATGTGTGGGAGCGTGTCATTTAGCAGTCTGTGTGCTTTGTTTTCAAATTTTAGTAAAACCTTGATAATTATTTCTGACAGTCACTTGAAGTTTATTTCTAGATCTCTGATAGATATGTGCGAAACAAAAGGAATGGCAATTTTTTTTTCTCCCTTGTTCAGCCGGACTGCAGGTTTTCTTTTATAAATTCCGGAGTTTTCCGTATCAAAATTATTTTCGTCTGCAAATCGCGTTTCTTGAATCGTAAGCAGTTTTATGTGAAATATTTTCAACACGTTAGTTATTTCATAGAGTTTACCTAAGTTGGTGAAAATATTTGTGTTGAGTGTTCCTATTTGAGAAGCTCCGACTCTTCTGCACGTGGCGGCTCTAGTCTCCCAGAATCCTATGACCAGGGAAATTCAGTCTAGAGGCTGATGCCTGGAATAGTGGAATTTCTTCGTGTTATTCTGTCGTGCTTACTCAAGATGAAATTACTTTCGTAGTGATTTTCAGCGCAAGGTCACACGCTTACGACTTGGTTGTTGAGGTCGGGAGGTGTATGTAGCAGTCGCACCAACTAGGTTAAGACACGCTGACCACTACCTGTTGTATTCTAGAACAGACTCTAATGGATTTGCACGTTTCTAGCTTTTATTTGAGCCCTGAAAGTTGGGCTGCCTCTTCCACCAATTATGCCGTGCCACTGATCTTCATCTCTGTCTTTGCTTCCGTTGAGGACTTCACCGCACCCTCACAACAGACCGTCACAAGTTGCTGTCACCCCGATCAAGTGAACCAAGAATTTTCTGTGCATATGTTACTCCTCCCTCTCCTCCTTCCTCAGTCAGCCTTGGTAACAGCTTTGGCGGAATTCTTCTGTTCGGAATGTAATTAATTAACGGCTGCATATGTAATAGAATAGAAAAATTGATTTCCTTGTCATTAAAGCGGTGTCTCTTTTGTTACGTTAGTAAAGACGACGACTAATTGGTTCATGGCTTTTTTTTTTTAATTTAAGCCGCTGCGCTATTTTTTTTTTATACGGAACACATACAAACAAAGTTAGATGTATACAACCTGTAAAGTGACTCGTCTCGTATCATTTCTACAGAAATCGTGAAAATTATCTGTGGATCATGTATCCATGTAACTAACTGTAAAACCTCAAGGGTGTGCACGTAAATGAAGGTAATTGGTTCGTAATTAAATATATCCCGAATGCGGCAGTAACTTTCCAAAAGTAGCTCGTTTTCGATGAACAGCCAGCTAGAAACTTCAGCTCAGTAAGGTGTAGAATCGATTACTACGTTTTTTCAAAACACGATCAAAACTAGCTCCGCAAACCTAGTGTTGATATATAAGTAAAAAATTAATCCGAGTGCTCGCAGATTCCTTCTTTATACAAAATATTATTGCAAATGATTAAAATAAATTTAAAACACAGAAACGAACGTCATTCTATAGAAGGTATAACCTGTAGAAACCTATGGGTGTGTTTCCACTTGTGGACATGTCTGCTTTTCGGTGACGTCTATGATTTCTCCAAAAGTGGTACTAGTTTCGGTACTAGCATACTGGAAACGTTGCAAAATCGAAAATTTACATTTACTCGCAGATTGGAGCTGGAAACTAAACAAACTGTCCTTTTGTATGAGAATATTATATGCGTTTACTGTATAACACTTCAGACGTTCAGGGTCCATCGACACGAGAACTGATGAGGGATTTCGGTTTACTTGGGAAAAATATCTGCAGCTCTCTGAACAGAACGACTTTGTCCACTGTATTTGTAAAACAGTTTTCATTTTGCATGCTGGATTTTGCGTCTTTTACTTAGTCGTAGAGTAAAACCTTTGTTTTAACGAATGACGCCGCGACGTTCCCCTTTGCTCTTCGCCATCTGCGTTTGTTATCACCTAGCACGTTTCCTTCCTTGCAGTAATGCGAAACTGCTCGTTTAGCTACATTTTGGTGCACACATTGTAACACGGCGTTATTAACACTCATTCTGTTCCCTGTGGTTGTTGTTTATGTTTCCTCGTCGACTGTTCGCTTAGCGGTAACATTCGTTTGTTTGCTGTGATAATGATCGACCTGACAGCCTACCTATTACATTTTCTATCGTTTTATCTATAAAATGTGGGCCCTTTGATGATGTACTGGATCACTGATTACAATATCCAACCTTTCCATTCTCTCTCTTTCTTCTCTTTTTCCTTTTTTGGGGGCTTGACTAATTATTATATGTTTGTTAGTGCGTCATTGCGTGTGTGTGTGTGTGTGTGCTTGTGTGTGTGTGTGGGGGGGGGGGGGGGGGATTGTGTAATGAAATGATTTAGCACAGGAAAAACGCCTGTTAGTATAAGCTTTGCCAGAACCTATAGGAATACAGCATTTGAGAAATAATTGAATACCAATAACCGGCTGCATCGAGCATTTGTTTTTTATATATGTCTTAGGCTGAATGATGATTTTGCGTCCGTTCCACCCACGGCATAGGAAGCGGGACTACGTGGTGACTTAAAATGATAGACGCCGCATGTCGAGCAACGCTAAATAAACTGAGTCGATGAAATGCGCCAGTTACAGTCATAACGACCTAGTCACTCATTTAACTAGAAGAAAATTAAGAAGGAATCAAAATGAAATAGCGAAGTCTATATTTAGTCTTCAGCTTGTACTTCTTTCTGGGTCTTCAACGAGTGGGTTGGATTGCAGTAGTCGTTTCCCGTTGTTCTCCGCCTGCAGTCCTCTTTAGATGGTAGTACCATCTTGTATTCCGTATCTATTGTTAAATACAGGGTGTTACAAAAAAGTACGGCCAAACTTTCAGGAAACATTCCTCAAACACAAATAAAGAAAAGATGTTATGTGGACATGTGTCCGGAAACGCTTAATTTCCATGTTAGAGCTCATTTTAGTTTCTTCTTGCACCTACGCTCAATGGAGCACGTTATCATGATCTCATACGGGATACTCTACCTGTGCTGTTAGAGCATGTGCCTTTACAAGTACGACACAACATGTGGTTCATGCACGATGGAGCTCCTGCACATTTCAGTCGAAGTGTTCGTACGCTTCTCAACAACAGATTCGGTGACCGATGGATTGGTAGAGGCGGACCAATTCCATGGCCTCCACGCTCTCCTGACCTCAGCCCTCCTGACTTTCATTTATGGGGGCATTTGAAAGCTCTTGTCTACGCAACCCCGGTACCAAATGTAGAGACTCTTCGTGCTCGCATTGTGGACGGCTGTGATACAATACGGCATTCTCCAGGGCTGCATCAGCGCATCAGGGATTCCATGCGACGGAGGGTGGATGCATGTATCCTCGCTAACGGAGAACATTTTGAACATTTACTGTAACAAAGTGTTTGAAGTCACACAGGTACGTTCTGTTGCTGTGTGTTTCCATTCCATGATTAATGTGATTTGAAGAGATGTAATAAAATGAGCTCTAACATGGAAAGTAAGCGTTTCCGGACACATGTCCACATAACATATTTTCTTTCTTTGTGTGTGAGAAATGTTTCCTGAAAGTTTGGTCATACATTTTTGTAACATCCTGTATATTTTCAGTTGAGTCTTCCTCCGCTGATCTTTCTTTACACTTTTCCAACATCACAGTATTATTTTCACCACAATTTCATACTTCAAAATGTGAACTACCGACATTTCTCGCCTCCAATTTACTGCCTTCCGTAGAAGTAGTTTAGTCCTCATTTTTCTCCACTATACTTCGACTATTTCCCCCATGCCATCTTCACTATAGCTCCGTACTTTTAAAGCTTCGGGTCTCCTGTTACACTGTGCTTACTCTGGCCTGCTCTCAGTTCCATAAAACTAAACGCTCCGTAGTGAATTATTCCTTTTCATGACATTTAAGATCAGCAGTTTTCTGTATCCTAATTAAACCGACACTTTTTTGTGTTTTACGTCGCTCCTTACTGACTTCTATATTCTTGGAGACGTTGTCCGTCAGCGCAACTAAATGAAAGGCTGATTCATTTCTGTCATACAAGTCTCGCTTATTCTTATTTATGAAGCATCTTCAGTAGGGGCCATAATTAATGTTCCAGTTTCAAAACGCTGTACAAGGCGAACCACTGCTCGAAATTTGAACAGCATATTATTGTTGCAGGGGGAAACGTCATGGAACGAAAAAAAACTAAAATTTGATCACTAGATGGCGCTGTGAGCGTCAGAATATGCACACCAACAGACGCGCAGCACACGGTTGTTCTTCAGTTCGCGTCCCAGGCGCCCAGCATGACTGTCTCCATGAAGGATCGCGCATTGCTGCTAGAGCTCTTTTACAAGAACGGTGACTATGCCGCGGTAGCGCTGCAGCAGTTCCGGACACTCAAGGGTATGAAAAAAGGAATTGGTCCGCTGTCTGCTAAGGGTCTATAGAAAATGATTCCAAAACTCCCTAAGACAGATTCTTCTGAAGTGCAGTGTAGCAGAGGAAGATAAGCACCTGATCCGACGTCTGTCGAAGATGTGGCCACAGCGCTGCAGGAGGGTTCGAGAGGTACTGTGCAAACATGCAGTGCAGGGGGATGCGCCCGAACGTTGGACGTGCCTGCAAGCACGGTGCATAAAATCCTACGAAATATCCTGCATTGCTATCCATAAAGAAATTGACCCATGTTCAGGAGTTCCTCCCTGCTGACCTACCAGCAAGACAAACGTTCGTTCTGGAATTTCTTGGTCGCGTGGAAGTGGACAGTGAATGGCCATGGAACTACAGACGAAGCCCAGTTCCATCTCCAGGGACATGCCAATCCGCAGTATTGCAGGAATTTAGTCAACGGGAAATCCGCACGCACATGAAGCGGTAGCACATCATTTTCCAAAGATGACTGTGTGGGGCGGGTTGACGGCATCATTTATCGTAGGCCGGGTATTTTTTCGAGGAGACGAGTTCTGCGGGTCCTGTTACCTGTACCGGCACTGGTAAACACTGTGAAAGCCGGAGTGAGATTTTCACTCTGCAGCGGAGTGTGCGCTGATATGAAACTTCCTGGCATATGAAAACTGTGTGCCCGACCGAGACTCGAACTCGGGACCTTTGCCTTTCGCGGGCAAGTGCTCTACCAACTGAGCTACCGAAGCACGACTCACGCTCGGTACTCGTGCTTCGGTAGCTCAGTTGGTAGAGCACTTGCCCGCGAAAGGCAAAGGTCCCGAGTTCGAGTCTCGGTCGGGCACACGGTTTTAATCTGCCAGGAAGTTTCATATCAGCGCACACTCCGCTGCAGAGTGAAAATCTCACTCTGGAAACATCCCCCAGGCTGTGGCTAAGCCATGTCTCCGCAATATCCTTTCTTTCAGGAGTGCTAGTTCTGCAAGGTTCGCAGGAGAGCTTCTGTAAAGTTTGGAAGGTAGGAGACGAGGTACTGGCAGAAGTAAAGCTGTGAGTACCGGGCGTGAGTCGTGCTTCGGTAGCTCAGTTGGTAGAGCACTTGCCCGCGAAAGGCAAAGGTCCCGAGTTCGAGTCTCGGTCGGGCACACAGTTTTAATCTGCCAGGAAGTTTCATATCAGCGCACACTCCGCTGCAGAGTGAAAATCTCATTCTGGAAACATCCCCCAGGCTGTGGCTAAGCCATGTCTCCGCAATATCCTTTCTTTCAGGAGTGCTAGTTCTGCAAGGTTCGCAGGAGAGCTTCTGTAAAGTTTGGAAGGTAGGAGACGAGGTACTGGCAGAAGTAAAGCTGTGAGTACCGGGCGTGAGTCGTGCTTCGGTAGCTCAGTTGGTAGAGCAATTGCCCGCGAAAGGCAAAGGTCCCGAGTTCGAGTCTCGGTCGGGCACACAGTTTTAATCTGCCAGGAAGTTTCATATCAGCGCACACTCCGCTGCAGAGTGAAAATCTCATTCTGGAAACATCCCCCAGGCTGTGGCTAAGCCATGTCTCCGCAATATCCTTTCTTTCAGGAGTGCTAGTTCTGCAAGGTTCGCAGGAGAGCTTCTGTAAAGTTTGGAAGGTAGGAGACGAGGTACTGGCAGAAGTAAAGCTGTGAGTACCGGGCGTGAGTCGTGCTTCGGTAGCTCAGTTGGTAGAGCACTTGCCCGCGAAAGGCAAAGGTCCCGAGTTCGAGTCTCGGTCGGGCACACAGTTTTAATCTGCCAGGAAGTTTCACTGTGAAAGCCTTTTGCGCTCCGTCATTCCAACTCTTCAACAGCGTGGATGTGCGGGCAGGATCATTCTTATGCAAGATGGCGCTCCTCCCCTCACTACACAGCCAGTGAAGCGGCTGCTGCAGAGGCATTTCGAAAATTCTAGAATTATCAGCCGTCATTACCCTGCAGCCTGACCCTTCAGACCACCTGATCTTAACCCGTATTTTCTCTGGCTGTCGGGTACTCTGAAAGATGTGTTATGTGCTCCAGTTGCAAATGTAGCCAAATTTAAAGGACGCATTGCGTGACACGTTCCGAACGTAACCCCCGAGACACTCCAATCTGTTGTGGAACATCCTGTGTCTCGATTTCAGCCTACCGCAGTAAACGATGGACGGCATATTGAATACGCCTTGCGCCAGTCTCATTAAAATTAGAAACAGATGTCATTTTGAATTTAATGGGGGTTTTGGACCTAGGACAATTAAAAACCGATGACATTTTGCTTTTTATGCTGTTTCTGGCCTCACAAAAATTAAAAACCGATTTTTCCCATCCGATGTGGTACGACCTTTCCGTAGTAGAAGATTTTGTTCCATGACGATCCCCTTGCGTCAATAAGATGCTGTACAAATTTGACGTCATTCTGTGGAGAGCTTCTCTTCCTACACCGTTTTGAAACTGGAAATTGAGTTGTGGAGACTCTGTATATAATATCTGCGTTATATAATATTACTAGATTACAGTCTTTTGTTATTCTCTTACTGTTAGCCAAGAAACATTTTGGTGTGCAAGTTTCATAACGTTAAGTTATTTTTTGGTGCTGCTCTCGATTTTTGATCGTATTACTTCATATGTATCGTCCTAGAGTTGTACTTTGTTGGCTTCCTTACACCAGGATGCCAGATTCCTGGTGTTTTCAATCACGTTTCAACTGAACACTTCACTTCCACGGTATGTTCACTGTGTGTGTTCACAGTATATACAATATGTGATCAAAAGTATCCGGACGTCCCCAAAAGCCCGCCGGGATGCCCGAGCGGTTCTAGGCGCTACAGTCTGGAACAGCGCGACCGCTACGGTCGCAGGTTCGAATCCTGCCTCGGGCATGGGTGTGTGTGATGTCCTTGGGTTAGTTAGGTTTAAGTAGTTCTAAGTTCTAGGGGACTGATGACCTCAGATGTTAAGTCCCATACTGCTCAGAGCCATTTGAACCATTTTTGAACACCCTCAAAAGCATACGTTTTTCACATTAGATGCGTTATGTTGTCACCTACTGCCAGGTACGCCATTCAGCGACCTCAGTACTTATTGAACATCGTGAGAGATCAGAATGGGGCGCTCCGCGGAAGTCGCGATCTTCGAACGTGGCCAGGTGATTGGGTGTCACTTGTGGCATACGTCTGTACGCGAGATTTCCACACTCCTAAACATCCCTAGGTCCACTGTTTCCGATGTGATAGTGAAGTGGAAACATGAAGGGACACATACAGCTCAAAACCGTGCAGGCCGACCTCGTCTGTTGAGTGACATAGAGCACCGACCAGTGAAAAGAGTCGTAATGTGTAATACGCAGACATCTATCCAGACCATCACACAGGAATTCCAAACTGCATCACGATCCACGCAAGTACTATGACAGTTAGGCGGGAGGTGAGAAAACTTGGATTTCATGGTCGAGTGGCTGCTCATAAGCCACACATCACGCCGGTAAATGCCAAACGACGCCACGCTTGGTGTAAGGAGCGTAAACATTGGACGATCGAACAGTGGAAAAAAGTTGTGTGGAGTGACGAATCACGGTACACAATGAGGCGATCCGATGGCAGGGTGTGGGTATGGCGAAGGCCCGGTGAACGTCGTCTGCCAGAGTGTGAAATGCCAACAGTAAAATTAGGAGGCCGTGGTGTTATGGTGTGGTCGTGTTCTTCATTGAGGAGGCTTGCACCCCTTGTTGTTTTGCGTAGCACCATCGCAGCACAGGCCGACATTGATGTTTTAAGCACCTTCTTTATTCCCACTGTTGAAGAGCAATTCGGGGATAGCGGTTGCATCTTTCATTACGATCGAGCACCTGTTCACAATGCACGGCGTGTGGCGGAGTGGTTATACGACAATAAAATCCCTGTAATGGTCTGGCCTGCACAGAGTACTAACCTGAATCCTATAGGACATCTTTGGGATGTTTTGGAACGCCGACTTCATGCCAGGCGTCACCGACCGACATCGATACCTCTCCTCAGTGCAGCACTCCGTGAAGAATGGGCTGCCATCCTCCAAGAAACCTTCTAGCACCAGATTGAACGTATGCCTGCGAGAGTGGAAGCTATCATCAAGGCTAAGGGTGGGCCAACACCATATTGAATTCTAGCATTACCAATGGAGGGCGCCACGAACTTGTAAGTCATTTTCAACCAGGTGTTCGGTTACTTTTGCTCACATAGTGTAGTACTGCCAACTGTCGCTGTAAGTTTTTGGTTTGTCTCGTGTTTGTGTTTAGGTGTCTGAATGTAGTTTGATATTCGATTATTTGTTATGTGTGTGCGTTCTTACTGTGCGTGGTGAGACTTGTTCATTGACAAAGGGGAATTTTGAATGGAAGGACTCCTAAATGTTTTTTTTTTTTTTTTAGTGTATGGACATTAATGTGGGATGCGCCCACCTACCAGGTTTATGGCGGCAAAATTCTACTGGGAACACTTCACTGAGGCTTCTGGATGTCCCTGAAAGAGTGGCAGCCAATTCTTCCTCAAGAGCTGAAAACAGAGAAGGTAATGATGATATACGCCGGGGTCTGGAGCGAAGTCGACGTTCTAACTAATCCCAAAACTGTTCCGTTGGTTCATTTCGGGACTCTAGGTGATCCAGTCCATTTCAGGAACGTTATTGTCCGCAAATTATTGTCGCATACATGGTGCTTTATGACAGGGCGCACTATCATGCTGGTACAAACAATCATCGTCTCCAAACTACTGTACGCAGTACACAATGCTGTAATATGTGTTCATATACTCGTACTTCCGCAGTTACTTCACTATTGGCACTACACATGGTGGCAGGTACAGGCATTAAAACCCTTCCATTGGATTTCCACAGTGTATAGCATAATTTATGGGTATAAATTACTCGTTTCCAGTCCTCCACTGTCCAATAGCGACACTCTTAACATCACCTCAAGCGTCGCTTGGTACTTACTACAAAAATTTGTGGTTTAAGAGGAGCTTGACCATTTCAGCCTATTCTTTTTAACTCATAGCCCTTAGTCACTGTGCTAGCTGGACTATTAGTAGCATTTTGGAACTCATGAGTGATGTCTTCCTCCGATTTCGTGCGATTTTTTTCGTAGTATAAATTTTGATACGGATTAATCAGATTACAGTGGTCCTATGCACTGATTGCATCTGCGGTTTTTAACTTTCTATAATTTAACCTGGTGCTAGCTATTTCAATCAAGCCTAAACCGACAGCTTGTGGGCCGAGATAACGCGACCTTCACAGAACTTCTAGCGGAGGTAAAGCTGCCCTCGCGTCGTCTTGGGGAAAGGTGTCTCGACTAGAGACATATTGGCGTCCAGTCTACTGTGTAGTTTATTGCTCAAACCCACTCTGGATGGCCAAGCTCAAACCATTCATTCCGAACAACGGTACTCCGCCCGGCAGGAGGTGGCGTCTGGGCCTTGCATAGGAAAGTGCATTCAGCAGATAAAAAAACTCCCGGAATTCCGAGAAACATGACAGAACAGCTGTTACATGTTACAGGCTCAGAAGACACCGCAGGGTTGACGGAAAGCCTCGAGCAGAGTTTTTTTTTTAACTTTTCTCAGGGCCTGTGTATCGATGCTAGTTGCTGCTTGAGAGGGCACTGACGTGGAATTGATTTAACATGTAGTGTAAAGGTTTTAGCAAAAGTGGGGAGGAAATAGAGATTATACGTGTTTTTCATATTTCGCCTCTGCTGGTAGGAATTTTGTTACAAGAAAACGATTATGCCGTTGGTGGACTCGTATAATTTTTAGAGGATAGGTTGCCTGGATACTTTGTTAGAATAAGTGAACAGGAAAGAATTTCCTTACGACCAGTCGCCTCTGAACTGCAGGCTGAATGCGTCGGTACTCTGCAGGTCTCACGCAGCGGACCCCCTTATCAGAGTGGGTTCCACTGTTCAAGCGATCGACAGAGCGCTTCTAGCGACGTCCTCGGTGGCACTCAGAAACGGTGTCACCCACGTACCCATATCGGACTGACGATAATGGGTGCGTATTTGCCATATTACAACCATCACGAACCACAAATTCAGAATCGTGTTCAGATTCATTTACCATGTTCTCCACCGTATTTTCAGCTGCATGGGCTTCTTCGTTTCTCCAGTCAGACAGTCAATGTAATTAATGTGTAGGCCAGTCAGGATAAATTCACAATCTCGCTTATATAATTATGAGCTGATTTCGACCTCCACTAAGTATATTCGACAGCTAGTCGTTCACTTACCTACTTTTCATAATTAACATTTAATGCTCGTAATGTTTGTGATTTCATGACTTATTAAGATGATTGTTGATTCTCATGCGTTTCGTTATAAACTAAGAAGTTGTCTTAAATCATATCTTCGATTCGAGTAAATGTTGCCGCCCTGATTATATTTAATGTTTTTCGATGATAAAATGTGTATTTCTCACCCTAATATACACTGCCAGGACCACAAACTTACATAGCATTAATCGTTCCGTTGCGTACATTTATTCCAGCATAGGGTGTTAAGGATGTGTTTGCATCACGATTCGTTCTGATTCGGTTAACTTCACCCTCACACACACGCACACACGCACACACACACACTGGTTTTCACACACTGTCTGTCAGTACACAAGGTCTGCATGATCTTGGTTTACCTTTGGCTGATCCTTTGTGTTTACACTCCACAGTCACATCCCCAATAGTCGGCTTGAGCAGCCAGAGAAGGGTTGAAATGTCCGTGATAAGTACTCAGGTGACATCCAACGACTAGCGCATGTTCAAAGTCACTGAGATCTCCTGACCACCCCATTCTGCTGTTACTGCTTCTGTACTCGCAACCCAACACTCCTCGCTTGGTGGTTCCCCCCCCCCCCCCCCCACGTGACATCTGGTGGTTAGTTCAGTGTTAAGTTGGGGTTTCCAGATACTTTTGATCAGATAGTGTATATGAAAGTTTTCCTGTAATTCACCAGTTTTCTGCTGTAATTGTTCATTGTAATAATATTCATATCCTCTTTCAAGGTAGATAGTGCATTTCTATGCTTTGTTAGGTTTTTAGAAAAGGTAGAATTGTTAATTTCATATTTCCAGTTTCTTATGTGTTCATTGCATCTACTTCTGAAATTTCTGCCTATCATCTTCAGATGGTATACCAGCTCCTGGTTTTTCTAGTGGTGTTTGTAAATGTAACTGGAGTATCTTTTTGTTCTTTATACTATTTGTAATCCATATTTTCTTAGCATTCCTGCTATTCTGTATGTTGACTTGTGTTACATGTTGAGGTCTTTCTTTTTTTTGTTCAAGACATGAGTGTTCCTCTTCTATGTTTCTGTATGTGTACTGTCGTGTCTGTGTTGTTTGTGGAGTCTAATGCTGCTTGTGTCCTCGGATTATTTTGTTTTTCCTCAGTTTTTTATTCTTTGGTTGAGTCTTTGTATTATATGGGTGGAATGTCCAATGTTTTTGACCATGAGATATACTCTTTCTAAATATTTTCAACAGTCTTCTCTTCTGAGTGGGATTTTACTCAGGTTATGTGTCGTATGTGTGTGAGAGCTGCTAGCTGTTGTTTTGTGGGTGGTTTGACGTGCGGAAGGAAGGAAGATTAGAGTTTCACGTTCTGTCGACAGTGCAGTCATTAGAGATAGATCACATGACTGGTTTAAGTAAGGATGGGGAAGAAAATTGACTATGCCCTTTTCAAAGGTAGCATTCCACCATTTGCCAGTAGTGATTTAGGGAAATCACGAAGAACCTAAATCTGGATGGTCGGAAGCGGATTTGAACTATCATTGCCCTGGATGCGTGTCTAGTACGGTAACCAGTGCGCCATATCGTTGGGTGGGGTTGGTGTGGCGTTTATAACTGTATCTGTTGCTGTTGGCGGTCTGTAAATGTCAAATTTGTGCTCATTACAGTCTCTCTTTATTATTATATTTAAGACGTGTATTTTTGGTGTTTCTTTTTCCACGGTTAACTGGATAGTTTTATGTATACTGTGTACGTCTGGATGAAGTTTACTTATTTTTTCTGTTGACTTGTCTATCATACGGATTATACCATACACAAATCTGGCCCAATAAACAATTGTATATCCTTTCTCTAAGATGGTCATATCAAATACTGCATTTTCTTTATGGATGATGAATACATTTCCGTTATTAGCGATCCCATTTGAAAGTTATTTTCTTTCAAGTAATATTCCATTTGGGTAGTTTGTTGTATCTCAGTAGGTTCTCTTCAAGTAATTTCATAGTGTCTGCAGTTGCTATTGAGGTCTATACATTCCCTATTTTAAAGGAAATGAGACAAACAGTTTGTTGAATGTCTAGTAACGTAACGTCACAAAACTTGCACACCATAAACTGTTTCTTGCCTAACAGTAATATAATAACAAAAAACCCTAATATATGCGGAAGCATTATATAATGTAATTATTATATACTTAAAATAAACATTTATTACAGGCTACTAAACTTATTAAATAAAAAAAGGAAGCCAAACGTGTGTGGCGGAAAACGAACAGCCTTTCAGTTATTTCCATAGACTGACCACATCTCCTAATTAAATTCATGTACATTCTGTATGTTTATGCCTTCTCTTCTATTATGCCAGTTTAACCCACGACTAAAGTTTTGATTTTCTTACCCTTACGTTGTATTTCTCTCACAGTAGCACTTCCATGTTTTTCTTTCACAATAATATCTCCATCTTGACTAGCAAGCTTTTTAGCTCTTTCTCACTTTCTGCCAGTGTCATCATTTCAATATGATTATGCTATCTACTAGGGCTCTGACTACTGCTTCGTTATAACATTTTCTAATTCAAACAAATGATTTTCGGATGTAGGCCATGAATAATATTAGTGACAATGGGCATCCTTGCTTACATCTCGGATTATTTTTGCATGTTGTCAATGGTGCCCCAGTCTCACTGAATTAACTTTTTCTTTATATGAATACCAGATAGCTCTCTTATAGTTGGAGTCTCCCAGTGTCTAGAACAACTAATCCCATTCTAGACCGTTCATGCTTGTTCATGTCAACAAATTCTATTAATAGTGTTAGTCATTATACATCCTGTTTCCTAAAATTATCCTGTTCGTGCTCCGAAACCGAACTTATCTTCATTGAACATGTAGTTGTCCTAGTCGTCGTTGTTGTTGTTGTTGATGATGATGATGATGACGATGTAGCTGTTGTTGTCTGTTGATGTTGACTTCAATCCGAAGACATGTTAGATGCATGTCTCAATGAAATTGTTATTATCAGATTCTTCGAGGGATGGGGAAACAGATTATTTTACCATTTTGATAGCATCTCTCGGCAGCTGTCTTTTATACTGGATTATGTAATACATTTCGGCCGGCCGGTGTGGCCGAGCGGTTCTAGGCGCTTCAGTCTGGAACCGAGCGACCGCTACAGTCGCAGGTTCGAATCCTGTCTCGGGCATGGAAGGTTGTGATGTCCTTAGGTTAGTTAGGTTTAAGTAGTTCTAAGTTCTAGGGGACTGATGACCTCAGATGTTAAGTCCCATAGTGCTCAGAGCCATTTGAACCATTTAATACATTTCCTGAAATGTGCAGGAAGATCATCAGTTTTATAAATCTCAGATATTAGAGTATTTAATTTCGAGCTGCATTGAATAGCTTTGTAGGTATGTCATCAGCTCTGGAGATTTACTGTACTTTAATTTCTTTAACGCTTCGCCAGAATCTTCCTTTACGATCCCGTCTCCTTAGTCATGGCCTACTGCCTTTTGTCCGAAGCCTTATACAGGCAGCGTCGCGGTGTAACATCGCGGACTAGGGCGCCTTGTCACGGTTCGCGCGGCTCCCCCCATCGGAGGTTCGTGTCTTCCCTCGGGCATGGGTATGTGTGTTGTCCTTAGCGTAAGTTAGTTTAAGTTCGATTAAGTAGTGGGTAAGCTTAGGGATCGATGACCGCAGCAGTTTGTTCCCATAGGATCTTACCACAAATTTTTACTTATACAGACTTGTCAGAAACAGTCTGATAAGCTTGTAACGGTGTTGCGGGGTATACTGTACTGAAAAAGAATTCTTAAGAAAAAATGCGATACCTTGCACCGTTTCCGAGTTAATCATCACTGCAGTCAGCCAATTATGCTGTTGCGTACTCAAGTTCAAGCGGCCCTCCAAATACAATTAGTGTGAGTTGTTTGCATAGCGTAATTGAAAGGGCACGAAACTGCTCAGCCTTTGGCTCGGGTTCGATCCTTACTACCGTTCGATGTCCAATTTTTGTATCACACTCTGGTTCGATTTTAGGAAAGCAAACGAAGTACACATTTGGCCACACTGTCTGTGACAGACCGCTTGAATCTGAGCAAGCAACGTCTTAGTTGGCTTAACATCAGTGCTAACGATTCGAATTTTCTTCTTAATAATTATTTCTCAGCACAACCTACCCTGCAACACCCTTACAAGCTTCTGAGACAGTTTCTGACCATCATGTATATATTCAAATTCTCATTTCTGTCTCACAGTGTTTCAACATAGTGTTCCCATCTCTTTGTGCGGTCACATAGTTCCTCAAACACTGGAGATCTCTTCGGTATGAAAAATTTTCGTACTAGGAACCATTCTTAAAGGCGGAGAAAACTTCGGGTACTCAACGGCATATAATGTGGAAGGAATACGAAACCACCACAAGAAAGATTCTCTTGTTATCCAAGAATCAGTGGACAGGTTGGAGTTACCGTAAGGCACCTATCTTAGCAGCCTTTCCAGAAGTCGGTATTTATCAATTAACACTGTTAATGCAAATTCGAAAGTACTTATATCATCGGAAACTAAAACTTTTTGAATATTTGAACTATTAGTCTTCAGTTTGTCACAAACTCAGTTGAGTTTGGTAGATAAATATATAAGGCTCGAAAATGTTGGAATTTTTTGACGATTATGAAAGCGCCTCTCAATATATAATATGTGATACATAATCCAGAGGAGATTACGAAGGATCTAAATTAATTGTAGCTTGCGTAGGCCAATGAAAATAATTAGATTCTCTCAGCAGATATTTCATTGCCTCAGGTTTTGCTGAGGTGACAAAAGTCGTGGGATAGCGGTACGTGTATATTCAGATGGCGGTAGTGCCGCGTTCACAAGGTAGAAATGGGCGGAGGTGTCGCTGACACTCAGGTAATTCATGTGAGTGTGGTTACGCCAGCACGACGGGAATTAACAGACCTTGAATGCTGAATGGTAGTTGGAGCTATGGATGGGACATTCCATTCCGGAAATCGTTAGGGAATTGAAAATTCCGAGATCCACGGCGTCAAGAGTGTGCCGAGAATACCATATTTCAGGCATTACCTCTCACCACGGACAACGTAGTGGTCGACGGCCTTCACTTAACGTCCGAGAGCAGCAGCGTCTGCGTAGAGTTGTCAGTGCTAACAGATAAGCAACCGTGCTTTGTGAAGAACGTTCAGCGGATTAGGAACTACGACTTTACCTTCCAAGTGGACAAAATATCCTAAAAACCTGCCGTATTAATATTTACAGCACTTCGTCCTCAGTTTCTAGGTCACTGTTTTTTATCTTCCAAATAAAGATTTGAATTTTGTTTTTAACCAAACATGGCTAAAAAGAAGAAGGAAATGCAGTTGCAAAAGATGAGTAATTATACTCTGACGTGAAAGATAAACGGTATTTTCCTAACATATTCTGGTACCACGCAAAAATTCGTCATTAGATCAAATTCGTCTTTCTGTATACTAGTTTATCACGACGGAAGCGAAACAGAAGATGATAGAATGAAAATTAAATAACTAAGTTTCGTTTTCCCAAATTACTTCCTCGAGAAAACTCACGACACTGTTTCTACTTTCGACCGAAGTTTACTTCAAACCAAGCTGTATTTACAGTAACCCCATTTTCTTAGCTTAGTAGAGATACGCGAATTGACTTTTCTTTACTGCCCAATTTCAAACTTGGCACCATTTCATTGGAAGAGGTGGTAGTTGGGTGACTTAGGTTAGTGGAGGTTTCCAAGTGACCTATATTCCCGCGATTTTCTTAGGTTAGTAGAGATAACTTTGGTGTGTTGCATTGTACTATTGGAATTGGAACATCCTGCCATTTTTCTGGGGGGAGGGGGAGGTTAATTAATTGATCAATTTAATTAAGTATTCAATCAACTGATAGTAGTGATAGGGCCAATTTCAATAACTCAGGCCTGAAAGTGTACCTCTAGCAGCGACAATGGAGGGGAGTTTGGGGGGAGGGGAAGGATGCTAGGGAACAATAGGTTAAGGGAGGTGACATGGAAAACCACTTAACAGGGAAATAGGTTAAGTACCTGTCAATCAAAGGAGAACAATAGGTTCGTCCCTGAGTGCATACCTGCCCCTGATGTAGGCAACTGGCACTAACAAAGTGCCCCACAAATGGCATTGTCCCCCTACTAATGTGTCTCGTGGCACCAGTGCCACTGCCAACCTGAAGCTAAGTTGTCTTCATAGTACCAAGATTGACTCCTGTTGCAGCTGTAAACCCCTACAGCAGATGTCTGTCATTCCGAGGTCTTGTTCATTATATAAGGTAATATACAGTACATGACATCAGCATACGTTTATGGGAAGTGACCGTGTTGTTGATTGTGATGGCCATTATTCCGTCCCTGATGTTGACTAACAGTGGCTCCACAGCAATGGCATCTAGCACCGTTGGTACCCCTGCCGTATTGACTGTCCAGTGGTAACTACTTCACTTGTACATTCGTTTATGAGTACTCGTGAAGAAGCATTGCTGATGCCATTCTTGATTAGAGAAACGAAGCGGTTGCTAAATGCCATCTTGAGCATTGTAGTGAGTATACATGGCTTATTTGGTCAAAAGACTTCTGAAAACCTAAGAAGAGTAGTGCATCATTTCCTCTTGCTTAAGAGTACTTGCGTATCTCTCAGATACAATTGAACTCATGAATCACCTCCTGCAGCAGTGCAATGTCTATATTAGTAGTGTAGAGCAAATACGTAAGCTCATGCACCTTGACAACACTGCCGATTCTGTTCACATTGGCTGTTGTGATATTGTAAGTCTATCACTCATCAGTCGTCAGAAACACCATCTCACTCTGTACCATCGTGAAGCCACCATGGATCATTTGACTGTGCGACAGTAGACGGTCGTCCGTTGCCATTCGTTCTTCATCTACATCTACATCTACATCTACATCTACATGACTACTCTGCAATTCACATTTAAGTGCTTGGCAGAGGGTTCATCGAACCACAATCATACTATCTCTCTACCATTCTACTCCCGAACAGCGCGCGGGAAAAACGAACACCTAAACCTTTCTGTTCGAGCTCTTAATTCCCTTATTTTATTTTGATGATCATTCCTACCTATGTAGGTTGGGCTCAACAAAATATTTTCGCATTCGGAGGAGAAAGTTGGTGACTGAAATTTCGTAAGTAGATCTCGCCGCGACGAGAAACGTCTTTGCTGTAATGACTTCCATCCCAATTCGCGTATCATATCTGCCACACTCTCTCCCCTATTACATGATAATACAAAACGAGCTGCCCTTTTTTGCACCCTTTCGATGTCCTCCGTCAATCCCACCTGGTAAGGATCCCACACCACGCAGCAATATTCTAACAGAGGACGAACGAGTGTAGTGTAATCTGTCTCTTTAGTGGACTTGTTGCATCTTCTAAGTGTCCTGCCAATGAAACGCAACCTTTGGCTCGCCTTCCCCACAATATTATCTATGTGGTCTTTCCAACTGAAGTTGTTCGTAATTTTAACACCCAGGTACTTAGTTGAATTGACAGCCTTGAGAATTGTACTATTTAACGAGTAATCGAATTCCAACGGATTTCTTTTTGAACTCATGTGGATCGCCTCACACTTTTCGTTATTTAGCGTCAACTGCCACCTACCATACCATACAGCAATCTTTTCTAAATAGCTTTGCAACTGATACTGGTCTTCGAATGACCTTACTAGACGGTAAATTACAGCATCATCTGCGAACAACCTAAGAGAACTACTCAGGTCATTTATATAGATCAGAAACAGCAGAGGTCCCAGGACGCTTCCCTGGGGAACACCTGGTATCACTTCAGTTTTACTCGATGACTTGCCGTCTATTACCACGAACTGCGACCTTCCCGAGAGGAAATCACGAATCCAGTCGCACAACTGTAAATATTTTGTTAGTAGTTCTCAGATCACCTGCCCCCCCCCCAACCCTTTGAGCATCTTTACTGGCCTCTGATTGTACAATAAAGACACGCCGAAAGTGCAGTGTTGAGAATCGGCGCCTGGTATTCACTGCAAGAGGGGAAACTGGTTTAAATCTCTACAGGTATGACACCCCTAAACGACGCTAGGTTGTAAAAGAAATGGGCATTGCACTGTATAACAACTTTAAAGAATTCACTATATTTATGCAGGGGATGTAATATATTTTAGTGTATCGACAGTTGACGATGGGAGCAGGCACTGCTGGTGTTGCTCCTCCTGCTGGCAACACGGCAGAGCTGCGAGCGCGTTCGGCCCTGGCCGCCATTGGCAACTTTGTCGGTCAACGTGACCGCGTCCACCTGGTTACCTCGCGGGGCTGACGCTGCGGTCAGCGAGCGCCTACGGGAGCGCTACGGTAGAAGCTCGCTGCTCTGCTCGTTTTTCCTTTTTTCAATCACTATAGCCTACTCTCTCGCAGTCTTCAGCAATACGTTCAGGTTTTCTCTTTGCTCACGTATACGGTATTGCCGCACCCAGTACTGAGAGTCACTTTTGCTGCCACTTCCCGACACGAGGGGATTCGCCAAATTATCCGATTTCTGATCGTTGCCACTGTTACCGTTGTTTCTCTTTTTACGCTCGTTTTTGTTTTCTAGAGGAGGTGGTGGAGTTAGACCTCCATCTGTTTCTGCTTCTGACTTGGACTATTTTCCGAAGAAATTGAGACATCTTTGTTTTCCAACGTAGTCTGTTCTGTAGAGAGTGGCGGAAGTGGAGGTATTTTCACCTGTTCGTGGCGACCAGTTGCTCTGGTTTGTATAGGAACGAGCTCTTCCACAACTCAGATGTAAGCCGCCTGTCGGGGTTGTAACGCCGTTCCCACAACTACACGACCCACAAGGGGTACAGAAGCAATCAGTGACAGCGCTCTCACGAAGAAGTTGTATCGATCGTCGACGGGTGAAGTTTATCCTTAAATATTCAGTGGAATGACAGATTGAACAGGTTGGTGGTTGCCTAATGTAGGTGATCCGAAAGCGACGTTCGCCTGTGACTATGTGAGATGGAATGTGTTTCTTTATGCCTACACGAATACATCGCACTCCACTGTTGACGTTCTACCGATAGGCAGTCAACCATTTCTCATTAGTGGCTGGCAAAACCACACCGTACTGCGGGGGTACGAGCAGTTATCTCATTGGGGCACTCAGGTGGTACAGTGCAGAGACTAATATTTCTAACACTTTTACTTGATGGCACAATCTGAGCATCGCTCATACTCCCGGCAGTAGGATGAAATTTCCACATACCACCATATTCCTGTACAGATTTCTCGCAATTGAAACGAATTTCGCAAGTCACGAGTATTGTACTAACTGGAACTGAAAGTGCCTACAAAGTGTTCGGGCTATCCAGACACGAACTTCAAAAGCCGTCGACCTAAAACATTGTGATGAAATACACATTGAACACTGTTTTCTCTGTTGGATGTCGACATTTTACTTGCAGTTAATTGCACCGCACATTGTAAACCTCGGCCACAGACGCTGCTCTCCTCCCCTCCACAAGCACCAATCGGCGACCGGAGCACTTGCCAGAGCGCCCCCGAACGACGTCCACCGGCGGGCAGTCCGCAGCAGAATCACCTCGGTCGCTACGTCAGCGGCACTTCCGTTGAAGAGTGCTTACCTAAAGGTGCGCTCACACCTGCGTACATTGCGGCTAGCCGCCATGCGAATGGAATTACTGGCACGCACATATTGAGGAAGAGGCAAGCATCCTTCACACGTGCTTCTACTTTCGCGTGGGGCAAGCACAGTCGCACGACGACGAGGCTCGAGGCGCACAGGTGTGAACGCACCTTCACGGCTACGTAAGTGACAATCGTAACAGATTCTTTCTCCTTTTCCAGGAAAATATGCTTTTGAGGACTCCATATATGATGAAAGAAAAATGCTCAGTGTTCACTTATCTATCGACCCTACAAGGTCTGACAAGCAAACTCTTAAGTGTGGGGTCGCAAAAGGCCATTGATGTTTACGGCATTCAACGCCCTAGATATTGTTGTTGTGGATTGGCAAGACAGCCAACCCACTATGAGAGGAAGCCGAAAGGCACGCGTTTTAGCTCACGCAGGCTAGCGTGAGGTCTGGAACAGGTCAAGGAAATGAGACTAACAAAAAACGTACGTAGCTGCTGGAATACTTAACTTTAATCCATAATTGGTGAACATCGCTCTTGACGGTACATGTTTTACAGCATCAATAGTAACTGGTAATGGCGCCTTGCTAGGTCGTAGCAAATGACGTAGCTGAAGGCTATGCCAACTATCGTCTCGGCAAATGAGGGCATATTTTGTCAGTGAACCATCGCTAGCAAAGTCGGCTGTACAACTGGGGCGACTGCTGGGAAGTCTCTCTAGACCTGCCGTGTGGCGGCGCTCGGTCTGCAATCACTGATAGTGGCGACACGCGGGTCCGACGTATACTAACGGACCGCGGCCGATTTAAAGGCTACCACCTAGCAAGTGTGGTGTCTGGCGGTGACACCACAATTTTCTACCATGCAACCACAATATTGGCTGCTAATGACAACAGAGGATGGGCCTGTGGTATCCAATGGTAAGTAGAGCATGAGACTACGGAGCGTAGTTGCACCGCATATCGACGAGTAACTCACAACAATGCTACAGTCCTAGTGGTGTTGATACGAAGCAGAGAAATAGCAACGATAAACAAAGCAAACATTGAATTATATCTACAACAATAGTTGCCAAAGTTGGTATTTCGTCATAAAGGAACCCAAGGAATTTGGCAGAGTGAGAAAGAAGTGACAGAAAAAAAAAATATTGACTTTTCTGCAAGGTGAATCAGTGCATGTGTGGTGTCGTATACGCTCGACTGGGGAGACAATATACATAGGAGTGCAATAATGACGATACGTGCTTAACAAGTGAAAGTGATACTGAAACAGGTATCGAGCCATGTAATTCACCATCCTTGTAGGACAGAGAGCCACAAATTCTGTCTGCAGTGAAACATAGTAGAGGACAATCGTCGTCCAAGGACCGGGTTCAAAATGGCTCTAAGCAATATGGGACTTAACATCTGAGGTCATCAGTCCCCTAGACTTAGAACTACCTAAATCTAACTAACCTAAGGACATCACACACATCCATGCCCGAGGTAGGATTCGAACCTGCGACTGTAGCAGCGTCGCGATTCCGGACTGAATAGCCTAGAACCGCTCGCTCACAGCGGCCGGTGGACCGGGTTCCAAACATAATTACGTAAATGGAAGATCGTCCGCAGCATAGTGAAAAGACAATTATGAACAGATTTAGAATAAGTTCTGAAGACTATGACCATGTTGTGTGTAAGAAAAAGTACGGATATTCAAGGGAGGACAAAGCGCACTTGTTGCAAAAACTAGTGTTTGCTCGTTTCAAGGATGCTCGATACAATTTACATGATGTGCATGATAGTGATTACAAAGGAAGCAGTGAATGGTTGTATAACTTCAAACAGTACTACAGAACTGAAAGATGTAGGATAACGAGATTTCCATCAAAGCATCAACTTGATGATGCACAGCAAACTGCGAAATCGGCCCGAAAAATTGTAGATGAGATAAACAAACTTATCACATTGTCCTGTAAGGAAGTTGCTTTCAACTGCGAACAGTCTGGATTTGAAGAGGAAATCCGTACTAAAGGCACTGTGGAAACTGTACGTAACAAGAAAGTTGTATCAAGATCAACTAACATCAATAACTTACCGCATTCGTATACAATTATGCCGACTGTTAATTTGGATGGTAATTTGGTTGGAAAGGTATTTATTGTGTTGAGGAAAGTTATAGGTGCTCTGCCCTCCAGGATTCGTCTTCGTGTGTGTGATCTTGCAAGGGCGGTAGGGGATATTTACGTTACAGAAAGTGGGAAAATGGGCATAAGAGAACTGAGAGTATAGTACGAGCACTGCTTTTGGCCAATATCGGATCAAAATAACTTGCTTTTGCTTGATTCCTGGGTACAAAAAGTATACTCACTTCGAACAAACTATCTCTCCAAAAAAGTATGTAACATTCCAATTCATACCACTTGGGACAACTGGACAAATTCAGTCTCTGAGTGTTTGTTCTTTTCTCTGCCTATAAAACATATAGCACTACGCCTTAAAGGATATCAAGTTTCACGATAAGCTCCAGGACAGGTTCTTACAAATTAGGTTACATGCCATCAGGTGCCATCACTCCGTTACACCATTATGATTATATGTGCATTCGTTAAGAGTGGATACCTAGCTGAACATCCTGCACGGTTTGTAACTCCCAAGGAGTTCGCCTTCGATCTTGAGGGTGCCAACCTTTGTGATCACTGTGGCGGACATTTTTTCAGTCGGTGTTCATGGTGCAAGCTATTGGTTCATTTTGCAAATTTCTTGAATGTCGATTATGCCCGTACTGTGAAGTGTTATACATACATTCCATAGGAAGTTGATCTCTGCACCTCCTGGAGACTCATTTTCTGTCACCCTCAAGTTCCACGTGGTGAGTCATTAGCGGCTAATATTTTCCTGCCATAATTGTTGACGCAACACTTCAAATGAGCCTTACTGAAGATTGAACTTGCGACCTCGCACTCGAGGAGTTTTTTGTATGTCGATTGCGCTTAATGAGCTTTAGGGATGGTTTTTCCAACGCTGACGAACATGAGCCGAATCGGTTGGCCGTGTCACAGGCCTTCCCATTGTGTGTTTAATTATTCTACCATTCCTCGAGCCAGTCACACACAGGGTGGCAGTTATTGAACTGTATGCAATAAAATCGTCATAACTTCTGAAAGGTTTGCGTTAGGACGTTCAAATCGCACGGTTGGCCGCGGGGCATGATGGGAATTAGTATGGTGTGGTTTAGCGACGAAGTCCACTTTCATTTGGATGGGTTCGTCATTAAGCAAAATTGACGCATTTGGGAGACTGAGAAACCGCATTTCGCGATTGAGAAATATCTTCACCCTCAACGGGTGACTATGTGGAGTACCATGTCGAGTCACAGAGTAATCGATGCGATATTCCTTGGTGGCACGGTGACTACCGAACGGCACGTGAAGCTATTGGAAGTTGATTTCATCCCCATTATCCAAAGTGACCCTGATTTCGACAAGATGTGGTTCATGCAAGAGGGAGCTCGAGCCCGTCGAAGCGGGATATTGTTTGTAGTCCTGGAGGAGCGCTTTGGAGACCGCACTGTGGCTCTGCGGCACACAGAGGCCACTGGCAGGGGTCTCGATTGGTCGCCATATTCTCCGACTTCTTTTTGTGGGGCTATATGAAAGATGCGGTGTACAGCAATACCCTCAAAACTCTTGTTGAGCTGAAAACAGCCATTCAGGAGGTCATAGATAGCATCGATGTTCCGACATTTCAGCGGTCATGCAGAATTTCGCTATTCGTGTACGCCTTATCATCGCCAATTACGACAGGCATATCGGACGTGTCATAACGTAATGGTTCAATTGGCTCTGAGCACTATGGGACTTAACATCTTTGGTCATCAGTCCCCTAGAACTTAGAACGACTTAAACCTAACTAACCGAAGGACAGCACACAACACCCAGTCATCACGAGGCAGAGAAAATCCCTGACCCCGCCGGGAATCGAACCCGGGAACCCGGGCGTGGGAAGCGAGAACGCTACCGCACGACCACGAGCTGCGGACGTGTCATAACGTAAATGTAGTGACGTTTACAAGTTTAACAAAGTGTGTGCACGCCATAGCTTGTCACTAATTTATGTTTTTTCATGTAGTTCAATAACTGTCACCGCGCATTTTGCGAAGATACTAAGTATTATCGTATCTTGATTAGTAGTCGACCATGTTGTAGGGTGCAGAACACTTTTCGAAAGCATAGGCAGACGGGACCTAAGTGTTCACCTGCATCTATTGTTTGCAAGATGACCATGGAGTGTCTTTCAGGAGGGATTTAATCTGTAACGAGTACGTAACCCATCGAGTTGACCTTTTTTCAAACTGCAGTCAGCTAGCCGGTATCCCTGCGTGTGAGAATCCTCTCCAACATAGTAACCACTCTGAAAAGGTCAAGTTTCGAAGTAATGAAGGTATTAGAATATTTCACTAAACTATAAAGGGCATTAGAGATAAAGTTAGTGACCTGCCTATGGATGTTTTCTCAGACACTGGTGGCATATCAGAGCAGCATTTAAAGAATCTATGTTCAGTGGCTTCCTATACCAGGCTGTAGATTAACTAGTTATTTTTCATGGATCTTTTCCTTTTGGATCTGTTGTTGACATATCAAGGGACTGCACTAAATAGTTCATCGAATATTGTGCAGGAGCGGTTGGATTCAGTGAAACTTAAACTTTTAATTACAATTATCTATAGGTCCCCTAACTCTGATTTCAGGATATTTCTGTTCAAGCCATGGAGAGTACTTGATTGGATTTACACGAAAGTACCAAAAATTAGTTGTATTCGGTGGCTTTAACATTAATTTCACAAGTGACTGTACAAGGAAAAGAATGATTCCTAAATTCGTATCATCTGACACAGGCTGTATTTCTTCCAGCCAGAGTGCAGAGGAGCAGTAGCAGAACTCTGTATAATATTTTTGTTCAGTTTCCATTACTAGAGTTAAATTCCGCGAGTAAAAGGATAAATGGCAACAGGGAATTTTTAAACGTCATTAAAGAACAAGTGTGGAAAGATGTTTACAGTGGTGATAACATATACGATAAACATAAATAACCATTCCACTTTGAAAATTGCTTTCCATGAACATGTTTAAAACAGGGTACTGGAACTAACAGACAACATGGATGGCTGACTAATGGAATAAGGAATCGTGTAGAACAATGTGGGAATTATAACAAAACTTTGTACCGCAAGGTGCTTCAGGTGTCATTAGAAGGCCAATAAGCATTTGGTATGCAAATGTAACAGCCAGTGCTCTAATTAAAACATGGTCAGTCGTGAAGGAAGGGCATGGCCAACAGCACAAGATCGACGATATAACGTAAATATACAGTAAAAGTGGTTCTGTTATTGATAAGTCAAACATATGTATATTACTTATTAATCAGTTCATAATATATCAGGTGAATTAAATAAAAAACGTAGATACTACAGGGAATTATATATCTCTCTTAGAAAATGAGTCAATAATTGAGCCAATAATTAAACTGCTGAAGACTAATGAGTTTTATGGATATCATGGGGTATCTAGCCCTGTACTGGGCCACATTACTAATTTTTCCTTTAGGAATGTTCACATTTATGAAGATTAAAGTATTCAGCAGTGGAACCGCTTTGTAAAAAAAGGGAAAGGGATAATGTGGACAATTTGAGAGCTATTTTATTCCATCGATGTTTGTGAAAGTTATTGAAAAGGCTGTACATGTAGTGTGTAAACGTGGTGTGGATCTAATCGAGACGAACAAATTAATACAGGTCACATGTGATCTGTCAAGCCAGGAAACAACCTCAAATTGGCATACAAAAGCCAAATAAGTCACACTGCGTGCACACCACACCAGTTCATTTCAATTTCTCGCCAAAATCGTCTTTGAATATTAAAAATCCCTTGTTCTTGCAGTTAAAAATGTAACGGGTGATCAAAAAGTCAGTATAAATTTGAAAACTTAATAAACCACGGAATAATGTAGATAGAGAGGTAAAATTTGACACACATACTTGGAATGACATGGGCTTTTATTAGAACCAAAAGAAAAAAAAACAAAGTTCACAAAATGTCCGGCAGATGGCGCTGGACAGCGAAACGTCAGTGACTGCGCACAGCAATCGTGTATAAAAGGAGCTGTAGTGAGAGAGAGAACAGATGCGCCAGCAGTCGCATCATGTTGACGTTACCTGAAAACGCGCTTTTAGTGAAGCTGTATTATCAAAATGGGCAATGTGCTAGTTCAGCGTTACGATTCTATCGCCATAGGAACGGGATTCGAACGGATAAAGATGGCTCTGAGTACTACGCGACTTAACTTCTGAGGTCATCAGTCGCCTAGAACTTAGAACTAATTAAACCTAACTAACCTAAGGACATCACACACATCCATGCCCGAGGCAGGATTCGAACCTGCGACCGTAGCGGTCACGCGGTTCCAGACTGAAGCGCCTTTAACCGCACGGCCACACCGGCCGGCTGAACGGATAAAGGTCCGTTGACAAATGCAGCTGTCGCTAGAATGATTTCGAAGTTCGAAGCCACGGGTTGTTTAGACGATATACCCCGTAGTGGCCGACCGAGCACAAGGCGTAATGCTGCTGAGACAGTTCAGGAAGAAATGGAGACTGTAACGGGTTCGCCTATGCACGAGGAAGTCAGCGCTCGTGCAGTCGCACGTCGCACCGGCATTCCATACACTACTGTTTGGTTGGCACTTAGGCGTACCCTTCGATGCTATCCGTACAAAATCCATCGGTATCATGAACTGTTACCTGGCGATTTAGTGAAGCGGAGGGCATTTGCGGTGCGAATGTTTCAAAAGATGGCGGAAGATGACGATTGGTTGAGTAACGTGTTGTGGACCAACGAAGCTCATTTCACGCTCCGAGGGTGTGTCAGCGCCCACAACTGCAGAATTTGGGCTACCGAAAATCCTAGAACTGTCGTGGAAACTCCATTGCACGACGAGAAAGTCAGGGTATGGGTTGAATTTACCACATCTACCGTTATCGGGCCTTTTTCCTTCGAGGAAATGCGTGATTCTGGTTTTGTAAATGCTACCGTGACGGGTGAGAGGTACGCCGATATGTTACGGGATCGCATCATCCCCAGCCTGGCTGATAAACACCTGCTGGAACGTACGATGTTTATGCAGGATGGCGCTCCACCCCATATTGCTAGACGCGTGAAAGATCTCTTGGGCGCGTCGTTTGGTGATGATCGTGTGCTCAGCCGCCACTTTCGTCATGCTTGGCCTCCCAGGTCCCCAGACCTCAGTCCGTGCGATTATTGGCTTTGGGGTTACCTGAAGTCGCAAGTGTATCGTGATCGACCGCTACGGGCGCAGGTTCGAATCCTGCCTCGGGCATGGATGTGTGTGATGTCCTTAGGTTAGTTAGGTTTAAGTAGATCTAAGTTCTAGGGGACTGATGACCACAGATGTTAAGTCCCATAGTGCTTAGAGCCATTAGAACCATTCTTCCTTAGGTTAGTTAGGTTTAAGTAGTTCCAAGTTCTAGGGGACTGATGACCTCAGATGTAAAGTCCCATAGTGCTCAGAACCATTTGAACCGTTTTGCCTCACCATTACTCCGGGCATGCTTTACAGTGCTGTTCACAACATTATTCCTCGACTACAGCTATTGTTGAGGAATGATGGTCGACATATTGAGCATTTCCTGTAAGGAACATCGTCTTTGCTTTGTCGTACTGTGTTATGCCAATTATTGCTATTCTGATCAGATGAAGCACCATCTGTCGGACATTTTTTGAACTGTTGTGTTTATTTGGTTCTAATAAAACTCCATGTCATTCCAAGCATAGTCAGTTTGTACCTTTCTATCTACGTTATTCCGTGATTTATTCAGTTTTCAAATGTATACTGACTTTTTGATCACCTGGTACATACAGTTGACATTTGTGTTAATTTTAGTTTAAAATATTGTTAATTAACACAGCTTAAATTTAACAATTAAGTTGTTTTTTCTGACTTGCTTTCTTACTACGAAACTACTATTCTTGTAAGAGTTAACTTTAGATCGACTTACAACCGTAATTAGTTTTGTCATGAAGTTTACGAAAGCCTTTTTTATTTCGTTACTCTCACCGGACTATTTAAATTAGTAACAATACCGAAGTAGTCGGCCAGGCCGGTGGCGTAAGAGAGAGAAAGAGGTAGAAAGAGAGAGAGAGAGAGAGAGAGAGAGAGAGAGAGGGACGAAGAGGGAGAGGACTCTGAAAATCTGATGCGGCGAGCATGCGTTGTAGCTTAGGAGACTTTTGAAGGCTATTTGGAGATTGTTTCCTAGCTTGATAGACCGCAAGTGCCCTGCATCAAACTTTTCGTCTCGGCATCCCCTACATTACCGTGGTACGTTGTAAACAGTTATCATTTACACTTCGTATAACTGATCATATCAGTTCACATAATTTGCTGTGAAACATACAGTGTGGTTTTAGAAGTGGTTTAACAACTGAACGTGCTATATTGTCTTTTCTCTGTGAGGCACTGGACGGATTAAACAAAAAATTTGGAACAAAAGTTTTGTATCACCTCGGTTCCGAGACTTCCGGAACCTGTACAGAAAATCGCTATAGATATCAACTTAAACATCATTTCCGCCCTGTTTATTGCTCAAGAAAACCACGCATTGTATTTTGTACCACCACACAGCGAGACCTTCAGAGGTGGTGGTCCAGATAGGTGTACACACTGGTACTTCTAACAGCCAGTAGCACGTCCTCTTGCACTGATGCATGCCTGTATTCATAGTGACATATTATCCACATGTTCATCAAGGCACTGTTGGTCCAGATTGCCCCACTCCACAACGGGATTCGGCGTAGATCCCTCAGTGTGATTGGTGGCTCACGTCGTCCATAAACAGACCTTCTCAATCTATCCCAGGCATGTTCGATAGGGTTCATGTCTGGCCACTCTAGTCGAGCTATGTCGTTATCCTGAAGGAAATCGTTCACAACATGTGCACGATGGGGGGCGCGAATTGTCGTCCATGAAGACGAATGCCTCGCCAATATGCTGCTAATGTGGTTGCATTATCGGTCGGAAGATGGCATTCGCGTATCGTACAGCCGTTGCGGTGCCTTCCATGACCACCAGTGGCGTACGTCGGGCCCACATAATGCCATCCCAAAACAGCACGAAACCGCCTCCTTGCTTCACTCGCTGGACAGTGTGTCTAAGGCGTTCACCCTGACCAGGTTGCCTCCAAACACGTCTCCGACGATTGTCTGGTTGAAGGGATATGCGACACTCATCAGTGAAAAGAACGTGATGCCAATCCTGAGTGGTCCATTCGGCATGTTGTTGGGCCCATCTGTACCGTGCTGCATGGTGTCGTGGTTGCAAAGATCGACCGCGCCATGGACGTCAGGAGTAAAGTTGCGCATCATGCAGCCTACTGCGCACAGGTTGAGTCGTAACACAACGTCCTGTGGCTGCACGAAAAGCATTATTCAACATGGTGGCGTTGCTGTCATGGCTCCTCTACGCCACAATCCGTAGGTAGCGGTCATCCACTGCAGTAGTAGCCCTTGGGCGGCCTGAGTGAATCATGTCGTTGACAGTTCCTGCCTCTCTGTACCTCCTCCATTTCCGAACATCACTTTGGTTCACTCCGAGACGCCTGGACACTTCCCATGTTGAGAGCCCTTTCTGGCACAAAGTAACAAATAACAATGCGGACGCGATCGAACCTAGGTATTGACCGTCTAGGCATGGTTGAACTACAGACAACACGAGCCGTGTACCTTCTTACTGGAGGAATGACTGGAACTGATCGGCTGTCGGACCCCCTCCGTCGAATAGGCACTGCTCATGCATGGTTGTTTACATCTTTCGGCGGGTTTAGTGACATCTCTGAACCGTCAAAGGAACTGTGTCTGTGATACAATACACACAGTCAACGTCTATCTTGAGGAGTCCTGGGAACCGGGATGATGGAAAACTTTTTTTGATGTGTGTATACAACTTCTAATATGACGGGTGATTCTAAAATATTTTTGTTTGCTTCTTAGTGATGGACGTTGAGTGCAACATAGGCAATGTATCAAAAAGTGCAAGTCAAGAAATAAGTCCATGGCTTGTAGAAAATGAAGCTAAAACTGATATTTGGATATGCAAGTGCATACTTTCTCGGCGAATTTCATATATGAAGTCTTCACGGGCTGTCAGCCGAGTAGCGTCGTCGTCTCGTAGCTACGAGACGACGACGCTACTCGGCTGACAACCCGTGAAGACTTGGTATATGATATTTGGATTACACACAACAGGCATCTGATTAATGAGCCCGGAAAATCCAAATTCGCAGGTGTTCAGATAGATGGTAATCTGCCATGGAAAGCCCGTGTTCAGGATCTTGTTCAAAAACTTTGTGTTACTATATTCACCCTTAGACAAGTATCTGCAATAAGCGATAATCCAACACGAAATATTGTCAAATTTACGTATCTTCATTCGCTTATGCCAAAGGGCATTATATTCTGGAGTAGCTCTTCCCATTAACAACGTCTATTTTTGGCTCAGAAAAGGGCAGTCCGAGCAGTATGTGGTGTCGATTGACAGACCTATTGTCGACACCTGAACAGGAGTCTAGAAATTCTGACGTCTGCCTCTTCATATATATTTTCTTTACTATCCTTTGTTGTTAACAACGTGAGCTAATTCCAAAGACTTTAAGATTTCACTTTGTTAATACTAAGTAAAAATTATATCTGCATTTGGGCCACGAGTTTTTGATTCGTGTGGAGAAAGGAGGACAGTATTCTGAACATTTTGAATAAGCTACCAAAAAGTCTTAATAGTTATCCTCACACATTCAAGTCTATGTTGAAGAATTTCCTCATAGCTCACTATGGGAGTTTCTGGAAAAAATTTAAGCAAATTCGTGTGTTATATTGCTGATTATGGTAATGTGAGTTATACTTGGCAGATTTTCGTCTGCGTAGGATTCGTTTGAATTTCATTTGAATTACGACTATAGCTAATTTTTCCGATTTAATTTCATGCGCCGAATCGCTTCATGCCCGTGGTGATTGGCTCCTCAACTTGGTGCTAAGGAGCTAGATGCGTAGTTGAAGAAAAAGTGCACCTCCAAAGAAGTCTCTTACAAAAACTACTAGTTCTTGGGAACGGTCTCTCGGCGTGACACTACCACTAAGTTGAATTCACGGATGAGACGGAGAATATTCAACGAGATGTGCTCGCTTCACTATGAGTTTGCTGAGTGAGCGCGAGAGTGACAAAGTAAAACTCAACGTACTCCAGTTGGAGACGCTATAAGAAAGGTGCTGTGGATCTTGGAAAGCCCAGCTTTGGGATTCCCAAAGTGAGATTCCAATTCGAGTCAAATAACAAATTACTGCCTCCATTTTATATTACAGATTAATGTCTACGAGGACAAAATTAGAAGAAATCGCTTGTGTTCAAAGGAATGCCGACAGTTTTCCTTCCCGTTTACCGTCAGCAAATGGACCAGCAAAGCGTAAAAATATTTCAGTAGTTTGTCCGATATGTTAAGACCTGTTCGTAACACGTAGAATGCTAGCTTGCGAGATAGGTAAGTGACAGGTGAGTCAGACCAGCATCGGATCCGCGTGGCGTATTAACGACCGTGGGCTGCTCCAACGGGGCAAGTACTGAGCTGGTCCCCAAATTCTGTCTCGGTTAAAATACGGTCATATACAGAATAAAGGTTCAGATGGCTGGCGCACACGACATTGCTCCTCCACGCTACCTTGACGACTGTGGCGTCAGAGCGGCATCCGTCCACGTAATTAAATAATAAAATAAAATCTGCAAAATCCTTGAAAAACGTACGGAATAAGCCCTAGGGAAAAGAAAGAAGATACCACTTCTGTGTTAAAAAATTCTGATGCCGGAAAACACCGAAGATTATTTCAACTTTATTCTTTGTATTGTAATTTAATTCGTTTTGTGTCATTCTACCTGTCCTTCAGATTTATTCTTTCCTCAACAACAATACAGGAGCAAAAATTGCGTTAAAATTGTAACAGACACAAAGAAGAAATCTGTAAGAAAATGTTAACGTAATAAAACTATAGGGTGTGCTTGAGGACAGTATTAGAAATGAAACAAAGCATGTACAAAATGTTAAGTGTTAAATTACTGATACAGAGACTGAACCTAGTTTGAACTACGTTTTCTTCCACTTAACGTTATTTTCATCTGTGTTAATTTTTTTCAAGTTTATTCTTCAGTTCAGGCTTGAGAGTAATTTGTACAAACGGTCATAGGATCTCAGAAAGACTATGTTGTACATACTATGTCGGTTAATCTGCTACTCAGATTTTGGATTTAAGTTTTTTTTACCCAGGAAACTTCAAAGCGTATTGGGAGATATTTTTATCACTTTATACAGAAATAACTGTTACAGATTCTTGATACTTATCACGCTGTGTTACTTGACAAGGCTTCCTGTTCAGTTGTCAACACTGAGCTTTATAATGTGGAAATTATTACGTTGAAGTGTCATGCTTTCTAAAAACAGATCAGTCTAACTTCCTGGTATTCTGGCTATTTTGTGTAAAGTAATCAGCAGGACTCCATTTGAAGTACGAGTTGCATGATTCGTATAAGTAAATAATTTTCTATATGATTTCACGTGTACTGTGTACAGATTTAGCCTCTATACATTCAAGAAATCAAATTTCGGAGCTGACGTCGACAGACCGACCCTCGGTACGTAACTGCTTTTGTGCTTTTCCGTTCTGATTCCTATATAACAGCATTATAGATATAATCAGCAGCCCATGCACTCTGACAATTGAAGTAGAAGCTACTCCAATTAACCTTTGTCTCTGGACAGTAATTTTAGCTTCTGTCAACACTTCTGCCGTTCGTCAATACTGGTGTTATGGTTCCTTTTTAAGAAACGGAAATTTTGGAAAAGGATAAGTCAGTGGCGTTTTTTATCAAACGTCGGAGTAGTGGCTCTCGCACACCTGCTATCCTGTGGTGTTCCAAATTGCTTAAAGAATTATGAGATTTTGATTCTTGTTGCTATCGAATTGTTCGTAATAAACTGGTAAATAATATGTTGAAACTGTAAAACTTTATCCACTCCTAATAATTATATTTCCACTGAAGATGTTTCTTACCCTCTTGATGTCATAAATTCGTAAACGAATTTAAAGAAAAATGAAGTGCCGATTATTCGGTTCGCTATCTGTTGTCGTTGAGGAAATTTTGTTAAAAGGCCGTTTTTTCCCACTGTCCTTTACAGTAAACGTGTTCCATTTACGTCTTTTGTTAGGTAATTTTCTTTCCATTGCGCCCAGTAGATCATGTGAGCTGAAAGTAGGTTGTTTCTTCTGGTGCGCAATGTTTTACGAATGTGCGACATGAGCCAAACCCATGTGTCTTGTTTCTTGTGAATTTCATCAGAATCAAAAACCTGATGTTTCTCTTTATGGTTTCATTAATGTCATTATACTTTGGGCTGCATAGAGCTATTCATGTCCCCATGTTCCTGAGAAAAGACAGTCTTGCCACACCTCGCGCTCGTATTTTTTCCGTTCGAAAGTTTCATCAATCCATTTCCACATATATAGCCATTGTTTCAAGGTAGCTCATCTCCCTCCCTTTGCGTATGTTATGTAAGACTTCATGTTGCACCTTGTAACTGTGACCTACTTTAACCAGGAGGTCTGCAAAGGTAGAGGTTCCTTTTGTAAGGCTCCAACTTTTATGGTGTTCCTTCAAGTGGGCGGATGTTGTCCTGCCAGTCTTGCCTACATACAAGCAATAAAAACGGCACTGATACAAGAAACGTAGAAATGGAGCAGAAGAGACCCATCTCGTCATATATAAAAGGCTATGACTTCAAAGTAACTGACATACGTGACGGCCAGCCTTGTACTTGCGCTATCTACGGCTCGGCAGCATAAAGCAGAGTACCCACAGTTCAGAAGTGCTAACCAAAGACCTGCTCCAGGACAAACCAAGTTACCAAGGATTGGCCGTGACGCAACAACAAATACAACAAAAGTAAGGGGGAGACAAATTGTGGATGGCAACCAACTTGCAGGAACCGTGGAAAAAGTGACCAATGACACAGTACCAAACCAGCACCACTCTTAGACAAGAACAGGGCATCTCCATTAATGTGAAAGAGGTAGCAACCAGGAGGACTACCTTAGACAGGAACAAAGTGTTGCTAGCAGCCAGCCATAGGAGGCAAACGACGAAATTAACAACTACACAACCATGAAAGGCCACAGAAAGGGAACCAGATACAGAAAGACCGGAATAAAACACAAAGAATAGTGTCACAGTTAACAACTGCTTGACGAGGCAACATCACGACTGAAACCAACAATTCTCAAGAACCAAGGAAGAAATCTGACACAGGAACGGAGACAAATGCACGAAAACCTGCAAACTAGATGCAGCACGCGTAAACTAACAGAAGAGAAGATTACGAGAAGCGGAACCAATGGAAACCACCAACACGGACCCGCAGCCAACTATGAGCTTTAGACAGTGGGCTCATGAACCCGAGGAAAGTCCTTACGTGTGAACAAAGTGTCCCAAGATTATAAAATAACAGCAGTAAACACAAATGGAGTGAAAACGGAGACAAAAATAAGAAGTTTCGAATAATATCTACTGTTTAACCGTTATTCTATGCGAAAAATGTGTTCAGTATACGCCACAAAGGCTACTCGAATCCTACCGAGGGATCGCCATAAAACTTCAGGCTATGTTAATCATAAATGTACATGCTCCCACAGGCTGCGACGCTCCGAGCCAGAGTAGTGAACTTTCAAATCAGAAGTTGCAAATTTAATAACACTTCCGTACAAGAACATTATTATCGAAGATGATATCAGCTGCGTAAGTCCCAATTCTAATTTTGACCAAGAACTGCAAACGTTAGTGGATGGATTCGAATTACTAAATACCTGGATATACGTTCATCCCAATACCATCTCTTTCACCTCTATTATCTTCATCGGTAAAAGCATATTTGACAGATACGACATAAACCACGGTGTCAAACATTATGTCATGGATGGAGAAAGATCGTTCTCCGATAGTACTAAAACACGTACAACAGAAAACGTTTCAAGGGCGTGGAACGTGACAGATGAACACAAACCTCCTCAACACGACAAAAACATCTGGAACAAGTGCCTACGCCAGAAAATGCCCCTTTCAGCTGGCGGAAGAAAGAGCTTATTGGTGGAATAAAAAGCTGTAATGTTATTTGATGCTTCTACGGGAGTTATATAGCAATATGGCGTGTTTAACAGATAACATGACTAGAATTAAGCACAGCAAAGCATAAATTACCCCCCTTACCAGACAACTTGCGTAGAGCGCCAAAATCGGGTCACGCAGTCAAAACGATATAACGAATGAATCTGCTTCTATCTACCACATCATAAGAGAAACGATAAGGGCCAAATACAAGATCATATACAAGTTAACAGACGACCAAGGGAGTATCTATGACACACGAAAGTCGAGCAAAGGCTACATCGTACAACACTTCACAGGTCCGTATAATGAAACCGAAACACACGTTAGTAACTAAGAAATTTTCTTCACATGCACCACAACAATCACCAGTTGGGAAGACAACGAAACTAGACTAGAAGCGATAGCGCAATTGTAATTGCATACATTAATTAAGGAGTCACAGAAAGAGAAAGTAGTGTCTTTGGATGGCATACCTGTCGAATTTTACTTACATGTCTATACTTGGTCGGCCTGAAACACCGGGATCATGTATGGTGACAATCTACCTTCATCCTTTACAGGACTGTTGGTGTTAGTACCAGAAAAATCCAACACCATCAATACTCGGTCAGTATCAAACAAGTGCTACAAAAGGACGCTCCATTCTGAATATTTTAGCTGAATATCGGGATACAACACACCTAAAATGCGCCAGTAAAGCAAAGTTAGCGTTAGCCTTTATCGATTTTGACAAATCAGATGACAGAGTTCATCATGATTTTTTGCTCAGTGTAATGCGCAGAATGGGATTTGAGAATAAGTCTGCAAAATAAATAGTCAAAACACCTTGGTCAATACCGGCCAAAAGAGCTACACGACAGAGTTTCCCACTTTCTGTAACTCTTCATACAATCACAATAGAACCAATGCCGAAAAAGTGGCGTGAAAATGTGTATGGTGTGCAAACCCCCAATACCAAATCCGTATTTCACACATACGCGGATGGCATCAGTATTATCAACAACAACAACGGCGTTACGCATACAAGAAGACAAATCGTACAAGACTACGCCAGTGTGACCGATGCTGTTACAAACCACCAAAAATCGCGTTCTAGTAGGACCACATTGGGACAACGTCCAAGGCACGTGGTTATGAACAACAGAGAGAAGGAAACACCAATGGACGGTTATAACGCCTAACCCGAATGGCATGCTAATGGCAAACTGGCAGGACAAACTCAGCGTCATCCGAACAGCTATGAACGAACACAAGACCAGAGAATCAGTTCGACTGCAGAAGATCGGACTTATAAACACCTATATACATAGTAAGGTCTACTGTACAGCAACAACGGCACCTATACCTTAACGGCATCGCGCATAGAATAGTAGGAAACGCAGGATGGAATATATGGAGAGTCAACATATTTAAGACCCCATTTCACACGGTACATCTACACTGTCAAAAAGGACTACGGAACATACGAACACAATGCACTGCATTATTTCGTAACAGAATATTAAGGATAACTGAAAGTTGACGAGCAAATTACGATCCTGCCTCAAATCATAACACAAAAAAAAATGAAAATTCCCTGTAAGTGGTGGCCATATAAATAGGAATATTGATTACGTGAGACGCTGTTATATTGAACTCAGTTACATTAAAGGTAAGTGAACGAGACTGCAGAACACCAACACTATAAGGGCAATCTTAGGTCCAATATTGTTCCTCATATATATAATCGACCTTCCGTCTATTATACAACAAGCTGAATTAGTTCTTTTTGTAGATGACACTAGTATTGTAATCAATTCAAGTATATATACAGAAACAGACAAATTGGTAAACAATGTTCTGATAAGATTTGTTGATTGGTTTTCTGCAAATGGTCCACACTTAGTTTAAAAAAAAAAAGACAGTATATTCAGTTCCGCATGTGGAGGTACTACACCAGTGATGGTATGACACACGGTGAAGATAAAATAAATAGGGTGGAAGCTTAAAAAAATTATGTGTCCGTATTTGTACAAACACAGTCTCGTTGCGAGGCCGGGAAACGTTCCACGTTCCTTTCGAAGTCGTGATAACTTTAAATTACAATAATATTTAAACGAGATGCGGTTCGACTGAATTCCGCTTATCATCAGGCGTATAGCATACACTACGTAATTGCTATATTTCCCCTCAAATTAAAAATTGAGCTACAAAGGGTCCTACATAGCAATATATTGTTACTAGAGAGCGATAGAGCGCAGTACTTCATACTTCCTAATACTGATATTAAATGATTCTTCAGTGTTTTCAGTGTTGTCCTTGCAACCTCTGATGGAGAGACATTGGCATTAATTTAGCCATATATGAGATGTTCGTATTGACTAACCTTCTTGCATAATACTGAATATTCTAGCTCATAATTCCTTCCTAATTAGATTTCTTATCATCTTCAGCTTTGGTAGTCCTGCATTCTTCAGCTGCCTGTAATATTACGGTATGTTGTTAATTTTTACTTGTTGACCGTCTAATATACATAGGCATGACATGCAGAAATTTTAAAACACGATAAAAAGAACACATCAGGTGTTGGAAGTACGAAACAAACCATTCCACACTTGCAGAACATTTAAAACACTAGAACCACCATCCAACAAACATGGAACAAGATATGAAAATGATGAGAATAAACAACCATAACAAATACGTTATACAAATGCAAGAAAACTTCCACATTCAGAAAGCCATTGCTGAAAACAAACTTGAGATAACTGAGCAAACACACATCAGTACAGACTCCCTGCTACACTTAATAAGAGAAATGATAAGATTCGACCTTTGGCAGTAACATCCGACAGTCTGCAGCACAAACCAAAACATTGCATCAAAACAAGTGTTCAGTTCCTAGTGCTGTGAAGTGTGGAAAACGAAAACACAAAAGGGCAATTATAAGAAGAAGAGCGTCAAAAACAGAACTAAAACACAATATGTAGAAAATCATCCATGGAACCTGCAAGTAGAATTTAAAATATTACTACGCCATAGAAAAACCAACCACCATTACTGTGTATAACCTACACATACATTGTCCCAAAATGTAAATCAAATAGTAAAAATACGTACATATTCCAGGCCACTGAAGTTGCCTTGCAGAGAATAAAGGCGAAACTCGTATGGCACGAAAATTGTGTTTCATTCAGTTGTAGTTAGACGGTCAACAAGTAAAAATTAACAATATACCGTAATAGATGTATTATCTTTATCGCTTCACTGGTTCTATGAAATCACATTTTAGTCTAATGCCTAGTGTAACTTAGGCTCATGGCGCAAGTGTGACCAAGGTCCATTTAGTTGTGCTCGAATGTGCTATTTGGTGGGACGAGTAAGGCACGTTCACAGTAGACGAAATTCGGGAAATTATCCGCACAATTACAAAGGAAAGGAACGCATACAGTTGTACAACAGAAACTATTTATCAGTAAACCTAAACTTGAAGGTGACATTCTGTAGTGGTGACATAAATAACAATATTTGTAAAATGACATCGCTTCAGTAAGTATTCCGAGTCAGAAACTGGATATACCGTACTGTTAAAAAGTAATCGACAGTCTGTTTGACGTAACACGTGCTGCGAAGCTACCCACTTACCTTGGCTAGATTGTTTATATTGTATTCGACATGTTTCGCACTGATACTTTTATAACTAGAAAAAACTGGGAACATATGAGCAAAACAAATTCTTGCTGAAATCCTACATCAAAAGGCAATTTCGTAATAAAGCTGTGCGAGTAAAAGCCAAAAAATTAAACTGAGCAGCTATCATACATGAACACAGTTGTCTACACAATAACTGATTGTCTTAAGAAGGACGACAGAAAAGAGATACCAACAGATCCCTTATCAATTTAATAAACTCTGGGTAGCAAGTTTCTCAGGGGGTGCGTTATTTCGAGATGTTGTTTTAACTGCATCTTATACCTCTTTGCTGGTGAAGTTATCTATTATTTCCTCGTTGTTTTCGTCATTTACTACAGTTCTATCATCGCTAAAAATTCCTCCTACATACTGGGTCTATCTCTGGCTTCTCGTCTAACTTAATAAAATGTTAAGCAGTAAAGGAAAGAAAGGAGAAATTGGCGAAGGGAGCTAAGGTTTGAGATGAGGAAATGAAAAATTCTACATCTGCCGATGCCACACAAATTCTGTCAGACACGACAAAAGACTTGAAATACCAGCTGAATGGGATGGATTCCGTTTTGCGGAGAAAGTATGAACGAACATCAACAAAAGTAAAACAATGGTAATGGAATGTAGGAGAATGAAAACTGCTGATTCCGAGTAAATTAGATTAGGAAATCAGACACTAAGAGCGTTTTGCTATTTGGGTAACAAAATAACTAGTGATGGCCGAGGTAGAGAGGACATATAATGTAGTCCGGCAATAACAAAGCAATCGTTTCTGAAAAAGATAAATTTTTTAACATCGAATATATATTTAACTGTTAGGAATTCTGTTCTGAAGAAATTGTTTGCATTGTAACCTTGTAAAGAACCGAACCATGGACGATAAATATTTTAGACGAAAAGAGATTACAAGCTTTTGAAATGTGGTGGAACAGGAGAACGACGTATATTTGATAGGTGGAGCAGGTACTGACGCGAAATGATGACAAAAAAATTTATGGCTCAACTAGACTAAAAGAATGCATATTTTGATAGGATGTGTCCTCAGCCATCAAGGAATTGTAAATTTCGTAACTGAAGAAATGTACCATGTAAAAACGCTAATTTGATTTAGTTTAACAGTATTACTTTTATTGTGTTAACCGGTATTCGGCTTACAAGGCCGTCTTCAGACATTTACTGTCAATTGTCGCCAAAGGAGTTACAGTGTTTGTAAACGATATTGGAAAAGAAGTTACAAATCTCCACTGAAGCAGATTCGTACAGCAAATAACATCGTTGACAGTATGGTAATACAATGTAAAAAGTAATACGTTGAACCACCACACTGTCAAAGATGTTATTTACTGTACGTTTCTTTTCCAGTAATACTGTAGAGCAAAAGCATACTAGCACGCTTCATTTATTATAATGTTGTTCTACCAAGAACCGATGGAAGATTCAGTCAACATGGTATTGTGAAAGTTATAGAGAGAGACCATGGCTGAGCTAAAGCGGGTTCATGTGGATGTAGGTTGCTGCATTTCTGCAGAGATAAAGATACATCTACTAAATAGACAAATGTGAAGATCTGCATGAAACGTATTCGGACGGAAGGCAATAACAACAAGCGCGTGGTTATTTTTTTATGCCATGGCGTTTTTGTGTCTCTGCACGTTCATCAATGTAATCGATTAATTGTGTGAATATTTTATGATTCGCCATCCTCTCTTTTTTATTGGATGGTGTAATGAGTTTTGCTCATTCTTAAGATCTGAATTATTATCGGCCCTAATCTTGTTCCCGATAATGTTCTTGTTTTTTGTGCTCGTTATTGTGCTTCTACACTTCTGTCGTTTAGGAAGTACGTTGGGAAGTCTGTACGACATCGTCAGCTTTTTCCTTCGCATATTGTACCAATGCTTTTTTTGTTTTTGGTGTGTCATATCTCAATCATCAATCTGTCCCACTCTAAACACGCTCTGTTTACCGAAGGCAGTCTCGATACAATTCACTGAAAATTTGTTTCACAATCTAATTCTTAAGATTAATTACAGTTACTCGCCCAACACTTTTTCGTCTGCGAGTCTTCTGGAATGCTAACTGAGTCCAAATATGTTTCGAAAGCTCCCTCACCTTATGTCTATGTTCGTAATAATGGTTAAATACCGTGTGGTTAGATAAAATCTGTCTTCCCTAATTTCTACTTCATTGTTCGTGTAAGGCCACACAACGTACCACACGTGATACATGCCGAAACCTTCTATTAGAACTTGTAGTTGCCAGGAAAAAAATAAATTTTGGAGTTTCGACCTACTTTTTAAGCACACTGTTAACATCAAAGCTTCTCTTATCCTCCGTTTGCGAGTAATTAGATGCTCTTTTCTTCGAGAAAATGAGTCCTACTGAGACCCTTACTTGAACCTGATAGTCGGTAAATATTAAATGAAAGACTTTTTATTCAAGTAGCTCTATATCTACCAATGTTGAGCTTTGTTTTTTGTTATGACCAACACCCTCCCTTTTTTAAACTGCGGTACCGACTCGTGGGTCACTCTTAATATCTGAATTTACTTGCAGGCATGATATTTGGTAAAACTGTATGGTAACTACATCCTCTAAAAGAATACGGCAAAGCTCCCTTTTTAGCTGGACGGTTTCATTCTCTTTTTCTTACTGTTCTATTTCCTGCTTAACCCACATTTCTTGTGATTTATGAGATATACCATCCCAACTTCCATTTTCCTCTTTGCGTTTCCGTGTGTTGTTGTCTGATGTGGTTAAATTTTAATTGTCCTTTTTCTCCTAGTTCCTGGTCTTCGTTGCGTCTATTTAGTGGCCGAGAGTTGAGTACCAGTGGTTTCTGCCTAAAACGACAATTTTATTAATTTCTTTTGAAGTACCAGTGCCTTTCGACCGATGCTATTGCATGACACAGACATCTAGTGGTACACGGATGAACGTCTATGACTGTATTGGATTGCTGCAGTCACTTACCAGTGTTCAAAGTAACAGTCGGCGCGGAGACTGTGCTACGTGATTGTAGGAGATTTTAGACGTGATTGTGGGATATAAGTAGCCCTGCATTTGTGTTCACTTGTACGTCTCCCCCCATTGCTCATCCTCATATAATTCTGTTTCTGTAAGAGTTTTGATTTTGAGTCTCCGTAGTTTGACGCTACCTCTTTAGTGTAGTTTTTCGTAATTTGTCCTACTCACGAAACACAAAGCTAGTAGCCCATCGAGGCACTTTCTCTGCCGTACAATGTATTGAAATAATGTTCAGAAACTGTAAACCGTGACATACTAAGGAGTGGGATATTTTAAAACACTCTTGAGAATTTTAACACAGTTGTCTACATGAGAACCTCTGTTATTAACCCGTTTTCCACTATGTATTTGTAGTCGATGTCACACGGCAAACTGAAAACGTCTTCAGATCTTAGTCTTACACCAGCGTCAGTAATGGACGCATTTGTTATCTCTCCAACCGCAAAATGAATTCTACCTGGCCACCCGTCGTTTTCAAGAATCTATCTCAAATCTCAATACTTTTGTGTCTCTGACAGTAGTTCTTTCATAAAACCAGTCGTCCACTTCCGCGGCCTTTGGTCCATTAACTTCAAAGCGAAAGGCCAAATATAGCTACTTTCTTCACGGTCTGTGCCATCTGAAACAAAGCTGGAGTATATGAAGTATACTTCAAACCAAGCTGTATTTACAGTAACCGTTAAGGTGCCCCACACGCCACGACGGTGTTATATCCACCTACCAGAGACTGCGCTCTTCCTTTTCATAATATAAAAATAATCGTCGATACGCACAGCTTAAAAGAAATAACGTGTAGGCTACAAACAAATTTTCCGCAACCCTTCTGTAGAAGAAATGTCGTAGTCTGCTGTAACCTAGTTTCTAATACACGATATCCACATTCCGTAGGAATAATAAACCGCAAAAAACACAGTCCGTAACAGCTAAGACACGTCTCCTATGGTTGCATGAGATACGAAATAAAAGGTTATCTGTCTTTCGTGTGTCTATTTCGTAAACCGTCTTTTGCAACTGAAATTCAGTGTTTTCATTTGCCTTGTCAGGGGTAAGACAAGGCTGCAACCTGTCTCCACTGTTGTTCATATTATTTATGGATCATATGTTGAAAACAATAGACTGGTTGGGTGAGATTAAGATGTGTGAACACAAAATAAGCAGTCTTGCATATGCGGATGACTTAGTTGTGATGGCAGATTCGATTGAAAGCTTGCAAAGTAATATTTCAGAGCTAGATCAGAAATGTAAGGACTATGGTATGAAGATTAGCATCTCCAAAACGAAAGTAATGTCAGTGGGAAAGAAATATAAACGGATTGAGTGCCAAATAGGAGGAACAAAGTTAGAACAGGTGGACGGTTTCAAGTACTTAGGATGCATATTCTCACAGGATGGCAACATGGTGAAAGAACTGGAAGCGAGGTGTAGCAAAGCTAATGCAGTGAGCGCTCAGCTACGATCTACTCTCTTCTGCAAGAAGGAAGTCAGTACCAAGACTAAGTTATCTGTGCACCGTTCAATCTTTCGACCAACTTTGTTGTATGGGAGCGAAATTGGGTGGATTCAGGTTACCTTATCAACAAGGTTGAGGTTACGGATATCAAAGTAGATAGTCCTTATATCTTCAAAAGCTCACCCTTCAGATAAAAACGAGAACCTCCTTCATGGATGAGGAGTAGAGGGCTACCGCATCATATAACTCCCTTGATCGTACGGCACTCGTTTCTGAGTGTTAGAGGCACGCACATTGTACACTTACTTTATATATATATACGAGGCCTGTTCAGAAAGTAAGCTCCGATTGATTGCCAAATTGAAACCAAGTGAACATCAGAAATGTTTTACTTGTAACAATTAGCTACACCTTTCAGCTACTTCTCTACGTAGTCGCCGTTCTGACTTAGACTTTTGTCATAGCGTTGTACCAACTTTTCAATAGCCTCATCATAGAAGGCAGCCGCCAGTGCTTTCCGCCAGTTCTCCACGCTGGCCTACACCTCGTTGTCTGTGTCAAAATGTTGTCTTCAAAGACAGCGGTTCATGTGACCAGAGATGAAACTCAGGGGGAGACAATTGCGGACTGTATTGTGGGTAATCTCACATTTCCATTTGAAAACGATGCAGGAGCATCTTCATTGCCCCTGCAGAATGCGACTGAGAATTGTCTTGAAGAAGGAACAGCACGACAGTTATGTAATGTTAGCTGCATAGCTTCAGGCGAAATTTCTCACCAGGCCCTCGTACTTGGCGGCAGACACTATTTTCTAGACATCTTTACGCACTCACTGCGAGCTCAGAAATGAGAAGAGCGACGTGATGCTAACTGGGGTTATACTAGAGACACTACCCAACACATCTGTGCAAAGCTTTATCGAATTTTCATAGTCGTTTCCATTTCGCGACCGATCGGAGCTTACTTTCTGAACGCCCCTCGTATATATATATATATATATATATATATATATATATATATATATATATATATATATATACTTCTGAAAACGATACCCGAAGTATGTACTTTCTGCGTAGGTCAAAACCGCCAGTTCGCGGTAATACTGGCTCCGTCACCAGAAATCATCGTCTAACGGGTAGAGGTCTCAATAATCTGCTACCCTGGTCTTCACACTTCCCAACTACTTTCGCGAATCGTTTCACTTTACACGGAATTAATAGAGCTTTAGAGTGCAGCTAAAAGAGAGTATATTGTACTATATCTAAATATAACAGCCACAGAAGTATTCTGGTGTATTTAAAAGTTACAAATATTTAGCACGCTATCGTTTATCGAATAAGTTGTTTCGATGTCTGAGCAGTTTGTGAAATTCTATGAGTGTCCGTGCTGCTTGGGTGAATAGAAAACAAATCGCTTAGTAGATAATGTCAACGAGTCTCCACGAACGTGCACAGACGATACTGTCGTTTTTAGGCGGTATAAACAATTATGCCTGAAATTAACCACTCAAACTGCCACACAGTGTTAAGAGGAAGTGGATCTTGTTATATATACGGCCGGCGCCTGGTGGAGATCCATCTTGAAATGTAGCCTACTTACACAAGAATATGTTTACAGCATTCTTCTGCGGAACTGCATGGAATACTGCTAATCTCTTTCGCATAGTCATTAGTCAAGATGACAGAAGAAACCATAAAAGTTCAAAGAAGATCCTTTCGGTTTTAATGGTTGCACTGAATTACCACAAGAGGGATGCAAAGCGGCTCAATAAGTCTCATTGGCAGAAAATACAAGAAAGCTATTGTGGATGCTGACATACCGTCATCACTGAGCTGTCTGACACATGAAAGTGGCCAGTTCCTTAAATAGAAGAAAGTCCCAATTTTAAGCTTTCTCTTTACGATTTCGTTAAATTAGGTTGTGGTGTCATCACTCTTTTTCATACTCTTCTTCTTTAAAACTCATCCATGGTTGATGCCGTACTTCATTTTTTAGATTTCAAAGCACTAATCTGTGTGCTTTAATTTGTCATTAGTATATTTACACTTGTCTCAACTTCATTATTCTTTCTCTTTGCAATCCTTCCCACCCAACTGTTCCGTAATAATTTCAGCAACATACCAAGGTAGCTCATTTAGCTCATCCATTTGTAACTTGGTCATGTCTCGGGCAATTTTCGTATTAGCCACCAGGTTGTTGTGAATTTTAAAATTTTATAAGCGAATTGTACGTTCAAGAAGCTTCAGGCCTGAAGGCGGTTGTCGTTAAATACACTACACGATATTTCGACTGGGTACCTACCAGTCATCCTCACATGAGCCGTCGAAGACTAACATGTTCCAGGTTAGGTCATTTATCAGTGCGTTGTGAGTGCTCTGCGTATGCGTCAAGGTCGTGTTGACTGATTACACTAAGCTGCGAGCAGCGCCCTTGCTTTTGAAATTGGGGAACTCAGCTCTCATAGGATTACCTCGCCCACAGCCTTCGACATACTCTGCTGTCTTCGATTAGCGCAAATCGTGAAGATGATATGGTTCCACACGTTATCCAACTGGTAACCGCTATCTGGCTCATTAGATTTTACGCCATGAATATTTTTCTCCAGAGTCTTTAATAACGTGGTCCCAAAAAAGTGTTTTTGTGGCCAAATTTATTATACAACAAAGTACGCCGATGGTCGCAGCGAGCGGCAACCCTGCGGACACCCAAGTTCCGCAATTCCATCATCGAGGACGCTGACCGCCAGGTGCTGTCGTCAAACTGTCACCACGATCTCGATGCATGCACGTAATACTTCCAACACACTAATAAACTGCGAAACGTGGGACGTCTTTGTCAGTCTTTCATGGGTCACCTGAGGGCGACTGGCAAGTGCCCAGTCTAAATACCGTGGACTGTAGTTAACGACGACCGGTTACGAGTCGGAAATTTCTTTGAACAATTAGGTTCCTAATTAAAGTACCCTGGAGTCCTCTGGACACATTAAATTTTAACTCTTCCTCTATTACGTTTAATCCTTTCTCTCTTAAGGTTATCCCTGTAAGATTCTATATCCTTTTCAAAATTGTAATTAGCAGTTCTCGTTCTAATGATGATAGGATCGTCTCCCCCAAGTTGTTTCAGAATCATTTTCTAAGTTGTCTGACTTGCTTGCTAATATAATATCTAATAATGTGCACTACATGATATTTTCACTTCATAATCAAACATACTATATAACTGGCACTAATATTACAGTTCCTGGATGGCCAAATAATGTATATGATGTTCCCGAGTAGTGCTGCCACGTGCAATTAACTAATTTCGAAACGACAATATTGGTGTTTTATTTATAAACAGCATACTCGGTACGACTGTTCACGGTGTAATTATGTAACGTGTGTGACCAAGCTCGGAGTGGACGACCGTGTTCAACCACAGGCGATACTCATCAAAATCGGGTTGATGATCTCATCAGGGAAAATCGGCGGATAACACAGAGACGGCTCTCAGACGAGTGTGGCATATCACGATAGCATGTGCAGGCCATTACTGAAGAGCTGCGGTACAGAGAACTGTGTGGACGGTGGTTGCCTCGTATTCTCACTCCTGACATGAAACAGAGCAGGTCTGGCATTTCTTAATAATTTCTTTCGCGTTTAGAGCGCGAGGGTGCTGAGTTCCTTTAAACTTCGTGACAGATTATGAAAGCTGGGTTCACCATTTTGACCCCGAAAGCAAGAGAGCATCAATGGAGTTTCGCCACAAAGAATCAACGACGCCAAAAAAGGGCAATACCATATTTACATCTACATCCATACTCCGCAAGCCACCTGACGGTGTGTACCATCAGCAAGCAAAGTCATGCTCGAAAGCAGGATGTTCAGGATATGGTGCATTTGAAACTCATGCCTAAAGGCACCACCATAACTCTGAATGGTGCTGCGAAACCCTCAGAAGACTGAAAGCACGAATTCGAAGAGTTTGTCCAGACATAGAGCAGCCTTTCCTTCAGCATGACAATGCCGGGCCACACACGAGCGCTGCGACGTCTGCAACAATCCCACACCCTCGCTTCCCTGCCATCGATCATCCTCCATACAGTGCCGACTTGGCCTCATCCGATTTTCACGTGTTTCCAAAACTTAAAGAACACTTCACTTTAATAGTGACGAAGAGGTGCAAGCAGAGCTGAGGTTCTGGCTCCGTCAACGAAGCTAAACATTCTACAGTGACGGCAACAACGAACTGGTCTCTCGTTGGGAGAAGTGTATTTGTCGCCAGGGTGACTATGTTGAGAAATAAATATGTAGACATGAGGAATAAAGATGTAGAAAGTTAATAGCGTCCGTTTTATTTTAAAAAGCTGCAGATGGTTTCACATGAAAATTCGGAAGTATTACTTTCCAACACGCCCTAGTACTATACTCTCACATACCTACATGTCTTTATCATCTCAATTTCATTTTCGTGAAACTCATAATTACATCTAACATTACAGTATGTTATATCACTGTAGTAGTCCCTGCATGAAGTCACATCTGTATACACTCGGTTATTGTAAGCATTCCTCTCAGACACACTGCAGACTTACTTTTTAGAGCTTTATTTGGTTTACCGAAAGCAGTCCAGATCTTGTTTTTATGTTTTTTCTGTCCATCCATCAGTCGTCTGCAACCACTCCAAATACAGAGTTGTGTAATAGGAAATCTTTCAAGTGCTTTTCAGGGCCTCTGTGAAACTACTATCAAACCGATTATAGATCGAGCTTGTCACTAGTAACGAAGCCGAAGCATTCGTTTCTCTGATTTCCTATCCTCGAGGGTGGGCAGTTAAATCATTGCATATTTCTGAGAACAATGAGAGGTTTTTAGATGGGAGGATCACCAAACTGTAGTTAGCTGTTGAGCAGAGTAGAGGAGACGGTTGTACTTGGGGGACAGTGTACCTAGGAACACGTAATATTTCCTGGTCGGTGTCTGAATCTGCTGACTGATTTTGAAACTACATGAAGGAGTGCGCCCTTGAAACCGCAATAAGCAGTTTCTGGCGTTTTCTGCTTTTTTTGTTGTTACCGGACTTGGGGCTGTGTTTTGTGCAGCGTATGTAATTATTACGAACTATACATATTTAAGTGCTGCACAATATATTAAAGTTATTTCGAGCAGTTACAGAGTTTTATGGCATACTTACACACTTTCTAGAGTGTTAAGCCATACTTCCTCGGTCACCACCTTGCACCTTCAAACAGAAAAGGTCTTCCATCATGGAACACGTGTTATTTCCAGGTGAAGCGAATTTTTAATGTCTTAGCGATTTTCCCTGACTTGAAGATGAAAGATTCTGTTAGTCTCCAATAGCTTCTACGTTAAAATATTTTAAACTTGTAACTGGTTTTTGGTATTACTGCTTCGTAATTTGATTTCACGTATTGGTTATTTATGTGTATTTGAGTAATTATGTAACCAATAGACCGTTAAATACAGTACTGACAATATCTTCTCGATTGCAAAACTTTTAAATTTAAATAGAATACTTGGTCCTAGGTAATTACCACACTTGGGAAAACCTTACTTTTCCGCAGTAACTTTTGTAATTTCACAAGAACACCACAGCAAACATAAAGTGAATGCTATCATTTCAAGATGGAATAAGAAAAACATTAAACTTCTATTACATGGCTGGCTAGGACGAAATTCCGAAAAATGTTGCATGGTACAACACCCAGGCCTACATTATTAAATAAAAGTGGAAACGACTCGTGTGTGACACAGCGTTCATGTGCAGTTGATTGTTCGGGGAAATGTGAAGGTCTCTTTGGTCCTGTCTCCACGGTAGCCATACTGGTGTACAGTGAGCTCCCATCTGTGCGAATGATTATAAAGTCATGTAAAAATTGGCAGCAATACCCTAACAAAACTAAAGTAATGTAATACGTGAAAAATAAGAGGAATTAACTAGTAGTTTTGACTACACAGATTCTGAACACACTTACTGGATACAGCCCCAGTCTCCAAATATCTAGAGACATCCAGCCGGAGCAATGTGAAGCAGAAAGGCCAGACTATAGTTTCAGGAAAGGTAAGGTGACACACTGGAAGACCCTTAAGGAAATATAATTAATTGGCAAAAGAGAGAGGTTAATAATCTTTCGTCTGTTGGATTCTTGCTTGTTTTCGTCACTTTTGGAATCATATAAGGTTATATTACCTGAAGAGGCATAATAAATTCAAAGAACTGTTCACCACTTAAGGATGTACTCTTCAGAAATCTGGCACGTGCTTTCCAATAAAGGTTAAGAAATTTGGGCTTGTAATGAAGGGATTCAACAGTACTTCTTACTGCAAAAGTCAAATGGGATGTAATGTTACTAGCACATCATGTGCTTTGGTGGCTTTTGAGTCATCAGTGTAGAAGAAAATGTAATGTCACTAAGTATTTCGTTGCAGCTGTACCTGCGTTTCCTCGATACTTATTGTGCTAGCTACAACGTTACATATCATCTTAAGGATATGAATGTCATTAAGGTCAGACACCTGTTTTCACGTCGGCATGGCGTAAGATGCATTCTGATTATGGAAATTTGCCACTCTTGTAAGCTCAGTATAATATTCTAGAGGGAATTGTAGACGAAAAGTAACTGGTTCCTGTTGGTTCACAACAATTATTTATTCAATGGTATTGAGTCAGATTTCATCCTAATAGTAAGATATGCCAGCTTTAAATTGGTATTTCTGTACATTTTATAGTGTATACGCACTAAATACTAAAGAAGGCACCCTACACAAACGTCTCTATTACACATTTGAATTCAGTGCTATTGCTGTTAAAATGAACTGGTTGCAATGTAACAATATGTATAATATATCGAAATGTTAGTTGCATTTTTTAAATATTCTTGCGTGCACGAATGTAATTCTGATACGATAATGTTTGCAGGTGACGAGCAGAGAGCAGTAGTTACAGCAGCATCGAGAGAAATAATGCCATATCCAATACGCTTAATTCTCTTTCCGTCGACTTTCAGAAGACTCTGTACAAGGCTAGCAGGTAAGACAGACGGACACAAAATTTCAGTCTCCACTAATAGCATAACGTGATAAGAAAACTGATTCTTTCGCTTTTGTTGCCTAAGATCATCACATGGGCTATGCATTAGTAATTCTCTACTTTTTCCGGTTCAAGCAACGTACACTAACTGTGAATCGTGCTTTGCAGTAACTGTAGAAAGTAAATATCCGGATCCAGTCATCGTTTGCCCTTTTTGCATTTACTGCGCTTCTAGGATTTTCCAAGAGAATCAAGTGAGCTCCGCGGAAAAAAAAAAACTGAAAATATAGGTCGTTTAAGTTCTCTTTCCGTCTTGGGTTCTGGGTTAAATCCTCCCTACTTATTGATAGTTATTTGCTCGTTCTCTTCGTACTTAGTTATTGAATTTTTGTGCAGTCCTTTAACGAACCGAAGCCTGTTACCTGCTTTACCTACGCCGGAGCCTATGTAGTCTTTCATTTCATATGCCCGTATTGCGCTACACCCACGTATTTTTAATAATTTAATCATTGTGACTGTTTGTAACCGTAGTTAAGTTATTGTCAACGAATAGCCCTCTGACTTCTCAAGTTATAATCGACGGATGTGTATCATATCTGTTGAATATTGCAATAAATTAATGTTTGGTGTCTTAAAACGTAATATGACACATTTATCTATTGCATTGTGGTCGCTGTTAAAGACTGCAAAACTACTGTAGATAGAATATGATTTTTGCAGTAACAGCATCCAGTCTAAATCTTGCCTGGTTGCTGTTTCTGTCCGAATCATTCGCTATACAATAAATATCTGCAGTGATAAATTATTTGCTACGAACACAATGTAACATTCTCTTCTGCTAACTTGGAATTTGTTGCCTCGCGTGAGAACTACAGTTTAATCGTACATAAACTGCAGTTTGGTAACTAAGCGTTTTGTGAATCATCACAAATTCTTCTCCACATGTCGATGTATGCAAGCGCTTACACTTGCGGGCAACCTGAATTCTTTCTGCCTAATCAGTATTTACTCTGGTTTTTCTGTTTTTCACCTGAAATGTTTGAAAAACGATCTACTCTATCAGAAATTCAGAATAAATTAGGATGTGGCTTAACACAATCATAACAATACCGACATTTCTTAAATCCTATACATTCATTACTACATACTTTATTGTAACCATTTTTATAATTATTATTATTAGTATAATTATTAGTATAATTACTATTATATCGTTCATGTTCTACGCAGATTGTAATTTTGACTCACTAAGGAGGTCTAGTTCGATGTAAAAGATTGCCTGAGGCCCTAACCATGCCAGGTGATATAAATGCATAAATAAACATAATAAACTGCTGAGTGAGATGTTATTAGTTTAATCTTGACTTCGTAGTCTGTGCGGAAGCGATATGTATGAGAGTAAATTTAACTCGGCAACACGAAAAAAATTGAGATATTTAAGTAGGCTAAGCTGACAACTGATTATCGCTACACTGTCCAAGCATTTTCTTTGACTATTTGCACCTTCTTACGTGCTGTACGTCAAAAAGCTAAAGTAATATGAAGGAGTGTCCATGAAATGTATTATAAACGAATATATGACCTTTCTGCTCATATGTGTTACGTCCATACAGAAATACAATCACACAAGCTCGAGTTCATGAAGATTTTGGGTTATGGTTCTCGATCTAGGACTGCCTACGTTGTACTACCCGAGATGTCTTCAACAGATATAACACGGATTAGGGCAAGATAACCAGTTCTGAATCTACCTAAACATCGACGCATATTTCTCGAATGGGAATAAATATACATAGAGGTTTTGCGTACAACGTATTAATTTGTTCATCTACTTTATCCAAGGAACATATAAATTTATATTAACTTCTGTTGAGTACTGCTTTTTCTTAAAAAACTAAAGTAATAGCAATAATCCGCAATTAGACCCCCGCCACTAGTTGAGGATCAGTCATTGAAAACGATTCCCTTTCTTTAAGCTAATAGAAAATGCCATAAGAAGTACGTCAGTATACGGCGGATATGGCTAAGACACTGTCTGGTGAAAATATTCGGTGTGATCCACATATGGTGTCCGGGACTAATTGAGTATCAGAACTAGGGATATGAATGAAAATGAAAACTTGGTAGACACAAGTAGTTATTAAATGCAGAAACGGAAATTACAATGTACAAACAATATTATAGATGCAATACTGTTCTATTTTAGGAAATTGCCTGTTCTAAGTTAGTCCTAGGCCTATTTGCAATTTTCACATGTGAAATATTTTGATCGAGCATTGTCTGCGAAATTCTGATATGTCTGATGACAACACACTTTACACTTATTGCACAGGATCCAGTTTACTCCAATGCAGTCATCTCTACATGTTGCTCCACATATTTCACGGGTAGTGTCATTATCTTCGTCGCTCTCTGATCTTTTGGATGACGTTTCATGTTTTCTTTTGCGAGATTTTTTCTCTTTTCTTCTTTCCTTTTTCTTTTCTCTTTTCTTCCATCTCATTTAGGGACTCAAGTGACTATGCACACCTTATATTGGTAACCCTTCTTGAGCGCCTTGTCACGTCCTCCTCTGGTGTCATCACTTTTTTCAAAACCTGACCCACTGGCGGCGCGAGAGTCTTTCCTCTTCCGTTGGATCGTCTTCTCGCACAGTAGGTGCAGACGTAGAGCGATTGTCTTCCATCAGTCGCTGACTACGGGCAGCAGAAGGATCCAATGGTCTGACACCACTGCCCCGAAATCCACTCTGTGCGTTTCCCAGGGTCACTGCTTTTTGGCACGCTGGAGTTAGCGCCTCGCAGAAGTCGTATCTGTTTATTTACTTCCTTTTGTTTCTCCTCATTAGTTTGGTGCATTCTGCCGAGAAGTTTTTCTTCCGGGGCCCTGAAAACCCAACACCCGGAGGCTGGAAAATGTTACGAAACGAATGTTATTTTCTATAGCCAGATGCAATGTTTCTTGGGATAGCTGGGATACATGACGGTCTAGATGCAGTACTGGTCGTTTCGGAGGTACGAGGCGTTTTTTAAGTAAGGTCCGTTTGAATATAACTACACAGCGAAAGGTTATTTAAAACAAGTAACTTTATTTTCAGAAAGTACATACTTCACTCTATTTATTTGACATAGTTGCCAAGTTTGTTCAAACAAATATCATACCTTTCAACCAAATTTAAAAGACCCTCTTCCAAAAAACTTGCCACCTGCTCCGATAACTAAGAGTTCACTGCCATTTTCAGGTCGTCCTCATCATTGTAACGGTTGGCACTGAGGTGTTGTTTGAGATGGAGGAACAGATGGTAGTCACTCGGCGCAAGATCAGGACTGTAGGATGGGTGGTGTAAAACTTCCCAACCAAAATTGTCCAATAAATCGCCGGTCTGACCTTCTGTGTGAGGTCTTACATTGTCATGAAGGAGGACAATTCCCTTTATCAGAATGCCGCGTCTTTTGTTTGAATCGCTCTGCGCAGCTTTCTCAGGGTTTGGCAGTATGGTTCTGTATTGACAGTGGTTCCTCGTTGCATGAAGTCGACCAACAAAACACCATGCCTATCCCAAAGCACCGACGCCATGATTTTGCGTTGGGACAGAGTCTGTTTGGCATTCACCTTTACAGGCCTGTGTGCGTGTCTCCATTCCATGTATGTTGCCTCGATTCGGGCGTGATATGCGAAACCCATGTTTCGTCTCCAGTTACGATTCGACTCAATAAGCCGTCACCTTCTTCGTGCTAACTAAGGAGTTTCGGGAACCAACGGGAGCACAGTTTCCTAAACTTTAAGTGTTCAGAAGCAATGTTGTAAGGCACTGATCTCGACACGTCAGGAAATTCGTTTTGAGAGACCTGTTATTGTGAAGCGCCTGTTCTCACGAATCTTCGCTTCAACTGAACCCACCACATCGTCTGCAATCAAATAAGGGCGACCGGAGCGGTCCTCATTGATTTCACTCTTAATAGTACCACCGTACACTTCGCATATCTGTCGATGAATTTCTGCAGCACACAGGTTCCTTGCTGACAAAAACCGTATTACTGAGGGAACCTCATACGCGGCGGGCGAGTTGATGATAGTCTTAAACATTTTGAAAGCACAGAACAGAACTGTACAGGTTAGCTACAGAGCTGAAACTGAGCACAGTTGTTCCCGAGGCATGCCTGTACACGACGCACGCGTTCGTTGCAGTATGCGCGCGAACTACCACAGTCTATAACAAAATGGACCTTACTTAAAAAACACGCCTCGTATTTTCGAGTGAATTCCACGAACCATCTACATACTAGATCGGAATATATGTATCCTTTTGGCGAAGTGGAATGTATTGTATCTTCTTAAGCTCCGTTCACGAGGTCTTAATTCAACCTGCATCTCTTGTAAACGACAATTGGTGGTAGAACTACACTTCCTGTTGCATTCGGCCGGCCGCGGTGGTCTCGCGGTTCTAGGCGCGCAGTCCGGAACCGCGCGACTGCTGCGGTCGCAGGTTCGAATCCTGCCTCGGGCATGGATGTGTGTGATGTCCTTAGGTTAGTTCGGTTTAAGTAGTTCTAAGTTCTAGGGGACTGATGACCACAGCTGTTAAGTCCCATAGTGCTCAGAGCCATTTGAACCATTTGTTGCATTCGTAGCGACTACAAGCGTTATGTTTTCACGTCTTTCGCTACTTTTTCTCATCATTGCTGTTCTGAAACATTTTGAAGCAACAGTTTTACCACTTTTATTGCCCATCGTTAACCCAGTTTCGTCAACGTTGAAGATTTCGCTGCGTGTAACACGAAGTTCCTGAATTACACTCGTTAGCTTTTCAAAAAATTGCGTTTTAGTTTTTTTCTGTTGCCATGCCGGAGCGGGTGGTGGGAATATGTTTTGATTGTCGAAGTGTTAAGTGTTAAATTGTGCTGTACCATCGTTTGGACGACAAGTATTTTTTGAAAACTTTGACCGCTGTTTTAGTATCTACTTCTTCTGCAATTTTGAGCACTTCTTTTCTACTCAAACCACGTCCAGTTTTTTGCAACTCTACAAATGTTTCGTAAATTTGACGCTCAAGTTCTTCCCCGAGGAAAGGTTGTGGCCCAGGTCTCTTTCATTCTAACTGAACAGATCCTTTCACTCTCCTCCGAATAGTATTGAATGGCACTCCATATGTCCTCTCAGCCCTACATCCTTTACAGCACTAACTGCTCTCTACAAATATTCTTCAGTATAATTCCTCTCCATCTACAAGCAAAAAAAAAAAAAAAAAAAAAAAAGGAAACAATGATTTTTTAAAATGCCTTTTAATGTGTTTTATAAAAATATTACTGTATTATAGCGGACCGTGAATCATAATGAAATTAATAAGTTGTTACTATTGTTATTATGCTACAGTTCTAGTAACTTAGTTTTAAAATATCTGTGACGTCTGTAACTGTTAACTTACCGGAATAAGAATAATAATTCTTCATTTTTATCTCCGTAAGGAGAGCGACGAATTCCACAGCTGTAGGAAATCTCCAGTTGTTTAATATAGAGGATGAGTCACGTAAGACGTAACACTCCTTTTTCTTTCCTGAACGGTTACACATATGAACACGCGGTTTTCGGCAAATGTTAGAGCGTCAAGGGGCACGTATGTTCATGTTTGGTTAATGTTTTTAGCGCTGGTGTCAACGGAGATATTGAAGCACGTACGTTTTTTTTAAATGGAACCGTATGCTTTTTATAACTGCATTCGACAGCTCTTGATAAGACAATTACAGTGATACAGCGTTTGTTAATGATGACGTTGAAACTCGTGGTAAGAAAATTAGAGAAATATCCTGGACGTTGAGAGCACGATGGCCGGAATCTGCATTAGCGGTGCAAACACCGCCAAGCAGAGTTCTCGTGCTACGCTGTGTCAGAATGACAACATATTTGCCTTTTTACTTGTCTGCACTGCAGACCGCTCATTTCTGCTTCAACATTCGTAGCGTGCAGACATGTGCACCAATGAGAAAAGTTGGATATACTACCTTTATATGATGAATACAAAAGGAATGCCGTAAAACCAGTATAATGGTATAGGGCTATCTATCCTGATCGCCAGTGTCCGACACGCCTGACAATTGCACGAATTATTAAGACACTAGAGCGGACAGGCAGCTTGAACTTGAAAAAGAGGACAAGAAAGAAGACCGAAACTGGAAGAGAACACGAAGAAGCTGTTCTGGCTATGATGCTAATGACTCCGCACAGTGGTACAAGACATTTTGGCAAGGAATGTGGAATCAGGCAGACGAGTGCCATTCGCATCCTGTATCGGCTGAATTTCCATCCCTATCAAAAATGGCTCTGAGCACTATGGGACTCAACTGCTGAGGTCATTAGTCCCCTAGAACTTAGAACTAGTTAAACCTAACGAACCTAAGGACATCACAAACATCCATGCCCGAGGCAGGATTCGAACCTGCGACCGTAGCGGTCCTGCGGTTCCATACTGCAGCGCCTTTAACCGCACGTCCACTTCGGCCGGCTCCATCCCTATCATCTGTCACTACATCAGGCACTGGACGGCCGTATCTTCGAACGTCATACAAAATTTTGTCGGATTTCCCTTCAGAAATTGAGAGACGACCCTACGTTTTTCCAACGAATGCTCTTTACCGATGAAGCAACGTTTACTAACCACGCTAACGTAAATTTGCATAACGTGCACAACTGGGCAGCCAAAAATCCTCGCTGGTTGCGTCAGGTGCAACATCGACGGCGGTGGAGTGTAAATGTATGATGCGGCACCATAGGAAAATTACGTTGTGGGACCTTACTTGATCTCAGGCGATCTAAATCGACATTCGAACGTACACTTTCTGACGAACATCTTGTCGGTTCTTTTAGAAGAGGTACCACTGGATATTCGACAGTGTATGTGGCTGCAACACGACGGTTGTCCAGCTCACTCGTCCCATGTTGAAATGCAAATACTTAATGAGAACATTCCTGGACGTTGGATAGAACGAAATTCTGTTGTCAAATGGCCTGCGAGGCCACCCGATTTGATCCTTCTTGATTTCTTTCTTTGGGGAGCACTTCAAAGTGCAGTCTATGACGAAACCGCAACTACGCCAGAAGTTATGTGTAATCCAATCGCCAGTGTGTGCTCTACAACATCATCTACTGTAATTACATCTGTTCATCGTTCTTTCGAACGGCGATTCCAAGTGTGTCTTTCAGTCCATTGTCAAAAGTTTGAACACATGCTTAAATAAGAGACAAAGTTATTTTTTGGAAGATAAAATTTATGATATGTAACTTGGTTGGTTACCAAATTATTCTTACTAAATTGTTTCATTTGACTTACGTGTATAAGAAATTGAATTTCAGTGTCAAAAAAGTCGACAGCGTGTACTGCAAATAGCTGATAACATTGTCATTACGCGCTTCAGCATGAAACAACGTTTCGTTAAATGGTTCAAATGGCTCTGAGCACTATGGGACTCAACTGCTGAAGTCATTTGTCCGCTAGAACTTAGAACTAGTTAAACCTAACTAACCTAAGGACATCACACACATCCATGCCCGAGGCAGGATTCGAACCTGCGACCGTAGCGGTCTCGCGGTTCCAGACTGCAGCGCCAGAACCGCGCGGCCACTTCGGCCGGCAACGTTTCGTTAAGAATAGTATTTATTTTGCGGTGTACAGCTGGTCAGCAAAGTGTTTCTAATGAATTGTTTAGTTCAACGAATGTATCCCATATGATTTAATTTAGAGCAGTGTAGGCAGAGACAGTGGTCCGACAGCATGTATTTTACCTCTAAGAAGCACACAGTCACGTACGGGAAAAGATAGGTCAAATCTTCTTCCTGACATTTAGGTATTTAATACAGTAGTTGCTTTTTGCAGCGTATAAGATCTCTTTGTTTTTGAGGAATGAACAGTTGATTTTGCCACGCGGAGTGGCCGCGCGGTTTGAGGCGCCATGTCACGGACTGCTCGGCCCCTTCCGCCGGAGGTTCGAGTCCCCCCTCGGGCAAGGGTGTGTCTGAGCGTTGTTCTTAGCATGAGTTAGTTTAAGTAGTGTGTAAGTCTAGGGATCGATGACCTCAACAGTTTGGTCACTTCGGTATTCACACACACATGAACATTCTTTGAAAAGTTGATTTCTGTTTCAGCTCACGTAAATCTGGGAGGATACACAAATGTGCAATGGTTTTGCTATGCCCTTTGTGGGACGCTAAACTGTAGCCTCTGTCGTATTTCCACATACAACGTTCGTAGGTGAACCTCCATCTAGGTTGTAAGTTGCCTCAACGGGAAATAAAGCTTTAATCTCGTAGCGTAGGCTACCTTCCTGTATACAACTATTCACCATGGCCCGAGACCCCTGCTTGGCAGTGTCTGCACCGCAGGTGCCGCTTCTGGCCACCGTGCTCTCAAATTCTAGGACATTTCTCGAATTTTTTTATGACAGGTTTCAATGTCAACATGAACAAATGTTATTTCACTGTAATTGTCTTCTCAAGAGCTATCGAATACAGGTATAAAAAACATACGATTCGATTAAAAAAACCATACTTGTTTCATACCTCCTTTGATACCAGCGCTAAAATCATTAACCAAACAAAAACACATGTGCCCTCGACGCTCTAACATTTGCCGAAAACTACGTTTCGGTATGTGTAACCGTTCACGAATAAAAGTGGTGCGACCTCTTACGTGACTCATCCTATATAATGATCAAAATTATCTGCACGTCTTCTAGCGAAAATTAATACGCCGTCAGCCCACCTTCCGCCTTTATTACAGCTTGAATTCTGCTGGAATTATTTTCAGTGAGATGTCTGAAAACTTGTGGAGGAATAGCAGCGCATTCTTCCACAAAAGCTGAAACCAAAGAAGTAGCGATGTTGTACGGTGGGGTCTTGAGCGAAGTCGTTCTAACTCAACCCAGATGTGTTCCATTGCATCAGTTCGGGACCCTGGGCAGGAAAGCCTATTTCAGGAATGTTATTCCCCACAGACAATTGCCTGATGGATGCTGCTTTATGACAGGTTGCATTCTCATGCTGATACGATCATCGTCTCCGAACCGTGCCTCCTCTATACGCATCCCGCAACGCCGTAAAATGTGTTCATATCCTTCCACATTTACCATTTTCTTAAGGGCGATTAGGGGACCGCACCCTAACCACGATCAGATGTTAAGTTCCATCGTGCTCAGAGCCATTTTTGAACCTAACCACGAATAACAACACCATACTGTAGCCTCACCTCCTCCATACTACACTGTTGGTACTACCCATGCTGACAGACAACGTTCTCCAATCATTCTCCAAACCCAGACTCTTCCATCCGATTGCCGCAGTATATGAGATCATTCATCCTTCAAACCATTCGTTTCCATTCATCCATTGCCCAGTGACGTCGCTCTTTACAGCGTCTCAGTCGCCGCTTAGCATTGACTGCGGAAATGTGTGGCTTGTAAGGAGTTCCTCGCCCTTTATATCCCATTCTTTTTAACTGCCTACGCACAGTCACTGTGCTGGTTGGACTACTGGCACCGCTTTCGAACTTCGACGAGTGGTTCGTGCTGCTGATTTCATCCGATTTTAATGGCCAACCTCCGCAGTGCTCTACGGGCCTGCCGTCAGTACATGAGGCCTTCCTGATCTTGGTTTTGCTGTCACTGTCCCGTTGCGTTTCCACTTCACAGTCACTTAACCAACAAGAGGCTTGCAAAACTTTAGAATGGTTGAAATTTCCCTGATTTGTTTGTTACTCAGGTGACATCCAATGACTAGTCCACGTGCGAAGTCAAGGAGGTGTCCTGATAGGCCCATTTTGCTGTCGTGAAGAAGGATTGATTCATTTTTTATCAGCTTGCTGGCGAAGATTGTAGAGGTCCTCCTCGATAGCTGCGGGGTCAGCGAGGCAGAGTGCTAACTGAACGTGCCCCGGTTCGACTCTCGGCTGGGTCGGAGTTTTTCTCCGCACGGAGACTGGGTTTTGTGTTGTCATTATCTTCATACATGACATGACATGACGCCACATGACAAGCCTAAGCGTATGGAAGTTCGTACCAGGGTACGGCTTGGTTCTTATAAAAGTTCTGAATTGTTGAACCACACTGTAGTATCTTCCACCGTTCAGATGGCTGTATGGGCACGACTCGAAAGCCAATAATTTAAAAAAATGTAGAGAATCGCCTTTCGAAGAAGGTTAGCCGGATAGATATATGTAGTATATTGCAGAATTCAGCGAGTAGTGGTGTAAACAACTACAAATCTTCAGTAGAAAAAGCAATGTAAGCGAACATGGTTACAAATTAAGAGTCATTTTAGCATGAAATACGACAAACGTCGCATTTTTACTGTTATTATTATCGTATGTATCATTTACAACAAAATTTTCATGTATTTTTAAGCAAAAATACTCATGCGCACCTATTCATACTCTATAACTTTGAACGGCCCAGTCTGACCCTGAATGTCGGAAGACTCAATCCATTGGAGCGACTCTTCGGATGCCTCATGTGGAGTTTTGTTACCATCCGTCAAACTTCAGTTAGGGCACACGCTTACAGCATGACTCATTGTCTAAATATCACCGTAAACACACATAATGTTAATGCAAATGCTCCACTAGTGCCTTTCGTATTTGCACACACGTTCTCTGGTTCCAAATCTGTGAAGCTATGGTTCACCGCCCTAAGATAACGAAGGCCTAGAACTTTAACAGTTAGGTTGTCAATAAAATAAGTTCGTCGTTCTGGGTTTTCGTGGCATGTTTTTCACATTTCCATTCGGCGTCAGGTTGGACCCAGACAGAGCGTTTGGATTCATTTTTCGTATGTTGATCTCCTGCAGCTAGCATTTTCTTCGTGGAGAAGGACTGATTCACTTTTAGAAACTGGCAAACATTGTAGTGTGCCACCATTCGACGAAGATGAGCTGGAAAGATGTTTGGTAGTACGGTACATCTACACCTAGATGACTACTCTGCAATTCACATTTAAGCACCTGTTAGAGGAGTCATTGAACCATTTTCACACTATTCTCTTCCTCTCCGCTCTCAAATAGCGAGCGGGAGAATCGAACACTGACGTATTTCAAAATGGTTCAAATGGCTCTAACAAGGGAACCTCTCCATCGCACCCCTCTCAGATTTAGTTATAAGTTGGAACAGTGGATAGGCCTTGAAAAACTGAACACAGATCAATCGAGAAAACAGGAAGAAGTTGTGTGGAACTATGAAAAAAATTAGCAAAATATACCAACTGAGTAGTTCATGCTGAAGTTAGGCAACATTAAAGAAAGCATGAGCGTAGTAGCGCCGTGGTAGTGCGCTTAACGTGATCAGCTGTCGAACGATAGGTCCTTGGTTCAAGTCTTCCATCGAGTGAAAACTTTAATTTTTTATTTTCAGACAATTATCAAAGTTCAGTCCCTCACGCACAATCATCTTCGCTCTCCAAAATTCCAGGACATGTTCAGATTTGCTTGGACATATGCAGGATTTGACTGTCTACACACGGAAAAATTTGAAAAAGTTAAAAACATATGTTTTGACAGAGCACAGGGAAAACTGTGCGACTGGGAAACTGTTGCATTCATTTGTTGCAGTTTATGTGACAAACTCTTATGTTTTCATCACTTTTTTGGGAGTGATTATCACATACACAAGAAAACCTAAATCGGGAAAGGTAGAAGAATCTTTTTACCCATTCGCCAAGTGTACAAGTTAGGTGGGTCGACAACATATTGCTGTCATGTGACGCACATGCCGTCACCAGTGTCGTATAGAATATATCAGACGTGTTTTCCTGTGGTGGAATTGGTTGACCTATGACCTTGCGATCAAATGTTTTCGGTTCCCATTGGAGGGGCACGTCCTTTCGTCTACTAATCGCACGGTTTTGCGGTGCGGTCGCAAAACACAGACACTAAACTTATTACAGTGAACAGAGGCGTCAATGAACGAACGGACAGATCATAACTGCGAAAATAAAGAAATTAAACTTTTCACTCGTGGGAGACTTGAACCAAGGACCTCTCGTTCCACAGCTGCTCACGCTAACCACTGGCCCACGGCGCTCCTGATCTCATATTGTCCTTGTGTTGCCTATCTTACACATAGACTACTCAGTTTGTATATTTTGCTTATTTTTTTCGTAGTTCCACACAACTTCTTCCTGTTTTCTTGATTGTTCTGCGTTCAGTTTTTCAAGGCCTATCCACTGTGCCAACTTATAATTAAATCTGAGGGGGGTGCGATGGGGAGGTTCCCTTGTAAGCACTATGGGGCTTAACATCATAGGTCATCAGTCCCCTAGACTTAGAACTAATTAAACCTAACTAACCTAAGGACATCACACACATCCATGCCCGAGGCAGGATTCGAACCTGCGACCGTAGCAGCCGCGTGGTTCCGGACTGAAACGCCTAGAACCGTTCTAACACCGTGGCCGGACTGACGTGTTTCCACTCCAGCTCTGATTTATCTTATTTTATAACTGAACCATAACTGCGTAGGTGGATGTCAACTGAATATTTTCGCATTCGCAGGAGGAAGCTGGTGATTGAAAGTCGTGAAAAGATGTTGCCTCAACGAAAAACACCTTTGTTTCAATTATTGTCACACCATATCGCATATCATATCCGTGACTCTCCCTCCCCTAGTACAAAACGATCTGCCGCTTTCTGAACTTTTTCAGTGTCCCCCGTCAATCCTATCTGGTAAGAATTCCATACCACACAGTTCTCTAGCAGAGGACGGACAAGAGTAGCTTAGACAGACTCTTTAGCGGATTTGTAGCGTCTTCTCAGTGTTCTCCTAATAAAACGCAATATTTGGTTCGCCTTCCACACAGTGTTATCCATGTGATTGTTCCAGTTTATGTTGGTCGTATTCGGAATCCATAGGTATTTACTTGAATTGATAGCCTTTAGATTTGTGCCATTTATCGTGTAACCGCAGTTTAGCGGATTCCTTTTAGTACTCATCTGGATGACGTCACACATTTCATTATTTCGTACCATACAAATACCTTGTCTAAATCATTTTGCATTTGATTTTGACCTTCTGATGACTTTAGCACACGGTATATGACAGGATCATTTGCAAACAATCTAAGAGAGCTGTTCAGATTTTCCTCTAAATCATTTATGTAGATTAGGAACAGCAAAGGTGCAGATCTTCCTGTGCCACTAGTGGCTCCCATTCCTCTATAACAAACGAAAATCAACTTAGGTGGCGCGAGCGCTGCGGAGCCAAATAGGTGCGCACAGTGTACCAACTGATTTGTACTTTTGTAGCTGTGTTGGAGCGCTGTTCATAGTATTTCAGCTTTTTGTCTGATGTGACACCAAGGTATTTTAGAATGTTAAGAGTACCATTGCTCAAAGCAGCTTGTAGGAGGTTTAAATGTAGCCTGTCCATAAGGAATTACAGAATTAATTTGGTCCAATATCATTACTGTCAAGAGTTTGTAAGCACGGCTAAGTTGAGATAATTGGTGGAAGTGTCCTGCAGCAGTTTCTTCTTTCCGTTTTTGATTGCAATAACCATAGTTCTCTTAAATTTTGCTCGTAATGTTCCTACGCAAAAAATTTCGTTAAAAAGGCGATCTAGCCACTTTCACGTTGTAGAACCACTGTGCACCAATCATTCAGTGTAGAGCCCATCCGCACATGCAGCGTTTCTGTATTTCGTGTAATTAAGGGATGTCTCCAGTTCAGTGTTTGCAAATGGGGAAGAGAATGCTTGGTTAGATTGTAGAGATTTCTTGGCCTCACTAAGTTCTTTCTTTACGTGGGGAATATTTTCTTTATCTACTGAAACCTTGAGAATCTCACTAAGTGACTAGAGATTGTGTCGCATGAGACTGTTGATTAATTTGTGTTGTGGGTAGCCTCTTCTCCCAGCTTCTGAATCAGTGTCCCAGCTTTTCTACTGGAAAGGGTGATGTCTTTGTGCCATTTTTCTCTCCTTCGTTCATTCAAGGAATTCATCAAATTTGTAGCTGTTTCTTGGTCTACATTTTCCTTGAATCTAACGGGGTGCCCAAGTGGAATGGCCAGCATTCAGGGATATGACAGAAACGATCATTCGAAGAACTCTAGTAAATATGGGCTCGCAAATGCATACCTTAAGAGCTAAGAGAACTTGTTCAGTAGAAGAGGTGTGTTTTGCAGTAGCAAATATGAAGAGCAAGTGCTCATAGCTGTGAAGGTATGCGCTTTGGAGCCCTGTTTATTAAACTTTTCTTTTTTTTAATAACAAGCTCGATTTTTTTACAGTATCGAAGATGAAGAAGTGCTCATAGCTCTTAAGGTATACATTTTAGATCATGTGTTTACTAGAGTTGTGATTTTTTTTTTTTTTTTTTTTGATCATCGTTGCTGTCATATCCCTGAATATTAAACATTCCTCCTGGGACTCCCGTATACACCAATACCATCACTGAGTCTTGTGACTGACGCCTGAACAGTAGGCACCCACAAGAACCTGGCTGTCTCGCGACATGCCGCACGACGAGGAATACGCTTCTTTCATATGGCGTTTTTTTTTCGCTTCTGACCTGCGTTCCATACGACCACGCCATCCTTTAAAACAGTCGCCACTGGTCACAACGTATGTTAGCCAAAGTCCATATAACTGTTGCAAGCATAACTGAAACTTGGCAGGAAGGTGCCGTATGGCTTCTTTTGCGGCATTCGTGACACATCCGGCCCAATGAAATCTGCGCCCAAGTAGAAGTGCTTTCATGCGAAGAAAGAGACAAATATCGGACGGTGCGAGATCGGATTAGTAGGAGGATGTGTTACCCCGCAAGTTCTTGTTGGACGAGGACAGAGGAATGTGTGGAGACTTTGTCGTGTAAGACTAGCCACTTCTTTCCTCACCAATGCTCAGGACGCTTACGAAAAGCTGAATCGCGTAAACGGCCAAGGATCTTCATGTAGTGGGATTTGTTTCCGTTGCACTGGCTGGGATGAATTCCATTTGAATCAAAAAACAGTTCAAACATCTTCTTGGCGTTTCACCTGTCTTGTCGCGAGTTTTCTTATCGTGGCGATTCTGGCGTTTGGCAAAGGGCCAATTGTCCCTTCAGTTTCGAATCGTTCGAGAAACAACATTTTGCATCTCTACTTTTGATCCAGTTGAGAAACATCAGATCTCGTCAGCAGTACTGATCAGTTCCCACAAATCGTCATGCAGTCATCACGTTGGTGTTACGTCAGGCTACCTGGCATACCGTGCTGGGTAGCATGCGACATGCTCAGGTCATCAGTCAAAATTCTGTAGCACGAGCCATGGTTGATCCCTATTTCTGCAGGGAGATCGTCTATGTTTGGCAGCAATTGGCTCGCACTAACATTACGACATCTTCAATCTTCCTTTCAGTTTGAACCGTTTGTGGCCGACCAGTACGCACATTGGCCTCTAAACTGCCTGTTCATTGCCTCCTAACACGACACTGCGACTTTAAGTTGCTGCAGCATTAGAAACGTTTCGGTGGTGGCTTTGCCTACTTTCTGGCAGAACTTGACGTTTGTCCGTTTTTCCAGCTGTGACGTACTCGAGTTACGATGTGTGCAGTTAAATCACAGTCACGACATTTGAGTTCTGCTTACAGTGCGTGAACTCGACTGTCTCTTGCTGGGGCAAGAAACTAACAAACAAAGCACAATTTCACGACGCTGCCTAAACCCCCTAATGCACCGCATTGCCACAGTACGCCCAGTCTCAGGACTTCATGAATGTATTACATATAAAAATTGATTTGCAGGGGGTGAACAAAAATATAACACTGTATAATGCTTAATACAATGTAGGAAAAACCTTGGCATTCGTAACAACTTCGAGTCGTCTCAGAATGGATGAATACAGATCCCGTGTGTTTGAGACCTGCAGTCTTTGGTGGCCAGGGAAGATGCGACATCTTTACCTCATGCTCGCAGAACCAGTCCTGAAGTACGCGAGATGTTTGAACAGGGGCCCAGAACACAGCGTCACCATTGCCTAACAAACATTGTACCACGCGATGGACGTGATCAGCGAAAATTGTCGCATGATCCTTGGCAATAATGCGACCTTGCAGGGTACCCGAGGAACCCATCGATTACCACGATATGGCTGCCCAAATCGTCAACGAAACCCCGCCATATTTCACTCTTGAGACGTGATCTAGGTCAGAAGTTGGAGACAGTGTGAAACAAGACTCTTCCGGCGAAATTGCTTTCTTACGTTGCTCCTTAGAACGGGTTTTGTGGCTTCGGCAACACGTTTTGCTGTTACGGGGATTTTCATCAGTGATGTGTAGGTTTGAAAATCCAGCTCGCCTCGCAACTCACAACTTATGGAGCCCCTTTGTGTTGTTTACATGCTGACAGAGTTCGCGAGTGCGACATTCAGTTCTGCAGCGAATTTTGCAGATCTTATTTTTTGCCACAATCGTCTACAATGGCAGACTGTCTCGATCACTCGACACCCAGTTCCGTCTGCGTTGTGATTTGGCCAATGATGTTTTTCCGCTTTCGGTGTATGCGGCATAAATCTTCTATATGGTATCTCTTCAAACACCAGCCACTTCGGCTTCCTTGGTTTTGGAAGAACCGCCATACGAGCACCAACAGTTTGCCCACGTTCGAATTCACTTAGTTCCGGTATAATGCACTCACAATAACACACAACACTGTTCGGACCACTACTGACTCTTGCAAAACAGTGACGGCATCGCACAGTTGCAGTTCGTGGTCAATTACAATAGCGCCACCTGCAAGCTTATCTGGCATCTGCATTTATATTCAAACATGCATTTCTTGCGGTGTTTCCACTTTTTTCTTCAATCCCTGTACGTGTGTTTGTATGTATGGTCCACATCTCATAAACCAATGGATCTATTTTAACCAAATTTGTTACAAATACTACTTACTATTTAGAAAGAAGTACTGTGGGGTAAGAACCACGTAGACCCCATGGGGAGTGGGGGAGGGTAGGGCAGAAAAGGGTGATTAATACTCGATATTTAGGCTGCCCTGAAAGACTGGTGTTCTGTGTGAGTATGATCAAAATACGTTCCAGAGGTTATATGTGCAGATGGGCACAGCTGAGAAGAGAAAGAGAGAGAGACAGGGACGGAGGATATGAATAGAGACAGTGGGGAAGATGAGATTGCCACAGATGGGGAATACGCGATGCACAGCAGAGGGGAGGATATGATCAAACAGAGGGTGGAGGAGGGGATGAACAGACAGAGGGGGGAAGAGTAGATGGACAAACAGAGAGGGGAAAGAGGAGATGGACACAGAGAGGGAACAGGATATCGACAAAGAGAGAGGGGATGTGGAGTTGAACAGAGAGAGGGTGAAAAGGAGATGGACAGAGAGAGACGGTAGGAAGGGGAGGTGCAGGGGCCAGGTGATAGATGCAGAGGGGCAGTGGGCACGTGGAAACTGAAGAGGGTGGAGGAAGTGACGGACATAGAGACGAGGAGGAAGAGATGGAGTGGGTGAGGGGGCAGAGGAGATGGGCAGAGAGAGTGGAGGAGGGTATGGACAGAGAGAAAGGGAGGAGGAGATGCATAGAGAGGGGGTAGGAGAATATGGACAAAGAGGGAGGGGATGTCGGAATGAACAGAGATAGAAGGAGGACATGAAGAAAGATCAGTGGGAGAAGAGGATGGACAGTGAGTGGGACAGAGACAGGGGAGCAGGATATAGACAGAAAAAGGGGAACAAGAAGATGTGCAGAGATGGAGGGTGAGGATATTGACAAAGAGAGGGGGAGATGGGGATCAACGGAGACAGGGCAGGAAGTAGATGGAAAGAGATTGGGGCTGAGAAGGAGACAGACAGAAAGAGAGAGGAGGAGGAGATGTGTGCCATGTATGTGCTGTATGGATACATGGGTGGAGCTGCGCGTAAAAGACTACTTTTTGATAAAACAGTTTGATGTGCAGGAGCCATCCAGGAGTGTTCTCAGTACTAACATACACAGCCTGAGAAAAAAGTGAAGCAGCAGGAAAGGGAGGAGGAAATTAAATGGAACTTCACGTTGGTAGGGTATGTGATATTGTTCCAATGATTACAATATCGAGTCAGATTTATAAAGAACTTTGTAGCATGAACCTACTTATCAGTATGATGTTGCACTTGTTCTGGCCTGGATGCATCTACTGGTTCAGCTGGCAAGTGTGAAATGAAGACGTTGTATCCTCTCCTGAGGCTAGCTGACCCAACATTGTTGCAGCTTGTCCTGGATATGGGTCCACAGGGACGGAATTTATGTCCTTGAAGGTCACACACATCTTATATCAGAGACTGATCTGAGTTAACTTCCTGGCTACAGCAGTACTTCAACGTCAAGCAGAGAGTTCATAGAGACAGGTACCATGTGTGGACATGAGCATTTTCCTGTTGAAAAATGACCCCAAAATACTACTGCATGTGTGGTAACACAGCAGGACGCGGGATACCCATATAATGCTATCGTGCCGTCAGAGTTCCCTTAAACGCTACTAACCGTGACCGGAAGTCATACCATAACACCAGCACTAACACCTCTGTGCCTCTCCAAAATATTGGAAGAATGTGATGTTTCCCCAGGTCCCGCCTTACTCTTCAAAGATTGTCATCTGGGATAGTGCAGAACCAAGATTCAGAGCTGAACATAATGGGACGCCCATCATCAGCAGTCCATGCTTTCCCGTCACAGCACCACTCCACATTCAACCGTTTGTGTTGCGGTGTTAAGGCCAGCATAGACATGGGACGGTATTTCTCTAGTCTGGCTCTTGCTAGACTAGAACCAATGGTACGTGATGACAAACGAACGTTGCAGGGAGTCCATGACTTACTCACTGACGGCAGACGTAGATGTGAAGGGATTACGATGTGCTCGGTGCACAGTGCGATGTTCCTCCCTTGTTGTGATTAGACGTGGTCCACCGGAACCTTGTCAACGAATAGCCTTGCCCTCACGTCCCCATGCAATCCCACAGTGGATCACCGCCACACCCGAATGCCTCAAAAGTCTGGATATTGCACGATTCGACTAGCAAATGGAGACCCACAATGAGGCCTGTTTGAAACACTGTTAGGTGCCGATCGCGCTGTGTGACACGAGTACGCGCTTTCTCCCTGTTCTTGACAGCGATCAATCAGCATCTGACATTGTTCACATACCCTACGAGGCCTAGTAACGACATCCAACTCGAAAAACACTAATACCCTCTGGTGTCCGTTCTGCCTGCCATAGAGAATCGCAGTTCACATTGCCGTCGATGGTTTGTGAGTGTACGAAGTTACACTGACATCCGAACACGCCTTGTGGGTGCTTCACATTTGTTGTCAGACATGTATACAACACTCACGCAGGCTTTAATTGTAACAAAATGGTTCAAATGGCTCTGAGCACTATGGGACTCAACTTCTGAGGTCATTAGTCCCCTAGAACTTAGAACCAGTTAAACCTAACTAACCTAAGGACATCACAAACATCCATGCCCGAGGCAGGATTCGAACCTGCGACCGTAGCGGTCTTGCGGTTCCAGACTGCAGCGCCTTTAACCGCACGGCCACTTAATTGTAACAGGAAAGGGAAAAATGACATATGCACCCCACATTGTTTGGAGAAACAGTGATATGTCTGCTTCTTGGTATTCTTCTGACTGTGTGCTGAGAACTTCAGTGTGAAGGCACACATCGCTCCAACTTGTATAATGTTACAGTTCACGCCTCTTTTATTTTATCTATGGTCTTAATTTCTAATCTAGTATAAACATGCCAACCGCTTACTTTAGTTCACTTATAGCACTAAGAGAACGTTAATAGAACTTATAAAAATTTAAAAGTTATTTCTTCTATGTCTTAGGTGCACTTTAGACGGTTTTGTTTGTCTTTAAGTTCTTTAGTTTGACTACGATATAGTGAGTCTACGCTGCCAGGTAGTACTCGGTTATTAGACGTTCCTCGTTAGCAAAGAATACATTAATATCGCACATTTCTTAGTTCTAAGTACATGCGGTCGAGAGACTTCGTAACAGTATGTGTCATTGGCAGATATTACGCACGTTACGCGCTTCTTAATTCGTTTCATCCGACCACGCTATTCACGCACTGCAGTGAAATGACTTAAAATATCCAACGAAGCTCCTCCTGATTTAATAATTTTGAAAACATGTACCTACTTTGTGTTTCCAATTTTTTAAAAACTATGTTTGTACATTTTATTAACACTCTCGGGTGGAGACAGCGAGGAAATGAAATAACATTAAAGTACACTAAACTCTAAATTTTCTTCTTTCGAAATAGTTTCTATAGCGTGAAAATTGTGTTACGGAGTAATTTTTTTTTTTCTCGTGAATACCTCCTTTCAGTTACGAATGTCAGAGAGTAATCCGCCGCGCACAAATCGGAAAAGGGGCGCAGGTCCTGGCACTACCAACGCTATTGCCAGGAAACACCTGAGTAGACACCGTTCACCAGGTAGCTGACAGGTCGACGCACGCTCTTAACACCACAAAACCTTCCTCCAATGTTCCGCACTCAGAGCCAAAACATGGGATCTTGGTAGCAGTACGAAAGTGGAAACCGAGATCTATTCTTTCTCGGTTCATCTCTCTGTCACTTACCTCTGCTCCTTAGACCCCTACAGTACATGTCTGTCGATGGGACCACTCGGTTCACTGGAGAGTTTGGCTGTCCGTGTCCGCTAATTTCGTTCACTCACCTTACTAAGGGATATGCTGAGAGCTTCTTTCACGGTTTCACTTGAAAATAACGATACTAAAAGCAGGTCTGGACACATGTGATTTTCGGCAAACATTTATGAATTATTGAGCCCTCACACCTACGTCTCATTCGAAATAACTCGTTTTTCGTCTTCGGAAAATTCTACGAGTGTGGCAGTAGTTGTTTACGTCTACGATGTTGAAGTATTGTCATCTTTCACTATCAGCAACAGGTGTTTTTTAAACTCCTCCTCCAGACTTCTACAGAGCCTTCTGGTACACGCATCTAAGGCACTCACACATGCGTTCTAGTCATTTTTTAATATGCCGCCTTCTAATTCCTAGTTTTTCTCTCGGAATCGAAAACAGACCTTACTTGTTCCATCTGAAATCTATTCGCGTCGCTGCATGACCCGCTCACTTCCACCACAGTTTCGTTGGAATCGTAATTACGTCTTCCACACCACTTTCTATGTATGAATAGGAGTATCTTTTGTTTGTGGTCAGTCAGCTACTCTGGCTAAGATTTATAAGTACATTTTTAAGAGGCCACCGATAGCTACAAATGTTGTTAACTTACTTCGATTACTTAATATTGCAGCATGTTTAGAGGTACAGCCAATTATTAGATAAACAATTACAATGCATAAATATTTACATGGATATCTATAGAGCTTAAAATAGCTGTTTTGTGTCTTGTATGTGTAATGGCCTGCGGTTAAAGAAAAGTATAACACATATGAGAGAGCCTACTTCGTTTGCTGGTCTCTTGCTAACACAAAAAAACCTAAATAACGACTCACTCTTTTCGTAAGAAATGCCTCACTCCTTGTTTCTCATCCATTGCTGTGGCTGTCTGCATCTTTTTGTTCACCATTCAAAAACTTCTAATGAACACTTGCAACACGTAGCTTAATATTATCGACATCACGAGATAGTATCTAGAACGAAGCTAGGGTCCACTTCAATATCGATATGTCGATATTTGTGTTACTTACTGACAGCACAGGCCAAGACAGAAAACTGCTACTTGATGTTGTCTGCCCTTTCGTGTTAAATGTTTTTGTAACGATATTTCCTCGCTGATTATATCTCGACGTATGTTTCAACATTACATAACTTAAGCAAGTTAACACGATAACTGTGACAGGTTGTGTTTGCTGAAAAATTTGTTTATTAACTCGTTAAACAATAGCCCACCAGTAACAGCCGGTACTGCTTTAACTGTCGAAGATTGCTTTAATGTCTGTTACGTTGAGTAATGGATAAATTAATAACCTACTGTGTTTTTGCGTGTTGTGACGTGCAAAACTTTACTTTTCTGAAGATTTTAAGCAAGATCCTATTCTTTGCGCCACACTGAAACCTTATCGAGATCTGACTGATTATCTGTGCAGATTTTTCGACGACTGAACAGTAAGAGATCTAATTTTGCTCCCTGGGGCACGCGCGAAGTTACTTCTACATGCCGAATGTGGAAATACACACGAAAAAAGCGCAGCATGTATGCACAGACCGTATTTCCTGCCTAAACTTCGGAGCTTAAGCGTAGAACATAGTATGTGAAAATTTTTCATTGCGTAAAAAGTTCATAGTATCGCTGAAAATACCTGTAACGAAACGAATTATGTCGTTACATTCCCTGTAATGCAAACGCTCGGCTTTCAGCGTAGCGTGTGAGAAGGCAACGCAGTTCGCCAAGATAAACGGCAGGGCACAGGGAGGCACTATTTTTGCTAAATCTTTCGGTTCCGGCGGCTAACGCTGACGAATTGCCGTTTTTAATTCGCGCGAAGAATTTAAGCGGCTGCGTCTGGCGCGACGGCGTAATTTCGCAAAAGAGACGTAATGAAGCAGGGCGGGCGCCATATTTTTGGGCGCCTCGAGAACTTTATCTCCCGCGGCCGTATTTCTCCCGGAGCACAGGCCGAGATTCGCCGGCAGCCGGGAGAGCCCGCCTACAATCACGTGATCAAATCAGGGCGCCCCTGCCCGGCCAAAAATAACGCTCACAAGGAGCCAGCAAATCTTGCCGTCTCCTCTCCGCCGCCTGCCTCTGCTGTAGCTCACGCTACTTTCCTCTTTACTCGTCCTCCGTGCGTCAGCGCTAGCAACAGCCCGTAGGCCTGCCTCCTGCTCAACAGAAAAATATGTGACGCTCGTCCACGAACACCTTCTGTCTAAATGCATACTCGGCATACTGCTGTGAAAAGCATGGCAGAGGGTACTTTCCAGTGTACCAGATTTTTGAGTTTCTTCCAATTCCAATAGTGTACGGAGCAAGAGACGAATTACTGCTTAAATGCTTTTTTAATTAGTGCAGTCTTGTCTTCGCGGGCTGAAGAGTCCATTTCTAGGTTCTTCAGGTAACACTAGTTCTTGAAACTTAATAAGCCGGCCTTTGAGGTATTATTGGAGTATTTCTTCTGTTGTCTGCCCATTAAAGTTTTTCAGCAAGTCCTCACCAGTGAGTCGAGCAAACCTCTGATCATTAGTGTTGGCCATCTCTTTATTTGCTGAATATCCCCTGTTAGCCATGTTTGTTATCGGTCCCACAAAGCCGGCCTGGATGGCCGTGCGGTTCTAGGCGCTACAGTCTGGAACCGAGCGACCGCTACGGTCGCAGGTTCGAATCCTGCCTCGGGCATGTACGTGTGTGATGTCCTTAGGTTAGTTACGTTTAAGTAGTTCTAAGTTCTCGGGGATTGATGACCTCAGAATTTAAGTCGCACAGTGCTCAGAGCCATTTGAAACATTTTTTTTGGTCCCACAAAATTGAGGAATATTCTAAGACGGTGCGGACAAATGTGTTGTAAGCAGTCTCCTTTGCAGACTGATGTACCGGTGTTTATCACCTGGTTTTCTGCGACTAAACATATATGATCGTTCCATTTCAGATCCATACAAAATGTTACACCGAGGCATTTGCAGCAACTGACTGATTCCAGTTCTGACTTACTGATATTGTAGTGAATGGATACTAAATCTCTGCGTTTTGTGAGGAGTAGAATTTTACATTTATGTTCATTTAAGACAAATTGCCAACTCTTCCATCACTTTGCAGTTTTATCAAGATTGGGTATTTGTTTAGCTTTTTTCAGGTAATACTTCATTAAAAATAAATTCTGTAAAATGTCTAATTTTACTACTAATAGTGTTTTCCAGATATATAACATGAGCAGCGTGGTTCTCAGCAGACATAGGAAATGCCTGAAGTTACTTCTACATCAGTCGACAAGGAGTCCTCAGTCTAGATACAAATTTTAGTTGATACCCATTGTCATCGTACTGTTGTTAGTAAACGTTTGTTTGGTGCCGAGTCAAATGCCTTTCGAAGACCAAGAAACGCTACATGTACGTGACTGACTTAATCCATGGCTTGAAAGTAGACACTGCTCTTCAGACTTATGAATATACAGAGTGAGACGCCGATCTGCTTCACCTCAAATAACTTTTGATATTTGTAAGCTCTTTTCACCTTCAATTTAGACGGACAGTGACAGGAGTCTCATAAACCGAATGTCAACAAATTTTTGCAGCTTGATTAATCATCGAGAGGGGGAAGAACAGGGAGATGTTAAATTTGTTTTAGTAATTGAAAGGACGGCGTAGATTTCCTCCAGAATACCAGGTCTACATGCAGTAAATTCATTTGCAGAGAAAACTACCAGGAACTGAGCAGCCTCGGTTAGCAGCCACATGAACCATAAAGTTACAGCTGACGCCGAGGTCAAGTTTTAGGTTTGATGCGTTCGTCAAAATGCACTCCAGGTCTCTACCTTTATTTATGGAGAAGATTTGGTGTTCTGAATTCAGATGAATCTTCTTCAGACAGGCCATACATCGAAGTCAAATGAAAAACAAGTAGAGAATTTTCATGGACGCAAGAGTGTTCGTACTCTTCAAACAAATGTACCCCTCCCGTAGATGGACACTTAAACTTCCCAAACTGGTAAAGTGAAATAAATTTCCAGAGACTTAAGCTGACCAGCCAGGGTAAACTCTCCCTTCAGTATTTCAGTACAAAATAGAACTTCTAATAGAAGCCTGTTAGCTTTATTTTTTCACGGTTATAATCAAAAATGTATGACTATCCTCGTATGTAGTTCAGTTTATCACTTGATTGCACCATTTCGTTTTGGCTCCTGTGGGTGCAAAAAGGCCATAATACCGGGTGATCAAAAAGTCAGTATAAATTTGAAAACTGAATAAATCACGGAATAATGTAGATAGAGAGGTACAAATTGACACACGTGCTTGGAATGACATGAGGTTTTATTAGAACCAAAGAAATACAAAAGTTCAAAAAATGTCCGACAGATGGCGCTTCATCTGATCAGAATAGCAATAATTAGCATAACAAAGTAAGACAAAGCAAAGATGATGTTCTTTACAGGAAATGCTCAATATGTCCACCATCATTCCTCAACAATAGCTGTAGTCGAGGAGTAATGTTGTGAACAGCACTGTAAAGCATGGCCGGAGTTATGGTAAGGCATTGGGGTCGGATATTGTCTTTCAGCATCCCTAGAGATGTCGGTCGATCACGATACACTTGCGACTTCAGGTAACCTCAAAGCCAATAATCGCACGGACTAAGGTCTGGGGACCTGGGAGGCCAAGCATGACGAAAGTGGCGGCTGAGCACACGATCAACATCAAACGACGCGCGCAAAGATCTTTCACGCGTCTAACAATATGGGGTGGTTTTTCTTGTTCTAATAAAACCCCATGCCATTGCAAGCATGTGTGTCAATTTTTACCTCTCTATCTACATTATTCCGTGGTTTATTAAGTTTTCAAATTTATACTGACTTTTTGATCACCCGGTATTTCGCATGGTGGTTGTGAATAATTGGAAATTATCGTTTATAGTGGTGGACATTGAAGCCTTTTTAAAGGTGGCCTCTTTATAACGTGAATAGCACCCAAAAGAAAATAATTTTATAACGCGATCTGACTGCCGTCAGGTATAATTCGTCACAGGTAGACATATTTCGAACAATGGATGTTCTTTGGCAGCTGATATGATTTACTATTGATCACTGATCAACCTTACCATTACTGAACCTAAGTTTGGATCCCATAAGTAACCTCTAGATTTAGTCTCTTCCGTATATGAATACCAAATAGTGAAACCAGCCATAAGTTTAAAACACTTACCTGTGGTTTGGTGCTAACTTAGCATTATCACAAAGCATTATGAGGGTGACGAAACAGCTACTGCTCTGAAGTTCTAGAGGCAAGTTTACCTTCCGTGATCCGAAAATAATTTACTGAAGTAATAGTAAGTCTTGTTGGGTAGCACAATGCGTACGATATAAAAAATGGTTATCCTCGAATTAATGAGTGAGCTGAAAGTGTAAAAAGATCTCTTTTGTTGTTCTTATGTAAGGCATTAGTGCAAGTCCTCATGGTTACTCAATACCTTCGTTCTGAAAAACTATAGTTCATTTAAATAAATTAGTGAAGGAACGAAGTAGCAAAAACATAAGAGATAAGTTTGTTACTGATGTCGGATCCCAAGAGTTCAAACGCTTTACACAGCAAAATAAGATTAATGTTACACGATCCTTGTGTTGCCCTTGGCACAAATACGCAAAGATCTGCTACCTAATGTAGATTTGTGGAACATATGAGATACAAAAATCGTTTGGTGAATGAAACACTGGCTTGCTAAAGCCTGTCACGAATGAAATTCAGTACATATACAGAACGGAATCCGCCCATTAATCGTAACCGCAAACATCACTCTGCTACTCATTCGACTACCATGCCAAGAAACTCAGTGTCCCAACTTGGCTCATTTAGCATATAGTTACAGAAAAATATTACCTTGTGTTCAGAGTAACCACACTGGTTATACCTTCACCAATACAAATCCATTGCTCCTTCCATACACAACTCTTTCTCAGAATAATACAGTGCAGCTTCGTTCAGTAGCACACCATATGACACACAGGCAAAAGCACAACTTCTCTCAGAGGCAGTCGCAAACAGAGTAGAACCGAAGAAGAACGCTTTATTCCCTTTCAAAATTTGCAAGCCATATGCAGCGTCTCAGTGAACTTGTTTCTCATTGGTCGAGGCCACACTTGCGTCAGAGATCCTAGGCAGCGTAGCAGATGCAGCAGTGGCTGTAGGGAAGTCGGTAACTGGGAGTACAGATGACAGGAAAGGTTACTCACTGGTAATAGGTCATCAATAAACATAGTGTACGGAAGTTGGCAAATATAACAGACAGCTTTCATCAGACTACCTTGGGGCAGAAGAGCATGTGCGGAATGCTTTCTGTGGAGTAATTAGCAGAACACATTCTCAGCTAATCACCCAGACCATCCCAAAAACAGAATAGTATTCCACATTCACTAATACAGGACTAAGAGTTAACTTAGTTCAAAATTTATCAACCACTAAAATATCTCTAGGACATACAGTCTTGATAAACCACAATTTAGTAATACATCAATTTTCTGTGACTTTATAATCATATTTCACAGTTATAATACTGACATATTAATGTAAAATCCATACAGAAATCATCAGATTAAACAAAATGTAAAAGATATCTATATTGAAATAGGACCATAACATGATCTGAACTTTAACATATTACCGTAAAAACTATACAAAATTCATTTTACTGAAAAGAAAGAACTGTTTTAAATATTTAGTATGAAAAGTTATTCATGTTGAAAATAGTACCATGGTGTGGCTGAAGTTTGTTGCATATAATATGAAATTCACACAAAAACCATTAAATAGAAAAGTGTCATGTACAAAAGTCCTACATCAGCTACCAAGGTACAAGTGTAGGAAATAAGTTAAGAGTATGTCCTCACTGTGGCCTTGATGAACGCACAAGTGTGTGTGAACATTTTCAAATTATGTACAAAACGTTCTCATAAATTAGCAAATTAAAAATGTGATTATTTTAAATAGGTTTTCACAGTGAGTTTGATGGGTACACAAAAGAGTGTAAACATCATACAATAATGTATAAAATTGTTCAAAGTCGATAAAAGCTAAGAAATTAACTTTCAATGTTTTGTGGCCTCAAGACTGAATACGATTATTTCAGTATATTAAGCTAACGAGATAAAAGCATCTGTGGCCTTATCAAAAACTGATTCACTATATCAGAATGACAAGATCATAACAGATGTGGTCTCGCCAAAGACTGAATAACATTGTATCAGTATATTAAACTAACAAAGTTGTGGCATCTGTTTCTTCACCATATCAGTTCAGCATATTAAAGATCATAGAATACTTTCTCATTATACACAAACATATGAAATATTGTCTCAGGAAGCTTGTTCAGTACCCTAATAAGGTTTGCAAATTTATATTCAGCATTCAGTAACACATACAAAAATTTGTTTGACAAATGAAGAAAATTACATTGCAGATTGATAATTGGTTATGACTGTTCATACTAGCAAAAATTAGTCCATTGTATTACTCATTACTATTGTCATTTTTTATACGATAGTCCATCATAGCTTTGTAAGGCATGGAGGGCCAGAGAACGAGCTTCTAATTACAACACTGTTTTTGATCACATGGCAATAGACTTTTCACGGACTTAGGGTGGAGGGCACAGTAGCATCATACATCTAACAATACTCATCTTCGCACACTTGGCTTTTGAAGGACATACGATTTCGTGATCAGTTGGAAGCTACACTCCTGGAAATTGAAATAAGAACACCGTGAATTCATTGTCCCAGGAAGGGGAAACTTTATTGACACATTCCTGGGGTCAGATACATCACATGATCACACTGACAGAACCACAGGCACATAGACACAGGCAACAGAGCATGCACAATGTCGGCACTAGTACAGTGTATATCCACCTTTCGCAGCAATGCAGGCTGCTATTCTCCCATGGAGACGATCGTAGAGATGCTGGATGTAGTCCTGTGGAACGGCTTGCCATGCTATTTCCACCTGGCGCCTCAGTTGGACCAGCGTTCGTGCTGGACGTGCAGACCGCGTGAGACGACGCTTCATCCAGTCCCAAACATGCTCAATGGGGGACAGATCCGGAGATCTTGCTGGCCAGGGTAGTTGACTTACACCTTCTAGAGCACGTTGGGTGGCACGGGATACATGCGAACGTGCATTGTCCTGTTGGAACAGCAAGTTCCCTTGCCGGTCTAGGAATGGTAGAACGATGGGTTCGATGACGGTTTGGATGTACCGTGCACTATTCAGTGTCCCCTCGACGATCACCAGTGGTGTACGGCCAGTGTAGGAGATCGCTCCCCACACCATGATGCCGGGTGTTGGCCCTGTGTGCCTCGGTCGTATGCAGTCCTGATTGTGGCGCTCACCTGCACGGCGCCAAACACGCATACGACCATCATTGGCACCAAGGCAGAAGCGACTCTCATCGCTGAAGACGACACGTCTCCATTCGTCCCTCCATTCACGCCTGTCGCGACACCACTGGAGGCGGGCTGCACGATGTTGGGGCGTGAGCGGAAGACGGCCTAACGGTGTGCGGGACCGTAGCCCAGCTTCATGGAGACGGTTGCGAATGGTCCTCGCCGATACCCCAGGAGCAACAGTGTCCCTAATTTGCTGGGAAGTGGCGGTGCGGTCCCCTACGGCACTGCGTAGGATCCTACGGTCTTGGCGTGCATCCGTGCGTCGCTGCGGTCCGGTCCCAGGTCGACGGGCACGTGCACCTTCCGCCGACCACTGGCGACAACATCGATGTACTGTGGAGACCTCACGCCCCACGTGTTGAGCAATTCGGCGGTACGTCCACCCGGCCTCCCGCGTGCCCACTATACGCCCTCGCTCAAAGTCCGTCAACTGCACATACGGTTCACGTCCACGCTGTCGCGGCATGCTACCAGTGTTAAAGACTGCGATGGAGCTCCGTATGCCACGGCAAACTGGCTGACACTGACGGTGGCGGTGCACAAATGCTGCGCAGCTAGCGCCATTCGACGGCCAACACCGCGGTTCCTGGTGTGTCCGCTGTGCCGTGCGTGTGATCATTGCTTGTACAGCCCTCTCGCAGTGTCCGGAGCAAGTATGGTGGGTCTGACACACCGGTGTCAATGTGTTCTTTTTTCCATTTCCAGGAGTGTATTTGGCCTCAGTATCGCAAGTGAACCACTTCTGTAATGTCCTATTGTCTTTCTTGGATTAAGTGTCTGAGTTATTTGGTCTCCTCCTCTCATGTTCTGCAGGCAGTCTCAATTAATTACCTTCTACTCAAGCAGTCACATTTTTCCTTAAATGCAGCAATTAAAACCAGTATAGTAACAGTGGTTCCTCCACTTCTCGATCAAAATAATACACTACTTCTTATAAAGCGCTCTACTGATATGGTATGTTAACAAAATTACTTACTGGAATTATATGTTAACTTATGCACTTATATGCATGACACTAGTACACACTTACTTTACCATTATTCACTTTCTCAATAAATCTTGTTACATTTCCTTTTGACATAGTTATTTTTTGTTTATGGTGTGCATTCCTCCTAAAAAGGTCACTAGTATTGCAATCACAACTTTCTAAATCTGCCCAGATCTATCATTGTATCAGTCTACACCCCACTACACAAACAGCTTACTACTTATAAAAAATTCATGACAACTATTTATCATTGCAATCATAGAAAACTTGGTTATATTTCCAGAAAATGTAAAAGTGAGATCAATAAGCATTCAGTTCAGTGTCAAATCATAGATTAACATATTCGCTTTGTGTAGAGAAAGCATTAGTAACAACAAACATAATGGTCCAATACAAAATATTGCATAAACATGACAAAGTGACTGTAACACCTAATCAATTTCACTGTTTCTCATTACCATCTATTTACAAATACCCATCATAAACCCTATACTCCACTCATTGAAATGATTCTGTTCGCCTCTGGTTACTTCTATTGTCTAATCAATCTTACCTGATTTCAATTGTAGAGTACTCCCCTTTCATATACCTCTTCCATTTGTTTCAACACGCAACTTCACTTCTTGTTGGATTGCAGGAAAAAAGTTTTGTTTCTTGACTTCCGCAAGGCGTTCGATACAGTTCCCCACAGTCGTTTAGTGAACAAAGTAAGAGCATATGGACTATCAGACCAATTGTGTGATTGGATTGAACAGTTCCTAGAAAACAGAACGCAGAATGTCATTCTCAATGGAGAGAAGTCCTCCGAAGGAAGAGTGATTTCAGGTGAGCCGCAGGGGAGTGTCGTAGGACCGTTGCTATTCGCAATATACATAAATGACCTTGTGGATGACATCGGAAGTTCACTGAGGCTTTCTGCGGATGATGCTGCGGTATATCGAGAGGTTGTAACAATGGAAAATTGTACTGAAATGCAGGAGGATCTACAGCGAATTGACGCATGGTGCAGGGAATGGAAATTGAATCTCAATGTAGACAAGTGTAATGTGCTGCGAATACATAGAAAGAAAGATCCCTTATCATTTAGCTACAATATAGCAGGTCAGCAACTGGAAGCAGTTAATTCCATAAATTATCTGGGAGTAGGCATTAGGAGTGATTTAAAATGGAATGATCGTCGGTAAGGCAGATGCCAGACTGAGATTCATTGGAAGAATCCTAAGGAAATCCAATCCGAAAACAAAGGAAGTAGGTTACAGTACACTTGTTCGCCCACTGCTTGAATACTGCTCAGCAGTGTGGGATCTGTACCAGATGGGGTTGATGGAGGAGATAGAGAAGATCCAACGGAGAGCAGCGCGCTTCGTTACAGGATCATTTAGTAATCGCGAAAGCGTTGCGGAGATGATGGATAAACTCCAGTGGAAGACTCTGCAGGAGAGACGCCCAGTAGCTCGGTAAGGGCTTTTGTTGAAGTTTCGAGAACATACCTCTACCGATGAGTCAAGCAGTATATTGCTCCCTCCTACGTATATCTCGCGAAGAGACCATGAGTATAAAATCAGAGAGATTAGAGCCCACACAGAAGCATACCGACAATCCTTCTTTACACGAACAATACGAGACTGGAATAGAAGAGAGGTACTCAAGGTACCCTCCGCCACACACCGTCAGGTGGCTTGCGGAGTGTGGATGCAGATGTAGGAAAAAAAAATTATACAGTCTACTGATTCTTCCTTACAGTGGACAGTGGGCCCAGGGTATAAAATCGTTGAGATGGCAGTCAATTCAATGTGACTGCCCAGACAATACATCATTTCGAGTTGTCTGTTGTAGACTGGGGTGGGAATCAAGTCGAGTTTCGTGGAGAAGAGATCGTGATATGTGTACACTTGAAGCTGGGAAAGCATGGGTGTAAAATATAAAAACAATGGACACAGACATCAGTACCCCAATTCGTAGTGGAAGTTAAATGTGATAACGTGGAAGTTATCTTAAATTGATAGGCCTGAAGCTACGGAATGATATCACGTGATGTTACAGCTCCAGTTTAATATAACGAGCAAATCATTCGTAAGGAATATTTCTCCTGCAAACCTTTTGCTTCTGCAACGTGTAATAATAAAGATGGGATTAGGATTCGCGTTCAACACCCTGGAATCTTCTCTCTCTCTCTCTCACACACACACACACACACACACACACACACACACACACACACACACACCATACATATGGATGATGTCATTTCGTCTTCCTTCCAGATTATTTATGATTGTCTCAAGATGGGCCTTCAACAACAATGTCAACAAAAGGTTCACTGCGTTCCACCACAATAAACGATGTGCTCAGTCTGCCCTGGTCCATCAAGAGTGCATTAGCCTCAGCCAGGACCATCACCCTCATGCTTGCCTCAGCCTCGAGCTAACGATCTCCGGTTGCTGTATATAGTTAGCAACCATCTAGCAGCAGTTCCCCTTGGGAGAAAAGCAACTAAAAGCAGAAAAAGTAGAGGGGTCTGACGACTATATGCTTTACTTCTTTTTTCTGCACGTCGCACACTTCTTCTTCTTGATTACTTTCATCTTCCTTCAGCCCATAAACTTGAACTGATATATACGGTCTGCACCTCTCGAATTTAGGTATATCTTGAAGCTTAACAAGGATATAGATGCCATCAGAGTTATAATATCCAGAAACATCGTCAATCTGATATGTTCTGATATGTACTTGGACACACCGCACTTTTCGTATAATTTCTGTTTCGCAGATCAAAAGTGACCAAGAAAAGCAAAATCCGTCTTCGACATTTTGGACATTAATACAGCCCCTTTTAGTGGCTACACACTTTGGAAGAGGTATATAGGAGCCTCCAACCCTCCATCATTTAATGGGTCAAAAACATGTGAGTGAATGTCCAAGCAGACTATACGACTGAGGGCCTTACCAGATCCCTCATGCGTTTCAGAAAACTGGCCCAGTGGGACAGATTACGTGTCGCTATGGAACCACTCAGTAATATCACGCCATTTTGCTCCCAAATAGTGACAATTAATTTCTCTTCAAAACCATTACCATCTTGTTGCCTGGTGTCAGTGAGCTGACAGCGTAGCACCGCACTACACTTAATGATAGGATCCACAGATCGTAGACGATTTTGGGGAGCACCATTTCCAAAATAGATAAACATATGTTTGGGAAATGGATAGGGTCTCTGTCGCCAGCAGAGTGTGTGTAATTTTGAAACACCCCATATATTAGTTTCTAGTCCACATCATTAAAGTACCTCTGAAGATATTGTTACCAAAGGAAAAGCATCTGGGTATAAGTCAGTTTCTACTCATTATTATTCTCTGCATTGTATTCTACAAAAATAATTGTCACCAAATAAAATATTATATGTACATCTAGAAAATAAACCAGAAATTAATTTGCTACTATATACTCCTACTATTCCTCTTACTTAAGAAACGCCATACCTTGTAAACCCAATCTCATTAGCAGTGCCAGGGCATACAGATGTATCTAATATTATACATGAAATGGAAAAAATTTTGACGGAAAGGTGTTAATTTATTTCCTTTTTTAATTTCAGCCAACATTATAGGCTATATGAACAAGTAAAAATATGTATGTATTTCTTTAGCAATGCCAAGCAATGACGGTGCAACATATATACGGCATACAGAAGTACAATTCACATTAGAATTAGAAAATCATCCTCTAAAGTGTTCTCATTGGTAAAATTTTTGAGTGCGTACCATACATTTCCAAAAAATCCATACACATGCTCCCTCCACCCAACTCAGTCATTCACAGCACTCTGAATGACGGAGCTAGAACACATAAATTCCCTGAACGTTGATTCCTGAAAATGAGTGGACCCTGCAGCATTGTTGTTGTTGTATATTATAACTGCTCTTTTGTAGTCCCCAATACACAGTGTATGACAGCCCAGAAACTTGGAACCGTTTGAGGCCTGAACAATGCAGTTATCTTTGCGTATTCTGACATACCTCGTACCATTCACAGGATGAAAGAACTACCTTCATGTCACTAAATGTAGGAAGTTCAAACATTACCACTGTCATCACTAGACGACATGCCAACAGCAACACGTTTATTCCCACTCCACTCACATTATGATTGTATGTTACGAAGAATAACATCACTATAGGCAAGGTATGCCACTGTAATTACTCAACAAGGGGATCGATGTTGATAATAGTTGGAACTCAAAATCTGGGAATAAGAGTTCTTTTATGTCCTGCCGCTGCAATATATCGGTGGTGTGCTGCTGCTGCAGTGGTGGAAACCTGAAAAACAGCGATAAATCAGGTAGGGCGTTGATGTGCTGCTGCAGTGCAGTCACGAGAAACTAGAATGGCTGCATCTTCTCGTAAATATGTAGGCTGAGCGTATGCTGCACCGCATGATAAGAGGCCCCGTTGCACTTTGATAGAGATAATAAATTAAAATGCATGTATGATAATAGTAATGAGCAATGAGAGAAATGTGTGTGTTTAATAATACTTACAGTCTAATGTGACCATCTTCTTCTTATTCTGCCAGGTGGCTGTGGCTCATCTCTCCTGATATTTCATGGTGATCTGATATACAGAGCACGAATCATGAATCCCTCTCATGATAAGGGTTACCATATCCCAGAATACTGGTGGTGGGACTGGTGGTATGGGTCAATTCTCACAAACAGGATCGGACTACGGGAGCGGGAGAGTAGAGGTGGCCATTTTAGGTCATATATTAATGTAATGAAGACTGCACCTGCTTAAAAATAAGTGGACTCTTAGGAGAGGGTTGGTAACATTTTTGCGTCATAAACTATGGTAATTAATGTAATGATAAAAGCATGCTGATTTCATCATAATTACTATAACTACCAGATCGGGACATAAATTATGGTAATTAAGATTAGGCTATATGCATTTAACTATATGTCAGACTTTTGCAATGTAACTAAGAGCACAAGTGAGCAGTTTGTTTACATTGGGGTCACAAATTACACTGATTTGTTTTCATAAGGATACGAGACTAAGCGGCCAGTTTACTTATATAAGAAGAACAATAGGCCATTTGTGCAGGTATGCAGGCAGTCCTACTACATGCATTACGTACTTTCATATGTAGAGTGTGGGAACACATACTAAATTATATCACACGAAAAAAAATGTTTTTGTCATTTGTTATCGGATTATCCGTCTGTTCTGTTAAGACCCCTTTTCCTCAGGAAGAAATTGTCATATCAAATCGAAATTTAGGTCACACGCTAAGGCCTATTGTCCCTTGGCAGTGTAAATTATTTAAAGTTCCAAGTCAATACAATCAAAACACACGGCTATTTAGGTCATATTTTGATACTCGTAAACTCATTCATCAAAATCTGCATGGCACTTCCCGTTGACTAGAACCAATAAGTTTGGCAGTAAGATATCACAGTACAAGTAAATGACAAAATCAAAAAACTGATATTTCGTAATTATACCACAAAAAATATTTTTATCATTTGCTATGCATTTGTCTTTCTGCCCGTCTATTAAGACCACTTTTCCCCGTTATCGGGGAGACGTATCAAGTTGAAATTTATGCCACGTACTAAAGTCTATGGTCCCTTGGCGATTTCAAACATTTAATCTTCTACGTCAAGGCAATCAAGAGATACTGCCATTAATGTCATGTATTTTGACACCTTACCAGTACTGATACCGATAACTGACAACAATGGTCGAAATTCTCGGTTTCTGGGATGATGAACTATTTATATAAACAATTAAGTTTGTGTGGAATCCTCGTTGCGCTAGACCTACTCACATTTAAACGAATTTTTTTTTGTCCTGGATCCACAGTCGCATGCAATTGTGCTATTGTAAAATTTCGGCCTTAGACCACTTTTGATACATTTGTCAGCTCATTGATTATAATATATTTGCCATCGCAGATAGTGTATGAGGAAAAGAAGGCTGTGCTCCTCTGGACATATATGGGACAATCGGTCCCCACCGACCACACAGCTGTGGAGGCGGAGAGTTATTGTATGATCTAGGAGTTAATAAATTAATGTAACCAGGTACCTTGAAATGGCCTAACGTACAATGATACCGTAGCGCTGAAAGCGATCAATAATACGGAAATAAAACAGTTATTAACAGCTGTATGTATCATGGAGGAATTACATAAATCTTCCTTGTAGTAATCATTACAACTATGTTTGTCTTGCGTGTCGAACGCTAGCATCTTCACAGATAATAAGATAATTACCATCCTTAAGCAGACATTATTAGATGAATCTGTTTCAGTTACTTACTAAATAAGAATCAAATGAGTAAATAATAAATTAATTAAATAATAAATTAATAATAATTAAATTAGAATCAAATACGACGAGGGCCCTCTGTTACATTGGATCTGGATTATTTCAGTTTACTGCATCTATGAGTGCGACATATGTCATCTGTTCATCTCATTGCTTCTGAAATTAAGATAATGCTGAACCTGAAGCAAGCGTCTATATCCAGCAGTGTACAGAAAACAAAATAAGAAGAAATAATTTTATGTACGCTGAACGTAACACCTAACGTAGGATCAATATTTGAAATTAATAATACACTGTTTAATAATTCAGTGCAGTTCTTCGTGAACATAGCAGTGTTTTTACGGTTTCAAGTCTTAGCATGTGTCTTCCTTTAGAAATGTTGTGCAAATACGAAAGAACATCATTTCCAGAGGATTGCGTGAGGATAAAAAACGAACAATATTTCTGAAACTAGCAGAGGTTTCCAAGAGGAAGATTGAGTTTAAGTATTTCCCTAGAGGTTCAATTAGTTTAGGACATGGAATGCTTCAAACGTTATCCCTGATTGTGGCAGTTTCAGGCGACTTGTGTGTCTAATTGCTGGGGCAGTCGTTTGAGTTTTTCTGTGGTTTTTTGGACGCGTTGTAAGGAAATGTAATTGCTTAAGTCTATGAAACTATTTTAGGTGGCTAAGTCCATTCACTGGCGCTGGTATTATTCTCGTGTAGATTTGCACTTTCAAAAATAGTTATATTGAGCTAAAGCGGCCGTAAATATCCAAAATTGATTTTATAAGCATGACTATGAAGTGAGACCTCCTCTTCACTAGTTCTCACAATACTAATATTTAGATTTTTTTTACTATCTTTCACTTGTATTAACTAAACGAAACACATTTTAGTCTTTTTTAACAAACTTTGTTATTACTGTACTATCTAGGTTTCGATTTATAAGCACATTTTGTTATACATAACTGTTCCCAAAGATGAGAACCAAGTAGAGATAAACATGTCATATGTTAAATCTATCGTTTCTTGACTAAAACTATGTAAGTTATCTCTGTTGTCAGTTTTGTCGAATTATGTATGAATTTACAAAATTCATTAAGAAAGCATGTACAGTAACAATAATTAAACATGCACTTGAGTAGAGCTATGCACAGGAATGGACTTTTTTGTTATGTCAATGAAGCACCAAGTTTCTTATGCTATGTAGGAGTTGCAATATTGTTTAAAAAGGGTGAATAATTTCGCTGAGTTTGTTCATTCAGTAATAGATGTGGGGGTGCACACATTTGTTTCTTAAGTTCTAAAATTTCTGAGTGGGCTTTGCTCGCTTTCCTTTCCGAATAATTATAATTAAAGTGCAGCTACTTACTGAGGTCCAGTGTGGGCTGTAAGTGTCGTATGGCAGCGAAACATGGTAGATTCTCTAATACGTTAATGCGGAACCGACTTAGGATGGAAAAAAGTAGTTCCAGTTTTGGCCACCAGTTGGAAATTTGACGCTGTGAGTGCAAGAAAGACGTAAAGAAATGCTTCAATATGTAATGGATTAGGAATAAGATGTGGGCAGGAAATGGCAAACAAGTGGGAAAGGCATAATGTTCATTTTTATTATTAACTGCCACTTTCACAATTTGTTCAATGTGAGCACTGGAGACGTAAACGAGATGCTATACAGCTCCAGATATGCACCTGATGGCCAAAATTGGAATTATTTTTTCCATCATAAATCGATTCGTCATTAACGCATTATCATATCCACCAGGTTTCATTGCCTTACGATAGTTACAGCCCTCACTGGACCTCCGTGAGTAGGTGCACTTTAATTATAACAACTTGGTATGTGTAGGATTTCTCTGTCTATTACGTATTTGTGGCTTTCATTCGTGCAATATCTGGCAAAGGATGAATCTGGATTCTTTAATCTCCAAGCTTTATGGATTCTCTGAGCCTAGGACAGATTGAGCTCTCAGTCTGTCCAATATAGCAAGACTGACACACTCGGGAGATGATCTTATGAACCCCACTTTTCATGATGTCTGGTTGTTCATCTTTTGAAGTGAAGAGACATCGCCCTGCTATCCGTAGGACATAGAAAAGCACAGAGAAACCTTTTGCTTTTAAAATGTTGCTTATCCTGTTTGAAGTTTTACCTATAGAAGGTAAATCACTATTTCCTTTTCGTTCTATCTGCGTTGTTCACTGGGTACAGTAGGGATCTGGCTTGCATCTTCAGTTTTCTTTCAAAGAGAATTTTGTCTGTAATGTGGGAATCATTATTATTTGTGCCTATTGTTTTTACTCTATTAAGTTCCTGTTCGTAGTCTTCTTGGGATATAAGGACAGAAGGAGACGGTGGACCATGTGGTGTCGAGAGGAAGCTGGGATGAATGTGTCAGTAAAGTATCTTTTCGTTAAAGTTTACATTTTTGGCTGTAATCTAGGAAATTAATACTGGAAACCCCTAAATCCATACTGACCCTTATGCTAGTACGCTAATGACGTAAATTTTCCCCGAATTTGTGGAGAGGTCTAGTGGAACCTTCCCACGTACAGAGAATACCATCGACGCATCTGTTACACCAATAAGTTCATTCTTAAGAAAAATGAGTCTCCAGCCTGACCATGAACATTTCTGTTAGCAAGGGAGATTGAGGGTGAGCCTATTGCCAGACCATCTGTTTGCTTATAATAGCTCCCTTGAAAACAGATATAATTTTGATTAAAACAAAATGTCACACTACTAATTATACTCAGTTGTTCTTCTGGATTGATTTTGTGTAAATACAATGATTGTGATACAATATGCATACAATCTTGCACAGTAACACTTGAGAATAATCTGTATTCGTCAAAAGAGACTAATTTTGCATTTATTGGAATCTTAACATGTGTTAATTTGTTAACTAAATCTAAACTATTCTTAATGCTGTATTTTCCAGTGCAATTTGGTTTTTTCCCCAAGATGATGTCTATCTTCCTGACAATATTGCCCACTGGTGCTTGTATTGCAGATACCACTGGACGGATTAGAACTTCTGGTTTGTGGAGGTTGGTTAAGCCATACATCAGTGGAGTCCTACGATTCGAGTGAAGAATGCTCTTACAATCTTGTTCAGAGGAAATGCTCGACGACTTGTTAAATAACTACTTAGCCTGGTCATTTTATTTAGTAGTTGGATATTTCTGTAGTTTTTGTAGTATTGACTGGTAAAATTCTTCCACGTTGCTTGTATAATCTGTTTTATTTAACAGCACTACAGTGTCTCCTTTATCCCGAGCACGTTTTTGCTTTTAATCCTATCTCTAAGTTCCTCCACAAGTAAGAAATCGTTCTTCTTTCTACACTGAAGCTTTTGTTCTTATTGCTGTGCCAGCTCACTTTCCTCTTTACACTGTAGTTATATAGCTATATCTTTCTGCTCTAGATCTACTCTTAGATGGTGTTTAGGTATAATGTTTAGGGCGTACTTTTGGCCTTTTAGTAGTAACTTCTCTTCTGGTTCTGTCAGGATTAATGCTGATAGGTTCGTAGTTCTGCCTGCATTTTTGAGGTTAGAGTTCTATCCTTCGACAGCAATATCTGTTCCAACTTCTTCTTTGTATAGGAAAACGTATAACAAACAATGTCTGTTACCTTTGTCCAGTATCTCTAAATTCCAGTATTTAGGTACAACGGGGCCCACAGCCAAAAAAATAAAAAGTTTGTATGACAATAATCTGCTGTACTGTCTATTGTTGCTTGGATTACAATATCTTTTTTTTAAAATATTTTTCAAAACTGCACAATTTCGACTGTGTGGCCATTTTCATGTGTATGAAATACATGCCAAATTTAAAGTAACATCGTAAAAATACACAATCATAACAACCATTGGCTGCTTAGTAGACAGAATAAAATTAAAAATTAAATACAAATAACCGATCAAACGGACATATTTCTGTTGCAGTCAGAAGTTACATAAGCCAAAACATAAGTTTCGACTGCAACGCAAATATGTCCTGTTGGTGGATTATATTATATAGGTCCACTTTTATTATTGGTTTTATTTAACTTTTAATTTTATTCTGTGGTTGTTTTATATTTGTAACTTATCAATGTTACATCTGGTATGTAGTGTCAGACACTTGAAATCGCCTTCACAATGCAGAAAGAAAAACAGAAAATTAATCGATTCTCTAATCCAAGCAACGACGCACAGAACGGTAGATTTTGTCATTCAGGAAACTCTCTAAATACTGTCATTCACACGCATTCATATCTTTGGATATTGAGGGTGACTCTAAATTACAATGACGACTTGGCCGTGTCCGACGTCGGCAACGCTCTGGCTCTTATTATGGAATATGATCGAATGCGCTGCAAAAGCCAAGTTCTGTTGTGGTCGTGAAACACGCAGAACTCCTGTTTGCTAACGTGTATGGTGTAAACGTATGCCAGACTCGAAGGTGTTTTGCAGTATGGTTTTTAGCGTTTAGACGTTCCATGTGAGCATCTTTCCAGATGGTTTAACAGTTCCCTGTATTCTGCATTGCCACTCCTACTTTTGTGAAGCAAGTTGCACGCAGTTGTAGGAAAAAAATTCGGAGGTTGCTATGCTTGACGACTTCCCCATAGCGCAACTGTTGATCACCAACCTTACACTTGCTACTCTGGCTCTAAAGCCCCAAATAAAATGTAACTTCAAGTAGATCTTGTTTATCACACCACCTTAACTGGCGTTTCAACAGGAAGAACTCAATGACAAGCACATTGCACCTTCGATGAATTTTGGTGTTTGTTTCACGTACTTGCCACTTCTGTTTTAAGGACTACCCAGAGCAATTTCATGCGGAACCTGTCCAAATGTTAAAAGTTACGTTTGTTAACGTACGACGTATCAGGGACACACAGGAGAACGAGCAATATTAAAGAATGGAATGTCCATAATGTCTGGTATAGTTTAAGAAAGACCGTAGCAGCCTGAGCAGTGTGAGTTGTTATTTCAATTTCTACGTGGTTCCAAGACATCGCAAAGATGCCTCTTCTTTTACTTGATGTTTCATTGGTTTTAAAGCCTGTCTGTCGCAGTTATTCCTCTGGCAAGTCGCTTGAGTACACTTATCACCAGACTACGTTCCCACACGACATATCAAAACGGCTCGAAAAAATGTTTGTACCACCTGCGAATGTGTTACGAATCTCATCAAACGAACTATAGAACTTTATCGTAAAATAAAAATAGAAATTTGGTGAGAAATACCTTAATATAACGTAACACGTATGTGGCGTTATCTTGCCATCAAACGAGTGGTGATAGTTACCATTTTATTATATAGGAAACACTTTTTTGATGTTTTGCAAAGTATTCTATATTTGTTGGCGAACTGACTTCCGGAATCTCACAACATCGAAAATTCAACTAACGATGTCCAAAGAAGCCAAAAGCCGGTTCGTGATAAAAAGAATATTTTTTGCAGAACATCAAGAAATTGTTTTCGGTTTGATATTATTTTCATGTTCTCTCGGGAAAAGCAGGAAAAGTCAGTTGTTGTCAAGGAATTTGTTTCTTTCCCTTCTGCCAAAATCCTGTATCTACTCATAATTGACATCCTACTGTGTATTACGTACCACCTGAACAGTGTGTTATTACTGGTGAGAGAATGACGAAACTGTATCTCTGATCATATTTTTACATTTACTAGCACACAGGCACCTACGTTGGCACTTCATCTGAGTATATCCCGGAAAGACATTATGTAATTTGGTACGCCTGTTTCACCAGAAGACATTGGTATCAAGAATAATTTTTCTGCAACAGGAATACTTTTCAATTATAGTTTTCAAAATATCTGTATTTATAACTGACCTGAGTCTTAAGGGAGCTTCATGCTCAGAAAACAAAAAGCAAATCCCGAATTCCTGTCAAAGACAGAGCATAATCATATGATTTCCGTTGAATAATAAGAGCATTTTTTATCAAATGCTTGACGATTCCATCGAATTACGTATCCGACGTATTGTTCAGACCACTACTATCAAGTGGAGAAGGAAACAAAAAACAGGAAATGCTACTAATCTCGATGTTTCTTTTAAATTTGGTATGATACAACCAACTTTTATGTTAATACATTCCACATTCTCGTTCAGCATATTTTATGATGATACATAAAAGTAACTGCTAGCCGTCTGAAATGCAGTCTTTTTCTAAAAAATGAAATATTGCTTCGTAAGATGATCTAGCATAGGATGATTATGGTCTGTAATATTTTTAGATATAAATACAGAATACAACTTGTTAGTTTTGAAATATTTGTTTATTTCCGTAACTAGTTTTCGCGGCTCGTCGGGCTAATCTTCAGATGCAACATGCAGAAGCTGCATATATATTTTCGTAGAGTGATGCTGGGTACTAGTCTGTGGCAGTGTGGGCGCCATTGTAGTTAATACCCAGCTGGCAGCTTCCATTTTCATTGACTATTTACCACAGAATTCATCATATTTCAATCAAATTACGGATTTACACCATAAATTCGCCAGCATCCACCGTGTGCTGTACAACTGATGCCCAACGATCTTTGTACTCTAGTCAGTAACAACCGCAAGACACCTAGGAGCAACCTTCACGACCGACGAAAAGTGCAATGACCACAGAAAACAAGAAAGAAGTCGCTTACAAAATACTTGTAAGACAGGTTCTTGAGTTTTGCTCATCAGTGAGGGCCCGTTAAGAGCGTTGATTAATAGAAGAGACAGAGCAGGTCCAAGCGAAGAGCGACATATTTCGTCTCGTAATCGTTTCTTAAACGCGAGGGCGTCGCGGAGATGATGAATAAATTCGAGTGACAAGGGGAACAAGAGAGGTGTTATATACCACGGAGAGTTTTACTATTAAAATTTTGTGAGAATACGTCCCAAGAAGAGTAAAGTAAATAAGATTTTCTCCCAAGTATATCCACGAAATGACCACGAGGAGGAAATCAGAGAATCACACACGGAGATTCATTGATAGTTGCTCTTTCCAAGTACCACTCGCGAATGGTACAGCGAAGGGGGAAATGATCGTGGTCGAAGAAGCTCCCTCCACCACACCCCGTAAGATGGGCTGTGAAGTACATATGTAGATGTAGTTATACATATCTCTTTGTCCAATTGGTTCTGATGGTTTGCGTATATTTTTCGGTTAGTTGTTCCCCTTTGCGAGTAAATTAAATCCTAGAAAATTCTGTCCCTAGACTCTCCGACCGAAGTGTTCGATTTTCCTTCTTTTATCTCAGGGTCACTCTTTCCCGGCAGTGATTTTGGGTTCCTGACGCGAAGTGCTCGATCCACGTCTATGAATCAGTAACATAATGCGTCTAAAAATCAGTTGGATAACTTTTTAAAACAGTGCAAACATTGCTAGTTAGGGATCCATCTTACACAAAACTATCTCATAGTTAATTCTCCATTTAAAATGTGTCGCACTGTTACTTGCACCTGCGTATGGCCTTCTAGTGTTACGCCAAACACCGGGCAATCAATACCGTATGTACACTGCCGCGATGTTTGCATATGTAGTTCTGTTTTGGCGACATTCTTCTTGTTTGTCATCCTCGGGAGACGTGCCACAATATAATTCAGTCATCTGTTCGTTGTCAGTCGAAAATGGAAGCCCAAACTCCATGAAATTGTCAGTAACCTTGAACGGATTTTCGTTAGGGATAAACAGCCTGAAAAAAAGAATTATCTGACGGCAGGTATTTCAATTGATCCAATTGAACGGTGCACGAACAACTCAACATTTGAAGCTGTACAAACAAACCTACGCAACGAATTAAACTGACACTTAGCTTATTTTATTGTGAGAAATGATTCGATGTAAAAAAATCAAATTTAGCTAATATCGATGCCATCTCTTTGCTAAACACAGAAATTTTCACCTTAACATCATAATTGTTTAAAATGAAAGAAATTAGTATGTGTAAGTATTAATTCTTAATTATGAACGAAAGAAGTATGAAGTTTTTTTCATAGAGAATACTATTTTTACCAACCTTTTTTGTGTACATATGGAGATAATTCCGTGGCCGCACAGAAATTTTGAAGAAACTGATTATTCGCATTCAGCTCTTCTAATCGAAAGATTCTAATTCTGGAAACAAGTCCAGTCTGTGATTTGTGACAATTGTATTAAATGTCCTGAAAGGTACATTGGTTAGACCGTTCTTGATGACAGATGTCGCGAGTGAAAAAAGAAATTCTTTTTATTCTCACTATGGAATGAAGACACATTTACAGTGGATTTGTGACAGAAATTTATAGAACGGCACACTGTGCCGTGTGGAACGATAGATACTAGTATAGCATCTGCTGACACCCCTGTGTGATGTGGAATTGACAGCTAGATGTCACGAGACGTAGACGAGACAGTATAAAATGATGCGGGAAGTGCAAATGATTCAAGTCGCTCTGAGCACTATGGGACTTAACTGCTGTGGTCATCAGTCCCCTAGAACTTAGAACTACTTAAACCTAACTAACCTAAGGACATCACACACATCCATGCCCGAGGCAGGATTCGAACCTGCGACCGTAGCGGTCATGCGGTTCCAGACTGGAGCGCCTAGAACCGCTCGACCACTCCTGCCGGCGATGAGGGAAGTGCTGTGTTCTCAGTAGAGAAAGAGGCGGTGAAGAGAGCTCAGTAATTTCGAACGAGGATTAGTCATTGGAAGTCAGCCGAGAAACATATCCATCACGGACATTTCAATCTTTTCAGAACTGCCCAAGTCGACTGTTAGTGATGTGACTGTGCAGTGGATATATGAAGGAACAACAACAGCTAAACAAAGACCAGACAGACCTCATTTACCAACGGCCAGGGACTGTCGAGCATTACGGAGTGTGGTTGTGAAAAACTGCATGAAATCACATTAAGGAACCATTCGTGACGTCCGCAGTGCTATCAGCAGTTCAGCTGCGCAAAGACAGTGCCTAAGTAGTAAAAAAATAAGGGGGGGGGGGGGGCGGTACTACAGTCGAGCAGCTCCTCATAAGCCACACGTTGCTGTAGGCTTGAGGTGAAGAGCCATGCTACTGGGCAACGGAGGATTTGTAGTGATAAATCACTCTATACCCTGCGGCAATCCGATGGAGGTGTTTGGTTTGGCGAGTGCCTGGAGAACATTGCCAGTCATCATGTGTTGTGCCAACACTGAAGTGCAGATATCTCATTGAGTGTTCGAGCTATCACAAAGGCGATGGACGGTCACGGCCAATATTAATGTCCAGTAATAGGTGTCTGGATCCTTTTGATCAGATAGTATATGCAACTAAAATATTCTCCAATTAATACGTGACAGTGTGAAACAGTATTTCCTAACACTTACGTCTTTCCCAGCTCGGGCGCCACCTGGAACCCGAGGGTTGCATCTTCATCTCTCAGAACACAACAGCATTTCCGTTGTGGCAGTTGCCCTCACTTGTCATTTAAATGCAGTGTGCGAAATCTGTTACTGCACACGTCGGCCGTAGCATCTGAAGTGCGCTGATGTCCAGACACTGTACCTGGCCGGGAGTTGCTCCCGTGAGTAATACTTTTATTTATTGAGCTATCCATGTACGAGGTGTGAGCTTCCCTCCTAGTTTTCCTTCTCTCTAGTACATTCCAAACTTCGCAGAAGTTTTCCTGCGTACTTTGCGGGACGAGCACTCCTGAAAGAAAGGATCTGCGGGGAAATTGTGGTGTCACCGCCAGACACCACACTTGCTAGGTGGTAGCCTTTAAATCGGGCGCGGTCCGTTAGTATACGTCGGACCCGCGTGTCGCCACTGTCAGTGATTGCAGACCGAGCGCCGCCACACGGCAGGTCTAGAGAGACTTCCTAGCACTCGCCCCAGTTGTACAGCCGACTTAGCCAAAGATGGATCACTGACAACTACGCTCTCATTTGCCGAGACGATAGTTAGCATAGCCTTCAGCTACGTCATTTGCTACGACCTAGCAAGGCGCCATAGCATTTGATATTATTTTATATTGTGGTTATAACATGTATCGTCAAGAGAGATGTTCTACAATTGTGGATTAAAGTTAAGTATTATATCTACTACGTACTTTATTTGCTACTATTAATTCCTTTAACTGTTCCAGACCTCGCGCCAGCCTGCGTGAGCTTAAGCGCGTGCCTTTCGGCTTCCTCTCATTGTGACTTGGCTGTCTTGCCAAGTCACAACAGAAATTACTTGGCCACAGCCAAGGGGACTGTTTCCAGAATGAATATTTCACTCTGAAGTAGAGTATGCGGCGATTTGAAACTTCCTAGCAGAGCAAAACTGTTTGCCTCTCCACAAGGATTCAGTTCGCTAGTACATAGTTGTCCTCGCTTCACTTATGTAATAAGTCTCTGGCGAACTAACGGGACATACAATCGTCACAAATAAAACATTTTTCGTATTGGTGTTTTTGACTTGCGGCACGTCACGGTGTACCTTCAGACTGTTACCATAACGTTTAAATTTCCATATACCCTTTACCGCATTTCTTCCTTTTCCTTACAGTCCTACCGTTTTCGTACTGAAGCCTGAATTTTAACGTTTTTTTATAATCTACGAGTGCATTTCCCCTCGTGTGAGTCTAACTGTATAGCCCTGTTGTTGTTTCTAAGGTTTCTCATCTGTCAATGTCTCCCAGTAATGTTATAGGAGCCTGTTCTCCTTCTTTAAATAAAAGCTTCTCTTAAGATATCTGCAAGTTCGAATTTCGCTTTGAATTTTCCAACGAGTGATACGACATCCAAGCGCCAGCAAACGACTAAAGCGATTCAGAACTGAAGTACATGTGACCTGCAGCTACGTGAAGTGACTAACTGACTGAGTGACTGAAAAATATGTATTTCCCTACAGACATAGCCTAATACGCACTCAAAGGATTTAGCAGTACATTCTTATTCAGAATTAGAAATAATTTTTAGATATAAAACGGTAACGTCAGGTTAAACATAGGAGCTTAAGAAATAGTAAAATGAAATACATACATCAAAAACAGTTTTGCATCACCTAGGTTCCGAGAGTTCCGGAACCTGTACAGAAAATTGGAATAGAGATCAACATTAACATCATTTCCGCCCTCTTTATTGCTCATGAAAATCACACATTGCATGTTATACCACCATACAGCGACACCTTCAGAGGTGGGGGTCTAGATTGCTGTACACGCCGATACCTCTAATACCCAGTAGCACGTCCTCTTGCATTGATGCATGCCTGTATTCGTCGTGGTATACTATCCACAAGTTCATCAAGGCACTGTTGGTCCAGATTGTCCCACTCCTCAACGATGATTCGGCGTAGATCCCTCAGAGTGGTAGGTTAGTCACGTCATCCATAAACAGCCCTTTTCAATCTATCCCAGGCATGTTCGATAGGGTTCATGTCTGGAGAACATGCTGGCCAGTCTAGCCGAGCGATGTCGTTATCATGAAGGAAGTCATTCACAACATGTGCACGACGGGGTCGCGAATTGTCGTCCGTCCCTCGCCAAAATGCTGCTGATATTGTTGCACTATCGGTTAGAGGATGACATTGACGCATCGTACAGCCGTTACGGCGCCTTCCATGACCACCAGTGGCGTACGTCGGGCCCACATAATGCCACCCCAAAACAGCTGGGAACCGCCTCCTTGCTGCACTTGTTGGACAGTGTGTCTAAGGCGTTCACCCTGGCAGGGTTGCCTACAAACACGTCTCTGACGATTGTCTGGTTGAAGGGATATGCGACACTCATCGGTGAAGAGAACGTGATGCCAATCCTGAGCGGTCCATTCGGCATGTTGTTGGACCCATCTGCACCGCGCTGCATGGTGTCTTGGTTTCAAAGCTGGACCTCGCCATGGACGTCGTGAGTGATGTTGAGCAGCATGCAGCCTATTGCGCACAGTTTGAGTCGTAACACGACGTCCTGTGGCTGCACGAAAAGCATTATTCAACATGGTGGTGTTGCTGTCAGAATTCCTCCGAGTCATAATCCGTAGGTAGCGGTCTTCTACTGCTGGAGTAGCCCTTCGGCGGCCAGAGCGAGGCATTTCATCGACAGTTCCTGTTTCTCTGTATCTCCTTCATGTCCGAACAACATCGCTTTGGTTCACTCCGAGACGCCTGAACACTTCCCTTGTTGAGAGCCCTTACTGGCACACAGTAACAAGTAACAATGCGGACGCGATCGAACCGCGGTATTGATTGTCTAGGCATGGTTGGACTAAGGACAACACTAGCCGTGTACCTCCTTCCTGGTGGAATGACTAGAACTGGTCGGCTGTCGGACCCCCTCCGTCTAATAGGCGCTGCTCATGCATGGTTGTTTACATCTTTGGTCCGGTTTAGTGACATCTCTTAACAGTCAAAGGGACTTAATCTGCGATACAATATCCACGGTCAATGTCTGTCTTGAGGAATTCTGGGAGCCGGGGTGATGCAAAACTTTTTTGATGTGTGTAGTAAGAAATATCAGGCACTTGCGGAAATTGCATTCCCACGTTTCTATTTCATTATTGATTTCTCCTTTAACTCTGTCGTGCAGTTTTACTCTGTAGCAGACAGCAGTTTATGTCGCTTCTGTCGCGTTTCAGTACGTTCGGAGACTGCAAACGCACGCAGAGCACAGCACCGGTGGGGACGAATTACTACTGGTGCTCCACAATTTTCAGTATTGGGACCATTCCCTTTCCTGTTGTATTTTAATGACGTTACATCGTATCGGGATCCGCTGGACCATTCGAGTCAAAGCTATTTGGTCATGGAACGAGTCAGTACGTACTTTACATTAGGCTGATTAGAAAATTTATAAACTCAAGAAGAAATCAAACAAGAGAAAGAATTGTGAGAGATTATAGAATAAATAACACACTGCGGAGGAAGTCCTACACAGAACAAAAGAACTGTGCCACAAGGGAACTTTTCAACTTAGATTTGAAGCCTTCGGGTTTTCCCTTCAAGATTTTACCTAAGTTGGAAGCATACTGGAAATGAAACCTGCTAGACAGTGCACACTTTTCCTTACAATGCTCGAGGAGGTGTTACCCAGGTGCAAATCGTTTTTTCACCTCCTGTTCGCTGAATTAATTTTGCACTTTCTTCTCAGCGAGTCAATATTGTGAACAATAAATCCTATCATGGAGGATATGTATACCGATAGGGGAGTTAGAATCCCGGGACTCCCGAACAATGGCCCACCCGAAGTTTACAATTTGACACTTTATATATGCTTCACTGTCTTTTTCTGGGGTAACCATAATCTTGATGAGTACTTAGAGATAACTCAAAATATCATAGTGTAGAAGATAACAGAGTGAAAGTAAGTCTTCGCATCGCAGTGTCACAGGCAGTGGAAAAAATGGTTCAAATGGCTCTGAGCACTACGGGACTTAACATCTGAGGTCATCAGTCCCCTAGACTTAGAACTACTTAAACCTAACTAACCTAAGGACATCACACACATCCATGCCCGAGGCAGGATTCGAACCTGCGACCGTAGCGGTCCCGCAGTTCCAGACTGAAGCGCCTAGAACCAATCGGCCACTCCGGCCGGCCACAGGCAGTGGAGATCACTCAGGTAGTGAAGAGAGCAGCATTCTGCAGTAGACGCAATCCTACTCCCAGTCCTAAAAGTTTAAAATAGCCGAAAAAAATGACTGTTTGACCCAATTCGGACAGCAAATTTCGATTTGACTAGAGTTCTGCGTCAGAAATTGTATGAGTTTTACTTTAGTTAAGCGCTCGTCCCTTCTCTGAAAGCCACGTGTTAATGTTCCTGCCTGCCCTATTATATTCCACACAGTTAAAAGTAATACTTGTGTCATCTACAAATAGAATATTTTTTGAATCGTCTCACGGATAATGGCAAATCAGTTATACAAACACTACCTGATCCAAAGTATCTGCACGCCTATTAGCGACAATAATATGGGGTGTGTTCAATGTCCACAAGCCATTGTGCTTTACGACAGGTGTTCACTGTCATGCTGATACAATCATCGTCTCCAAATTCTTCCTCTACTGTACGTAGTACATAATACTGTAAAATGTGTTCATATCCTTCCGCGTTTACCGTTTTCTTAAGCTCTAAACCACGAAGGCGTTCGATACAGTTCCGCACTGTCGACTGATAAACGAAGTAAGAGCCTACGGAATATCAGACCAGCTGTGTGCCTGGATTGAAGAGGTTTTAGCAAACAGAACACAGCATGTTGTTCTCAATGGAGAGACTTCTACAGACGTTAAAGTAATCTCTGGCGTGCCACAGGGGAGTGTTATGGGACCATTGTCCAAATGTTCAAATGTGTGTGAAATCTTATGGGACTTAACTGTTATGGTCATCAGTTCGTAAACTTACACACTACTTATCCTAAACTATCCTAAGGACAAACAGACACACACCCACGCCCGAGGGAGGACTCGAACCTCTGCCGGGACCAGCCGCACAGTCCATGACTGCAGCGCCTGAGACCGCTCGGCTAATCCCGCGCGGGTATGGGACCATTGCTTTTCACAATATATATAAATGACCTAGCAGATAGTGTCGGAAGTTCCATGCGGCTTTTCGCGGATAATGCTGTAGTATTCAGAGAAGTTGCAGCATTAGAAAATTGCATCGAAATGCAGGAAGATCTGCAGCGGATATGCACTTGTTGCAGGGAGTGGCAACTGACCTTCAACATAGACAGATGTAATGTATTGCGAATACATAGAAAGAAGGATTCTTTATTGTATGATTATATGATAGCGGAATAAACACTGGTAGCAGTTACTTCTGTAAAATATCTGGGAGTATGCGTACGGAACGATTTGAAGTGGAATGATCATATAAAATTATTTGTTGGTAAGGCGGGCGCCAGGTTGAGATTCATTGGGAGAGTCCTTAGAAAATGTAGTCCATCAACAAAAGAGGTGGCTTGCAAAACACTCGTTCGGCCTATATTTGAGTATTGCTCATCAGTGTGGGACCAGTACCAGGTTGGGTTGACGGAGGAGATATAGAAGATCCAAAGAAGAGCGGCGCGTTTCTTCACAGGGTTATTTGGTAAGCGTGATAGCGTTACGGAGATGTTAAGCAAACTCAAGTGGCAGACTCTGCAAGAGAGGCGCTCTGCATCACGATGTAGCTTGCTGTCCAGGTTTCGAGAGGGTGCGTTTCTGGATGAAGTATCGAATATATTGCTTCCCCCTACTTATACCTCCCGAGGAGATCACGAATGTAAAATTAGAGAGATTCGAGCGCGCGCGGAGGCCTCCCAACAGTCGTTCTTCCCGCGAACCATACGCGACTGGAACAGGAAAGGGAGGTAATGACAGTGGCTCGTTGGGTGGCTTGCGGAGTATAAATGTAGATATAGATGTAGAAAGCACCAACAACCAAACATACTGTAACACCACTTCCTCTGTACTGCACTGTTGGCACTCCACATGGTGGCAGGTAAAGTTCTCCAAGCATCTGTTGAACTCAAACATATCCGTCGGATTGCTGCAGGGCATAACGTGACTCATTGCTACAAAACACTCTTCAGTTGCCTAGAAGGGTCACTCTTTAGCTCAAGCGTCGCTTAGCATTTGCTGCAGAAATGTGTGGCCAACGAATAGCTGCTCGACCATTGCACTCCATTTTTTTAAATCCTTACGTACAGTCATTGCACTAGTTGGACTGCTGATAGCACTTTGGAGCTCTCAAGTCACGATTTCATGCTACTTTTACAGTCGTCCTCCACAGCGCTCGATGGTCCCTGTCCGTCAGTACGTGACGTCTAACTGGTCTTGGTTTAGCTGCGGTTCTTTCTTTGAGTTTCCACTTTACAATCACATCACTGACACTCAACTTGGGCAGCTTTAGATGGGTTGAATGGGTTTGTTACCCCGGTGGAATCCAGTAAGTAGTCCACGTTCGAAATCGCTCAGCTCTGCTTACCGACCCATTCGGATGTTAGTAGTCCTCTACTGACAACACAATACTCCCGGCCGCATTTTATACCGACGAGTCCACGTCTCGTGAACTCTAGAGATCAATGCCGCATTGATTAGCGGTGTCTGGATACTTCTGATTAGATAGTGTATCAAGTAAAGCAAAGGATTCAGAACAGAAACGTGTCATTTCCACACCCCATTCAGATTCTAATCTCTTCCACGTTTGTTGACACTGGAATGAAAAACCTGTGCTTCATAATTTCTAGGTATAAAGCAATCTATTCTTTTGCTCTTTCCGTACTTCCACAATGTTGAACTTGTGCAAAAGTCTATCAAGGTGCACGCAGTCAAATGTTTCTCTTAAATCAAAGAAAATTCCTTCTCTACTCAGCCTATCGTTTAGCCGTGCTAGCGCTCACACACAACACATTAAATTACCCTTTCTGTGGGTACTCCTTTCCTGAAGATAAACTGAGAGTCTGACAACAAGTTATGTGGACTGAGCTTTGTTATTACTGTCTTACATGTTACTTTCACAGAAGCTTTCGAAACCACTAGTAGCAAGGAAATTTTCCGGTAACTGGTTACATAATCTGTTTATTCATGTTTGCGAAGTGGTTTCAGTATTGAGTATTCATTTTATCAGGAAATGACCACATCTGAAAGACACATTTCACATGTTGCAGGAAATGATTTTCAAAATTCTCCTGGCTATTTCATCATACCCATTCGTATCCTTACCTGTGATCAGTATAACAATTGACAACGTCTGTATTACGAAAGGATATTACAGTGCAGTGCAAATTATAAATGTGTAATAACTGAAACGTCCCCTTTGAACAATTATACATGACTGTGCTTAAACTGACACACAATATTTTGTTAGCGCAACGCAATCTGACTTTCAAAATTCCCTACAAAAGAATGGCCCTGACTAACATTAAACTATACCTTTCACAAATCACTTACCTCACAAAAATCTTCGCTGCTCAAGCTACTGCAATACAGCGAGCGCCACTACTGCCAGCTAAATAAAAGATTCAAACTATGGAAGGCACTAACTACTGATAGGGATAGTTAGCAAATGAAAGATATTAATAGAGAACAAACAATGTATTTACCTTCATATCATCATATATAAATATAGCAGTTCATGACAAATTTCAAAACTCCGCCATCTCTCTCCCCACATCCACCACTGCTGGCGGCTCACCTCCAACTGCGCAACGCTACGCGCTGTTCACATCCAGCTGCCTAACACTACAATGGCGAGTATTACAACAATGCAAAGCAGCCACAGACTGCACACAGCACAGCCAGTGATTTTCATACAGAGGTGGCGTTACCAATAAAAAAACCTAAACAGCCTACTTACATAACCTAAAACATTATATTTGAGATTTTCTGTGAAGATTATTTCCAAACAAGCAGAAGGAGCTCTCCCATCAGAATGTTCTTTAATTTAGTCTGAAACTCCACAGTCTTCTCTACATGGCATTCAGTATGCTCTGGTAGGTTGTTGAATACATGTACTGGGTTGGTACATAAGTTCGCAAGGATTTTGTTTTGCATGTTGGTGTTCCGGTTGTTGTGTAATTATTTATCGATTGTCATTGTTTTATTTGTAGTTCAGCGTTGTTATTTGAGTTTACATCTTGTCAATTGGTCGTCTGAAGTTAGTGAGTGGACGCCAGAAGCAGGAGTGGAGAAATCAGAACATTTCCGACATATTCCTCTGTTTGAATTCAACAAAGGGGTGACAGCAGCGCAGGCAACCAAAAACACCTGCGAATGGGAATAATGCCATTGGACACTGCGCATCAGGAAAATGGTTTTTTTTCATTTTAAGAACTATCGTTTTGACATGAACAAGAAAACAGGAATGCGGGTAAGCTAATATGAACAGCATAGTGAACGCATTACAGTAGCCAAGATAGACACGAAGCCAACAATCAGCACAGTATACAAGTTTGTATGCCAAATAGCACCGCAGATGATAAGAGACTGGAAGAATGTGTAATGAAATAATCAAAGAGGAAAATTTAATTGTGATGGAGGCTGGAATTCGATAGTAGGAAAACGAGGAGAAGGGGTAATAGCCTACTAGGAGAATATGAATTGGGGGAAAGAAATGAAAGAGGATATCGACTGGTAGAATTTTGCGCAGGGCACAATTTAATTATCGGTAATGTTTGACTTGAGAACCATCAAAGAGGGTTGTGTGCTTGGAAGAGACCGGAAGACACCGGAAGGTTTCAATTGATTTTACAGTGGTTAGACGGAAATTCCGGAACCATATTTTACACTGCAAGACATTTCCACGACCGGATGTGTACTCTGACCACAATTTATTGATTATGAACTGTAGATTAAAACTGAAGAAATCCCAAAAAGGTAGGAAATTAAGGACGTGGTACCTGGATAAGTTAAAAGAACCTGAGGTTGTTGACAGTTTTAATGGCAGCATTCGGCAACGATTGACTGAAATAGGGGAAATGAATACAATAAAAGACGTATGGATAGCTTTGAGAGATGAAAATAATAGTGAAAGCAACAGACAATAAAAATACACTCCTGGAAATTGAAATAAGAACACCGTGAATTCATTGTCCCAGGAAGGGGAAACTTTATTGACACATTCCTGGGGTCAGATACATCACATGATCACACGGACAGAACCACAGGCACATAGACACAGGCAACAGAGCATGCACAATGTCGGCATGCACCAAGGCAGAAGCGACTCTCATCGCTGAAGACGACACGTCTCCATTCGTCCCTCCATTCACGCCTGTCGCGACACCACTGGAGGCGGGCTGCACGATGTTGGGGCGTGAGCGGAAGACGGCCTAACGGTGTGCGGGACCGTAGCCCAGCTTCGTGGAGACGGTTGCGAATGGTCCTCGCCGATACCCCAGGAGCAACAGTGTCCCTAATTTGCTGGGAAGTGGCGGTGCGGTCCCCTACGGCACTGCGTAGGATCCTACGGTCTTGGCGTGCATCCGTGCGTCGCTGCGGTCTGATCCCAGGTCGACGGGCACGTGCACCTTCCGCCGACCACTGGCGACAACATCGATGTACTGTGGAGACCTCACGCCCCACGTGTTGAGCAATTCGGCGGTACATCCACCCGGCCTCCCGCATGCCCACTATACGCCCTCGCTCAAAGTCCGTCAACTGCACATACGGTTCACGTCCACGCTGTCGCGGCATGCTACCAGTGTTAAAGACTGCGATGGAGCTCCGTATGCCACGGCAAACTGGCTGACACTGACGGTGGCGGTGCACAAATGCTGCGCAGCTAGCGCCATTCGACGGCCAACACCGCGGTTCCTGGTGTGTCCGCTGTGCCGTGCGTGTGATCATTGCTTGTACAGCCCTCTCGCAGTGTCCGGAGCAAGTATGGTGGGTCTGACACACCGGTGTCAATGTGTTCTTTTTTCCATTTCCAGGAGTGTACGTAAGAAGACAAGACCTAGAAAAATTCCTGGATATCACAGGAAACTTAGCTGATGAAAGAATAAAATATAAAAATACAGCAAAATAAGGCAGGCGAATGGGGCTACAGACGTCTAAAAAATGAGACTGAAAGAAAGTGTAAAATAGCGAAGCGTGTATGGCTACAAGAGAAATGTGAGGCTACAGAAGCATGTATAACTAGGATAAAGATATAAAGATGGATACCGCCCTTAGGAAAATTGAAGACACCTTTGGAGAAAAGGCAGGCAAATGGGGCTACAGACGTCTAAAAAATGAGACTGAAAGCAAGTGTAAAATAGCCAAGCATATATGGCTAGAAGAGAAATGTGAGGCTACAAAGTGTGCATAACTAGGATAAAGATATAAAGATGGATACCGCAAAATTGAAGACACCTTTGGAGAAAAGAGAAGCAGGTGTATGAGTATCAAGGACTCGGGTGGTAAGTTAGTACTGAGTAAAGAAGGGAAAGCTGAAAGGCAGAAGGAGTATACAGACGGGCTGTATAAGGGAAATGAACTTTAAGACAGTATTATACAAAGAGAAGAGTAAACAGATGAAGATGACATGGGAGATATGATACTGCGAGAAGAATCTGACAGATCATTGAAGACCGAAGTGGTAACTAGGCCCCTGGAGTAGACGCCATTCCCTCAGAACTTTCGACATCTTTTGGAGAGCCACCCATGACAAAACTATTCCATCTGGTGTACATCTCTGAGACATGGAAGGAAGTAGTTGCTAACAGGTGTGAATATTACCGATCTATCTGTTTAATAAGCGATGGTTGCAAAATACTGACACGAATTATTTACAAAAGAATGGAAAAACCGGTAGAAATTGACCTCGGGGAAGATCAGTTTTTGTTCCGGAAGAAGGTAGGAACACGCGAGTCAATACTAACCCTACGAGTTATCTTAAAAGATAGGTTAAAGAAAACAAACCTGCGTTTATAGCATTTGTAAACTTAGAGAAAGCTTTTAACAATGCTGAATGGAATGCACTCTTTGAAATTCTGAAGGTAGCAGGTGTGAAATACAGGGAGGGAAGAGTTACTTACAAGTTGTATAGAAATCAAACGGCAATTACAAGAATGGAAGGACATGAAATGCTAGCAGTGGATGAGAAGGGAGTGAGACAGTGTTGTAGCAAATCCTCGATGTTATTCAACCTGGGCATTGAACAATCATTAAGGGAATGAAAGTTCAGTTAGAAAAAACAAAAACTTTGAGATTTGTTTATGAAATTGTAATTTTGTCAGAGACGGCAAAGGACTTGGAAAAACAATTGACAGGAATAGATACTGTCTTAAGAAGAGCTTACAATATGAACGACGGTAAAAGGAGGACAAGGGTAACGGAATGTAAGCGTATTAAATTGGTCGATGCTGCAAGAGTTTAAATTACAGAATGAGACGCTAAAATCAGTACGAGAGTTTTCCTATTTACGCAGTAAAATAACTGGTGGTGGCCGAAGTACAGAGGATGTGAAACGTAGGCGCAATGGCGAGAAAAGCAAGGAATTTGTTAACATAGGATATAAATTTAAGAGTAGGAAGTCTTTTGTGAAGGTATTTGTGTACTGTGTAGCCTCGCATGGAAGTGAAGCGTGGACGATATGCATATCAGACAAATAGAGAATAGAAGTTTTGAAATGTGGTGTTAAAGAAGGATGCTGAAGGTTAGGTGGGTATATCGCATAACTAATGATGAGATACTAAAGAGAATTGGCGAGAAAAGAAATTTGTGACACAACTTTACCAAATGAAGAGATTGGTTGATAGGACATATCCTGAGACATCGAATCATCAGTTGACTACTGGAAGGAAATGTGTGTGTCTGCGTGGGGGGAGGTAAGAATTGCAGAGGCGAACCAAGAGATGACTATAGTAAGTCATTTCAAATTGGTGTAGGTTGCAGTAGCTACTGGGAGATGAAAAGCTTGCACAAGATAGTATGGAGAGCTGCAGCAAACCAGTCTTTGGACAGAAGACAACACCACCTAACAGTATACTAAGGCTAGGATATAATTAAAATTCAGTAAATTACATTGATATCCGAGTGCTTCTTCAACCTGCAGGTGGTAATGCAAATGGTAGATCTTCACAGTATATGTGTTATAAAGGTACTGCGCTGAGTTTTACGGGACTCATGTTACGTGTTCTCCTATTATCTACAACGCATAGAACGTTCATACGCCCATGTGAAAGTGTCGGAAAAGTCCTTTGGAATATGGTTCGACTCTCACGTAACATTCAGTCTCTGCGAGCCATCAGAGAACCGTTCTGCACTTTGTCTTTTGCGGTACGTTTTTATTGATACCACTAAGTCTCCTCACCAAGACAATTTTTCCGGGAAAAGAACTGTCCGCATTTTTTATTTTAATCAAGTTGCGGCAGGCGTCGACGCGTCGTTGATTTTGTTCTGGAGCCAAGATGTGCGGACAAATTTTGCACACTTTTTCTCTTCTTCAAAAAATTTTGGAAAATGTCAGTACATTTGATTTGGTGATGTTCAGTTAGTTGCTCCAGTGAGGTTTGGTACAGAACAACACTGAGTCACTACGGCCGCACGTCTTCTAGTTAACACTGAATGCTCACAACCGACTAGATGAAACAACGTATGTTGTATATAGCTGTTAGTTCAAACAGCCACCATATAGCCTGCGCTGACATCGCTTATAATAAATCTATCTCGGAAGTGTTTTGATGGAGGGTGTACGTTCTCAACAAGCCATTGTTCAGTGCGAAGCGGTTGGTAAATGGTACTAATATCATCAATATTCGTATTCATTTCATACGCGTACTGGGCGAGCGGAAAAGAACTGTCCAAATTTCTTTTACGTTCTCTTATCTCACTCCAATTTTCAATACTCTAGATGAACGATGGTGACAAGAGTAATTGCTGCACAGTCTTTTTCGAAAACAGGTTCTCTAAATTTAACCAACAGAGTCTTTCTCGAAACAGTTCCCGTTTCACTTTCGCATTGGCCTGTTAGGATCTCTGCAGCGCGTCTCTGAATTCTTTCAATGCATGTTCTCATGCTTACTTGCTAAACTCTGGAACACTACTCTACAAGTGCTCTGACTAGCGTCTTGTACGCGATTTCCTTGACAGACATAGTGAATTTTCCTAGAACCCTTCCAGCAAATGTAAGCCTTCCATTCGCCCTCGTTACGTGATCGTCCCATTTCGTATCTCTTCTTAGGGCTATCACTAAGTACTTACACGATGTGACGTGCTCAGGATGTTCAACACTAATCTCGTGATCGGATACTGTAGGGTTCATTCTCTTCGTTTTGCGTATTATTTTGCATTAACCCATATGTAAAGAGAGCTGCCATTCATTACACCATGTCGAACGCGCGTGCTACACAGCGCGATGAGATGCCCTCGGTTGTTGCCTGAATGGCATGTGACGTATTCATAGGCTTATGTACTGCATAATGGCTACAAATAGCCAAAAGAGGCCAGTAGTGGTCTAAAGAAACACAAATGTAAAGTCAGGGCAGAAATAATGTCATCTTTCTACGTATTCAAAAGACGGTAGAATCTAAATGAAAAAAGAATTGATACATAAATTGTTCGGCCGGACGGAGATTTGTAATGTTTTATCCGTCACCCCACCTGGCTGGTGCTTATTTTGGGGGAAGAAAACTTGCTGGTCCTGCGAGGTGCGTGCAAGTGTATTTATTTGTCGGCCCTATTCACGTGTTGGCACCTGAATGTCAGTGTCGAATTGCTAAGCCGGGCGGGAGCAGCACGTGCACCTTGAGTTTGCGGTCTCTGGGGAGGAAGAAAAGGAGGCAGGCACGAGCCGCTCCCCAAATCGCTCCTTTTTTCGTGAGGCGCACGCGCGCTCCTTGGCAGGGGATGCGTCAGACGTGTCTCCCCCTCGCGTGTTTGGCCCGCGGATGCTGGGCTCCCCCCGGTCCAGAGGCACGCGACCCAAAACGCGAGCCAATCTGGCGCACGCTTTCGCTTCTTCCGCCTGGACCGCACCCTTCCTCCAAACAAATTGGGCCCACAATGGACGGGCAGCGTGTTCGAATTACTTATGCGCTCGGGACCTCTCTCAAGGCAGACGCCTTCTTTCTTGACGCACCCTCCGCAAGGAGCCGCACCATTCAGTGGCTCCTCTCGTCTTCCTTTCATCTCCGTTTCACGTCTCTGTAAACAAGTGGCTAGCCCGTCACCCGCAGCCTCAAGATAACTCGTATTCACTTCTACCTTTCTTTTGAATCAGAGAAATGCGTTAACTCACTCGAAATGCTTTCGCGCTAGACTGACAGGAACTTCGTCATAGTAAAAATTTTATTTATTTATTTTCGGGGAATGCAGCGGTCAGTTGCATATTTAATTTCTTTACACCTTAACTACGTGTATCATGGCAGATGCTGCAGTGCTTACATCACCTCAAGGAAATTTTTCCGTACATATTTTATTCTTTGCTGATTTCCCACAGGTTACAAATGGAAATAAAAGTCAAAATAAAGTTAACCATCATTTTTTATGTTTGCGTGGATAAGAAAAAATACTCTGCAAAATTTTTATAATTTTCAGAGAATCAGGAAAAATTTAGTAGAAAAATTGAAAGAAAATAGTACTGGAGATGGGTTTCGGCTACATTTGCAGCAAGTTCTATAGCTGCAGGTGAAATTACGTTGAAGAAACTATTTCATTCTACACATCTCTGATCACTAAAGAGTTAAAAAATCAGTTTTAGGTACTTCAACTGACAGGTAATAGGTTCTTCGTTAAATATTTTATGTATTACGAATGACACATGCACGACACTGGTAATATTCTACAATATTTATTATTTATTACACGAACCGGATTTCGACTGTTACGCCATCATCAGCTCTGAAGATAAGTATGTGACGCAGTGGAATTTTGTTGGATCAGACAGTTTGAACTAGTGCGCCTACAGAGTATCTCCATGCCCAGAGATAAAAAATGTTAATGTTAGAATTAGGAATAAAACAAGAGGGATTATTTCAGTGTCAATGCGATGCAAGATTATTTAACTAAGATAAAATATGTGACACATTTACTAATGAACTATAGACAAATTACAGCAATTGTACATAAAAGAAAATAACTGAACGATAAATTTTGGTGACACGTTCTAAAGGTGTAGCTGAAAAAATAATCTTGTCTTTTAACGGGTCCTAAATTACAAACAGATTAAATAGCGATATTAAGAGGTGAGTGAAGCAGCTGTGATTATACAAAGTGAAATTTTTTAACAGAACGCGAGAAATTATAGTAATTGAGATAATTGAAATTGCGGTATGTGAGTGAGAGGGCTAATTTACAACATGGCTTGGATGCAATTATGAGTTTTATCTGCTGTTAGAAGTGACGAGTAAGGGATAATTCAGTAATTGGCTTGGGTTGAAGGGCATGTGTTCATTAATTTCCATTATTTCAAGGTAAATAATCTTCCTTACTTTAGGGATGTGGTGCAATACTTCATGGTTCACCTTGTAACTATGGCTTTCTTTAAGAAGGTGGTCAGCAAAATTAGAGTCTTCTTTTCTAAATTCCCAACTTCTATAGTGTTCCTTCAAGCGAGTAAATATTTCCCTGCCAAACTGAACCATATAGAATAAATACTGTAGAATATTACATCAGTGTTATGTGTGTTTCATTCATAATGACAGGTAATCGTCCAAATACAAGCGAGTTTTAGAAGAGCCGTATCTGGTGGCAGACCCAAACCCTGTTGCAGAGACCTCTAGTAGTTAACAGACGTTTGACATTACGTATACTCATTAATATCCTCTTTCGCTAACAGTTTTTCTCAGTAAAATGAATCGTTGTATATTAGGTCAGGATAAAAACAGTCACAGCAATGAATTTAGGATAATGTTCAGAAGGGAGTCAAATACATTGGTTTACGTGTTTCAATCTACTTGCCAAGGCATATTAACTGTCATGTGAAAAATTCAATAAACGTTAGGTTTCAGTTAAAGAAAGTTCTGTCGATCAACTCCTGATCCACTGGAAACTTTCTTCTTAAGCATTCTTAAAAGTAATGTAAAGCGAATTACGTTTCTCGTCTTGTCAGTTAGCGTTGTTCTCAGGCCCTTCGGCCTGAGGTTCTTTGGTAATTTTTGTGGTTCTTCTGGTGTTTCGGCAGAACAGGTGGCTGGGGAAGGTTCACCCATTCACCCTCTGTTACTGGTCGAAGACATCAGGGAGAAAAAAAAAACAACAACAAGTAGCGCACCAACAAGCGGGCACAAAAGAATTAACGATTTTAAGTAAGCCTTTGTTACAGAGATTTTACATGCAACATAACTCACATGACAAGTTCTGTTTTTAATATTTCGTACCTTTTTATATTTCAATGCAGTTTATTTAAATTAAATACACATCTCTGACTTCCTTCAACACTCCATAATTGTCTTCAGTAGAAATTACGAATCTCCTGCAGTTGTTGGCCATGTCCTTGAAATGCACCGAACACAAACAGGAAGTTGGCTTGAATCATTGTACAGCATTTGAAAAACGTCACGTTGATACACAAATCCACCTTTCAGAAACCTTTCGGTTCAAAATACCAGAGATGCGTATAATTAAAAGTCTTAAGAAAATGAATACTTAATTTTTACAAGTACTCTATGTAATGGACTGAAAAGCTTTCTGCAGTAATAATTGACTACTAAAGTATCTCGTGGAGAATAAAACTCTTAATGGTTCCAATACTTGTGTAAAAGAAATGTGACACATCTTACGCATCTAATAAATTCTTGAGTATCGGGCAGCTATCGCAGGTGTTCTTTACCCTCAAACTTTACGCCCAACAAAGGGACTCTTCTTTTGTATAAAACAAGCTGTGTACTTAGGTATGAAAATTGCAATATTGCTAGCTCGAGAGTACGAAAATTCGACGAGAGACTCGATTTGAAAGCTTAAAAATTTATGAAGGTAACGAGAACTTCATGGAGTGACAAATGTATAACAAAAAATTTTAGAGCAGGGCTAGATGACTTTGATAATGAACAGATGATTTATAATGTTCGTACAAAACGTTTGTGTAGGAGACCCGGCTATTTAAAGAGAAAAAGTAGCAATTGCAGACAGTTCCGCAGTCTGGACTTTCATCTTTTGTTTAACCTCCACCGAGCGCCGATTGACAAATAACTAATATTTGGCTTAATATTCAAATTATACGAATTCAGTAGAGCGTTATTAGTTGCTGCAAGTACCACAATACTGTTCGGGATCATTAACTCGTTCCAGCACACCGTGCCTAATCAATACAAATCCAAACAAATTAATTCCGAAAACACGGGAAAGCAAATGAGGCCACGAAAACCAGAGGCAACAGCAGATACAAGAAATTCGTGTTTCTTCTCACCTGTAACCTACAACCGATACCTGAGCAATTAAAGTAACCTACATACATTTGCTATCCAAACTTGATGCTACCTGTTTTATTCATTTCGCAGTATCCCACGAGAAGTTAGTTTCGCAGTATTTGTTCACTGTATAAGACAAAATAACAGCGAAGATGACTACAATGTCACTGTCTTAATAAAAAAATTCCATAAAAATTGAAATAGCTGTAACAATGACCTACGAAGTTATACTTCAACTTTTTAATATGATAATTGTATCCTATACACAGAAAGAAGAGAATTAACTACGAAACTCGTGATTTATAGCACATCAGAGTAGCCTCTAGCTCCGTCTGAATTTTATTCTGATAGGTTAGTAAGACTCGCTATAAAAGTGTGGATCCATGACAAAACGAGATCAAGTTTTTAAAAGAAGAATAGCAGTTTTATTTTGCAGTAACGATCGATTACATTTGTGTTCAGTGTTTCCGACCACTTTTACGTGCATTTTAGACGCTTAAATTTGAAATGGTCATAATGATAGCAAATGAAAAATCCTGGAAGGCCGAACTGAATGGTCTTTATTAATTGGGTGGAAATCTGTAAACGTGCTGAAAACTGTACCGAGATTTTGTGCTCTGAACCATCTTGAACAATCAGTTTCATGCCCTCTTTAGATCATTCCCCACGGCGTTCTCCTTCTGCATCCTTCTTAAACAGAACTGTTTGATTAGTATGGGCTATATCACCCGAACCACATACCGACTACACTTCCCGAGCAGTGTTGTAAACGAACACGTGGCTCCCCATCAAGGCAAACGGAATATTTGCTTACAATTTTGAACAAGTGCTGTAGACATAACAGCATGTACCCTACTGTAGTTGACTTTTATTTCCTACCTGTTCTCAGCACGGTGAGGCAAAAGGACAAGTAAACACAATACGTCCTCAGCCACAGCACAGACTTAAGCGAACTTTTTACATCCAGGGCACCCTAATGCACTGTTACCTGCCTCCAGACAACGACATCCGACAAAAAAGATTCGTTTAGTAAAATAGAGAGGAAGATTAGAATCGTTAGCGAATGGGCACTGACTCAGTTGAATCTGGAAACAAGGAGGCAGTCGTGATCCGTTTAAGAAAACAGACAGTCGAAGTCAGGAACCAACGCTGGGGACTTACATCTCGCCCCAGTGTGTGTCTAGTACCGGCTTTCTCGTAACACTGTCCAACAACTGAAACTGTTTCGCACTTAAAAATAGCTTACTGTTATGTATTTCCACTTGCTAAAATCAAAAATCACCATAAAATGACCATTTAGCTCTTCCTTTGAAGAGACAACGACGTATCTTTTTTTCCGTTCTACAGCTTTTGTTTGGGGTTAATTTTGTTTTTGGAGTTTTCGCATCTGTCCAGTGGAAAACACATTAATAGTGTTGCTGTGACTGTGAGTTTCATATTGATTGTGTTGCAATCAGTGCATAATTTGTTGGTTTTGAGTGCTTTAAATGTATAAAATTTGCTAAATCAAAACGCTAAGAGAATATGTGAATTCGGTGAATATTTTTCGTTACGTTTATGGTAAAATGACGTTTTCGTCTCAGAAACTCAATCTGACACCTCTTGTGAAGACTGTCTATCAGCGTTATTTTGGTATGTAGTACCAGTTATAGTAGATTTATTCATCTGTGGATCTCTTTTTCAAGGATATTAGTATTAAAATTTAAGAACAGCAACAATAAAGTAATTCAACTGTTCAGACATTTATAGACTTATAGGTCTAGTGGGATAACAATAGGACAGGTAGCGGCCCGTGGCCTTTATAGTAGGAACCATCGCAGCATTTGCCTTAAATAGTTTAGGGAAACGACCGGAAACCTAAATCAGTTGGATTAAGACAGGAGTCTCCACCCTGCTGAACACAAGGCCTCCGTTTAAGACAGAGCTACCTCATTCGATTTGTCTCTGCTGTCCAACACTTTTTTTTTTTTTACAAATAAGTTATGTAATAATGAAAGAGGCTAAGGCTACATTGTTCATTTATTTCTCACTCCTAGTCACTGTACACACTATACATGCTTTGTTTCATAACACTTCACACACTACACACGCTACCAGCTGATGTCAGGACCATTTTTTGTACCTCATCTTCCCAGTTTCTAGCCTGCAGAAATGAGTCAGCATCCCTCTACAACGACTGAGATGCTGAGCTCAGAAAGAGACTAAGATGTTAGTGTTATATATTGTATAGATTTTGGAGTAAGTTACTCCAGAAAAGGAAAGAGAAGGAAAAATATAGCGTGAGACTGTTATGTCGAATGTATGTTATAGCTTTCACTATCTTTTTGATTATTTATATGCGTTGGATTTTTTACCAGACCTCTAGTCTGTGTTATCCAAACAGTCCTTCAGTATATGTAATGTTAGCGTTAAGAGATGGTTTTTAACTGTCTTTTTAAATGTGTTTGCTTCAGTAGTGTCTCTACTCCCCTTTCGTAATTTATTGTACAGTTTTATCCATTGCCAAAAACAGCTGTTTTGAATTTTATGTTTATTCTTTCTTAGTAAATTTAAGTTCAGTGTAGATCTTGTTCCATGGTCATAGATAGAGTTGTTTATGTAGTAATCATCGATGTTATTTTTTATATGTACAAGTAAGTGGTAAATGTACTCACACGGTGCAGTTAAAATCCCCGCGTTTTGAACAGATCTTTACAATAAGATCGACTACTAGTTTTCGTTATTATTCTTATGGCCCCTTTCTGCAGTTTGAAAACTGTGTTCGTATTGTGTGCGTTTGTTCGCCCTAAAAGAATGCTATAGCTAAGAAGTAAGTGTGCGTATGAATAGTATGTTACTAAAACACATTGGCTGTTTCGCGTTGATGAAAGGTCTATAATGGTATAGCATGCTAATGAGATGCTGTTTGCAACTATCATAGTGTGTTCACACCATTTAAACTGAGATACTTATTCTCAGAATTTACGCATTTGCTACACAGTCTATAGAATGCCACCTACATTTAATTAAACAGTGGAAGTATGGGACCAGGGTAAGTCATGGGCTGCGCTTATATCTTGTAACTCTTGGTCAATTATATTACGAGAATGGCTCGAAAAAAAAAAATCTGTCATTTGCTGTGCATGTGGTTTGGCGGGAGCCTAAAAACCATATAGATAACTACTATTTCTGCTTGTCTGCACATAGTCTTCAATCTGCTATTCGACCTATTCGTTATTCAAATAGTTCACCAGTTCCTACTCCATCTAAAATAGTGGCCATGTAATAACGAATGAAAACATTGTGGAAGAAGAAGAACTCAACAAGCCTTCCACATTCCATGAGTCAGATTTTGACGAAAAAGATAACATACCGCACAGATTGGGTCAAGCGGAGTTTAGCGATCTGATTCGAGGGCTTGGTTTGTCGAAGGAGAAGGCAGAACTTCTAGGGTTAAGTCTTCACCGGCGTGATGTCAAGGTCTCATTATAGACATTGTCATGGGGATTGGGGATATAATCATTTTTTCCGCAAAGAAAATCAGTCTTGTTGCGTTGTTGATAGCTTAATGAAGTATTCGAATATGAGCTATAATCCAACTGACTGGAGACTATTCGTAGACTGATGCGGCATCGTTATCAGGTAGTATTTCATATTTATTCCGTAGCAGATATTAATGTTTGTTAGAACCATTTTACTGTTTATTATTACATTTACTCTTTTTTGTAGTTGCTGTTATCAGCTGCAGCACTATACTGTGTGTTGAGTACGTTAAAGATTTGTCACTTACACGTGTATGACTGATTATTCACAATATCCGTTGGGACACAGTTGTGCTTTGTATCAAGTCTTAACAAATTTTCTGAAACACTTTCGATTTAAAATTATAATAGCCGTCTTGCGTATTTGATGCTGTAACTTTATAATTATTTACGATGTCTAATTAATGCAGAGTGTAACCAAAAAATTCGGCCAGACGTTCATAATACATTCCTCCCACGTAGAAGAAAATATGTTATATGGACATGGTTCCGGAAAAGCCTTATTTTCGTGTTATTATTCATTCTCAGAAACTTCCCACATTACAGTAATTCGTGAACAGAAGGTTCTAATGTGCCACATGAAAGTCTGTGAGGCACTGACGATGCTACTTTTTGCTTGCGGCGATATCTCCACTTTGATAACGACGTACCTGGACTGAATTTTCAGTTACACGTTTCATTTCACTAGAACGTGGTGTGGAGCTGAGCCGTTGCAAGCTAGCCCCTATCCATCACGTCTTTGGGAACGAAATTAGTGTCCTGTAAAACATACAATACAGACTACATCTCTTCAAAGTGCGTCCCACAGTGCATATTCTCTAACTCTTCTTTAGTGGCAGGCAGTATTTGTTTATTTGCTTTTACTTATCCTGTCAATATTAGGGTTCTTGGCTCCATCCAGGAATTCTACATATTTTACATTACATTCATCACGACTAGCGTCTTATAAGCTGTCTTACAACTAATACAGAATTCACCATTTGGAAATAAATATGACATAAATAGTTGAAACTGTAGTAGCTATAGCAAAGAGAGAACACAGTTCAGGACGACTTTTCATTACCACAGACAACACGCTACTGTCGGTTTTTCAAATACCTTTCAAACCACTTTAGTGCACTGTCTGAAAATTTAGCTGTCGTATTTTTCTGAACAGATATCAAAGTTGAAGGTATCAAATGCTTTTCTGTAGGTGAGTAGTGTCTATGTTGTGCCTTTCGGTTGTAAATGGCGTTTTCAGTTAGTTGATAGTGGCGAAAATATTCCGGGGCTTTGGAGAGAGAGTGTGAGATGCTGACTTTCTAGTAATTACAAGGTGATTATGGATGTTAGTTCTTAGAGACAGGTCGGACTGTGTTTCCTTTCCACTGAATGGCATGCATCCCATTCCCGAGAGAAAAGCTAAATATCTCTGTTAAGTACGATTATTAAAAACATGTATGTTGGAACTGTCACATGTAACAATAACATTCCTAAGACCTTTCCACGACAAACATGACCACACGTAACTCCCCTACTCGCAAACCTCACTGTAAGCACAACCACGACTGGTAACTGTCGTCCCCCAAGCTGCCACGCTTCTGCTGTACATCATCCTTCGTCACTACACAACACATTTGCCAGTGTTTCAGGAATCTGCGGCTTCTTCACACACCTTGTGATGTAACGTCTTATTTTTCCAGTACTACCCGACTAGGTGGCTCACTGTTTAAGTTCAAACCTCCCTTCCCTGATTAACTCAAGCAGAAGGCCGACACGGGTCCTTCAGTAAGATTAGGACCGATTTTCTTAATCTTTTTTTTTTCCTTCTTATCTTGTGCTCTCTCTCCAGTGACCTGGAAAAGGACAGGGTTTAAAACGGAAGTTTTTCTTTCTGGCTTCCATACTTTTTGGGAAGTCCTTCTACCATGTAAACCGTTAGGCCATACTAGCATGGTACTGGAAATATATTCTGGTATGGTGTGGAGCTCTTTGACTTGATTTTTGCATAGAGAATGTCGGTTTTTCGATTGAGTGGTTGCTAACCCTAAAGTTACATGCATTATGTGATGTATCTACATCTAGAACAGTCCTCTTATTTGGCGTTTTTGGAATGAGACCCCCCCCCCCCCCCAAATTAGGTGCGCCTTCTGCGTTTCATTGTACAGCTTCTGAGGTCGCTCATAACTAGCACAACGATGAATTCACGACGTGCTGTTAAAAAACGTAAATTCTCCAATCTTAACAGATGGAGACAGGCGCTATTGGTGAAGTAGAGGTTTCAAAGCAAGGTAATGATTCATATCTTCAGCACGAAGGCTCAGAAAGGCATCACAGAAATGTTCCAGCAGAGGCAGCAGTGATGTTAGGTTCCTTCCGTTGCTGGGTGTGTGAGAAAGAAAACACGAACGTCTCACTAGCTATCATTAGTGAACGAGACATTTTAAAGAAGGAAAAATGTGCCAGTGTTTAAAAACGTAGTAACAAAGCATAAAGCTCCACAACTGAGAGATGTTTCGTCACTTCTGATGTGTAAAATGATATTTGCTAAATATGTATGAAGTGAATTCGATCTTGAAAACCGATTGTCTGAGGGAAAATGAAACATTGTACAGAGGAAAAGACTACCTATAGCATGCACTGCTCGGTCATTTGTAAGTAAGTCCTTAAACAACGTTCTTGAGTTATATCTGTGCTCAGAAGAAGAAACTCAGGAATTGCAAAATTTGTGACGTAAATATTTCTTCACTGTACGATGTTGAAAATTAAATAATTAAGCAGTCTGAAGGACGGAGCAAGAGAGAAGTGTCTGACACATAACGTTGATAACGCTAGTACTTCACACTCTCTTCAACAGATCAGAAACAAATAATTCAACACAATAGGATCAACGATCTTACTTTATTGTTAACTCTCGGAAAATGTTAATCGGTTGACGTAACGTTATTATTGATACGCCTAAAATATTGAAAAAAAAATTCTTTCAAATTGTTAAAAGTGAAGATTAAAGCCACCAGAATTTCCTCTTCTACGTGAAAAATCGGCAACTAGTGGGATAGTGTGTCGTGATGGACTTGAGAGTCACGTTTCAGATGGATCTATTGTTTCTTTTTGTTTTACCATGAGTTCAACTACCAGTACTAAACTGTTTTTAATGTTTTCTATAGCTCCTAATGATCATTGCTTACAAATACATGAGAAAGAAACCAACGATATAAATTCTATTTAAGCGCAACACAATGAAATTACTTAACATTTTGATAGATTATTACTACTGTAATGCTAATATTAATTGTACTGTAACCTTACGTGCAAACTTAAGAGTTTATGTGAAAATACTCTTCAATATAGTAGAAGAATTTATCCAACGGAACCTTCTTTAATTAGGTCTTAACGACCTTTAAGTCATATAATACACTCTGGTTATTTTTAAAATACTTGATGCCTATGTTTCTGACTCCTCACTGAGCTGAAATTAGCCCAATGCAGTTTTTATAGAGACTGTTTCTGATCCTAGTATTATACTGATTCTTTGAGGAACTTTTGGAAAAAATGTAAGTAATTATAGTAACAAAGAAGATTAATAAATAGATGAAACAACTGTCGAAATAAACCGTTTTTAAGAGTTCTCTAGAGGCGTTCTGTAATGAACACCATATATCTCTTTTGTAGCACACTTCTGCGGCATGGCAATGTTATAGCTGTCAGCTGAGTTTCCGTAAAAACAAAAAATTATTCTGTCAGTCAACAGTGAATGTAAATAGGCACGACAAATATTTTTCTTTTACATTTTCAAATTACCTATACATTTAGTGACGCATACTGCAGAAGATGTTGAACTTAGGCGTTTCATTAAACCCTGGTGAATTTTTCAATACTAATTGTATAGCTCCGCAAGCTTAACGCTATCTTGTTTGTGGAGTTCTGTGAGAATCACTGTCTTGTGTGTAACAAGTTTTGTCAAAATTTAATGACAATCCATTTAACATGAACGATTTGCTGATTTGTTCAAATGTTACCCACAGTGTAGTCCTCTTTTCACGGGCTGTTAATGCAATGGGAAGCGTATCGTCTCCTTTTTAAAAAGAATTGTAGTTGGTTGTATATTAGTATATCTCGACAAACAGAAACGTAACTTTTGCAAAACGTACAGTTGAATATTATTATTTGCTTTATAAAATTTTGTTTAATTTACGAGTTTTGAGAATGGTCAGGCCACGTGACACAGTGTACAGCAACAGATTAAAGAAGACTAGAAGGAAAGACGACTGAAAATATATTTTGATATGGAGTTATCTACTAGTGTCGATGACTGAAAGACAGTTTTGTACGCGAGTGTTATATATAATGGAAATAAAACAGCTCAATGTTGCAAATAATTTCGTGAAATTGTTACTCCAACCTTCAGAGAGCAAGCAGCGATCGAATGAAACACAAAGAAGCGGAAGTAGAATACCAGAAACAGAAATGCGAGAAGGATTAGCACGCGACTCGCTAACGCACAGTCAATTTGCTGTTGTAAGAACATTGTAAAATTAAAATCAATACATACGGAAAACTTGCACACTTAAATCTCTGAGGCATTAACCCATTTTTTTCCTCCTACGATACCGTTGTCGATCTATAATAAATATATATGCAACAAAAACCATAACTAGAAATGGCTAAGAATAGAAACTCCTAAAGAAAACATTCTGACCGAGAAAAACAGTAGAAAATGGGGCTACATTCGATCTAAAATCAAATCAGAATTTAAATAAATAACTTCAGGCAACATAAACCACTGTATGGAAAGAAAGACTGGGTGTATTAGGTATCTGCATGCTGCATGGATCATAATTGCGATCTCTCTGTATGATGTGGAACGAGTCGTGTTTAATATATTATAGCAATCTTTCTCAGTGAAAAATATGTCAACATGCTAACCATTTACATTTCATATGATTATCTTAAGCTATGGTTTTTGTTGCAAAAGCGGCACTTACGGTTAATTATAAAGCAAAAATTTACTGTTAGGCTTCACCGTAACTGTTGTGGGTATTATTTAAAAATACAAATGACTCCGTTAGTTCCTAGTAAGCCTCCTTTGCTTAGTTCAGCGTATACTATGTGATTTAAAAACGACTGGAAAACAGATTATAACCACTGAAAGTTGTGCTTAGCACACCTCTGCTGTTTATTAATTGATGGCTGTGGTTAATCTGGTTAATCTGTCTCTCTCCGTCAAGAAGACACACGCACACACACACACACACACACACACACACACACACACACACACACACCATACTGTTATACATTCAGAAATTGTTCTGTGGATCTGAACTTGTGAAATAGATATGATTTCATTTCATGTATGATGTTAATTTTACTATCACTTAAATTCTTCACACCGCTGAGTAGTAATGGCCGAATACTAAACTCCTTTATATACAGTACTGAGTGGTGGATAGTGTAAATCATTTCGTCTTTTAATACTGTATTTATATTGACTTTGTATGAATCTATTAGGAAATATGGTCGGAAAATGTACAACAAACCACTTTATTAACATCCAAGTGTGTGAAAATATTAACTGAATGTGTGGAATAAGCTCGTAAGACTTCAAAAATGTGGTTCAGAGAGCTGGGTGTAAATAACGAATATCCCTTCGTAATCAACAAAAAGGAGATGAAAGTGTGTGTGATTAGGAAAACAAAGTGAGAAAAAAACGCGTTTAGAAGATACAAGAGCAAAAATAATTGAAAGGTAGTGTGACGATTAAAATAAAAAAAAGTACACCTTAAGCCGGACTCTGTCCTTTTATTTTATAAATCCATCCCTTGTGCGTATACACTGAACGTATAAGAAATATCTTGATTTTGTTAATTAACGGAGACAGACACGACAGGAATGTGATGAGAAGAGGCCTCTTAACTTTTTTGTTACGGAACGAATTTTAGGTACAGACTCGTGCCAAGCTATTGCGAGAAGGTCATGAGCATCAGTAAGATAGAAAACTAAAAACTGGGACAGAAATGCTAAAATATAATAGTTAGACTATACAGTTATAAATAAATTTCAAAATAATGATTGGCTTACAAAGAAAGAGATTAATTCTTATACGTCATTAATCGGTTTCCCATTTTCGTGACACCGAAAAATGGAGTGTGTCGAGAGAACATTGTTGTCGCGTTCACTGTCGCTGTCAGCCCGCAACGCAGAAGGGCAGCTTTCCCCAGCGACAAGATATTTGCGTCGCGTCGGATGGCGTCGCGTCGCCCTTGCAACTTGGGAGGCGAGCGAAAGCAATAAGGCGTGAAGGAAGCAGGCGAAGAAGGCGCAGAATAAATAGGAATCAGCCCGCCCCTGCCTGCAAGGCGCTTTGCATATAATGATCGTTAGCCAGAGTTAGTGCGTCCCTGCGCCACGACGCCTCGCCTCCCGAGGCGCAACACTGGGGAAAAACCTTTATAATAAACGGAGATAAAAAGGGAGAATGTACGGCGGAGAGCCTGCCAGCAAAAACTGACGCCGGTCTCCTTATAAACCGTAAGGTTCAGAACTCATCCCCAGATGCACTGGACTCGAGTAATAACTTCCGAGCCTCTTTGAAACACTGCCCATCTGGCACGGGCACAGCCCGCTCCCATCTTTTTGGCATAAGTATTCGCTTTTGGAAAGTGTTTTACCATTATAGCGATGCTGCTGTATTGCTGAGAGGATAATTTACTGGATTCATCTACTCTCATACATTGAAACCGCATTACCATTCGTGATCCTGACAAGTTGTCTTTGAGATACTCACTGAAGCTGGCGATGTAATTTGCTTTTTCTCTATCGCCTTCGGCATCTTGAAATCTGATTTCGAGACATCTAAATTTCGAAAACCAAATTCTAAACAGTTTTACGTTTGGTTCAAATGTGTGTGAAATCTTGTAGGACTTGACTGCTAAGGTCATCAGTCTCTAAGCTCACACACTACTTAATCTAAATTATCCTAAGGACAAACACACATACCCATGCCCGAGGGAGGACTCGAACCTCCTCCGTGACCAGCCGCACAGTCCATGACTGCAGCGCCCGAGACCACTCGGCTAATCCCGCGTGGCTATGTTTGGTTGTTTCGTCATACAAATCGTAGATACATGTCACGCCACATTTCCCACCATGCTTGTAATTTGTTACAATATATCAATCTTTCTTTACTGCTTGCTCAGTATAAAGAAAGAATAATGTATTCCAATAAATTACAAGTATGGTGGAGAATGTGGCTCGACACGTAACTACAAAGGAAACAAAAGAAGAATTTGGAGTGGGAATTACAAATCAAGGAGAAGAAGTAAAAACCTTGAGGTTTGCCGATGACATCGTACTATAGTTCTCTTAGAGACAGGATATATAATTTCGACTGTCAGGAAAAGCATTTCTGCAGAAAGAAATTTGTTAACATCGAACATAGATTTAAGTGTTACGACGTCTTTTCTGAGAGTATTTGCATGTAGCATAGCCATGTATGGAAGTGAAACATGGCCGATAAATAGTTTAAGCAAAAAGAGAATAGAAGCATTTGAAATGTGGTGCTGCGGAAAAATGCTGAAGATTAAGTGGGTAGATAATGTAACTAATGAGGAGGTACTAAATAGGACTGCAGAGAAAAGAAATTTGTGGTACAACCCGACTATAAGAAGGGATCGGTTAATAGGACATATACTGAGACATTAAGGGATCACCAGATCATCAATTTTAGTACTGGAGGGAAATGTGTGGGGTGAAAATTGTAGAAGGAGAGCAAGAGATGAATACAGTAAGCAGCTTCCGAAGGATGTAAGTTGCAACATTTATTCGGAGATGAAGAGCTTCCACAGGATAGAGCAGCGTGGACAGATGCATCAAACCAGTCTTCTGACTGAAGACCACAACAACAGCAGCATTCTGTGTATTTTATACTACAAAAAAGAGAAATTACAATAAATTAAATAATAGCTGCAGGGGTGTTCCACTAATTTAAAACAGCATTTCCTGCATCTACCACCTATTAAGTGCACTTTAATATTAACACTGTGTGTTTCTTCAGGTGGCTGAAAAAATACTTTACAATAATTTAATTGCAGCTGGAAAGCATAGCATTAGATTTACTGATGTAACTGCGATCTGTCATGACCCTCAAAAGGATGTGATTTATGCATGAAAGTTCGACAAATACCTTAACTGAAAATAAGTAGTTGGAACACTAAAATCGTGATCATTTACAAATTAAACATAAACATGAGAAGAAACATGAAACCGGGATAGACACATATAAATCAAGAAATTATGTTATGTTCTTTGGATAAACTACTGCTAATAATAATAAAATTATAAGATATAATAGAGGATGAACCGAAACAAATAGCTGTGCCTCTAAAACTGAATGTAAACAACCACCCTTATGAAAACAGTCCAAGACATTTGTGGTTGGGAATACTGGATGCACTGAAAATGCAAAAAAAAAAAAGGAAGAAAGAAAGAAGTATATGGCTAGCATCATATCACACAAGAAAACATTTGTTTCTTTAACGGTACATACAAGCATACTTAACACAGAGAAAAAAGCATAATTATAAGTTAGTTAAATTTACGGTATTTACAAAGTACAGAAGGTCATAGACAAATATCCAGCTGCTGAACATACTGAGTTGGTTTCTGTGCTGCCATCAAGAACTTCTCCATACAGTCAGGGAAGGATCATTTTGGGCGCATACGTATGATATGTTGAACAGTTTGTCGTTCTGTACCACAATCAAAAGATAGCCACAAGATATTTCTACTATAAAATGTGCCCAATAGAAAGAACTGTGACAAGTACAACTAACTGAAAAAATGGCAACAGACAGGAAAGAATGGCTAACTGAACAACTTTGAGAAGTTGATGAGAATGTTTACTACAGTTGCTACAATATAATTTACTGACGTTGACACCTGACAGTGCTAGAATGCGGGCGAAAATCATTCTGCCGAAATAAAGTGTTAATATATAAGTGAATTAGGCGATAAGAATAATGATTTAGTAAAATTATTGTGTTCATTTGCATCTCGAGGAGCAATCCCATTTTTGACATACAGAACACTAAAACTACCTGGGCAATGCTCGAAAAGCAATACCATACGAATAAAAATTAGCAATAATAGAACTAATGTAAGATGAGATGTGAAAAAAAGATAATGTTATTTCTTGGAAAATATTAAAGCTGAATGAAAAGTAATACAGGTGAACGTTCTAAAATTATTTACGAATTTTATGCAGAATGAGAAAGTTCCCAGAACTTTCGCAAGAAAAGGAGATATGGAAAGCTGTAGAACTATCAGAATCCTCTCCATATTGTACAAGATAGTCACTATAACCATTAGCAGCCGCATTGCAAAAATAGTGAAATTTAATTAAGCGAAGCAACGAGCTTGCTATATATGTGCTCTATTTCCAAGCAGCGAATGAAATTGTAGAATGAAGAAATGAATATGAATTGATACTATGACTAGGATTTACAGAATCTGAGAAAGAATTTAATTCAGTGTCAAGAATATCATTGTGATGAAGCGAGACAGACCACACTGGAGAATACAGCGATCAAGTGGGGAACCCAAACCAATCATTTATCACAATGGGCGGTTTCGAAAAGTTAGATCATATTCGGATTCGTCTGTCTCCTTCAACTAGTAAATAAAACAATTAAAAATTGTAGCCAAGTCTGGCAACGTCTCAAGATATAAAGACATAATAATACTGTGATAAATACACATGACCCGCATGTGGAGTCACTGAAGGCATATTGCCAAATTTACTGGTTTAAGAAAGAAGACGAATTTGATGATGAACCATCTAACCGAAGCTGATCATTAGAAACAGAAAAAAATTATGATTAAAGACTGTTTTGAATTCCACAAGTTCTGAAACAGGGGCATTGTTACAGTATTGGAGAACACATACGCCAATGCTACAGCTTCTATTACCTTCAGTTCGATAGATGGTGGAGACTGGCAAGAAAATTATCATAATAATTATTCTTAACAGTCCTAGAGGAGGTCTTCATATCCTTTAACTGGGAAAACAATCAGGTAATATGTTTTACTTGGACATGTCCGAAGCACTTTCGTTTTGCTGATAAAAGTATGCAGTTTGCCTCTAGTGCTGACCAACTATAGCTGCTTATTCAAGAACTGAAGAGAGAAAGTTTGATAATTGTTGTGACTTGGCAAGACAGCCAAGTCACAATGAGAGGAAGCCGAAAGGCACGCGCTTAAGCTCACGCAGATTGGCGTGAGGTCTGGAACAGTTAAAGGATTTAAGTCTAGCAAATAAAGTACGTAGCTGTTGGAATAATTAACTTTAATCCACAATTGGTGAACATCTCTCCTTACTGTACAAGCTTCACAATATTAATTAACAAATGCTATGGCGCGTTGCTAGGTCGTAGCAAATGACGTAGCTGAAGGCTATGCTAACTATCGTCTCGACAAATGAGAGCGTATTTGTCAGTGAACCTTTCCTAGCAAAGTCGGCTGTACAACTGGGGCGAGTGCTAGTAAGTCTCTCTAGACCTGCCGTGTGGTGGCGCTCGGTCTGCAATCACTGACAGTGTTGACACGCGGGTCCGACGTATACTAATGGACCGCGGCCGATTTAAAGGCTACCACCTAGCAAGTGTGGTGTCTGGCGGTGACACCACAATAATAGCCCTAAAATCAGTTATAATACGATTTCAATAGTGCAAATCCAATAATGTACAATAAACCAGTGAAAAGAAAAAAGTATATTATTTTCTGTATCTTCCATCGTTCCTTGGTCGCAAAACTGACTACTAATATTTACCTAGTGTACAAACTGCGTCTCCGAGATGAAATAAAGTCTGTTTATTTCATTGCAAACCTCATTTCGCTTCTTTTATTTTCGAAGACTTTTCAGTGGCGATTTCTTGTGGCCCTTTCTTCAGGTAAGCCCTGTGATGGAACTGTATTTGGTTGTCCTCTGTCAAGAATGCTCTATTCATGACATTTGCATAAATGTTTCATTACGTGTATTTGGCGTTTTCATAAGAGTTGTTTTTTTCGTGGAAGCATGTATTTACTCTGTGTGATTATATAAATTAGACGTGAAGTTTATTTTGGTTGAAAACTACTTGATAGCCAGGAAAAGAAACAGAAGCAAGACTAAAAATGTCAGTAGCGCTTTCGATAAAGTACATATAACTTTTAAAACGCAAAAAGTTGCAATCAGAGTTTATCATAACTAAAGGCTTGTGGCTCTGAAGCAAGGGCTTTTAGTCCGAAAACTATTTAAAAACTAGAGACTGTTCCGCAAATAATCACGATATCCATGGTGTAAATTACAATAAGAGTCAGGAAAAGAAATAAAACGATCCAAATGAGATAATGGCGTGGAAGAAATTATTATGATTGTAGTGAAATTAAAATACAGGTGGTCGGACGTTAATGGATGTTATATGGAACAATGAAGTGCACTACCGATCGAAAGGTTTCGATCACCCATGAAAAAACTATTTACTGTACTTCAATGTACAGACAAATCATAAAAACTAAACAGGCCAACAAAACAAATATTTTCCCTCGCTGTTATTAAGTACAATACAGTATGGTTTGGATTCTAGCCTCTTCGAAATATCCACCCTTTGCCCTCAAAACAACTGCACAGACTCATGGCATTCTGGGGATAAGATTTCGTAGTGTTTTTGCAGATACTGCAGTCCGACACTTCTGTATATTAGCCATACATCTTCAACGTTAGACGACCTCAGTCTTCTGACCTCCCTTTCAAGTTCATGCCGTAAGAATTTAGTAGGAATTCAGTTAGGTGATTAACTTAGCCAAATCTCATTCTTCAGTTCCCCACATTTCTCTGTTCTATTAATATACGCTCTCCACGCTTTAGAAGCATGTCTGGGGTCATTTTCCTGTTGCATGACAGTTACGACCAACTAGTCTCTTGCCAAAGGGAACTACATTGTCGATCGGTGTCCTATGACATGCTTCCTTCATTAATGTTCCATTAATTCTGACTAGATAACCTAAGTTATCACTCACAAAACATACCTGCAAGATGACCGACCCTCTACCATGCTTCACCGTTGGCGTCACACACTGTATCTTCATATGTTCTCCTTGAAATCGACAAACATTCGACGATGGCTACCAAAGACTTATAACTTACATTTGTCCGTGAATAACACCTTGGACCATTGCTGCACCCTACAGTTTTTATGTTGCTGTTTACCACCTTACTTCGTTTATTTAATAAAGATTTTTGTCCGCTAAGCTTCCCTTTAAACATTGTTCACGAAGAGGACAATGAAGTGTTGAGGTACAGATTGGAGACGCTCACATACTATTTACTTCCTTTCAAATTTCAGATGCATTACGAGTTCTCTGACGTTTACTCTATACTCATATGCACTGATCTTACCTGTATGATGTTACTTGGGGTCTTCTAGGTCGCAGAGCACTTACATTGGCACCAGTTTGCGTGAACCATTGCAATGTATAAACCACTGTAGACTGGGCTGTACCAGCCTTTGTTGCTATTGATCTAATAGAATAGCCTTCCTGATGCAGACCTACAATTAAAGCATGTTTCTCAATTCCAATCTTCCGCTTCCATCCCATTAGCAGGTAATATGGAACAAACACAGTGCTAGATGAACGCAATCTACTGTAAACTAACAAGAACTGATTGCTAGACGGATAGTTGACGGAATGTGGCCTATTTGAATGGAATAATCTTAGGTAAAGGGACGTCACTGTTGTTGTGGATGCTAATCAGCGTCCCTCTATGTGAACAGCTAGTTAAATACACAACAGGGACACTTAGCCTTTACTTTTTGATAGTTATTTTATTATCGAAATGAAGATATGACAGAATTTCAAAACGAAATCACTGTTTTAACCACAAATCCATAGTTGTGAGAGGAGATCGAAAACTTATGAATGGTAGTGTACTTCCATGGATTCCACGTGATAGAGAAAGACCTGCGCGATGACCTAATGGGAGGTGGTTCTCCTTCCTTGAATTCGAAGAGATAAGAAAAGGCCAATGCGATGACCTCGTGGGACCTCATGGGAGAATGGCCAATGTGATGACCCAGTGGGACGTGGTTCCACTTCCTTGGATTTCAAGGGATGAAGAAAGATTAATGATGAATCGTAGTGCAAACATAGTTGCTCTTCTCTGGACTGCGAGGAATAAAGGAGGTCACGTCGATGACCTAATGGAAGACGGCTGAACTTCCTTGGATTCCAAGAGATAAGAAAAGGCCATTGCAATGATTTGATGGAAGATGACTGTATTTCCCTGTATTCGAAAAACTACTGTGACAACATCCTGGAAGATGGCTGTACTTTTTTACTTCTCTGAATTTTCAGGGATTAGAAAAAGCAATGCAACAACGTAAGAGAGGGCGCCTGTACTTTATATGGATTCCAAGAGATAATGACAGATCAATGTGACTACCCAATGGAAGATGGTTGTACTTCTCTGGATTGCAAGATACGAAAAAAAGACCAATGTGACGATCTAATTCAACATGGTTTTACATCCTTGGACTCTATGTGATAAGAAAAGACCAATGCAACTACCTAATGGAGCCGGCACGGTAGCTCAGCGTGCTTGGTCAGTGAGTTAGCTACCCTCCGCAATAAAAAACTGAGTGAACGGATCAACAAAGAAAAAAACGTCCCAGCCGACGACCTAATAGAAGATGTTTGTAGTTCTCTGGATTCCAAGGGATAAAAAAAAGACCAAGGTAACGACCTGTCACAACTGGGTTCCGTGAGATAAGAAAATGTCGATGCAATGACCTAATGGATGATGGTTAGATGACATTAGAAAACATACAGGAGCAGCATGGAAGTGTGTCGTCAAAGAAAGCAATGCATGGAAATGTCTGGAGATGCAGTAGACATTAAATAGGTGCCTCGAAGCTGTATACAAAAATGCCATTGTTGAACATCATAACCCATATGACTCAGGCGGTATAATAATCTGATCGTAGGAAACTCTCGGCTTCTGCAAACGAGATATTTACTGTGACTGGGAAGTCTGTTACGCTTAACTAACCGGCCGGTGTGGCCGTGCGTGATGTCCTTAGATTAGTTAGGTTTAAGTAGTTCTAAGTTCTAGGGCACTGATGACCACAGATGATAAGTCCCATAGTGCTCAGAGCCATTTGATCCATTTTGAACGCTTAAATAATCAGTGACTTGAGTGCATTAAGTCGTGAATGATGATCGCACGTCTCAGCCTGAAGGTGACCATTTCAATCAGGTCAGGCAATTTGCTCAGAAATACGAACCACACTGCATTGATGTGTTCGAATTAAGTGTAATACATTTAAAAATGTTCACGTGCATCTTGCAAACACTTTCTGTCTTCCTTCTTGATTTGGAAGTAGCTGGCAGCGTGTGGCGATCACGCACACGTGGGAAGATGGGGGAGGCCAGCTGTCCTAGTTAGTAGGTCACAGAGAGCTGCAGAATGTTTGGGGACGCCAGATGCAGCCTGTGAGGACATGCCGCACGGGTCGAAGGTGAGCAGGTGCCCACGACAGGTCGTAATTACAACGCATCGCCGTCTTTTCGTTTTAGTCCACAACGGAGACAGGCTTCCCCGAACCTGTCTACAAAAAAGCCGTAGTTATACGTAATTTCTCAGAAAGCTGTGGTAACACTTCACCCTGTGCCCTGTACCACTTCGTTTCCTGAGATTAATCAGAACAAAGAACTCAGTCACTGTATGACCAACTTGAACCGCTCTTGACTGTCGCGCCTCCGTGTGTGGAACGAGAAAGACAGCGAATGATTAACAGTACTCCTAGGCATTATTATTTGCTTGTGGGTGGTAAGGAAAACCAATTAGATGGTTGCTTTGGTAGATGGTATTACAGGATACCTACCGACCTTTCAATAATCTGCTACTTCTTCTGCTTTATTACCATCAGTTTCGCGATGAAGAGACCGCTTTCTCTATTTTTAGCATTACTTTATTTATTCAGCACATTGTTATTAGCTTCACTTGGTAGAATTAGTGGACTGTATGTGTTTTATTACTATTAAATCAGTCAACTGTCTGTAGTGAACGTATCGACCTTTCGTGCATTCATTTGTTGTGGTGTGTACGTCATGAATAAAACATTATAAAAACAAATAAAGTGAGGAAATAAACTGAAGTAGACTTTCAAAAAGTACAAAAGATACCATTTTTCCACAATACCACGACGGAATTCAGAAAGTAAAATGTAGACCGTGAAAATAAGTTTCTACCGAAATACGTATAATTTCTAGTAAACTAATAATACAGACGAAACTTCCTGGCAGATTAAAACTGTGTGCCCGACCGAGACTCGAACTCGGGACCTTTGCCTTTCGCGGGCAAGTGCTCTACCAACTGAGCTACAGAAGCACGACTCATGGCTGGTACTCACAGCTTTACTTCTGCCAGTATCTCGCCTCCAACCTTCCAAACTTTACAGAAGCTCTCCTGCGTACCTTGCAGAACTAGCACTCCTGAAAGAAAGGATATAGCGGAGACATGGCTTAGCCACAGCCTGGGGGATGTTTCCAGAATGAGATTTTCACTCTGCAGCGGAGTGTGTGCTGACATGAAACTTCCTGGCAGATTAAAACTGTGTGCCCGACCGAGGCTCGAACTCGGGACCTTTGCCTTTCGCGGGCAAGTGCTCTACCAACTGAGCTACCGAAGCACGACTCACGCCCGGTACTCACAGCTGTACTTCTGCCAGTATCTCGCCTCCAACCTTCCAAACTTTACAGAAGCTCTCCTGCGAACCTAATAATACAGACAGTTAAATTACTTTGCTTCTGTGGTCAGACCCAATATTTGGCGTTTGATGACAAGTATTTGTTGTGTTAATCGTACAATTTTGTTCAGTTTGCCATGCGCTGAAACTTTTCGTATCCTGTGATTGTGAAACAAATGGTTCAAATGGCTCTGAGCACTATGGGACTTAACTTCTGAGGTCATCAGTCCCCTCGAACTTAGAACTACTTAAACCTAACTAACCTGAGGACATCACACACATCCATGCCTGAGGCAGGATTCGAACCCGCGACCGTAGCGGTCTCGCGGTTCCAGACTGTAGCGCCTAGAACCGCTCGGCCACCACGGTCGGCGATTGTGAAACAAAGATGAAGAACTAGCTAGTCATTTGTGTAGGCACGAGAGAGAAGTGTCCAAAAAATCTCAGCCACGTAGTACATTAGGCCAACTGTCGTTCTGCCGAAGAGCAGATTCTGTCACACTCAGGCCTGCTTTCCTACTTGGAATACCAGCGCTCTACGCGTTACGCTATCAAGCAAGTATATGATTAGCATGTTACTGCAAGATTAGATTAAAAAAATAAGTGAGAACTTCCAAATAAGTAACTACCCGTTCTGAGGTGTGTTTCATTCGTTTCTGAATATGATCTACATACATCTAATCGAGAATATATCACTGAGCTAGGTACTGAAAGCAACGAAGTGGCAGTATGTTACTTCGGTGAAGCAGTTTCAGAAATGGAAACACCTTACTTTAGCTCATTTGGAGACGCGACGTCTTTTCGTTTTGGGTCCGGGAATCGAAAACAGTGAAATTATACAGATACCGCTGAAACTCCTTGCCACAGAGCCTGCGGCATGTGCGTGGAACGAAGCCATTTCGTTATAATTTTTTAAACAATGTCGGCGATTCGTTTTGTTCGAATAACAAGCATGTCGTATTGTTACTAGCTCGAAAAGTTGATTCTGCATTCGGGTGAACATCTGAAAGAAAGCTAGCTCTTCGATCAGCACGAGCTGTGCGTTTCTCCATCGAAGTTCTTACCTTTCTCGTATCTCTCCAGCCATAAACGTTGCATTCCGGCTCACTGTGCGTAGGTCTGCACTCACCAATGGCCGTACAAAGTAACAGTACCTCGTGAGAGACACTACAGACGGTGCCCTCTACAGTGTCTTACGTACTGATGTACGTGTCGAAAGGAACTCTGTGAACAGAAGTAACACGAAGTGTATCTCGCGCATGCGGGCGCGTCATTGCTAGAAAAATGGCGCTGCAGTTGCGGCGCAAATCGTTAAAAAGTGTGGAGCGCGGGGAGCCGGTTTGGCGCAGCTGCAACGGTCATCGCGAGCCGCGGGAGCGGGGTCACCCTCCGGGGTTCGATCCTGCGACCGTTTGTCCGGCACGTGTAGCGCTCCCCGCTGCCCCAACTCGTTCTGCAGGCCTGCCCCCCGTTCCCTACACATCCTCTTGTGTCACTGCAAGCACATCAGCACAAGGATTCTTCAACACCACCAGTCTGCCGTCGTCATCTACTGATTTTGCAATAGCCATTTTTTTCCCAGTGTATCTCGGGCGCAGAACTGTGAGGAAACTGGCCATTGGCTCGTATACGCCACTAACAGTTCCAGTTCGCAGACATGGGCGAAAACGCAGTGCTGTTGAATGATATTTACAATTAATCACGATGGCAATATTTGAATTGGACCCTATTGAAGCGCAGGCGCTGTAACGACTGTGAACGATGTGTGAGAGCAGTTATCTTGTTAGTATTCTGTAGGGCTATATTCAGGGAAAGGAGGTAGCTGTTAACAGCTTTGAACTTAATGGTGGTAAGAAATTACAGACGCAGAAAGTATTGTAGCAATTAGTGTACTGTCAGTTTCTTCGAATGGTCTGGCTGATGCCAATATAATTCGCGAACGAGTTTGGCATACGGGGACACTTCTCCGAAGCGCTATATTTGCGGAGTCTGGGTTGTTGCTGGGATAAGTGGATTTTCGCAAGTAGCATGCACGCACGCTAAGCTTTTGTTCGCTGTCTAGCAGTGTGGCACAGCGTTCTGTTGTCTACGACACGTGTTACTAGGAGTTAGTTTTCATGGATGTTGAAACGGTGAAAAATTACAACCAATAACTTTTTTATGATAATTTATGCTGGCTTTATTAGTTTCAGGCTGGTTTGTTCACCTTCAGACAAGGTCTACGATAGGTTGGAATGTGGCAGTTTTGTCACAAGTTGGCGCAGCCAACTAATATGAAAGCAAAAAGAAAAAAAAAATAATTGTAATGAGAGGTCGATAGCTTAGCCCCACGTTTAGGTTAGGTTCGAAGGTGACAGTCTGTGAGTTAGCGAAGCTGACACACGGGGGGAAAAAAATCTAGTGTCATGGCAGATTTATCTGTAGCTGAGCCAGAGGCCTGGGTTAGGCTGGAAATTGACAGTTTGGGTTTGAGTTGGCGAAGCTGAAGAATGTGAAAGCAAAATTCCTGAATTTAATTGGTCTCCGCAGAACCGTCAACACATTCCATTTCCGCACAAGTGTCCGTACAACCGTCATAAACTCACGTGAACTGAGCTTGTCTATCACCTACTTCTCCTCTGCTCCTGCTACGCCAGCCAGCAGACCAACGCAAATGTCAAGAACGTGGCCACATCGCAATATATTTTCACCTTTAAACCCCATGACACACAGCAACTTTATTATTTGGTTAACTTCATAGATGCATACCAGTCCATTAATGTCAGACGTAGGATCCCTAAAATTCATCTTCATGACTGGTTACTTCTTCACAGGGTTAATCCCTTGTCCTGTTAATTATTTATCCCAACTTGCACGAATGAAATGCGGTTGTCAAGTACACTAGGGTGCAAAACTTAAGAGCGAAACTAGCTTTTGCGTGATGTCGCTGCCAAGTAACATAGCTCGATGAAACTTCCAGGCAGATTAAAACTGTGTGCCGGACCGAGACTCGAGCTCTGGACTTGTGCTTTTCGCGGGCAAGTGCTCTACCAACTGAGCTACCCAAGCACGACTCACGCCCCGTCCTCACAGCCTTAGTTCTTCCAGTACCTCGTCTCCTACCTCCCAAACTTTACAGAAGCTCTCCTGCGAACCTTGCCAGGAAGTTTCATATCAGCGCACACTCCGCTGCAGAGTGAAAATTTCATTCTGGAAATAGCTCGATGAAACTTGGACCACACATACAAAGAATTGCTATACTAGAGTACTGACAGAAGTTAAATGGAAGAAATACACAATGAGACGAAAAGAAATGACACTTTTATTCAAAAACAATAATTACACTTAAGTCACCACAATTTACGATTGTCTGAGGATATTGCAAATGCGGGACATGGTTCTTAATAGGTTGCGTCATCATCGCGGACGATAACGTTTTCACCAGCGTGCTCCCATGCTGGCCACAGGTTCGTAAGGAGTCCTTATGGTAGGGCTATCCATTCCTCCACCAGCGCTGTTGACAAGTTCAAATGGCTCTGAGCACTATGGGACTTATCATTTGAGGTCACCAGTTCAAATGGTTCAAATGGCTCCGAGCACGATGGGACTTAACTTCTGAGGTCATCAGTCCCCTAGAACTTAGAATTACTTAAACCTAACTAACTTAAGGACATCACACACATCCATGCCCGACGCAGGATCCGAACCTGTCACCGTAGCGGTCGCACGGTTCCAGATTGTAGCGCCTAGAACCGCTCGGCCACTCCGGCCGGCGAGGTCCCCAGTCCCCTAGAACTTAGAACTACTTTATCCTAATCAACCTAAGGAAATCACACACACCCATGCCCGAGGCAGGATTCGAACCTGCGACCGTAGCGGTCGCGCGTTCCAGACTGTAGCGCCTAGAACCGCTCGGCCATACCGGCCGGCTGTCGACAAGTGCTGTATGGTTGTTGGTGCATATCGACTTGCTGCAATACGTCTCCCTAACGCATCACACATATGCTCGATGGGAACGGGCAGGCTAGTCCATTTGCTGACTAGCTTCTGGTTCCAAGAGTTCTTCCATTTGGCCTGTCCAATGCGATCATGCATTGCCATCCAGGAAGATGAAGTCAGGGCCGAATGCACTCCTGGAAAGGTGCACTTGGGAAAAGAGTACAGTGTCACAGAAACATTGAGCAGTGAGTGTACCGTGATCAAAGATTTGGAAGTTAGTACGGCCATGCAGCGTTACGCCCCTCCACACCGTAATACCTCGACGACCAAAACGATCCTGTTCGACAACGTTGGACTGGCGAGAAATGGGAACAAGTAAAGCACAGAGGAATCTTATTGTACATGATCGTTCTGGAGGTCCTTGTGCCGTTGTGTGGGGATACATTATGTAGCACGGTCCTACTGACTCAGATCTTTGACTCACCGGTCGACGGTATCGTGACACTGTATTTCTTCCCTACGTCTTTCCAGGTGTGCGTTCAGCCGCGATTTCATTTTTATGGATGAGAATGAGCGGCCGCAGGTCTTGTAGCACGTCGACATATACCATACGACGACCAAGCAGTTGTGAGCCGCGCTAGTACAGGAATGGAACGCCTAACACATCAACTCCTTAGCAACCTTGCGGCCACTGTGGGAGCACGTTGCAGAGTATGCATTGTCGTCCTTGATGATCTCACACACGCTATTGAAGCCGTGTCCCGCCTCTCGTTTTGTCTAGGAGACCATCATAAATCGCTGTGCTGCACTGTAATTGTTATCTTTCATAAAAGTGTCATTCCTGTTAGTCTCAATGTCTACTTTAGTTATCTTCTATGCTTCATTTTGTGAAAGTTATTTTCATCCGTAAGTTTTGCACACCATGGTGTTAATATCCTCGATACAAGGCTGTTGTAGTATCCCAACACTAAGAAAAAATAGTGGTAAGAATAAGAAAGTTTATATCTGTCTTTTACAGAGACAATATGTAATTATGAAAGAAAGTAGAAGTATCGTAACCTCAATGTAAACATTTGAAATGGATATGAAGATTGTAACCATATTAAATAAAAATTTAGTAAGCTGAGTGGCTCGGTAGCTAGAGGCCAAATAAATATAATAAAAATTCATATGCTTAGACAAGTTTCGTTTCGTTGTTAACTGCTTTAAGCGCAGTTATTCTAAAACGAAATCACAGACGTCCTCGAATGTTTTCCTTCAAAATTCGAAAATATGAGTTACATGGAAAAAGACTAGCAATGGTACGTTCTTTGTGTGTCAGGAGAATGGTGAATTGCCAGTGAGAGTCTATCGTGTTGGGGACAAGGGAGAGCGGGGGGGGGGGGGGGAGGAGGGGAGGAGGGGGAATGGGGAGCAGGTACTGGTCGCTCCGCATGAACGGTGCTCTTCGCTGAGCTGCAGAAGTGCTGGGCTAGGTATAATATCTATGAAGCATCAGCACGAACTGAAGATTTTTAATGCAGGCAGGCAGGAAGATATGAGACCATAGTTTTTTACGACTTTCAGTAGTTCAGGTGCAACTCAAATTACTCCCGCCGACTCTGAAAAAGAAGGTCTTTTGATCTGTTGAACCAAATTCATGAGATGTCATTGCAGTTACTTTGCAGGAAAGAACTATATATTTTATTGATGAGAGACGTACGGCTGTTTCCACCAATGTCAATGAAAACTGCTTCAGAAACATCTGCAAATAAAATTGCAGTCTTGATGCATGTGTGTGACCTGAGGTTAATATCAACTTCATTCGAACCGGGACAGATCAATTATAATAGAATTTGTCACAAGACGCGTGAGCAAACAACAGTGATAAGAAAGTTTGAACCCAAGTTGAGTCTGCGGCCCGGAATTAGCTCTTTGAAACACAACGAATTTCGTTCTGCAAGAGAGAACTCGAAAGATTTGGTAATCGATTGTGCTTTGTCAAGTGCCTAATGTCGGGACAAAACACGAAAGTACCTATTAAAAGTAAACACAGTGTGGCAAAAATCTTGAACCAGAAGTTTGGTTCAGCAGGAGAGTATCTGGTGAGCATTTCTTATTTTTGGTGGCATACCTTGAACTCCGTGAAGCATATCAGCCAGCAGCCTATAAGAGGACCTAGACTTTACCTTGATATTAGAAACACGATGCTATTTGGGTTTTCCACAAATGGAAATATTTGTCCAGGGTCTGAAAATTTATTTTAAGCAGTGGGAAATGGTCCTAATAACCGGGGATTGAAACAAGGTCATAAGGGCTGCTTGTCGAAGACTTTTGCAGCTCAGTTTGCAATAGCTAATGGTTTCGTTAAGTGACTGCAAGTTCTTGAATTTCGTAAAGAACTGTTTCGACATCGAATCGTGTCAGTGAAGTAACTATCTGCGTTTATGTGAGCTACAACCCTTAGTACTGTTTGACATTCTAAGCTTAGAAAAACATAGCTGTTGCAGGTTAATATAGGTTCGCATTAACTGAAAATCAATTTGAGAAAGGTGGTTGTACTAGCAGAAACACGTGAGCCCATGCTGAACTGTTTCCTGAGAAGAAACGACTTGATTCTTTACATATGAACATGGGTCGCATAACGAGAACATCTGTAGAATTTACTGAAAATGTATAACACGGGGACTATCAGACCTGTTAATCGCGGATTTTGATGGCTCTTAGGGATGTTGTAGAGGCACCTGTCTTGAGTACCCGGCTAGCGGCGTTTCTTGCCATGGCCTTTATTTTGCAAGATAATCGATGTTGAATTTTATGCGTATCTTCTATACCTGTATCTTTGGTAATGTCCCGACCAAGCAAGAGTAACGCAGCGGCTGATGTTAACGGCTACTACACTCACAGTATACGATGAAATCCAACCCGTGTATCTTTTATTGATTTTCATCCTACATAATACCATTAAATAGTATATGCCATACAAGCAAATTAAAAAATAGTCATTTTCGTCGGAGTAATTTCATTAATATATCAATCACTATCGGCAACGCTCTTCGAATATGTATTCCGTTTGTCATACCGTTGATTACAGAATCGTCTTACTCACCATCACTTGCGTCGCTTACTGAACTACATCAGAATTCCGGACGGTATTTGTCGTAGAAGCATATGAAACAAATTCATAGAGCACCAGGCACAATTACAGCCTTGCTGAAATACGGAGTTTTTAGAAGTGATGATAGAAAACACAGTTCGTTTAAACTCAAAAAGATTGTTCTTTCGTCCATCAACTTGGGTGCGAATCACGCGTATTACCTCTTTCCTGAGAAAGCTGGTGCACTACACGGTAGCAGAAGTGAAGAACATATTTTTATGGCCTCGTCCCTCAAAGCGATTTCTGTATTAATCTTTAGCAAGTTGGAAGCGTTTTGAATTTTTTGATGAAATTTTTAATCTGCTTGTAAAAATGAATATCACAGGTTGGCAAGGTGGAGTACATTTGGATGAAATAATTTTTACGATGCAAAAAAAAAAAAAAAAAAAAGAAATGGTTCAAATGGCTCTGAGCACTATGGGACTTAACATCTTAGGTCATCAGTCCCCTAGAACTTAGAACTACTTAAACCTAACTAACCTAAGCACATCACACACATCCATGCCCGAGGCAGGATTCGAACCTGCGACCGTAGCAGTCACGCGGTTCCGGACTGAAACGCCTGGAACCGCACAGCCACCGCGGCCGGCTTTTTTACGATGCAGATGCTTGCTTTCCTGTCATCTACAAAGATTTGATCGTAAAGTGTCTGATAAGCGTGCCATCTCCTCGAATCAAGCGAACGTTATCCAATTAGGCCTATTTGAGATTTTAACTACAATCCACAACCAAAACACAAATTTGGAAAAAAATGTGCTCTAATGATTGCTATATTAATGATACTACCCCGGCGAAAATGACTATTTTTGAATAATTTTGAATGACATATACGAACTATTTCATGACATTCTGCATCCTGAAAACGAAAAAAATACACGGGTAGGATTAAATCGGTACCGTCAGCGTGATATCTGTTAACCGTAATCGCTGCGCTGCTCTTGCTTGATGGATTCGTTAGGAACGTTACATGAGTTCAACATTGGCCGTCTCAGAAACTATGGGCCGTCAGCACAGGTCCCTCCACAACATAACTAAGACATCAAAATCCATGCTTCTGTGATCGCCTGGTAAGGTCAGTATCAAGCTGACCAAGTGACTCCATCGCGTTAGTGTTGGAAAGTATATAGTTTACGGAGGATTATGTTTTCAAATCTAAGTGAATTAACTTCATAGTTTGTCTTTTTAACCCTGGCATAGTTCCACATCTACTAACGTTGTCATTAAACACAAAGATCTTGGATCACGGGCACTTATGACTCTGGCAACCGTCGAAACGGGAAACGGAAGCAGCTTTCAAACCCACCTGGAGTCGCCTACTGACCCCGAACACGGAGAACAAGGCATGTCGCGTATGACGCGAGGCGGGACGTTACAAGTTCACACGGCGCCTGTGAGAACAGCGGCGAGCAGGTAAGGTGGGCTCCTTACCTGGGCCGACCTTGAGAAGCGACATTTCGGCTTCCGGGTAGGGTGCGGGCCACCAAAACACGTGTGGGCCATTGAGAGGCGTACAAAAAGCGGCAAGGAGGCGCGGGCCGGCCGGCGCCCAGGCAGTGGTCAAACGGGTCCTGCCAGGGTAAGCCCCAGCGCACATTCACACACACGCCGCCGGCCGCCGGCCACTGGACAAACGGGCTATCCCCTCGCTGGACTCGCACCTACCTCAAAACCCGTTCCTGGCTCTAACGTTCTAAATGAACGGAGAAAAAATCCCGTTTATACTTGCAGCATTGTATGCACTTCGCCAGCTGGACCTCGGCTCCCCTTGTCGCCCGCTGGACATCAGCTTCACGAGTTCACCGTGTGTGCCTTGCCGCAAGGCCAGTCGCGACCCGTCCATCTCACGTTTCGTGTCGTGAACTCGGCTTCTCTGGCAATCGCGCATGCGAAAATTACCAAGTCGTGTACGTGCAAAATCGCTACGAGACAACTGCAGCAGACTTTGGAGTGGTGTCATCGTTCTTTCATCGTTCATCACAGCCCCACGGACACAGGAGGAGAAGGTGCCGGATCAATTCCTCTACGTTCTCATTTCTGTCTACAGTTTGGTCTTAGGCTGTGACCAAAAAACATCAGATGGTACGTCATTCAAGGCAATGGTGAGAAAAGTGTTGAGACAATGAGTTCGTTCTCTTCATTTACAGTATGTGGTATATACCGACAGCGGAGGACTGTTGTCACAGTCCCATTTCAATTTTTTGGTACATCCAGGAAAAACATTTTGTCTTCTTAGAATTTCTCCTATACTAGCACGCAGTATTTCCTAAATTTCTCCAAACTGGAATACAGTGATCGGCAGCCGAATCGTGACTCTCCGTCATAGTTACTGATTAATATTGTCTACCATATTGCTCCACGTGTATCCGACAAATATTGTAGCCCAACAGGAAAAAAAAGAAACTCCCTTAGATGTCGACTCGTAAGAAAGACGAAGTACATTTCAGAATGCACTAAGATGGAGAAAGAAGTCGGCAGTGATCACTGAAGGAGCCTTCATGGCATTCATCTGAAATGATTCGAGGGAGCCGGCCAAAGTAGCCGAGCGGTTCTAGGCGCTACAGTCTGGAACCGCGCGACCGCTGCGGTCGCAGGTTCGAATCCTGCCTCGGGCATGGATGTGTGTGATGTCCTTAGGTTAGTTAGGTTTAAGTAGTTCTAAGTTCTAGGGGACTGATGACCTCAGAAGTTAAGTCCCGTAGTGCTGAGAGCCATTTGAACCATTTGATTCGAGGGAACTACAGAGAAACTAAATCTTAAAGTGGATTTGAACTTCCTCCTTCACAGCGCTACTTATGTAGGCCGGTCAGGTATGCGTAATATCGACGCAGCACACTCAGTTTTTCCGTTACTTATTAATACAAATTGCATTTTCATCAGTGCGTGTTAAAATGAAGCGTCATAATTACCGGTTATTTCGAAACATATTAACATCATGAAAAAAATCGTACGGTATTTCTTTCTGTGCTGTGATCATCTTTCCACGCTGTTCGCTTTACACTTCGTAGTTAATCAGGCCTCTTCCAGCCTAATTAACATACAACGTCAAACGAATATATCCGTTGATAAAAACGTGATATATAAATTACACTAACCCGAAACAGCGTATCAGAGTCGTAGCTTTACATTACTACGAGAATAAACTATTTTTATTGCGACAATAATTGGTTTCGAAACAAATTAAAGTTAATGGAAATTATTCATAGCTTTGTCTACAATAGAGACAATTACACGCAAACCTAATTAAATTGCCAGTGCAGTCGCAAGGCTGCGTATGCAACGGTCGTGCTTCAACGCGTTTCCATGCTCCAGACGTCAGCGGCATAAGCGCACAGTCCACAAAATTAAAACTGACCTTTTTACTAACCTTTGACTGTTCATAATGATTTTGTCCCATAGCTGCTGCGGCAAGTTGGTCTGAGGGAGCTATCGATAACATTTTAATAAACGTGAATGTGTGTCACTGTTGCACATATTCATATCGCACCTTATTAAAATATAAGCAGATCCTAAAACGACGTCTGCTTTTCTGGAGCTCATTGATATAATTTTAAAAAATGGAACTGAATCTCCATGCGAATGAATGCACACTACTGAAGCTTCTGTACATTTATCATTTTTGCGTAACAGTTTCATTATAATCAAGTTCCGAAACTTAAATAATGCCGCAGAGGACTGTTGTGTATGTGATCTAACGTTCATGAAGTGATTGATGAAGATAATATGCAAGTCAGGAACAGATATAACACTAATAAGGCCTGTGAAAATGACTTGCTACGCTGCATTAAGTCTTAAATGGCAATATTTCTCATGGTCCAATGAAACAAACTTGTTTTGACGTCGTTATCTGAAAAGGGTATAATGTTTATTGCAACAATTGTTAAACAACTTTTTTCCGTGAAGAGACAATAGTGACGTTGATCATCAACGCTTCAGCACTATTTTATTGCTCCGTCCATACTTAAATCTAGGTATCAATGTTTTTTTTCGGTTTTTGTTGAAAAAAGGAAAACATAAACGAAGTAAAGCAGATGACATGAGGGAGACATTTTTAAAGACTTTATCATGAGTCAGTACTCTCACAGCATGCTGGTTCCGTGGTCTATAACTTTACTCCCTAATTGAAGTTTTAAGATGTGAGGAATTGCCAAGTTTTTATGAAGGGGCGAAACAGCAGATATGCGAAAGAGCGATGATTATCAGAAGATCTCATATATTTTCGAACATACTGAACTCTACGAAAAACACCAAAAGAATATTTTTACCTCCTCAAAACAACATATAAAGAAATTACCGAGAGTTTTTTAATCATATACATTATTTTAGCCTCTGGTCATCAAGGGGTATCACTACCGTGTTCGACTTACTCCCAAATCAATATCATACGGTTTTTATCAGTGAGGACCTCTCCATACCTCTTCTGTATGATGTACTGAGATCATGTGATGACGAATTGGTAGTAAGTCGAAAATAGTAAATATACCACATGCTTGACATGAGAGTAAAATACATAATAAAATAAACATTATTTTCGTCTTTTTAGTCGTGTCATATTTTCGAGTAATTTGGAAATGCCATCACAATTTCCACTATAATTCCATATGATTCCATAAATCATATGTTAACCGATAGTGGCATAGTATACATGACATTTTCCTTCTCAAGGAAACTGCTTGTTGGAAGGAGTCACCCGGCAAGATAGCGCCTGGCAATTTGCGTTTGGTGTAACGACTCGAATACGTCGCAAATTCGCTAACCACAAAGTGCTGTCTACTCCACGTGCATACGTATTATAAAAATGGATATCCGCATGTATTCCACATCTCTTTCTAAACTAGGCTACCGATTTCAACCATACTTGGTACATAAATAATTAACTGTCAGGATATAATCGCTGTGACGGTAAGAACCACTTACCTACCAAAGAGGCGGCGGTAGTTGGGGTGAGAAAACAATTTCGCCCGCGACGCGCAAATACCCATACTTCACTCGTCCATTATTTGAGAATGAGAGCACTTAGTTGCAACAAACGTTACACTTTATTTTAAACGTTTACGATTTTTTTTTTTCGCTGACAGTCCGCACAAAAGTGTTAAAGGAAAGAAGTTTCTCGTGTACTGCATTTTCGCTGTTCATGCAGTGAAACTGCTGCATGAAGCATGATGTTTTAATTTATTACTTCTTTAGTACTAACTCAGTTCACAGCAATTTCGCAGAAAGTAGACACATATACCACTGGACCTACCACCGAAATTATATCATTGTACTACACACAGTTCAGAAAATTAGATGTCATAAACGTTGAGCTTAGTGAAAATGAAACTGTAGGCGAAATTTGCTAGAGATACGGGTAAAATGTGTATAAAAATACGTGTAAAATGTTTTAAATAATTGTGAAGTATTTTTGATATGTGATACGTGGGAAAAACCATGGGTAAAACGCTCATCCTAAGCCCCTGGAACGAGTTCAATCAAGTGATAAGAAACGCTAGGATGAGGATGATAATGTGGAGAGAGGTGCAGGAGGAGACAAACAGAGAGGGTGAAGGAGGAGATGGACACAGATTGGGGGAGGAGGATATAGACAGAGAGAGGGGAAGAGGGACAGAGAGAGAGAGGAGGGGAGGAGACAGACGGGGAGAGGGGGAGGAGATGAACAGAGAGTGGGAGGAGGGTATGGAATTAGAGGGGGAGGAGAGATGGACTGAGGGGGAAGGAGCAGTCAGACAGAGAGGGGAGGGAGGAGCAGATGGGCAGAGGCAGAGGTGGAGGGAGAGAGGGTGGAGAGGATGGACAGACAAAGGGGGAAGCACGAGATTGACAGAAAGAGGGGGAATGTGGAGATGGACTAATGGAAGACTGGAATAAATACATACTCGGGCAACACCATGAAATCAGTAAATGTGAGGTAAATTCTAATGGCGCTACCCCAGTGAAGGCGCATAGCATCTGTCTGTTCAGTTTTTATTATGAAAATACAGTGAAAGGTTTGTATGCAAATAAATGGTGTTTGCGGAGATAAAATTGAGAGGGCATATTCCTCTGGAGTCATAAGAGAGACTTGTCCTTAGAGGGAGAAGCCGCCGCTGAAAGGCTATAAAAATGTATTCGGCAGGAAAGACAAGTGCGCGGTATGTATTCGGAAAGCAAGTGAGTGATGAGGAAAGCTAGGATGCGTACCTGCGCGGCACAGGCATGTTATGCAAATATTTGTGAGGAACCTAGTTACAGCGGCATGAAGAATGGCCGCGCTCGGTGACAAAGGCCTAACTTACGGCCAGCCTAATGTCTCCCTGAGGAGGGCCTCGCGAGCGCTGCACTCCTAAAATAAAACTGGATTAAAACGACAATGCGGAGCTCCAAGATAAGGAACTTGTTCCAGTACAAAGCCCGTAATATTTCGCCCCTCCCTCCTTTTATAACTACACATTTACTTTCAAAGTATTTACGCAGTGCTGTGTCTAAGGAGCGCGCGAGCGAAATGACTGCTCGCTGTCACAACCACCTCCTTCTCTTCTCTGCGTCCTCCATTGTACACTGTTTCCTCCCCTTTTCTTCGTCGCCTTCATCAGCGCAATCAACCGTGCGCGAAGCGAGTGATGCAGATCTCACGTCGAGAGAGACCAGACATGTTTCTTGCAGTCGTTCGCGCATTTTTTTTTCTCTCTTTCAGTAAGCCTTCTTAGGCTCTCATCCTACGAATGTCCCGTCAAAGGCTTCACGAGCTCACATTCAAGTAACATCAAGTCCTCATCTCTTTCACGTGACCTAGAATTTTTTTTCTTTCAATTTTATATTGCAGCAGATCTGCACTGTAAATATTTGCCACGAAATGGTTCTTCTTACGTTTTTTAACAGTGTTAGCAAGCCGAACTCCGTCTTTCTAGGTAAACGTAATTTTCTGTTTAGCTCAGTTACGTGTCTCGACGTTCTCTCTTTGGGTGACGAATTTTTACTGCATGCAGATCTTCTGTACGTATATGGCTACGAAGTCTGTGTAAGGAAGGGTGTACAGTACTGCAAAGGTCAAGTGTCAAAACCGGCATCAGAATTAAATAATCAGCTAACATCTCAACAATCAACTACTACTGGCGTAGTAAGTAGCATAACATGACAGATGTCGTGGAGAAACAACATGCTTATAGAAGAAAAAGTCAAAATATACTGTGATGGCTTTTACTCTAACTCTCTCCTGCAACTAGAAAACAAGTAATAAAAAAACCGAATGTCATATTTAAACACAGAAAGTTCTTTACGCAAATCTGCGTTTAATCAGAAGCAAAATCTAAGTTATCGTATTCAGTATTGTAGATCGCTTCACTTAAGCTAGCCGTCAAAATTGTGTTGCAAAAAGAAAAAAAAAGGCTTGAAATTTTCGTCTACAAAACGTTTCTTAAATGACTACTTTGTCGTTACAGTTGGACTCAGAGAGCTAGATTCCCAATGTTTGTGTATTTGTGTTTCAATTTGCAGTCCGGAAGGAAACGGCATTTGTTTCTCGAAAAGGATTAAGACGCTTTCCAACTAGTTATTAGTAAACGAAACTCTTACAGCAAATTCAATGAGATAATGGAACCTCTGTCAAAAGTCGTTTTCGCATTATTGAAATTTTAAAACTATCTAGGTTTCTGAAAACCTTACGCTGTACCAATGACTGTTGAAAAAGATCGCCGCATCGAAACCTATTAAATCTAGTTAGGGGTTATCATAATTAACATTAAATTATCTTTCAACGACTATAATAAAAATGTGATTGAATGGAGACACTGATATCAAGCAGGGATCTTCGTGGTAAACTGGATTTTTGTTATTATTATTTTTATTGTAGCCTTCCGACATTGTTTTCTCAGCCAGCCTCCATGATACGTGAAATTTATCATCACACATCTGTAAAACGGAATCCTTGAAGCACTATCCTATTGGTTCTTCTGAAAGTGTCGTAGACCACGGAAATAAAATTAAAGACTGGAAATAAAATTTCATCTGAGGTTCTCGTGATATTAAATACGTCTAGATCTTGCAGTATAAACGGCTCCCTAAAACCTAAGGTCAAAATTCGAACTGACGCTAGTTTGAAACGGTTAGCACTTGCAAAGTTATTTATAAAATGCTTTTTAACTTCTAATAATAGAAAACTGGAATCAATTATACAAATACTGAGGAACATACAGCTTATGGAATCGCAATCGAGAACTAATTTGTTCCTTGAGGCTTTATTCTGCTCATTGCATTACACGTCACCGAAGACTTCAGTGTGCTACATAGCGTATTCGCGTTGTTTATATATATATATAAAAAAAGGTAAGACAAGCTAGTGAGTGTTGCTTCCACATATTCTTCCATCAAGCCAATCTGAGTATCCTCAGCAGTCATATTTCTTTCCTTTCTTTTTTGCGCCCCTCCCCTATTTTGTTGTTTCTTCCCCATCGAGATTGATTTTGGTCCTTTGTTGCACCCTCCGACATTCACCTCTATTGTTCTCTACAGCGCTGCTTTCTTCTGAGTCTCCGGTCTATCACGTCAAATATTAAGTTTCGAGTATTATACATTCCATTTGGTTACTTTAGCGTCCGTTTTTTTAAAACTTCTCATTGTTCAGTGTCAAGCTTTCATAACCTCACGTGTGAGTGCAGTCTTTTTTGTGAGTCATTATGTATATCTACGTTCGTTTCCTTCTCGAAGTAGTTAATTTCCTGGCTTTTAAACTTGTGGTTTTGCGACTGTAGCACAGTGGCTCTCACAAGAAAAAATGTCAACCCAGAGGAAAAAAGGGGACGATCATTTGGCTTTGTGCATTTATATTGCAGAACGTATGTGCAGCCGGCGAGTCGCTTTAAGTCGGTCGGCCGCCAACCTGGTTAAAGCGTTCTCTCCCTCCCTCTCTCGCCCCTTCTCCTCCCCATCCCCCCCCCCCCTCCGGCACACACGCACTCAGCCACGCACTGCTTGTTACCTTTGCTGGGACACTGGGCCACCGCCTTGTAGGCCCGCGTTCACTCTTCGCTACTTGCTTGCCCCCCACGTAATGCCATTGCGGTAAGCACCCAAGAAAGAGCAAGAAGCGGTTCGTGTCTCCCATCTCTTTACATAACTTCAAAAATTTCGTTAAGTGCAGTCTGCAATAGCTAAGACATTGAAACTTCCAGTTTTACCGTTTTACAGGTGCGACATATTGATAGTCTATATAAAATATTGTAAGACAGTGTATGAATTTTTTTGAAATATACCAAAGCTTCTTCTTTTTTTGTCGAATTTGCATTGAATATTTACTGGAACGTTATAATAATATAACTGAAACGCTACTACTCCCAAACACGATTTTATTTTTTCGGTGATCCAGTATAGGATTTTCAAGCCACAGCAAAATTAAACTTTACGTAGTGTATTATTATTAAACATTTTAGCCTTCGGACAAAACCGAAATAATAACATTAATGCCAATTTGTTAGGCAGTGATTCACACCGTGTCAGGTTCGTTATGACACAGTGTAATTCTTCGAGATCATTGAGTTTCTTTTGAACAGGATTTCTTCGAAGTTTCCAAACTTTTTGATCAACGTCAGCCATGTTCTCTTTGAGAAGATAACACACTTCCGAACTATACAAATCACACAATTCAGACAGAAAATCCTCACAATTCAGACAGAATACCAAATGCTACATTTTTTGGGAGTAATGGATTTATTTAGTAATCTGAGAAATGGAAGACCCGTATTACAATTATGAGAGACATTAGTCTAAAATCTGTTTTCCTACATCTTAATTTGTTGTTAATCTTCGTTTGTATTAACAGATCGGATAGATGGTAGTATGAATTCGAAACGGATGTATTGTCACAAAATTATGAGTTATTCTCTTTACGGTATAACCTTCTACTTCGGGTACTACAAAAAAGAACCTTCAGTTAAATTTTTCCAGTAGATCAGAAACTGCTGTCTAAAATGTGTGAGGGGCAGTCAGCTACTTCCTGACTTACCCGGTTTCTTTTATGATTAAATGTTATTTTGATGCCTCTTATAGAATTAAGCTTCATTAGAATCTCTCTGCCAGGCATAGCTTCGAAAATTGTTGCCCTTATTTCAAAATTTCACCTAATCACATACGACGCGTTTTTCATAAAAAAAGGGACCTCAGAGTATAGATTTAGCCTGTTATACTGAAACATTTTAAATATTTTCGGAGAAGCAGTTCTTGCAGACTTCATTTCGATTAGACACTTAATGTGTAAGGAGGGCAACATGAAACTGACTACTGTTGGAAAGAGAAGGAACTTACATTATTTCGCCTTTCTTTCTGTCACTTTCTTTCTCCTTTACAAAAATAGCGTAGCCCTTCTACCAGATCACATACTACGAAGTCTGCAGTGCAAACTATGTATCTATAAATGTCCTGTTCCAAACAACAAACACTCTTTCTCCAAATGAAAGAAGTTCAGCATTGACTTATCATTCATCGAAATGCAGGTGGCCTGTCTGCCTTTCTTTTAAATTTTCGCGTTATGTTTCACCGAAACTGAGTTGATCGCAGTGTTCATGTCTTTATGGATTTAGATTTATTTTGATCGCATAACTAAAGACATTAGCAGGTTTTCATACGAATCTTACACTATTACAGTTAAAATAATAATAAAGAATTGCTCAAGTCTTTTCCTTTGGAGAACCCTTTGAAAATTGATGTGCGCAGTACTTAAATACTCGAGATTTTCTCGGCACAAACATCGTCACCTTATGGTTAGTCTCAAAAAGTATGCTGAGAAGCTCATGGCTGTCATATCACTATCTGGAACTAGCAGTATTACAGTTCAGAATTGATATTAAGTGATCGTTTGGCGCAGAGACCACGCTTATAACGCAGAAAACATTTTGCTCTCCTCTACACCCCCACCAGGAACCAGTAAGTAAGATGGAAATTTCAAAAACTTTGGGTTACATACTGATGCGAGTTAAAATTATTTATGGGCGAAACATATTCTGATGCAACTGAAACATATATGTTTAGCAACTTCCGCATTTCATCTCATTCATCGCAGAATGTATTTTGTGTATTTTCAATCACTAATTTCCTGTAAGTAATTTATTCGTAGAAAGAATATTACCGTCACAGTAAACCGCACAGTAAGAATATGTACTGCTTAATGACAATATTTTGTACTTACCTCTTTGTAGAGTCAAATATTTCAACTACCGCTTCACCATTCACATAATGTCTCATAAATTTTATTGTAAATATTTTTGAGTGTAAAAGAAAACAAATACATCCATAATTGCAATACTAAGAGAAGAAATACTTTCAGAAACACTGACTTAGGCATAAAATTGGATGAATCCATTTATTAGTTTGATCATGTACCCATGGATAGGTGGCAAACACAACCTCAAAAGGGAAGAAGCTTCTTTTGATAACATTCTATGTTTCACAGACAAGAGTCCATTATGAAACGTACAGAAAAATAGTACAAAAATCATATCATCTTCCCGTTAGGATAAAGTATTTTTCATGGTGTTTATACTCATCTGCAACTGGCCAGATGTATCAGTGAATAAAAACGAATTTTATTAAGTAGCTGGTATGACGATCGTTTCTTGATCTTTAACAAATATCGTACAGTTACTGTATGAAATATATTTTAAGTAACTCACTAGTTTGTAAGGTTCTATGTGACTCTGAAAAGTGTGAATACAGTTCCCAATGTAATTATGCCAGATACATAATGAAGATATCTGTCGCTACGCGAAGTGTTATACTGTGTTAGTTTCTAGCCCTGAAGAAACACCAAAATTTCATAGTTAGTAACAGAAGAGGTGCTTCAGATGTCATTTCTCAATGTCTTTGCATTTTTCTTACTAGGTATCACCAGAAACGTTTTGACCTCAATTTCGGTTTTTAAGAATTTAGTTCTTTTTTTACCTTCACATATAACGGTATTTAATGAAGAGCTGCCCAAGATTCTGAAGAACTAAAGATCATGCACACACGTTCTGTACACAAGAAAAACCGAAAGTCTGCAAACATTTTGTAGGAACAATTCTGCATTCGTAGAAACGGCACTTGAAAGCCAATATACCAGTGGTTCCCACCTGGGAATAATTACCCCAGACGGATATAACAAAATTTTCTACGCATAAAACAAAATTTTCTGACGGTTAAAAACGAAAGGGTTCGACTTCGAAAGGAGTCAAGAAGTTAGGTGATTTACAAACAATAAATACAGCGCACTTTTTGTAACTTGTTTGATTTTAAAAGTAGGCCCAGGTGTTAGTGAGGCACATGCCGCTACAGTGATTAGTGGTGCAGAGGCAGCAAGTTTTGTAAGGTGTCTGCCTTAATATGAATGGTTAGCTTTACTTAATATGAATGGTTAGCTTTACTTAATATGAATAGTTAGCTTTCTTTTCTGAGAAGGAGCTGCAGGGACCAGTGCCGATGCACTGAGAATTACTTCACCATTCCGTAAAAACAAGTTGTTAGGAATGAGGGGTAGAAACTGTCTCAATGACTCATTAGTTCGTGGCTTAATAAAACACCTACGAAAGATAAATGTTATCTCATTTATCTTTCGTAATTTAAAATGAGTGCTCAAATATAATTCTCTTTCATTCTAAACTTTTGTCATACTAATAATTAGTTTTCACATATTTTGTTGTTGTTTCTAAAACAGTGACATTTTTTCTTCAAAATGGGGTGTAAGTCACTAACCCGTCTTAACTAACTGCACTACGTGGAATTTTAAAACACTGTGCTTCTCACAGGAAAAATGTGTAGTATCTCTCATCCACATTTGAGGACAATCTTCAACTCTTGGTTCACTGCTTCCTTTCTTATATCGGTTGTTTGGCACTAAACGCAACAGTCGAGTCCAGAAATGTGTAAAATAACATAAATAATTTAACAACGAGTTGATGTAAGCTGATCGTGATCTATGGGAATGATATTGTCACTTACTTTCAAAAAATTCACTGCACGTAGTTCTGTGACAGCTAAATCTTACAAAAGCAACACTCCAGAATTGTAAGATATTTAAATTATCAGTAAAGTGAAACATACACCACGTTCCTTAATAATTTCTTTTTGAAGATGTTAAATGAAAACTTAGTGTTGCTTTCTTTACTGTCTGCATAATCTCTATTGGACTATGAACAATGGCACCTAGTTTATTTAGCTTCACTTCACAGTATCATATTCTGGCATAATTTTGTTCATTCACGAAAGATATTCGTAGCCGAGAAAAAAACTATTTGAATGATTTTGCAGTTGCTTGTACACTTTCTTGCATATTGAAGTCCAACGTACAATCTATCATGGAATTTATACTTAACAGCTTGGAATCATTTAGAAAGAACCACAGTATTCCAGCAATGCACAATAGACGGAAAAACGATTTGCATTTTGGTCGTGCGGCCGTAACGATTATGGATAAAAGTGTGGATAATTTGCAGGCTCAATTTTTAATAGATTTCCAGAAGAAACGAGATATGTGAACAATAATTATCGATTTTTCACACGTAAATTCAAATCTTCTTTGGGCATACGCCTTCATTCTGTATTAAAGTTCCTCAAAGTGGTTTGCATACTTTCCCTTTAGTCAAGTACTCTTATGTACTCGTATATTTCGTTCTTTCATTTACTTCAATGATGCAGTCATTCTTCCGTGTCTTTGCGCCATCTAGACTAATCATCAGGGACTACAGTATGTTATTCAGCTGCTACCGATTGTGTTCTGTACCTGTGTCTTAGTTTCTGTTCCAGTTTTTACTCCCATCGAGGATTCGTTTATAAAATTGTTTTGACGAATTAATTACCCATTCAATTTTGCTTTTCTGTTCTGTTCGTCATTAATGATTGTATTTTTATGGTTAATTGCGCCATTACTGGTATTTGCTCATTGCCTTGTCTTGTAACCATACACTTAGGAAACACTCCGTAATGGAGTATCTTTGACCCAGATTGTCAAGCGGTACCTTAATCGTTTTTCTATAAAGAATTATTTTTCGTATACAATTTGACAGCTGTATCGAAAAGTGATGTCCATGTTCTTAGTATAAAGAAAGTGTACATTTCGTAGGACATAAGGCGACATAAATCCTGTCCATATAGGTCTGCGCTGTCCCATTTGACTGGCTCTAGCATTCAGGGTAGCGACGCTTCTGTTGCAAGCAGCCGTCTTCCTGTGTGAAGGCGGGCGTCCATTTTGGACTCCCCCACCGGCGCTGCCGCCATTACTGCAGCTGGGTGACTCACTACACTGCAAGCCTTCCTCCAGCCTAGCAGCCCACGTGCTCTGACCGGACTTTCGATTCCAAATAGCAGCCACGTGTAGCTCCGCAAGGCTACAGGTGTGCTACAGGAGAGATAAGTCAGTGGAGGCAGTACTCGGGATCTTTCGTGAAATTTTAAGTAAGCAATGGCAGTCAATCAAATATCGGTCATTATTGAGATCAGTCTCGTTGTAACTGGTTTCGGACTTTACCACATCGTCATATGCTTGCGCATATTAATTATCTTCCTCTCCTTACAAACGGTTTCTTATATTAAATTTTGTTATAGTAAAAATCTAAAGGTAAACATATCTTGGTGAGATAATTAAAAGTCTATTATGCAGCTTGCCTTGATGCTGGGGTCTACAAAACCGAATAACCAAGACAAAATACGAGGATTATAAGTTAGAAACAGCAATCAGCAATCAACTACAAGATACACACGAATCTCTTAATTCACATTCACCATCATCTGTTTCTGAATTCAATAAAAAATCTTAGATGCCTGCTGAGAGCTTCATCGACTCGTCGCCAACAACGACTGGTAAAGTCTTTTCTCTTAGGTCGTCTAAATGGATTTCTCTAATCAGCAGTAATCCGTATTTAAATAAGTAATTTAATCCTCACCTATTGAGGTGGTTTTTGGACTCGCGTTTGGGTGATGCGGGGTTCAGAGTCCCGGTCGGCCATTCAGTTTTAGGTTTTCCGCGATTTTCTGAAATGCCAGGTTGTTTCCTTAAAAGAAATGAAAAAGGAGACGGCCGATGTCCGTTCCCATTCGAACTCGTCGACCTCGTCGTCAACAACACGTTACATTCTAATCTCCCTTTACCTATAATTATTGTACTCTTTTGTAATTCTTGTACTCTTCTCATTACCTCATTCACTATTGCATCTATAACACAAGAGTAGTTAAGGCAGAATATGCTTCGCATTACATTAGAAACATTTATTTGTCTTATGTTCCATTTCTGTTCAACATCACGTAATATTTCAGATTAAGCCGTATTTTACAATCTGATAACACTGATTAGGATACCTGAAATTCGGTTGACGCTACTGATAATGTCGGACTTTGAATAAAAAAAATTACTCGTATTTTGTAAACAGCACCTACACAGGTGTACTGACAACAAATGAAATTTTACTAGAAGTCTAAATCTGTGATTACTTAATGGAACGAAAAGGTACCCAAAAGACATTCGCTGTCCGCAGTTGGAGTAGAAGCGTGGGGAAAACAATCTCACCATTACCAGCGGGAATTACACCAGCGAACCCTTTGTTGCTAGTTTTGTTCGTGGCAGCCTAGTGCCCTCCTCCTAAGGAACTGTCGAAGCAAACTTCCATAGAGCTACATTTAAGTATCTGCACCGCATCACAAATATTTACACATTCATTTTTATGGCGCTTATTCCGTAACTCAGCCTGAAACGAACTGGACACGAATATTGAAAAGCTGACATGTAGTGAAGGCCTTGGCTTTGGATTGTGTGCGAAATCCGTTTCAAAACAAACTCGAAAATATATTTTACTTTTAACAGAAATAAGACTCACATTTAATTCTGTGAAAAATCTGCGTTCAGTTTTTAATGGCGATTTTACGCGGGTAAATGTAAGTTTGAAAGTTTCTCATATATTTATGACATAGGTAGATCAAGTCACATTATGACTTTTCTGTCCGTTATGCTTACACTTTAGACCGGAATCTAATAGTTACTCAGCGTTTTGTCGATTACCATAATCAAAAGTAAGTGCAATTCAATGTTCGCAAGTGGAAAACCCCTTACAAAACACTAGATCGATACGTCAATTAGAGCCAGTTACTTATTTCAAATATCGTGACATTTCAGGAAACTTGCAAATGATCTTATACTGGGAAAAGCAAGTACTAGTAGTCGCTTCATAAACACGATTCTGTGCAGGCATTGTTCCTTTACGAGAGATGAAATGTCCTAGATCTCCTGCCGTATAACATTCGGTGGCACATGTCTGACAATGGGAGGCCGCCAATTGTGAAATTCAGATTCGATTCATACTGCGCATAATAAAAGCTCATGGCCAGAGGTGTAATGTGGCAAAGCACCAAGATGCACTTCTCAGCCGTTGTCGAGAAAATCGACAGTTAAAAGAAACCGTTGCGTTGAAATACTCTTTACGTTTAATAAATCTATGCAGCGTAGTGGCGCAGCGGTAACCGCTCGGGTTCGTAATCTGAAGGTCGCCGGATCGAATCACGCCCAATGCAACCTTTTTTTTTTTTTTTTTTTTTTTTCTTCATAATTCAAATATATATATATATATATAACGGAAGACGTAGAAACGATATTCCGAAACGAATACGTATAGCGTAAGTCAAACGTTCGAATTAGAATAGAGACCCCACGAACACAAATTTGCTGTGGCAGGTATGAAATATAAACTCCGTTGCTCGCTCGTTACACTTGAATGACAGATGTTGAATGGGCCGAAACGAGCCGCCGCATAACAGCGTAGTTGCCTGCTAACTTCGAAAGAAGGTAGATGCGGTCCCTAGCGCAACTTATAACATTGTCGAAAATCAGTGCGGACGGGAGAGCTTTGGTACACCCTGTTAAAAAAAACGGAAAAATGGAGGCGGTACAATTGGAGACCGATCCGCCTTCACCAACATGCATAAGCAATTCATTAATACTTTTTATATATATATATATATATATATATATATATATATATATATATATTTGAATTACAAAAAACTAGTAATAAAAAAAATTGCATGGCGCTAGATTCGACCCGGCGACCTTCGGATTACGAACCCGTGAGCTTACCGCTGCGCCACGAGGCTGCAGAAAAATATTAATCGTCGAGAGTATTTCACCGGAACGGTTTCTTTTAACTGTCGATTTTCTCGACAACGGCTGAGAAGTGCATCTTGGTGCTTTACCACATTACACCTCTGGCCATGAGCTTTTATTATGCGCAGTATGAATCGAATCTGAATTTCACAATTGGCGGCCTCCCCTTGTAAGTGTAGATGTGTATTTTGTTTAAATGTAGATGTTCATGTCAAAGCCTTGAAAGGCTCGTGGACTCGTGTTTCCAAGGTACACGTTCTTTGCTTCCTTGTTTTCGATTTTATGCGCAGAGGGTAAATTATTTCTGGTCAGTTATTCGAGAAGTATTAATCGCGACTAACTTCAATGTGCTTAAAATAAAAAGCTAAAGATGTTCATGATTTATATATGTAACGCTGAGATGCCCTGGTGACTTCATCCGGTTCCTATGCAAAAGACACAGACACCAAATAATGTTTACCAAATATGTTTTTCCGTTTAGTCTACGTATTTCTTAGGGTTTTGTTGAGTAGAGGAAACTAGTTAACTTGGTCGTTTCGTGGTCGGGAATGTTCACAGCACTTCTTTATTCATGTGCTCTACTGTTTTTATGCTACTCATTGCAGATTTTTTGTATCTTTTCTCATCTACATTACTGAAAACGCAGACAGTTGTTCATTTTAGTTAATAATTTTGTTACATTTCAAATATTCTCATCGGATATGTTGAACTTTCTGAATGTCTATGTACGTTTCATTGCTCCGTTTGTTTTTCGTTTCTCATTGTTCAAATCCTGGAATTTGTGTTTCCTTATTCTGTATTCATGAATTCATTACACGTATGCAAAGAAAAGCAGTTTTTCGAACTGTGTCTGAGAGTTTTACAGTTTTTGTGCAGCTTTCTTCGTTGTCCCATAAGATGTAATTTCCATCTGTTTTCGGGCCTATAATTATTCGAAGGATCTGTATCTTTTTTACATTTATTTCACCTGGCAAGATTTTTCTTTTAATTTGCTCTACTTCCCCCCTTTTAAGAGCAGCAACCCATTCATTCCCAGCATAGAGTTACTGGGGGGTGGGGGGGGGGGGGGGGGGGGAAGAATATGTGTTCGTGATAGGGAAAGATAATGTGGGCAATGATGATCCAGAGGATAATGGTTTAATTAATAATAATGGTCAGGATGAGGATGAAATTCAAACCTTCTTGATTCCTAATGATAAATAGCAGATGGTAGTTTTAGTATTTACTCTCAGATGCTATAACTGTGCCATGTAAATGTATCTTTTTCCCATCCATTTTACTGAAAACACTGAAAGTGTTTAATTTTAGTTAATTTTTTTTTTTTATTTTTTACGTTTTAAATACTCTCGTCTGATATGCTGAATTTCCTGAAAGTCTCTCTGTGTTTCATCAGTCCCTTTATTTTTCGTTTTTCATTCCTGGAATACTGGAAGTTGTGTTTTGTTACTCTGTTTTCTTGAATTCATTCCTCGTGTGCAAGAAAATCAGTTTTTCACACTGTGTCTGAGAGACTTAGGATTTTTTACAGGCTTATTTGTTAATCCATAGTATGGTATTTTCATCCGTTTTCAGGCCTATAATTATTCGAAGAATTTATATTTCATTTATTTCTCCTGGCAACATTTTTTTTCTTCATTCGCTCTGTTTCCCCTCTTTTAAGAGGAGCAACTCATCCTCCCACATTGAGTGCTTTTAGTGAATGACAGGGCTTTATTTTTCAATTCATTGATGTAGATTTTTTATTCCAGATGCTTAGTTAAACGGACGTTTTGAATTATTTCTCCAAAACACTTCAAGTTTTGAAATTCACCCATTTTTCCAAAAATAGTATATCGAATTAAAATTTATTTTATTTAATTAATCTATTATCTTTTAATTTTTGCTTGCATTTCAAGGTCCAGATGAGAATATGGCGTACACCATCTCTCCATGAAGTGTGACACTGGAAGTATCTGTTTATTAACTGAGAGGTAAGTCGTTACTTTTCGTTAGCCAGATGCAGGAAACTGAAGGAAGATGCTATTATAATGAATTATGTCTATATTTAGCATTTCTCGTATGGCTTAATGCTATAGTCGAAAACAGAATCCCATATGGACTTCCTAAGGTTGGAAATAAGTTCTTTCACAATGACACGTGTACCTAATTTTCTGGAGTGCGGGATGTATGAAAAAGCACACATACCTTTGCATAGCGTTGCTTGTTCACCTGGCTCATTACCGAATGGGACTTCGGAACGACGTTGGTATGTTTAAGGACACATACGCAGCAGTACTTAACGGAGAGTCGCTTGCCATCGATCTGAGCTGCTGGTGGTAGTCAAGTGGGGCACCGGACTAACAGTTGCGCTGGCATGGCACACGCGTAGTTGCCCAAGTTAGCGGAGTTCACACCCCACTATAATGGAAACGCCAGGCGCGAATCTCTCGAGCTACTCGTAGTTTTCGAGTCCGATTAAAGTACGAGTCTGGGAGAATATCACAAAGCGAAGTGTGAACATACTCCCGTCCTTCATATATCTTCTTTGGTTTCCGTTCGTGACGTTTATGTTTTTTGTACAGAGTTCTTTGCTTTTCCTTAATGTGTTAATGGGATTTCCATTTCTGGGCTCTGGATTAGTCAAAGGCTTTTTGTTGCTTTTTTCCATCCATTCTGTATATTTCCCTTACTTTGAGAGTAGCAAAGCATTCTGCTTTATAGAGTGTTTATTGCTTTATTAATGTATTACAATGTGTAGCTTTTCTGTTTGTTGTTGATATCCTTACAGCTTTCTGTTTCTGTCAGATTTGGTATTTTTAATTGTTGGTTTGTATGATTTCAGCTAGACAATTTTTTTAACTTTACTGATTTTTCCGGAACAACCCTTTCAGTGCAGCATTATTTTATTTTATGTCACTAATGGTAATATAACCACAAGTCTTCCTGTGAAGCAGTATAAATATTTTTGTCACCCCGCTGCCCTCTGTAATTCATCAGTAAAAAACGAAAAAAGCCAAATATGTCGGTTTATTGCGCAGATCATTGAGATCCTTATTAATCTACATATTGTAATTGTTTTGATACGAAGCCCCTGCAGAGATTCGTTTTTTCCAGTACACCAGAAATGGATGATCTGTATTGTGCGCAGCAGAGCAGGGAGCTGACCACTTCCTCATTGCTTTTAGGCTAGCCTCTTTATGTGCATGGAGTCAGGAGATGGATGATAATTAGATTTCCGTCGTGTGTATAAAGTGACGTGATTCCATGAATGGGAGACCTACTGTGTGTGAACTTTATCCTGTCTACTTCAGTTACTTTGTTTCTATCTATATATGACAACTACTGCTCACATAATTAGACCACTTCGGACTGCGCCAGTGAAGTGAGGCTATTGACGAGGGCAGTGTGTTACCTAAATTGCCTTGTTTTGTGCGATAATCTTAATCATCTTACATTAATAGAGCCAGAAATAAACAGAGGTTTGTGAGAAATCATTGTGTGTGTGTGTGTGTGTGTGTGTGTGTGTGTGTGTGTGCGTCTGAGAGAGAGAGGCTGTCTTGAAGGCTGGTGTGCATATCAAAATATTAACCTGTAAACCACGACCATCGTGTACGGTCATTTCAGGCGTCAACTTTTGAATAATAGTAAAACACAAGTGTCTTTCGTGTAACGAATACGTGCATTGGAGGAGATTCTCAGAGAGATAGGCATTTGTTAATATGAAAGACTATGATAAGAATACCGCCATTGTTTCTGTACTCTTGCAAGCCAAATAATGTTTTAACAGTATACCAACATCAACTAACCAAAACTATTTTAAAAATTTCGTCGAAGCACATAAGTAGTGGGCCACCTTATTCACTGATATTTCCGCCAGTCTTAAATTCTAAGTGCCATACTTTATTTGGCACAAGTGGGCATTTATTCTCAGAGTAAATTACAGTTAAATTATGTAAGGAGTTTTAAGCTCACCTTGCTGTCTTCTTCCTTTCTTTAACAGTAAAACACTGTAAATGGTGAATGGATGAATGCCTTAGTTTCGTATATCTTCAGTTTCCTGCAAAACAGAAAAATTACAGAATTTTTTATTCATTTGGCTTCTAAATGAGTGCCTGTTAATCAGAAGCTACTATGTTTCTGAGAAATTAAAAAAAAACTCGTATGAATATAAAAGTATGTGTAGGACGTCCATTCATTGCCCGTAATGTCCCTATCAGTGTAAACATTGTTAGTGAATTTCTCATTAGACAGAGGCGCATCTGAGCACCACACTGGATAAACTGAATGAAATTTGTTAATGTTCCTACATGATTAGTTCTGATCTTTATCCTCAGTTGAGAATAACAGCTCTCTTATTTGAACTTCGGTAGATGCTACAAGTTGAATCACTAATCTAAATGGCAGATGGAGACGAACTCTCGGTGGTAAGTCTGATTTTGTCAACACCGCAGCGAATTGTATCAATGCTGATCGCCCGTATGCTAAGGACAATAAGCATTTAACCAGGACGGAACGAATAGCTCGTTTGGGACAATAGGACATACGTACAGACTGGCGTACAGCAAAATAGAGTAGATGTCATAATATATTTTGTGTCTTGAATATAAACAGTGTGAGGACGTATGTGCGTGTGTCTCCCCCCTCAGTTCTCTTTCTCTTTGTCTTCCCTTTTTCAGTAGTATGCGTGTTATAAGTGGTCGTCGTATGCTTGTTTTTCCTTATTACATACTCTTTGTTTAAATTTTAGAATCATTTTTAAAAAACAAGAAAATAGAAAAAAACTGCTTACAATTAGCAACAGAATATTCTATAACAGCAGAAGTACAGAAATATTCACGAAACAGGTTAAGGAGCAATACCTCATCGCAACAGGAAAAAACAAATTGTATTATTCGGGTACACTGGGGTCTGTTACGTTGTCCTGCAAAGAAACAGTACTGTGTTTCCCCGTGAACTGCACGTAAGGAGCAATGTTTGGTGAAAAGGCTGCTCTGTGGCCTTTAGCTGGCGCTGTTCCTGCCTTTGCGACATTTTTCTCGTATTCCTCGGGATAACTTGCTGAGAGCGAGGCAACTTCACTACTAATGTTTTGATGAAGTTTCTTACAGAGAGAATTTATGAACAGAGTAATAGGATGGGACCGAAAGGAAAGCGTTTACGTTTCTAAATTAACGGAAACCCAGTGCAAACAAGAAACTCCACAGAATATAGGCTTTTTCCTTCTTCAAAAGCTGTATTGAGTTTACTTATGCCGTCGAAGTTAAGAACCAAGTTTTAAACGATAAAGGAGCTAGTTTTGAATTCACAAATGGTTGAACTTGCTATGCTTCCGGAACTGTAACACGGGCGTAAAAACAAGGCGGAGATGAAGTCGGCGTGCAGCTCCTAATGAAACACCTCGCAGCAGTATTCACCAAGCTACTGATCGGTATAATAACTCCTACAGCAGCTGCTAATATATTCCAGAGACAGGACTTCGAAAGTTAACAACTATATATTACGATGTCTGTTGGTGACATTGCGAGGAGGTCTAATGGTTCAAATGGCTCTGAGCACTATGGGACTCAACTGCTGTGGTCATAAGTCCCCTAGAACTTAGAACTACTTAAACCTAACTAACCTAAGGACATCACACACATCCATGCCCGAGGCAGGATTCGAACCTGCGACCGTAGCGGTCGTGCGGTTCCAGACTGCAGCGCCTTTAACCGCTCGGCCACTCCGGCCGGCGAGGTCTAATGGGGCACCTTCGTTAGACGATCTAGATACGGAGTTTTTGCCTTCCCTCAAAAGATCTGTGGAGAGCTCCATCAAACCAGAATTCCAGTTCATGAAAACAATTTCATTTTTTCGCATTCAAGTGATTGCTGACGAAGTGTCAGCATGCTTTGCTGTGCTGAGGATCTACAATGATAAGACATATTGCTATAGGATACTTAATGAATCAGAGCCGTACTAGAATTTGGCCTAGAACTATTTACACTTCCCAAGTGTCAGAAATATTTAGCTACAAGGAAAGGGTCGCTTGCAGATATCAAAAGACAAGAATTTTTTACTTTGATTTCACCAGAACAAAAAAGATACTGGACATTGGCTGTCAATCTACGAATTTCGTTTTAACTACATTTAGGTAATACTATTTACAGCATTAGCCATGACGGTATCAAAACCATACATAATGCAATGCCAAAAGCAAGTCAGAGCCATTATTACTGAATATTCACTGACGTAATAATATTGGCCTACACCTTTCGTGTCTATCCGTTTCGTAGCAGCTGAAGACCAGGGAAGTGCGTCAAATCAGCCACGATGGGTGAAAAGAGAATTTTGTTGCGGTATAATTTATGTGAGCAGATTCAGTAGTGACGTCTTATTATTTGAACCTCCTACACAAACACCCCCTCTCACTCACAACACACACACACTTCATGAAACGACACAGCTAATGGTTCCCGGCCTCCCCTGTTATGACATTGGCCTATAGTTCCTCTGACACGTTTTACAAGAATTAGATAGTTCCTGCAGGCGCATAGTATAAGAGACTGAAACATTTTACTGTTAACATTGGCATAGTCTCCTTACCGGCACATCACCTGTCTTCCTCCTTAGCAACAACTAGTCAGTAGCCCCTCATATTCTCAAGACACTCACTGCTGTTTACCTTACATTTTCCTCCTACTATTTCACTGCTAACATTACCCTGTTATTTCTAGTTCTTCCCGAGAACAGTATTTCAACTTCTTTCTATTATTACTTCCAATTACTCGGAGGAGAAATGTACTTAACACAGTGTTAACAGGACCAAAATGATTGCAAAACTGAAATCTCTTTAATATAATAATAATAATAATAATGGAACTCACGTACGAAAGACAGTGCAATGTTAATTGCAGATAGAATCTCTATGGTGCATTGTTAGGTATAGGAGAGACTAAAATGCCCTTTCCAGGTAAAATATGTTCGTAAATAAATATAAATAAATAAACAAATAACGTCATTGAGAAATCAAGTATTTCAGTATAAATGTAGTTCTATTGGCATAATGTGCATTTGACAAGTTCAGCTATTTTTCTCATTATTTATTTTAATCCATAACCCAATTCTCTCTGGATTATAACTAAGCACGACAGCTGAAATCAGTGAAAAGATCCTAGAGGTAAACAGGGAAAGAAAACATTTGAATTTCAAAACATGAGAAAAGCCAAAGAATAGATATAATTTAGTCCACAAACTGCAGTTACAAAATTTGGATTTCACTGCAAAGTTGTTTCCGTTGCATAACAGATTGCTGTGTTCTGAACGTTTTTTATACATGTAATAGCTGTAATCTGTTAGGATAGACGCGTTGATCAAACTTCTTCAGTGTTGGATGCCGCCGATTCCGTACTGTATCTCATCATCGACAGAGTGTAGTGCTTGGTTGAGTTTCGTATTGTTTTGTTTTGTTTTCTGGTAAATCCCACTATTTATTATTTAGTTATTGTTTGTTTGACAACTTGCGCCATTTTGCAGTAGCACTATATACATGTGCTGGCCGCTGGCCGCTGCACATCATCATAAAACTGTATAGTACCCATATAATTTGCCCGTTTTTAACTTATCTAGATCCATGGAGATAACTCAGTGAATATTGTCTGAGATGCAGTTTCAGTAATTCAGTTAAGTATTCTGGCTATGTCATAACATTGCTGCCTCATAACAGCATATGACATTACCATTTGTTTCAGTATGGAGGTGCAGTCTGCCAGTTTTTTGGAATAGTAAGATCCACGGGACGATTGGATAATTCTGATATGTTACCCGTTCGCCTCTTTGTTCAAAGGTAAAAGACAAAGCTGTCACTTACGAGATGAATTACCTTCAGGAGGAACATCTGTACGTGCTGAATAATTTCCAATAAAGCTCAGTTATTGCGTTCACATTAAAGCGTTTGATTTGAGGCCATATGCACATGTGTTACACCTTGATAGATTTTAAAGCATTTTTATAAAGAATCGAGCAAAGAATTTGTCGCCATAAACGTTGGAGGAAGCTTAACGTCTTTAACGGTTAGAGCTTTACCGTGTCATTTTGTTCTGACCCCCGTGCTATATAATAACAGTGTTCTGCTCTGTCGTTCCCCTTGTCACACTGGCTGTTTCTCAGTGTCTTGCTTCCTCCTATTCGTCACCGGATCAATTTTTATTTCTATTCTAGACATTGAATGAAAGTAACTCCTACATCACGGGCGATTTACTTACCTTGATACTAGTGAAATTTTTTTCGATTCGTGCAATTGTGCTTCATTTCATTTATTTATTATTTGCTGGACGATGTGTATTTTTTCTGTGTATCACGTTCAATTAGTAGGTGGAGGCTACTAATTGTAGGATACATTTTTCTTCGTACTGTACTAACCGATGTAAATTTCCTGCAGGGTGAGACAATAGTTATAGGACTGTAAAATATAAATAAACACAGTTTGCTGGGTGTCGTTTTCTTCTAGATACTCATCGGGCGTCCGTAATGTTCCATCATTGCATATTCTACCACCTAATGTACGGCGTTCTTGTTCAGACGTCTTCTGATCGCTATCATTTTGATTTTAGAGTTTTGTTTGTGCTTTGAGTTTCTTCTTTTCTTTGTCTGTCTCGCAAGTTCATATCGTGATATCATACATCCTGTATATTGTGCTACTAAACAAAACCAAAAATAACTTTTATGTTCGGATTTAAGCTGTGTACCAACTTAATTGTCATATATTTACCTCTTATTCAATTTTTTCAGTCACTTTAATGTGTGTGCATGAGGTGCGTATAATCACATTATGTACTCAAGCTGAGAAGAACAGTTTCTCTTGGAAATTACTCACTAGGAACGGACACGATTGTGAAAAGTAGCACGTTAGTGTAGTTCTGTGACTCACTGTGTAAGTTCCAGACACGGACTGTAAAGTTCCACAGTTCGATCCCCTGTCTTTGCTCGAATATATTCCGTCACTTTCGCTACTTTGCTTACCAAGTTGAGTTATTTCTGCTTCCATCAGGTTCTTTTTAACTATACATACCCGTTTAATTTTTAACTTCACACTTTCTTCTTAATCTGGTTGGTTCCATACTTTAAATAAACCCATAGAACTGTAGCCCGTCTGTTTTCACACACACACACACACGCACAAACACACTCTCCCTCCCCCTCACATATATATATATATATATATATATATATATATATATATATATATATATATATGAGGGGGGGAGAGAGAGAGAGAGAGAGAGAGAGAGAGAGAGAGACACTGAAAAAATCCTAAACACAGTACGCAGAATAATCAAGAAAGTTGTAGATCGAAAGTTTGCTGAAGAAGCAACATACAGACTAAGAGCAATTAAACAAATTATATGAATCGTAATTGGATCTGCTACCTCACATGGTTTCTGCCTTGATATCTGCTTCCTCATACGGGATGTATCTTTATTCTGCAGTCTTCTGTGTCCCAGAAGTCTCACAATATATTTCGTTCGTCTTCCTCTATATCTTGCTCAAGATGGTACACATAAGACTGTATTTGTGACTGCCGAAATGGGTCAATTTCTGCAATTCTTGGATATACTCGTGTTCGTTTGTGTTATTTTCTCCTCCAACAAGACATTGTTTATACTGTTATTTGATTGTATAGCAAAGTTCTAGTAACTGAGTGTGTGAATCAGCTGTTTTAAGACAGCTGTGCTGTTACACGTCTGTACATTTGATTGAAACCGTATAGCGAGGATTTCCATTCTCGTAAGGCAGTCTGTTACTATAAAGCTTTTAGACACGTCTCTGGAGGCGAGTCAGAGTTGTCACTTTCTTTCCACGATGTTCGACTAGTTCTCTAGTTGTCTTCGTCGGATACGGAGCGCAGATTTCGCTGCTCGCTGTTTGGACTCCAGCCAACTTGTGAACAGGACAAGATCCGTACCGCCCTAACTATTGTTCCGCTGCGCCGTCAAAGAATAAAACAGCCTCAAAGGAATGTAAGACAAACGAGAAAGCTATTCCTCACATGTGAACATGAAATGAAGTACGAAGATACCAGGATGGTGCTGTCACTGAACCTGTGGGACAGTGTAATAAAGGATGCAATCGAGAATATAGTTGTGAATAATTTAATTAATGGCAAGTAAAGCGTGAGATCTGGCACTGAGTTTACAGACATCACGTCGACGAATATATCGATGTTCTTTCTCTACTCCTGGATAAGTGGTTACTGAAGTGTTTCGTCGTGAGCATATCGTCTTATGACATTTATGATTGAGAAGGGGGTGTCAAAGAAAGGTTGGCACCTCACAACGAAACCACAGAAGAGCATAGTCGCTCTATGGCGCACTGACGACTGAGAAACGCCGTGGCGACGTCTCCCAGAACTTCGCCACGCCACCACAGTCGATGGTCAGCTGAGCAGAGGAATTCTGGGTCCAGTTCGTAATCACCGATCAAGACGCCAATAACGTCATAGATAGGCTGCCAGTGTATTAAATGTGTTAGGGAGAACTGTGTTGTGAACATTACGTCAGTTATATGATGTTCAAGTGGTCTGTATAAAGTTATGTGAGTCTTCATATATACTGGTGTCCAAAATTAAAGCAGCAGACCGCTATTTCCCCGTCTTGTATCTAATTCTCCGTATAATCATACAAACTATCAACAGATGGCCGCACAGTCGTGTTCTGCACGGAAAATGGCATTACTCAACGGACAACCACGTCAACGAGACATCGTGCCACCTTTCAAACTGGGTAGTGTTTGCCGGGCAGTCCCACATCCACAATCGCTGTGTATACAGTCACCGATGGCGCAGTATGGCACAAAGAAGACGCCTACCAGACTCTCTGCGGTGGAGGGCCAAAAGAGGAATAGAAGCGGGACAGTCGCAAACTGATTTGACCTGAAGGCTTAATGTGAATCGTTCTGTTATTTTCCAGATGTGGCAAGCATTTATACAGACCGAAACAGTACCCTAAAGACCAGGGCAGGGCCGATCACGTGTGATATCACAAAGAGAGGACCGTCATTTGGATGTAACGGCGCGACAGTACCGTCTTAGTACTGCACGGAACCTGGCATCTGACCTCGCAGCATCCGATGGACGTGTTGTATCGAGACAAACAGAGTACAGAAGTCTTCGGCTCAGTGGCCTTTATTTTTGGAGACCTACTGTATGTCTACCTCTGTTGCGTCTTCACAGAAGGGAACGTTTAGAGTGGAGTCGTCAACATGCCACCTGGGCGGTCGAACAGTGGACCAACGTTCTTTTCACAGATGAGTCCCGATTTGGTCTGGAGAGTGATTCTCGACGCATTCGCATTTGGAGGGAACGTGGAACACGATTTCAGGACCCAAACATTATGCAAAGAGACGGATATCCAGGATGTTCTCTAATGTTGTGGGCAGGGATTATGTTGTCCACATGAACGCTTCTTCATGGAATTGTATGGTTGAATCGGCAATGTTTAACTGCTGTCAAGTATCGTGACGAGATCTTGTGACCCCATGTGCTGTTGTTGCGTGGTGGTGCGGGCCCAGACTTCGTACTGATGGACGATAATGATCTAACTCATAGAGCAGGAGCTGTTGATGTTTTCTTGGAAACGGGAGATACTGCAGCCATTGCCGCCTGCTGACAGTCCCGATCTGAATCCCGTAGAGCATGTCTTGTGTGCTTGGGAGACAGGTTGCATCATGTCAGCATCCATCAACCACTCTCCAAGACTTGCGAGCAGTGCTCCAGGAAGAATGGGCATTACTGCGTCAATATCAGATTGATGATATCATTCACAGCATGTCCCGCCGTTGTGAGGCCTGTATTGCTGCCAGAGGTGGCCAGTGAATTCCATACTGAGGAAATAAACCAGTTGTCGGTATGTGTGTGCAAATTCGTTAAGTTCTGTATTCTTTACATTGTTTCTACTTAACTATCACCTATTTATGCTGTTTTGTTGCTTTAATTTTGGACACCACTGTATATATTATAATAAAGTGAACTAATATTTTACGTGTCGTAGTTCCACTCAATCTCCTCCCAGAGCAGACCACAGACCTACTGTTGCACCGGCGAGTGTATTCTCGTCCGGCTCAACAATGATTACAAACGTTTTAATGGTTTGCTATAACCTTTTTGTTGGCGCAAAATTTGTATGAGACTCTTTTATTCTTATTTTGGAGGTAACCGAAAAATTTTATTAAAGCCTCGAAAAAATATTAACCCTTCACTGTGACACGTTATTCCCAGTCATGAATGACCTAGCGGACACCTTCGTTGTAGAAGTTTGCATTTTGGTCGTTCAGGAAACATTCCAGGTCGAAAATCACCTCGTCGTCAGTTCTCAAATGTCTACCCCACAGTTGTTTCATCACCCGAAGAAACAGATGGAAGTCACTGGGCGCTATCTCAGAACAATTGGGGCATGAGGCCAACGATGGAACGTGTCTGACTGTGTCCTGTGATGCATTATCTCTTATCATCGCCCCGTAACAGTCTCTAAAAGCACAAAGCGTCGCCTATCCCGATGATGGTTGAGTTTTCACCCATTTTTTGCCCGTGGTAAACCAACATGTTTCACCGACTGCTTTGCTCCTTCTTCTCGGAACTACAGTGAGACACCCAGCACTCGATCATGGTGATTAGGCGGCAAAGAAATGATCTGCTTTTCCCTGACACACAACTGCAACATTCTCGCTGCTGCCTCGGTTCAACGGGTTTTTTGAACGTGTGTCAGCACTCGCGAAACCCAGCGGGCGGCGCATGCTCGCAGTGTGGCGGAACATACTGGAAACTGAATTTTCGAGAACCAGGTCGTCCAGTTCTCCTCGGGTTCCCGGTTCTTCATAAAGATATGGGCTTTCATTTCGTTCTTCGTCATTCAGGCTTACTCTGGAAGCATCTCGTGCCGCCTGACCATTGTGCATTTTAAGTTGCTGCGTTCTGTGCGTACACATGCACCGACTCAATATGAACTGTTGCAGCTTTGTTCCCAATCAAGAGCAGAAAACGAATTTATACACTACACTGCACTTTTCCAGCGGGCTCCGCCATTTTATTTCGGCTCTTCTCAAGGTCTGCTACAGTGCTATAGACCGGAGATTTCAATGTTGACCAGGACAGTACACATGTACCTGCAAACAAACGAAATATATATTATTTAGGTATGTCTTTTCGATGCGATAATTAAAGCTTTATGATTAATTAGAGGCCGGTAAATAATCACTAGGACCACTCGCAACGTGTCCCATCCACACTTTGGCTGGAGTCGGAATCTGCGATCGCTACCTGACAAAGACAACTACGGAAGTAGTTAAAATTTGAAGAAGTTAAAAATACATAAAGTAGTAATAAAAAATACACTCAAACACAGCAGAGTCTCGGTCTCATAGCATAATGTATAATGTCCGTATATGACATATACGACGCAGCGGGCTCAGCTGACTAAAACAAAACTACGAAAGTGGTCGAAACACCGTGTAAATAACTCGTCTGCGAAACAGAGAACCGTCGAAAGCCTGGAAGAGGACTTATAAGCGCTGACTGTACTAATCACGTTTTGCACATCCATAGTACATCCGCAGCTACCTTCACGGGGCGCACCTACACTGCCGAGTGACCTACCGAAACGAGAACAATAAGCAGATTCCCATTCGCGCGCGCTCGGTCTTTGATATATGGCTGGTAGCGAATGGAAATTCTCTTAATGCGGCAAGTTTTGAGATTGTTCCGCGAGATTAAGTAGCGCCGTTCTTTCCTTCTCTGCTTGCACCGGCTGCGCGGCATTTGTCTACGGCCGTGATGGAATACTTAATTGTATCATCCGGCACTCCTGGCAATGTACAGTATTTTTCAATTAGAATTATATGGTGCTTTATAACGGAATGTTTGCGAGCTCCTCGGATCTCGACAAGGCGAAATACGAAACGCCAAGTGCGGCGCTCTTGCTAGCTTTTCTGCGTTTAATTAAAATATAAGGTCCCCCCACCCAAAGCGGAGCTGCGAGGGCGCACGGCTCCAAACACTGATGCATTTCTGTCGTTGCTCATTGTCTGCGAGTGTTTTAATTAGCGAGCGCCATCTGACATCAGCCACACTCTTTCAGCGTCGACGAGGAACTAGTGTGCCGTTCTTCCAGCTGCGAACGGGACATTTTTGCCCAGGAACCTCCTTTTGCTGTCGCAATATGAATTGCTTCAATTAAACTTCCAAAGCAACATTTGGAATACACGTGGCAGCTGTTTCTGAAAACTGGAGATGATGTTGGCCAGACGCGGCGACACTGCTGCCCATTAAAACGGCAACAACCAGTAAGGATAGCAACTAACGAAATTTTACTTATTGTGCATATAGAGCACAGTAAGAGAATTGCACGATTTAAATTGTAAGTGGTTTGGGAATATACAGTGTACGAAATATAATACACGGAGATGCCACCACTGGGACAATAGACGAGTCTAACGCTGGTTGGGTTGGGGTTGTTTGGGGAAGGAGACCAGACAGCGAGGTCATCGGTCTCATCGGATTAGGGAAGGATGGGGAAGAAAGTCGACCGTGCCCTTTGAGAGGAACCATCCCGGAATTTGCCTGGAGTGATTTAGGGAAATCACGGAAAACCTAAATCAGGATGGCCGGACGCGGGATAACGCTGGTGCGCATCAGGTCGAATTCTGCTTTGATGACAGACACGGGTACGTTATTCCATACTGCTTCAGCTCTACAGGGTGGTTAGGAATAGTCTCAAAAGCGTGTAAGGGTGTTGCAGGATAGGTTGTGCTAGGAAATAACTCTTAAGAAAAAAATCCATTACGTTGTCCCGTTTCCGAGTTAATTTGCATTGAAGTTACCAAATCAGGTCGGGAACTGTCACCATCGCAACAAGGTCGCATTAAGCTGTCCGATCTCGCGCGTGCCGGCCGGCCCCACACAGCTGTGACTCGTGCAAGGGTGTTGGAACGTGCGGACACTCTCATTCGAGTTGATTGGCTGACTGACTGATCACAATCAAACACCTCACTGTCTCTGTTGCTAGTGCTGACACACTTGTCCACCAGTTGAGGTACTCGAAGGTACGTGACCGCTAGATTTGTCGCCGCCTAACAGGAGACCATAAATAGCACCGAAGGCTGATTCGTGAGGAACTGCTTGCACTTTACGAGGCTGATCGTGACAATATTTTGTCGAACATCATCACAGGTGATGAAACACTTCGAACCGGAAAAAGTTCGGCAATCCATGGAGTGGCGCCACACTACCTCGCATCCGAATAAAACGTTCAAAGTCTTACCCATAGCCGGTAAAGTCATGGCGACGGTCTACTGGGTCTCTGAAATGGCCATTATTCTGCTTGATATCCTCCATCGTGGTGCAGTGTATTGTAGTACCCTCAAGAAATTGAAGATATGGTGTCTAGGAAACTTGCGTACTTGGTTCGCTAGACAAACATTCAAACAAATCGTATTAATCAGTGTTATTACAAAAAGAAAATACGCAGTATTTTACTTTGCAATTAGACAGATGTGTCGCAAGCAAAGGGTGACATACAGAATAATCGATCTTCTTCAGTATAAACAATTCCAAGTTTGTGCTACATAGAGTGTACAAGCGAAGTGACTAGAGTTGACACTTCTATCCAAGTCGCTAGTCTTGAAGCTGCTGTTCAACTGGGTCATTACCAGCCGGTCGCGTCGGTTATGTCCTCCTCACATAGGGCCCGCTGCTGTCGCGTTGTCGTACTGGAGAGGGGTCGGTCAGCGTGCGACTGGCTGACGTCTTCTCACAGCCATCTCTTCTCTATGGTTCCCTTTCTGGTGTGCCGGCGCTTGACTTTACGTAGTAATAGAAGAAACGGTTTCAGTGCGTTCGCGCCACAAAAATGCCAAACAACTTCTGCGTCTCCATGACAAGGCTAGGCCTCGTACACGTCTACGCACTAAGCTTCATTGGACCGTTCTTCCTCATGCACCCTACAGCCCGGATCGCGGACCTTCCGACTTCCATACGTTTGGCCCAATGAAGGATGCACTCCGCGGGAAACAGTACGTGGATGACCCTTTATTCGTGCAGCCCGACGTTGGCTTCGACATCGACCAGTAGAATGGTACAACCTACCCTGCAACACCTTTACAGGCTCTTTGTTTCTGACCAACCTGTACATCAAAGTTCATCAGTCGCAGTGGCTGGTGAGTGATGGGATGCCAGTCTCTCGGCAACACATCACAAATGTTTTCAGTGTGTGAGACATGTGAAGAATACGCTGACCAGGACAACGGTGATACACTCTTTATATCGAGATAGGTCAGGACAGAACTGGTAACATGCCCCCTTGCGTTATCCTTCTAAAAAGAAACATCACTGAGGCCTCGAACATAGAACACAGCAGCCGGCCTAACAGGTCAGAAGTTAAAAAAAAAATGGTTCAAATGGCTCTGAGCACTATGGGACTCAACTGCTGAGGTCATTAGTCCCCCTAGAACTTAGAACTAGTTAAACCTAACTAACCTAAGGACATCACAAACATCCATGCCCGAGGCAGGATTCAAACCTGCGACCGTAGCGGTCTTGCGGTTCCAGACTGCAGCGCCTTTAACCGCACGGCCACTTCGGCCGGCTAGGTCAGAAGTGTAACGCCTGCTGTCCAAATTGCAGGCTATGCGAACCAGAGGTAATCGTGTTGTGTACCCACTCCACAACAGCGCGCCAAGTTCTGCGCCCTACGACGATGACGAACGCAATCAGGCAACGTTCGTTCCTGTCACACACGGATACGTCCTATTTGACGCTGCCCGTAGAAGCGGGTCATGCCTGTCGCCTGTGTCGCGTTGTCGCTGGGCGAACCACTCTGGGCGCGCCTCTGTTGTGCGTCAAGAGGTGCTGCATCAGAAGTCGCAGTGCTGAGTCCTCCTCACACTGTCCGTTTGATACTTGTCTCTTTCTGCAGACAGTCATTTACGTGACACAAGGCACGTGTCGTGGCTCTGTGATCGTACGCGGCGGGGCCGAAAATATGCCTGTCCTCAAGGGCTTTGGTTGGAGAACACTTTACTCAAAAGAGCCTAACATCAACAACAGAACGATTGAGATATCTTTTGAGATCCAATTTTTTAAACTTAAGCTCTATAGGTAGGTACATTGTTACTAACTTTTACGACATTCCTAAGCTGACCTTTACTAAAACGTCCTAAATCCGACTAAGGTACTTTGGCTCTTCCGATTCTCCCATCCACACTCGTCTTGTATACTTGTTTCGTATGTCTCTTTCTCGTCATCCCTTTGTATGTCCACACCATCTCAACATATCTTCCGTAATACTCGACATTGCATCTTCTTTCAGTCCACAACGCTCCCTAAAATGGTTCAAATGGCTCTGAGCACTATGGGACTTAACTTCTAAGGTCATCAGTCCCCTATAACGTAGAACTACTTAAACCTAACTAATCTAAGGACATCACACACGTCCATGCCCGAGGCAAGATTCGGATCCGCGGCCGCAGCGGTCGCGCGGTTCCAGACTGTAGCGCCTAGAACCGCTCGGCCACCCCGGCCGGCGCTCCCTAAAATTAACATAATAAACTTTAAGTAAAGTAAAGTTGTAAGTTTTATTGAAGTGTAGCTGCGTTGAATAAAACTTGGTATCATACTTAATAACGGTATTATTTATCGATAAAATTAAACTGTAAGGTATCCATAGAATTAAATCGTGACAGTGACTGATAACGTTAATGTGATAAACGGCCTTGCACCTCCTTCGAAAGTTTGTCTACGTCAAGTATGTACGTAACTGTTTGTAATTTTAGGCACGATCCCAGGTTTTCATCAAGAAGATGACTTCCAGTTTACTGTTCATAAGGCTAACGCTTGAAAATGATTGTTCGCACGAATATGTGGACCTGAATAACGAAAGAACGGCATACGCAATTTTTACACCTGATTCTGTAAGTCAGAAATACTATTCCAGGAGCTGAAAGTCAACATATCTTCCTCCTATAGGTCTTCAAAAGCAGACCACTTATGCTGTGAACCAATAAGTAAGCTCACTTCTGTTTCTCTCCAGTACATATGCACTAATTCGTTTGATTTTCGACATCCAAAATTCGTTGTTTTTTAAGTCCAACAATCTTCGAAGGTGAATCGAAGCTTCTCTTTCAAAATCTACAACAAAAAATGTTGAGTTTTTTCGAATTAAATAACTTGTTCTAACATCGAAAAAATTGTGTTTCATTCCCCTTTAGTTTACAATTAATCTGATTTAGGCGAGACATAACGTCTACCATGAAACAAATTTTTTGAATTCACGGATGTTTCGTTAGTTACTGAAAATTCTTCCCAAGGAGAAATGCTGTAATTTCTTTTAATGAGAAAGCGAAACGTTTCTAACCACTTCTTCTAGATAACCAACATACCTTTTATGTAGCAGAGGATCTGTGTACTCATTCTCCATTTCAAATAACGATTCTGTAAATTGGCGATGATGAAGGACTTTAACCCTGTACATGCGCACCCGCACGTGTTCCTTAAAAGAACAACATTCAAGGGGCAAGAGAGCTGGCTAGCCGCGGTTTTCCGACCACTGTCCTAGGGCATTAGTTGCGTGGGGCTGCTCCGTTGAGCAGTCTCTCGATTATGACCCTCCTGAACCTGCCGATTCCATATTTACATGAAAGTTGTGGGATTGTGCGACTCGATAAACAGCAGTATTGATAGGCCACATTCCTACCGTTGTGGAATTTCGACAGGTGCTGTTAGACGTTCCTCCTGCTTACACGAGTCATACAAAGCTTTCTTTACAAAGAAACAACATTCAGTGCGATTTCTGAGTGAGAAACCCTCTGTGTAATCGCACGTTATGTGCATAATGTAGATGCTGTTACTCGTACTTACTTTGTAGCTTTGCGTTGCAATGCTACTCTTTTGCGTATCCAGGCATGTAGTACAATTCACTCTAATTCGAAGTTTGTTCCAAGTTAAACGTTTAGTCTCATGGTACGTCTTGGGAGCTTTGTCTCCCGTTCTGGGCAAGGAAAGCTGGTATCATTCCCAGTACAGCTGTAGGCAAAAAATCATAGCACACTTCTAATTAACCCTCCCTCCGATGGCTGCTTCAGTTAAATTTTTATTTATTATTTATACTAAACTGCTAACAGATGCCAGAATGAAATACAGAGGGTTGCAAACATCTTTATTCAATTACGCAAAACTATTTTCTACATGAATGAAGATAGATACTCCGGTTATACTTTAACGTACGCATCGAACTAAAAGTTTACCTTGGCACCAGTTGAATGTTACCAGTTCATATGGTAACCACAATTGCAAAAACATGACGAAAATTCCATTTTTCAGAAGGAAAGAGCACACTGCAATGACACTTGCATGTAACAACATTAGTTAGCAAAAAGCTGACTCCATAAGGGACATGCCGATCTTGCATCGCGCCGTCGATTTCTAAGATCTCCAGATCCCATGGTATGCGATTTTATTTTATTTTATTTATTTATTTATTTATTTTTTTTGCCTTCCCTTCCAACAACTTTGAGTAAACTGCTACGCCGCATAGCACTAGTAATGAATCCAGTAACTTAGGTTGCCAGGTAGAAAAATAGAAAAGCCCGACTCGGCTTTATATTTGGCAGGACAGTTTGCCCTAAAAGCCAAATTACCAGTATTAAATAGAAAGAGGGCCAGCTGGTATTTTTAATCGTCTATAAATTATCAATGACAGTTTTTTTCGCTAGGTCTGTCTTAAGCGTGACTAAACTAAAAAGTAATAAGTAGACAGCCTTATAAATTGGCAATTACGATAGCAGTTAAGTACGTAGTGTGCTTCCTAATCGTATTTCAAAATAAACTGTAATTTCGTCATTAAATAAAATAGACAATTATCTATTTTTACGTGACGGAAAACGAAAAAATATTGAGTAACTTTGATCATGTAAATTAGGTATATAAAGAAATAACAATAATCTGTAGTTAAGTATTAATATATCTCATTTGAATCCACTTTATCAAGAACGATTTTTTTCCTTGGAAGTCATTTTGAGAATCTCTTTACAGTATAATTTCAAATTATACAACCATAACATTATCTTTGTGATTGTGACGGTCTGCAATTTATTGTGTTTCTTCGTCCACTGGGCGTTTATGAAAGAGAACATCCTTTCGACGTTGGCATCGTGGCCTGGAACTGCAAAGTAATATTCTGCCAGTTTCAACAACTCCGAATAAAATTCTTCATTACGATGTGTTCATGAATATGCTGCCCACGATTTAAGAGCCGAAATCTTTTTAAAGACAGAGTCGTCTTTCTTTCGTTCCACAAATTTCGTGGTGGTGGTGGTGGTGGTTAGTGTTTAACGTCCCGTCGACAACGAGGTCATTAGAGACGGAGCGCAAGCTCGGGTTAGGGAAGGAGTGGGAAGGAAATCGGCCGTGCCCTGTCAAAGGAACCATCCCGGCATTTGCCTGAAACGATTTAGGGAAATCACGGAAAACCTAAATCAGGATGGCCGGAGACGGGATTGAACCGTCCTCCTTCCGAATGCGAGTCCAGTGTGCTAACCACTAAATTTCGTGAGATTTTACCACTGATCAAAGAATTTACTGTCATCCAACCACATGGTTTTTTTTTCTAGGTTAGCACTGGTTGGTATATCCTCATACTATACCTCCTTTTCCCTCCTTATTTTTATTCCTCGCGCTTAAGTCATTAGTTTGGAACGGGCTTTAGTTGTAGGTTCGCCGCTGTATCGCTAAAAAATCTAACAAAAGCCGTACAAGCCGGACTCTAATATATTTAACCGATCACGACCATAAAAGTCCGAGCACTTGGTAAGCCTAGCAATAATTCAAGACATGGTCGGAAAAGTGTGACGAGTTTGACTACCGTTTTTTTTTTTTTTCGTCCGGTGGAAGGCACGTTGAACATTTATCAGAGCTCATTGAAAACTTTCAGCCCAAACGTAACTGCAAGAAGTACCCAAAATTTTCTGTGCTTGCATGTGAAAGATGTAATCTTGTTACATAGGATGGTTCTTTTGAAAATAAGAACTTTGAAGTCCTATGCGCGAGTTAAAATTCACCTCAAGCTTTTATCTTCATTCATGTAGAAGATATAATATTGTACTGTCGAATGAATCTTTCTGAAACATCCTGTAGTTTGTTTATTTGCGTACCTGCATATAGTAGGAAACGCTAGTTGTGTTAAGCTGTTCTAGCCATTAGTTTTCAGGAGCTGTATTTTTATGTACAGCTCTGATACTTGTAACATTCTTCCTTCTGCTAGTGTTCGTGTTCCAGGCGCAGACGGGCCGCTGTAAACTTCACCAACGACATCATGCAGTTGCAGTGGATCCCATGCACCGGTGTATCCATCTTCAGAAAATAAGTTTCCTCGGAAAACAGGTACGATGTGTTTGGATGTGTTTGTAACGCGTTTTTAAGTGCAGACTACGTATTAAAAATGTGTAGCACATGAAGAAGGTTATTGTTCAAGACCTGCTATACCACTGTCCCACTTAGCTTGCCCACTCATCAGAACTGGGTTAGTGAGCTGATGGACTGTCATCTAGTGAGAGGAAGGCACGACGTTCCATCTCTAATAGGGCCATCACTCGTGAAGATCTGGCAACCTGTCAGCCTCAGTGACAACATATAAACCGACAGATTTTCTGCTAGGTAAGATTTATGAAACCTGTTATCAGCATCAGTCACTGTTCGATAACAGCAATAACATTCATAAACATAATATTGAGCGTATGTGTGGCCCAAAAGAGGTGTCTTACTCTACCATAAAAGTCTTTAATCACCCACTCGGTTATGTGAAAAATCACGTCCACTACTGAACAATGGTTCAAATGGCTCTGAGCACTATGGGACTTAACTTCTAAGGTCGTCAGTCCCCTAGAACTTAGAACTACTTAGACCTAACTAACCTAAGGACATCACACACATCCATGCCCGAGGCAGGATTCGAACCTGCGACCGTAGCGGTCACACGGTTCCAGACTGTAGCGCCTAGAACCGCACGGTCACCCCGGCCGGCTACTGAACAATACCTGCTCCCAAGTGTCTAGTGACATGCACGTTTGTTGTTTGCAGTTGTTAGTTCGAACTGATACCGTGACTTACAAGTAAGTCACCACACGTAAAAAGTAAAAAAAAAAAAAAAAATAAAGGTAACGCAAGACTAGGAGACAACTAGGTGAATGATCAACATATTACCATATTCTTCACTGAGGAAGTGTATTATGGTAGTTTGATGATGGATAATTCACAGCCTTTATATAATCTAGTTGTGAAGCATAGTAATTACCGCTGATGATTGCCAAGGCATTTTATTTATTTATAAATAAAACTGTTCTACGTTTTTACAATAACTGACATTGTCCACGTCATAGTGAGAGATTACAATTACGATCCAAAGGTCGTACAAACAGCTAACTAGAAGCGTAAAGCTTTCTGAGTATAAAATATAATTGCACACAAACTTAAATTTTTTAGAGTACTGTTGGAAAACATTTACATCGGCCTGCCGTAGCCTCGTTACATGTTTGATGCCTTTGTCACAACGACCGCTTACCTCTGTCCAGCATGACGAGATTCCGTTTCTTACCGTGAAACGCGTCACTGATGGGGTAAGCAGCTTAGCGCCGGTGACAAATGGAGTATTGTGCAGCACACACTTGAGACGCTGCCACAGAAAAAAGAATCAGGGGAACTCAGATTACTCTCAACTTGTGGAAAATTGGACAGGTGAAGTAGGAGCTGGTATATCCACGATAGTTCACACCGCCTGGTGTTTTTCTTTTGTATCATGACAAGAGCGTGTTGTACCGTATTTCAGATGTCGAGATGATTACAAGTATCAATTTTACGTTTCACGGCAGGAAATAAAATATTACCATGCTTGATGAGATTGAACGGCTATTTGTGCGAAAGTACCAAGCGTATAATGAGGCTCAGGACAGACTGTTTCGATTCCTGTAGTAAAGTTACTCGAATATAGCTGTAACAAAATGCAATTAATATAAAGTTTTTGTTGTTCTTTCCCAGTACTTTACGAAAGGTTCATGCGTATACGACATTAACGATTCTGAATGAGATGGATTCCTGGATTACTCAGTACAGATAGAAAATAATCCTTACTGTGAATGTGACGACGTAACAGTAGGAGATAAATCGCATTTTTCTTTTACACGTCGGATGTATATAATAAAGAAAATGGCATTTCCACTACAGTTAATCAGATACAGTCATTGATTACCCACTAATATGTCAAAATGATATATTTATTTTAAAACAACAATAAATGTAATTGCCCCTAATATCATCCTAGATAATCCTTAAAACATTGACAGTTGTCTATATACTCTACACGCCAAATACCAGTGATGTGTTGGCAGAAGAGCCAACACCGTGTTGCTAGAGGAGGCCGAAATGCACGCGTTTAAGCTCACGCAGGCTGGCGTGAGGTCTGGAACAGTTAAAGGAGTGGAGTCTAATAAATAAAGTACGAAGCTCTTTGAATACTTAACTTTAATCCACAATTGGAGAACATCGCTCTTGTTGATACATGAATTGTAATCTCAATATAAACTGGTAATGGCGCCTTGCTAGGTCGTAGCAAATGACGTAGCTGAAGGCTATGCTAACTATCGTCTCGGCAAATGAGAGCGTAGTTTGTCAGTATAGCATCGCTAGCAAAGTCGGCTGTACAACTGGGGCGAGTGCTAGGACGTCTCTCTAGACCTGCCGTGTGGCGGCGCTCGGTCTGCAATCACTGACTGGCGACACGCGGGTCCGACGTATACTAGCGGACCGCGGCCGATTTAAAGGCTACCACCTAGCAAGTGTGGTGTCTGGCGGTGACACCACAACCAGTAAAACTGGAAAAGTCATGAATTATTTTTATAACTGTAAAGTCCCTTAACAAGAGATAATCAGTTGTGTCTTACTTATCGTGCCTCGAAGCTAGTCGCTAATACCTGGAAACGCACTAATGGCCTCGGGATGATGCATATGCTCTCTCTGTACCCTGTGCCTCATTTTCTGAACGTTCTACACTATTTTACAAAGCTACGATCCGCTTCTCTGCCTCATAAGCAATCGTTGAAAATATATAGTAACTCAATTTCAGTAAAAAGATCAGAGTCCAATTCGTAGCCGGCCGGAGTGGCCGAGCGGTTCTAGGCGCTACAGTCTGGAACCGCGCGACCGCTGCGGTCGCAGGTTCGAATCCTGCCTCGGGCATGAATGTGTGTGATGTCCTTCAGTTAGTTAGGTTTAAGTAGTCCTAAGTTCTAGGGGACTGATGACCTCAGAAGTTAAGTCCCATAGTGCTCAGAGCCATTTTTTCCAATTCGTAATTCGATAGTTTACTAGGTAACATTAATAAAATGAGTATTTCATTTGCGCATATATGTGTAACCGTAACATTCAGTTATTGTTGTATCTGAGCTTATTTTATTTTATTTTTATACAGCGTTCAACCTCTAAGCGACTCTGATGCATCTGGGTACGATAACGCTAAGTTTTCCAATGAAGACATCTTAGGTGCACACTTCTTAAATGTGAGTTAGAACCGATGAATCGTATTAGTTACTTAATTCTTCTATTTCGTGCAGTACTGTTACGTTATGTCGAGGGAAAACTTTATGTGACAAAATCAGCATCTGTGACCTCCAAAGGCGGTGAACGGCAAGCGCGCAGAGGGCGGCGGATGTCGCCAAATGAGCTTTAATAAGGAAGGCGGGGTGGTTGGCGGGGAAGGACGGAGGGGGGATACAGGTCGCTCGCATCCGCCAGCACACCTCCATTCATGGACAGACGCGCGCCGTCCGCCAAACGAGCAAGTACCACCAGCCTCTACCTCCACTGTATTGGCCTAAACCACAGGTCGTAAACTCAATGGCGCTCCATAAAATGTGTGCCCACATTCTAATTTCGTGTACGAAAAATTCTACAAATATTTTCTGAGAAACATCGTTCCACCTTTCGCATGTTCCTGGGATTAAAGCGTCGTATCATATCTCTTTGTTCCAGGGATTGCAGGACCTGGACGACATGCTTTTTGCCTTAAGGAGTTGTATACATCATCATCATTGCTGATTCTTGAATCACTCGACTGTGCTTATAGCCTTCACACACGTTCCAAAGCGCGCAATTTAGAACGTGTCACGCAGATGCGTGACCAAGAATGTAAACTGTTGGGTGGTGCCGGCACTTTCACGCCAGTCCATTTAGAGGTATTGAAAAGTCCCCTTTTTAAAAATTATACATGACTGTGTTTAAACTGACACACAATATTTTTAGCGCAACGCAATCTGACTTTCAAAAATCCCTACAAAAGAATGGCCCTGACTAACATTAACCTATACCTTTCACAAATCACTTACCTCACAAAAATCTTCGTTACTCAAGCTACAGCAATACAGCGAGCGCCACTACTGCCAGCTAAATAAAAGATTCAAACTACCGAAGGCACTAACTACTGATATGCATAGTTAGCAAATGAAAGATTTTGATAGAGAACAAACAATGTATTTACCTTACTAGTGTTCAAAAGTCATAATATATATAGCAGTTCATGACAACCAGTCTTACAAATTTCAAAACTCCGCCATCTCTCTTCCCACATCCACCACTGCTGGCGGCTCACCTCCAACTGCGCAACGCTACGCGCTGTTTACATCCAGCTGCCCAACACTACAGTGGCAGACAACAATGCAAACTAGCCACAGGCTGCACACAGCACAGTCAGTGATTTTCATACAGAGCGCTACGTGGCGTTACCAATAAGAAAACCTAAACAGCCTACTTACAGTATGCGACGCAAACATTCCCGTTGCAGGACCAAGCACTTGTGAGTCAAAAATGGTACAAATGGCTCTGAGCACTATGAGACTTAACATCTGAGGTCGTCAGTTCCCTAGAACTTAGAACTACTTAAACCGAACTAACCTAAGGACATCACACACATCCGTGCCCGAGGCAGGATTCGAACCTGCGACCGTAGCGGTCGTGCGGTTCGAAACTGAACCGCCTAGAACCGCCTTGTGAGTCACTTCAGGGCAATAGTGCTTACGGAAAGTGAAATACAAAGAATATCTAAATAAGAATTCGAAGATTGAGGCCTATGGTTCAAATGGCTCTGAGCACTATGGGACTTAACATCTATGGTCATCAGTCCCCTAGAACTTAGAACTACTTAAACCTAACTAACCTAAGGACATCACACAACACCCAGCCATCACGAGGCAGAGAAAATCCCTGACCCCGCCGGGAATCGAACCCGGGAACCCGGGCGTGGGAAGCGAGAACGCTACCGCACGACCACGAGATGCGGGCATTGAGGCCTATGATGTGCGAGCTACATTTAGCAAATTAGTTTTATGGAAGCTAAACACGAGTACGTTTGAAACAAATACATAGTCTGCGGGGATCGAGGAGAAAGTTTTAATGATTATATTGATATGATCATTTCCTTCCGAAAGGTAATGAACAAGTTTGTTGACACTAAGTCTCCATGATATTTAATATGAAATTTGTGATTTGGGAGAGGGGACCAAACAACGAGGTCATCGGCCCCATCGGATTAGAGAAGGACGGGGATGAAAGTCGGCCGTGCCCTTTGAAACGAACCATCCCGGAATTTGCCTCAAGCGATTTAGGGAAAACCTAAATCAGGGTGGCCGGACGCGAGTTTGAATCGTCGTCCTTCCGAATGCGAGTCCACTGTGCTAACCACTACGGCAACTCTCTCGCTAATATGAAAGATTTCTACAGTGCTTGGTATGTGTCTTGAATTATATTACACGGCGAGAATGCGGGAACGCCTGTGACAAATTTTAAATACGTTTTCGAGGAGGCGACCTGTTTCTAAATATCTGAGAGAAGGTGTAACACGTTCCCCTGGCCGGCTAGGGTGGCAGAGCGGTTCTAGGCTCTACAGTCTGGAACCGCATCACCTTCCTGTTCCAAGATAGGCAGAAAAACGGACCTAACAACATTCTGCATGTACCGAGCGCTGGTTACCTCCTCCCCCCCCCCCCCCCCCAGAAACACCAAAGGTGAATGGGAGTGGTAGTTTATCGCACCCCAGACCATAAGGCCTGGGGTGGAGCCAGCACTCCGCGAGACAGCGCTCACGAGGTCTACATCGTACACGCAGACGACTACCAATTGTGTCCAAGGGGGAACTGCTTTCGTCACTGAAGACCACGGCGCGCAATTTCATCTTCCAAGTGGTCCTCTGACGGCAACAGTCGAGCCGCGTACTTCGATGCTGTGGCGTTAGTGGCAGACGGGCTAGAGATGTGCTTGTCCGTAGTACCACTATTAATAACCTGTTCGCAACAGGCTCACAAACCCTCATCTCTGTGCTGTGGTAGCTGTACGATCTGCCGCGCTGCCCTTACAATACAACGATGCTGGCGGGTTTATGTGCTGTGAGGATGTCTAGAACCTCGTCTACGGATGTGAGAATGTTCACGTGACCACGGATACCAGCATCGTTGCATAACTGACACAACTTGAGTGACAGTTCACCGGAAGGACCATCCCGCCACTCGGAAAGTCACAAATTGACGCCTTTAAAACTCGCTCATTTGGCTGTAGGAAGCACGAGTGCGTCTCCGTGGTACGGTTGCCTGCTTGCTTCAGACGTCAGCACAACACTGAGCCTTCCGGCTGTAACATTCCCTATTAAAGGGCAGGCACGGATGGCACTCTGGTATCTATACCACTACGCTATTTGTTGACGGACGACGTTGAAATCATTATCAGCACATCTACTATCCCCCAGGTGGCATATGCCATCATCGGATCAAGATGGACGTCATCTTTCCAGGTGCACTAGCGCTTTTCCGGCAGCGTACATAAGAAAGTCGTCGGTTGCTGTATCTATTAAAATACGTTATATGATCTACAGCCACGGAGCTCAACAGCCAGTAAAGTGGATAAATTATTGTTGGAAACTTCGTTATAACATTTAAAGAACATAAAGATATCGCTAATTCCATTTAGGCTTTGATTGATAGTCAGCACGAGTTACAATAGGTTAATAATAATTTGTTACTCTTGAACAGTTCAGGTGTAAGCCGTATACAGGATGTACCTGAAAAGATAAAAATTCTAAAAAGTCTTCACTCTCACCTTCGTGAAACAGTTAACGGACGTCCCGGCGGAGGTTCGAGTCCTCATGGGTGCCGGCCCCAGTGGCCAAGCGGTTCTAGGCGCTGCAGTCTGGAACCGCGCGACCGCAACGATCGCAGGTTCGAATCCTGCCTCGGGCATGGATGTGTGTGATGTCCTTAGGTTAGTTAGGTTTAACTGGTTCTAAGTTCTAGGGTACTGATGACCTCAGAAGTTATGTCCCATAGTGCTCAGAGCCATTTGAGCCAATCCTCATCGGTGTATGTGTTTGTTCTTAGGAAAAAAAAATGTTCAAATGGCTCTGAGCACTATGGGACTCAACTGCTGAGGTCATTAGTCCCCTAGAACTTAGAACTAGTTAAACCTAACTAACCTAAGGACATCACAAACATCCATGCCCGAGGCAGGATTCGAACCTGCGACCGTAGCGGTCTTGCGGTTCCAGACTGCAGCGCCTTTAACCGCACGGCCACTTCGGCCGGCTGTTCTTAGGATAATTTAGGTTAAGTAGTGTGTAAGCTTAGGGACTGATGACCTTAGCAGTTAAGTCCCATAAGATTTCACACACATTTGAACATATGTTTGGAGCATTTCCTCTTTTAAAAGTAATTTCGATAATTGGTCTGATATTTTTCTTTTAAATTGTTTAATGTGGTGACTACACACCTCCACGTTCTCTTCCTCACTAGTGTTTATAATATTTACACTCTTATTTGGTTTTCCAGCTCGCAGTGCAGACCCCCAGCTACCATAACTGCACAGCACAAGTGTTCTGCGTGCACTCGCACCGTCTCTCCCTTCAGCTATTTGCCGTTTACCTGTCAGTGCGGCCACACGAGCAACGCGGTGCTTGCTCTACCTTTCATACGTAAGTGTCAGTCACATGTTGTGTTCCGTTTCCTCTTTTTAGTATGTCTTAGGTGTTTCGTGTTTCTGTTGATAGTGATTTTTAACAGATTGTTTTCGTTTCGGTTACTTCTTAGGTTCCCTACTTCATAAACTGCGACACGAAACTTTTATTCTTCAGACGACATAGATTGGAAGACAGCCTTATTTCGTCAACACTTCATGTAAGTACTACCCAGTCATCAGCTTCCTGTTAAATTTTATTTTTTTATCTTTTATTTAGGGCTTCTTACGAAGTATTGTTTCCTTTATAACAGCGTATACCGGTAGATGGAATTATATTAGCCGGCCGGTGTGGCCGAGCGGTTCTAAGCGCCTCAGTTTGGAACCGCGTGACCACTACGGTCGCAGGTTCGAATCCTGCCTCGGGCATGGATGTGTGTGATGTCCTTAGGTTAGTTAGGTTTAAGTAGTTCTAATTTCTAGGCGACTGATGACCTCAGAAGTTAAGTCGCATAGTGCTCAGAGCCATTTAGCTGCGCGGATGAGATCTCTCTCGACAGCAACTTCGATTGACACCTTACAACTGGTACCACAATGGACCTTTCATAAAATTGAGCCCAAGTTCCTAATTTGATTCTTGTAGCAGGTGTAGCATTGTGAGGTCGAATGAATCTTACGGTACACTCTGTGGAATAAAAAGATATAACAGCTACAGTGACTATATTATTTGCTGTGTACCAGCAAACAACGCGCCGTTTTTTAACAATTTAATTCTCGATCTTCAGGGGGGTGAGTAACCCATCTAGAGAGTAGTGCGCTGCACTGGGCCTCAGAAACTAACTACTTTTTTCTGTTTTGGTACAATATATTTAATGTGGTAGTGAGGGCAGTTATTTTCTTTCAATCTGACCCAGTTGTGAATTAGCCAGAAGAAACTAATGGAGACGGTTGGGATATTTACGAGTATATTATAACGGAGAGACACCATCGAAATTTCCTCTGGAAATGCTGCGAACAATGTTTTCGGTGAGGAGTCGGAGATGTCCCGACTATGGTGCCTGCTTTGTCCATACAGCAGCTGATGCAGCTTGTCGTTTTTCTCCGGTTCCACGTACCCTCCTCAGGCCACACTGCGGGAGGCCGACACAACGAGACGTGGTGAGGAAGAGGCCTTCGGCGCTGAAGTGGCAGCCCCACCTATATATACCTGGGTTGTGCAGTGGGTCGTGGTATTCTGCTAGACGCGGGTGAGCTACGCCAGTCATATGTTCGCTATTTCAGAAGTTGGTGGCCTTACACATAAACCAATGTAAATAAAATGGCTAAAATGGTTGTCTCACAGTGAGGGGGAAACCTGTAAAATGACACTCATGCACCCACTCCCGCCTCACTCATAATACAACTGAGAAAGGTGGGATTAAAACAGAAATAAAACCACAGAAGATCTAAAAGAAAGGCACAGGGAAATGTGACTGGCTGACCACTTGGAAGAAACATGGGTGAGCCAATCACCCTGTTATTTCTCTGCCTCGTGATGACTGGGTGTTGTGTGATGTCCTTAGGTTAGTTAGGTTTAAGTAGTTCTACGTTCTAGGGGACTGATGACCATAGATGTTAAGTCCCATAGTGCTCAGAGCCATTCACCCTGTTAACACATTAAGAAATTCCCCTATAATTTCAGGAAACATCTTGATCATATCATAAAACCTTAAAACTCTCACCACATTCACGTGAACGTTACCTAAAACAGAGGGCAGATCTGTCGACAAGTCCGACAAGTCTGCTGCCGCCCTCTGGTCAGAAAATAAAACACAGTTTAATGAAATATGGCGCACAATGATCTGTACCCCACAGGCACCACAAATTGGAAGGTCCTCTCGCCGCAGCAAGAAGCCATGCGTCATAGGACTGTGGCCTATGCGAACAAGAGTAAGGAGAACCTCACACCGTCTGTCTGGAAGGAGGTACACCACTGCTGCGTTGTAGGCTTTACTAGACGGCACTTCCAGGCTGTACATGAACTTCTTGTAGGTGTGGATATCCATCACATAGTCTGGCCAAATCTGAATCCTACATAGAATATTTAGCGAAAGAAACTTCAGCCTGTCGGTCGCCATATAAAATGGAAAACATACAAAAAATATGTTGTGATTTCGCTTGACGTTGTACAGAGCGGTTCATAAAAATATTGCAACAGGTTCTTTGTGTCGGTCATATAACGTATAAGACACAATAGAACATCGACTCATAAACTACGAAACGTGGATACGGAAATGGACGATAGAAAAATTTGCTGTTATGATGACTTCTGTTGTGTACATACTTCCGCGTAGTCAGTGCGTACACAACTTTCCCACTAGAGCGCGCCCCGCCAAGCACAACAGCGCAGGCGCAGCGCTCGTCCGTCTCCGCACTACGAGATGGCGCTGTCTTAGAGACGGACCAAACTCTGCATCCGCCGATCCGCGTATTAATATGTAACGCAGCCAATGAGATTGCTGCTAACGTAGAACCTTTTCTCTTCGCGGATCACACTCGCGCAGTGATACCTGAACGCTCGAGGTATTATAACGAGTGTACAGACCTCCGATTAGTCAGTCTGCATTAGTCTGCATTAGTCTATAGTCAAGTTTCAGTCTGCGCCTAATAAGATTATCATATTCCTGTACATGAAGAGAAATGTATAGACACTTTGTCAAGTATCATAGATATGCGAGAATAAGATTAACGTACCAAGACCAAAGGAACTTCAGATTGTCAATTGTAAACAGCATCCAGAATCAAGTTACGTAATGTCTATGATTTTTATTATTTTAATAAATGTGTGTGAAAATTAATCAAGTTCTGTTTAAAGTTGGTCATCGTCAATCTGCTACTCTAAGCGTGCAAGTGGTATTTCTATCGTCTGAGCTAACGGCAGAAGATAAACACGCCACGATAAGACCACGAGACATATTGCTGACACTCGCCTACTTCGTTAGAGCGACAAGTCAAATAATCTGATGGTGTGTGTATCGAAGGTCTTAAAGTACGCACACCACAACGACATAATAACCACAGAAGATGTCCTGCTTCTGAGCAAGACATTTTCCCAGAAAATGAGAAAGAACGCGTATTTCTGGTTATTGGACAACTGTACATGCTGCGAGATATCGAGGAGAAAAAGGAAAACCTGGAGGATTATTGATGCTGCATTAATAAGGAGCGTAACAAAACACAACTAGGAACTTGACAGTATACTTTATATTAATTATGGCGTAGTAAGTTGTCAAATATTGAAACAAATGCAGAAAAAACAAAGACACGGCCGAAAGAAGACGATATAAACAAACATAAAAGGTGCTACAAAGGAACAATGTTGGTAGACTTCGATCTCAAAGAAGACAAACAAGCTACCTAACAAGTAGAATGCGTACTCTCACAATTTCAATTCGGGAGACTGTGAATGTGTTACTAGATTCACAATTATTTATAAATTGAGTTTGTGTTCTGTAATTTTCATATAACTTTGTGAAATTTTATGGTTCGTGAAATGCAATCTTATAAAAAAAATCGATAAGGGCATTACACGCGAAAGGAAAGGTTCCGGGTTTGGATCCTGGTCCGCCGCACAATTTTGATCTGCTAGGAGAAGTCATTTTGTGCGTTCTCTCTGTTGTCTAACTATGTATTCTGGAGACCAATTAGTGCAAATAGCTAGTATTCTCACTGTCCATTTATCCTGTTGAGGAAGTATGATCTCAAATCATCATCATGGTTAAATGCTGCTCACTGGCGTGTATTTTTCCACTCGGCTGTCACGCTCAGTGTACCGTACACTCTTGCAGCAGATCAGGTTGTTTGTTTGGTGAAATTGTAAAAAAGATACTTCTATGCATTTTTAGGAACATCCACGACCGATTTTGCTAAATTGCAGTGACACACCGATTTGCCGTCCCGCCAAAGGAAGAATCCTCACCCCACAAAGAAGGTACCTCCTTCGACTGATACTTGACTACTGCTTGTCAGTCTGGGACGCTTACTGAATAGGATTCACAGACGAATAATGAAATGTACTAAGAAGAGCGCCACTTTTCGTTACAGCTTTGTTTAGTATGTCACAGAGACGTTCATCAAATTTTAACTGCAGACGCTACAAGAAAGGCGTTGTTTCAAAGAGTGGTTTATTTTAAAAATTCCAAAGCGTACGTTCCTAGAAGAGACAACCAATATATTACTTCCCTCTATATATATCTCTCGGGAAATTCATGAAGATATATTTACAGAGACTAACCAACAAACGAGCTTTCTGCACATCATTCGAGGCTGGGTCAGAAAAGGGGGAAGTGACAGCGATATAATCGCGGCGGTTCTTCTGTTATTGTGAACCATTCGGTTTAACTGAAGGACTCCAACCATCAATCCCAGAAGGTTTCGTTAAATAGTATAAAGTTGTTTTGTTCGGATGATTCAGCCTCTTAGGGACGCAAAAAAAATCTCCGTTTTTTGTAAACGTGCCAGTACAAACGTCATACTGGGACCCCAAAATATGCGATCATACTGCGTGTTAATGGTCCAGTTTCCTACGATAAAGTTCAGCCGCTCCGGGTGAGCAAGAGTTCAAAGGAGTACTACGCGTTTATTCCAAGAATACATTACTCTCCCAACTTCATGTAGCAATCATTGATTTAAAAAATCCGTGATGCACTGTAATCAACTGAAAATAAATCATCACGCTGTCACTCAAGTCCTCTTATAATGTAAAAGAAAAACATGAATTGACAAGCTGCCTATTGGCTTCTGTCTCGGGTTCTTCGGCCGACGTTCATCTAATGATTTTTCTGACGTTTCGCCAGCACGAGTGGCTGGCATTGTCAAAGCTTCACCCTCCATTGCCGGTGGTGAAGCTTTGACAATGCCAGCCACTCGTGCTGGCGAAACGTCAGAAAAATCATTAGATGAACGTCGGCCGAAGAACCCGAGACAGAAGCCAATAGGCAGTTTGTCAACAAGTGACCACGAAAGCCTTAACAATTTTGTAAAAACATGAATTGCTGAACGTATATATTCTTCGTATATTCTCCCAATAACAACACACTCACTGCATATGGTTCATATGGCTCTAAGCACTATGGGACTTAACTTCTGAGGTCATCAGTCCCCTAGAACTTAGAACTACTTAAACCTAACTAACCTAAGGACATCACACACATCCATGCCCGAGGCAGGATTCGAACCTGTGACCGGAGCGGTCACGCGGTTCCAGACTGTAGCGCCTAGAACCGCTCGGCCACCCCGGCCGGCACACTCACTGCACCTTTTCGCAAAATAACTAACGTTTTCTGAATGAAAAGTAATCAACGTTAACTTGAAATATTCTCAGTTATCATGGTCTGCCAGTAGTAAAAGAATTACCTCAGCCAGTAACGAACACAAGACATGCAGAAAGCTTTAATCAAGTCTTCTTTTGGCATGGCAACAGCGTCTGTCGACTCCACACTGTCTGGCTCTTAATTTGACGCCTGCGTTGCTCATGCAAGTATGTAGACACTGGATGTTAGAGTGCTCTCTGCACTGTTGCCATATTTCCCCTCCCCTCTCTCACTAGTATAATGTCATGCACTGCTGCCAGATTTCTTCCCTCACCCTTCCAGTAAATTCAAAGTGGACAAAATGTGGTACAGGTTTCCTCTCTGCCTTCACCCCCACTCCTATGATGTAATTGTTGGAAATTGGGCAGTGGTCTCAAGTACAAATTGGTGCAAAATCCAAGATGGTGGCGCAGTGGCTAGCACACTGGACTCGCATTCGGGAGGACGACGGTTCAGTCCCACGTCCGGCCATCCTCATTTAGGTTTTCTGTGATTTCCCTAAATCGTCCCAGGCAAATTCCAGGATGGTTTCTTTGAAAGGGCACAGACGACTCCCTTCCCCATCCTTCCCTAATCCGATGAGACTGATGACCTCGCTGTCTGGTGTCCTCCCCCAAAACAACCCAAGCCTACAAGATGGTGCATTGTCTTGTTAGTGAAATTGGGAGACTTATGCTAAGTATAGAATCCAAAATCAATTACCTGGCGTCCTGGGCCAGCCTACATTGTACGATACTGCAGTGCCTATGTTATTCTGATTATGATACAAAGATCCTTTTTGCATGCATGCATGTCCAAGGGAACAGGCACTGTGACGACTACAGCCGTCATGAAATACATTAACTGTATTCGCAATTGCGTATAAGGACAACCATCAGCTGTAGAGTGGGATGAAAACAACGAAAATTTGTGCTGGGTCGGGACTCGAACCCGGATTTCCCGCTATTTGTGAGCAGTCGCCTTATCTTTTTTTCTCATTTTGTTCTTTCTCTTTCGTTGTATTTGGTCGTAGCGGACGTCACATGACATCTGTTGAAGTTCGTTGTTGATCTCCTCACTCAGTTTTTTTTTTCTTTTTTTTTTTTTTTACAGAGAACCATTTGGCTATCTGTGCACAAAAAAAGGGCTCTGAGCACTATGGGACTTAACATCTATGGTCATCAGTCCCCTAGTACTTAGAACTACTTAAACCTAACTAACCTAAGGACAGCACACAACACCCAGTCATCACGAGGCAGAGAAAATCCCTGAGCCCGCCGGGAATCGAACCCGGAAACCCAGGCGTGGGAAGCGAGAACACTACCGCACGACCACGAGCTACGGACTATCTGTGCACAACTCATGGCCAGACCCAGTCTCCCATATGTCGTCAACCATATATTGTGGTCAAATTTCCTGATTTTTCCCAGCTTTCATGCCAGTCAGAGCCTACATGGGATGCTTTTCACTGCTAGGACAAAACCTGTTTGTTCCCCTCGCAGGTCCAAGCCTGTATGTTAGGTGAAAGTTATTTTTCTCCTCCTGGTCTAAGCCTGTTGGCTATTCCCAGTATATGTAAACATGTTTCCCTCCTATAACTAGTCACCAGTATGAACTTGCCTACTGACCTACTTTCAGTGACATGAAAAATCACTTGACATGTTTTTCCCAAGCTATTATTCACTGATATGTGTAGGTCACTTGTTCAAAATGTAGACTTCAAGATGACCACTGGGGTTTTCTCCCTTGATGTCATAAATACTGCTCGTCCTAAGTTAAATCCCATTAGTGCTATGTTTAAACAGTTCGCCGGCCGGGATGGCCGAGCGGTTCTAGGAACTACAGTCTGGAACCGTGCGACCGCTACGGTCGCAGGTTCAAATCAGCCTCGGGCATTGATGTGTGTGATGTCCTTAGGTTAGTTAGGTTTAAGTAGTTCTAAGTTCTAGGGGACTGATGACCTCAGAAGTTAAGCCCCATAGTGCTCAGAGCCATTTTTAAACAGTTCCTCTCTGATGTCGTAGTTTAGGCAGTAGTTACCCTTAATTTGGAGCCGACCTGTCTTAATTCCACTCAGCATGCTGCTACAGCCTCACAGGCCTCACCACACATATTGGTCCATCCCACCACCAGCCAGATAGCCATGGGTCACGCCACCCTCAGATGCTGTCAGGTGGTCACTTTCCACTCACCCTGGAATCACACTACAATCTGGCTGTGACTACTCAGTGCACAGAGGCACTGCACGCACACTGCCAATGGAAATGAGCGTTTGGCGTCATTGGCCGGGGGGCCCCTTGCGGTGCAGATCCGTCCGTCTTGGTGCAGGTCTTATTACATTCGACGCCACCACCTCCTGAGGCCCACACCCAGATGTAGAAGGCGTCGGCTGCTGCGGCGTGGGCGGGTCCAGCTCATCGTTAGGACGAGAAGAGGCGGAGAAGCCGAAGGCTCCGTCTCCATGTGGTGCTCTGTCCTCTGGATCCGTGAATCTGGGGGCAGAGATCCAGAAGGATCACTATGCACATGACAGTGGCAAATTCGATTGTGATGTCGGCGCTGCAAACCGTCTGGATCTGAAATGAGATGGTCGCGCGGGATTAGCCAAGCAGTCTTGGGCGCTGCAGTCATGGACTGTGCGGCTGATCCCGGCGGTGGTTCGAGTCCTCTCTCGGGCATGGGTGTGTGAGTTCGTCTTTAGGATAATTTCGGTTAAGTAGTGTCTAAGCTTAGGGACTGATGACCTTAGCAGTTAAGTCCCATAATATTTCACACACATTTGAACATTTTTTGAAATGAGATACATGCATGCGCCAAGACGACGAAAGATCTCGCCTCTCGCCCACACTCTGCTGCCGCTAAAAACCCTCAAAAACACAATATCGTGCTTTGCGAAGCGCTACTTGCGGCCTTCCTTCGGCGTCGGATGCTGAGGAGGGTGGACTAAGTGGAGCAGTGTGCGATGGTGGTGGCCGTGAAGCAATTCCGCCGGCGATGGTCCATCTCGTGGATGCCAACGATGGAAGGCGAGAAACAGTTGCAATGCCTGATCCCTGGTGAGCGCGGAGCGAAGTTTGGCCACCTGCTGCTTGAATGTTCTGACAAAACTTCCCTCATCGCTGTCTGACTGTGGATGGAACGGTGCACTAGTTAGATGCTGTATGCCATTGCGTTAACAGATTGTTTCAAATTCATTTGACGTGAACCGAGGGCCGTTGTCAGACACTATGACTTTAAGCAAACCTTCGAGGCAAAAACTAGGGGACAACGCCTGAACTTTGCTACGTGACATTGTCGAGTTCATTGTCACAGCAAAAGGAAACTTGCTGTAAGAGTCTACCACAGTCAACCAGCGAGAGTTCCAAAAATGTCCCGTAAGTCCGTGTGCGCACGTTGCCATCGTGATTGCGACTTAGGCCAAGGAGAGAATTTTTGGAGCGGAACTGACAGATTTTCCGCACATGCGTGACACTGTCACGTCATCTGTTTTATTTGGGTGTCCATACCCTGCCAAGTACAGTGTCGACGCGCTAAGTGTTTCGTTCGAACAATCCCACAGCGTCCTTGGTGAAGTATCTGCAACACTTCTTTTTGCAGAGCTTTGGGGATCAACACACGCGACTGTCCACTGTCATTTTGAGCCGGCCGCGGTGGTCTAGCGGTTTTAGGCGCTCAGTCTGGAGCCGCGCGACTACTACGGTCGCAGGTTCGAATCCTGCCTCGGGCATGGATGTGTGTGATGTCCTTAGGTTAGTTAGGTTTAAGTAGTTCTAAGTTCTAGGGGACTGATGACCACAGATGTTAAGTCCCATAGTGCTCAGAGCCATTTTTTGTCATTTTGAACAAGCATCACACCTTGCTGTATAGCGAGGCTATGCCGACAAGCAAAGTATCTGCGCACTACAGAGTTCTTTATGCTATGCGATGAGTAAGGCCAAGATGTGCGAATGTATTTTAGCAAGAAGTTCAAATCTACGTGAGCTTCCGTGGCCTGTGCAATTTTCCTATATTTCAGAGGAAAGGATTGAAGCAGTTCAGAATCCTGAGCATCCATGCGACAACAAGATGCAGCCGAAGTGTCGAAGACTGTATCGGGGCCAATCGGAAGACGCGAAAGTGCTTCCGCATTACCATGTTGAGCTGTCCTGTCGGTCGATACAGAATCTCGCACTGGTACTGAGACACCGACAAATTCCATCTTTGCGATGTTTGGGCATTTCGTGTAGGAACCGGCTTCATCGGATGAAACAAGGAGTGCAGTAGCTTGTGGTCCGTTACTAAGTAGAATTTTCTGCCATACAGATAATGGCGGAATTTGGTGACCTCATACACAATAGCCAATGCCTCTTTCTCCATTTGTGAATAGTTACATTGAGCTTTGGGTAACACTTTTGATGCGAAAGCAATAAGCCTGTCTTTATCACCAATTGTATGCGAAAGCACTGCATCGATTCCGTAAGAGGAAGCGTCAACTTGCAATACAACTGTTTTGTCAGGATCAAAGTGAACCAAGCATCGATCACTGAGCGATGCATCTTTAAATTTTTGAAAAGCTTCTTGGCACTCATCTGTCCAAACAAAAGGGACGTTCTTGCGACGCAAGCGATGCAATGGAGCTACGATTTTTGCAGCATTCGGTATGAACCGAAAATAATAGTTCATTTTCCCTAAGACTGACCGCAATTCTGTGACATTGCGAGGAACTGGCAGTTCACGTATGGCTAACAAATGTGACTGAAGAGGGTGTACACCTTGACTGTTCATGACATAACCAAGATACTGCATCTCAGGTTTAAAAAAAGTCACACTTGTCCAGTCTACACTTTAGTCCTGCATCAGATAACACACGAAACAAAGCACGCAAATTTGCAATGTGTTCTTCAGGTGTACGACTTGCAATGACAATATCGTCCAAATAGTTTTAACAGTTTGGTACTTGAGCAGTCAGCTGTTCCAAATACAGTTTGAAAAAGGTGGTGTGGAAGCACTGCCAAAACGCAAACGCAAATATTTAGACAAGCCCAAAAGAGTGTTAACAACACACACTGTTTGAGGTTCTTCATCTAATGGTATTTGAAGATATGCGTCACGCTAATGAATTTTTTAAAAGTAGCGACCAGCGCCTAATCTGTCCATGAGATCTGGGGGTGGCAATGGATAACTATCAATCGCAATTGGTGGGTTGACTGTAGACTTAAAGTCAACACAGAAGCGAATGCGAGCGGTACATGATAGAAAAAGTACATTTTCCGAGAACGGGAATGTCTTGTCCATTATAAGCCGTCACGTGCGTGCTAGTTTTAGACAGGCGTAAGGAGCCTAACAGTTCATATGTGTTACGATTCAGCAATGTAACAGAGGCACTTTTGTCCAACTGAAATTTCATAAGTTTTCCACTAAGAAGCAAATTAACAAAAAATTTGTTGAACTGGCGTAGCACTGAAGAAACTGTTTGCTTGCTAGTTTTGCTAATGCCTGCAGTAGGCTTTGAATACACTGCATTGATGACATGGGCCTTGTGACCTGGTCTTTGTGAATGGGCAGAATTCATATGTTTGTTCCGTTGCAAATATACGGATTGTACGTGACCGTTCGTGCCACAAGAGTAACACTGTGCTTCTCTGGACAGACAGTCTTAGCGTTTGTGCTGTGAATAGCACTGAGTGCATGTCCGAGAGAACAGACACCACTTTCATCATGCAACCACTATAAATCAAGACAAAGGAATTAATGACATTAGCCGCCAGTGGCATTTAATTTAAATTAATGGGCAAAGATGAAAATTTGTGCCAGACCGTGATTCGAACCTGGGCTTCCTGCTTATAGGCAGATGCACTGACCGCTACGCCATTCGGACACAGTGACCATCGCAACTACACGGACTACCCTAGCTTACCTGCCGTCAGACGCAAATTTACTACTTATCCATCCTTCTTGGAATGCGCGGTCATTGTGTATGTTGGCAACCCACGCATTTGACATACTGATCAGTGCATGCGGCTTCATAAAGTCTTCTGGAACACTTATAGCCACACTACTTGCAGACACAGAATCTGAGCATTGTGATAGAGGCAAATGTGTAATGAACATTGTTGGAATTCTTGAGCTAACGTACTTTGAATGTTTTATGACAATCGGTTCAAAATAGATGGGTCATAGCATATAGTATACCACGTGAGACCTCGTTTCTGAGGTCAAAAGTGTTTATGGTGTAGCTTCAGTATCACGAACACAAGATTTCCACACGTAAACCGTAGCTCAGGACGACAACAAGTGTTTTAAGAATGGAAAAAATGGTTCAAATGGCTCTGAGCACTATGGGACATAACTTCTATGGTCATCAGTCCCCTAGAACTTAGAACTACGTAAACCTAACTAACCTAAGGACATCACACACATCCATGCCCGAGGCAGGATTCAAACCTGCGACCGTAGCGGTCGCGCGGTTCTAGACTGTAGCACCTAGAACCGCTCGGCCACTCCGGCTGGCTTTAAGAATGGACCTCACGCCGCCTACGCTGAGACATACGGAGTAATTGACGGTCTACTGTGAATTAGACTGTCATTTATTTGAGTGTTGAATGACAGGAAACCACTTCTAACCATGACTGTACGAAGAACAATATACTGCACAATCTTCAGCAGCCATAAGATTGGCTCGTGACGAACAGCTTTTCCATGACTTTTGGCAAGAGTGTTGTATGGAAGCTAATGGAGGAAACTTATTATGTGTAAAAGCTCACGTCCTTTTTTCTTCTTCTTTGCCCTATCGTTTATTCCACTTTTTCAGAATTTGTGGAATTTGCTTGTTTAACTTTGTGGCCACATGCACTTCCTGGCGCCACAGTCGTGAAGGTAACTTAGTTTACAGTGTGTTATCCTATATTAACTGTTTGTACGTCGTATTATCTGAGGCAGAATTTGGGGACCAGCCCAGCATTCTCCTACACGATAGTGGAAAACCATCTAAGACCACACTTAGGCTGGCTGGTGTACAAACCCAGGATGTTTAACCCGCCATCGGATTCGATCTGTTTCTGGCTCACCTCCCTGCCTTGCAAGCTTGTGCGTTGCGTGTTATGCTATACAAAATCACTGTAATAGAATTTTAACGAAGTTGATAATCTTGCCAAACAAACAGACATAGACAGTATCACCATTCACATTCCACTGCCGTATAGCGACTTCGCAACATTACTAAGGAAAAACTCCCGTAGAAAATTATAAGACAAGCGCTCATCTACTCGACTGTTAGGCGCTACAAATAGGTACTGTGTACCACGTAGAGGTTTATCATCGAAATTCTGAGCGCGTACCTTCCAAGAAGAGTCAAGTAACATATTACTTCCTCCCTCATACGTGTCGCGAAATGAAGATGAAAGGAAAATCGTAAAAATTAGAGCTCTTACGGAGGCTTACAAACAGTCGTCTCTCCCATGGACGATATGCCAATGTAAAAAGAAAAGGAATGCTACCACATGTGTTCTCCGCCACACACCGTAAGGTTGCTTGCAACGTATAAGGAGTGTTCAGGGGAAGCAGTGAGACATCTAAGGACGCGAATGTAGTGTCGTCACGTTCCCCTAAAAAATTCAAAGCTGTGCCTGCTGTTAAGGTGTTGCTCACCGTCTTTTTTGACGTCCAAAGTCCAATACCCATCGAATTCGTCTAGCACGAACAACCCATTAACGGTGACGTGTACGGTGAGACAATTCGGAGCCTACGCAAGTCCGTCGAGAGCAAACGGCCTAGGCTTCTGGCGGAGGCAGTGATTCCGCTTCACGATAACGCGCGTCCACACGCCTCCAAGGTCACACGAAGTCTAATGGCCAAGTTCCAGTAAGGGCTGCTCGAGCATCTGCCCTACACCGGAATATGACGCCCTGCGACATCCATTGCTTGGTCTGCTAAAAAGACATCTCAAATGGAAGCGCTTCAACTCGGAGGACGAACTAGAGTACAGAGTGGAAGAATGGCCCCTGTTTCAGCCACAGGAATTCTGGGAACAAGGAATCCTTCCACGCGTGAAACAGTGGGATAGTTGCTCTGAGGCTTCTGGAGATCACTTTTGAATAAAGACTTCATTAGTACCCACAGTGTTGTTTCGTACCTTCTCATTTGAACACCTCTCATATATACACTGTTGGCCAAAAGATTATGACAGCCTGCTTAACAGTGATGGTCCATCTTTGGAACGCAGTACAGCACCGATCTGCGTGGCCGCTGATTCGACAAGTCCGTGTTAGGTTTCCGGAGGTATGTGACTCCAGATGTCTATGCACAGGTCACGCAAAACCCGTCAATTACGGACCGGTTGTTTGTGAGCGCAGAACTGATGCCCGAAAGCAACGTACACGTGGATGATCAAGTTCAAATGAGGCCAATTTGGTGGAGAAGACATCCACGTGAGTTCACTGCCATGCTACCCAAAGCACTGTAGCACGATTCGGGCCTAGTGACACGGACAGTTTTCTGCTGGAAAATGCAGGTGATCAGCAACAGTGTTCACGTACTCCATAACTGTCAGGTTGCCTTCGATTACCACCATAGGTCCCATGGAAGCCCAGGTGAATGTTCCCCATAGCGTAACTCTACCCACACCAGCCTGCGGCCCTTTCGTGTTGCATATTTTGAGCATCCGTTCGTCTGGGTGACGCCGTAATCGGAAACGTGGTTCATCTGACAAGGTGACATTACGATGTCGCTGGTTGAACATGGGAACATATAGTGGTCGTCTGCTTCTGAGATTCATGTTCAACAAAGTGTCCTGAATGGTATGCCCTGAAACTCTACGTTGTCTTAGGTTACGCTTGGTCTCACCGTCCTTCAACCACTTTCCATAGATGCTCGCGACAGTGCCACATCAACATCCGACAAACTTCACCATTTCCGAGATGCTCATTCCCAGGTGCTAGGCCATAACAGTCAATCCCTTCTCATAGTCACTCATATCAGTGAATGTCCCCATTCGTGGCTTCTATTCAGTTCAGTAATTCCCACTGCATTTAACTTCATCCTACCCATGTCCCTTATCAAATTTTCTCACTCAGCTACGCTCCGATCTGTAGAAAGCCAGTTTATATGACAACTAGCTCTGCAGAGGAAGAAGATATTAAAATAATGTATTAGGAGGTAAAGGAAATTATTCAGATATTTAAGGACGAAAATTTAATTGTGATAGGTCACTATAATTCGATAGTAGGAAATAAAAGGGAAGGAAAAATAGTGGGAGAACCTGGAATTGGGGAAAGTAAAGAAAATGCTAGCTGCCAGGTAAACTTTTTCACAGAGCATAATTTAACAATCGCTAACACTTTGTTTAAGAAACATGAAAGAAGGCTGTATATGTGGAAGACGCCATGGAACACTAAGATTTCAGACTGATTATATAATGATAAGAGAGAGTTTCTGAAGCAAAATTTGAAACTCTAAGATTTTCCAGGAGCAAATCTGATCATAATTTATCGGTTATGTACTGCAGATTAAAACTGAAGAAATTGCAAAAAGATAGGAAGTTAAGGAGATGGGACCGACACAAATTGAAAGAACCAGAGGTCATTGTGAGTCTCAGAGGGAAAATTAGGCAACAGTGTATTCAAGCACGATAAAAGAGTACAATGGAAGGCGAATGGGAAGATTCCAGCAATGAAATAGTGAAGGCAGCAGACGATCGCATTGGTAAAAAGACAAGGCCTAGTAGAAATTCTTAGCTAACACAGGAGATATAAAATTTAACTAATGAAAGCAGAAAACATAAAAATGCAGCAATGAAGCAGGCAAAAGGGAGTACAGGCGTCTAAAAAGTGAGACTGAGAGAAACCGCAAAACAGCTAAGCAGGAATGACTAGAGGACAAATGTAGGTCTGTAGAAGCATGCATAACTGGGGGAAAAATAGATACCATCTACAGAAAAGCTGAAGAGGCCTTTTTGGTGAGGAGACAAGCAGTTGTATGACTATTAAGCGGCCAGATAAATAACCAGTACTAAACCGAGAGCTCACTGTAATGGAGTGTAACCTAGGCCATTAGTATGAAGTCTGGGGTCAAAAGTGAATAGCCGTCTGCTTGCCACCGAAACACAGTAGGTGAAATAGTTTTCACTTCGAGGTCCTAAATGAAAGTGAAACAGTAATATTTGCTAATTAAGCAGGTTTTCGGTGTATATAGTGCAACAGGTTTGTTTGTAGGACAACAGCTTCATCTCGCACTTTTAATCAGTTTTTTCAAGTGTGATTGCCCTTCTTTTCTCATCTGTTGTATTTGCAACTACTTTTCCATCCTGTTGGTAAAAATAGCACGTTGGCGAGCATTGTCCTATCTATTGCTGTTGTTTCGGTTGTCAAACCTGTAGTTGGTTTAATGCAGTTTTCCAGTGCTGTCGTGTGATATCCTTAGCATAACCGCTACCTCTACATATCGGTGATCTGCCTGAGATAGGCCTGGTTCTGTTGTCTTCCCTTCCACCATCACTTCAACAGTGATTCATGTCGTAAAATGTATATGAGGCGATCAAAAAATTTCCATTTGAAAGCCAAAGTAACCTCTTATCTGTGTGTCAGTGCTTAATATACCCACATCGGATCCATCTGATCTCCAACTGTCTACTGTACTACCATATTTCAGACACTTTTAATACCTTCCCCAGTATCCATACATCACACCTGTACAGAGCAGTGCTCTACTAGTAGCTTTTCATGTATCTTTTTCTGCTCTCAAGATTACATTTTTGCCGTTTCTTTCAATAAAAAGCCGTTTTCCATTGTATAAACGTTGCTACTATGTCTTTCTTGCTTCTTCTCTTGATGTATTTTGCTTCCTAAATAGTAAAATTCGTCCACAGTCTCTTGACCAGTTTAACATTTGGTCATGAACTTACTGAGAACGCTATTATATTAGTTTTCTTTTTGTTTATAGGAAGACAGCTATATAAATAACAGCGAGTGTGATGTCCTATTGTTACTATTAACGTGCTTAAATGACGTAATTATCTTCTAAACACCATGCAACATTTCTTGATACGTAACACAGGAGCACTGGAATGCTAATACGCCTGCTTCCAAATGCTGCGACAGTAAGCCCTTTCGCCATCGATCGATATCTAAGCTGCACTAAAAGTAGATTTTTCATGATACTTCTGGCCAATGGTGATATATATATATGGTCCCTTGATCGTGACCGGGCCAAATATCTCACGAAATAAGCGTCAAACGAAAAAACTGCAAAGAACGAAACTCGTCTAGCTTGAAGGGGGAAACCCGATGGCGCTATGGTTGGCCCGCTAGATGGCGCTGCCATAGGTCAAACGGATGTCAACTGCTTTTTTTAAATAGGAACCCCCATTTTTATTACATATTCGTGTAGTACGTAAAGAAATCGCACTGTGATAGATGGCGCTCTAATAGTCTCAAAAATATGGCTCACAGTTTTAGACGAACAGTTGGTAACAGGTAGGTGTTTTAAATTAAAATACAGAACGTACGTACGTTTGAATATTTTATTTCAGTTGTTCCAATGTGATACATGTACCTTTGTGAACTTATCATTTCTGACAACGCATGCTGTTACAGCGTGATTACCTGTAAATAACACATTAATGCAATTAATGCTCAAAATGATGTCCGTCAACCTCAATGCATTTGGAAATAAGTATAACGACATTCCTCTCAACAGCGAGTAGTTCGCATTCCGTAATGTTCGCACATGCATTGACAATGCGCTGACGCATATTGTCAGGCGTTGTCGATGGATCACGATAGCAAATATCCTTCAACTTTCCCCACATACAGAAATCCGGGGACGTCAGATCCGGTGAACGTGGGGGTCATGGTATGGTGCTTCGACGACCAATCCATCTGTCATGAAATATGCTATTTAATACCGCTTCAACCGCACGCGAGCTATGTGCCGGATATCCATCATGTTGGAAGGACATCGCCATTCTGTCATGCAGTGAAACATCTTGTAGTAACATCGGTAGAACATTACGTAGGAAATCAGCATAAATTGAACAATTTAGACTGCCGTCGATAAAATGGGGGCCAATTATCCTTCCTCCCATATTGCCGCACCATACATTAACCCGCCAAGGTCGCTGATGTTCCACTAGTCGCGGCCATTGTGGATTTTCCGTTGCCCAATAGTGCATATTATGCCGGTTTACGTTACCGTTGTTGGGGAATGACCCTTCGTTGCTAAATATAACGCGTCAAAAAATCTGTCATCGTCCCATAATTATTCTTGTGCCCAGTGGCAGAACTATAGACGACGTTCAAAGTCGTCGCCATGCAATTCCTGGCGCATAGAAGTATGGTACGAGTGCAATCGATGTTGATGTAGCATTCTCAAGTCCGACGCTTTTGAGATTCCAGATTCTCGCGCAATTTGTCTGCTACTGATGTGCGGATTAGCCGCGACAGCAGCTAAAACACCTACTGGGGCATCATCATTTGTTGCAGGTCGTGGTTGACGTTTCACATGTGGCTGAACACTACCTGTTTCCTTAAATAACGTAACTAGCAGGTGAATGGTCCAACACTTGGATGATGTCCTGGATACCGAGCAGCATACATAGAACACATCCGGTGGACATTTTGATCACAATAGCCATACATCAACACGATATCGACCTTTTCCGCAATTGGTAAACGGTCCATTTTAACACTGGTAATGTATCACTAAGCAAATACCGTCCGCACTGGCGGAATGTTACGAGATACCACGTACTTATACGTTTTTGACTATTACAGCGCCATCTATCACAAAGCGAAAAAAGTGGTCCAACTAAAACATTCATATTTCTTTACGTACTACACGGATATGTAATAAAAATGGGGTTCCTATTTAAAAAAACGCAGTTGATATCCGTTTGACCTGTGGCAGCACCATCTAGCGGGCCAACCATAGCGCCATCTGGTCTCGCCCTTCAAGCTAGACGAGTTTCGTTCTTTGTAGTTTTTTCGTTTGATGCTTATTTCGTGAGATATTTAGCCTGGTCACTATCAATGGACCACCTTATATATATAGCGCAATGGGGGAGATATTGATTGAACTGTCACGCCACCGATGTTCTATTTCAACCGAAAGTGTCCACTTCGGTATTTTGAGTAGCTCAGTCTAGCACACAGATATAATTTCCTTTTAGCCATCCCGCAATAGCACTGTCACGCAATTATGAAAGTTCGATTTCACTTTGCTACCACAGAGTTGGATGTTTTCATAAAAACCTGTGTTCATTGTAATACGGACACTTTAGATCAGTTGTTACCTAAAGCTCTGAATACAAGCTAACAAGTGGATAGACAGTCACTTGAAGGCAGGGAACATCTCGAATTTTCGATATTTTTTTGGAATTAACTTTAGTTTGTACCACAGTCGCATCGTTAAACGAAGCCTACAACAGTCACGATAAATTTGTATATGACACTTCCTGAGGCTGCATCATCGCTGTCATGGACAAGCCCTTCTGGCCCAGTTGGTGCACGCACCCCTGGCCTAAAACGACAGCACGCAGATATTTGGTCACGGTAAGGAACATGTGGCGACGGCAGCTGGGAGCCAGGCTCCGGCCGTCCGCAGGCCAGCAGTTCGCCTTGAAAGCGGGGCGGACGCTTGCGCAACTCTCAATTCTTTCTCATCCCCTTGAGTTTCTTACTTACTTCGATTTTCAAGAAGCGCCATCTTTTTGTCCCTCTCTTCTCCTTCGTCGTCCTCGCCGCCGCCGCCGCCGCCGCCTGCAGCCCCTCCTTAGCTCCCCCTGGCGGGGTCCCCCCCTCCCCTAGCCCCTCTCCCCGCCAGAGCGAGGCCGGTGCGCCGGATCAAGCCCACGGGACGAAGATGGATATAGCCTTTCCAGCGCGAAATACAAGCCCCAGCTCCCTCTCTGCGCTCGCTCCGAGGGAAGAAGAATTTCCATAAAATCTGGCTGTCTGTGCTCAGCTCGGCGCTGGGAAGAACAACGGCTTCTTCCGTCTCTTTCTTCGGTCCTCCTCTCGCCGCCGAGCCCGCGGTCGTATTGACGACCTGGCAAACGCCTTGCGAGCGGGGGCGCACCGAAAAGATTTATGTCTGGGGAAAAGGAAACGCTTTAGCAAAGCGTTATAATTTACGTTCACTGCTAAAATATAACGCCCTACCGTTGGTATATAGTATAAAGGGGTTGAATATTACTTAACATGACAGGGGTGGAAAATATTATCTGCGCTCTTTCTCCAGCATCTCTAAACTTCCTAAAATAATGAGAATACTTCTCAGCGGGAACGATGTGAGAGATACACGTTCTTTGTCCAATCTTGCCTTCATGTCGGGGGCGTTCTTTTGATAAGACACATCTCCCCGTGTTTGCTCGAAACATCGCCTTGGTTTTGATTACATCCAAAGGCCTCAGAACTGTCGTCGTGAGATAGTCTCAGTGACAAATGTGCAATATACGGCATTCCAAATGCGGGGCACGTTCCAGTTCTCCAATTCGCTTACCTGATTTCGGTTTTCAGTAGGCTCAAAATCACCCCATAGAGAAGGAATCATCATCAGGAGGCCTGGTTGTTCTGCCTTATGAACGGCGGTTTCTTTGTGCTTTCATTGGAATGCTGATTCTCAGAATCTGAATGGCGTGCTTTACGTGATGCGCTCTGTCTTTCTTGTAGACAGGGGAAGAGCTTCCAGTCGATATGGAGCTCACTAGTGCCAGAGCATAAGGTTAGACTCGAATTAAGTCGTGTCATTGTTTTAACGTAAAATCTCAACATTCGTCACATTCGGTTCAGGGAAGACTCCGTAAGCGTAAATGTGGGATTTCCTGAATGCCAGCGCGCGCCAGCTCGTTCGGTTTAAAATATCGACTGGAGGCTCTTGAGAATGTCTCTGTTAGTTTGTCTCTGAATAAGCACAATTGTTCCGAATCTTGGAACTTACTCTTTTACGTTCCACACGTCTTCAGTTAATCGCATTTGATAGGAATTCCAAACAGACGAACAATATTCAGCACTGGGACATACGTTAGCTCAGTAAACGGCCTCTTGGTAGACTTTTCTCAGACTTTTTCTAGTGACTATGACTCCCAAGACTTTTTGTCTTACGCTTTGTGAGTGTGACTGTCGACAGAGGAATTTTGATAAAAGTTTTGAGTCATCTCACTCGAGTTAGCACTATCGTGTGAGGCGGCGTATTGGATATACTTCCAATCACAAGGAGTGGGATTGAAACCCCTACCGGCCATCCAGATTTAGGTTTTCGTGCTTTCCCTAAGTCGATAATTCGAATGTTGAGGTGGCCACCTTGGAAAATACACGACATGTTTACTTTCCCACCCTTCTGCAATCCGAGATGGTGCTTCATCTCTGATCTAAATCTATACGCCGCAAGCCACCTTATGGAATGTAGCGGAGGGTACTTTGCGTACTACAGTTACCTCTCCCTTGCATGTTACAGTCGCAAATGGTGTGTGGGAAGAACGATTGTTAGTAAGCCTCGGTATGAGCTCAAATCTCTCTATTTTACCTTTAGGGTCTTTCCACAAGCTATATGTAGGAGGAAGCAATACAAGGTGTAACTAGTGTAAGTGCAGATGTTTCTGTTGGTGACTGAGGACGGTGTACTGTACAACGTTATATCAGTATTTACGTTATTTGAATACTGATAATCATATCTATTACATGGAGATGTTTTTAAGTTGGGTAGTACCTCCAATTACATGTGACAACAGCAAGCCATTTATGCTTATTTTCCCCTCGGCAGAAGGACATCTTTTGCACTGTGGATATGTGGACGCTAAAATGGCTAGTCTGTACTGACAGGTGCAGTCCACTTAGTGGTGCAATTAGGACCATGCAAAAAACATCAAATCATGAAGTTTGTTACATGTTTGTAGGAAAACACAAAGAAAAAACAGCCACCACACTGTTTTGTGTGCATACTCATATCAAGGTATCACATAAAAAATGTCTGCATTTATATTCCTTACACTCCGTACATCTCTGACTCTTCACAGAACAAGCCCTTGACGTACAACTCCTCTCTTGCAGTGTCTGACACTAAAGTTGTATGAACGCTTCTGTGACGCTTCAGTTCCTACTAAACGAACCTATGACGAATGGCACTACTCTTCTTTGGATATTCTGAATTCCCTCTATGACTCCTCTGTAGTAAAGGTATCAGACTGGCGAGCAGTTCGCAAGTATCGGTGGATCAAACGTTATGTAAGCTATCTCACTCCTAGGTGGACTACCTTACCTGACAATTGTTCCACTCAATCTCAGTCTGGCATCTGCCTTCCCTATGATTAGTTTTGTGTGATTGTTCCATTTCAGCTCGCTATTTGAGCTTACTCCCAGATATTTAACGAACGTGAATGTTTGTTCGGCAGTTGTGTAATCATACAGTAAGAAGACTTTCGACCCTCGGAGGGTCTCCCTTCATTTTGCTACAGTTTTCTAGCATTTGGACTTCTTCGTTTATAACAACATTATCAGCGAACAACCTCATGGAGCTTCCAGTCTTATTCACTATCATTTACATGCATCTTACGAGCACTTCCTTGGGGGTATACCCGAAGTTACTTTTACGTCTGAAGATTTCTCCCCGTCAAGAATGACATGCTGTGTTCTGCGAAGGGCTTTCAATAAGTAATGCAACAGGTTTTTTTCTCGTCCAGTTTCGGTTGAAAAAATGCATAATGTATTGTGGGACATCGTGGAATATTTTTGCTTCAGCTCCTTTAGCTTCATGAAGTTCCGATGAGTGACGAAGCAGTAGGTAGCCTTCAAAATGACGTCTCAAAATGGTGTCTGTGACGGATGTGCGTTCCAGCCGGAGAGCTGTCATTGAGTTTCTTTTGGCGGTAAACCAGAGTATCACAGATATTGAAGGCGCTTACAGAATGTCTACGGAGACCTGGCAGTGAACAAAAGCACGATGAGTCGTTGCGCGAGGCGTCTGTCACCATCGCAACCAGGTCGCGATCTCCTGCGTGCCGGCCGGTGCATTACAGCTGGCTCCTGCAATGTCAGAACGTGCGGACACCCTCATCAACACCGACTCAAAGGAAGGCCTCGGCGCTTGCTGGTGACGTCACGTCAGCTAGGCACGGCGCACGCCATGTCTGTTGCAGGCAGGAACGCCTGGGCGCGCTTATCACTATAAATCTCTTATTTTTGGACAAAAGGTTTGGTATTAATTTGGATTCTGCAGTATTATTTAGATGAAAGATTTTCTTACTATCGTAAAGCTACAAATGAAGATCATAGTTCTGTATTACTGAATCCTGTCGAAACAAACGTAGATCAATATGAGAAGACGCTTTGCCCCATTGCAAGCTTCGGAAATTTTACGTTCAAGTAACTATATTTACTTGATCCATTTTGTTATCGAAACTTACCCCAACCCCGTTACAATGAACTCGTTTCTTTTATTTATTTATTTATTTTCGTTTGACATCGTCACTGGAAATGTGAACTAATTTACATGTTTAAATGTCAAACTGTTGCAAGTCATTAGTTTACAGTGATTACAATCAAGGAATTCTAAACAGGAAACAAAATAGCTTCATACATCGAAAATACTGCTGAGCTTAAACTTTTTTAAACATGCACATTAGATAAGATAAATATTCCCCTCTTGCAACTGAAAGGAGAAACTTTATAAGATAAAAAAAATTTTATTTGATAAAACAAGTATCTCTCTTTTGCCTCTTCTTCTGCCCCCCCCCCCCCCCCAACGTGTACAATCGCAAGATATTTCATTAACATTCAGTGCTCCTCACCCCACAGTCAACCAAGATACCTAAAGAAGAGCACCAATATGTTCATAGTTTCTTGTAAAAGCAACCCAGTACAAACGTAACTTCCTCAGATTTAGAAAAAAGGAAAGTAAGCACGAATTCCGTTGCTGCTGAACCATAAAGGTGTTTTTGTATGTCAATCCTTAAAACAGGTGGAAACTTAAGTTCAGGAGTACACTAATTGTTAAGAAGCGTAATGAATTGCACAATTAATTGATTGCAGGAATCTCTCAGAACAATGTGTGTTTGTCAACTACCGCCAATAGTTTCACATTTTCCTGTGTCAGGGAGGGAGACACCACCATTATGAGTATGCCTGCAACAGACCCGGCGTTCGCCGTGCCTAGCTGACGTGACGTCACGAACAAGCGCCGAGGCCTTCCTTTGAGTCGGTGTTGCCCTCATTCGAAGTGATCGACAGATCACGATCAAACACCTCGCTGCACAACTGGACGTTTCTGTTGGTAGTGATGACACACTAGTGAACCAGCTGGGGTACTCAAAAAGTGTATGCCGGCTGTATTCCTCGCCGCCCAACAGAAGGCCATAAAAATCAACGACGGACCATCTGTGCGGAATTGTTTGTGCGTTACGAGGCTGATCGTAAAAAATTTTTGGTGAACATTGTTACAGGCGATGACACACAGTTTCATCACTTCGAACCGGAAACAAAACGGCATTCCATAGGGTGGCGCCACACCACCTCTCCTCTGAAAAAAAGTTCAAAGCCGCAGCCTCAGCCGCTGAAGTCATGACTTCGGTCGGTTTCTGAGACACGAAGGGGTTGTTCTGTTTGAGGTGCTCCCTCACGAGGAATGATCAACCCTGAAGTGTATTGTGCTATCCTCGGGAAATTGAACAAAAGCCTTAAGCGTGTTCGTCACCATAAAAATACAAAAGAACTTCTCCTTCTCCATGACAGCACAAGGTTTTATACAAGTTTGCGCACCCGAGAGGAGCTGACAGAAGTTGATTGGACTGGTCTTCCTCATCCACACTACAGCCCAGATCTCTAGTCTTTCGACTTTCATCTGTCCGGCGCAACGAAGAATACACTCCGCGGGAAGCAGTACGTGGGTAATAGGGAGGTCATTGAGAGAGCAAGACGCTGGCTCGGTATACAAGCCCTCGCAGTAAGGTAGTGTGAAGCCGTAGCACTAAACAGAGATTAACATGAAAAACGAGGTTTTGCAGCCAAAAAAACCAACCTGCTTTCAGAAAAAGAAGTGTGTTGCATTGCTTATTGAACGCCCCTCGTATTTGCTTGGAACTCATCAATCACTAACAAAGCTGGCCTGATATTCGGTAAACTCGTACTTTGTTCATTAGGTGAGAGTACGGAACTATATGAGTGCCTTCAGGAAATCAAGGAACACGGCCGTCTGGGTCTCGTGGACAAACCGAGCGAGCTAGATTTCAGATGATCGTTGGTTCCTAAATACAGTTGATTTCTACAGAGGAGATTTTCGGCCTCCAGATACGTCATAATACGCTAGTACAAACGTGTTCCAAAATTGTACATTTTGACGACAGAGATTGAAGCCTCTAGTTTTGTTCCCCTTTTTAAGACCATTCTTGAAAACTGGAATGACCTGCTATTTTTTCCAGTTTCTCTTCATCACCGACTGGGGTGGCGGAGCAGTAAGACATTGGATACTCATTCGGAAGGACAGCAGTTCAAACCCCGTCCGGCTCAATCACACGTAAGTTTTACATGATTTGCCTAAATTGCTTAACACAAATTCCAGGGCAGTAACTCTGAAAAGGTCACGGCTAATTTCCTTCCCAATCTTTCCCCATTTCGAACTTGTAACCTGCCTCTAACGACCTCGTCGTCGACGGGACGATAAACCTAATCTACCTTCCTTCCTTTTTCTTTCGCGGACAAGATGTTAAACACTTACCTTCCTTTCAGCCACCAAAGCGTTACAGGCTAATATTCCGAGGTCATTGTTGCGAATTAGCTTTGTCGCTAGGAACAGCTTTACAAACAATATGGTACATTTACTGCCACATAACACTGTTTCAAGAAAAATTATGTACACTAGTTGTATTAAATACTACACACATTGGTAAATATAATGTACAGATTTCCAATGCGCATCAATTCTTCCCACGCGACTGACGTGCCGAACGACGAAATTAGCCTTGTTAATGGCTACAGCTGGTGCAGCATTGGATGCGGCTGCTGCGAAATTCAAGGAAACTGTGTTACCAATGCGCCGAATGGATGAATTTGTATAAATTTAGTTTGCTGAGTGAACGACCTTGTCTTCAAGTATCAGTCGACGACTGTGCGAAGAAGTCAAACTAATAAACTCGTGCATCCCAAATTATTTTTTTATGTTTTTCTGCAGTAAATGAAAAACATTTGTCAAGGAGTTTGATGAACATGCCAAGGAGTCGAGTTATGGAGACTCCAAGGGTCTCCTTGCAGTTTTCACATAAAATAAATATTTCGGGGCGAAAATGATGAGAATCGATGGCTGACGTTTCTGCTACTATTCTGATAATTGAGAGTTGGGAGGAAGCACAACAAAAATATTATGAATGTGAAACGTATCCATGGAGGGCGTAAAAAAAAAAGAGTGCTTTTGTATTCACGAGCGACTTGTTAGTGCCTGTTATACCAAATGACAGGAATATCTCGTTTACTCACATGTAAGAAGTGTCTTGTGTGAGGAGCTTCTATAGAATATTCATAAGTCTCAAAGTCAGTAACACCACTGCCCCAGAGGACGTACCGAGGTTGTTAAACTGCAACTGCCAAGATCGAATCTCTGTCTCCGGGAAGCCTGCTGGCTCAGGGGCGTAGCGAGAGGCAGCATGTGGGAAGCAGCGCTGTACTCAGAGGGAAGCTGTGGATATGCACATCTTATTGCTTATTTTCTATAGTTTGTTTCTCCTTATTGCGGTGAACATTGCATCTCACTGTCACACTGACAGAACGTGATGCCGTCTGTACTACATCTATGTTTGGTTCATAACAGGAATACATATTCGATAAAAGTATCCCTAAACATATACTTCAGAAAGATTTCCAATAGAAAATGAAGCTGTGTTGTTATTCGATCCCATTTTCACGCTGTGCGAGATGCGGTATGGACAAAGATGTGCACTTTAAGATGTGTTTCACCGAACGCTGAAACAGTCTGTTTATAGTTTCGTAAAAATCCAGCACAGACATAACAGTAGAATACGGGAGCCAAGCCAATACAAGCGACTTCTAAGGTAACAATACTGACCAAAACATCAGCGACATTCATTCATTCTACAAAAGATTGACAATAGGCATAGTTATACATGTAATTTAAATGATGACCGAACTAATGAGAGGGAAACTCGAGTACACCACTAAATTAAAACAATCGTATGTATATATTGAAACTGCTAGGGACGCAGATATAAGATTAGTACTAGACACACAGAAATTAATCAGTAAGAGAAGGAAAATCCAAGACTGGTTTCCATAGCAACAGAAAATTCAACAGAAAGCTTCATGTGCCATCGTTAGAAAAGTATAAATCAACTGCAGAATGGAATCACGAAAGTAAGTGAGCACAATAACTAAAATAATTAACGATTAACGACATCAAGAAGATACAGATACTCCATAAAATGCAATTTTTATCAGACTACTCAAGTAAGCTTTACTTCTTAATGATCAGTCAAGAGGCAAGCAACGTATGTTGGAGTCGCAAGTCTGTCATTCGCATCTTAATCACACAAAAATTTATTATAGCGCACATGCACTTAACAGGATATTTACAAACACAAATCTTACAACTGTGTATCACTTAAACGAACATCTCAAGAAGGGCTTTTACTTTTATACAGTCAAACGGAAGCAAATTATTAAGTAGCTCACTTTAAAGGGGAAAGCCTGTTACTGGAATCGTTATCTAGTAATTAATGTAACAAATTCTCTTGCGCGTTTACAAACATAAGATATGTTATAGAAATTTTGCCAAAATATTGATATTTAACGCTCCGAACCATCGTTCGACAACTGCTGAAGACATAAAGCGTTATGTCATCAATAGTTTTCAGAATATCCTACAAATAACTAAATGAGAAGCTGAATGAAGTTAGGATTGTATATTCCATTGACATAACTACACAGACATCTGAAGTGATTAGAGGGAGCCAAATAATACAGAAGTCATGGTGCTCTTTGAGATTTTGGGCTTGGCCATTCCAAATACGTTGTCTGGGCAACGCCACTATTTCGCTTTCGTCAGTATAACCTAGAAATGTTAATGCTAGGTTTCATGCTAGCGCGCTCAGTGTAGCTGGGAAATATTCTAAGATGATGAGAACTGAGTTTATGTCGCTGTCTGACATCAGTTGTATGTGCTTAGATGGAATGGTTAGGGTTCGACGTCGTGTCGACAGCGAGGTCACTAGGGACAGAACACGATATCGCAGCGGAGACATAGGCTACGTCCATTTAGGATGAGTAAGTTCGACATGATTAAGATAAACCACGGAAACCTTGATCTGGATGGCCAGAGCATGCTTTGGACCCTGCTCTTTCCAAACACCAATCCAGTATCCGCGCCGGCTTGCATATGTGATTACAGCATTTGTCTCTAAACAGAAATGGTTTGCAACCACCACTGCCAGTCAGCGAAGCTGTTCGCATTGGAAAATACAGTTTTTTTCAATTCCATGGAAAATACACTTTATCAATCCACTTCTTAACGCTCTCGAATCGTATTATTGCTTGTTTGGAGGATGAAAGTCTCCTCTATGAAAACCAACATGGATTCTGCAAACATGGATAGTGCAAATCTCAGCTCTTACGATTCATCCATGACACCGGGAGTGCCGTAGACAGCGACACCCACGTCTATGCCGCGTTCCTTCACTTCCGAAAGTCATTCGATCCAGCTCTGCACTGTCGTTTGTGAACAAATAGTAGACTACCGAGTATCTGGCCAAATTTGCTATTGGAGGACTTCCATGCAGATGCTTTACACAGCGTTCTTAGCGAAACAAAATTTACTAATGTAAAGGTAATTTCAGGAGCATCCGAAGGAAGAATGACAGGTGTGTCACTGTTTTATGTATGGAAAGTGATTCAATTGCACCTACCGATCGGTTTTATGCAACCTGCGACACCTTCAAATACCACTCTCACGATTTTCATATTCTCTCACTCGCTACATGCAAACTAAAAGTCCTACAGAAAAAATGTAGTGGACCTTTATGTAGGAAAATTAACTTAGTTTTGTACTGGGATACCGTTTTACTTAAGCCAATAGTTTTCGAATTATGTTGGAAAAACGTACAAAAATGATCCTCAATAGCGTTTTCATTGAATAACTCGAAAACCGTGGTCTCCAGCGAAAACTTGTCACAGTACAAAATTAACTCTATTAAATTTCCTACAAACAGTCATGTTCATTTTTTCTGTATGATTAATAGTTTGCGCATAGTGAGCGAGAGAATACGAAAATTTCGCTCCCTCTTTTTGAAAGCATTGCACGTTACATAAGCCCATCGGTAGTAGCAGCCGTATATTAATAATCTATTGTATAATGCTGCCTACACAAAGGCTTCACTGAACACGGCTGTAGGAAAATACAGGAACACTTGCGGAAGATCCACGGTTGTTGCAGGGACTGGCAGTTAACCTGAACTTAAATAAATATAACACATTGCGTATGAATACACAAAGAAATCCACTACTGTTCGACCACGATATTGGCGACACGTCACTGGAAACAGTGACTACCGTAAACTCGGAGCAGACATCCGCAGTGAGCTAAAGTGGAACGAGTACATAAATTGTACGGAAAGCAGATGCCAGGCTGACATTCATTCCAAGGATTTTAAAGAACCGTAATTCATAGTCGAAAGAAGTGGCTTACAGAAGACGTGTAACACCAAATAGGGAGTACTGCTCATCAACCCGGGACCCTTACCATGTTGGCTCAGTAGAAGAAATACAGAAGATCTGATGAAGAATGGCACGATTTGTCGCCGATGTTTAGTCGGCGCGATATCCTTACAGGGTAGCGCAACAACTCCGTTGACAGACACAAGAGAAACGTTGTGTGTTATGGAGTTCTCTGCCTAAATTTCCTGAGAGCACGCTCTAGGAAAAGTCGGGGTGAGCATAAAGTCCTGAACTATGCTAGATACAGCTGCACGGTTTGCTGCAAATGGTAGCGCAACTCGTGAAATTTTTTTATGGATACCGCATAACCTTGTGTAGCATAGCTTATTAGACATAACTTTTTGTAATCCGGGAATGACTTTATTCTCAGCCTACGTTAATTCCTCCAAATACGTTTGGGGAAATCATAACTACGACAAAATTAGAGAAACTATAGCTCATATGGAAGCTTACCGTGAGGCCACTGGCTAGTTCAACAAGGAACGGGGAAAAAGAAATTGGTACTAAAAGTACCCTACACCACACACCGTAAGGTGGCTTGCGGAGTGTAGATGTGGATCTAGATGTAATGGATTCGGCAAGCTGAAGATCCGTTTATGCATTATTCCATGTCGTTGCTACCAGTCCGTTCTTCAGTTTCAACACTAGAGGAACGGATATTGTCTAATCAGTTTGTGACATTTTTGCTTTCGTAAAGGTGAAAACTGATCATATTTTTAAGAATTTAACATTGCGTCAAAGGTACAATGTACGGGGGCGTGCTGAAAAGTAACGCCTCAGAATTTTTTTATGTTAAAACTCTTGTTGTTGTTGTGGTCTTCAGTCCAGAGACTGGTTTGATGCAGCCCTCCATGCTACTCTGTCCTGTGCAAGCCTCTACATCTCCGAGTAGCTACTGCAACTACATCCCTCTCAATCTGCTTACTGTATTCACCTCTTGGTCTCCCTCTACGATTTTTACCTCCCACGCTTCCCTCCAGTACCAAATTGGTGATAACTTGATGACCCAGAACGTGTCGTACCAACCCATCCCTTCCTTTAGTCAGGTTGTACAACAACTCTCTCTTCTCCCCAGTTCTGTTCAGTTCCTCCTCATTAGTTACGTGATCTAACCATCTAATTTTCAGCATTCCTCTGTAGCAGCACGCATCAAAAGCTTTTATTGTCTTCTTGTCTAAATCGTTTATCGTCCATGTTTCACTTCCACTCAGCTACACACCATACAATCACTTTCAGAAAGGACTTCCTGACACTTAAATCTGTACTCGATGTTAACAAATTTCTCTTTTTGAGAAATGCTTTTCTTGCCATTGCCTGTCTACATTTCGTATTCTCCGTACTTCGACCATCATCAGTTATTTTCCTTCCCAAATAGCTAAACTCATTTGCTTATCTAATTCCCTCAGCATTACCTGATTTAATTCAGTTACATTCCATTATCTTCGTTTTGCTTTTGTTGATATTTATCTTATTTCCTCCCTGAAAGATACTCTCCATTTCGTTCAACTGCTCTTCCAAGTCCTTTGCTGTAGGATACAGAATTACAATGTCATCGGCAAACCTCAAAGTTTTTATTTCTTCTCCCTGGAGTTTAATTCCTGCTCCAGTTTTTTCTTTTGCTTCCTTTACTGCTTCTTCAGTATAAAGATTGAATAACATTGGGGATAGGCTACAACCCTGTCTCACTCCCTTCTCAGACGCTGCTTCCCTTTCGTGCCACCCGACTTTTGTAACTGCTATCTGGTTTCTGTACAAATTGTAAACAGCCTTTCGCTCCCTGTACTTTACCCCTGCCACCTTTAGAATTTGAAAGAGAGTAGTCCAGTCAACATTGTCAAAAGCTTTATCTAAGTCTACAAACGCTATAAACGTAGGTTGTCTTTCCTTAACCTATCTCCTATGAGAAATCGTACGTTCAGTACTGCCTCGCGTTTTCCTGCATTTCTCCAGGATCCAAACTGATCCTCCCCCAGGTCGGCCTCTACCAGTGCCTCCATTCTTCTGTAAAGGATTCGTGTTAGTGTTTTGCAGCCGTGACTTATTAAATTGATAGTTCGGTAATTTTCGGACTTGTCAGCACCTGCTTTATTTGGAATTAGGATTATTATATTCTTCTTGAAGTCTGAGGGTATTTCACCTGTCTCATACATCTTACTCACCAGGTGGAAGAGTTTTGTCATGGATGGCTCTTCTAAGGCGATCGCTAGCTCTAACAGAATGTTGTCTACTCGGGGGGCCTTGTTTCGACTTAAATCTTTCAGTGCTTTGTCAAATTTTTCACTTAGTATCACATCTTCCATCTTCTTCTGCGTCCTCTTGCCCTCAAGTACATCTCCCTTGTGCAGACCCTCTATATACTCCTTCCACCTCTCTGCTTTCCTTTGGTCTTAAAGCAATCCAAAGCTTTTTAAATGAAACAAACTTCAGTAAAAGCCTACGTCTCCAGTCTTCATTTCTACATATTTATGCCTCAAAGTGGTCACCCGGGCGACGAACACATTTCTCCCAACGAGAGACCAGTTTCTCGATTCCGTCACTGTAGTATATTTGACTTCGTTGAACTGTAACCTCAACTTCGCTTGCACAGCTTCATCACTGTCAAAGTGAAGTCCTCGTAGGTGTTCTTCAAGTTTTGGAACCAGATGAAAACCAGATGGGGCCTAGTCCGGACTGCTTGGAGGATGAATTATAACAGTGAACCCAATGCGTCTGATTGTTACAGATGTCGCAGCGCTTGTGTGTGGTATGGCATTGTCATGCTGAAAGAGAGCGTCGTCCGTCTGTGGGCGAACTGGCGAATTCGCGCATTCAGTTTTCTGAGGGTTCTGGAGTACCTTGCAGAATTTATGTTAGTGTCTTTAGGCATGATTTCCAAATGCACCAAATCTTGAACATTTCGTGAGCATTCCGATGAGTCTCGTCGGTTGCCGTAGCGGTCGCCCATTCTGGGCTCTGTCACACACGTTGAGGTTAACACTACCTTTTCCTCCATTACGAGCAGGAACAACCCAACATCGGACATTAATGACGTCGATACAATCATCACCGTACACAGCTTTTATAATTCTATGGATTTCAGTTGGAGGCACTTTTTTGTGGTTAGAATCTCGATTACAGCACTCTGTTTGTCACGTATCGATAGAGTTAAGCTACACACCGCCATGTTACACGCTATAATTTGGAGCCCTCTAGCGGCGGAGGGTTGCAACCTCTGTCAGCGAAACGGTAAACTCGACAGAGTAATATGCATGACGCGTAATCCCTCAACCGACATTGACAACAGAGCGAAAAAATTGGGAGGCATTACTTTGGAGCACGTCCTCGTAATTAATTGGCGCTCAATGAAAATGCGCGTTATGGAACAGTGATTAAGAAAATAGACCGTTATTTGTAAGGAACAGGATTGTAATTCATTTAAATGAATCCAAATTTAGGTTTCATGTGGTTTCCTTAAGTTACTGCAGGGGAATAACTATTGTTGCAGCATTATACCTAGTTTGTCTCGAAACAGATTCGACATACGATTCGCTGCCCACTATCGGATTTCTAACCTCATTGATTTTGATGAGGAAGGAAGAAGTGTTATACTTCTACGTCTCGTCGAATTTGGGATGACTGGAGACTATTTTGGTAATGAAAACTGGCGTCGTGATGTGCTCTAGTGTTTCTTGTGCATTGGTGGTAGAGACCCAAGTTTGTGCCTGAGTCACGAATCAGGAAAGATAGTCAGCATCCTCATGTTGACTAACTGGAATAGCCGGCCGAGGTGACCGAGCGGTTCTAGGCGCTACAGTCTGGAACCGCGCGACCGCTACAGTCAGAGGTTCGAATCCTGCCTCGGGGCATGGATGTGTGTGCTGTCCTTAGGTTAGTTAGGTTTAAGTAGTTCTAAGTTCTAGGGGACTTATGACCTCAGAAGTTAAGTCCCATAGTGCTCAGAGGCATTTGAACCATTTTTGAACTATCTGGAATAGTTATTTGAAAAGTGGTAGTAGGTGACCAACACCATATAATTCGAGCCCAGTAAAAATGTTGAGTGTCCAGAAACATTCATAAGCCTCTGTTATACGTTTTCAATACCAAGCTCGCAGGGAGGATTCAGAGCCAGAAAAGTATTTCAACGAAGTTTCATCTTTCATCTTAAGAAACTAATCTGGCTAGTTTATAAGTGAGATATGGCTTTCTGCCGTAGCATACATCACAGTAGTACTTGTAACAGTTATTTTATTTGGCAATTTTGTACATCGGCTTCCTCTTCTCCGTTATCGAGATCGCTAAGGCACGCTTTCGTCGTCCACATTGGAGCGGCAAAGGGATCTTCAGATTATGTGCAAATATCTTGGACTAAATCTTGAACATGTCTTTAAAGTGTCATGGTGAGAGACCATGTGACAATGTTAATGTGTCAGTTGTGAACCTCAAAGCCGGTATTCCCTTTAGTGCTATTTGAAAGGAGTAAGCTATATGGTGAGACCATATTGCTCGTTCTCCTTGCTATCTTATTGCCATGCACAAGACAAACACTAAGCTGTACACCACACGAGCTCATCACATTCAGATGAGAGTAGCAGAAACACTTGAATTTCACAGAGAAACAGCTGAGCCAATAACACTACACGACGATCGCATCTCGGTTGGCGTTACGAGGATTTTCGCAGTCATTCAGATAAGTTGAAAATATGTAATCAGCTTCTTTGGCTGTATTCCAAACGATTAGCGACATTCCCGAGGCTATGAGAAAGCGCAGCACGAAATCTCGTCTGTCATGGTGGCTGCTTGAGGAGCGGTACGGTTCCTGCGAGCATCGTGAATGGCATTAATGAGGACAAACGACAGACAGCGCGGCCCCAGTCATTAGCGCCTCTCCTAGTACGGGCCCCCTTTTATAATTTGGCCAATTACGTCCAATGGACTCCGTGTACGTCTTAACAACACCAGGTACATCTCGACCCGAAGATAAGACACCAACTCGTTTCTTACTTGCGCACACACGGAATTCTTCTTTTCCTGAACTCCGCTGCACTAATTCCCTTTTCAGTGGTGATCATGATGTCCCTTCATCAAGTTGCTTTGCTTCCTTTCTTTGCTAATGTAAGGCTCTCCGGATAGAATGTGGCAGCTGTTCTTTCTCCCGATCCGGTGCTGCTTGCCTCCACAGTGAGATCCAAGGAACAAGGAAGGAACTTCGCAATCGAGGTCATTAGAGACAGAGCACAAACTCAGATTCAAGAATGGAGGAATAAATCGTCTGTGCTCTTTAAAAGGAACCACCTCGGCATTTGCCTGCAGTGATTTAGGGGAATCACGGAAAGGTCAAATCGGGATGGCCGGATGTGAGTGTGAAGCGTCGTCCTCCGGAATGGGAGTCCAGTGCGGTAACCACTGCTCTACCTCGTTCGGTGACAGTGAGATCCATGAGCTGCGGGACCTACACTGAGTGGCAATGGCAGAGATATCGGTTGTCAACTGCTCAAGCGTTGCATTTGTCTCAGTACACTTCTGGTATAAATGAGTTCCTCACCGTTCGTATTCAAATTGGCGGCCATCTAACTCAGAGTAGACCATCGATCGCCCCATTTTGGTCGGAGCCGATGTGACATCCGTTCGTCAAACACATGTGGTCCTTCTGTGCGGTTGTTGGGACGTCCGTTAATTAACTGAGCTAAAATAAGGGGGGGGGGGGAAGTAGTCCGGCAAAATTTCACTAAATCTCATTTAAAGAGGAGGAGGGGAGGGGGGGGCACAATGAAAACTTTTTAATTCAGAGAATGTGCATTATTATAACGGATAACGTTTTGTTATATAAAATTAATCGCGACCATAACCATTATTAAAATGCCCACCAATCTTAATTGCCTCTCTGAACTGAACTGAGTGCTTTACATGCGTGTATGCCTAGAATTCCCCGATCTGAAACAAGTGCCGCACAAGTGTCAGACTTCATTCCGGGTGTTCCTAGTTCGAAATCACTGATTATCAGTCAGTGAGTCAGTCGTGATATTTTTGCGACGATTATAAAGTCAATATTATTGTGTTCAACATGAATTCGTATCAAAACTTTTAAAATGTGTATTTTAAGCAGCACACTTGACATTTCGAAACAAACGTGTCAGCAAGAAGTTAATCGTTTGTGGAAGAAAGCTAAGCTGAATTTCAAATGGTTCAAATGGCTCTGAGCACTATGGGACTGAACTGCTGTGGTCATCAGTCCCCTAGAACTTAGAACTACTTAAACCTAACTAACCTAAGGACATCACACACACCCATGCCCGAGACAAGATTCGAACCTGCGACCGTAGCAGCAGCGCGGCTCCGGACTGGAGCGCCTAGAACCGCACGGCCACCGCGGCCGACCAAGCTGAAGTTCACCGACAAGGGTTCTCTTAGCGATCATATAAATCAAGAGACTGAGAAGCTACGTAATCATTCAGTTCAAAGGGAGGTACAAACAATGTAGTCACTCGTCTGTAAAGTAAGTAAAAGTTCAGTGACGTTTAATATATATTATACATCAATAAAAGGTCAATTTTTTAGGGATCCGTCAAAACGGTTAATGCTATTTTCGCGGCGCCTTTTTGTCCAGTAAACAGTTTTATGCAGACCGTGTCGCAGAACGCCAGCATTTGCTGCAGGTATTACAATCACTTGATGGTGAAATGGCTATTAAATGGGCCTCTACAAATCTCTAAGTCATTCTCAAATTTTAATTTGTATTTGCAGGTGGTCTAATGTAAAAATCGCAACTGTTGCAGACCATTGAGGAGTGCACAGCATACTGTGATTCCCAAAAGTTTCATGCGTCCACCATTTCCGATCCTCCAAGTGACCGGAGAACCGACTTTGCCGGAGCCTGGAGAACAGGCTGGCAAGTCGTTCACACGCTTCGTCAGCACACCGCTCTCCCGGTCGTTATGATGGTATTCTTGACCGAAGCCGCTACCATTCGGTCGAGTAGCTCCTCAATTGGCATCACGAGGCTGAGTGCACCCCGAAAAATTGCAACGGCGCATAGCGGCCTGGGTGGCGACCAAGCCCGACAGCGCTTAACTTCGGTGATCTCACGGGAACCGGTGTAGCCACTGCGGCAAGGCCGTTGCCTCATAGCTTCGACAGAGACGTATTATTTAATAATCATGGGGATAGTTGTTCAAGTGCTTAACACACCAGCACGGAGGACATTTCAACGTAAGCATGTTATAATCTGGACCACATACGACATGTAGATCCTCTAGATATGATGCAATATTCATGCGAGATGAAATGTTTCAAATATATTTTAATGGTCATTGTGACAATTCACTCGATTATAGAAATTAACAGCCATAATATTACCATAAAATGGTTATGTAATTGATTTAAGCGTATTTAAATTATTTTTGCTAGGGGGTATGATATTTTTGACGTAATTTATCATACCAATGTCAGCAACGAAATTACCCGAGTCTGTCTCGTCTTCGTCCCAAGAAGTCAGAACAGGACTTGCTGACGTTTTGAAATATCACAGAGTTAATGTTATCGCATGAGGCAGGTAATAAGAACTGCCTGTGCTCACTGCATGAATGGGTCAACTCAAAATTAATGTGTGGACAGGTGAACCATACCTCAGATAGCCTTGTGTGTTTCAGTGGTATCATCATCATCATCTTCTTCCTAATCATAATCACCTTCTTGGTCTTCTCCTGCTCCTACCTCCTACTTTCATAAACTCATAGTTTCTGTGCCTTGAATGTCTTTGCGTTCTTCACCTTCTTCGTCTTCATATGTCTTCTTCTTCTGCATTTGGAGAGCTGCCCCTCTTGAATCAAACTGCGTAGTGTGTTTAAATTCTTTTTCCAGCACAGACTCGTCTTCATCTTGTCTTTTATGCAAAAACTACAGTTTCTTCTGGGTACATAGCTGGGATCTCAAAAAAAAACATGGCAAGAGTTTTAGTAAACATCAGACATAGATTGATTAGGGTCATCAGTAGAATCAGTTTTCATTTTTTATCAGAACTGGTGTAGTGTCATGAAATTTGTTCCATATTTATGAACGGTCTTCCTCAGTGAAGAACCTGCTATTACTTTGATCTCTGCTTTCCTATGTGATTCATTTGGTGTTTCGCGTCTTCTTTTTATAATTCCCCATGCTCACTTCACAATGAAAATACAATGCAGATAAACATAAAATGAAATTATATTAAATTTCCTGATTTTCTCACCATTAACGTGTGACAAATTACCCCATGCTACAGTGTAAGCGTAACGACTCACTCCACTCACATTAAAGTGACCACCACAGACACTGAGACAACGAAAGTCATGGGATTGCGATATCACATATAAAAATAGTGGTAGTATCACGTACACAAGGTATAAATGGACGGTGCATTGGCAGAACTGTCATTTGTACTCAGATGATTCATCTGAAACGGTTTCCGACATGATTATGGCTCCATGGCGGGAATTAACAGACGTTGAATGTGGAATGGTAGTTGGAGCTAGACGCATGGGGCATTCCATTTCGGAAATCGTTAGGAAATTCAATACTCCGAGACCCGCAGCGTCAAGGGTGTGCCGAGAATACAAAATTTCAGGCATTACCTCTTACCACAGGCAACGCAGTGGCCGACGGCCTTCACGTAACGACCGAGAGCAGAAGCATTTGCGTAGAGTTGTCAGTGCTAAAATACAAGCAACATTGCGTGAAATAACCGCAGAGATCAATGTGGGATGTTCGACAAGTGTATTCATTAGGACAGAGTGGCGAAATCTGGCCTTAATGGGCTATGGCAGCAAACGAATGGCGCGTGTGCCTTTGCTAACAGCATGACATCGTCAGCCGCTCCTCTCGTGGGCTCATGAACGTTTTGGTTGGACTCTACAAAATCGTGGCCTGAACAGAAGAGTAGTGAATTCAGTTGGTAACAACTGATGGTAGGCTTTGAATGTGGCCCAAATCCCATGAAGTCATGGACCCAACTTGTCAATAAGGCACTGTGAAAGTAGGTGGTGGCTCCTTAATGGTGTGGGCTACGTTTACACGGAATGGCTGGGCCCTCTGTTGCAACTAAACCGTTCATTGACTGCAAATACACTACTGGCCATTAAAATTGCTACACCACGAAGGTGGACGTGCTACAGACGCGAAATTTAACCGACAGGAAGAAGATGATGTGATATGCAAATGATTAGCTTTTCAGAGCATTCACACAAGGTTAACGCCGGTGGCGACAACTACAACATGCTGACATGAGGAAAGTTCCCAGCCGATTTCTCATACTCCTGGTGAAACATTGTTCTGATGCCTTGTGTAAGGAGGAGAAATGCCTACCATCACGTTTCCAACTTTGATAAAAGTCGGATTGTAGCCTATCGCGATTGCGGTTTATCGTACCGCGATATCGCTGCTCGCGTTGATCGAGATCCAATGACTGTTACCACAATATGGAATCGGTGGTTTCAGGAGGGTAATACGGAACGCCGTGCTGGATCCCAACGACCTCGTATCACTGGCACTCGAGATGACAGGCATCTTATCCGCATGGCTGTAACGGATCGTGCAGCCTCGTCTCGATCCCTGAGTCAACAGATGGAGACGTTTGCAAGACAACAACCATCTGCATGAACAGTTCGACGACATTTGCAGCAGCATGGACTATCAGTTCGGAGACCATGGCTGCGGTTACCTTTGACGCTGCATCACAGATAGGAGCGCCTGCGATGTTGTACTCAAAGACGAACCTGGGTGCACGAATGGCAAAACGTCATTTTTTCGGATGAATCCAGGTCCTGTTTACAGCATCATGATGGTCGCATCCGTGTTTGGTGACATCGCGGTGAACGCACATTGGAAGCGCGTATTCGTCATCGCCATACTGGTGTATCACCCGGCGTGATGGTATGGGGTGCCATTGGTTACACGTCTCGGTCACCTCTTGTTCGCATTGACGACACTTTGAACAATGGACGTTACATTTCTGATGTGTTACGACCCGTGGCTCTACCTTTCATTCGATCCCTGCAAAATCCTACATTTCAGCAGGATAATGCACGACCGCATGTTGCAGGTCCTGTTCGGGCCTTTCTGCTTACAGAAATTGTTCGACTGCTGCCATGGCCAGCACATTCTACAGATCTGTCACCAATTGAAAACGTCTGGTCAATGGTGGCCGAGCAACTGGCTCGTCACAATACGCCAGTGAACTGTGGTGTCGTGTTGAAGCGGCATGGGCAGCTGTACCTGTACATGCCATCCAAACTGCGTTTGACTCAATGCCCAGGCGTATCAAGGCCGTTATTACGGCCAGAGGTGGTTGTTCTGGGTACTGGTTTTCAGGATCTATGCACCCAAACTGCGTGAAAATGTAATCACATGTCAGTTCTAGTATAATATATTTGTCCAATGAGTATCCGTTTGTCATCTGCATTTCTTCTTGGTGTAGTAATTTTAATGGCCAGTGGTGTATTATCGTCTGCAGTTGGCTGGCGCGAATAGGACTCTGGTGATGGTTAACATCTAGCGTCGTAGTAGTCGTCGAACACCTGTCTACTTTCTGTGCAGTAGTGAAGAACGTGTGCAGGTCGTCCACCGTGGAAATACACGGGCGTTTTGTCCTCTGCCCTCCAAATGTCTGTTCTACTGCAGGGCATTATGTTTGGCGTAGGATTAAGATTTACCTGTGTTTTTCGGGTGCTGGGTTGTCTTTTGACGACTGCGGTGTAAGTCCGAGCTGGCCAGGTCCGTTCTTTCTGGCAAATTTGACTGGTGGTTGAGACTGGTGCTGTAGATCGACACACCTCTTCTTCAACATCCTCTATTAACTCCTCCCGACGTATCGGGTTGACATTCGTGACCCTTGTCTCTTGCGTACTCGGCACGACTGTACTGTCTGCCATAAAATGTTATACCTCTTCTCTTAATACTGGTTGTCTCCTCCAGTGCCATGTCGTAACCAGCACCAAGTTCAAATCCGAAAGCAAAGTTATCAGTGAAGTACAACTCTTTGCACCGAAAGCATGTTCATTAAGAGCGCCAATGTGCAGCAGAATAGATTTGAGCTCCTGGACGGAGAGTGTTGCTATATCACCGCGTATACAAACATTACACACATAAAAATTTAGAGAACTCGTCAGAAATGACAAATACTAAATACAAATAACTGATGATGATCGAAGTTGAATTGGCGACCTGCAGCACGCCATTCAGCGACACAAACTGCTACGCCTTAATGCATGCAGCACACTCAGAGTCAAATGGTTCAAATGGCTCTGAGCACTATGCGACTTAACTTCTGAGGTCATCAGTCGCCTAGAACTTAGAACTAATTAAACCTAACTAACCTAAGGACATCACACACATCCATGCCCGAGGAAGGATTCGAACCTGCGACCGTAGCGGTCACGCGGTTCCAGACTGAAGCGCCTAGAACCGAGTCAGTACTGTTAGACACGCAAGGGTGTCAGACAAGTTGGCTTCAAAGTTTTCGAAAATTTTTCCCTGTGCAATGATGCAAAATTATCCACATGTATCAAACACATAATCATTCATCAATAAGAAGTGATCATGTGACCCTGCAAGTCGGTGTGGCCGAGCGGTTCTACGCGCTTCAGTCTGGAACCGAGTGACCGCTACGGTCGCAGGTTCCAATCCTACCTCGGGCATGGATGTGTGTGATGTCCTTGGGTTAGTTAGGTTTAAGTAGTTCCAAGTTCTAGAGGACTGGTGACCTCAGATGTTAAGTCCCATAGTGCTCAGAGCCATTTGAACCATTTTTTTTTTTTTTTTTTTGACCTTGCAACACTAGCGTTAACTCTGGGCCGTGAAGGGTGAGTACGTGCCAGTCGTTTGTGTGGATTCAGCGCGGGAAGATGGGTCGACATGGAGACCTGACAGACTGGCCCACGAGAACACCGATAGGAACTACTGCTTTCGGTGAATAAATGTCTATCTTAACCGGTTCACGACAGCAAGTTGCGAAGGAAAGTGCGTGCAATAGACTTTGGAATCGGATACCTCGCAAAAGGCCGTTACTCACATTGGCACTGACGTCTGCACCACATTACTGGACTAAACATCAGAGAAACTGAGCAGCAGCTCACTGTATGGGTGTAGTGCGGCCTGACGAATCGCGGGTTTGCCTCTTTTCTAATGAACCAATCACTAATGTGCACCAGCGGCCCAATGAAACGTTTAACCAGCATTGTTTCGAGGCTGTATGTGCTTCAGACCGGAGAGTGTGTTTTTGATATCGCGAATTGGACCCACTCATTCAGATTATCATGAACACGAACGATGATGTTGATTTAAACATTCTCGGCCACCAACTGTTGCTCTTCCTTCCACATCTGCGTGAAGAGTATGCTGTGGATACTCTCGCCTCCCAAGATGACAGCATCCGCATTCACACTGCTGCATTGTTATCAATCCAATAGAAAATTCCTGGAACTATTTGGAACCGTAGGTGAAACGTAGCAAAATTTCGGAGCTCTACAGGACCTAATTATTATTTAGAACCTTCATTTGGAAACGGCATAAAAGAAGAAACTTGTGAACGTCCGTTCTCTCCTAATTGAGGCCATTAGTAAGGCTATAAGTGATGTTCATCCGGTGATCTTACCATAGCATACTGGAAAGTAGGGCAAAACTTGGCAACCGAGAATGTTAAAATAAACATCGCGATTCAGTCTCACGATAATCTGCTTGATTAGGCCCAGGTGGTGACGCGAAAAACACCCCAAAAAGATGACAGAACCTACCCCAACCTGAACTGCAAGCTTTGCGCACTGCAGATTAACCACTTCATCGGGCTATCGGTTTACTCCACGCCCGCATAATTCGAGAAGAACCGTTATCGTGATTCGTCGGATTCACTGACAGCATCGTTTGCACTGTTAGAAACCGACTGTCATTTGCATGGCATGACATTCGTCTTCATTCCGTCTCAGTTACGATCTATTTACGGCTACAATTATTCTTACATGGTGTTACATGGCTGCGAGTGGTACTCCACTGCTAGTAGACACGCGGGACAGTCCGCGTTGATACACGAACAAACTGAGGAACTTCATTTATGTTATGGTTACGAGCACGCTCAAGCATGATACCTCCTTTCTACTGTTCCGTTACGTTTACACATCGACCCGCCTTATTGCGTTAATTCCATACAAACGACTAGCACATGCACACCAGTTCACTAACATGACTTACGTCAGCGTCGGAGGGTCACATGATGTGGTAGCAATTCCGCACCATCTCCAGTGATGCAATGCGACCAGCGTGCTCTTTTATTGGAGTTACTAATAATTTGTCCAACGAATTTATACGAGTGCCGTTCAGTAAGTAATGCAGCACTTTTTTCTGTGAAAGCAGGCTGGTTTTTCGTTTTCAGGCTTTCAATACTTCGTATTATTCCTCATTCGTACGGCTACAAAAGCCCATTTTCACCATAATCTCCTCAGTGCAACGGCCTAACACCACTGTACTGCGAGGGCCTGTATGGTACCACTCTACTGGTCGACGTTGATGCCAAATCTTGCTACATCAGTGACCTCCTCGTCGTCCACGTACTGCTGCCCGTGGAGTGCATACTTCATTGAGCCAAATAGATGGAAGTCGGAAGGTGAGAGATCCGGCCTGTGGGTTTGACGAGGAAGAAGATTCCAGTGAAGTTTTGTGAGCTCCTATCGGATGCGCGGGCTTGTGTTAGGCCTGACGTTGTCGTGGAGAAGCTGAAGATGGTTTACCCTTTGTGGTGACGAACACGCTCGAGTCGTTTGTTCTGTTTCCTGAGAGTAGCACAATACACTTCAGAGTTGAGCGTTGCACCATGAGGGAGGACATCAAATAGAATAAGCCCAGAAAACCATCCCCATGACTTGAGCGGCTGAGGCTGGGCCTTTGAACTTTGTCTTCGGAGGAGAGGTGGTGTGGCGCCACTGTATGGATTTTCGTTTTATTTTGAAACGTCTCCTTAGAAAAATTAATGCATTACTGTGCTGATAAACCTCGTTTATTTGATTTTCAAACAGCTGAGCAGAACTGAACGTACTCAGACATTTCGCTCTTCACCTATTCTGATCAACACAAACTTAGTAGATAGTGTCGGAAGTTCCATGCGGCTTTTCGCGGATGATGCTGTAGTATACAGAGAAGTTGCTGCATTAGAAAATTGTAGCGAAATACAGGAAGATCTGCAGCGGATAGGCACTTGGTGCAGGGAGTGGCAACTGACCCTTAACATAGACAAATGTAATGTATTGCGAATACATAGAAAGAAGGATCCTTTATTGTATGATTATATGATAGCGGAACAAACACTGGTAGCAGTTACTTCTGTAAAATATCTGGGAGTATGCGTACGGAACGATTTGAAGTGGAATGATCATATAAAACTAATTGTTGGTAAGGCGGGTACCAGGTTGAGATTCATTGGGAGAGTGCTTAGAAAATGTAGTCCATCAACAAAGGAGGTGGCTTACAAAACACTCGTTCGACCTATACTTGAGTATTGCTCATCAGTGTGGGATCCGTACCAGGTCGGGTTGACGGAGGAGATAGAGAAGATCCAAAGAAGAGCGGCGCGTTTCGTCACTGGGTTATTTGGTAACCGTGATAGCGTTACGGAGATGTTTAATAAACTCAAGTGGCAGACTCTGCAAGAGAGGCGCTCTGCATCGCGGTGTAGCTTGCTCGCCAGGTTTCGAGAGGGTGCGTTTCTGGATGAGGTATCGAATATATTGCTTCCCCCTACTTATACCTCCCGAGGAGATCACGAATGTAAAATTAGAGAGATTAGAGCGCGCACGGAGGCTTTCAGACAGTCGTTCTTCCCGCGAACCATACGCGACTGGAACAGGAAAGGGAGGTAATGACAGTGGCACGTAAAGTGCCCTCCGCCACACACCGTTGGGTGGCTTGCGGAGTATCAATGTAGATGTAGATGTAGAACACTAAAGTGACACACAATATTTTTAGCGCAACGCACTCTGACTTTCAATAATCCCAACAAAAGAATGGCCCTGACTAACATTAACCTATACCTTTCACAAATCGCTTACCTCACAAAAATCTTCGTTACTCGAACTACTGCAATACAACGAGCGCCACTACTGCCAGCTAAATAAAAGATTCAAACTACTGAAGGCACTAACTACTGATAGGCATAGTTAGCAAATGAAAGATTTAGATAGAGAACAAACAATGTACTTACCTTAATAGTGTTCAAAAGTCATAATATATATAGCAGGTCATGAGATCCAGTCTTACAAATTTACTGTCTCCGATGGACGCACGTCCAGATCATCCGCTCTCAAAACTCCCCAACTCTCTCCCCACTTCCACCGCTGCTGGCGGCTCACCTCCAACTGCGCAACGCTACGCGCTGTTAACAGCCAACTGCCCAACACAACAATAGCAAATTCCAACAGTGCAAACCAACCACAGACTGCACACAGCACAGTCAGTGATTTTCATACAGAGCGCTACGTGGCGTTACCAACATAAAAACCTAAACAGCCTACTTACAATTTCTGATTCGAAGTGGCGAAACCACACACCTTAGAGCACCCCAACTGGTGGACGAGTGTGTCGGCACTACCAACAAAAAAAAAAGTTCAAATGTATGTGAAATCTTATGGGACTTAACTGCTAAGGTCATCAGTCCTTAAGTTTACACACTACTTAACCTAAATTATCCTAAGGACAAACACACACACCCATGCCCGAGGGAGGACTCGAACCTCCGCCGGGACCAGCCGCACAGTCCATGACTGCAGCGCATTAGACTGCTCGGCTAATCCCGCGGGACACTACCAACAATGAGGACCAGTTGAGCACGAGTTGTTTGGTTGTGATTAGTCGATTACCTAGAGTGAGAGTGTCCGCACGTTCCAACATTGCAGGAGTCACAGTCGTGTGTGCTGCCGGCCGGAAGGCGGAAGATCGGATAGGTTTGCGCGACCTTGGTAAGATGATGACAGACGCCTCGCCCAACCATTCACCGTGCTCTTGTTCACTGCCATGTCTCCGAAGGCATTCTGCAAGCGCCTATCAATATTTGCGGTGCTCTGGTTTTCCGCCAAAAGAAACTCAGTGACAGCTCTCCGGTTAGAACGCACCTCCGTTGCAGACGCCATTTTGAAGGATACGTGTGGCACCGTCACCTATCGGAATTTCGTGGAACTGTTGGGGCTGAAGCGAGACACGATGCCCCACAACAAAGTCCGCTTTTTTTCATCCGAAATCGGCCGAGAAGCAAAATGTGTTGCATTGCTTACTGATCGCCCCCCGTAATATCTACAAAAGGAGTCGCCAGCCCGGCTGGACATCCGAAAGCGTACCGGCAGGAACACAGCTTGTACCTCCAGAAGGCTAGCGTAGCGAACGCCGGATACAACAGCAGGGGGCAAAGCGAAGGCGGAAGGGTGTTTTTGCAGGTGTGAGAAGTGGAACGAAAAGCGCGCCATACGCGGCGCGAGCCCGCATGCCGATCGGCAGATGCGTCTCAGCTGGGCAGCGCGCGCGCACGCATACACACGCGTGCACGCGCACACACTGGCTGCGCACCACAAGCGTTCGCTTTTAAGAAGCGCCGCGAGCTTAAGGTTTTAATTAAAAGGGAGCCACCGTTGCGGAATCAATAATGACCGGCCCGTCGTTGTTATCCGGCGTACAAAGTGCACGTCTTTTGCTCATTATAAAGATGAAATTAATTGACTACAGACCCTAAACTTTACTTTGGTCTCTAGCAGCCTCAGATTGTATATAAGAGGGATGATTATATATAAGGGCGATAATTATATACCCTTCTAATCTTACTTGTTTGTGATACTTACGTAATGAAAGAGGAAGACCCGACACCGCCAAAGTTGCCTGTCGAGTTTTAGAAGTATTTACGGAGCTGGCGCGTAAAGGCGGGCAACGCTCCTTTATCAGAAGGAAAAAAGGGGAACATTTTGAGCTTCTTCCTTGGGGCTCAAGCTGCCTCTCTCTTTGCGCTTCAGTGATGACTACCATATTTCACGCGCAGTGTTTCTTCGACCTGCGACCGGCGACCCATATCGTGCATATGACATCGACATGTGCCACCCCACACTTTTAACACCAATAATACATTTATTTGGCAAACTTTGATCCGAATCGCGACCTCTGTATCTTTCTTTGAATGAACTCATCTTTACTGCCGACTTAAAATTGCTATGCTCTTTGAATCGACGTTTCTATTCACTCCTAGAGTAAGAAATGCTTTTTTCTTATACTTCTTTGACACAGTTATACGTATGCGTTAGTATATATATATATATATATATATATATATATATATATATATATATATATCTCTGTGTGTGTGTGTGTGTGTGTGTGTGTGTGTGTGTGTAAGGCTTTTGACAGAGAGGGAGGGCCGGCCGAACTGGCCGTGCGGTTAAAGGCGCTGCAGTCTGGAACCGCAAGACCGCTACGGTCGCAGGTTCGAATCCTGCCTCGGGCATGGATGTTTGTGATGTCCTTAGGTTAGTTAGGTTTAACTAGTTCTAAGTTCTAGGGGACTAATGACCTCAGCAGTTGAGTCCCATAGTGCTCAGAGCCAACCAGAGAGGGAGGGGAAGCCAATATAAGACTAGGGCACCAGCGTTTTAAGTACAAAGGAAAGGAACAAAATATCTTCCAGTATCGTAGTTTCCAAGGCTTAGAATTTTGAAGATGCATGTTTCTGGTGATTAATAACAGAATTCTTGAAATATTTAGAAATTACAGAATACTCTTTATAGTAAAAAAATGCATTGAAGTTTATTTACGAACATATACATTCAATAAATTCATAGGTTAAGTTGTTTTAACTATGACTAGTAGTCTGTGTAGAATATTTGTTAGAAGGGAACTGTTTTACATGCTCACAATATCTGACTTCAGATTTTAAAGCTGTTTCGGTATCACATCTTGTACTGTCAGTCGTACAGTTAAATTGAAATGCCTGCTACTATTACTCTTCTTCTTCTTGAAAATGTGATGAGCCAGCAAAAGAAAAAAATAGGATTATTTGCTTGCAGACTAACGAAAGGCGTCATTCTTCTGGAGGAGTGCTACAGTAAGCCTAGCAGAGAACAAAGAACGAGAACGCGCGTTTGAAACAAGGTGAGTCGGTCTACGTATACACCTTCATACAAGGGGCAATCAAAAAGTTTCCGTTCGAAGGCCACAGTAACCGCTTCCCTATATGTTGGTGTTTATACACCTGCACTAGAGTCGCACTGGGTTGCATATACGCTGCAGCAACGTTCCCAAACGGAAACGTTTGTGACTGCCTCTTATAACAGATAGGCGATAAGATTTTCAGCAACATTATGAACCGTGTTCGGTAAATAATTTACTTGTTCACATTTGATTCCTGCTCGCTATTAAATATTATGGAGTAACATTGCATAGAGCTCGTGAAGGGAGCGATCACATACGTCCAATCGTAAGTGGTTCAAATGGTTCAAATGGCTCTGAGCACTATGGGACTTAACTTCTGAGGTCATCAGTCCCCTAGAACTTAGAACTACTTAAACCTAACTAACCTAAGGACATCACACACATCCATGCCCGAGGCAGGATTCGAACCTGCGACCGTAGCGGTCGCGCGGTTCCAGACTGAAGCGCTTAGAACCGGTCGGCCACGCCGGCCGGCAATCGTAAGTGTATCAGGCGGCAGGCTTGTGCTCACTGGTTGGATCCACGTATAGAGTAGACTGCTTACAAAATGATCTTATGATACATCGTACATGTTGCTTCCTTAAAAAAGAGTTTTGTTTAAGTTCCCCGATCATATCTGTTACACCGTCGTGTGTTATGCCAACCTGCTGCGATTCTAGCAACTGGCCTTTGAATTAGATCGACGCCTTTTGTAATTGTCAACAACCTAGCCGCAGTGGTAACACCGATTCCCCGTCAGATCACCGGATTTAAGGGTTGTGGAGCTAGGCTAACACTTGGATGGGTGACCGTTCGGGTCTGTCGAGAGCTGTCGGCAAACGGGGTGCCCTCAGCCTTTGTGAGGCCACATGAGGAGCTACTTGACTGAGAAGTAGCGCCTCAAGTCACGAAAACTTACAACGGCCGGGAGGGCGTTGTCTGACCTCTGCATGTCCGCATCCAGTGATGCCTATCGGCAGAGGACGATACGGCGTTCGATCGGTACCGTTGCCCCTTCCGAGACTTGTTCGGACAGAGTCTTTCGCAACCACTGTTTGATGAACACTCTTAAGCACTACCCTAAAATTGGTCGTTCTAACATCCTGTAGGCGGTTTCCTTTGCAAATACGGGGAACTTTCGCAGAACCCGCCGTCCAGTCCAAGTCTTTCCTGCTCTTGTTGTGTATTATTTCATCACGTTTTTTAGTATTACGCCTATACACCCGGTGGTTATAATTAAAGTGATGCCCACGAAGGTCCAACATGTCCTGTAATTATCCTATGACAGCGGAACTTGGTAGACATGCTATTGTGTTAATGCGGAACCGATTTACGCTGGAAACAAATAAGTACCAATTTTGACCACCAGGTGCAAATCTGGCGCTGAACAGCATCTCGTGGACGTCTCCGGGGCTCACATTGAACAAATTGTGTATGTGGTAGTTAATAATAAAATTAACGTTGTCTTTCTCACTTGTTTGACCTTTCCTGATCGCGTCCAGTTTCTAATCCATTACATATGGAAAAATTTATATACGTTTTTCTTGCATTCACAGCGCCAGGTTTGCATCTGGTGGTCAAAATTTGAACTAATTTCTTTTTTTTTTCAGCGTAGATCGGTTCCACATTAACGCATTAGAATATCTACAAAGTTTCGTTGCTATACGATATTCAGCCTACACTGGACCTCTGTAAATAGTTGCTGTATAATTATAGCTACCCGGTATTTTAATCATATGACGGGTTGTAGAAATTTTCACGTGCGCGTACTACCGGGATCTTTCACTTATTTTGGCCTTTATCTTTAAATTACATCAGTTTGAAATTCTGTTTATAATAACCTGCATTTTCTTACGAATGTCCAACGGCGACACTATCCTCTAGAGAATAGCATCGTCAGCGAATGATTTGATAGTTCCACGGACCTATCTCATAAATCGTTTACATACATTAAGAACATAATGTATGTTGCGGTTTTTTGGGATAACTCCATGATACTATCGTTTCTGGTAAGTCCAGAGAGAGATTACGTCTAATCATTACACGTAGCACACGGCGACGTGCACTAGATATGTCATGGATATATCGTGCGGAAATTGGAAGTCCAAACCGTGCTGCAAATCTTGGAATGTATACGAATGTCGTACTACAAGAAGGACAATGTTACGCCAGGCTCTAGATAGAGAGCAGTCAAACGAAGTGGGAACGTGGAACTTGGTGCTTCTATGATTCGTCGCTGTCAAAAGACCCAATTATCAGCATATGAGTGAGTTCTAAAGCAGTGTCCACATATTTTAGAGCAGTGGGTTTCAGACTGCAGTCTGGACATTGTCATTTTGTTTTTCCGCCGTTTCTTTAAATACTTCAGGGTTAAACGATGTACAGTTCGTTCAACAGAGCAATAAATTTTCCTGTTTTCAATTCTCATCTTACCGAGCAAACGTTACGTCCCTAATGCAGCCCACATCGCCCTATTCCAAACTGTAACGGAAGCTGCCCATTAAGACTGGAACTCCAGCGAGGACAGTATGCGGAGTGTGGCGGGTATATCCGCAGGTATATCTATTGGTGACTGAGGTCGATGTACTGAACAACATTACATCGATACTTACTTCATTTGCAGACTCATAATTATAGCTATGAGGATTTTTGTGTTTTTCGGTTGGTTAGTTAGCCACGAACGCTTATGTTTCTCCTGGGTCAGATGTTGAAATGTGGATGCGCGGACAGAAAACAGTTAGTTTATACTGACACGCGTAGTCCACTTAGAGGTGCAGTTACGGTCATGCAGAACACATCAGCTCGTAGAGTTTGTGACGTGTTTGTGGGTAGACTGCTTAAAAACAGCCAACACAATGATGTGTGCACATATCAAGGTGCCACATATGAAAATTTCTGCACTTATACTCATTACACCCCGTATAAGGAATTTTTCCTTATTGTGTTTGTACAGTACAGTAGGCAGAATACATGATTAAATTTGTTGGTGACCGAAGAGGGGGATTATACATGGAGCCAGCCAAACTGGGCATCGAGTCGAACTGCACTTGGTTTGGGTACGTCATTTCGTGCTGTTTCAACTCTACGCCAGACTTCATTAATCGTAGTGAGTGGCGGGTAGAGGCGTACAGCTCTCTCGGTAACCCATGATTAGATGTTTTCAGTGGGTGAGAGATGCGGAGAACATGCTGGCCACGGCAACAGTCCTACTCCCCCATCTATCGAGGTAGATCAAAACAGCACAGGCCACACACGGTCTTGCGTTATTTTTGTGGTGGTGGTGGTTAGTGTTTAACGTCCCGTCGACAACGAGGTCATTAGAGACGGAGCGCAAGCTCGGGTTAGGGAAGGATTGGGAAGGAAATCGGCCGTGCCCTTTCAAAGGAACCATCCCGGCATTTGCCTGAAACGATTTAGGGAAATCACGGAAAACCTAAATCAGGATGGCTGGAGACGGGATTGAACCGTCGTCCTCCCGAATGCGAGACCAGTGTGCTAACCACTGCGCCACCTCGCTCGGTGCGTTATTTTTGTTGGAGTAATACTATATAGAGACCTCAAAGGCGGAGCACCACATGTCACATATGTCGGTTATGGGAACCTGAGGCGATCGCCGTAGGCACTGCGTCCATCTGATAAGGCGAGCAAAGTCTGGCAACGTTCGTTCTCTTCGGTGACTTCAAAGACGGATACGTCCTTCGTGGTGCTGTACGCAGAATTCGATCGTGTAAACAACAAAGTGTTATGAAGCCTGTATCCAGTGTTGCCGTTCGGCGCATCATCGTCAGTACACCTCTCCTTGCTGCCGTGTCGAAGCGGCAATGGTCGCCGTGCTGATGGCCTGCGGTATTCCAGACGTCGCACTGCCCGTGTAGATACTTGTCTTACTGCACCTGACTTAAAGTAGTGGCATCGTTCAACGATCCTGCTCGGCCGACTGAACAATATGCCGGTCCTTAGGGCGCTAGTCACTCGTGGCCGTTGAGATTCTGTATGGCGTTGAGTGTGATTCCATATTCAGATAGCAGTCGTGGGATCCCAACCAGCACGTACAGTAATATCGCGAAACGACAGCCCCACTCTCGATAGGACACAATCCTGCCGCCGACGAATTCCCCCGTGCTGGTGGATGTTCCTCCTTCTCACACAAGGCAAAACACGATCTTCTGACAGATAAACAACATTCAGTGCTGATTTCTGAATGGAAACTTCACTGCTTAATGGTTCCTTACATACTTTATTTAGATGGCGTTACTATCAGATACTTTGTACGGTTGCGGTGTATAATGATTATCTGCTTAGCCAAGTACGTAGTACACTCCATACCAGTTTGGCTTGTTGCGCGCCGCGCTCATGCTGTTGCAGTTTTGACCGCCTGCAGGGTAATACAGCCTGGACAAAATGGTTCAAATGGCTCTGAGCACTATGGGACTTAACTTCTGAGATTCCCCTAGAACTTAGAACTACTTAAACCTAACTAACTTAAGGACACCACTCACATCCATGTCCGAGGCAGGATTCGAACCTGCCACCGTAGCGGTCGCGCGGTTCCAGACTGTAGCGACTAGAACTGCTGGGCCACCACGGCCGGCAGCCTGGACATAAAGTCTCAATCTATTTCCAAGGAATAATTGATACATTTACATAATACGTTTCTGATAACGAAAGTTTATTGTACCTTTTTCAGGACAGTCGAGAAGACTGCCTACGATAGAAGAACATGTGGCTGTGGTTAGTGCGCGATTGTGTGGACTATTGTATCCGGAGGTGCATCTGGAATCCACTCGGAAATTTCAGAAGCGAGGACCAACTAGTGTAAAGATTCGGTTACTTGGGACTGCTCAGCGAGTCAGAGAAGCAATCGAAAGAAGTCCGAATGAATCAGCTCCTCTTTTAACCAAAGAGTTAGTAGTGACAAAATCAACGATTTTGATAATTTTGCAATTTACGCTAAAGAAGAAACCGTGGAGCACTGATAGCTTCACAAATTTTACCAAGACGATTACACAACTCGCCAAGGTGGGCGTTACGATTTGATATAAGCTGCACTCATGGGTCACATTTCTGATGAGGTCACATTCCACACCTGTGTAAAAGTTAACAAACATAACTGCAGCGTAATGGGGTAACGAACCACCTCACGTTGCCACTGAGTGGCAAATAGGCACTCCGAAAGTGAATGTGTGGCTTGGATTCACGAAGGCTACCGTTTATGGGCCCTTCATTTTTTACACAAGAGATAATTACAGGAAACGTTTAACTTGATGTGCTGGAGCAATTCCTGGAACCACTCCTACGGTAAAAAGGCATTTCTGACACAGTTATGTTCCAACAGAATGGATCAACCCCTCATTTTGTTGTCGTATTAAGGGAGTATCTAAATCGAATATTCGCCAACAGATGGCTAGGCAGAAGTTCCACAAGACCGTGGCCATATTATTTGCGTTATTTTAAACACCTGGATTTCTTCGATTGGGGATAAATGAGGTGAAGGACGTAAAAAACAAAGGTAAGGGATCTGCAGTATCTATGTGTTGGGGTCCGGAATGCAATGTCGGCCATTTCACAACATAGGCTTCAGAATGTAGTTAGGTCTGCTCTGCAACGACAGGATGAATGCTTCGAAATTGACGGAGACCATGTTGACGTGCGATGAAAATATATATGTGGGTTGACAATAAACTTCTACGCATATTATATCAATGCATCCATTATTTCTCAGAAATGAGACTTTATGACAGTCCTGTGTTGAGCAGTCGACAGAAGTTGGCTATCTTTCGGCCAGTTAGCAGCAGTGAGATGAGGAGATGACTGGCTGAGAGCGCTGCACGGATAGACGCAGGAGACGGGACGGGCTGTAATGAAGCGGCGCAGGCGGCTAAGAGTGCCGGCTTGCTGATAAGCCGCTTATGCCGGCCACACGCCCTGTGGCCGCTCCTTCTTATTTAATCGGCTTGTTTTTTTCCAGCCCTCTAATTATTTCTTCTGTTTCTCGTTATTTCATTAAACGAACTTGCCAACTCAATTTGGCCTGTATTAATGTTTCATCGTTAAATTTGTTTTAGTTGGTTTCCCATTCGTTAAATTAAAAAGTATTATTACTATGACTTTCGAGACTTCCTGACTTCAAAAAATAACTTTCTCTGCAAAACACAGTTTCTTACATTAGTCACATCCTATTGATCTTGTGAAGCATGGTTCTCGAATGTTGAAATACTTGAAGTAGTCCTATATCCATTTATTATATGCAGTATTATGAAAAAGTTAAAATAAGAAAAATTTCTGCACTACGGCACTAACACTTAATATAACTTAAGTTGGATCACCAGTTTTGCATGTTTCTGCAAAGATGTTCGTAAACAGAAATTTGTGGAATTCAGTCTTAAGTTCTATCACATCATTCGTAAGTACTTTCTAAGATCAAAAAACGACGCACCACGAAGAAATTGCCTGAATCGAACGAAAATCGATAGATGTGACGAACATGTCCAGACAAATGAGTACAGTTACAGGAAAACTAGGTGATTTATGCAAGAGTAAGAGCTTCAGAAACTGAAAAAGTCAATAACGCGTTGGTCCACCTCTGCCCCTTATGCAAGCAGTTATCTCGCTTGCCACTGATTGTCTGAGTTGTTGGATGTCCTTCTGAGGCATATCGTGCCAGATTCTGTTCAATTGATGCGTCAGATCGTCAAAATCGCGAACTGGTTGGAGAGCCCCTCCCGTAATGCTCCAAACATTCTCAGATGGTGAGGGATCCGGCCACCTTGCTGGCCAAGGTAGTATTTGGCGAGCTCAAAGACAAGCAATAGAAACACTCGGCATGTACGGGCCGGCTTCATCTTGCTGAAATGTAAGCCCAGGGTGACTTGCCGTGAAGGGCGTGAAATATCATCGACTTACCGCTGCGCTGTCAGGTTGCCGTGGATGACAACCAAAGGGGTCCTGCTATGAAAAGAAATGGCACCCCAGACCATCACTCTTGGTGGGCCGTATGGCGGGCGACAGTGAGGTTCGTATCCGACCGCTGTCTTGGGCGTCTCCAGACACGTCTTCACTGGACATCGGGGCTTGCTTAGAAGCGGGGCATATCACTGAAGACAAATCCGCTCCAGTCAATGAGATTCTAGGCCGAAGACGTGTTTGGTTACGCCCCGGATACCGTTGGGATACCAACTTCACTGTCGCCCGCCATACCGTCTAACAACCTGGAGTGATGGTCGGGGGTGGCATTTCTTTTCATAGCAGGACCCATTTGGTTGTCATTCGGAGCATACTTATAGCACAGCGGTACGTTGACGATATTCTACAACCGTTTTTTTGTTTGTTTTTTTTTCCTTCATGTCAAGCCATCCTGGGCTTATATTTCAGCAAGAAAATGCCCACCCGCATATGACGAGAGATTCTACTGCTTGCCTTCGTGCTTGCCAAGTCCTATCTTGGCCAGCAAGGACTCCTGGCTCTCCAATTGAGAATGTTTGGTGCATTATGCTACCTCGGGATTTTGACGATCTAAAGCTCCAGAATTCGGCACGATATCCCTCGGGAGGACTTCCAAGAACTTTGTCAATCAATACCAAGCCGAATAATTTTTTGCACAAGGGGAAGAGGTGGACCAGCGCGTTATTGACTTGCTCAGTTTGTGAAGCTCTTTCTCTCGAATAAATCATCCAATTCCTCTGAAATTGTAGTCATTTGTATGTCTATACATGTAAATTACATCTACCGATTTCAGTCCAATTCAAATACTTCGTTCGTGGAGCTCTGTTTCTTTATGTTAGAGTATAGTTTAATATACACACATCAAAAAACGTTTTGCATCACCTCGGTTCCGAGAGTTCCGGAACCTGTACAAAAAACTGGAATAGAGATCAACATTAACATCATTTCTGTCCCTTTTTATCGCTCATGAAAACCACTCATTGCATGTTGTACCACCATACAGCGAGACCTTCAGAGGTGATGGTCCAGATTGCTGTACACACGGGTACCTCTAATACCCTGTAGCACGTCCTCTTGCGTTGATGCATGCCTGTATTTGTCGTGGCATACTATCCACCTATTCATCAAGGCACTGTTGGTCCAGATTGTCCCATTCCTCAACGACGATTCGGTGTAGCTCCCTCAGAGTGGTTGGTGAGTCACGTCGTCCATAAACAGCCCTTTTCAATCTCTCCCAAGCGTGTTCGGTAGGGTTCATGTCTGGAGAACATGCTGGCCACCCTAGTCGAGCGATGTCGTTGTCCTAAAGGAAGTCATTCACAAGATTTGCACGACGGGGTCGCAAATTGCCTCGCTAATATGCTGCTAATATTGTTGCACTATCGGTCGGAGGATGGCATTCACGTATCGTACATCCGTTACGGCGCCTTCCATGACCACCAGCGGCGTACATCGGCCCCACATAATGCCTCCCCAAAACAGCAGGGAACCTCCACCTTGCTCACTCACTGGACAGTGTGTCTAAGGATTTCAGCCTGACCGGATTGCCTCCAAACACGTATCCAACGATTGTCTGGTTGAAAGCATAAGCGGCACTCATCGGTGAAGGTGACGTGATGCAAATCCTGAGCGGTCCATTTGGCGTATTGTTGGGCACACCAGTACCGCGCTGCATGGTGTCGTGGTTGCAAAAATGGACATCGCCATTGACGTCGGGAGTGAAGTTGCGCATCATGCAGCCTATAGCGCACAGTTTGAGTCGAACATGGTGGCGTTGCTGTCAGGGTTCCTTCGAGCCATAATCCGTAGGTAGGGGTCATCCACTTCAATAGTAGCCGTTGGGCGGCCTGAGTGAGGCATGAGTCCTATCGTATTGGAGATTGCACAGTCATTCGAGTTTCCGAGATCAATAGTATCTAGCGCGATATCGCAGAGACAATGCGTCCACTCGCATAAACTGCCGTAGAGGGCGACCACAAGCGTTTGTAGCACGGACGTCGCGTTGCCTCCGCAGAGCCGCACATGGCATTCTAGGAGTCTGTTGTCGATTTGAATGTGGGACCTCAGAAAACAATTCTGTCAGGACATTCAGTGCATTTCCATGAGATTTGACCAACCGGAACATACTTTTTAGAATAGCGGAATATTGGTATCGCAAAAGGAAATTAATGAAAATATGTTTCTTGTAGCAGCTGTAAAAATACCATTTTTAAAGGGTCACTACAGTACGTTCTGTAATTAATACCAGATTATATGACGCTTCTTTAGTCTGAAAATATTCTTTCTGTAAGGTGTAAGGTAAGAAATGAAAGGAATAAACTTATGAAAGGGAAGAGAAGGGTAATCAACCTCAAAAATCTGGAAGAACGTTCCTCGACATTCCAAGAAGTCCTCCAAAGCAAGTTCCACGTAACTAAAGATGGTGATTTGGCGGAAATGATTGTTTCAAGTGCACAAGAAGTTGGTGGCCTATGCCAAAAAAATAAACAACCAAAGAAATTCAGTGCCAAAACTGAAACCCTTTTACAACAGAGGAGAGAAATGAAAATACAAACCGATCGTGACATGGTAGCGTATTCTGAACTATGTAAGGCAGTGCGAAGAGAAATGAAATTCACTGAAGACACATTACGAGCAAGCTTGGAGAACAAGACAAGTTTAAAGTCAGCCAAACGCAAACTCACAATCGGTAAAAAGCAGATTATCGCACTCGATGGAAATGACAGTCGAATCACTGAAAAGGAAGAGGTTTTGAAGTTCATCAGAGACTTTTATAGCAACTTGTATAGCAATCCAAGGGAAAATTTGAGTGTATCTAAATTAAATGATGTACCTAGTGTTCCAGATATACTCCCATCGGAAGTCAAGTGTGCTCTAAATACCATGAAGAAGGGAACATTGCCGGGGGATGATGAGCTCAGTGTTGACATCCTCAAACTGGCAGGAGAGGTAACAATAAATCACTTGGCAAAAGTATTTACTTCCTGCCTGCACTATGCTTCAATCCCATTATCGTGGAACAAGGCTAAGATTATATTGATACACAAGAATGGAGTATTCACAATATTAAAAACTACCGTCCTGTCAGCTTGCTCTCAATTTTGTAGAAAATTTTCACAAAGATCTTGTTAAACCGAATTAGTTCCACCCTAGACTCAGCCCAACCTATAGAACAAGCAGGATTCCGAAGCAATTTTAGCACTATTGACCACATTCCGACCGTTAGTGAAGTGATAAGCAGAGCGAATGAATACCAACTGCCTCTCTGCATTGCCTTTGTTGACTTTGAAAAGGCATTTGACTCCGTTAGCCATGTAGCTGTCCTCCAAGCTTTGAGTGAGCAAGGAGTGGGAGCAGCATACACTGCAGTGCTCAGGAAAATCTACGAGAATTCTTCAGCTTATGTTAACATCGGCGAATCAACTAAAGAATTCCGCATCATGAGGGGTGACAAGCAAGGCGATCCCATCTCCCCAAAACCGTTCTCTGCTGTATTGGAAATGGCTATGTCAAAGTTGACCTAGGAATGTAAGGGAGTTAGAGTTAATGGAAGAAGGCTTACCAACTTGAGATTTGCTGATGATATTGCCTTACTGGCCAAAGACTTCGCAGAGCTCCAAAACTTAGTTACAGATCTTGCATCGGAATGTCAGCTGGTTGGCTTGAACATGAACCTTTCCAAAACAAAAGTAATGTCCAACAAATGGGTCCCAGCTGGAGATGTGAAAGTCAAGGACAGTCTACTAGAAGAGGTCAGTGAATATGTCTACCTTGGCCAGATTATGAATATGAGGGGAGACGTAAGGCCAGAAATCTATCGACGCATCAAGCTTGGCTGGCAAGCATTTGGGAAGAATTCAAAAGTATTCAGATCAAAAATGCCAGTAAATTTGAAGAAAGCAGTGCCGGCCGGAGTGGGCGAGCGGTTCTGGGCGCTACAGTCTGGAACCGAGCGACCGCTACGATCGCAGGTTCTTCGCAGGTTCGAATCGGGCATGGATGTATGTGATGTACTTAGGTTAGTTAGGTTTAATTAGTTCTAAGTTCTAGGCGACTGATGACCTCAGAAGTTAAGTCGCATAGTGCTCAGAGCCATTTTGAAGAAAGCAGTATTTGATCAATGCATTCTTCCTGTGATGACGTATGGCTGCGAGACCTGGACACTGAACTCATTTACAAAAGGGAAACTTAGGACAGCACAGAGAGCCATGGAGAGATCAATGGTGGTCTATACAAGAAAGGACAGGAAAAGGGCAGATGACATCCGGTCTGTGACGAAGGTTAATGACATCTTAGAGACAGTAGGTTCCTTGAAATGGCAGTGGGCTGGCCACGTCGCAAGAAGAAAAGACAACAGACGGACGAAGCTAGTACTGGAGTGGAGTCCGAGAGAGCACCGGAGGCCTAGAGCAAGACCACCAGACAGATGGGACAAAGACATCAAGAAGATCGCTGGTAAAACCTGGCAGAGAACTGCCCAAGACCGTCCCACTTGGAGAAGACTGCTGAAAGCCTACCTGAATCCACGACTCGAAGAGGCCACATCATTTAAAGATTGAATTGGCTGATGATGATGATGATGATGATGGTGATGAAGGTGATTTACGCCAAAAATAGATTCCGTGAGTAATTAGTGAATGAAAAGATGCAGAATAAACTAATTTCTTCAATTTTGAATCACTTGTGGCAGTACAGGCGAACTGAAATGTTGTTGTTCTAAGGCGCTTAATTAATTATAGGGCGTGAGTTCTTAATAAAGGTTATAATCTAGTTGTAGTCCAAAATTTTAACACTGTCTACTTATTGTATTTTATGGTCTTGGCAGGCTGTTTTGTAGTTTTTGGAGTTCAGTGAGAAGCACTGAACTGTACACTATAAAATCAAAAGTAGCCGGTTACCCTCATGTAATGCGGAATCGACCAATAGATGTCACGTGACACGGACCCGCCAATATGAAGAATATTGTGTTGTCAACAGAGAAACAGTAACAGCAGAGTAGGTTGGTTAGGAGATCTCGGTAACTTCGAACATGGACTAATGACTGGATGTCACCTCAGTAATAAATCAGTGAAGGATATTTCAACCCTTCTAAAGCTGCCCAAGTCGGCTGTTTGTGATGTGATGTGATTGTGATGTGTAAACGCGAAGTGATGTGTGACCACTACGGTCGCAGGTTCGAATCCTGCCTCGGGCATGGATGTGTGTGATGTCCTTACGTTAGTTAGGTTTAAGTAGTTCTAAGTTCTAGGGGACTGTTGACCTTAGAAGTTAAGTCCCACAGATCTCAGAGCCATTTGAACCATTTTTTCTCCTGCTTACATTTCAGGCGCTCTATCCATCTGAGTCACCGAGGGCACAGACGATAGTGCGACTGCAGGGACTATCTCGCCCACGCCTCCCGCGAGACCCACATTCTCACCTGATATGTCCACACACAACATTCGCAGTGTCACGGCCCAACACACTCATGACTCGTGGAAGACATTCTTACCAAGTCCCGTAAGAGTTCGGGTAATATGTGTGCATCCGTACAGAAGAGGAAGGTCATGGCCGGTATTTCCAGAACTACATACTTATATGGACATGGTATCTGTTCTTTCGGACATGTTCGAAAGAACAGACACCATATCCATATAAGTATATTATGTATTGACGGACAAGGACTGTCGAGCATTGCGGAGGGTGGTTGTAAATAATTCGCATGAAATCAGCGGAAGGAATCATTCCTGAGTTCCAAATTTCTACCAGCAGTCCAGCTACTACAGTGACTGTGCGTAGGGAGTTACACTACTGGTCATTAAAATTGCTACACCAGGAAGAAATGCAGATGATAAATGGGTATTCGTTGGACAAATATATTATACTAGAACTGACATGTGATTACATTTTCACGCAATTTGGGTGCATAGATCCTGAGAAATCAGTACCCAGAACAACCACCTCTGGCCGTAATAACGGCCTTGATACCCCTGGGCATTGAGTCAAACAGAGCTTGGATGGCGTGTACAGGTACAGCTGCCCATGCAACTTCAATACGATACCGCAGTTCATCAACAGTAGTGACTGGCGTATTGTGATGAGCCAGTTGTTCGGCCACCATTGACCAGACGTTTTCAATTGGTGAGAAATCTGGAGAATGTGCTGGCCAGGGCAGTAGTCGAACATTTTCTGCATCCAGAAAGGCCCTACAGGACCTGAAACATTCGGTCGTCCATTATACTGCTGAAAGTAGGGTTTCTCAGGGATCGAATGAAGGGTAGAGCCACGGGTCGTAACACATCTGAAATGTAACGTCCATTGTTCAAAGTGCCGTCAATGCCAACAAGAGGTGACCGAGACGTGTAACCAATGGCACCCCATACCATCTCTCCGGGTGATACGCCAGTATAGCGATGACGAATACACGCTTCCAATGTGCGTTCACCGCGATGTCGCCAAACACGGATGCGACCATCATGATACTGTAAACAGAACCTGGATTTATCCAAAAAAATTACGTTTCGCCAATCATTCACCTAGGTTCATCGTTGAGTACACCATCGCGGGCGCTCCTGTCTGTGATGCAGCGTCAAGGGCAACCGCAGCCATGGTCTCCGAGCTGATAGTCCATGCTGCTGCAAACGTCGTCGAACTGTTCGTGCAGATGGTTGTTGTCTTGCAAACGTCCCCATCTGTTGACTCAGGGAGCTAGACGTGGCTGCACGATCCGTTACAGCCATGCGGATAAGATGCCTGTCATCTTAACTGCTAGCGATACGAGGCCGTTGGGATACAGCACGGCGTTCCGTATTACCCTCCTGAACCCACCGATTCCATATTTTGCTAACAGTCATTGGATCTCGAGCAACGCGAGCAGCAATGTCGCGAAACAATAAACCGCAATCGCGATAGGCTACAATCCGACCTTTATCAAAGTCGGAAACGTCATGATATGCATTTCTCCTCCTTACACGAGGCACCATAACAACGTTTCACCAGGCAACGCCGGTCAACTGCTGTTTTTGTATGAGAAATCGGTTGGAAACTTTCCTCATGTCAGCACGTTGTAGTTGTCGCCACCGGCGCAAACCTTGTGTGAATGCTCTGAAAAGCTAATAATTTGCATATCACAGCATCTTTTTCCTGTCGGTTAAATTTCGCGTCTGTAGCAAGTCATCTTCGTGGTGTAGCAATTTTAATGGCCAGTAGTGTATAAAGGATGGAGTCGAACAGCAATGCATTTCTGTAGTGAACGTTAAGCAACGCTTGAGGTGTTGTTCGTGGTTAGTGTGCGGTCCCCTTATTGCGCTTAAGAAAACACTGACTGCGGAAGGAAATGAACGCATTTTACAGCATTGAGCACTGCATACAGTGGAGGATCAGTTCAGAGATGATGACTGAGCGTGAGAATGCACTCAGTCGTAGAGCACTATCCCTGAGCCAATGGTTTGTGGACAATAACCTTCCCGAAATGGACTGGCCGGCCCAGACTGAGAGCAGTGGAACACCTCTGGGACATCCCAGAGGCCACCTTCACTACCTTCCTTACTTCCGACTCTTCAGGAAGAATCAGTTGCCATTTCTGCATAGACATTCGTACACCTCTCTGAAAGTGTCTCCAGCAGAGATGAAGCCGTCATAAAGGCGATATGTAAGCATACCCCATATTAATGTCCACTAATAAGTGTCTGGATACTTTTGTTGAGATAGTGTGTTTACTGAGTCATGTTTAAATTTAATAAGAATTCATTTGCCTCGAACTATCAGTGTTTTACAGTATTTCATTAGCTGTCATTTCACCGAAAGGACTCGTTCTACCTTCCATTTCTGTACTTTTGTCATTTTCATAAAGTACAATCTTTTCATCTTCTGACACTCCAATTGTAATAGCATTTGTTTTAGACACAATTAAGGACGAAAAATAGAAGCCCTTGGTATGCACTATCTTATTGCTTGAAATTCTGAGTGCCTATTGCTATGTGGTCGATATGGAGCCGATAAACATTGCTCTCTGTCAAGATAAATCACAAAATCTTTCACTTGGGAACGGTGTCTGACCTATTGATTTTAGTAAATGATCTGTATGTATAGCCAGTTGGTAGATTTTATGCAGTTGGCGACCTGCAGCTTCCAAATATTTAAGAGACGTCATATGGCCCTGATTATTGGGCGGAAACTGGTAACCACTGAAAAGCTTTTACTCAAGTGACAGCTCATCGTTGTGGTCAAAGTTTTCTTCCAGTAGCTTTTCTAACTGACTGTTCCTTTCGAAATCGACACTGTTTGCTACTAGGTACGTTTTGTTGTGTAGGAAAGGTACTAACACGTCTTGACGTTGTAACTCCGAGAAGGACTGGAGCGAACTGTTTGGTTAATTCGTGGGCGGGGGGAGGGGGGGACCAAATAACAAAGTAATCGGTCCCATCGGATTAGGAAAGGATAGGGAAAGAAATGAGCCGTGCCCCTCAAAGGAACCATCCCAACATTTACCTCAGGCGATTTAGGGAAATTACGGAAAACCTAAATCAAAATGGCCGGACGCGGGTTTGAACCGTCGTCCTCCCGAATGCGTGATGGCGATCAGGAACATGACGTTAAACAAATGATTAAATTAACAGAATTGTACGTGCTCTCTGAGTAAGTGTATTCAGGAGGGTGTTTAGTCACCTCGCATTGCACTCACTCAGATTCTGGAAAAGTCATACGCAAGCCTACAATACATCAACAGCGGCTAACGACGTCCTAGACAGTAATACAGGGCGTTCGGTTTAGAAAAGCAGTGGGATCCGTTGTTCTTCAGAACATGCTTGCAGATTTCTCGCGACGCGCGCAGTTTCTTGTAGGACACTAAAACCTCTCTAGCGTAGCAGTTGCCCTCGACATAGTTTAGCCTAGATCTCGTGTTGTCTCCAGTAGCGTCACAAACGATTAAATTAGGAGTTTGTCCGCTATGCCACTCAACAGTTCCTGATTGTGGTCACCATGTACGGTGGGCAGATTGGTCCGAGAATCGCCTTAGCACTGGCAACACTCAGTGACGTCGCGTGACTGACGCATTCGTGGCTCCGGCTCAGCGGAACGCTTTGTGAGACAGGTCCAAAACGTTGTAGCGCTCCCGCTTCGAGCCAGAATTCCCAAGAGCCATGTATGACTTTTTAAAATGAACTTATATAATTCATTTAAGTTATCCAGCTCCTCATAAAACCAGTTACGGCAATTTTTTTGTGGCAATTGAGGTAAAATTGTAGTGTTTCAGGTTACTTTGCTGTTACTTTATATTCTTTCTGGCTATTTTTGCTGGTAAGTTCGTTATAAATATTATCAAACGATGCGCGACTGTATTTTTCTTCTCAAAACTAATGATGTATCATCACCAACATTATAACCGTAAGCCATTTTAGTGGAAATAGGCCTCATCTAGACTTTTCCAGTATTGCGACTTTCGGCAACATGCAAGCGCAGCAATACCTCCACATATGTAGCTCGCAAGTCTTTCTTAGCCCACATTGAGGATATTGGTTATCTTTTTTTCATGTAGAAAAGTAATCACTCGGGCCTAAAACAACAGCAACGAACGCATTTTGGTAACTTAATGAGCCTTAGATACAGTGGCAACTATATCATTTTCATCAAATAAAATTTGTCTGCATAATAGCGGTTATAATAGGGCAATAACCATGAAATAAGTGTTGAGTATGCCTGACAAGTTATTACGGAATAAAAATGCCTTCAAATTTGGCATATTTATTAGTTCGTGTGAAGAGTTGATTCAAGAGCAGTCTTAAACCAATCTCAACACCACTTGACAATTTCATCATCAGGAAGGGAAATGAATAGTTTTATTAGTTGCCACAGCGTCTTTCGAATGAAAACGCGAACTATAAAAAAACTGTATCTTTATGTTAGGTCTGACTGCTGCATTGGTGCAAAGACTCAGAATTTAACATTCGAACAGTACTAATATTATCTCGGCGGCGATCGTTTACAGTACGTGAGTCACATCGTTCAGAAAACAAAATTAGTAAAATGCCGTACTAGTTACCAAACATGCATTACCTTATGCTGCGTTCATTTTATTGTTAGGTAGATTATATCGCTAGGTGTTGCGAGGCTCAGTTCATCGTTATGAGTGTCGAAACGTGTAGTGACATGTTCTACATAGTAGCAAAGTGCACACAGAATTACGTAATGTTTGTGTACAATCTGTATAGGCACTGCGAAAACATAATTGTCAGTGTGCAGTCACTGGCTCGTCTTCTCCTAACGTGGTGACAGAGTCTCCGCACATCGATCTTCCGGTAGCTTTTACGAAAACTTTGAGTAGTAGAGATGGCACCTTCAGCTGTTTTTATAGGTCTTATTTTATTTACAGTCGACTTCAGTATTACATTACACCTTAGAGGGGCCTGAAGATGGTCGAATGTAACACGGAAATCGATTTCAAATGAAATGAGACGTATAAAAACAGCTGGAGGTGCCATCTTTATTACGTAAAGCTATGGTGACAGAGTTTCTTGATATATTCTGTGTTAAATGAAATCATCCTCATTAATCATTTGACACCCATTTCTGTGTACAGACAACCTCTAGGCATTGCAGCCTTCGGCTATACCCGTCCGTGCTTCTCCTGCATGTTTGGTCTTTACTTGTCTCTTGGGAACCAGGGAACAATTATCGTGGTCCATCTGTCATCTGTGTACAGAATGTGTCCACTTTCATTTCATTTTCATTAGCCGTAATAATCCCATCCACTGTTTACTTTTGTTTACGTTCCTGTCACCGAGCGTAGTTCCCACTGTGTATCTCTTCGTCGCTCAGTGAAAAATTCGAGGTTCTTATAATGGTTTTGAGTTAACGGTCCATGTTTCTCATAAGTCAGAACTGATGAGACATTCTGTTTAAAAACACTGCAAGTGTTAACCATGAGAAACACTAGTCCCAAATTTTGAACGTGGCTGCTCTTCAGCAACGTTTAGCGATTGGTAAATGAACTGAAATCAGCCAACTACTTGCAACAAAAGGTGGTTTTAGTCAACCTTTGGCCATGGTTTCTCCGCAGAGGCCGAGCGGTTCTAGGCGCTTCAGTCCGGAACCGCGCGACCGCTGTGATCGCAGGTTCGAATCCTGTTTCGGGTATGGATGTGTGTGATGTCCTTAGGTTAGTTAGGTTTAAGTAGTTCTAAGTTCTAGGGGACTGATGATCTCAGATGTTAAGTCCCATACTGCTCAGAGCCATTTGAACCATTTCATCGCTAGCTCGCCGAAGCGAGTATCCGTTCATGACTGGGGGTTGCCGGCAGCCTGCTACCAGCTAACCAGTGACAAGCAGATAAACCTTAAGGTTTTCTGCAACGCATTGTACACATGAACATAAAAAGAAAATGAAACTTTTCAACGAAATTTTTAGTAGCAACCATCAGCAAAGATTCTGTACGACTATCATGTTAAATGTCTCGACAGAACGAGGTGCCTGGAGATCTACCTCTTTATCTCTGCCTCGTTCCCTTTCTTCCCCTTCTTTGTGATGTAGTATCTCTCCAGGCACCGATGTACATCTGGTCATGACCACGGGTCGTTTGGTTGCGGCGGGCCGTCCTGTTGCCTTAGTTGGCATTTGTCTTATGTTTGACACGTCCATTTTACCCAGGATCCCCGTTGACAAATGCGGATATTGAGCTCTTAGTTACTCGTTTTCTCAAATATTCTACCTGAGTACGTGCAGAGATTTTGGTAACTAGTTGAGTAAATTGCTTTATCTATTTCACGTCTCTCTTTATTAATACCTGCCTCTTTTCGAAGGTAACTTTTGCGTAGGATGGACACTCAAAGAGGACGTACCCAGCCGTCCCCACTGTCGCACCACAGTCACATCCAGTGCCCTGCATTCTGCCTGCCTGGTGTAGACCACGCAGAGTGAGGACTTGTGCTATCCCAGAGAAGGCTTTAAGTTATTATTCCTTAGCGGTCGTTTGCACTTGGGAGAAAACTGAAGACCATTCTACCGGTATCGGAGCATTCGTATTTCTGCTGTCATGTATTCTAAACTGCTCCATCCTTTTCTTTCGATGACTTTAAAAGAAGCTATAAAATAATGACGTGTGTAAACTTACGTTCGACAAGGTTCCCCGCCGCAAGAGCAGAGCACCGCCTCCGCAGGGAAGTGGCAAGGTGTGCGTAATTCTTACAGCCCCTGGCGGCGCCTCCTTAACACAAACTTGTTTGTTGAGGCTGTAAGACGTGTGTCTAGTTTCACGACTCGCGGAACCACAATGAAGGCAAGTGAAGCAGAAAAGAGGATCTGTGTTGATCTATATTTAAGCCGCGGGGCGCGCTCGTCAGCGCCGTCGCCGCTGTCGCTAACTTCATTACTTCTTCCTGTCCGCGCGCCAAAAGAACACCGCTGCGTCAGCATTAAGCCACCCACCGCTTCGTGGACTCACCAGCCCATGCCGTTTGGTTCATTGCCCTACACTGCGTTTTCTCTGGAAATAATATTAGTTTTTTTGAATTATTTTGTTCGTAAATATGTCTTAAAATGGAATATGAGAAGCCCATGCATAATTTATGCATGCCTTCTTCCTTCCCTCCCACATTTCTTGTAGTGTAATAATATTCCACGGACACTTTCACCGTAGGCCACCAAATTGATGCGCCATTCTTTCCATTCCTGTAGGACATTTTGATTAAATTTTCGTTCTTACGTGCACTTCTTTTCAGTACAGGGAGAATTAGACAATGAGACACTAAAAGTAGCATCTGTAGATGAATTTTGTTACGTGTGTAGCAAACTAAGTGATGTTGGGCGAAGCACACTGCAACAGACAGAAAAGCGCTTATGAAGGAAAAATTCGTTTCCATCGACTATAAATTTAAACACTGAGAAGTATTTGTTAAGGTATCTGTAGGGAGTGTCGCCTTGTAAGCAAGTGAAAAATTGTCAGCTAACAGGTCAGACAAAAAGAGAAGAGAAGGTTTTGAAATGTGGTTCTAGAGAAGAATGATGAACTTTAGATTCGAATAACTAACGAAGAAATATCGAATCGATACCTGCCGGGCTCGAGTACCCAGTTCGGCAGAGAACTTGCCTGCGAACGGCAAAGATCTCAGGTTCGAAACCCGGTCCGGCACACAGTTTTAACCTGCCAGGAAGCTTAAAATCAATGCACACTCCGCTGCGGAGTGAAAATTTGTTCTGGAGGAACTGAATCTAATCGAGAAGAAAAGAAATTTGTCGCACAACTTGACTAAAAGAAGGGATTGATTGACAGGACACACGCTGAGGCATCAAGGAATCATCCATTTAATGACGGGGGAACTGCGAGGAGAGGGGGAGGGGGGTAAGAACTGTAAAGCGAGACCAAGGCATGGCTGCAGTAAGCAGGTTCAGAAGGATGTAGATTGCAGTAGTTTTGCAGATGATGGCTTTTGGTTGTGCCTTTCTGGAAATTTTCCGTTGGAGATCGTTACACCGTATGCTTAGACGACGCATAAGTGCAGCTTATCCCTGACCTTTTCACTCTCAGAAAGGTCGAATCATAGGTATGGTTCCACGGCGTAAATACAAGTTCTAAAGTTGGCACTACGACAGATACCGACGACAGCGCACTCTAGCCGGAGCGGGAGAGCTCTACGAGCTCCGCTCAAGATTCTGCCCATTTGATCAAGAGCAGACGGCCTGGAAACATCGCTTCAACCTCAAGTTGCTATTGAGACTATGTACTACTTACGACGGGAATACGGTTTTGCACCTATGGGCTCTTCAGTTGTAAATTTGCGTATGTCATTGACTAATAATTAAATGTACTTTCACGTAAAAAGCTGTACCGAGAGTCTTACCTCATCTGCTCCTGCTCACTTCCTACATTCGGCCTAACCATTCAGTTTACAGGAGCAGACCCACGCGCCGCCTTCCAGGCGGGATACAAAATAAGGAACGATCGTAGGATTGTTCGACTGGGTTTAACGACTAGACGGATAACAGCAGCTGCCATCCGTCGTTTACCGCTGACACCATATCATAGACAAAAAAGGCTTGCAAAGTGAACACCCAGAGTCAAATGGGACACTAATTAGCGTTGTGTGCTGTTCAGCGATGAGTCCCTCTTCTGTGTGTCGCGGTCAGATCGACGTTCGCGTGTCCGTAGACCAACTGGCAAGAGGTCCATCTCCTGGACTCATGAGGTGGGGAGACAGTGGATGCGACAGTGGGATTTATTTGGTAATTACTGAACAGAGACTGAATGCTTGCCAGTGCCAAAGACTGGGAATCCTATTGTCAAATTATTCGTGACACAGCAGCAAATGGCATATTCCAGCAGATAGTTTAAGAGCCCACATTACAATTCACACCACGAACGCCTTGAGGAATGTATGGATCCTGGCACTGGCGTGCACCGTCTCATGACTTATCACATGACTGGGATGCTATGGGAAGAGGTGTACTTTCATAGCAGGCTGCAGATAGCTGTCTTCATGAACTGATACTATGTGTATTTCGGGAGTGGAAACTAATTCCTTAAGATAACATTTGGAGATTGTTTGATTCCATGCTACAAGAGTGTATCCGCAACTTTGGGGTACCACCTCATACTAATGTTGATGATGGCCATGGGTGTCGAATCTGATGGAAGTTTAATCATTTAATATCCATTATCGAATGAACATCTCCACAGAAATTGATAAATATCAGACTTCTGGTTTAGTTTGTAGCCCCTCTTATATCCATCAGTATAGACCCGAGCAGTTTTGTATTGCAGTTTTATGCTTTTGTAGTCGTATTGAATAAAATGAAGCGGAAAGTCAAAAAATGTCAGTGGGGTCACGTACCTGACTGCTCTCGAATAAAGTGAAGGTAGCCGTCGAGCTTACTGTATGCGTCCTACGGACCGGTCACCATCATGTGCCCAAAAGGTGCCAAATTTTACGGAGAGGTTTGAAATTTAACTCTGGGCACTAGCACAATACGAGCACAAGCTTTACTCTGCTCCTTCACTTGTCGGCCGATGACTGATGCTGGAAACGTCTGACGGAGGAAAGTGCATAAGAAGTTTATGTGCCGCAATTCTGAACGTCAGCGGCGCGTTTAGATATATTCTAGGGGAATAGGCTATGTGCTGTTACCGGTCATCGCTCAGCCACAACAGAACCAACGTAACAGTACAATCTACATTTTCTCATACAACACAGCTGATCATTCATTTGTCGTACGAAGCCAACAGTGATATTATACCATTTCCTCGTAACATGACAATATAACAGGGATGTTAAGTCTCTTTCGATTCACCATCACCATCACTAACAAGATTATCATGCGTGATTTCAGTCTTATTTCGAAATCTGGCTAGCACTGGACTTCCCGTTTTCCATTTTCCCCAGAATTGTTTTCGAGTCGCTGAGAAAAGCAACGAACACGGTGATCGGGAGGGGGGGGGGGGAGGGGGTGAGCAGAAGGGTGGGGGCGGGGGCTGTATGTAAAAAACAGAGATTTGAAAATGGAAGGATTCGTGAAGTGTAAGGCTTCTTGGCTATTCTAGTGCCACTCGTGTCAGTTATGTTTGTCGTGCAGATAAGAAATAATTATTACCTTTCTTTTGCAACTGAATGTTTATTTTGTTGTAAACCAAACACGTTTTACGTTTTTGTATTACGCACCATTACAATCATAGGATTGTTATTTATTATTTATGTAACTATTCTTTTTGTGTGCCCATTGTCTCTTGTGTGGTCTCCAGGTGAACACAGTATAAATTTCCAGTTAACTTATATCACATTTCACTTAACTCAGCCGTGCTTGCTGTACACTGCACTTCATCTTTTTGCAGGGTCAACTGAGGGATTATGGGAACTTAGACGGTAGAATAAAACACATGTGTAAAACATGTTTGGTTGAAAACATAGTGAACATTCAGATGCAAAAGACGGACAATATTTGTTCTTATCCACATGATGAACATAACTGACGTAGCAACTGAAGAACAAAGGCTGCAAACATTAAAAATTCTGTTTATATCGTTTGTTTTGGCTTCTAAAACGAAAAAAAGAAATCATTCTTTGTCGTCTCTTTTCTTGGAGAATTTCGGATAAAGTATAAGACGTGTATTGGTGAAACAGGCGGCGGCTGAGCAGAGCAGCTGGCTTTGTTCTTTCGAGGGCTGGCGCTTCCTCGGCAGTTTTCTGCGAAGGAGGCGGAGAACGCGGAATGACAGGAAAGCAATGGGAGGCAGGGCGCTCCCTGCGAGAATTCCATTGGCGCACACCCCAGCTCGCTTGCTCAAGTAATTTTCCTCAGCCCCAATCTCATTTAAGTATCTGCTATAGCACCTATTTCTCACAACATTTCTTCTGCAATTTGTATCCTCCAACCCGTGCCTCCGAATGCGCTTATTCGGAATATCCATTCCGGAAAGAAGACACTCGTGCTCTGCCGCGAGCGCGGACAGACTTCTTAGGCGGGGACACGTAGCTCTAACATAGCGGTGGATACGCTATTTAGATCTGCGCTCATCCTAACTACTTTCTGGTAACTAGAGCCTGTCTCCTCTGCTGTTTCCAGTACACAGGGGACATCTGTGCGCGCACACACCTTAACATTTACGAAACCCGATCCGAAAGCGGCACACATGTTGGTGTTTTGAGAATATGTTCTCCGGGTTTCTTACAGTATTTCATTTCACTTGTTGTCTTGTTACACAACATTCTTAGATCCTACAACTCCTCGTTTTTACTGTGTAATCAGACTCCACGTAAAAATATATCGTTCATCCGGAAACTGTGGGGCTGTTTGTAATATTATTGCACAACAAAGTAGATATGTGGGACATTAGAATTAGAAGAAGACGGAAAGCAATGAAAGATGGTTATTTTCTCAACAGACCGTTGTGAAGGCACACACACTAGCGTGTTTTGCCGTTAGTGGAACATTAAGCAGCTGCGACTTAATTTTGTTAGTCTTTGATACTTCGAGGGAACAGACGACAACAGATGTCCATGCGTTCTGATACAGTTCCTGTGTATTTTTTTGCAAGAACTCGCAAACAACTGTGTTTAAATCAAGTTTATTAAGGTACTATAGGTTTCGTGACTTGTAGCCACATTAAGAGGTGCATATAAACATTAAAACATGGTACACAACATGGCGAATAATGTAGAAGGCCCCAACCTCTTTAATTAAAACTATTATGTCCTTTGGGTGGATTACGGTTTTAACTAAGAAGGCTGGAGCCTCCTACATTCTTCGCCATGTTGTGTAGCATGTTTCGATGTTTATAAGCACCCTATTGTGTGGCTACAAGCCATGCAACCGGTAGTGCCTAAGTAAAATTGTTTTAAATACATATTTTCGCGGATCTGTTGCTACAAAACGTGCTACCACAGCAGTGGATGTCCAGACCACAGAGTCGCTTCCATACAGTTCCTGCAGATGTTGAGGAGATTGTTCACGTGCTGTGAGCTGATCGCTGATGCAGTCACGACTAATGTTACCAAAAGAATTTCGGGCCAGGACATAATGAGGATTCATGAATGCGCTCCTCAGACTTCTACATCTACATCTACATCCATACTCCGCAAGCCACCTGACGGTGTGTGGCAGAGGGTACCTTGAGTACCTCTATCGGTTCTCCCTTCTATTCCAGTCTCGTATTGTTCGTGGAAAGAAGGATTGTCGGTATGCCTCTGTGTGGGCTCTAATCTCTCTGATTTTATCCTCATGGTCGCTTCGCGAGATATACGTAGGAGGGAGCAATATACTGCATGACTCTTCGGTGAAGGTATGTTCTCGAAACTTTAACAAAAGCCCGTACCGAGCTACTGAGCGTCTCTCCTGCAGAGTCTTCCACTGGAGTTTATCATCTCCGTAACGCTTTCGCGATTACTAAATGATCCTGTAACGAAGCGCGCTGCTCTCCGTTGGATCTTCTCTATCTCTTCTATCAACCCTATCTGGTACGGATCCCACACTGCTGAGCAGTATTCAAGCAGTGGGCGAACAAGCGTACTGTAACCTACTTCCTTTGTTTTCGGATTGCATTTCCTTAGGATTCTTCCAATGAATCTCAGTCTGGCATCTGCTTTACCGACGATCAACTATATAAGATCATTCCATTTTAAATCACTCCTAATGCGTACTCCCAGATAATTTATGGAATTAACTGCTTCCAGTTGCTGACCTGCTATTTTGTAGCCAAATGATAAGGGCTCTATCTTTCTGTGTATTCGCAGCACATTACACTTGTCTACATTGAGATTCAATTGCCATTCCCTGCACCATGCGTCAATTCGCTGCAGATCCTCCTGCATTTCAGTACAATTTTCCATTGCTACAACCTCTCGATATACCACAGCATCATCTGCAAAAAGCCTCAGTGAACGTCCGCTGTCATCCACTAGGTCATTTATGTATATTGTGAATAGCAACGGTCCTATGACACTCTCCTGCGACACACCTGAAATCAGTCTTACTTCGGAAGACTTCTCTCCATTGTGAATGACATGCTGCGTTCTGTTATCTAGGAACTCCTCAATCCAATCACACAATTGGTCTGATAGTCCATATGCTCTTACTTTACTTCTGGAGATTATGACACGTTTGGGGAACGCCATGGCCAGTAGAGTGGAGAGGACTTGGTGTAACGTTGGCACTTCCACCTCTCCTCTCCTAGTCGTTAGGGCTGCTCCGGCAGAACTACTGGAGAGAGGCGTCTGTACCAGCTCGACTCTCTCACTTTCCCGTCATCTTTTCGAGAGAGTCCAGAACGTTTCGAGTCTCGATTAATAAAAAAATAAAGAAAGGTTAAGATGGCGGCTTTAATGCTTCAGGTATTCTGTATAGTGTCTCTCCACTTGAGTACAACGCACAGCACGTTCAACCATGTGAACATCTCAGAAAAGCCTTTCTTTCGGATGATGTACAATTCGCGCTTCACACTAGCTTGCATATCGGTAACGTCGTCGTAACGTTGACCTTTCATGTGAATTTGTGCACTCTGAGATTTTTCAGTAGGCGCGTATTGTTAACAACGAGTCTTGTCACCGGTGATTATTTTTCCCAGAAGAGAACTGCACATGTTTTGCACTTTAATCAAGTCACGGCAGGCGCCCACGAGCCGTTGATGTTGTTCGGGACCCAAGTTGTGCAGAACAAACTTTGCACGCATTTTTCTCTTCTTGAAAACATTCCGGATCTTCTTGAAAACATTCCGGAGAATGTCTCTAATGCTTGATTTAGAGATGTTGCTCCATTGTGACAGAACAATATGGACACACAACGATCGCATATACACCACTTAACACCGCCTGCGCATGACCGACTCGTGTGTACATCTGTTGTTTACAGTTGTTAGTTCAAGGTGCCACTGTCGTAACTGCGCTGATGTCGACTATACACCAGGAATAGAATCAGTCTCGGAAGTTTTTGGACGGACAGTGTATGTAGAAAGAAGTACGAGGAGTGTAAAGCATCACTTTTTTCACTTCTGAAAGCAGGTTAGTTTATTCAGGACTCCAATACACCATATTATTCCACACTCTTTTGACTACAAAACCATATTTTCTTAACATAATCTCCGTTCAGTGGGACGGCCTTACCCCACCACATCTATAAGCCAGCATGGTACCACTCTTCTGGTCGAAGTCGGAACCAACCTCTTGCTGCAGCGCTAACCTCCCCATCCTCCACGTACTGATTACCGCAGCGTACGTCCTTTATCGGGCCAAAGAACTGGAAGTCGGAAGGTGCGAGGTCCGAGTTGTAGAGTGGATGAGGAAGAGCAGTTCAATGAAGTTTTGGAAGTTTTGTGAGCTCCTCTCGGGTGTGCGGACTTGTGTGTGGTCTTGTGTTGCCATGGAGAAAGAGAAGTTCATTTGCACCTTTGTAGCGATCGACACGCTTAAGTCGTTTCTTCCTGAGGGTAGCACAGTACAATACAGAGTTGATTGCTGCACCACGAGGAAAAACATCAAAGATAATAACGTCTTCAGAGTTCCAGAAAACCGTACCCAAGACTTTACCGCCTTTGAACTTTTTCTTCGGAGGAGAGGTGGTACGGCGCTACTCCATCGATCACTGTTTTGTTTCCTGTTCGAAGTGATGAAGCCATGTTTCATCGCTTATAACGATGTTCGACAAATATTTGACACGATCAGCATCGTAACGTGCAAACAATTCCGCGCAGATAGTCCTTCGTTGCTCTTTATGGTCTTCTGTTAGGTGGCGGGTACACACCTTTGACAAGCCCAACTGTGGGACGAGTGTGTCAGCCCTACCAACAAAGACGTTGAGTTGTGCAGCGATATGTTTGATTGTGATCAGTCGATCACCTCGAATGTGAGTGTCCGCACGTTCCGGGCATTGCAAGAGAAACAGCTGTGTGCGGCCAGCCGGCATGCGGGGGACCTTGTTGCGATGATGATAGACGCCTCGTCCAACGACTCACCACGCTTTTGTTCACCGCTAGCTCTCCGTAGACATTCTGCAAATACCTATGAATATCTGCGATGCTCTGGTTCTCCACCAAAAGTAACTCAATGACAGCCGTCTGCTTTGAAGACACCTCCGTTACAGACGCCATTTTCAAGGCTACCTGTAGCGCCGCCACCTATCGGAACTTCGTTAAACTGTAGGGGCTGAAGCGGGATTATTCCACGATGTCACACAAAAAATTCCGGATTTTTTCAATCGAAAATGGCCGAGAAAAAAAAGTGTTTCATTGATTATTGAATGGCAGTCGTAATATCTTGGTAGACTTTACTAGGAACGTATTTGCTTGGAATTTTAACAGTAAAACATATCGTGATGCGTAACTTTTCCCTTGTAGCGTCTGCCACTATAGTTGGATGAGCATCTTCGTGACGCTTTCGCATTCACTGAACGAAGTCCTGCTCATTTATGGATCTTGTTAGTTTTCAGTATCAGACCCCTCTGCAAGGGGCAGCAGTGAAGTATCTATTCAACTAACGTTTTAGTGGGTGGACTATATGTCCTAGTTTCCAATCAGTTGCTACGTTACATTTAAGTGGACGTGGACTTTAAACTGTTCCACACGCATGCTACCATACACATATTTAATATGTGTGACTGATTCCAGTGGTTGTTCAACAATCGTGTAATCAAGAAATAATGACTTTTTGTGCTTGTTATGGGCAGTAGAGAACTTTACTTTATATAGAGGGTTGGCACCATCTACTTCAGTCCGGATGTCCTCCTCAAAGATTCATTCTGTCGGGGCCATCAACTTGACGCGACAGAAAGCGAGATATATGTGATGAAGCAAATCGATTCCAGTGCTCTTTGGCCCATTCACCAGGCAAGCCTTGATCTTGGAAGAGGCTTGGACGTCAAATGCCTCATCGTCTTCGTGCAATTAATCGCCTTCCGTCCACTTTCAGTAGATATTAGTGGGACACTACACGAATATCCAATTCACTCTCGAGGTACTGCAGAAACATAGCAGTATTCCCTTCGTGAAAATTGCTTTTATCCACATTCTGAGCGTACATCGAATGGGACAAGTGAATATTTGCTTCATCGAGTACCTCTCGTACCACGCTATGTAACTGAATGTACTCACTCACTCTGTAAATATTAGATCGTAATGCTTTTCGCTTTTTAGTGACTATTAAGAGTGGAACAAGCTCTATGAGCCACACGTTACTGAATGTTTGAAAAAAATTATCGTTCTGTAACTAACTTTTATTTCTCTTCGCTTACAGCTGGGTTCAGAACGTAGGCTTCGACCGTCAAATGTGTACCATCAGGTCTTACGGTAAAATTCTGTGCTACTGTTCGCCTAGTGGTGACAGCATCATCTCAATCTCGGCCTCGTAGCAGCTACAGAGGATCTCCAATATACCTGCGAAAGCCGTGCAAGTTGTATACACGAAATTACACTTCGTGTCGAACAGGCATTGACCTTTGCGAAATACTATAACATGTTCTTTAGGTTGCATTAAACTAGATTGTATGCATTTGACCATGCAACCTTATGTTCTGAACCAAATATATTCCGGCTGATGAGAAAATATGGGTAACTGTTTGGAAAATAATTTTCCAAATATATACCAGTTTGTACATTAGCGACCCATACCACAACAAAGAAATTTGGAAAATAATTTTCCAAATATATAGCAGTTTGTACATTAGCGACCCATACCACAACAAAGAAATTAAATCCTTAAATAACGAATGAACCATTATAAACTCTGCTTCAGACTTGTTAACACCATCTTACACAAAGAGTAACCAAAGAATGAACGAAAAGCAGTTACTGCTTGGAGTATTACTGATTTACATACGGTATTACGACTAATTTATATGTCTCGTTACATTGGTGTTGGAGAGATGACTAATAACAGCCATTATAAATTAATTTCAGAGCAGAGAGAGATGACACATTGGTAGAATATAAGACCACTACAAGTGACGGGTCTTCATTTCGTCATCTTGTTATGTGTTCTCCATGTTTTCTCACGACTTATCGGCATTTCCACAGGCATGAAGTCAATCTCACCTCTCACGCATGTTAACGCTCGTTGAGTTCTCCATATCTCCTCGCCGTCGAGGGAATTACGAAAACTGAGACAGGAGTTTTTTTTATGTTCACGTCGATTACCAAGCAGAATGGTGTAGGGATTAAAGTACTGGACTTTTATTTGGGAAAGCCTCTTCGAATCCCCACCCCCGACCCCTTCAAATGGTTCAAATGGCTCTGAGCACTGTGAGACTTAACATCTGAGGTCATCAGTCCTCTAGAACTTAGAACTACTTAAACGTAACTAATCTACGGACATCACACACATCAATGCCGGAGGCAGGATTCGAACCTGCGACCTTAGCGGTCGCGCGGTTCCAGACTGAAGCGCCTAGAACCGCTCGGCCACACCGGCCGACCCCTCCCCCATCTTTGCCCAGTTAGAGTCGGAGGTCAGTCACCAATGATCACGCCATCCACGGAGTGTTAAACATCGATCTTTCTTCCTATTAAGTTATTTGCTGTAAGTAGAGGGCATTGTTTCTGAACTCAGTCTTAAATTGAAACAAAATTCACAAACTGAAGTAGATCTTGAAAACGCCGATATTTGGTACGTACCAGCATTGCCTTGTGTGGTCGATCTGTAAGATGCAAATTGCGTTATGGAAAGTAACGCACGCTGCGAGCTTCACATTCCTACCTCGCAAACGACTCCCCCAACACACTCGCGTCTGTACGGTGTGTGGTGGAAGGTACATACTTCTACTGCGGCGCAAGAAGGGTTCGATCGAAGCAGCTGCAGCGCTTCCTCAGGTGTCAGGCAAACTTCTATGCCGTCAGGTAGCACCTCGGAGCAGTGGGTCCTTCCGGCCCGCTCATCGACTGCAGCGACGCGACTGTACGCCAAGTTGTGGCCCTATCGCCGAAGAGCGGGCGGGCGCCTTTTAATTCATTCATCGCCACCGGTGACTACTTCAAATGTGGCGCGATTTCGGCGCGCTGATTAAGTAATGTGGCAGCGGGCGACTGAATATTTCAAGCGCACAAGAAGGCGGGCACATTCTTTACGCGCGCTCCCGCCTGAGAGCGCTATAAAATACGTTCCCGGGAAGTAGGTGCGCTAATATTTTAAAACACGACCATTAGTATATTGCGCGAGACACTTTAATATAGGTACATTAATGTTGCTTAGGTGGGCTCTCACGTTGTTATATGTTTCATTTAGGTTTTATGCGGCGCGCGCTGGCGGCGCCCGCTGCGCCTACGCCGCTCTCGGCCGTCTCCGCCCGTCTCCGCTTCGCTCTGCTCCTCTCCTCCGCCTTTCCCTAATTCTTTCCACTTCACTCGGCGCCGTTGCCTGCTGGCAAAATATTAAGAACTTTCAAAATGGCCGTCTAGAATTAAAAGAGGGGTCGGCTGCCTGAGGGGGAAGGCAGGGGCGCAAACCAACTTTGCATATCGTAAGGGAAAACTGAAAGAAGAGGAGATAAAAGCACGGCAAGAGGGTGGCTGCAAAGAATCTTACTTCTCTCCGTCTCGTCTCCCCTCCAGAAGCTCCGCAATAAAATTGCATCCGCTCCCTCGTCTCCCGCGCACACCTTCAATACGCAATTTTATTCGGCTCTTTAAAATATATCTTAGGGAGCGCGCGGCCCCTCGCAAGAACCCCTACCCCTTCCCCTCGTCCTTCCCCTCCCATCCTTTGCCGCCGTCGCTCTCTCCCCTCGCCTCCCCTCCCCCTCCCCCTCGCAGTTAACGCATTACTTCTTGTGCTCCCCAGGCGCTGTCTGTTTTTCGCCGCCTTCTCTTTCGCTCGCATTAATTCTGCATTTCTCTCGGTCTTCTTTTCCATCATCTGGATGTTTTGTGCCGGCTCGGAGAACCACGCCTTCTTACCCCCGCCCCTCCCCCACCCCCGCCGCGCCGCAGCCGCCCAGCACCCTCCCCCCCTTTTCCACTCCCTTGCCACCACCGCCGGCCTTAATGCCAGATCCGTACATCTTCGCAAAAAGCCTCGCCCCACCCGCTCTTTTCTAATGAACATCGATTTATAAGCTGGCTTAACGCAATAGGTGCGACAAAAAGAAATGCTGGGGAGACGCGTTTTAAACATTTACTCCTGCAACGGCGACGGACCCGGAGAGATTAAAATTTGTGTGAGAGATCCACTCCGTACCAGAGGCTGCAGAAAATACCGTGTGACCCTGCAGAGCGATCAGTAGCCTCTATGGCCAACATTCGAGATTTTTCCCTTGCGGTTATCGATTCTCTGCCCACCGTGTCGTGACGCTCTCTGTTATTGGTGTAGTCCAGTTATATTCGATGACGTCTGTGCGCAATGGGTGTACGCGCTTAGGAGAAATAAACGGTAGGCACATTCCCAACAAACTGATACAGCTCGTGTCACGGTTGAATGAAAACCACCGAATATGAACAATATACAACCGACAAAGGTTAATACGATACTTTATCCCACATCGTGATACCGCTGAATCTAAAAATGGAACTACTCGCACTGGGTAGGACTAAATCCGAGTTCTGCCATCCAGACTTATGTTTGCTGAGGTATCTTTCCATCGCTTAACGCATATGGCAGGATATTTCTATTCAAAAGGATACAGATGATTTCGTTTCCCATCCTTCCCTAATCCGAGATTGCGCTCCATCTCTACTGACGTCGTCACCGCAGATTTCTTTCATAATTAATGAACTCAATGACTAATGTAAACTTTACATCTACACTCTGTGAATCACTGTGAGTCACGTAGATTGAGTTACTATTTATTGTATCTTGTATATAGCTGTTGCCTAAGTTCATTTAAAAAATGGAGAGTAGGACGGATTACTACCTCTTATCTACACTTACTATATACGCTACCCAGTCACATCAAATGACCACCTGTCAAAAGCCTGACAGACAATAACGCTCCCTCCTCCGGCCTAGGTGTTTCTTTTCAGACGTTTCACGTCCTACACCCAAACGCCATCGATCCTACGGACCGTGAAACGTGATTCAGTCAACTGTCACCACTCAGTGGATGTCCAGTTTGGTATTCGCTTGCAAATCCCAGGCCTTTATTGTCGATGGAAAGCAGTCAGTATGTGTGCACGGCCCAGAGCCTGCTGCGGAGGCCCATAGCAACGCTCGCCTAACGGTCGTTGAGGAGACATTGTTGATAGTCCCTTGGTTCACCTGGGCGGTGAGTTGCGCAGAATGTGCACGTATATTCGCCCATACACATCTCCGCAGCCCTCGTTCACCTCTGTCATCTGTGACCCCTGGTGCACCACAGATGCCTTGGCATCGGTGTCCGATAGCGCCATGGCACGGTAAACTTGACCCACGGCCAGACGCGAACAGTTTACAAATTTAGTCGCTTCGGAAATGCTTCCACCCTTGGCCCGAAAGCCAATGATCTTGCCCTTTTGGACGTCATACAGGGTGTTTCAAAAATGACCGGTATATTTGAAACGGCAATAAAAACTAAACGAGCAGCGATAGAAATACACCGTTTGTTGCAATATGCTTGGGACAACAATACATTTTCAGGCAGACAAACTTTCGAAATTACAGTAGTTACAATTTTCAACAACAGATGGCGCTGCGGCCTGGGAAACTCTATAGTACGATATTTTCCACATATCCACCATGCGTAGCAATAATATGGCGTAGTCTCTGAATGAAATTACCCGAAACCTTTGACAACGTGTCTGGCGGAATGGCTTCACATGCAGATGAGATGTACTGCTTCAGCTGTTCAATTGTTTCTGGATTCTGGCGGTACACCTGGTCTTTCAAGTGTCCCCACAGAAAGAAGTCACAGGGGTTCATGTCTGCCGAATAGGGAGGCCAATCCACGCCGCCTCCTGTATGTTTCGGATAGCCCAAAGCAATCACACGATCATCGAAATATTCATTCAGGAAATTAAAGACGTCGGCCGTGCGATGTGGCCGGGCACCATCTTGCATAAACCACGAGGTGTTCGCAGTGCCGTCTAAGGCAGTTTGTACCGCCACAAATTCACGAATAATGTCCAGATAGCGTGATGCAGTAATCGTTTCGGATCTGAAAAATGGGCCAATGATTCCTTTGGAAGAAATGGCGGCCCAGACCAGTACTTTTTGAGGATGCAGGGACGATGGGACTGCAACATGGGGCTTTTCGGTTCCCCATATGCGCCAGTTCTGTTTATTGACGAAGCCGTCCAGGTAAAAATAAGCTTCGTCAGTAAACCAAATGCTGCCCACATGCATATCGCCGTCATCAATCCTGTGCACTATATCGTTAGAGAATGTCTCTCGTGCAGCAATGGTAGCGGCGCTGAGGGGTTGCCGCGTTTGAATTTTGTATGGATAGAGGTGTAAACTCTGGCGCATGAGACGATACGTGGACGTTGGCGTCATATGGACCGCAGCTGCAACACGGCGAACGGAAACCCGAGGCCGCTGTTGGATCACCTGCTGCACTAGCTGCGCGTTGCCCTCTGTGGTTGCCGTATGCGGTCGCCCTACTTTTCCAGCACGTTCATCCGTCACGTTCCCAGTCCGTTGAAATTTTTCAAACAGATCCTTTATTGTATCGCTTTTCGGTCCTTTGGTTACATTAAACCTCCGTTGAAAACGTCGTCTTGTTGCAACAACACTGTGTTCTAGGCGGTGGAATTCCAACACCAGAAAAATCCTCTGTTCTAAGGAATAAACCATGTTGTCTACAGCACACTTGCACGTTGTGAACAGCACACGCTTACAGCAGAAAGACGACGTACAGAATGGCGCACCCACAGACTGAGTTGTCTTCTATATCTTTCGCATCACTTGCAGCGCCATCTGTTGTTGAAAATTGTAACTACTGTAATTTCGAAAGTTTGTCTGCCTGAAAATGTACTGTTGTCCCAAGCATATTGGAACAAACGGTGTATTTCTATCGCTGCTCGTTTAGTTTTTATTGCCGTTTCAAATATACCGGTCATTTTTGAAACACCCTGTATAAATCGCTCCGTTTCCGCATTACAACAACGACTGCACAGTTTTCCGCCCCCCCCCCCCCCCCCCGCCTCCCGGTAAGCTTTACATACCCTCGTCTGTTAGTATTGCCACGTGCCACCTGTGAATGATTATTACACGTTGATGTCGAACATAGCGGTCACAGTTCAAATGGCTCTGAGGTAGGATTCGAACCTGCGACCGTAGAGGTCGCGCGGTTCCAGACTGTAGCGCCTAGAACCGCTCGGCCACACCGGCCGGCACGGTCACAGTAGTGTGACTCAACCGTGTACTATCGTTTGCCCTAAAAGTCGGTTTTTTGAAATAGCTAAGCAACTTATGCCGCGTCTTTTTTCCGGTTTCCGCCATTTAAGAATTTTAAATATATCTGTTATACTGTCTCACCAGACAAACAAGCCTTTACGTGTTCGCACGTTCTTTGTATAGGCTCCATGTCTTCTGTGCTTCCGGTGTAAGAAAATTAAAATGTCATACCTTTCGAGATCTTAGAAGAATGGTTCAGCGAGGTTGTACAAATTATGCAGTTTGATTGCTTTTGTAAAGAAACAAAACGGTTTACCTTCCGAATTTTCACGTATCACATCGTTTCTGTAGAAAATGAGTTGTTCTGTATAGCATTTCTAACGTGCTGAACGTTTCGATCAATGCACAGCAGCGCCGCATAATTACTGATGGATTTTACTACACGAGGCAATCTGTAGAGAACGATCCGTGAGAGGATAAAGAACAAAAAAGGTCGTATGGACACATGAGTGGAGTGGTTGCAGTGGATGTGCAACCACCTGAAGGTGGAGCTAGAACATCTTTGATAGTGAGCACACTATTAGCACCAAGCAGGTGGCCTGCCAGCATGGGGTAACAAATACGACCATGTGGAACATTCTGCGCGACTACTGCCACTGTCCGTATCACCTACAACGCGTGTAGGTCTTCTACCTGCGGACGTGCCTCTACGGCAACGGTTTTGCCGCTGGTCCGTCCTACAGGTCACCACGGTGCTGGACTTGTTAACATCCATCCTATTCACAGCACCTGTGGGCTATCGCGAATCCCCGTGGTATGGTGGCAGCGAACCATCAGCTCCAGTTCAGCCTCAGAGTGTGGGCGGGAATTATTGGGGACGCCTGTGGCACCAGTCATCTTTCCACAACGCAAAGCATATCTGCACTTCGTGCGGGTGACCCTGCCTTCCCTGTTGTAAGACACGACTTTGGTGGTACGAAAGGTAGCATGGCCGCTACACGACAATGTTGCATCTCACTGGCCTTTTGCGTGTGGAGCTAAAACACTAGTACAGACACAACGTTTCCACTTGCCAGGCGTGTTCTCAGCGTGTTTTTAATCACTGAAACATATACTGTCAAAGGTATTTTGTCTCCAGTTTCAAGTGGGTGTACCTCCCTCGGAAAGCATTTCCAGTCATATGTACACTATGTGTTCAAAAGTATCCCGACACTTGGCTGAAAGTGGTTTACAAGTTCGTGGCGACCTCCATGGGTAATTCTGGAATTCAATATGGTGTTGCCCCACCCTTAGACTTGATGACAGCTTCCACTCTCGCAGGCATGCGTTCAACCAGGTGCTGGAAGGTTTCTTGGGGAATCGCAGCCCATTGTTCACGGAGTGCTGCACTGAGGACAGGTATCGATGTCGGTCGGTGAGGCCTGGCATGAAGTCGGCATTCCAAAACATCCCAACAGTGTTCTATAGGTTTCAGGTAAGGACTTTGCGCAGACCACTCCATTACAGGGATGATATTGTCGTGTAACCACTCCGCCACAGGCAGTGGATTATGTGCAGCTGCTCGATCGTGTTGAAAGATGCAATGGCCATCCCGGAATTGCTCTTCAACAGTGGGAAGCAAGAAGGTGCTTAAAAGATCAGCGTAACCCTGTGCTGTGATAGTGCCACGTGAAACAACAAGTGGTGCAAGCCCCCTCGATGAAAAACACGACCACACCATAACACCACCGCCTCTGAATTGTACTGTTAATAGTACACATGCTGGCAGATGACGTTTACTGGGCATTCGCCATATCCACACCCTGCCATCGGATCGCCACATTGTGTACCATGATTCGTCACTCCACACAACGTTTTTCCACTGTTCAATCGTCCAATGTTTACGCTTCTTACACCAAGCGAGGCGTCGTTTGGCATTTACCGGCGTGATGTGTGGATGTGTGATGTGTGACGAAAACCTAGTTTTCTCACCTCCCGTCTAACTGTCATAGTACTTGCAAAGGGTCCTGATGCAGTTTGGAATTCCTGTGTGATGGTCTGAATAGATGTCTGCCTATTAAACGTTACGAGCCTCTTCAACTGTCGGTGGCCTCTGTCAGTCAACAGACGAGGTCGGTCTGTACGCTTTTGTGCTATACGTGTCCGTTCACGTTTCCACTTCACTATCACATCGGAAACAGTGGACCTAGGGATATTTAGGAGTGTGGAAATGTCGCGTGCAGACGTGTGACACAAGTGACACGCAATCACCTGACTAAGTTCCGAGGAGAACCCCATTCTGCTCTCTCACGATGGCTAATGACTACTGAGGTCGCTGATATGGAGTACCTGGCAGTCGGTGTCAGCACAATGCACCTAATATGAAAAACGTATGTTTTTGGGGTGTCCGGATACTTTTGATCACATAGTGTAGATCCGGTCCTCATCCTCTCAGGGATGGTTTCCTGCAATTTGTCTCCATTTAGCGAAATTTCCGTGTACAATAGGTCGTCTATGTGACAGTAAATCCAATACTCCAGTAGACCGAATAATCAGTAGCTTCACCAGTGAGATGATTCCACCGAAACCAATGTTTTGGATGTGTTATTATGCTCGAATAAGTAGTTTATGCCTGTCCAGTAACCCATCGAAATAAGTTCTGAATTTAGTTTAACAGACGTAAAAATTTAGAAATTTCTGCTCGTAAGAAAATGTTGAAGTATCTGCAGAAGATCACGGTCACATAATGTGGTGTAACTGGGAAAACATGGTCCTCTTTTTCGGGGTCGAATTCAAACCCCTCGGCTATACATACCGTAACGGGCGTTCCAGCAAAAGCACGGACGATCAGCAAGTGCGCCTGACCTCTCTCTCCTCGAACCGCCTTTTTAGGTGTATCAAATGACCCCTGGAAATCAGCACTTCGCATTTAGCGCCGACCTGCTAACTGTGCGGCGTTGAATATTCCGCAAATGGGTCACAATTCAACTCTGATATACAGGGTGATTCAAAAATGCATGTAAATATTTTAAGGGTGTATTTGTGAGGTAAATATAAGACAAAAATGTTCTATAAATGTTTTTCCATAAACGTTTAATTCCAGAGTTATCGTTAAATACGAAAGTCATGTCCGTATCAAAACGACGGCAGTGCAAGCAGCAGGATGCCATATTCTGGTACGTAATTCACATACGTATCTCCCAACAGTTGATTCGAAACTGCATGAATAGTGTTTGTTTTTGTTTGCACGTGATGTTTACGCCTACTGTACGGAAGATGGCGCTGATGTTGTTGGTAACGGAAAAGTACGTCCTGTCGTTCATTCATCGTCGGAAGGCTAAAGGTTTCGTGCACATGATGTACTCAAACAGTGAGTATGCTGATATGCACCTTGTGTATGGTGCAGCAGATGGAAATGCACTTGCAGCAAGACGAAGGTACAGTGAGCTGTTTCCAGGAAGACGGTTACCAAGTCATCAGACGTTTGTATCTGTGGACAGACGTATGCGGGAGTATGGCATTCGTCCTGGGCCACATTCAGGTCGACCACTTGAGCATGCAGTGAACGTCGAGGAACATGTTTTGGACCTGGTAGACCAAGATCCATCTATCAGTACGAGACAAATTAGTGCAGCTGTACGACTTCCACAATCTACTGTATGGCGGCTGCTTCGGCTGCATCCCTGCACTGTTACATGCAACGAAAGCAACTGTTATCCATCCGTTACCCAAACCAGAAGAAGTAGAACTTTTCATCAAAGAAAAATTAAACCTCGCGCCACAAAACAAAGTAGGTCCATTTATAAGAACAAACTGAGCAGTTTTACCTACTCCCCTTACTTCGTTCTTTTTCCCCTTAGCAGAAGATGTCGAAGCACCAAGAGTGCCGTCCACATTTACAAGTGTTTTGTAGACAAGCAATCGTCGGCGACGACGATAACACCGGGGCCGGCTGCATCCATTTCACCTGCAAAAAGTGCACGAATTGACACCTGAAGACTATCCTCGCCGTCAGCAATTCTGCCAGTGGTTACAAGAGCGTCATTTGAATGATCCAATGTTCATTCGGCGGATATTATTCACAGATGAGGCCATGTTTACTCGTGCGGGTGTAATCAATTCGCATAATATGCACCAGTGGGCTGTCGAGAATCCTGGCGCGAGAATTGTGCGTGGATATCAACATCAATTCTCCATAAACATTTGGTGTGGTATTGTGGGGAATTACTTACTCGGACCTCATGTTCTGCCTCCAAGGCTGAATGGGCACGCGTACTGCGAATTTTTGGAGGGAGAATTGCCTGGATTGTTACAGGATGTCCCTCTTGCAACACGAGCCACCATGTGGTTTATGCACGATGGTGCTCCCGCCCATTACAGCCGCAACGTAAGGGCGTACCTCAATTCTGCGTATCCACATCGATGGATAGGTCGCGGAGGACCAATTGCTTGGCCAGCCAGATCACCTGACCTGAACCCTTTAGACTTTTATTTATGGGGCCGACTAAAGACATTGGTGTATTCTTCTGCAGTACCGAACAGAGAAGTGCTACAACAAAGAATTGATGGTGGTTGTGAAATTATTCGTGGAGAGTTGAACGGACTGTGTAATGTGCAGAGATCATTGATGCGACGAGCACGGGTCTGTCTGCAAGTTCAGGGACAGCATTTTGAACATGCATTGCATTAAGATTTGTGCAAATACAGTACAGTACAGTAGTCTGTAAAATGCTTCAATTTTCCTTAGTTATTGTGCATTGCTGTAGTTCAATCAACAGGACCTAAATTAATACAGTGTTCACGAGGAATTGTTTCAGTTTGTTACGTCACGTTTATTTATCAGTTTGCGTTGTTAGTCCAAATGCACTGTAATTAAACTGTGAACTCTGGGAATTAAATACCTTACGTTGTATTGAATGTATTATCCTGTTTTGTTCATAACTCTGTAATAAGCCAAGTATGGAAAAAATTGTATAGAACATTTTTGTCTTATATTTACCTCACAAATACACCCTTGAAATATTTACATGCATTTTTGAATCACCCTGTGTATGGTAGAGCAGTGCCCTGCATGTACAAATGACACATCTGAGATGGGGATAGCTCTTCCCCATTTAACAAGAAACAGAATGGAGAGGGAATTTTAGTTATCTTTATTAGCTGCCCACGATTAATTCCACAAAAGTTTCGCGTAGATTGCTGCATTTCAAATTTGGGTCCACAACTATCATTCTCAAATCAAATAAGTTAGCAAAAACTGCAGAAAATTAAGCAAATCACAACCCGACAAAGAGGAGTAATTTTTGGCACTGGAGTCATTTTCAGGTACTCGGCCGGCTGTCTTAATCTATGTTTTCCTAGACGAATTACCTCGAATAGCTTTAAGAGTCGTGTGTTTTCTACAGAGTGATTGGCTTCATAGGAGCCGTCGGTTATATAGAAGCAGCCGGTGCATGTCAGCTATGATGTGTTTGGCTTGTTGTGGCAAAACTAAGTGAAGTAAGGCTGTCTACTGATTGGTGAATCCATTCGGAAAATACTAGGTTGTAAGACAGAAGCATCAGCCAGCACAAATCAACGTTTGAGAGCAAATACTAATGCAGCCACACGACAGTTTCACTGAGAAAAACACTAAAACACATCTGCCTTTTGGGGGAGAGTTATTATCTTAATTTATCAATTTCTAATAGACGTTCATCATTACCGTTGACGCCATTGCCTCCTACTGCACATTTCAAATTAAACATCTAATTCCTCAATAAGAAACATAAAACAGTTTCCCTGCCAGGTATTGCACGCGTAGGATGGTGTCTAGGAAACTCAAGTGGAAAAACTGGGGGGGGGGGGGGGGGAAATTACGTAGAGAGACAAACTGTAAACATTTACAATGAACTTTTATTTTCATAAAAACACGTATTAACACAGCAGAATATTCTACTATTAACGACTGCTGGTGCGTGAAACTTCATAAAGGAACACCAAATTTAAATCACTATAGATGTCAAAAAGGCTTCTATTTGCTAAATCATACGTTAAATTCACGGAAAGGAACGGACGGATTAATACACTCATAACTGGATCCAAACACAAAAGAATAAAGGCGGGTTGAACGTAAACCATCACCGTCCATACGCAGCTATAGCAAAGAGGTTCGCACCGACTGACCTTTGGTTAACAATAAGTAAAATAAGCGCAAATACAAAATGTAATAAATTACCCGAAAAATTTGCACACGCAAACACGAAAGGACAAGCCCACGTGGCTGGGTGTTATAACAAAGGCAGCAAGCATTCGCAGTATCATAAACTATTGAAAATTGAATAAAGAGTTCGAAAGAGATTAAGAGGAATGCAGTGCTGCCAATTACATAACGAATATTAAAAGCTGAGGACTCGATTCATTCGTAGTAACACGTGGTACATACGAACTAAGCAACTTTCCGAAACGCAGAAATTTAAGATTAATCTCACATGGGAAAACTGTTGAAACACGGAATTCAGGGTAACAGGAGATTACAGCTGGAATTAGGAAAAGATTGAGCTGACTCACTGAATGAAACACAAACACCTGGGTCCAGTGGGACAAAGCACAGATTGAGGGTACAAAGAAATTGGAATAGTTATTTAAACGATGACAAGAAAAAAAATTACACGCACACTAAGACACAATTCCACACCCATTCACTCTAAAGAAAGAACTGTTCTCGCACGACTAAGCCTCGCGAGGGATCTCACACTCCCACATCTCGAAGTTCCATTGGAACAAAGCAAGTTCGTGAATAAATCAGTAAATCATGGCAAAAGTCTCATTCGCCACTCTAAATAAATCATCGAAAATGATTCTGAAAACAAAGCTGTAAAAGAAATAATCGAATACTCTCGTTAGGCCGAAGACTTGCATAACATCACCACGATTCTAAGTTACCGAGTTAACGCTTAACCTACGACGGGCACCAGAACCCAGTAGCAGGGTCACCAGAGGACTTCCACGGAAATGGAAGTGACAAAAGGGGTGCTTCCGCCGCCAACCTAACGATAGTTGGCTTCAAATGGTTCTGAGCACTTAACATCTGTGGTCATCAGTCCCCTAGAACTTAGAACTACTTAAACCTAACTAACCTAAGGACGTCACACACACCCATGCCCGAGGCAGGATTCGAACCTGCGACCGTAGCGGTCACGCGGTTCCAGACTGAAGCGCCTAGAACCGCATGGCCACACAGGCCGGCTAACGATAGTTGAGTCCCTTACACAGAGAGAACGAAACTCTTATCCTTGGTCAAGTCGCTCAAGTTTAGTCATGCTCTTCACACAACAGACAGAAAGTGCTGCACTACAACCACTATGGAAATGTCTCTTTCATACAAGAGTGGAGGGAAAGGAAAGAACGTAGGAATATAAGAAACAAGTAATGTAATACAGAGGTGTGGGTTATGTAGGAAAGAGTGGATAAAAATTATTCATACTCAAACGTGATTTAAAATGTTGCAGAACATGTATCATTTGCTTCATAACGTTAACAGTGTTTAAAATAATCTATACCACTGCTCAATCTTTTTTCAAGTTAAATTAAGAAGTGCACTGAAAATCCCGGGTGCTAATATGAGATTCAGTAACAAGCTAAACCAAGCAAAATCTCAGGGGACGGTTCTTACAGAGACGCTTCACCTTCGCCTAGCCCTTCCCAATTTGTCTCGAGATGAAATAGGCTCCGTCTCTAACATCTTGAATGTCGACTCTAACTTTATTGGTTCAAATGGCTCTGAGCACTATGGGACTCAACTGCTGTGGTCATCAGTACCCTAGAACTTAGAACTACTTAAACCTAACTAACCTAAGGACATCACACACATCCATGCCCGAGGCAGGATTCGAACCTGCGACCGTAGCGGTCGTGCGGTTCCAGACTGTAGCGCCTTTAGCCGCTCTGCCACTTCGGCCGGCTCTAAGTTTATTCCTGGTAAAGTTAGAGTAATTTTCTTCTGCGTCACGCAAATAAAGGTCTTCGTTGGCTGCCCAGGAATGGAAGAGAATGAAACTGATTCTCCAATCTCCCTAACTTCTAATTTTTAATCCTCAGAAAATGACCAGTCAATACAGCTACGAACGGAGTTGAAAGCATCGTTGCCGTAAATAACAAAAATGTCAACGCTCCGGCATGTAACAGTTAACAGACAACAACTACTCGAACAAAATATGGAGAGATTCGTGAATAACGAACAACACTCTAAGTTTCCGATCGATCTTCGTAACTTCTGAACCCAGCAGCGAAACTCTGCGCTCAGACCCTGAAGACCACGCGATGTCGACAGGCCACCGTGTCTTCCCCAGCCATGCGGTGTTATGCGGATGCGGCACGGGGGTCATTCGGTCCACAGACTGCTCTCCCTCCTATTGTCGACATTTAGACCTTCGAGCCTCTATCTCTCAATCAGGTAGCTCCTCATTTGACATCTCGAGGTTAAGTGTATCCCAGTCCAGTCCCTCTCCAAGGAAATTCTTTCGCAGTACCGCGGATCGGACACAGGTCCTCCACATGGCAGCCATTCACAATGTCCACTCAGCTACGCGTACGAATATATATTAAGTACTCTGTCAATTTTAAATTACGACACATATTCCACAGAAGAAACCATTTTGTCGACAAATGAAGAATTTCTAACGATTTCCGATCTCAGGTCATTCCAGAATATATCATATGCAAACATTGTCAGCATTCAAGAATGAGATTTTCACTCTGCAGCGGAGTGTGCGCTGATATGACACTTCCTGGCAGATTAAAACTATGTGGCGGACCGAGACTCGAACTCGGGACCTTTGCCTTTTGCGGGCAACTGCTCTACCAACTGAGCTACCCAAGCACGACTCACGCCCCGTCCTCACAGCTTTACTTCTGGCAGTAACTCGTCTCCTACCTTCCAAACGTAACAGAAGCTCTCCTGCGAGCCTCGCAGAACTAGCACTTCTGAAAGAAAGGATATAGCGGAGACATGGCTTAGTCACAGCCTGGGGGATGTTTCCAGAATGAGATTTTCACTCTCCTTTCTTTCAGGAGTGCTAGTTCTGCAAGGCTCGCAGGAGAGCTTCTGTTAAGTTTGAAAGGTAGGAGACGAGGTACTGGCAGAAGTAAAACTGTGAGGAGGGGGCGTGAGTCGTGCTTGGGTAGCCCAGTTGGTAGAGCACTTGCCCACGAAAGGCAAAGGTCCCGAGTTCGAGTCTCGGTCCGGCACACAGTTTTAATCTGCCAGGAAGTTTCAGTGTAGGCATTAATTATTACTTTTGACGTAATATGCTGAGCACCAATGGTTAAAAATAGTGCCTAATTGGTTTGCGAGAGGTTCAAATACGTTGCAAAAATTCTGCCGGCCGGAGTGACCGAGCAGTTCTATGCGCTTCAGTCTGGAACTGCGCGACCGCTACGGTCGCAGTTTCGAATCCTGCCTCGGGCATGGATGTATGTGATGTCCTTACGTTAGTTAGGTTTAAGTAGTTCTAAGTTCTAGGGGACTGATGAGCTCAGAAGTTAAGTCCCATAGTGTTCAGAGCCATTTGAACCATTTGAACAAAAATTCTGTAATGACTTCAAAGCTCCACAACTGCTTGAAAATAAAGATGACGCATGGAGTCCCCATCTATTAGTAATCAAAATTTCTTCATGTAGCAGGTTAGCTACGTACACTCAAACAGAACGTATAGCACCCAGAACATAGATATTACTGCGATTTTATGTGATTTCTTGTGCCTAACGTAATGAAACTGCTCTAGCAGCTAGTAACGGATTTTTTATTTCATCCACGTAGTTCGGTGTTGGTTATCTGTCCTCTGCATTCGGACGCTCTGTAGGTAAACTGGCAGTTTGGCATCCACTGTTACTTACATGTAGCCTTCTTTCCGGATGTAACGTCCCTTGGCATTGTTCATCTGCCCGTGTAAGTACATTTTAACTACAGCACATATACGTACATTTCAACTGTTAAAGTTCCACATAAGCACTTTTTCTGCGAGAATTTGAGCATTTTTTTTTTTACTGGCGTACTTTTTCCAGGTTCGATGTCCTCGATACCAGGAACATATCGTCTACAACTACTTTGACCATCTTCAGGTTCTACCGGCATGTTGCAAGTGAATCTTTCCGGATCCACACCTGAGACTGCAACGATCTTCGGAACTACGCACTTTATTGCCGCTGAATCCACACGGGACCTAAGAAGAACTTGGGTAAGTGAAATGCCAAGAAGTGCATGTTAAACACATCAAATTCATACGGCAATATTTATGAATGTATAGCTATAAATTCCTGACAAATTTTCTCCACAACAACTCTCTTAAGAGCGGCTCTTGACACTATATTTGAGAAAATCTATGAGACGAAATAAATCATAAGATAATGTTATACAGAAATGTGTGAAGCCTAAGACAGTAAAAAGTATAATGTTGTACAAGAAAAGATTTACAGGGCCGAAAAGAAACTTGTATCCACAGATAGAACTTTTAGAAATTGTATATTTCAAGTAGGCAAAATACAGATGTGCTCAATAGGACAGCGCGTATAGGGTTCAAAAAATGGTTCAAATGGCTCTGAGCACTACGGGACTCAACTGCTGAGGTCATTAGTCCCCTAGAACTTAGAACTAGTTAAACCTAACTAACCTAAGGACATCACAAACATCCATGCCCGAGGCAGGATTCGAACCTGCGACCGTAGCGGTCTTGCGGTTCCAGACTGCAGCGCCTTTAACCGCACGGCCACTTCGGCCGGCCGCGTATAGGGAATTTCAGATTTGGTTCTCATAAAAATTAATAATACGAAAGAGGAATGGACGAAAGTGTTATGAGAAAGCTCCGACGATGACAGCAGGATGACGGGACAAGGCCAGTAGTAGATAAATCCCATTTAATACGATGAAACAAAGGGCGTATGTCGAAATTGATGGACAGCTAACGACGGATTACACCAGATTGTCTAAGGAAAGTGTTTTGTACAGTAGCAGTATGCTTCTGAAGGGTACGAAAAGAATTTTAATTAAAAAAAGACAACAAAGCGTGTATCTAATATGAAGATGTGGGGCAGGCTTTGGTCTGCGTGTTACAAGTCGCGGCGCACGGCGCATGAAAGGGAGTGGAAGTGGTGGGATGGGAGGAAAGGGTAGCAGGCGCTTGTGGCAAGGATGCGGCTTCGTGTACGACTGAGCGCCTGCTGCCTGCTGGCAGGGAAGCTGCCACAAGAAAAGGAGCTGGCTGCGCGCACGCGCGCTCACACACACACACACACACACACACACACACACACACACCTAGTGCGGTGCGCCCCACGTGTGCGCACGGCGTTGCATCCTGTCTGTCTCAGGCGTGTGCCAGTTCAGACACATCGTAGCCCAAGTGCAGCTGCGCTATGTGCTCTCACAGCCTGCGTGCCGCATATCCAATAACTTTTATTCTTCTTACTCCAGTGATGGACTGTGTCACTTTGCTTCTACCCCAGTTCTCCACCTTCTCTGCCGTGGTTGCTATTCTTCTTGCACCTAGGCTCTGTACAATACTTTTAGAAAATTCGCTCGAGGCAGGGATTCCAAATTCCGTTAAAGAGTACTCTGCAAAATAAGTGGAGCTTTCTTAAGACATTTAGGAATTACGTCAGGGAATAATTCCCTCGCCCTGACTAGATACGTTGCCCATATTTTACTCATTTCTTCACTGAATTCTGTAAACCTTAATTTGGTTAACCGAACGCGAAAGAGAGAAATAGAGACTGAACGAGAACTTTTGTCTGCAATCTACAATTCGTCCTTTCCGGAGTCACAAGCGATGGAACATCTGTGATGAGGCACATCACACATATTCAACTGCCTCAATCCACCGGTGTGGCTGCCTCATTGGTAATCATCTTCCACATTATTTTCCATGAACTTCTATGTAATTCCCTATGCCACTGCAGATTAAAATGAGAATAAAACAGAATATTCTACCCGCTGATGTAATGTCATTAATCTACGAGAAATTAGTAAAATAAAAAAAAAGACACACTGTAGCAGGCTCATTTGACTTGAAAGGACACTCAAGGGACCACATGAAATATCTTTAGCACTGTATTTGAGAGGCAGAAGAAGTTTACGGATAGTTTCGCGACATCACATGACAACATACGAAATCTCTTAGTTCGAAAATTAACTAAAAGCGTACATTCTGATGTTGTCAGCTTCATGCTTTTAAACGGGGCTGTTTTCGTATTGTTAAATTAGCTACGGAGCTGAAATAGGCTTTACACTACATATACATTTATCTGAGAATAATGAAACTTCAAAGTAAATGTTCTATCGTCGTGTGTTAAATACAGTTCATTACATTTGTTAATAATTATTAGAGTATGTGTACGAACTGCCTCCACGTTTGAGGTGCATGGAATTCACGTTCATAATATCTCGCTGTCTGGATGGGTGTTGAAAGCCTATTGAATATATCTGAAAAGAAGTTTTAGTATTATTCATTTGAGTGAAATTCAGTTTCTTTTTTAATGTATTTCACGCTTTATCAGAAAGCAATAACTACTTTTCCATTCATATACAAAATATTGTTTGCCTGGGAATGTTGACTTGGACATGGCACTTGTGTTTACTGATCAAAGACTAAAAACTGTTCGTGGTGGTATTCATCCCCTTGCATTATGGTCTGTGTTACGAAATTATATTCTTAATACAATACAAGGATGAAATGAGTATTTTCGGTGTCTTACTATGTATACAGTTCTTCATCGTAGCTTGCTCTGTGTTAAATATCACACGTTTTGCTGTCAGATAGTGAACTCGCAGCTGGACCCTTGTTCATTTAAAAGCGGAATTCCGCCCTCGAAATACCCTGAAATTCTCCCCATTGCACTGGTATTTGGCTCGTGTCTTGATACTGTGTCTTCTGTTTCTGTTACGGTCTTGCATGCGGTCACTAAACAGGTTGGAAAATAAATAATGGTACCTGCTTGCAATTATTTTCTCTTGAGTAATCATATAAATGGTAGTACATTGCAGGCGCGCCGTCCTTCCTGAACAGTGTTCTTCTCTCTGTTATTTTTAATGGAATCTGTACACTGGACAAAATGTTTTCTGATGAAATTGAACACCAGATAAACTTTGCGTGAAATAAGACGGTACTTCATACTGAATATGTAGAAAATAAATTACTTACACATAACATTGTTGGTCATCACCAAACTATTCTCAACAAGCAGGACGTAAGAAATGGTCCCATTATAGAATGATATGGAAACTATTGTGTAGGTTACGCTCAAGATAAATGTTGTTACTTCGAATGTATCATTTGTGCAACAGTTATACACATCTGGTTCAAATCTGTGTATTGCAACATCATGTGCTTCTACTGGTGTGTATTGGGCTACTTCCTTGTAGTAAGGAATGCTTGCACTAAATAGAAGTGTTACTCTCTAATTCATTTCTAATTATTCTTTATACTGTCTGCTAAACATTTCATCTGTTGGGTAAATTATCAGAGAGCTTTAAGGATGCGTAATTCTCCTCTCGGGTCACGTCTGAATTTACTAATGTCTCTTGTTCAGAAACTGAAATTTTTTGTTCATAGCAAATTTCATCAGAGGAGATAGATTGAGATGCTGTAAATGAGTCAAGGAAACGAATCATACTACACTCTACGCTGTATCATAAGACGTTAACATATCACTCAACAAGAATTCTATATTCACTCAGTTTTATCTCATCACACACGAACAAGACATTAAAACATTTGCATTTGATGTAATCTGTTGCAAGAGGGTAAAAGTTACACACTGTCACACATCAGCAGTACAATTATCTTTCATACTCTTCACAAGTCATCTGACACACGGTTTTAACTTCTCAAAATGGTATTGCTCAGAAAGTTAGTGAAGTAGCATTGCGAATCTAAAATACGAGTAACAGATTGTATATTATCTGAGAAAACAAGAGCTTTTATTTAATTTCTGATGAATGAAATGTGTCATAAACGTTCAGTAACATGCCTTAGCATATTTCAAGCGATGCTCTATTATTTTATGTTCTGTAAAAAATTGTATTTATCAGAATAAGTTATTTATGGCAATTATGTTAATACTTGTCTTTCATTTAGTAATTTTTTTTCATTGAACAACATATTACAGAATGTGTGCATGCACGCACACACACACACACACACACACACACACACACACACACACACACACACACACACACAGAGAGAGAGAGAGAGAGAGAGAGAGAGAGAGAATTTGACGTTTGTTAGTTAACGGTAAGAGACAATACCTTACATTGTCTTCAACGAAGCTTTATCAGGTAGTAACAGGCATCGGTATCAAAATAGATATTTTTCTTAATGAATAGTACTTTTGAAAGAATTTTTCCATTTAATTAAAATGTTTTGTTTATTGCAACGATAAATGTTGCTTATTCAACCTATTGTATAGAAAAATAGAAAGAAAATGAGCGCTAGTGTAGCTATTGTTCCTGGAAGCTTTTTAATGGTACATGATATCGGGCAAAATGTTGTTGAAAAGAGAGGCATTCAATTTTGCTGCTTTAAACAATATGCGGCGCTCATTCCAACGCCACTATCAAGTTTACGGTTCATCAGAAATTATGAAGGTCTCTCAGATGATTTTCCTAGATTCTAGCTGTCATTTTATTAAAGCTAAGCCATGTCATACCACATATCATGTCAATGACTGATCCACACGACAGAGGTTCATGTGTTTCGCTAGTTTTCTTTGTTCTGTCGATATTAATGAATTTTTTAATAATTTATTTATCTCCAGAAAAAGTGAGAGGTAAATGTAAATATCATATTTATTGAAATTCGGATTTTCAGTACACAAAAGGTAGCTAAGTGAAACAGTTGTTGTAATTAAATTCAGGCAAGCTATATTTCAAAGCACCATCTTCCCCACTGAAAGAACAAATCGTTGGTTAAGAAATGGTTATTCCTCGTAGTTAACTATGCTTCATATGTAATTAATAACTGTAGTGTTACACGTGGGTAAGACAATATTTTACCCATTAGATCTATAATTACACCATTATGCTTCAGAGATAATTTTCTTTCCAGTTTTGTAGGTGACGCCGTTTTGCAGGAGATCCTCAAACAAAATGAAGAGGCTGTATCACATTGTCGTTTTCATCAGGAATAGACACTCTGTAAGAATGGACAGCAAATAAATTTCACATACCTGTATGTAAGTATCTGTATTACTGCGAATCGCAAAATAAACATACTTCACAAAGTTGTTTGGCTGTACGGAATATACAGAGTAGGATTTTCAGCTCTGTGTCGTATTCAGGCGCGGGAAATAAATGCACGTTGTCCTACCTGCAACTATACACAGCAAAGTTTGCGCAAGGGGCTTATTATTACTTGTTACGGAGTCACGTATGGTCTGTGCGAATCAAACAAAATATTGTTTATATCTCCGTTTGGCAGATTTTATTGGTCTTCGTGGAGGCGAATGAAAACATTCGTAATTTCTGACGCAATGTTTCCAACGTCTGGTCGAGTTTCCGTCTGTTGTATGCTGCCTCAAACCTATGATGCAGACTGCTTGCTGCCGAGAGTGAAACATGGCGGGGATGTGGTGTTGATTTGGGACACCATATCGTGCTAATCCATTGGCCCCCTGGTTACCCTGAAAGGTCGCAGGATTACGTGGCCATTTTGGCTGATCAGGTCCATCCCAGGGCACAGTATTTCTTCCCCGAAGGTGACAGGGCCTCTGATCACACAGCACAAGGATGAACTGTCGCATCTCGGCTAGCCACCAGTCACCATACTCATTATTATTGAGCCTCTTTGTTCCACTTTGGAAAGACCACCTCCATCTTCGTTACCTGAAATGCCATTGTTCTGCAGGAATATCGTGCATGGGCTGTATTTATCCATTCCAAGATGACTGGAAGCCGATTTGCATGCCAGCCGATTTCCTAAACCGTATGAGACGGGGCAATCTGTTGTATTTTTGGTGTTTGCACATTTTTGTCCGCTCCCTGTACATCTACAAACCGCAAGCCACCTTGCGGTGAGTGGCGGAGGGTACTTGGTGTAGCACTCTCACTTCCCCCTTTCCCTGTTCCAGGCGCAAATGGTTCGCGGAAAGAACAATTGCTGGTGAGCCACCGTGTGGGCTCGAATCTCTCACATTTTACCACCATTGTCTTTTCGCGAGAGATGTGCACAGAAGGAAACAATATAGTGGTTGACTGTTTTAGGAACATTCGCTCTCGGAACTTTAACAGCAGACGAAACGGTGATGCAGAACGGCTCCCTTACAGCGTCTGGCTTATCCGTTTCCGTGTCGGTTTCGTGTTTACTAAATGTACCTACAACTAAACGCACTGTTCTTCTTTTGTCTTTCTTAAATCGACTTTTTAGAACACACACATTTTCACATCAAGCTACCAGTGATTTAAAAAGTGTCTTTTGCTTCTGATCTACTAAGCCTATGCGATGAAACATACTTTATTTCATCACGACTTACTACTTCCACGAATTTGATAAAGCACGAGTCAGTCCGCTTGCAACTTATGAACTGTGTAGTCTAAGCAGCAAGTTTTCAAATTTCCTGAAGAAGACAGATTTATATATCAGTGAATGAGGAGCTAATTAATTTTTGGTCTTCGCACCAGCCGATATAGCTTGAATATCCGATGGTACTTTTACTGATTTCGCTTTGTCTTACGTATGCCTACGAAAGAGAGAAGGTGGAATTACTAAATTTGTGAAAAAAGAAATTTTTGTCTTTTCATAGCTCCGAGTTCAAATCCAACGGTATCGATACAATCGTCATGAATCCTTTGATCCGTTACATTACAGTATTTCTCTAATAATTTCTACCGTGCTTTTATTTCATGTCATTTGATGGAAATTTTTTTAATGAAATGTGCGTCTAGTAATTTTTTGTATTCAGTTTTATATAACGTTCAGTGGAGGGCACTATTTAATTTGCTGGTGATTCATACTCTAGCATCGTGGTGCATCTACTCATCCGTACAACAAACGCATTCATTCGTGATGAAAACAATAGAAATGTTTGTGGACTTGTCTGACGCTCATAAAAATGCATATTGCTCTGCGACGTACATTCTCAGTAGGTTTCTGCATGAACTGAACGCACTCGGTAAAGACAGTACATCTTACGCTCAAGATGCTTCGTTTCACTGTCGGCATGAATTCGTACGGTCCATTTAACAATAGCACAGGCTAGTACAACCTAGAATAGAGACTCACAATTATTATTTGTTCAATCTATTTCAGTATGGATTTTCAGTATTAAGCCTCCATCCCCACTTTGTAGTTATTCTACCTACAAATGAACTTCTTATACAATCTCTGTTATGTTATTCTTTGAATACAGTCTTGCTAAGTAAGGACCCCGCTCTAACCGCTCACGTAGCGCTATCATTTTTTTCCAGTAGTCCTCCATCTGTTCACATTTGTCTTTCCTGAATTCTCCTATTCTTTTTCTTCCCTACCTACTTGGAAATGTTTTGTCTTCCAACGTCTTAATATTTGCCTCTGCATTTTGTTCTTTCTTCTTTATTTATGCTAATTTCTTTCGACATCTTCATGCGCTTTTCTAAGCCTTTTCATGTTTGAGAACGTTGTACGATTTTCAGTCCCAGTGTTCCCAGCCTTATTCTTGGGGCGTGTCTATAGAACATTAGTCTCCTTTCCATAATGTCTTCTCTGTTTCTATTCTACATGTTTACATAATTCCATGGCCTTTTTTATTTACCTTTTTGTGCCGTTCTATTTCGCAATAACTTCCTCAATAATCCTTCTTTCCTTTTTCCTGATTTCTTCATTTTTATTGATACTAGCTTGAGCGCTTCAGGTGCATATGTGCGTTCTGCTTTACTGTCATAAATAATTTTAGTATTATTACTCACCGTAATTTACTATTATTTATTACGAGATAATAAGGTACCGCTTGGAATTGAAATCTTTTGTGTTTTCCTACGGTAAAAAGGAAACTGAGCAAGTAAGTGTAGTAATCACCATACCGGCAGTGGAGCATTAAATGAAAAAAAGAGTTTGGTGGTAGCTCGCTTTGGCACGGCCGACGGCGGCTGACGTTCCCGGCGTGCGACCGGGGTCTGGCCGGTAGCGGCGCGCTGCGTCTCGCCCACACATTAATGCTTTAAATTTGGCTCCCTACAAACATTCTGCCTAAAAATCAGCCTTTTTGTACTTGGCAGCAACTTTCAAACGTACACACTGAGTTGTAGCATTTTGTTAGAGCTAGGGAGCGAGCAAACAGCCGGCCGTAAAGCGTGTACGTGACACGATAATTCCACATTTCTGCGCGGAGCTAAACTTTTAGAAAAGTTCCATTGCTTTTCCTGTACAGCTCTCACATTTTCTGATCACAGTCATTGCTTTCTGAAATGACACACATCTTTTCAGCGCTTGACACGTGAACTGTCTTCCGGGTCTTTTATTGTTCACTCAAAATTTTCTGCAGGGTAATGACACAGGTGTGAAAAACGTTATTTTGAAGTCTTGCACTTCTGTTTCGAAGTAAAATAAATTCTTATATTTTGTAGAAGTAATACTAAATTTTTCAACGCTGTCGCTAGCCGCTACGTTAAACTATTTGAACACAATTTAATTCAAAAATATTTTTTAAGCGTGAGACTTTTCATACTGCGCACCGTTCTTCGTATGTTATAGTATTAGTCGCAGCTCAGTCATTGAAGAACGTCAGGTTGCAAGTGAACAGCATGGAATTAGAACTGTTCTCACACAGAAATAATTCTCCGTTTCTCCGCGTCGTTTAATTCCATAAAAAGAGAAATAATATAAGTTCCCGTACATTTCATATAATTTCCGAAGACACCCATTCGCTTCGGAGTTTGAAATAGAAATAATCTTACTTTCTTTTTTAAGCTGACACAAAACGTGAGATTTAGCTGTAGTCTAATGGTTAAGTGACATATTTTTGGGCTGTAACTACAAGTAAAATGAGAAAATGAGAAAAGACTCCTACGTGAGCAATCCTTAATTATTTTTGATACATGTGCGTCTAGCAAGTCACATAAAAAAAATTTTGCTAGAAGTGACGTCCCTTAGACTGAAAACCGTTATCCGAATATGTTACATAAAATATTGTATTTTATTAGCATTGCATTGCACTAACAAATAGCACAACATTCGGAATGTCAATCGCGTGGAAGTAATTCTACAGTTTTGCGCGGAGATTAATTCTAGAATCGGAGAACTGATAAAAGTTTCTTTACATCTCTTACGGTTTCGGATGAAAGTCACTCTTCTGTGAACCGTGACTCAAATATTAGACTTCTGAAATATGAATAGTTGCGTTTCATTTTGTAAGCGGGTAGAAAGAATGAGACGTGGCTACACATTAATACTGAAGGGAAAACTCTGTAGTTCAGAGTCGGTGCAATTGTTTATTAACTGTACACTTTTTAAAACAAGTGTTGTATTTAAATTTACGCTCATACGCCATCTAACATGCTTACCGTTTAAAGGGCATAGTTATTCTGTAATCTTACCGTAATTTGACATTTTGACCCTCACGGCTCTTTTAATACTCTTATAAATGCTCAGCAGCCAATAATTTCTCGTATTCAGTTTTATTTCGTACTAGTTACGAGTGTCACCCACTCATTTACGATGCTCCTTTACTTAACACAGTTGTGTCTTTAGTAATGATAAGTTTGCCGAACATGACTTGAAGTTACTGCAGTTGCGAAAAGTATGAAGCCGCTCCATATTAAGTATAAACGATTATGCAAATGTTAATTTAAAATGAAGCACGCAAGTTGTAGCTCTGTTTCTCCCGATAAAAGTGACGTAGAAGACAAACAACTGTGTGGCTGCTAATGTTTACAGTCGGACTTGTAAGACATGAAGCAGCAGAAATTCAAATGATATCTTTACTGAAGACTGATGCGTGACATGCAGCAAACATAAGTACACAAAGTTACTGATTGCTGACCAAATTTTGTAACGCGCGACCGAGTAGCAAATATTGCACCTGGAAGATAGTTTCATTACCTCATTTTTGTAACAATTTTACTAGTGACATTTAGTTGTGTAGCCCTGCTTTCCTCTGTTTAGAAGATAATAAATTGGTGACTTTTGATGAAGCTCCTTCTTGGATAGCACATTTTTTTCTCAGGAAACGATACAGTGTACGTGACGGTTGTACAGTATGGAGCGGGCGTTTACTTTTACTTCAGAATTTATATACACAAGCATACTACGGTGATTTTTGAGAATGTTGTCTTAAAATGTTTTATTGTGTAATCTGTTTCCATAACATAAAAAATCTTTCTTTTTAATAACAGTCATAATTTTTATTCAAGTTTTTCTTTTCGTTGTTGCAAAGACCAATTAAATAAAAAGAAACACGACTTTCCTGTAAACATAGGATAATATTTACAGAATGTGTGCAAGTTGCAAAAGTAATCTACAAGTTCAGGAATATTATTTCCGTGTAATAATCTTAATTCATCAATTTCGTTGTTTTACCGAGTAAGAGGAGACGTCCTTGTGAGAACGTAAACTGCAGCGATAGATATCTGGGTGTCAAAACACTAATACCCGTGTCTTTACAAAATGGCGATGCTCTTACGATTGCTTATTTATTACTTCTTACTAAAATAAAGCAAAATAACATCATAACAGTTTCAAATAACGTCGTTACATCTTTCCTTTGATTTGCAACTGTGACCTGCTGTTAAAGAAAATTGTTGAGAAGATAATACCAAAACTAGTCTCTCGCTGTCACTGTCAGAAACGCAATTTATAGACGAATGTATATGAAGTTCGTGACTGTCTGTCACAATTTTGTCTTACCGTTCGGTTTCTTTCCTTGCCAATTAATACGTGGTGTAGAAGTTTCTAGGAACATTTGAAGTATCAAATGAAGATATCATCGGATTTCTACAATTGAAAAAACGGATGAATATGCACCTAACGCTGATTACTAAAGATCTGCTCAATTAACAACATATTAAGTTAGTTTAGTATTACATTATTTGATTAGTGCATGAGCAATAGACATAAATTTGGACACAAAAGAATGAAAATGAGCTGGAGTTTGTCATTAAACTAAACAGACTTTCCTAAACTGTACCCAGAGTCTGTCTGAAATGGAAAGTCTTTAGTCAGTCTTGGCTTAACGACAGTGTGACATGGACTTCTAATGCTAAAAACATTGACAAATTGGCTGTTGCCTAGCAAGTTATAGAGAATTGGATATTGAGAACTACTAAAAGAGGCAGAAAAACAAAGAAATGTAGCAAGGAACATTATAGGTGGAATAAAAATGAAGCTGAGGGAAGCCGTGACGTGTAGCCCCGCGAATCAATGGCAGACAATGCAAGTTCTTTCCCCGATTTCAGAGCACTGCGACAGCGACATGCTGGAATGTAGGTAGAAGACTTTAGAAAGGGCTACGTCTATTTTACAAGACTAATACTGGTGATACGTGTAATAATTCATCGATATAGGAGAGGTGTGAAAAATTACAGGATGTTCTTTCATGAAAATCTTTTCCTATAGTATTTTACCATTACAACTAATAAGTTTATAGTAGTTAAAGTATTAGGTCAGTACTGGTGTACATGGTGTGTAAAAATGTGTATTCAGCAGTCCTCTGCTCCCACTACATCTCCATTATATCTGGCAACTCTGCGATTGAGTAAAAATCTAAATTCTAAAATTTACTTTCTATCCGCACAGCTTTCTTTTTGGTAACAGTCATAATTTTTATACAAGTTTTGTCTTTTTTCTCAAAACGTGTCGTTATTGGAAAGTCCAGCTAAATAAAAAGAAACACGACTTCTTCCGTACTTCAACATTACATCAAATACTAGATGGCCATTCTGTCATCAGTTCCGTGTATTGTATTTGTTTCATTGCTGCAAGCTAATGGCTTCCCATCTTTTTAGATCTTCAGTCAGTGAAAAAGCACACTCGTCACTGCTAGTTATCTTTTTTTTCTGAAACTATATTATTACTACCTGTTTCATTTTCTGATCTCAATCTTTCATGAAAAATGTCGTATGCTGACGAGATTACAGAACTTTTTTCCGTTGCACGAATCTCGTTGGAGGCATTGTCAATCGCAGAAAAAATATTGTATCACGCAATAATCATAAACGCTGTAACTTTCGATACAAACAATCACTTTAGTCGGCTGCGCTATATCAGTGCAGCTGTGAACCAAAGCATCTGCCGATATACAGGCGGAAATAGTTGTCACAGACTACAGAACAAAAGGCAACTACAGCATTCAAAAGACAGTCGACAAAAGCGTTATTCTTACCAAGATTTAACTACATAACACAAGGTGAAGGTGGATGAAACCCGAAACCTGCCCCTACACAAAATAAATCTTTACAGAAAAGTGGCTTGCTGCAGTATTACTTCAAGCAATAAAAGTTTTCTACACTCAGTCTGCAATAGAACCCAGCATCTCCACATCACTGATATGAAGCACCGCCTGCTGTGCTATCAACGTGTTTAAAAATGGAAAAGAGATAATGTGTCAACACGTAAAACGTGACTAATATCACATCGTGATTCGGGTTATCTGTCAGGTGAATATCACATTACTGACACGTAATTGAAAACCACCGCTTAAAAAAAAAGAAAAAAGGAAAGAAAAGAAAACATGTGCAATTACACGAATTCTTCTGTCTTATTTATGTGCGGCTGGTAACTGTATTGCATAATAACCGAGTTTTTTCGTAAACTATTAGTGCATTAAGGAAAATCGAACAACTTATTTCTCTTGATGGCAATATTCCTCCCATATTGCTGCTAATGTTCTGAGCCAATCGACAAACCTTAAAGCGTCTACGAGTTTATCAGAGTGTGCATCTGTCGTGCTAGCTTTCAGAAATTTCTTTAAGACGTAAAGCTTCACTGTTCACTCATGCTTTGCTGAACAGAGCCACGCGTCCAGTTTTAACGTTCTTATTCGCTTTATCTTCAAACTACTTCATTCCGAAAAGAGCAAATACGCTTTCTCGCTAAAGCCAGTGAGAAAATCGAGGCGAGAACGAAAGATAAATGAGATGGGTGTCGAGAAATAACCACACTGTTAGACTGATTAGCTTGCTTTAGGAATTGGTCGCCACTTGTTGACTCAGTAGCACCGGTAAAACCAGCATCAACTAAGTGAACCACTACAAATATTCAGAGAGTAATGGTATGAGATTATTAAATATGTAAATAGACACTTTTCTTCTGTTGGCAGTTTACCTCTACGTCATACTGTCACACTGTAACAGCTGACAGCCCAAACATTTCAACAACCACATTGTTTCTGTATGTGATCAATATTGATCCTCCGACTTGGATGCAAGCGTTCGTAGAGGAACAGGAAGATGTTCCGTCTGCGAAGAGGTCATTAGAAACGAAAATATGGTGCAGGAGATGGTGGTGTCCTTTTCGTACGAACCATCTCAGCATTGACCTTAAGTGGTTTACTGAAGCACGCGAAACGTAACCCGAATCGCCGCGCGGAACTTGAACCTGTGTCCTCCCAAACGCGAGTCCAGTCGCACCAGCTCGCTTTCGTAGTTAAGTGAGTAATTGGATTGCTGTTTTGGACGAGCGTAATATAAATTCCCGCCGGAGCAACCCACTCCAAGTTCTGCGGAATACTGTGTCATTTGAGGTGAATGCTGGAGTGGTTTCCCACCAAGGCCATGACCAACAGTGGTTGGGATGATGAACTTTAAACTCTGTCTTTCTTCAAAAGCACTTGCTGCTGACTTGAAGATCTACGGAGAGTAACCGAAGCTCGAACTGGACAAGAAATGACCTGGTTTAAAAAATATTCCAACATTTCGCTTCATGTGAACCACGGATATGCTAAAGCATGGTGGCCAAGCGGAACTCAGAATCTTTTTTCTTGTCACAGAGTGACAGAAGCAGCTGCTTTTTCTTACTTTTCTGAAAGATGTACTTTTTTAACGAGATTTGGAAGAAATCATATAAACGAGAACTATAGTGAAATGCGGTTTATTATTGTTTAAAACAAACTTTTCGCAAAAATGGTGGGAAAGGGATGTTAAGTGTCATAGGCAGTACTGTCTGTACAGTGCAGTTTCACCTGTTTCTTCGGCTAAACACCGGGTAAAGGAAGTAAACCACAGTAGCTGTGCCTTCATATCTTATATGTTACTCACCTCATTCAAGAAAAAAATAATGTTACATGCCGCAAAAAGTAAGACGACATATTATCCTTTTCTTTTTAAAGGCTCTCAGATGCCGTGAAACAGCACTTAGCCCTATGTTTTTCTGTACCATAGCATTTAAAGTAGAAGTTAAAGGCTTTCACCATGACTCTCTTGATTCCGCATCTTGAGTTGTACATAAAATACTTGTGGCCTTTATGTGACGGCATTTAATGTACAACGTTAATCTAGAGAGAAATTATCATGACTCCGAGCCTGTCCTGCAATTAACGTTGATTTTTTTATACTTGAGAATTGTGAGTTGTTTCAACAAAACTGGTTGTTTTAAAAAAAGCGACATATATGTATTTTTCCAAATCATGTTTAAAAGTTATATACCGTCACCTCCTCCAAATAATGAGAAATATATTAGACAAATTTATAATAACCTCAGTTACATCGAGGCTGATAGAATAAGAAAATTAAAATATTTGCCCTGTCTGTGAATCGTGAAGCAGTAACGATTAAACCAAGATGGTGAGGTAGGTCTGGGATACTAGCCCTGAATTCGCTTCTATACTTCTGCCATACTTGTCGCTAAATTATTTTTGTGGTTCTCAGATACTTTCTGTCAGCTGCCAGTAGTGAAAACTGCCTCTAGACTTGATCACAAATTCGTGTCTTACCCGAATGAAAAAAAATAAAGAAGAAGAAAAGAAATCGGGCGAGTCAAGGAATCATCTGCGGTCGTTCTATCATAAGTGTAAAGATAAATGGCTGGGGGTGAAAGAAGGCGGAAGCCAGCAGTGCTTAAGTGGTGCCGCGAGTTGCGATAGTTATTAGCGTCTCACGTGGCGCATAAAAAAGCGGTCTGCGGCGCAGCGCCTGTTGGCGGGGCGTGGGTGGAGGCTGCGGCTGCGGCTGCAGTGCGGCGAGCCGCAAGCGTGGGCGGAGGCGGCCGCTTAACACCTTCTCCTCCAACCACGTGTACACGCTGCACGCCGCTCCGCGATCTCAGTTCGGAGCTTGCAAACACGGTACTCAAATATTTCTGCTCCCACTGACGGTATGGAAACAAGAGCACACGACATCCCCTCACAATTATTAAGATCCTTAGGAGAACAGAGCGTGACAGTACGGTCCTGCCTGGTATGCAAGACTCACGAGACAGGCGAGAGGATGTAATAACTCCAGATCATAAGAAGTGGGGGTGTTACAAAATCATCTGTTTAATAAGTCACGGTGGCAAAATACTGACACGAATTATACACATAAGAGTGGAGAAATTCGTAGAACTGACCTCGGGAAAGATCAGTTTGGGTTCAGGAGAGATTTAATGATACACAGGGCAATACCGACCTTGCGACTTACGTTAGAAGGTAGGTTGAAAAAAGGCAAACCTACGTTTGTACCATTAGTAGATTAAAAGAAATGTTTACGATATTGAATGAAGTACACTTTTTGAAATTGTGAAAATAACGATAATTAAATACAGGGAGCGGTAGGTAGTCTTAAACTTGTACAGAAACGGGAATGCAATTATAAGAGTCAAAGGACAGAAAACGCGGCCGTAATGAGTCAGAATGTAGCCTATCCCCGAAGTTATTCAGCCTATACAGTGAGCATGCAGCGCAGTAAACCAAAGAGAAATGTGGTAAGGGAGAAAAAACAAATACTTTAAAGTTGGCCAATACCATTGTAATTCTGTCAGAGACGGCAAAGAATTTGGAATACCAGTTGAATGTAACGGACAGTTTCTTCAAAAGAGATTACGAGATCAGTCTCATGAAAAGTCAAACTCGGGTAATGCAGTGTAGTCGAATCAGAGGATGCCGAGGGAATTAGATTAGGAAATGCAACACTAAAAGTAATCGATGAGTTTTGCTGTTTGGACAGAAAAATAATTAATGATGGCAGAAGTAGAGAAGATATGAAATTTCGACAAGCGTTACCAAGAAAAGCATTTCTGAGAAAGAGAAGTCTGTTACCATTGAATATAAATTTGGGCGTTGTGGAGTATTTTCCAGAGTCTCGAGTGCAATCGTATACGGAAGTGAAACAGGGACGATAAACAGCTCAGAGAAGAAGAGAATAAAAGCGTCAGGAATGTCCTGCCACAGAAGAATGCTGAAGATTAGATGGGTAGGTCGGACAGCTAATGAGGTTGACTGACAGGACAAATCAAGAGGTATCGAGGAATTGTTATTTTGGTACTGGAGAAAAATGTGAATGATAAAATCTGTAGAGGGACACCAGTGCTTGCATACAATAACCATGGTCAAATGTATGTAGGTTGTAGCATTCAGATTTTTGCGCATGGTGTCCTGTAGTACTGAGCTGTATCAAAAATTAGACTTCGGACTGAAGACTACAACAAACTAGTTTAACCAAGTGTAAAGAAATCTGATGCTTTCTCATTGCTATGCTGTGAACTATTTATTTACAATAAATGCCTAGATTTCGCGTTCATTGGCAAGAGGAGGTCTAAAGTCTTATATCTTTGTGGGTATATGCATTCTACTTGACGCCAAATTCTATTTTTGTATAGTACTTTTGAAAACTGGTCTTAAGTTACTGAAATCACTGAAACACGAATAAGACATATCATTTCTCGTACTGAAGGAGTCATAGGCTGTTCAGCGTCCTTAGCATTGGATGACATAATCACACAGACATAAGAACTCACAAGCTCTGAAGTCTGAGGGGCCTAACGATATTCCCATACACAGTTAGGGATAATTAAATAAGGCAAATAGATCAAATGAAATGAAGAGCGTAAATGACTGAGTGGAAAGCTACGAAAGAAGGAACGAAGATCAGGATTTAAGATCCCGTCGACGAAGAGGTCACTAGAGACAGAGCTGCTGCTCAGTTTGAGGAAGGAAACGAGATCCCTTATCCGATTAAATTGTTGGGGTATATGAGTTAATTTTTAGTAAGGTTTGTCTTTCTCATACCCTGTAAATTTGGATGGCAGGAAACATATTTGAAACGTCGCTCTCCCGGAAGGGATTCGAGTACCCATCACCGCGCCGTGAAAACCTACGTGAGAGGTTCAACGAAAGGAGGGTAGGAAGAGCAGGTCCTCTTTCTTGGCCAGCTGGTTCCGCCTGATCTCTGGCCCCGCCTGATTTCTTCTTGTGGGGTCATGTGAAAAGGTTTCGTGTGCTGGACACCTGTCGAGGCGGAAGAGGATTAAACGCTAAGAACACATTGTTGGAAACAGCACCCGGATTGCTGAAACGGGCGCAACAAAACATTGCCCGCGATGTTATGCTGTCATGAAAATTGGGTGATGCTACTTTGAAGAGTGGTTGGGATGTGCAAATAAATAAAATTATAACAAAAATATGTGCCAATGAATACTGCATAAGAGCTGACCATACAAGTAGAAATAACACGTGGGTATAAATCAGCAAATGAAACAGAATGTTCCAAAATCTTTCGTGTTTATACTGATGTGTGTTTAAGGGAAGGAGAGAAAGAGAATGGACATAGTTAAGTAAGCATGTAAAAAAAATCGCTTAAAACATTATGTGAATGGTCAGCTTCTTGCTATATTTTTCGCTGTGAATGTATACTGTAAGTGTAAAATTGACCCGTTCCACATCATAGCGAGGATTCGCAATTATGATGAACATGGTAACTAACTGTGTCTTAATGCATTTTAATCGTCGTCAGAAGATGAAAGTCGAATGCGAATTGACCTAGCATTTGGTTCAGTGGTTTCCAAACCAGAAATATCTACGTTGTTCTCCAGCACCTGTGAAAGTGTGTGTGAACGTCACGAAAAAAGCCTATATATCTTGCGAAGTACTGAAACACCTATGCTTGTTTATAATAGACTACTAAGTTTTAGCGACATCTGAGTGGTTTCAAATGAAGAGTGTAGCTGTATGATAGTTATAGTGCTTTGCAATGAAACATTTCTGAATTAAGAAGATGAGAAGTTACTAAATACGAGGTATGTGCAGTGGAACAGCGCAGATGATGCAGCTTTACCCAGTGCTTACGTTACGAAGAAGCTTAAACTGATGTAGCATCCTCCTTGTCTCTTTTGCGAAGTATTTCTTTTCTCACCACAACAAGCAGCATTTCAGTAGAATACTGTAGTGGCTTCCAATTGCTATGAGAGAGGCCAATTAAGTAAACTAATGTAGTTGTTCTATTGTTGATGAACTGTTTTAATTAGCGCAGTTATAATAACTTCGTGTGGCGCAGTGGCCTGGTGCAAGTCTTTCAATCGGACGCCACTTACGCGACTTGCGTGTTCCTAACCTGCCACAGTTACCCAGGGGGAAAGCGGACCTGTAGCTTAACGTGGAATCCGTAACGTGTGTCATCACTGGCGATCCTTCAAATCTGTGAGAGGCAAAGGCTATGTTAAAGGGAGACTGGAAAAAATCCCTGGCCCGACCTGGTATTCGATCCCGCGACCTCTCGGCTGCGAGGCACGCGCGTTACCGATAGAGCACCAAGCCGTTGTTATAATTAGCGCAGTTGAATACAAAAACTAGGTGGACAGGATGTTTGACAAAGTAAATTTCCAAGTAATATATATTATCAGTTTCTGACATATAGCAGTGAGACATGAACTTTTAATGCGAAAATCATTGGAAAACTGAGTGTTAATAACTGATCATTGGCGAGATGCCTGGTGGAAATTACCAAGAGAAGCAGTAAAACAAACAAATATATCATGGAAAAGAGGTGCAGGTGGGGAGGATATCTAGCCAGCTGAATGGTCATAGGTGGGTGAAAAAAGTTCTTTGTCGGATTCCAAAAGATTATGAAAGACAGAGAGGAGTGGTGTATAAAACATGCAGTAGCAACAAGGAAGGCAACAGTGCATGGCGTATTCCAGAGGAGGAATGTCACAAAGGTATGTGTGATGATGTTTCTAATGATGGTGATGACTCGTGCAGATGAAAATTTTGCGAGCATTAACCGTGCAATAATACGTTCGCCCCAGTAAGTACTAACACTTGTCGAAAATATTGTTGCCATATTTTCTACGCTTCAGGAAGTATTTTTCGGTAACATGTAATTTTAGGCTACCAATGACTCGCAATTGATTTGAGAGTAATTTCGTGAGGAAGTGTTAACATTTATGATGTTTCATAGTCCACGATAGAGAGAGTTAACTGCAGTAGATTTCGAAAAAGGATGATCAATATTAACAAGAAACACCATTACCAAAATATGCCAGGGAAACCCGTATGACTATTCTGACAGAAAAAAATCAAATGTCTTACACCTTTTTGAATTTGTGCAATGTATGTTAGCGTCTTGCGTAGCGCGACAAACACAAAATCGAAAAATCGATATCCCATTTAGTGACACACTTGTGAGAATAGGTCCTAAGTCACGTACTAAATCCACGCTAATGAGATACCTCATTTCTTGAACAGAAGTAGGTATAGGCTGATGAAGGACCTAGAAACTGACTGACACCAAGCTACGGACACAGCTCACGTGATGTAACTCTGTTAGTACCTGTCAGCAGAGGCCTTGATCTCTCCCATTGTCATTCAGCGCCTAACAATGGTTTGGCTTAGACCGCTAGGGATTGTAGATGGAAACGCTTCGTCGCCTAGCAATAAGGTAAATTCTCTGACTCTCGTGTCATCTGGGAAAGTGGCTTGACAAGGTAAAGAGTATGGTATAAAAATAAACTTACCTAACACCGTTGGCAAATCATGTTACTCTTACAATGAGTCAGTTGATTTAGTCCTATGGATGGAAAGTCACTTCATCCGAAAAGAAATCCTAATCGACAGTAAAACCTTCATCTACCGTAGGTACTCGAACTGAAGCACAAAAGTCATACAATTTTTTATTGTCTCCCGGTGTAATTCTTTCAGCAATTAAAATTTTCAACAGTTTATATGTTCCATGCCGCAGAACTCGCAATATTGTTGGCTTGATAATTCCTACTTCCTTTCGTATGTGGATAGCGTTTTTGTTGAACTTTATACAAACATTTGCCCCTACTCCCTCGATGCTTTCTGTTCGGAAAATTATTTCTCCTCATCGCAAATTTATATCTGTCAAGCGCGATCTTAGGTGTAATAGCAACGAAATTAAGGTTTCATTTGAATGTCACAGTTACCTCTTACGAATTATAACACGGAAAATGATTTTTATAGTTACTTTTCCAGCAACGGCATTAGATATTTGGGGGATAGAAGTTAATTTTCAGTAAGGCTTGTCTTTCTAATACCCTGTATCCTAACTGTGCTAAACGAAGAATATAACAAATTTTGTTGTCTCATCTTCATTTCACTCGACGAAAAGATTATCTAAGCGATGAATTCCTTCAGTGTACCAAACTACTCTGACAGAATCCCTGAGAAACCTGTTGATGTTATTTTATGACTTTTAGACTTTATACTCATTTATTAAGCCTGTAGTTATTGTCGATGTAATTAGTGTCTCAATGAAGTCAAATTCAATAATGTTCCATTCTGACAAATTATGAGCTTTCTTGAGGATCAGTTGAAATTATTGTAATTCGGTTTTTAATACGATATTATTATTCTGAAAACAGTGTGAAATATTAGACTGACTGCATCTTCTCTTATTTTGATATTGTAATCCTATTTTTGGTAAATACGAAGTGGTTTGTGGCTTCTGTTCAACGTATGTAGGTACTGTTTTCTACTGCATGAATGTTAGTGACGGTATCCTGGGTGCAGCTCTCATTTGTTTGTTGACTATTAGCTTTGCCCTTAATTTTTTTAAGTGATGGCTCACTTTTCATCACAGTGCACTAGTGCCCCAACGTGTAGGACATGTGAGAAAGATAACAAACGAGTTTCTTAAGTATTTCATGTAGTCTGTCGCTCTAGGATCTTAAGTGCCCGACCGCTGTAGCACCAGTTAACCGCAGACCTATGCCTATCAAACATACCAGTGTCATTTGAATATTGCGAAAGCTGTCTAACATCACTCTCTGGTTAGCATACGTTCATCATTCGATGGTCAAACGTATTTGTAAGATTCGTGAAGTTTTTTGATTAATTTTCAAAAACTGACTACACAAAATTCTTAAACTCGTGTAACTTTTAACTTTCAGTTTCAACTGTTTCGACTTTTGAAATTTTAAGTCGTCCAGCGTTTAAACTGTACATATTTTCTAAAATGAATAGTTTACTGATCGATGAGGGTTAATGCTCATTTCGAAATGAAAAGTCATTTTATCGGTACTGTAGTATCACTACTTGCTTTCGTAGGGCATGCCACAAACGTGAACCACTTTCTGTCTCCATTAAGTGGCGAAAAACGATATTGTTTAGAAGTATCATACGTAAATTACCCTTGTTAGCTCAGTCTCAATGAACATTATGTGCTAATTACGGTAATTGTTTGTTAAATAAAACACCATAATCATCGATAAGAACACACTTGTTTTCTTACAGCAGGTTTGATGAGAGAATTGGGGAGAGTGTTGTACCTCGGGACACTTCTCGGGCTTTCCTAAAATTAACATTTTTGCAAATGTAAAAACACGTTCATAGTACAACATGGTTATGTACTTTCTACTGGACCTTAAAAGTGTTGTAATCAAAAAAGACACTGGACTTAGTCGTCTATCTGTCGCATTATTACTGTGGTACACACCAATAATCAATAAGTGAAATTATATTAAGTAGAAGCATTATCAAAAAGCATTTACTTAGACAAATTTTGAAACTGAAGGCGTTGGAAACTGACACAAACTTCCATTTTTAAGACAGGGAAAATTGTTAAGACATTAACGAAACGCAGTTAATTTGCGTATATCCCACGCTCCAAGGTAAAAGATATTCTCATGTTTCGATATACAAGATGATGCAGAATTTTACTTGCCATAAAATTCTGTAACTGAAGAGACTTAAAGTTCCGTAACTGAAGAATTAACAACATACTGCAGATAGCTGTAATATATTACCGTGTAGAACTTGGTATGATTATAAAACACAGCCGGCCGAAGAGGCCGTGCGGTTAAAGGCGCTGCAGTCTGGAACCGCAAGACCGCTACGGTCGCAGGTTCGAATCCTGCCTCGGGCATGGATGTTTGTGATGTCCTTAGGTTAGTTAGGTTTAACTAGTTCTAAGTTCTAGGGGACTAATGACCTCAGCAGTTGAGTCCCATAGTGCTCAGAGCCATTTGAACCATTTGATTATAAAACACAACCTCATGTCTAGCAACAACAAAAAGTGTAGAAAGTAGCGGAATCTGCTTGCGGTGGTCTCTAAGACGCGTTCTTTCATCTGGTTCTAAAATCAGTCATTAGAATGAAGCGCCGACAAAAAAAAATCATGTGTTGGTGCACTATCCTCTAGCTACAACAGTAGAACAGTTTCCATATACCGCATTTAGGAATTTTGATGTTAATATTCACAGCTGATTGGGATGACACTTTTGAGAACTGCTCGTGTTTAAAATCCTCTAACAATTTCGTTTTTGTTTAGTAACATTTCATCAGTTCCAACAAGAGCGTTGCGTTATTTTTAAGAGCAGTACTATTAACCACGAGAGACGGTATACAATTTCATGTGATAATATTACGTGTACATCAAGAAAAAAATTCTTTAGCAGGGACGCAGCGCTCAAATTACTGACGTCAAAAATATCGCCGCTTCTGCCGTGTTGATAGGAATTTGTAGATACATTCGCAGGAGTCAGTGCTCACCTGCAATCAGAACGGAATTGAAGGGCAATAAAAGTAGCTTTCACAGTGTTAATTCAGATTTCAAACTCGAAAATTTACTTTTTGTGTTTCAGTGCACGTCCCAATACGCTGTTAGGAATTGACAGCTATTTGTATCACTTGTGAACTAACCGGATACGTTTAGCTGCTCGCTGCGAGCCGCACAGCAACACGGCCGCAGCACAACTGTCGCGCGCTTTCCACTACTTAAACATCGTCACATTAATTTTTGACAGATATTCTGTAATTTGGGACGGAAACTGAAATAAGCCTGTGAATGGTAGATGAAATGCAAAAACTAAATTTAAAAAATTCAAAACAAAAAATTATAAAACAACTTTATACTTAAAGAAATGTTTGTTAACGAACGATGAAGAACTTTCTGAAATGTAATGTTTGCAACACAGAATAAGTAAAGGCTTACTGAGGAAATCATGTGTATAAGATGAAAATGGGTGACACACCAAACGAAAGGTAAATTTGGAGATAGAAAAATAGAAGTTTATGAAGCCCCTTGAGACTCAGACAAATACTACACAGGAGAGGCATACCATTACACTTACTGGGAGTAATGCAACAAATTTATCAAGACTCTAAACTGTCATTACTGGTAAACAGAATGTGAAAGAAACAACAAATTTAGGCTTTCGAAAAGGATGCAGTTTGTCTCCGATACATTTTAACATCTATTTTGATAATACGTTTTGTCTCAGATACATTTTTAATATCTACTTTGATGATATGTTGTAACAACGGCTGAAGGAAATAATTTTACAGCCGTAACTGTAACCAACGAAATTATCTAATGACAACTCTCTTTACTGATGGCCATTTTCTTACAGATAACGCGAGTACAAGCGTCAAAACGCGATTTATAAATTATGTATCACTGCCAAAAGCTGTGACTTCTAAAGGTCGATACCTGATCCCAAACAGAATTGATATAAACGATCAGACAACAGAAATACTGAATGAATTCAGCTTCTTGGTAAATACCGTCTCTTTCGCATGCGAAAAAGACATACCGAAAAAAAATTAAACATTCTGTTATATTAATGGGATCACTGAATAAAGGTAACGGGAACACTGAGTAAAAATGTGAGGAAAGAAACCCCAGCAAAGTTCTAAAAAACAATGACAGAACCATCTATACTTTATGGCACCGAGAAGTGGTCAACAACAACAGCAAATGGACGAAGAAAACAAATTGCGGGAATCAAGTTTTTAAGAAGAACTGTAGGCTATAGACTTCCTGATATGATAATCAGGCATTACCTAGGAGTTAACAGCATGAATAAGCAGGTGAGTATACACATAAAAATGAAGAGATCCTATCACAAGAATGAATGAAAATAGAATGTCTGAAATAATAATCAACTACCGAGTAATCCGGAAAAGATTAACAGAAAGACCAACAAAGAGGTTGAGAGATCATAAAAAACTAACAGCGGCACTGATGTAACAGGCAAATGCCTAACACTTGAAGGAAGAAGAATGAGAGAAGCAGGACATCACAATACAACAGGACAACAGGAAAAATTATATAAAACTATACGAGAGTCTCAGGACTGCGTAGTATTAGCGTATAGAAAAGTAATCACTGATATGAAGAAATCGGAACACCGTATGAATGGAGGATCACACTAAACACTGCAAGAAACGCGTGCGGTGAAGCAAAGAAGCAAATTTCTACGACAGCATCTATTCATTTCATTGCAGATTTAAATGTTAAACGACCACCTCAAGTTTCGGACAGGCAATTAGTATTTTTAACATCAGATTGTCATTATATTTAAGGCATTTTCAGCTAGGATTAAAACTCCTTTGACCGTAATAAAATATTTATTTGCAGTGATAACCGGTTTCGGTCAGATTGTGACCATTTTCAGACAATTTATACAGGGATGTTAGGCGGTGGCGGTGAACGGAGCAGGTGATGTAACTCCACAAATGTCAGCTGCTGTAAAGAGGAATATTTTATTGCAGTCAAGTCTGCTTTTAATCCATTTTAAAGTATTATACCCATACCGCTGCGTTTCTCCACGAGAAAGGTTCTCAAAAATTATTGTTCATAATCTATGACTATAGCTCTTAAAATGACTGTAAACACGAGAGAAAATTATCCTTAAATTTCTTCAATACTGTACATCTTACTGGGGCATATACTACAACAAGTATTATCGGATACTGACTGTCATAATGATATCGAAATCATGCTCACATAAAAGTTATAGTTGTTCGATGAAATATTATTTTGTGATTTAGTTTTCCCTAGCTGCTTGATCCGAAAATTCTAATATTTAAAGTTGAAATTGGAAACGTACATCTAAGGTGAAGGCTGTATTTCTCCGGATCATTGATTATAACGAGCAACCTGTCAACAGGTATAAATTTAGTTTAGTGTTAATGTTTGTGCGGAAAACAGAGACAGCAATGGTTTTCTTATATTGTGCGACGATTTGTATCATTTTATTTTACTTAAAATGTTGTAGTTAATTTAACACTTGCAGTTTCTCAGGAATAAATATGTATTTTATGAATTTACGCCGAAAAACTAATTTCAAATGTTATGATTCCGAAGACGGGTTCATTTTGTGGTATAATACTCGTGAATACAAAAAAATTAGAGCGTGTGATACATACAAGCGGAAAGGCTGTCTCTATTCCTGTTGTGCTTCAGTTACTAAGTTACTAGGTATTATTTTTGCTCATATTCTCCTTTATCATCCAGTACATGATAAACTTTATAAATACAGAATTATATATCAGAAATTTTTATCGTGTGCGATATTACTGTCAGTATATTTATCTAGTAGGAATGTTAGAGCAATTTGTAATTACGAAGGGACTATCTCTCGCGATTTGCAGAAGTTGAAGATATTTTTCCTTTTCACAAAAGTCAAAGCGATGTAAAAAAAAATCGGCTGAAGTTATGCGTTATGACAGGGACTCGTAACTGGAAAGTGGGTGGTGGGAACAATAAAGTTTTTATGAAACTTAGACTAAAGTCTGGTTTGTTCTAGAGGTGACAAGACACTACAATAAATGTGCATTTTTATTCGATTTGGGTTATATTTTAATGTATCCCAATGTATTTCGGCCGTAAACTATTCATAATGCGTGAGATTTAAATAACTGAATTTAAATAACGTAAGAGAGCCTTCAAGTGGTTACATCTTGAACTGTGCAGCTGGAACATTTGGTAACTAGGACTAACAAATAGAGAAAAAAGTGTTATTGGGTTGTACAGTTTAGCGTGTTTCAGGCTAAAACGAATTACAAACTGACGCCGATACATCTTCTGTGAATACTGTGGGAATAAAACTGCTTTACAGTGAGACATAGCAGTGTCAATATAATTTGCTAGAATTTTATTTGCACTACGTGCTATCTGTGTTATATGTAACTGCACATCACGAATTGTTTTCTTCTCTTTATCTTACTTGATTTGTCTGCTTTTCCTGTAATAAGTACTTCGAACCAATCTGTTTACCTGGCTTCCTTACTGATCTAGATGCATTGTCCACATACTTTGCACGCTTTTCCCCTGCGAAGAATGAAAATCAAAGCTTTTTCACTGAGGCATGCATCTTTTCACTATATTCTTCATCAGTGCTGTCTAAGCTATATCATACACTAAGCCCGAATTTGATGCTGACCGACTGTAACGGGAAGAACATGAAAATTCTTGAAGCCTGCAGTAATTCATAACACTTTTTTTTTCTACACCAGCAGTCTCGATATTTATCAATATAAATGACAATTCAAGTTAATTAAATTAATTTGAGGACTTGCATTACGGATATATGTTTCAGTCACGATGCCGTTATGGTAATATTCAAGATGCTCGTATATGGTGCCAGATGTTATGTGTACTTATACCAATCCCATTTGGTTTAAATCAGAATGGAGGTGGTTCCGATGTTGCTTATAATGCACAGAATACAAATGAAGACAAAGATTGTTAAATGTTGATATGACGAACACAGGTATGCTAATGCAAGACATTTTCTAAAATTATTTATGCCCAGCAAGCAAGGAACCGCATAACTGTATACATCTATCTCTAAAATCTGTCTCCCTTTACAACGAAAAATAGATGACTTTTCTGTCGATGAAGAAACGAAGAAATACTGAAGCATCTTCCGACTGATTGACGAGTAAGGAAAATAGTGCTAATTTTTTCGACTGCAAAAGACCAGTAACAGAAGATTCGGTTCTATTTCCTGCGTCCATGTGCAAAATATCACTAATTCCCTGTGGGCCGAACATGTGGTACGGGATACTTAGAAAAGTGCAGGTGCGAAACGTAATCTGGTGTTACTGCGATTTACTAGCTTCCTATTTACGTGGGTAGCTTCAAAAGCATTACAGAATATTTAGATGTAATTGTCCTCGAAACCACTCCTCAACCACTGCTGGAGATAATACGTCGTTAAATTCGCGATCCTGCTTCTCAATTTAGTGTCTGTTTAATCAAATAAATCAAATGCCGCTGTTAGCAATCATAGCCATGTGCATTAATTCCACACTCAAGGTTTGGAAACGTAATCGAGTTGTTTGTGGTAATTACTGCAGAAAGTAGAGTCTACTCTTACACTCGAGATGAACAGCTCGTTAAGGGTAGCTCTTATAGAGCCGTGGACAACTTCCTGAGGAGCCCGGTGCACCATCTCGTCAAACTACTAGGTTGAAATGTCGAGGAGAGCGACGCATGCGTTCCGAACCTAACACAAATGCTCAAACGGCCGTAGCGTATCCGTTCGTTTGCACACATTTTGTTGGAGTTACCACACATGCCATTTCAAGCTATTATGTGACTCGCTGTTAGCCTAAAGTTAAATTGTATTGAATCGAACTCTCTTTTCCTGAGTGTGTCGAGTCAATGACAACAGATTCATTCATTTGATTTTACAGGAAGTGGCGTGACCTCTGTATACTAACTTTCCCGCTAACAAATCAAGTTTTTTTTTCTAAATTTACTCGTGATTTGCAGCGCATTACTGAGAAGTGTCACATCCGGTACTGCAGTACAAGAATTACCCACAATTCAATTATTTATATGGCTGTGTCTCGCTTCGCAGGAACGAAAGAAGAGATGCATATCCGGCCCTATTTTCCCATTTGTGCTACTTCTTCCTTCACCGGTATCCGTTCACTACGGACGAGGCTTTTAACAAAATCGAAAATCGTCTCTCAAATTCTGAGTGTTACAAAACCCTTATCAAGCCAATACGGAACTATTTTAAGCGCTACGTTTCCATGATTAAGAGAAAATTTCTTTTAGTAGAAACGACATTCTCTTTACCGCAGTATTAGAAACGAATTATTTTATTAAGCTTTATGGGGTGCCAATGGATTTATGGACCTTTGCTCTATAGAGGAAGATATATGGCAGAACATGAACACCACTGTGACATAGAAAAGCTCTCCGCACTTTTGATGACGATACAAAAACTGTACCATTGATGTCTACAGCTCGTCTGCAACAAGAAACAGACGATTCGGTGGTCGAGTTCTTGTCCGACGCGCCTGAGCAGTTCTTTCAGTAAATACTAACTCGATGTCAAGGTGTCGAGTTTTCTCATTGACTTCAGATGTTTGGCAACTTTCAAAAGGAGCGGTCACAAAAGCACAACACCTAAACAGTACACGGTAGGCTTAATTAGTAATTAACCGCAATGTTAATTTAACGCAGCAGACCTAAGAGCATCTCAATCATATTATTCTGTTCAAACAGAATTCATAAAACAGAGAACTCGTTATTTATCAAGTATTGGCAGCATAAAGTCCAGTCTGCGTCGCAGAGATACAAGAACGAAATTTTTAAAATTTTAGTACACAATTTTCCGTTTCACATAATTTAAACAGAGCAAAGGAACCAAACTGTTAACTGTTTTGGAATCGGGAAATGTAAACGAATAAGCACCAGTTTGCAAATTATCGGTTTGCCCTTGTCCCAGAGCAACTACGTACTCGTCATTTTTAATTCTTCATCACAAAGCACCAAGAACCATAGTGCTTAATATGAATAAAATGTCAGCACCATCGCCAAACATGTAGATAGTGAAAGTTCCAGAAAATGCGTCAAGTTGGGTGCTCCAGTGACTAGATAAGAGCGCATTTTTTCGATTCTCGTCGAATGACATTAGTGAACGCAGTTTGTGCTTCAGGAAAGAATTTTGCTGGAAATGAAAATTAAAGGAGAGAACTTGATAACTTTTCCTGCACAGAATATCAAGCAAAGATATAACATAAATACTTTCCGGTGTACTGGAAGGAATTACGTGTCACATTATACACTAAAGGCAAAATAAAATTCTCTCCAGTATTTTCTGGATACTAAAGACAACGTAATTTAAACAAAAAGAGAATATCAGAAAACCATCGGAAAGAACTCAGAACACCCAAAAATAATATTACTCGAGTGGGAAAGAGCCTTCAGAGAAGTTCAACAAAATCACAACTCCATCGAACCGCGCAAGTGAGAATTAAAAGGTAGTTGCACCAGAAGATTACCAAGAATTGCTTGCATCTTTGCTGCTGCAAACTTCCTGTTGTACACTTGCTAAATCTTCCACAGGAAGATGATTGTGCTCATTCTGCCAGTGGTTTCTGAACGACGTAGTATCCTCAGTTTTTAATTTTTTCTTAGATGTTACTTGATTGAGCCTCCCCAGTTAGCAGAGAATATCTTCAAGAAAATATCGTCTAAAAAATTCTAGAAACTGTCAGTGATACGGAGTGATACGACCCCACTGATTCAGTTGTGGGAAAAAAATAGAGTTAAATTTGTTTTATTTTTAAGATTATCAGAAATTGCAGTTTTTTCAATGAAAGAGCGGTATGTGCTGGATTTTGCTCACTCACCTATAGGACTAACTGTGGACAGTTGGGGTGCACTAAGAAAGGCGCGAAAGACACAGGCTTGTTTGACTGGTGGGAGACTGTGCTGAACGTGCTGAAATCCCGTAATTTCTGGTTAAAATTTGCACGGTAAATACTTTAAAAAGAAAAAAGTTGCAGACTTTGATTTATTTGTAAGATATTGGGAAATCATTGATGGTTACAATGCCCGTGTTTATACAGAGTCTGCCGGCCGGAGTGGCCGAGCGGTTAAAGGCGCTACAGTCTGGAACCGCACGACCACTACGGTCGCAGGTTCGAATCCTGCCTCGGGCATGGATGTGTGTGATGTCCTTAGGTTAGTTAGGTTTAAGTAGTTCTAAGTTCTAGGGGGCTTATGACCACAGCAGTTGAGTCCCATAGTGCTCAGAGCCATTTGCACCATTTTTATACAGAGTCTGTACCTTCGCGTTACAATGACCTTCAGACATGCATGCATGTGTGAAGGACATTGTAATGCGGATATACATGCGTGTGTGACTGAAGAACATTATAATGTGAACATATATGCAAGGATATCTAAAGAACATTGTAATGTGAAGATACAGACACTGCATAAAGACAGACATTGTAACCACCAATGATCTGTTCATGTTTCGACGGGCTAAAACGGCGATATAATATTTTTGTCTCTCCCTATGCGGGAATCACGAAATGTGCGAGCATAAGAGTTGTGACTTCCGTGACGTATGGAGTCTGGGGACCCGCTCGGGTACCCGAAGTGCTTAAGCGGGAAATGTGGGTTTGAGTCTCTGTCCGACACAAATTTTCGTTCGTCACATACACCTGACGTCAATCCAGATTCGAAAAATGCGAATCCATTTCGTGATGGGAAATAGCAATTTCTCTACGAAAAAATAGGATTTACTGGAACGCCGCACCGTATCCGATCGAAAACTCGCCGTTTACTGAAGAAGGCAGAAAAACCTCAGGCTTGTTTGGCGGGAGACTCCTAAAAAAGTGATGAAAATCTCGTAAGTGACGAAAGCCTACCTAGAAAATTCCAAGAACTCCTACATCTTGGTCCCATAGGGGTCGCGAAGTGAAAATAATACAAATAACAGTTCGCCCGAAGGCGAATGAACAGTCACCGTTCCCGCTACCCGTCGGTGTCAACCCCGCCGCACAGTAGAGTAAAATGCAGTCGGTTTGGCGTGCCGTGTCCCCGGCTGCGTCCGCAGCGCCAGTCCGAGTGCTAATCAATTTGGCAGCTCGCATCAAAGATGGAGGCGAGCGTGCGGCCGGCGCTGCCTCGCCTCGGCTGGGCTCGCCTCCGTTCAATACTTCTTACAGACGCCTGCCGCGCCGCGCCGCCACGCCAAGATGGACGCCGCCACTCTGGGGCGCCAGCTCGCCGGACACGACAGCCACTCCGCTCGCTCCAGCGCCCCGGCCGCTTCGCTGCCGCAAAAACACATTTCTTTATTTCTTATTTGTTTTTACCCGAACGATGCCGTACCGCTCTTCACTATCGATATAATCGTCCTCTCCTTAGAAGCGAGATCAACGAAACTTTTCTTTTTCTCAAGCAAATCTCTTCGCACTGTCCTACAAGGAAAAGCACAACTAATTAAGATACGTTGTGGCATTCAGTCGGAAGACTGATTTGATGCAGCTCTCCATGTTAGTCTCTTCAAAAATTGTTCAAATGGCTATAAGCACTATGGGACTAAACATCTGAGGTCATCAGTCCCCTAGACTTAAAACTACTTAAACCTAACTAACCTAAGGACAACACAAATATCCATGACCGAGGCAGGATTCGAACCTGCGACCGTAGCGGTCGCGCGGTTCCAGAGTGAAGCGCCTAGAACCGCTCGACCACACCGGCTGGCTAAGTCTCTTCATTTTTGTATAAGTACTGCAACCTACATCAATCTGAACTTGCTTACAGCGCTTAAGGCTAAGTCTCTCTTGACAATCTTAGCCGCTTACACAACTCTCCCTCACTAAACTGAAATTTTCTCGATTCCTCACGTTTTGTCCTGTCAAGCAATCCTGTCTTTTAGTCAAGTCGTGCCATTAGTTTCTTTTTGTCCCAGTTCGATTCAGTACCTCCTGAGTAGTTGTAGCTGGTCCTTGATATCCCGGGTGCTGGCACTCGGACGGAGTTGAGCTCATCACACACGTTGATGTATCGGGGACAGATCTGGCGATCTTTCTCGCTACTGGAGTACCTCAGCATCACAGAGGCTGCCCAGTAGCGGACAGTTTCCGCTAATATGCAGTGATTGGATCTCTTACACTGACTAGCCCGACCCCGTCTTCGTGTTACCAGACACAATAATTTCACTCATTTGAAGACGGGATTTTAAAATCCCACAATCGGTCGTGGTTTGAATAAATAATGAGTAAAATTGAAGCGGATCTGTCGAAATTAATTATCATGCCTGTCAGTTGCGGATGTTCCACGTACCTGATCTTGTGCTTTCCAGAGACAGTACGTAGATTCACGTGCAGTGTGTGAACGAGCATTATACTGTGGAAAAATGGCACTACGACACTGTCTTTTGAGGACGCAGCTGTCCGTGACGTGCATCTGTGGCGTCAGAGTTCCCCCGATCACTACCAGCCCTGACCTGCCTCCCCACACCACGGTGCCAGGAGTAACATCGCTGTGCCTCTACAAAACAGTGTAAGCATGGGGCCTCTCCCCAGATTGCCGCCATACTCACTATGGTCATCCAGGGTAGTGCAAAGGAGCGATTCATCGCCGAACACAGTGCCACGTCATTCGTCACGAGCCCATGCTTCCCGGTCACGACACCACCGTTTGTGTTTTGGATTAACAGCACCCTACGCGTGGGACGGTCATTCGCTAGTCCGGCTGCTACTAGTCTTCAAAGAAATGGTTCAAATGGCTCTGAGCACTATGCGACTTAACTTCTGAGGTCAATAGTCGCCTAGAACTTAGAACTAATTAAACCTAACTAACCTAAGGACATCACACACATCCATGCCCGAGGCAGGATTCGAACCTGCGACCGTAGTACTAGACTTCGATCAAAGATTGCTACGGGGACGGCAGGCGCACATCTGAAGGGATTATGCTTGGTTCACAATACGGCGATCCTCCCTTGTTGTGGTCAGACTGAACCTTGACAACTAGGGTGGCTGCCTTCTTGTTCCCGTGCAACCCAACATCGAATCACTGTCACATTCAAATACCCCACATATCTGGATACTGCACGATTCGATCAGAAAACCAAATTTTCGCCCACAATGAGGCCCCCTTAAAACTCTCTCAGGTTCTGATAACGTTGTTTCACATGAGTACGTGGCATCTCCATCAGCTTCCACAGTTATCCCTCAACAACGACGCTACTGACGCCCTTTACATATCCTATTAGGTCTCGGACAAAGCCTAAATATGAGCAACAATAATGCACTCTGGTAGCAGTTCTCTCTGTCGTACAGAATTGCAACTCTAATTATTTACATGCTCGCCGGTAGTGTGTACGTTTACGAAGTTACATTGACAACAGACCGTGGCTTCCGAGTGCTTCATTTTTTATGTCAGGTAGCATATTTAAAAAAATTCACGAAAACTTATTAAATTGAAAAATTTAGGTGGCTAGTTAAAAAACCGAAGGCTGTGTAGCTACTTTCTCTAAAGATAAGAGTGTTCCCAAAAAGCTTAGGAAACACGCAACTTCTTCACCGTAAAAGAGTTCTCTGTGTGCGGTGGCTGCTCAGAGTTCCAATTGACGCCGTGAAATGAAAGCTGGCGTACGCATTGCCTGCGGAACAGGTTTCGACGATACTAGGCGATACTTTCGATATCCATCCTGAATCCGCAAGCTCGGTGCTCTTGTATAGCGACGTCCCTTTGGAGTTCGTGGCCAATGTTTCTACGTATTTAACTTCGCATTCACGCTCCATCCTTCGGATGCAGCATGAAGAGTTCGTACCTCTGGGCAAGCTGTTGTTAGACAAATTTTGACTTCACGGTCCCTGTTCAAAGCACTATAGAAATCACCCTACAAATCTATTCTTGGCATTTTCTGACTAGCTTCTCTCAATAAATTTGTTGTCTTTACTTGAAATCTTGTAATTTAGGTTTAGCAAACTTTATGCTACAGTCTCCTGTAAGGCAAACAAAACTGAGGCTTTCCCGCTGCCTTTCTTTGTGTCTTCTCTTGTGCGTTCAGCATGATAAAAAAATCTCCCTTGAGCACTGTTCAGGTATACACCTTAAAAGTGTTTTGTTAGCAACCTCTTTTTCCAGAGAAAGTGCAGTTTTCTGGCATCCTATTAATTAGTCAGAGCCTGCTATTTGCTTTACCTATCACTGAGCTCATGTGAGAACTCCGCTTCTTATCCCAAGCTTTCTTACGCCTTGGTATTTGTATCGCCCGACTGACTCTCTGTTTCTGTGGCTTACATTTTTTGCATGATGAGTAAATTTTCCATCTATTGTCCATATTAAACAATTTCCAATCCAAGTAATCAACAACCAATGTCTTTTACGAAAATTTGAGAGGAGATTACAATAAACTTTCTAGTTTACTTAACTTGTCATGTTGAGTTGGCTCCAATTCTTCTGGTCTAGGGTCTGATTCTTGAAGCTAAAAATGTCCCATGAGTTGATCACGATTGGCTTGAACTAAATAAATCCTAAGATTGTTGTTGCAGCAATTTTTTACGTAAATATATTTTCTCATATTTTAGTATATCTTACAGTATTTTGATTTTTAGCATTAACGAATCCTAAATTACATTTTTCGCACAAAAATATGTCAGATCTCATCAGAGGCATGCGTATGACTCTCACACTCTGCGGAAATAACAATGTTTCAATGAGTTTACAATTTTTCTTAACAAATGAATTTCTACTTGTTTCTGTTACATTATTAATTTCGATTATTATTTCATAAATGAATCCAGAAATAAACTTAGTAAACAGTACAGGATTAAGTAATTAATAATATAAATTTTAAGTGTGCCAATAGATCGTAATTTCAAATATTACTAAAAAAATAATTTTAACTGTACATTCAGAACTAGTACTCACCGATTATAACATCGAAACTAAGATATTTTATAAAGTAATTCCTTTTCAATTTTAGCTTGAAATGTTACGCACTGTATATAAAATTCTATGGAAGTTTTCAGAAAAGCAACTGAGAGAATATTGACCTGTCCAAAATTCGAAAAAATACTTGTATCGACAACTACTGTTGAGGGAAAGTAATGCTAAAGGAGGATGTCCCGGTACAAGTGGCAAAACAGAAGCGCATAGTTACAGATGTGGATGCATAGAGGAGTGTGGAGGTCTTTGTACAGCATTGGATGTCAGATGTCTCATAATGCTAACAGTGATGATGACTGGATGATGATAGTGAGATAATAGGGTTTAGTTACTTGCATACTCCCTCTTCTCGCTGTTACATTGAACAAGTCAGTTTTACAATTTCAATACACTTTCTAAGCGAAAGCTATGTGAACATGTTGACCATTTACATGATTGTCTTTATTTTTTTCGTATAGAGGTTTATACCTAAATATATTCAGTCCCTCTCTCTCAAGTAGACACACCCACCCACCAACACGCACGCACACACACACACACACACACACACACACACACACACACACACACACACACACACAAGCACGCGCGCGCACACACATTCAGTTATCACAGATTCAGTGGAAGAAGATGTCAAGCAAATTTGATTTCAAACTTCCTGGCAGACCAAAACTGTGTGCCGGACCGAGACTTGAGCTCGGAATCTTTCCGGTAGAGCACTTGCCCGCGAAATGTGAAGGTCCCGAGTTCGAGTCCCGGTCAGGCACACAGTTTTAATCTGCCAGGCACAGCGCACACTACGTTGCAGAGTGAAATTTTTATTCTGGAAATGTGATTTCATTTTGTGTTTTAAGTTAATCAACTTGAATCGGCCTCCAGTGTTACAACATCCATCTGCAATGACAGATGGAAAATTGTACCAACTGCAGGACTCGACCCTGTACTGACTTTTGTCAGTAGTTGCGTCTGTTACTGTTCTATCAAAGAAACTGCTTGCTCCGCCTACTACCTGTTAGCCTGGTAACGTGTCCTCCCAACTCCATTACATTTTCATTGCAGTCGTAATTACATCTTCCACTCACGTGTTCCTTACTCGCTTTTCTTCCTCTCCAAGAGATTCCCAATGCGCATCTCTCCACTTCACACTGAGCAACACTTACTTTTGAGTGGTTTTCGCATTCGTATCCCATGTCTCGTTCCCACGATTCAAGACCGTAATACCTACTGAATGTAAGCTTTCCTGTTCAGGCACATTGAAAGCTTAGTTTTGAATAATCTCTTTAGCTTACCAGAAACACTGCAGCGTATTTTTACTCATCTATTTATTGCTTTTTTGGTACATGCAGCTATTATTTAAACTGCCGTAAATACAGAAACTCTTCAACTGGTTTACGAGTTAGTCACTAATTTTTACAATTGTCTTTTGTATGTGGTGATTATAGCAGTATTACAGCTGTCACCATACCTGTGGTTTGTTTGAAAGTCACACTCTTATACTAGACACGGCCCTGCTGGAAGTGGTGTGCAGTTGTCTTCCTGTGCCCTTTGAACTGACATACCCAGCGAGTAATCCGGGTCCTACAGTTTAACGCGATCTCCCAACTACGGTGCATCTCGACGTATTCTGCATTACGACTGGCCATGATCTAAACCCAAACGTTGGAATCGTTAGTCACTGAGCCGCATAGCGACACTGTAGTTGTAGTTAGTCGTGTTGTAATTGATTTTTCGTGCTTATTTTCAAATTTTTTTCTGTGACGGTATTTCATTCATTGTTCAAGTTCATCTGCAGTCGATGCAAACAGTGCAGTCCATCAGCAGGAAAAGGATGGTTTATTTATGACCCATTAATACGTATTACTGTTTGTTTTCACAGTTTAAGAGTCTAGAGCTGCTTAAAATACTTTTCGTGATATGGAATCTCCTTGCGTCGCTCGTATGTCTAAACGTCCCTGTTGTCCTTGGTTCAAATGGCTCTGAGCACTATGGGACTCAACTGCTGAGGTCATTAGTCCCCTAGAACTTAGAACTAGTTAAACCTAACTAACCTAAGGACATCACAAACATCCATGCCCGAGGCAGGATTCGAACCTGCGACCGTAGCGGTCCTGCGGTTCCAGACTGCAGCGCCTTTAACCGCACGGCCACTTCGGCCGGCTCCTGTTGTCCTGATGAAGTTCAACGGAACTTTTAGTATTGATTCTCGACCGTATTAGCAGGTGATTAAACAGTGCCTTGCTTGTCGAAGGCTGCTGATATACATCTCTTTATTTTTCTTTTTTTAATGAGTCGGAAGCTTTTTCACAGTCTGTGAATGGCAGTTGTAATTCACGCTCGTTCTGGGTTCTATAATTTCGTTCGCAACTAGATAAAAGGGGTACAGAGAGTACGTGGCGGGAGGGAGCAGGTGGCAGATCGCAAAGAAGTGGTTCAAGGACCGAGTATAGCTAAGGTGGTTGGTTCCGGGCAGAGCGCATGTGGCAGGCGCGCTCCGTGTAAATCTGGGCTTCCGCCCCGCCAGCTGCCAGCCGCCTCACTTAATGGCGGCAAGTACGTATTTAGCAGGCCAATGTGTGTGCCAGCCACCTCTTCTCGATCGAGGAAGGCGCAGACCGGACCGGCGGTGCACAGAATACGCCCCTCATGCAAAACGACAATTTTGCGACCTGCAGGATCTCGCCGAAGCGATGATACAGACTTCCAGAGGTGAAGTGTCAACATGAGACAATCAAGCCTCAGTCGAAACTTTCCAAACCATAAGTGTGTGATAAGTAGTGAATCTGCTTACTGCAGACAATCTTTGGTCTTCCTGCTCTTCCATCAGCTACTACTTCGAATAGTGATTGCTTGGATAGTTGTCAAGCAGCAAACAGCGTATTTCATTATCAGATCGTCCTAGATTTTTTTCCGAACTTATCCCTGGCAGTTTCGTGTGACAGTCAGGCTGGTCACAGCTGCCTGTGTCAGAACACAGTGTTGTTTATCAGGTGTACAAGTATGAAACCGGAATCGGGTTTCAATAAATACACGTTTGTTGTTTGAAACTGATAAACAACATTTTATTCAAAATAATCTCCATCGATATTTATACATTTCTCCCACCTCTCCGGCAGGCTATGAATGTCACGCCAAAAAATCAGTTCTTCTTTTGGAGCGAACGAGTCACCGAGTCATTTTCATACTTTTTCATACGAATTGAAGCGTTGTTCAGCGACAGCGTGTCCCAGCGATGCAAATATGATAATCGGATGGAGCCAAGTCTGGAGAATAAGCCGCATGCCGTAGTATTTCTCAACTGATCGTTTCGCTAACCCGTTTTGCTGTGTGTGATAGAACGTTATCATGGAGCAATACGTTTTTGTGTTGCCTTTTTCCACATTCCGGTCGTTTTTCACGTAATGCTCGATTTAAATAGAACATTTGCTGTCGGCAGCGATCAGTGTTAACGGTTTCACCGGGTTTTAGGAGCTCATGATAGATGACACCCTTCTGATCCCACCAAACACAGACCATTGTCTCCTTTCCAAAGCGATTTGGTCTTGCAGTGGATGTCGATGGTTCATTTGGATTCACCCTTGATTGACGACGTTTAGGATCCTCAAAATATATCCAGTTTTCGTCACCTATTACTATTCGGTGGAGAAAAAAAAATTAAATTTGTGCGAATTCCTAAGGGATCAAACTGCCGAGGTCATCGGTCCCTAGATTTACACACTACTTAAACTAACTTAAGCTAAGAACAAAACACACACACTGATGCCAAAGGGAGGACTCGAACCTCCGGCTTGAGTCGCCTCACAATCAGTGACATGGCGCCTCAAACCGCGCGGTTGCTCCGCGCGGCATTCGATAGAGAAACGACTTTCTTTTGTATCTGGCGACCAGATTTTCACAAGTGATCTTTCGATTTGCTTGCTGTCTTTCATTCAGTTCATGCGGAAATCATTTTCCCACTTTCTGCAAGTCTCTCATAGCTTTCAACCGAAGAGAAACGGCTTTCTGCGTTACATTGAAGTGCTCGGCGAGTTCCTGTTGAGTTTGAGTATCATCTTCATCCAAGAAGGCCTGCAATTCGTTGTCGTCGAACTTTTTCGGTGGTTACCCGCGCTCGTCGTTTCTCACACCAAAATCACTACTTGCGAATTTTTTGAACCACCCGAAACACTATGTTTTCCCTAGACTCTAGAGCATGTTCGCCGAAAGCGTCGACAAGCATTCGATGCGGTTCTGCAGCAGTTTTCTTCAAATGATAACAGAAAACCAATGCTGTCCGCAGATCGTAGTTCGTAGCCACAAAACTCGACTTGTTTATTGGTTTGAAACAGATACCGATGTATTGAACTTGGGTTACAGGAAGCAGATGACGCTGCAGACACGGTCTCACGAGCCCTACACTGACAGCTAGCACCGTCTATAGAGAAATTCCGGTTTCATACTTCTACACCTGGTACAATACTTCGCAATGGCCAGAATTCTTTGCTTTGCTGCAATCTACGATTGGTTATCCATTGTTCAGAATTCACAAAGAAAGTAGAAAGAGGGCAGGCTAAACTCACCGAAAATTCTGCTTCCAGGAACAATAGGCCCATGGAAGGCAACAGATATCGTGTCTATGGCTCCACCAGCTCCTCTGTGGTCGTATAAGATTTCTACAGTCACATACGACGAACTTTATGTAAGAAATGCAAACAGAATTCATTCATTGAAAGCATTTATTTATAGCGTCAGAGGCAAACAACTTACTGCATTTAGTTATAAAACTTAAATAAGAGTAAAGCCTGTCTTAAGCAACACTGAACTAAACCTAGTAACGTCAAGTTCTGTGATGGTAGCTTTTGCTGAGTCGTCCTCGTCCACTATGCAGTAGATTAGCAGAACAGACGCTGCAAGAAGTGAGCTGAACGCTTATCAGCCCCAACTTCACAAAACACGGACTCTGCACCGAGACCCCATCTCTTAAGATAAGTTTTGCTCCTTATAAGGTCGTCTGCGTGATGTCCAGCAAGTCTACTCATGTGTGGCCATAGGTACTCTTTCTTAAAATATCATCAAGTTTCCAAGATGTTGGTTTCTAGCGTTTGTAGACTGGCGTCCGGTGGTGTTGTTGTGAATTCCTCTGCTGTATGAGGGAAGGAACTCTTTCTCGACTTCAGTCCTGCACGTGCTTGCTGGTAACAAGACAGAGGATGAGCTTCTGGTGCTGTTACAATGGTTTTCTCTCCTGGCTGCTACATCACGTTGGATCTGAGGAGGAGCGAGCCCAGCTCGACAGTATAGCTTCGGCAGAGGAGTGGGCCGTACACAGCGTGTGACGGTGCGACACGTCACGTTGATAGCCACAATCACTGCTTTGTACTATACAGGAAATGCGTGTTCACTTGTAGAGAATCACAACTTAGGTTAGATATCCTCGCAGTATCTGCTTATACTACTCAGGTTGTCCTACAACATTACTTCTGGCAGCCATTTTCGGCTTGATTGGTATTTTGGAGTTGCAGAGCGTTCCAGTAATTTACTTTCCAAGGAGAGGTTTACTCTCATGTTTACCTCTCTGCTTCTCAGATGAAAAAACAACGAACTACAAATAAAGTACGTAAGCCGATTCCGGCAAATGTAGACATTTTGATGTTCAACCATTATATTCACTTACAACTTACACAGTGATCTTAATCATTGTTCCACATATCCTCCGACTTCGAATTCATTCGAGTCGTAGTTTCGGAGCGTTCCAGGTTTTTCAAACGTTAGTATAACATGTAGACTTTGTCACAAATACTAAAATTCTTTGTAGAGATGAGCTAAATGCGCGCTCATCTATGCACTCAATGAAGTGTGAATGATGAGATGTGAAAGGAAGGAAGGGAGGTTAGGCTCTAATGCCCCGTAAAAGACGAGATAATTAGAGGAGGGATACTAGCTAGTAAAGGTAAAGGCTGGGGAAGAAAAGAGATCGTCTCCTTTTCAAGGGAGCCATTCCGGCATTCGCCTTAAGCTGTTCACGGAAAATCTAAATCTGAATGGCCGGATGGTTGCATTAAACGCGGTCCTCTCGAACGCAGGTCTATAGTCTTGCCAAAGCACAATCCCGCTCGACGGACTGATATGTAGAAGGCGTTCAAAAAGAGCGTAAATTGGGTAAGAAATCCAATTACTGTTCAGATTCGGCATGAGTGATTTGTTTGTAGCCTCAATCATACAAATAATTATTTGTTGTTGTTGTGGTCTTCAGTCCTGAGACTGGTTTGATGCAGCTCTCCATGCTACTCTATCCTGTGCAAGCTTCTTCATCTCCCAGTACCTACTGCAACCTACATCCTTCTGAATCTGTTTAGTGTACTCATCCCTTGGTCTCCCTCTACGATTTTTACCCTCCACGCTAGAATCAACACAAAAAATGTAGGGAGCATTATTGGAAAATTCGGTAGGGTATTAAATGTAGGGAGCGCCTTTGGAAGGTTAAATAGGATGTGTGTGTGTGTGTGTGTGTGTGTGTGTGTGTGTGTGTGTGTGTGTAAGTCCGCGAGGACCTCTATGCAGAAGACATTTACCCAACCTGGAATGCTTGGGACTGCCACCACATACAACTGAAAGAAAATCGGAGGTGTCGTACTAGAGTTATAAGTCAACCGAAGTTAGTGTGAGCTTGTTAAAGAATTTGTCATGGAGCTTAGCTTAGGAACCGCTGGAAGGAAGAAGACGCTCTTCTCACAAAAGTTGGCTGGGCAATGTCAGACAAGAATAATTTAGGACAGACGGGAAAAGGATAGCTCAAGGACAATACGAGAGAGATTAGATCTCCTGTGGAAGCATACGGACAGGCGTTTCTCATTCGGAGGAGGGGGTGGGAGAGAAAATCAGAAAAGATTGTGATTATAAGTTATAAGGGTACGAAGTATTCTCTACCATGTTTAATTTCCGTAGAAAAGACAAAGATGCAAGTATAACGTGTGTAGATACTTTTCCATACACATATTTAGTGGAACTGACACTATTTTGAAGTGTTACGTGCATTGCGTTTACTTATCTGCTT